>NC_090921.1:215782727-217041615 GCF_040938575.1 Ambystoma mexicanum | reverse complement strand
AAATCACCTCAGAGTAACTTTGATAACCTTTCATTACTTTTAGATTACCTTGAATTGCATTTGATTACTTTTAGTTTGCGGTTGATTTTGTTGGATTACTTAAATAATTTTAGAGTAGATACATTAGAAAGGTTTTAGATTACTTTAGATAACTCTGGATTACTTCAGTTTACTTGGAATTTATTTTAGATCACCTCAGATTACTTTTAGATTGCTCTACAATACTGAAGGTTATCTCAGAGTACTTTTACCTTACTTTTACCTTGACTTGTTTCCTCCATTCTTCTTGGTAAGTTATCAAATAGCCTCTTCTCATTGTCCTTCTCTTTGCCTGAACACTTCCTTGCTTATTCTTCCCTTCAACCATCCCATCAATGCGCCCCATAATCTGCCATATAGTATGAAATGTTCAGTGTACTCCCAGTTGAGCATTCTGTGAGGGTTCAGTAATGCGAGGCGGACAACTGCTTGTGTTTCTATCCAAATTAAACTTTCTATTAAAGATAACTGCAAATTAATCCTCACAAAACCTACTCTAACGGGGAGATCCCTACCTAGTCTAGGGCCTAAGGGAAATACTCCTAGCATCCACAAAACTGGCCCTCTCACTAAACACCAAAACATTCAAAGTAGAACAGAAACAACATATCACTGAATAACCAAAAACCAGTGATTTGGATGACCTTCATCCGTCCTGGGCAGAGGAAAAGTAAAGTCATGAACCAGTTCTTGTAAGTGCCAAATAAAGAAAAGTTCACCAGACAAAAATCCACTGGTAACAGTTCTTCAGCTTTCAGTTGAAAGGTTCTGCTTCCAATTTCAGCCAAGAAAACCGCACCAATAGTAATCCTGGATATCCACCTTCCAGGATTGGTTTGCCACAGTTAAAAGAAACAACTTCTGCTAAAACGCCTTCATCTGTATTTCTGACCTCTGCAGTGTCCTTGATATAATTGTCGGGATGCTTCTTCTTAGGATGTTGTTCTCCTTTTAACAACGCCCGTCTTCTACTGTTACTGTATGCCACTACTTTAGGGTAAGATGCTCTGACAGTATTTTACACAACCACAGTTTTAGCAGTTCTACTCCAACATATTTTAGAATTGCAAGGTGTTTTAAAGACAAGACTCTTCCACCTCCACAGGCAGCCAAGGCACTCTTCTTCTCTAGGCTATAAGAAAAGGGCAGCCTCTTTGCCTCTTCTGTCTGTTGTATTGCCACCGCTATAATCTGCCTCTGTTTCCAGACAGCTCCCCTTTCAACTTCAACAGTCTTAGCAGTACAGATTGTTGACTTATTCTTTTTACAACCATCCAGCTCCCTTCCCCAGCTTCATTCACACCTTCATTGGGTCCAGTAGTTACCCTAAAGCTGTATTGCCACACTTCCAGCTTTGAATAACAATGTCACACTTGTATCAGAGGACAGTGGACTTTCAACAACTTTAACAACCTCAGAATGCGGTTGAATAGATCTTAACAGGGCTGGTTTCACTACAGAATGGGTTTGTCTACTGATCTGGACAATGCGTGTTCTTCTCATCAATTTAGCAACTTCTACAGTTAAAGAAGACTTGTTCTGGATGTTACAAGGATCAATCTTCAAAATAGAAACAGATTTAGGTACACACAACCACACTTTGATGAGGATCTTTAACTTTAAAGACCCATAAAGAATTGTATTCCCCTTTATCCACACAGAGTTCTTCTTCTTAATTGGATACACGCAACCACTCCGGTATCGTTTAAACAGTTCAACAATGGAAAATGAAAGCTTCTGTTATACGCAAGCACTCCATCTTGCATGAGAAGTGTGCCTGATACATTTCCATTGTTATCGTGACTCTTCACAGCGAGGAACAACTTCTACTCGCTCCCACATTTACTCGAGTTATAGAGCTTGTAACACTTACCGGCAAGGTATTCAAAGGGAACCTGCACACAGACCTTCACTCACTGGCTCCAGGAAGATTACACTTACGGGCTGCTTCCACTTCCCCAATTTGTTTGCTTCTGCTACTCCTTTAGGCACTCTTGGGACCCACACCCCTCGGCATCATAGGTGTCTTCGGTCTGGCCTTAACCACGGAGAGCCTCCTGCACTCCTCTGCCCCTTGGCTTGCTGCTGCACACGGGGCTCGTGTTGCAGCAGGGTCATGGCTCTGCAGTCACAGTCACTAGGCGCTCTTAGGAAGACTTTCGACCTCGCCATGTCTCTCTCAGTGCAGCCATGACAAAGCAGTGTTTGTGAACACAGGATTCTCTCAGGAGTTGTACGTGAAATCTGCTTTCCTCTTGCCCCGGCGTCCTTAAGTGAACCTACAGCCTCATGAACTGGCAGCCTCATGCTCTTCTTCTTCTGCTACTACTACCCCCCTCCTAGCTCCTGCTTCAGCTGCATTCTACTACCCCCTCCTGCTGCAGCCTTTTATGCTTCTTAGGTGGGGCAATTGATTTCAGGTGCAGGCCCTAGGTGTTAATTGCCTGACTCAGGCAAAAACTGTTAGGTCTAATTGCATGTCCTTCCTTTCACCATGCCTCTTCAGCCGTCTTCTTCGTCTCAGTCCATGTGAGATTCTGGGACATGTAGTTCATTTTTAATGAATTTAGGTTTTTCTACTTCTTTAAGTTAGCAAAAAGCTTACTGGAAAAATTAGAAAGGGGTTCGTTCCAGTCGTCCTGGTCTGATCCCTCCTCCCCCGTGATCCTCTCACAGTACACCACCACTAGGGCCGGCATCAGCGAGAACCTGCATTTCCCTGGCCACATATGAGGCCCCCATCAGATGGGGGCCTCATATGTGGCCCTAGAGAACCATTTGGATGAGGGTCCCATCAGATTCTTCACAGTTCCCAGTAAACTTGGCATTCCTAATAAGCTTCCAGTTTTACTTTCACAGTAAGATCCTAGTTTGAAATTGTCAAGATAATGCCAGAATGATCCTAGATGTAACCCAGTGAGCAACCAATGTAACCTTCCCTGCAAATGTCATACTCCAGGTAAGCTCCCAGTTTGACATTCCCAGCCAGCTTGACCATGCAGTAGATTAGTAAACATGGTTTTACCGTAAATCTGAGAGTTTGATTTCCTAGTAAACTCCTAGTTTAATATTCCCAGTAAACTTGATGCTCCCAGTAAACTTAAAGTTTGACATTCCCAGCAAGCTCCTGGCTGTAAATTCCTAGTAAACTCACAGTTTAACACCTCTTGAAATTCATTAATTTACTTTTTGTATTTTCTCAAACAGAATTGCATGAGATTAAATCATAAACACGGACGATGAGCAGAACAGTAGAGGGACGCGCAAATCCTTTTCCGTATCCTCTGCAATTATAGGAAGTTAAGTGGGAGTAGAATATAATCCAGGTGTTTGAAGGAATGATAGAAAGGAGAACCTGCACTGGGCACAAAAGAGACTGTCAATGCACAATATAAATGATCTGCAAGTATTTACACTCATGCACATAGAGGCAGTAGGTTATATTAAAGGGTGTGATAATGCCACCATAGGTCTCAGGTGCCCCTTCCCTGGACAGGGGGGTCTGTTTGTACTATCAGAGTGTAGAGAGCTCCAGTGGTAGTGAGCGAGAAGGGTGAAGGAGCGCTAGCAGGTCGAGGCGCAGAGGCGAAAGAGAACTGACAAAGTGCGAAGTGGGATTGCAGGGTGCGAGGTGGGGGGTAAATTGATCCAGAGTTCTCCCGTTGGGGGGATATAGGCTGAAAGCCCATGAATGGATCTTAATACAAAGAGGTGGAGTTTGAGGACGGTCAGGTTTTGCATGAGGAGCCCACCCACAGGTAGCTTGTGGGCAGAGGAACATTGGAGTTTGCAGGTAGAATGAGTTGCAGCGTTCACTGTTTAATTCTGAGGGACACAAGAGTAGAGAGGAAGGCCCAGGTGGACACTACAGCTGTAGAGGCTGAGTAAAGAAGTGGAAATCAAGGTTTTAGAAGAGTGATGGGTGAGATATAGACAGATTGTTCATATATTGCCTGGGCTTACACAGACAGCCCTATGGTTAGAGGTAATGAACTGTTGAAGCTTCAGTTTGCTATTGAAACAAATGTAATGGGCCAAATCTTAGGGTGTAGAGTGAAGGGCTTAGGGGAAAAGATATCTGAGTGAGAAGATGGTGTCAGGTGATGGGAGCCTGGAGATAAGGGACTTTGATTTTGGAAGAGTTGAGCGTTAAGCACGGAAGTGCCATCCCGTATCGATGGTTGGCAAAAAACATTTCAATATAGGGCAGGTGGGAAAGAGAAGAAGAAGCAATTGTCAGTGGCAATAGGTTATAGGAGAATCCCAAGGGAGGGTTTAGTTCACTAGCAGAGCTGCAGAGGGTGAAGTGGAGAAGGCCAATAACAGATGCTTTGGGAACCTGCACTGGAAGTGGGTGGCAATAGAGCGGCCAGTTACCCACAAGATGGAGGAGAATTGGGTGGATAGGTAGGAAGCAATCCAGTCAAAGGCCGAGTCGCAGATGCTGATGTTAGTAACGATGAGTAGGCGAGAGGAAAGAAATGAAGGAGGTTGAGAATCCAGGTGAGTGTGGAGTGTAGAGCAGTGGTGAGGAAGTTGGAAAGCTGTGCGAGTGCTGTTTACGTGGAGTACTTGCTGCAGAAGCAAGATTTGAGGGGGTTGCAGAATCTCTTAGTCTCAATCCAATTAGTAATGTGGTTAAATACTACAAACTCTCATATTTTAGAGTTGTTTGGCAGGTTGGGGGGGTCAATAGTTGGCAGGATCATTGGAGTCAGCAAGGGTATTTTAAAGATGGGAATGGGGATATTTTGAAGCAAGCAAGAAATTTCCAGGAGCAAAGGCGCCACCAAGCCCCACCGGCCCACCTGCCTCTTAGAGTCAATGAATGCAGTGCCACCCCAAGATTTCCAGTGACCTTATCAGGCCACCCCTATGGAAAATGTTGGGGGGTCGCCACTGGCCGGGAGGGAAGAAAGTGTTTGAAGGGGGGTTGGGAAGTAAAAGCAGGTCAGAGTTGCCATGTCCGTTATATTCCCCAGAGCAAAAGAAGGTGGGTTGGCAGCCTGTGGGGGTGGTTGCCAGCTCAGTAGGTGCAGTGGGAGATAAATAGTTTAGGTAAGACTGTGTGTGGTCTTCAAACTGTGGTGTCTGCCCACTAGGAAGCCCAAAGAATGGCCTGGGAGTAGGGGGGTATGAGGTTGTTCCAAAAGGGGAGTACGGTGACTACCTTCAATGGAACATAGCATTGTGGGGGGGCACGGCAACACTATTTTTATGCAGGGGGGCTCAACGACAATGTATTTACTCCGGGGGTTGAGGGAGTCCAGTATATAAAAGTTTGAATACAACTGAAATAAGGAGTGATGGGGAGAAGGCAGTCATGTATCACAAAGTCTGGAGACTTTAACAGAAAACAGACAGTGCAGGAAATGAGACGGACCAAGACGGAATGGAGCACTGGCAAAAAATGTCTTGCCGGAATACTGCTCTTTCCCCCAGACCCAGCACACATGACTGTCCCAGGTCCTCCTCCTCAATGAGCAGACCGCTTTCAGAAGATTCTGCATACAGTGCACATGCAAGTAACCAATTTTTCAATGTGCTTTGAGAAGTCTAAGCACTACAGACAGAAACTTCCAAAGCCTCACATACAGTGTGCCAGCTGTCCAAACTAGTATATGTGTCCTGCAATTTGCAGACATCTCTTTATTAGAGTGAATATTGTGACCAATCAAAACAGAAGAGTCCATTACTCACTTTAAAGGGCTCCTTACTGAATCACTATACAACATGTTAAACATTTAAAATTGTGGATATTATGATGTTTCCATAATGCTCTTTGCTTTTATGCAAATCGCCAGGATTGGGTTCTATGAAGAGATACTATCTTGCGCAACCTGTCCGGGTGTCTCGCCACTCAGCCTCCCTCCTCCTTCCCACTGTCCCACCCTGCCAAAGAGGTGACAGTTCCCCCAATACATTTTTTCCATTTCCAGCAGTGAAAACAGAGAGGCTGCCATTTTTTGCTGTACAATTGGGGGAGGTTGCAGCTCCCTAGAAAATCCCACAGCCATGTGGGCACACTGCTGCAAGCTTGGAGTTGGATCCCTCATCTAGTACAAGCAAGGTGAGACAACCGTGTAATTTGATGAAGGAGATACTTTTTTCCTCCTTGTTTTTTCCTTCTTTGTTTTCCTCTCTGATGGAGGTGGGGTGTTCACCAGGGACTTTGGTCTGATACTGAGTGCAGCTGGGAAGGACTGCCTGTCAGCTTGCTCAATATTTACTATAGTTCCTCTGCATGATGTGGAGGAGCAGGACACATTGGTGATTGCAGAGTCTTTTGTGGTGCTGGACACCCTATTGGGTTTCTACTCTGGTTCTGGTGTGGGTTAAAGCCCCTAAAAGGAAGGGGTGCTCATGCGTTCACCAACATAGCAGACAACCAAACTGCAGGAGGAGCCCCAGCTGGAGCTGCGCCGGGGTTGCCCGAATTCGTGCCAACCGGGGGCACTAGCCCCAATGCCCAAGTTTGATGTCTCGGGGGCGCCATCAAGCCGGGGTTTGCGGTGGGAATCGAGGATTGACTGTATGGACATATATTTCAAGGCCACTGGAGAGACTGATGAGGAAAGCAAGGTGGCTACACTCTTGTACTCTGCTTGCACGGTAGTGCATCAGATATTCCAGTCGCTGCAACTGGTGGATGCGTCATATGCTGAGGCGAACAATGCATTGGTGAACACTTTATGCCTCTAGCGAATGTGGACTATGAGATGTTCATTATGTGTAGTGCGTGGCAGCAGGACGATCAGTCTTTGGACGTCTTTCATGGCTGCCTCTGGCAGCATGGCAATATCATGTTCCTGGGACAATGAGCAGGCCATGATTCGTAATCAGTTGATCCGGGGATGTGTGTCTGGAAAACTCTGGCATCATGTACTTTGGGAGCCAGGACTCACGTTGCCCTGCATCCTGGTGCTTGGACGGTCGCTTGAGGGGGCAGAGACAAAGGCGTCCAGGATGGACACATCGATTTGCCCTGGCAAGTCGGAAGAGGCGTGTGCCATTGGCCGTGGCCAAGGGGAAAGAGGGGCCCGTCGGACTGCTGCACCGCAGAGGGACAGGAACAATCGATCACCTGAGTAATGTCTGAAGTGTGGGTATGATCTGCCGCACCCTGTGGAGTGTCCCGCAAAAGGAAATGCCTGCAGAGGGTGCAGGACTATAGGCCATTATGCTCGCATGTACAGGGCACCGGTACCAGTAGTGGACCAGATCTGCGCTGAATTTTTATAACAGCAGCGCCTGCCAAATGTGGCCCTTATGGATCACGAGGAGGACGGAGTCGCCCAGGACCTGGAGGAAGAGGAGGATAATGAGAATGTTGTTTTTATCTCGAGTGTGAGCGCACTGAGATCGAAGGTCAGGAGACAGCCAAAGAGTATGGTGCAGGAGGATGGGACGCCAGTGCCACTGTTAGTGGAACAGGTGCTTCAGTGAATGTCATGGTCAGGGTACATTACGAGGCCATGAGAGAACCCCCGACTCTACAACATCCAAAGACACACATTTTCACCTTCAGGGGCGACCGGCATATCCTTTTGGGGGGGGTTTGTGTCGAAGGTCGAGCATTGCGACAGTTCGATTAAGGCATGTTTCTTTTTAACAGATGTGAGCACCAACACCCTTCTCAGCTGTGCTGCTGCAGAACCATTAGGCATCGTCAGCTTCACATATAGCGTGTATGTGGAAGATGTGCAGGCGGTCCTCGAAAGGTTTGGGGAACTGTTCGTTGGGATTGGCCAGATGGTCAGTGAGACAGTGATATTGCACATTGATGAGTCCATTCGACCGGTGGCCCTAAAACACCAAAGAGTCCCTTTTCATTTACGAGAGTTAGTGGACCAGGAGCTGAAGACCCTTGTGAACTTGGACGTAATTGAAAAGGTGGAAGGCCCGACGCCCTGGGAGTCGCCCATCGTGATTGCTTGAAAAACCCAAGCAGCCTGAATCTGTCAGGATCAGCGTGGACATGCGACTACCCAACAAGGCGATTACGTGGGAGAATCACCTTACCCCGATGATTGATGACATCATCGCAGAGTTGCAGGGTGCAAGATTTTTCTCCAAGCTGGACTTGAGGGTGGGTTACCACAAGGTCGTGTTGCACCCAGAGTCCAGGCACATCATGACATTCACGACACACCAGGGGCTGTACCATTACAAACACCTCTGTTTCGGTGTGTCGTCAGCCGCTATGGTTTTTCAGAACTTGATACGAGGGGCTCTGGCGGACTTGGAAGGTGTCTTGAACAACGCTGACGACATCCTAGTGTTCGCCAAGTCAGAGGGTGAGCACATGGCGCGACTGGTGAGGACCCTGGTACGCATACAGGCATTGGGCTTAATGCTGCATCGGGAGAAATGCAAATTCCTGCAGACAAGCATTGAGCTTTTTGGTTTTGTGTTTAAAGAAGGAGGGGTGTCCCCTGACCCCCACAAAGTCAAAGAGATAATGGAAGCAAGGCCCCTGGAGAATGTGACAGAGGTTTGCATCCCACCCTCTTTCCTTTTCAGATCTGCCAGAGCGCCAGGGGCCCACTCCGGTGGTGATAGTGTGCAGTATAAATATCCTTTAACATTAACATTTCCTGGGCATGGTAACCTACTGTGGCCAGTTCATAAGGAACCTGGCCAGGGGGTCGGAATCACTGAGGAGCCTAACAAGGAAGGATACCACCTGGCAATGAGGTCTTCTGGAGCAGGCAGCATTCAAGGATGTGAAAAGGGCCCTCATGGCTGAGGATACAATGGCATTCTTTGACCTTGCTCTCCCGTCTGAAGTGGTGGTGGACGCCAGTCTGTTTGGTCTCGGGTGGTTCTAATGCAGATGGATACCAAGGGAGAAGGCACATTGCCTATGCCAGTCACGCTCTGTCGGAAACTGAACAGAGGTACTCCCTGTTACGCTCACCTGATCTCCACAGGGGCGCCGATCGGAGCTGGACGATCCAGTGATGAGTGGTGTCTTGTGCGCCCCTCTGGCTTCGTTACGAAAGCAGGCTTGCCTAGAAAGTTCAATCACAGGTTACCCAACCATTTGGATGAGGGCAACTCCCGCCTCCCGTGGCGTCCTCTTGCACCCTCACTGCTATATCTCACCTTTCAGTTATGAATAGCGGGCTCTCTGTCCTGCCACTGTTCGCAGGGGTGCGTAGTAGTTCAAGGATCTAGTTACTTCACTGATCCTATTAAGTTCCAGACAACTGTGACTCAATGGTAAGTCTTATTCCAAAGATATGGATAGCTAAAGAGTTCAAGTTGTAAAAGTTCACTAAGTACCTTTTGTAAGAGGATTCAATTCAACACTACAGCTAAGTCAACGCCTAGTCTATAATACTGAATGAAAACCCTTATTGATATATCTTTATGTCCAGTTCATGCGTTCTGGATGACTACCCCTATATAACACCCCTCTCTTGGAATCCTCCTGACCCCACTGAGCCAAGAAGTAGTTCTGTTTTGCAAGTTAAAAGGTTTATTTGAGAAGTAAAGCAATATATATCTATATCACGCTTTATAATAAATTAATAATTGGATATCACACTTAATCTGGTATGATAAAGATTAACAACGGAGAATCTGGCACTAGCACACTTCTTGATAATCACTAAGGAGTTGACATGAAATGGATAAGATAGCAACAATACTTTTATAGTTTCAAATGGATGCAATGTGGAATGAAATGCAGTAAAGAAAATAACTTGATAGGATTTCAGCAAAAGACAATGTAATCACTTTCTTGGACAATTCATCCCCCCTTTTATGCGATGCAAGGAAATGGAAGGAAGGCACACAGTTCTCAGAAATGCAATTAAATGTGATTCAGTTCACCCCAGCAACTTAGACTACAGAAGTGGAAAACATAGGCCCAAATGCTTTTAAAGGTGCTGGCAATGTAGAAAAAAATATGCTAAAATGCTTTTAATTCCCTCTAGGAGGTTCAGGGTGAGTGAAATCAAGTTAATATTAGCTCAGGCTCACTCTAGCAGTGATGCAGGGATAGTTCTTATGAGGCAAACGATTTTTTTTTCCCAGAGGAAAGCAAAAGCAGCTATCTTTTTGCAAGTGGAGAAATTTTCAAATCGCGGCAAAATGTCAAATCGCGGCTAAATTTGCGAATGCGCCGAGCGCGATTACAGAGGAACTACAAGGACTATCACTATCGTTTTGGGGTCCTAAAACAGCCTAGGATCTCAGCTTCCAGATGAAAGTTACTGCAAGTCGCTAGCACAAACGGTCGCGGAGATATGAGCGATTGAATAAAGGTCGTTTTTCAGATTGAAATTTTAAAGTTCAAAAAGACAAGTGCAGCTTGCAACTAGAAAATGACAGGTGACAGCTTTGCAAATGACAGGTGACAGCTTTACAAATTACAGGTGACAGTTAGGAGGCAGTTCTACTTAGATTAAAATAGATTGAATTATATTATTTTAACTAAGAGATTGGTTCTGCACAGTTTTGCTAGGTACTCACACTATATTCTTGAATGAAATGGGCCTCATCACGGATCTGGTCAGGTTTTAGACTGGACTCTGGTCTCTGCACTTCACAGTGATATGGGTCAGCTCTCTCTGGTTCTGCTAACAGGTCAGCTCTACTCTGCTGGTCTGGTCTGGGTCTCTGAAGGTTGATGGAGGTAAAGTATGGATTTTCCCGGCAGAGCTTCCAGATGAAAGTTACTGCAAATGGATTTGAAGGTCCCTATCTGTCCTGTCTCTCTGCTTTTATGTGTTTTGAAATGGGTGTGTGTGCAGCATCACTAGGCTCTACCCCTCTCCACTTATCATTGGCCAAGCTTTCATTTCTCCCCTGATTGGGGGAGCTAAGTTGTGTCAGAGTGATGTCATTTTACAGCCTGCAGAAAGTCCACTCCTCCTGTCAACTTACACACAAATCTAGATTTGAACCAAATACATATTTGCAGAGGTACATATTGTTTTAAAATCATAAGCACCCCTCACATATCACAGGAGGTATACCCTGTCCAAATCTGCTCTTCCTGGGGGCTTGCATTCAGAAATGGCAATATTTTGCACTTTTTAACTGGTTTGCAATATCGGACATTAACCCAAATTTACACACATGTGCGCAAGGAGTATGGACATTAGTTGATGAAGTGTCAGATTTTTCACATGCACACATTTTGAGTAATATCCTCTTTTCCACTAAAACCCCCCTGAACATGCCACCGGTTCTAAAAACCTCTTAAAATGCGGGCAGAAAAATCACAAGAATTATGGTGTCATTTAAATAATTTTCACAAGTCCGTACTATGAGTTATTCATCTTTTTAGAGTTATGTTCTGACCCAAAGGGGTGTGGTTTTCCCCCAGCACAAGGTTGAATTTCTGGTTTTTCCAGTTCTGCCAAGCCAGCTTGCTCTCACAGGCAGTGCTCCTCCCCTTTGCTTCAGGAGGAAGCTACTTTTACAGCCCCCGTAATAAAACCTTTGCCTGAGTCAGGAGAGGGCTTTGTTCAGAGCTCCTGTATTCTGTGGGGCCTCCCCTCAATTCAATTATCAGAGAGATGGCATATCCTTAGTGTGGCCAGCAAAAGGCAGATAGGCCTGGGAACACAGCTGTGACTCAATTTTCACTCCTGATGGGGGGTAGCTGCCAGGCAGAATTCAGTTCCTTAAGCCAGGTTTCAGATAAAATGTCACTTTTTGTTACCCAGTTTAAGTCAAGACAATGTGTACATATGCAGCTAGAATGCTGATTCTAAGTTTAAAACTATGACATTTAAACAATTGCAACCTATGTGACACTCAGAAGTAGGTCACTCAGTCAATTTAAACATTTAGATTTTTTTAGTGTCTTTCAGTCCCCATTTACTTAAACTGCTGAAATCCACAGCTCAGCCAGTCTTGTTATAAACCTTCAAGTCACTTCAGAATATAACTTTACATTGGATCCACCTCTCAGTAAGTCTTTCTTTGGCCTGTTTTGGGTTCATTTATTCAGTTTTACAAAAAGTAAAATCTGGTGTTGTTTTAAAACGCCGGCTTTTGGATAGTGGTGAGTACTGGTACTGCACCCCTTTTTGGGATTTAAGAAAATGAATTCCCAACAGTTATGGGTTTGCTTTTGGCAATCAGCATTGCCATTCCCAATGGTTTCAGACTACTGTGTGGGTAGTCCACTGGTGATTTTAGGCAGTGTCCTTCTGTGCCCATAACATCGGCAAAAATGAGTGGCAGCCTATTCTTCATGCATTTCCCTGTGCATTTTCTGGGAAGCTCTGGCCATCATGATGTTTTCCATGTCAGTACTGCACAGTTTTGAGGTAGGGCTTGGATGCGTGGATAAAAACATCCCACACTTTCTTTACAGGTTTCTTCTTTGTGCTTACGATGGAGCGAGGTCCTTGATAGCTGGCTTCCCAAGGTAAGTTTTGCGCCAATGCTATGAAAAAGTTTTTCCACCCGGTATAGTTTTTTGCACAACTAACCTGCTGCTTTTATATTCTGCAGGGGCGGGATCTCCTGGACAAAGGTTGCGTGATGAAGAATTACAAGTCTGTGAGGATTGCTGCCTTCAGGTGAGAGCTGCCTTGCGCAGGATTATAAGTCTAAATGAGGCCTTCCCCACTGCAGCGCTAACCTGATGTCTTCTTTGTGTTTTACAGATGCGGCAGTTCCAGAGCGGCGATCGGAAGATGGAGCGGTGATCGTGTGATGATGTTCCGATGGTTCGCTGGTAAGTATAGCGTGGCGCTGATCTGCGATGAAGATCGCGTGGTCTGCAAGGCTAATCTGGTGTCCTTTCCTCTTCAGCTCTGAAGAAGCGTGGACTCCAGAGCGGCCGCGATGAAGAGTCAGGTAAGTATCTTGTTCTGCTCTCCTTTCTCACTCTTCCTTGCAGGTAGCTTGAGACAACTGGACAGGCGTGGCTGATGGCTGGCCTGGAGCTGCAGACACGGTGAGCCGGAGTACAGAATAACGCGAAGCGTGTTCTGTATGAAGGGTGTGGCTTATATAGTCTTCTGAAAGTAGTCCCCAGGTAAAGTAGTTCCAGCAACCACACCCAAGCAAATAGTCCCACGGCAAATAATCCCTTCAGCCTGCCTCAAATTGGTTCACACGTGCCTCACTGGGCCTGAAACATGTCATGTTGGCGATGGCAGTATGGGCCTGGCGCCAACGGCGCCCGGACCGAGTCCAGGAAGCCCCTGTGAGATTCCTTGGAGCCTTTAAGGCCCCCATGGGACCCAACGCCTTAGGCAGGTTGGTCTGTACCTGATGTTTGAGGGTATGGACCGTGACACTCCCAGATTAATTGCAGGGCCTTTGCGGTGCTGCAGGGGTGCAGGCATTTTCAACTCTATGTGCAGGGGAGGCTGGTGATGGTTCACAAGCCTCTGCTGCCCATCGTGGAGGGCTCATCCTCGAAGCCTCCAGCCCAGATTGAGAGATGGATGCTGGCGCTACTGGAATATGGCGTATCGCTGGTGTACCGTCCAGGGGCGATCAATGCAGCTGACTATTTGTCAAGCCACCCCCAGGACGGAGAGGATGGCGAGGATGTGTACAGGAAGCTGACAAGCACGTGCAACTCATTGTAGAGTCAGCTACCCCGAACTCAATGCCCATCCAGGAGCTGGAAAGGGCTTCAAAAAGTGACAAATGCTTCCAGATTCTCAGGGATGCACTGCAGAGAGGGGACTGGAAGTTGGTCCTGGAAGTCCTGGGTATGAGATTCAGGAAGCTCGTATGACTCTGAAGCAGTTGTTGAGGGACCGCGATGAGCTAATATTCACAGACTCAGGGCTACTGTTACGTGGGGACAGGATGGTTGTTTCTGCTCACAAGATGCAGCAGGTGATTGATCTGGCAAATCTAGGTCTCCAGTGGATGGCCAAGACCAAAGCCTGACTGCGGTTGAAGGTGTGGTTCCCGGACTTGAAGAAGAGAGTGGAGGGGTTTGTGGGGGCCTGTATGTGGTGCCAGGCGGCTTCCCCCGATGCAGAGAGATCCCCTGATTGAGCCCATGCCTTGAGGAACCCGGCCATGGGAGGTGGTGCATGCAGACTTCGGGTCCACAGGGAGAGATGTCCACTTCCTGGTGGTGGTGGACCAGTGGTTAAGGTACCCCGAGGTGGGGTTTATTGACTCTGTGTCATTCGACGATGTGGCAGTGGCGCTGGTAACGATCTTTGTAACCCATGGTCTCCCACGGGCTCTGTGCTCAGACAATAGACAGCCATACCAAAGGGAAAGCTTCAAACAGTTTCTGAAGGAGTGCGGTGTGCACCACAGGAAAATCACTCTGGTGTGGCCACGCGCCATATGAGGACCCGCAATAAGGTGTTTAGAATCACCTATGGACAGGGTCACTGCCTTCGCAGGGCCTTATACCAGTTCCTCAGGGACTATCGAGTAACCCCCCATTGCTCGACTGGGGTAGTCCCAGCAAAAGCTATGTTCAGGAGATGCCCCAGGGGCCGTTTGCTGGATGCGGATGACCCGAAGCCGGTTGTGATTGATGACGCCCAGGTGGAAAAGGAGAAATGTTGTTGAAAATATGAGAACAGCAGTTAGGCACCCCCAAGGGAAGCGGTTGTTGACATATGAACCGAGCCCCATGGGTGTGGTTGCAGTGAAGGGGTCAATGGTGACAGTCTCAGATGAAACCACCACCGTTACCAGGAACGCCAGTTTCTTCAAGAGGCAGGGCGGTGGCACACGGCTGGGGGCGTCCCCGGACAGAGATCGTGCCAAAGAGCCAGATGAAGGTGGTAGGGCTGACTGCTCTCAGATTCCCCTGTACCGAGGGGACACAGGTGATGAGATGCTGAGCTGGGAAGGGGCAGACGGTATCCCCAGTGAACTGGGAGGGGCAGATCTGCCCACCTGGATGACTATGTACTGTACCCCTGATTCAAGCACCCGAGAGGTGCCGGAGACTGTGTCCCCTATTTTGTCGTTAGAGGGTGTTGATTTGATACATGTTTTGTGTGGGTGGTGGTTGTTGTCACATTGCTGTTGTTATGAAAAAGGACGAGTGTGGTGGCCCTTTAGCAAGCACACGTGGCGTGGCGGAGTGACGTAACTGTCGTGTGTGGATTCCAATAAATGGGGCGTATCACGTGCGCTCGTCAGAGCACATGTGGAGCCCGGACGGAAAGCAGAGCCTCGTAAGTCTTCTGTTGGCTGGGGGTGGTGGGGGCTCACGGTGCACAGGGCGGCTTCCTAGCAGGATCCCCCTTCTATAAGCATCGGAAAACTTTTTGAGCAGAGAAATCAAACATTTCCATGCCTATAATGTTGGGAAGTTAAAATGCTTCCACTCTAACATTTTGCGAATGTATGATTTCCTAACCCAAAAAAAGATGGGTGCCAAATGTTATGTAAAAAAAAAAACTAAGATGATGGAGTTCTCCCGCTTGCAGTGTTTCAGTGCTGAGAAAGAAACTGAAGGGAAATTGGAAACTGTGTTTGTGTAAGTCCATATCTGGCATATACTCAAAAGAGCACACAAGGGGGTCCTTTTTTTGATAAAAGGGATTTGTTTGTGAGAGGACATGCAAATCGTACACAAATGGGAACATTCACAGACAGCTACCCTTATATGTTTGTTGCACAGGCACAGTTTTGTTGAGGACAAAAAATTAAACTAGAGAGAGTTTTATACCATCTTCATGAACACAGAACAGAAGATGGTGGAATCAGGAGTGGCAAAATATAGGAGACAAATGATTTCGATACAAAACAAAATTTAAAAACAGACCGAATGGTCGAGCACCAGTTAATACACAAGTTTTCTAAAACATGTAAGACATGTAAACAGCGTCCACCCTGGCAATGCTTAGATGGTCCTTTCTTTTTCTTCTGAGTTCGTTCAAAATAAACAGAATCGAGGTGATGTTAGTAACCAAGAGGTTTTTTTTTCGCAATTATTTACATACAAAAAAGCCCTGCAATATTATTGTCACTCTTTTGGTTCCACCATCTTCTATTCTGTGTTCATGAAGATGGTATAAAACTCTCTCTAGTTTAATTTGTTGTCTTCAACAAAACTGTGCAACATAAAAGGGCAGCTGTCTGTGAATGTCCCCTTTTGCGTAGGAGTCCATACCTGGCTACAGAGTGAATGGGGGGGACTCAAGACCGTCAACAAGGGAATAAAAATACCTACGGCGCTTTTAAGGATAGGCCCTCTTTTCCGAGCTTTCTGTGGAGGTAATAACTGCTCGGCAAAGCTGGTTTTTCTTTGTTTCTGTGTCCTACCTCATCTGGTGCTACGCGGAACTGAACTTTATTTAGCTTGGCTCGTGCTGCTCTTGGCTCCTCGGAAATGAAGCGAGCACCTCAAACTGCTCACATCTTCCCTCCCGCTTCCTACTCCACATCCGCGTCATCCCTCATTTCTCCGATACAACAAAACACGGGTCTTTATTGGCAGGGCAATCAGCCAGCCAACGACAACGTGACGCATGGAACCGGCGGTAAATTCAACGCTGCGCATTTTCCGCGATGTTTACTGGCAATGGCGCCCCTCCCCCGTGCCGCCTTCTCTCCTCCCAGCCCATCACCCCTCCCTCGATAAATCACTCCGCTGGCCTCGTGAATAGAACTTTTGTTATGCGAGCATCAGGGGGCCGATGGAAAGCAGTTTGTAGCGGAACGTCTGAGTGAGGAAAAAAGGGGGGGGGGGTGGGAGGGGGAGTAGGACGAGCGATGGAAGAGGGGGGAAATGCCGGAGAGCTAGACAGAGGACTGAGGAAAAGAAGGTGATATGCTGGTGTAGATGGGGGGGAGGATGCAGAGCAGGGAGGGGCGAGAGATACAGGGATGGTGCTGACAGGAGGGTGTAAAAAGGCAATTAGGGTTTATGGAGATTGCGAGGTAGGGGTGTCATGATGAGATAGGAGTGGGAGGGAGACGTAGGGACACTGCGGGATTATGGGTAAAAGATGGGGGTTGGAGCCGGGCATGCAGAGAGAGGACGGGATAAAAGCGCAGAAGAGAGGGAGGGGGAGATGTTAAAGGGGCGGGTGGGAGGGAGAGGGGGTATGGGCCGGCCAGTAGGGGAATGTGTATGCATGTAACACTAGGTGCGAGAGTGGGACACGGGGGGATAGAGGTGAGGGGCGGAGAAGGCTAGAAGGGGGAGGGCCAGGCAAGGATTGCGACGAGGGAGGGAACCGTTGCGAGGTGGTGAATTCACCAGTAAATTGGGATGAGAGAGAGCGCAGGGAACGCTAGAGAGAGGAGACTGGAGAGGGGCCATGGTGTACGACTCATCAGCAAGGCGGGTCGTGCTCCGGGATTCACTGTCAAGGGAGGGCACGCGGCAAGACTTCAGTGATCTGGGATTTATCAGCACAGCGGGGCACACTGCAAGACTTTCCAGGCAGCACAGCGGGGAATTTCCGAGGGCTTGGCGGCAGAGCAGGCATGCGGCAAGACTGCTGAGCAGCAGGGAAAGGCGGTAGGACTCATCAGCCGAACCGCGGGACATGCTGTGGGACTCATCTGCAGTAGGCGCATGCGTTAAAATACATCAGCCGGGCACATCGTGAGACCGCAGCAAAGAGCGACGCGGGACTCATCAGCACAGCAGTACGTGCAATAAGTCTGATCGGCAAGGCATGCCCAGGGCTCATCAACTCAGTTGAGCGTTCTTTGGTACTATTCATCACCACGATCTCGATCCAAAAGAGGGAGCTACGAGGGCGTGGGGCGCAACGACTCAGCCCTCCTGACCCAGGTGAGTGTGCTGCCCAGCTCTTCTGAGCCCGAAGGATCCGGCGAGAGTGTGCAGGGATTTTTTTTGGGGCGGGGGTCTCTCTCGTCTGCACAGAGGGTTGGCCATAATTTGATTTTGGGTAATTTTCTGATTTTCAGCCACACAATTTTTAGTGTTTCCAACTGATATATAGCGCTGTAATCTAAAGCGCTTTAGATGGTACATATTTACATACAGTACTATTATTACCCACTCGAAATTGGTACTCCTATATCGACCTCGGAAGGTTGACAGGATGAGTTGGCCTTGCCGGGAATTGAACCTGCACACATTTCAGCAACGAGCGTTTAATCCGCTGAACCATTTTACCCGCCAGGAGTGAAATCACAGAAAATGACATCTCAAGGAGTGCCATTGGTCTTTGATACTTGGGTTCAGCAAGGGATGTGACGCAACAAGAAGTTGCCAAGAGGCAACTTTGTGGTGTGACATATGTAAATTGTCACCATTATGATACACGGTGCAACTCTATTGTAAATGTAATAGCACACGCTGCCAACGGAATCTTCCTTCTGTTGCTGGGAATTCAGCTAATACACCGTGAGATTCATTGTTTTGCCCAGGATCACACACGTTAAGTGTTAAAGCCGCGATTTGGAGGAGTAGTGTATGCAATTGACCACATATCTTTCCAGCTTTGGTTCATACTCATATTCGTTACGGTTTGTGCTTATTGTGCTTTAACTATACTTCATTTTATAGAAATGGCCTGACAAGTACATTATTTATTTAGTTATGTATTATACGTTTCAGTTCATATAACTTTTTGTATATATATTTATTTACATTTCACATATCATTCACTTTGACAATTAATTTCAATGTATCATACAGCCAAGCACTAAATTATACCTAAATACACATGCACAATTCATATCTCCTAAAAAGAAGTAAAGAATCGGGTACAGTATTACATAAAAACAAATAAAATACAGGCAGGCATTCAACCGGTTTTTAAAGAATAGGATATCAGTAGATGGCTGTCTAGTTCAAATGTCAGTTTTGTACTCAAAGTATTTAAGTACATTAAATAAACGTACCTAGTAATTAATATACATCGCTATAAAACCATGTTGATGAAAACGAGTATGGTGTTCGCTTTATTTTCCCCATCCTGAATTGGAGATTACAGTAGTATCATGCAAAGTAGTGTGTGAATAAACAAATCTTCCCTGGTTTTCTAACCCCCCCTTCCCCCCCTATCACCCACTTTTTACACCTCTCAGGGACAAAAGTCACTACCAACAGCCAACCCACTGCTGTCTGCTGTCACGAGCCTGCTATTGCTCCGGTTGAAATGCTGAGCTCCCAGTTAATTGTTAAGATTTTTCCAAGCCCCTCTCGGGAGGCCCTGTACTGAGAAGACTGATCCTACCTGAATCAAAGTCTTAGCCCTCACACCAGTCCCAAGAAAAGTCTGTGTGCAGGACACGGGACGCAGCCTGTAAAATTAGGACGGTCCCACCATAGATGGGACGGTTGTTCACCCTAACGATTCTTCAGACTGGACTAACCCCCAGATGTAGAATACAATTCTTTAAAAGCAGAATAATTCAAATATGTTTTCGATCAGAGGGTGAGCGAATAAGGAAGGTTAAGTAAAAAGAAACGGTGCAGAGGCCCAGCTGAAGATGGGGGCGGGGATTCCAAAATGGTGGTTGGGGGGGCCACCCCTTGGCTTAGAGCGGAAAATAGTCTGAGTCGCTCATGGGTGCATACATTATTAGAGACAAAAAATACAGACATGGATTAATTAGCAGTCGATTATCGAGAGGCGTCCAGCCAGCAGGGAGCTGAAACTATGCACGCTGAAAAGCTATACATTCTTCTTTGCCAGTAAGTGACTGGTGTGGAGAAACTGGTGTTAAAAGGCAACGAGGTGATAACAATACTTCGGTGATCCAGAGTAAAGTGTCGGCCAGAAGCACTCCGGCAAATGCAGCTTGCAAGCCAAACCCTGCAAGGCACATATTTAAATCCCAAGAATGAAAGTGATACAGAAAGCAATATTATAAAACTGCCGGCAGGCAACATGGTTGCTGCTCCCACCCCGGGTCTCGAGGACCCGTTCAACTGAAAAGGTTTAAATGCCCCGACGCCGTCGCTCTGATCGGGACAAAGAAAGGGAGGGGAGAGATCGGTTTGAAGCGGGGGGGGGGGCAGGGGGAAACACGGGTAAGAAGGGCATAGACTGTTTGGCTGAAAGATGAGTCGCTTGTGTGTACAAACAAATGGAGCAGGCCAGGAAAAGAAGAGCGCGAGAGAGAAATGGAGTGCATGGGTGGAGCGACAGAGACAAAGAGACTGTGCGTCGTCCGTGGGAAGGAAAACAGACTGGACGAGAGCGCATGCTGGGGAAAGTTGTATAAAGAGAAGGAAACTGCGGACACAGGCATACGCGGTCTACAGGCCAATGCCTGAAAGGCGCATGGCAGCTTAGGATGGGGTTGGGGGGGTGGGAGGGCACTTTAATGACTTATTGCACTGCACTGCTCGTCATGTTGACCAATGCTTTAAATGCAGTTTGCACACACAAGTGTGCCCCGGGTAGTACCCTAAGCAGTTTTCATTACCTGTCCTGTCAGACATGTAGTCTCTGCAGTGTAGGTGTTACTTGTGTAAGACTCAGTGACGTCTTGATAATGGCAGATTGCAAATACGCACGAGTACGCATACATACGCCTTTTAGTGACGTGGCATTCATTTAGGTTCATGACAATTCTGTGTGCGTTTTAGCTGCAATTGTTTGCCGCTGTTATCAGTTTGAAAGAACAGTGTGTCTGTTGCTGTATTTATTTATTTATTTTACCTTTATATAGCGCACATACAGCCCGAGGGCATCGCAGCGCTGTTACTTGTGGCAGGCTTAGTTACAGAATTACAGAGGAATACAATGCATTGTCAGATCATACTAGTACAGACACAAGATATATACATTCTGTCATCCTACATAGGTGTAGGGTATTGGTCAGTTTTGGTTAGTACGTTTTTTGGGCAGGACGTAAGTGAAGAGCGGAGTTTTCAAAACTTTGCGGAATACTAGGTGGGAGACTTCTCGGTGTGGCCCTTATTCAGGAGACTCACCTTATTTCATCATCCAAGCATAAATAGGGGCTAGCTGGGGATGCCATAGGCACTTTTCCTCCTCTTCCTCCTACGCCAGAGTGGGTGGTCATTCTGATATCCCAGGGGGGGTTAAGTGTCACCTGGTCTCAGTAGCAAGAAATGAAGGGAGAGCTCTCCTGGTGTGTGGTGTTCTGGAGGGAGTCCTGGTGGCACTGGTGAACTATGGCCCCAACGTTGATGACCCAAATGCTTTCGGCTGGGTTATGGCTCATTTTGCGGGGCTGGCAGGGTGCGACCATTGTCTGGGGAGGAGACCTAAATACAGTGCTGGACCCCACACTAGATAGATCTGGGGTGAAAAGGGACGGTGTGGCTAAGGAGTGCCTTCAGGTCTGAGAAATGTGCGCGGTATATAATCTTGTTGATGTATGGCGGTACCAACACCGGGAGGACCGGAACTACACATCACTCCTGGGTTCATGGGTCAAGTTATAGACTGGACTACTTTTTGGTATCCCGAGAAGGGGTGCTGCAATGAGGCAAGAGTCATACTCCCACGCACTTTGTCAGAGCACTCCCCTGTGCTTCTGGAATGTGGACTGAGGGAGGGGGGGCAGGGAGGATGCTTCTGGAGATTTAAGATGGACGCTCTGCAGGACCCAGTATTCCTACGGGAGATGCGGGAAGAGATCAAGGCCTTTCTTCAGAGCAATGAAGGCTCGGCCTCCACCATGGGGGTGCTCTGGGAAAGCCTTCAGTGTTATATCGGAGGGAAATGTATGTCCAATGAGAAAGGGATTCTCTGCGACATTCAAAGAGAACGCACGACCGGGAAAGCTTGGATAAAAGGAACTGGAGGGAGAATATGCAGTGATAGCAGACTCACAGACGCTGGCTCGGCTCAGAACCAACGCGGACCGGGAGGTTTGGTTCCTAGCCCGTGGCCATCAGGTACGACAATACAGTGAAGGGCAAAAGCTGAGGTCGCTGCTGGCTCGGCTGATAGGCAACCCCTGCAGGTGGATTGTGTGAGGGACCCTCAGGGTGGGTCGGTGTACAAAGAGGAGGAAATTGTGTATGGATCCCAGTTTTCGGGAAACCCGGAGGCCCTGTGTGATTATCTGGAAGGGAAGGGGGTGGGGAGGGGACTCTACATCCCGCAGAGAGCCTCTGAATCATGAGATCTCCTTAGAAGAAATATCAGCAATCAAGGAGGGGGTGTAAGTCACCGTGACCCGATGGTCTACTGGGTGAGTTTTATAAAGCTTACGCCCCTATTCTGGCCCCGCTGCTCCTCAGTGTATGAGTCACCACTGGAAACGGGGACTCTGCTCCCTACGCTGCGGGAGGCAAACATAGTGCTCATACACAAGCAGGGGAAACCGGCCGAAGACTGCCTCCTACCGCCCAATTTCCTTAATAAACATGCATAACAAGATATTCGTCAAACTCCTCGCAAAGAGGCCCATCCCATTGATGCCCGGCCTGGTGCTGGCTGATCGGGCTGGTTTAATTCCCGGGCGGAACACCACTTTCTGCCTTCACCGTCTTTGTGGTTCTTGAGGCGCTGGACCGCTCGTCCTAGGCGACTGCAATGTTTTTGGATGCCGAGAAGGCTTTCGACTGTCAAATGGCCTTACTTGTTCTTGATACTCCAGAAGATAGGACTCGGCCCCTACTTCATCGGATGGATTTCTCTGCTTTACACTTTTTTTTATGTTTGAAAGCTATGCTTGTTTCTTGTTAAGTACTTTAAAGATTGTTATCTCCTGTAATGATGGTAACCGTATTTTTGTTTTTAAGTCCTAGCATGGCCTGTTTGCCTTTGCCAATCCTTGCTTTTGTTGCACCAGCCTAACCAAGGCTGACATTTGTAGACTGTGTGAGTGGGTGTGTGAGTGTGTTGGGCTGCTGGGCTAAAGACAGAGACTGTTTTGTGAGTGTGTGGGGTAGAAGGTGTGAGGTGTGCAGATGGATAGAGCAAGGAAGAAAGTAAGATGGGTGTGGTTTGGGGCAGAGCGAGAAGCAGATTGTGTGAGAGGTTGGATTAACAGAAACAGGAGGAGTGTAGGAGGGACAGAACAGACCAAGATAGTGAGAGAAATCGAGGAGTGGGACTTGGACGGCGAGGGTGTGTGTTTGTGCGAGAGACACATAGGGAGAGATGGTAAGAAGAATCAGAGGGATGGAGTGATATGATAAGATAGTCTATTCATATAGCGCCTATACACCATGTGTTTCTAAGCTCTTCAAAGCAAGGGAGGAAACAAGGGAAAATACAATGACCTTCTTACAGGCCATGAACAGTAAGGATGTGAAATTAACTATCGTACTCGTCCTGATGACATTTCAGATAGTGGAGGGGGGGTTGGAAACAAGTAAGGGAAGGGGGGAGGAGACGGACAAGTTTGCTATCGTACTAGGTCGAGGGGCAATTCTGATAGTGCATAGAAGAAAGTAAGGGGAGGAGATAGGAAAAGGGAGAGAACAGAGAGTAAGCAGTCAAAAAGAGTGGAGAGAGAATACAATTGCAGAAGTCAGTAGTAACACATAATGTTGCAAGCCAGGATACAAGATGAAGATGGGAACAGCACGATTCAGGGCCACCATGAGTACAAGATGCAAAGTAAGTCCAGCTTGAGAGTTGAGAAAGGGTGACGCACCGTGAATCAATGAAGTCCATAAAAGTCAAACCCAGCATTCACCACGAGACGGTGAAACCAGAATGTAGCAGGACAGACTCCTGCCGAAGTAGGCTTGAAGGGGGATGAGGGGGGAGCAGGGTAGAAGAATCGAGCAAAACAGGCAACAAAAAGAGTGGGAAAGAAAGAGGAGATGGAGATTGAGAATGGGAGTAAAAGAGAATCCTAGTGTGATTAATCAAGCTAGTCTACAAGTAAGGCTGTGGCGGGCAGCATAGAGGGGTGGGAAGGGCTGCATACTGCCTGGAGGGGTGGGGAAGGGCTGCCTGGAGTGGTGGGGAAGGGCTGCCTGGAGTGGTGGGGAAGGGCTGCCTGGAGTGGTGGAAAGGGCTGCACAGAGACAGTTGAGCCTGCAGAGAGCGTGCACAGGGTGGTGTGCCGTAGCCTGGAAGAGGAGATGGGCCGCCTGCAAAGGAAGGTAGGATGGTCTATTATGTTATGTTAAAGGTTCTTATGCTAAACTCTGTTGCTCAAGCGTGGTCTCTTGGCTCTCTGGCGGATATGCAATGCAGGGGGTGGGCGGGGGGGTGGTGGCAGGGTTTGTTATTAGGATTGAGCGGGAAAAGAGCAAGAGAGCTGTGATGTGCTGTTGTCCGCTCCAGTTCGGCGAAAGCGGTCACTGAGCGTTTGGAGCGTTTTCAGTCGGTTGCAATTATGTGGTGTTGAGGTGGGATTTTGTGTGTTTTGTTTCATGCTGGGTGTTGTGATGTGGGTGCGGTTTGTGGTGCTGTAGAGGTATGGTTGTGTTTAGCTCAGGGTTTGAAATGGAGGCAAAACGGGTGATGGGCAATACGGGTAAAATGCACAATGTTGCTACATGCAGTGGTGTTGCTAGATCTGGGAAAGATCCAGGGCTACACTAATGTTGGGACTCGGGGAGAGCTAGCCTTTTGGTTGTAGCCCCTGAGCTAATATCCAGGGCTACAACCAAAAGACCCAGGGCTATTGCCCCATTAGCCCCCACCCCCCCCCCAGCTACATGCAAGATGAGGCTAATCTTAGTAAGTAGACGAAGTGTGGGTAGATATAAGATATTAGGCAATAAGATTGGTGGGGCACACCGCCCAGACCACACTTTTCTTATCAGTCACTGCTGGTTGACTGCGGCAGGCTTCCCGGGCAAACACGGACTAGCGCAGCTTCTTGGGGAGCTGCACTTTGCCTTGTGCGGCACTCAGACAGAGCAGGTGCACTGGACTGAGCAAGACAAGGTTACCAGGAGCCAATTAGTGGCAGGCGGGAGGGAGAAAAGGCCTGGGGTTACAAAAATGAAAGTGAAGAATTTGGCAGAAAGAAAGAAGGAAAGAGAAAGAAGGAGCACTAATTCACCTATGGCAGAGTGGCTGCAGCAAGAAAGCCGCTCCGCGCACTAGACTGGGGAAGCCAAGGTTTGCATAAAGAGGTGGATGGGCTGCAGAGGGAGACGGGACTCCTTGCAAAGGGCGGTGGGATAGTCTGCAAGATTGCAATGTACGTGTGATGGCCTTTCGGCAAAGCGAGGCGCAATATTCTGCCAGAAGTGCTGCATAATGGCTTGCCAGGTAACGAGTGATAGGCATTCTAGCCTGCTGGGTGAAATGTGATAGTATTCCAGGTGAGGGCTGATCCCTTAAGAGATAATCTATGATATCCTGCAAAGGGAGGGAGCACAGTCTGCAAGATCAGGACACAATATCCTGGAACGGAATCGCAATAGACTGAATGTGGGGGGCGATAACCTGCAAAGCTCACCTGACACGCGAGCACTTACTTTCTGTGTTAGCCTGCGAGGTAATGACATGCCAGGTGAACCGCTGTAGATTGTAAAAGGGGCTGTGATGAGCTGCCATCTCACGACGTCTTTGATATCCGGTGGATTCATGGCCAGAGATAAGAGCCACAGTAACCTGCCTGGTCACCAAAGATAGGCTGGCCGAAGAGGTGGGATAACCTGCAGGGGAGGCGCAATATTCTGCTAGTTAGTAGCTTGCGAGGCACTATAGCAAACTTCAAGAGGAGGGGTGATGGCGTATAAAAGAGGCAAGCTTGCTTCAAGGTGAGGTTTGACTGCCTGAAAGGGGAGACAGTGCGCAGCTAGGAGAGTCCAGATGCGCCGCTAGGGGGTGGGTGGAAGATGGTCTGCAAGGGGCGCTGTGATATCCTTCAAGGTGAAGGGGGGGGCGAGATAGCCTGATAAGTGAGCAGTGTTGAGTTGTAGGCTGCCATGGCTCATCCTGCAGGCTAAGGCATCATGGCTAAAGTGGCGCTTCTTTATAGCATGGGAGATGAGGAATAAGCCGCAATGTGTAAAGCACGTAGGGCGTGAGGTGAATCAGACCGGCTTTAGCCAATCTACCGGAGGACGTATGAAAGCCTACGAGGTGAGGTATGCCAACCTACAAGGTGATATGTGATCTGCAAAGTAAATCTCTAAATCCCACAAGGTGAGCCAAGATAACTGGAGCGGAGAGGTGTGAGGGCCTGTCAGGTGAGCTGTGATGGTCTGCAAGGTCAGCCTGTCAGGCTGGAGGCTGGGGTACCTTAGCTGGTCAGGTGAGCTGTAATGGTCTGCAATGTCAGGCTGGAGGCTGGCGTACCTTAGCTGCTCAGGTGAGCTGTAATGGTCTGCAAGGTAAGCCTGTCAGGCTAGAGGCTGGGGTATCTTAGCTGGTAAGGTGAGCTGTGATGGTCTGCAAGGTAAGCCTGTCAGGCTGGAGGCTGGGGTACCTTAGCTGGTCAGGTGAGCTGTGATGGTCTGCAAGGTAAGCCTGTCAGGCTAGAGGCTGGGGTATCTTAGCTGGTAAGGTGAGCTGTGATGGTCTGCAAGGTAAGCCTGTCAGCCTGGAGGCTGGGGTACCTTAGCTGGTCAGGTGAGCTGTGATGGTCTGCAAGGTAAGCCTGTCATTCTAGAGGCTGGGGTACCTTAGCTGGTAAGGTGAGCTGTGATGGTCTGCAAGGTAAGCCTGTCAGCCTGGAGGCTGGGGTACCTTAGCTGGTCAGGTGAGCTGTGATGGTCTGCAAGGTAAGCCTGTCAGCCTGCAGGCTGGGGTACCTTAGCTGGTCAGGTGAGAGGTGATGGTCTGCAAGGTAAGCCTGTCAGGCTGGTAGACTGGGGTACCTTAGCTGGTAAGGTGAGCCGTGAAGGTCTGCAAGGTAAGCCTGTCAGGCTAGAGATTGGGGTACCTTAGCTGGTCAGGTGAGCTGTGATGATCTGCAAGTTAAGCCTGTCAGCCTGGAGGCAGGGGTACCTTAGCTGGTCAGGTGAGAGGTGATGGTCTGCAAGGTAAGCCTGTCAGGCTAGAGACTGGGGTATCTTAGCTGGTAAGGTGAGCTGTGATGGTATGCAAGGTAAGCCTGTCAGCCTGGAGGCTGGGGTACCTTAGCTGGTCAGGTGAGAGGTGATGGTCTGCAAGGCAAGCCTGTTAGCCTGGGGGCTGGGGTACCTTAGCTGGTCAGGTGAGCTCTGATGGTCTGAACGGTAAGCCTGTCAGGCTGGTAGACTGAGGTACCTTAGCTGGTCAGGTGAGCTGTGATGGTCTGCAAGGTAAGCCTGTTAGGGTGGTAGACTTGGGTACCTTAGCTGGTAAGGTGAGCTGTGCTGGTCTGCAAGGTAAGCCTGTCAGCCTGCAGGCTGGAGTACCTTAGCTGGTCAGGTGAGAGGTGATGGTCTGCAAGGTAAGCCTGTCAGGCTGTAGGCTGGGGTATCTTAGATGGTTATGTGAGCAGTGATATCAATAGTCTCAGAAATGACCTGTGAGAACCTCTGTATGCTAGGATATAAAAGCCTGTGAGATGAGCTGCAATAGCCTTTGAGGTACGGCTGTTGGGCTGGAGGCTGGGGTACCTTGGCCGGTAAGGTAAGCAGTGAAATCAATGGTACAATAGTCTGAGAGATGACATGTGAACACCTCTGTAGGCCAAGACACGAGAGACAGTGAAGCAAACAGAATCCGCCTGCAGTACAAGGTGAGTTATGATGGCCTGTAAGGTGAAGGGTGATATCCTGTATATGTTATGTTATTTTGCATTTATATAGCGCCTTATGTACCATTGGTATGATCTCAAGGCGCTGGTAGGTTGAATGCCCTCGGGAACCAAAGTTCAAGTCGGTAGAGAGAGAGGGAGAGAGTCATAAGGTGCGTGTGAGCACTGGATATGTGTGCAGCGGTGTTGCATTCCTGTGATAGCTGCTTCTTAGCGGTAAGTGTGGTGGTTGGGAGATCAAGAGTATGTGTTTGTTCTGGCAGGATGTTATCCAGACCAATTCTGGCTACGTTAGGCCTGAGGAGAACGCCTAGGCTGGAGGGTGTGTAACCAGCTGTGTTTTAGATAAGATGATGGGGGGGGGGGGTTATGAGGCAGGTGATGGCATGAGAACAGCTATACCAAATGGTGTCATAGTATCGCTGTGTTCTAGTTGAGTGGTGGTGTAAAGGAGAGAGTAAGCGTGGAGATGTGATAAGGTGGTTTATATCTTGAGATCGAGCACACTCCAGTAGTTCCATGCGCTCCTAGCCGTTCCATGCGCTCCTAGCCATTCTATGCCCTCCAACCATTCTATGCCCTCCAACCATTCTATGACCTCCAATCATTGATTAATTTGCGTATTTCACCAGTCCTGACACATACTTTACCGGTTCCATCCATCAATTTCAACAGTTCCTTCCATCCACATACTTCGCCCTTTCCATCCATCAATTTCAACAGTTCCATCCACCCACATACTTCACCCATTCCACCCACATACTTCACCCGTTCCACCCACATACTTCACCTATTCCACCCACATACTACACCCGTTCCACCCACATACTTCACCCGTTTGGTCCATCCATTTCCCTTGATTCATCCACATATGATGTGATTTAATAGGGGGAATGATAAGTGATATCAATAGTACAATAGTCTCAGAAAATACCTGTGAGAACTTCTGTATGCTAAGACCTGATTGGAGGCTATTGCAGCTCATCTCACAGGCTACCATGCCTTAGTTTAGCATGGAGAGTTTAATTTCTCAGATTATTGAACTATTGATCTAACAGCTCAGCTCACCTCACCTGCTAATGAACCTCAGCTTCTAAGCCAATAGCCGTACTTGGAAGGCTATTACAGCCCATTTTGCAGGCCAAGAAAACCTTTGCATGGCAAGACACGATAGACTATGGAGTGAACAGAATTCGCCTGCAGTACAACAGGAGTTAGAATAGCATGTAATATGAGGGGTGCTAGTCTGTAAGAGGGAGCATTATGGCCTGTGAGATGATGTTAACTAGCTTGCTAAATTATGTATAAATGCCGACAAGGAAAAGCACAGCAAATTACAAAGTGAGCCATGATAACCTGTGCGGGAAGATCTGCAGGACGACCTTAAATAGTCTGATGGTAAGGCCGCCAGCCTGCAGGCTGAGGAACCATAGAATTTGGGGTGAGCTGTGATATTCTGCAAGGGGAGGTACAATAGTCTGAGAGACGGCCTGTGAAAACCTCTGCATGCTAAGACGTGATAGCCTGTGAGGTGAGCTGCAATAGCCTTCGAGGTACGGCTGTCAGGCTGGAGGCTGGAGTACCTAGCCAGTCAGGTGAGCAGTGATGTCAATGGTACAATA
Organism: Ambystoma mexicanum; assembly: GCF_040938575.1. Classification (NCBI taxonomy): domain Eukaryota; kingdom Metazoa; phylum Chordata; class Amphibia; order Caudata; family Ambystomatidae; genus Ambystoma; species Ambystoma mexicanum. The sequence goes on along the minus strand of NC_090921.1, from coordinate 217,012,465 downwards.
GTCTGAGAGATGACCTTTGAAAACCTCTGCATGCTAAAACATGATAGCCTGTGAGATAAGCTGCAATGGCCTTCGAGATACGGCTGTTGGGCTGGAGGACCTATCCGGTCAGGTGAGCAGTGATATCAATGGTATAATAGTCCGAGAGATGATCTGTGAAAACCTCTGCATGATAGCCTGTGAGATAAGCTGCAATGGCCTTCGAGATGCGGCTGTTGGGCTGGAGGACCTATGCGGTCAGGTGAGCAGTGATATCAATGGTATAATAGTCTGAGAGATGATCTGTGAAAACCTCTGCATGCTAAAACATGATAGACTGCAAAGAGAATCGGTCTGCAGTAAAAGGTGAGTTATGATAGCCTATAAGATGAAGGGTGCCTGTATAAGCGGGAATAATAACCTGGGTGGTGAGCTGAGATATCCTGCTATGTAAGGTCTAATACCGTCAATGTGATATGCAATAGACTGCGGACAGCATGCAGGGTGATTACCATCACCTGTGCGGTGAGGTATGATGGCTTGCCAGAGGCATCATGAGAAACTAAAAGTGGAGACACTCTTTGTTATACAGTATTTTTGGCCTGCACTTAATGTCGCTATTTTCCTCCAAATGCCACTGTTTTGATGGTGTCTGCCTCTAACCTCTCGCGTACGACCTTAAATAGTCTGATGGTAAGGCCGCCAGCCTGCAGGCTGAGGAACCATAGAATTTGAGGTGAGCTGTGATATTCTGCAAGGGGAGGTACAATAGTCTGAGAGACGGCCTGTGAAAACCTCTGCATGCTAAGACGTGATAGCCTGTGAGGTGAGCTGCAATAGCCTTCGAGGTACGGCTGTCAGGCTGGAGGCTGGGGTACCTAGCCAGTCAGGTGAGCAGTGATGTCAATGGTACAATAGTCTGAGAGATGACCTTTGAAAACCTCTGCATGCTAAGACATGATAGCCTGTGAGATGAGCTGCAATGGCCTTTGAGATACGGCTGTTGGGCTGGAGGACCTATCCGGTCAGGTGAGCAGTGATATCAATGTTATAATAGTCTGAGAGATAAACCTCTGCATGCTAAGACATGATAGCCTGTGAGATGAGCTGCAATGGCCTTCGAGATACGGCTGTTGGGCTGGAGGACCTATCCGGTCAGGTGAGCAGTGATATCAATGGTATAATAGTCTGAGAGATAAACCTCTGCATGCTAAAACATGATAGCCTGTGAGATGAGCTGCAATGGCCTTCGAGATACGGCTGTTGGGCTGGAGGACCTATCCGGTCAGGTGAGCAGTGATATCAATGGTATAATAGTCTGAGAGATAAACCTCTGCATGCTAAAACATGATAGCCTGTGAGATGAGCTGCAATGGCCTTCGAGATACGGCTGTTGGGCTGGAGGACCTATCCGGTCAGGTGAGCAGTGATATCAATGGTATAATAGTCTGAGAGATGACCTGTGAAAACCTCTGCATGCTAAAACATGATAGACTGCAAAGAGAATCGGTCTGCAGTACAAGGTGAGTTATGATAGCCTGTAAAATGAAGGGTGCTAGCCTGTATAAGCGGGAATAATAACCTGGGTGGTGAGCTGAGATATCCTGCTATGTAAAGTGCTAATACCGTCAATGTGATATGCAATAGCCTGCGGACAGCCTGCAGGGTGATTACCATCACCTGTGCGGTGAGGTATGATGGCTTGCCAGAGGCATCGTGAGAAACTAAAAGTGGAGACACCCTTTGTTATACAGTATTTTTGGCCTGCACTTAATGTCGCTATTTTCCTCCAAATGCCACTGTTTTGATGGTGTCTGCCTCTAACCTCTCGCGTACAATTACTTAGTGTGTAGTTATCTGGAGTTCTAGAGACTGTATGGGGAGGCACCAAGCTGCCCTTGCTAAATGTATTTCTCCTAGTTTGTTGTTTTCAGTAGTAGTGTTGCTTTATCCTGGTAACAGGCAGAATAGTGGGCATGTCAAGCCTTTAGGGAAGTGGCCCCGGTGGACGTCCCCAGATTTAAGGAGGTCTTAACTTCCCTATGTGAAGAGCCAATGCCAACGGCGCTATTCCCAGTCGATGGGCCTGCTCGCTTGTCGGCCATTTTCCCTTGCGAAGTTCCCGGGGACAGAGAGGCACGTTTTCCCTCTTCTAAATAGCATGTTGTGGGCGGCAGCCCATGAATACTGAGACACCTTCCCCCAGACTTGGTGAAAAAACAGCGGGTCTCCACCTGTGTCCTTGCTAAGTCAACCCTAAAAAGTCAACACCACGCCCAATACCAGCTATAGGAGCATTTTGACGGATGCATTGTTCTGCTCTCAGAAAATAACTTCTCTTATGTGCCCAAGAACTTCTCCCTAAAATACTGCTCCTTTGATCACAGAGTAGAATATACCATTTCAGGTAAGCCACACATGCCCCAGCGCCACTCGGTAGCCATTCCAACTCTGGGTCAGAGCAGCTGAGCAATGCAATGTGGTTATTCAAATTGGATCCATTGTAATGCTAATTTGCATAACCATACTGCATTGCCCAGCTGCTCTGTACTGAAGATGAACTTCCAGAGATGGCTACTGGGTGGTGCTGTGGCTTGCTAGCTGAAATGGCGCATTCTACTCTCACATTTCAGGTTCAGGGATATTTTTTCAGGTTTTTTTTTAAACCCACCATAAAACTGATGTTGTTCGTTCGCAAAGGCTCACTGACCAAATCTAAATTAAAACGCTTCTTTACTTTGCATGTATGTACATACTATTGAATTTATAAACCACAAATCTGAGACTCAACAGCAGGTGTACCCATGGGGGCGGTACAGGTAGGTTGTGAGGTATACCCATGGGGGCGGTACAGGTAGGTTGTGAGGTATACCCATGGGGGCGGTACAGGTAGGGCGTGAGGTATACCCATGGGGGCGGTACAGGTTCGGTGTAAGGTATAACCATGGAGGTGGTACAGGTAGGGCTGTACAGGTAGGGTGTGGGGTATACCCATGGGGCGGTACAGATCGGCCGTGAGGTATACCCATAGGGGCGGTACGGGTAGGCTGTGAGATATATCCATGGGGGGCGGTACGGGTAGGGTGTGAGGTATACCCAGGGGGCGGTACAGGTAGGGTGTGAGATATATCCATGGGGGTGGTACAGGTAGGGTGTGAGGTATACCTATGGGGGCGGTACGGGTAGGGTGTGAGATATATCCATGGGGGGCGGTACGAGTAGGGTGTGAGATATATCCATGGGGGGCGGTACACGTAGGGTGTGGGGTATATCCATGGGGGTGGTACAGGTAGGGTGTGAGGTATACCCAGGGGGCGGCACAGGTAGAGTGTGAGGTATACCTATGTAGGCGGTACGGGTAGGGTGTGAGTTATATCCATGGCGGCGGTATAGGTGGGGTGTGTGGTATACCCATGGGGGTGGTACAGGTAGGGTGTGAGGTATATCCATAGGGGTGGTACAGGTAGGGTGTGAGGTATACATATGGGGGCAGTACGGGTAAGGTGTGAGATATATCCATGGGGGCGGTATGGGTAGGATGTGAGGTATACCCAGGGGGCGGTACAGGAAGGGTGTGAGATATATCCATGGGGGTGGTACAGGTAGGGTGTGAGGTATACCCAGGGGGCGGTACAGGTAGGGTGTGAGGTATACCTATTGGACCGGTACGGGTAGGGTGTGAGATATATCCATGGGGGTGGTACAGGTGGGGTGTGGGGTATACTCATGGGGGCGGTACAGGTAGGGTGTGAGGGATGCAGCAGAGGTAACTGGAATGGATAGGAGGAGCAGGAGACGAGGCGTGATCCGGAGAAGTAGAGAAGCAGGGCTCAGTAGAGTGATAAGCTATTGGCAAGATGTTTTTGAAGAATATGGTCGATTAGTGGGAGACAACATTGTGCTTTTTACTGTAAGAACTTCATAAAATGCCTTATGACAGCAGTCCCATTGCTTGCAGCGTAGTCCCGTTGCTGGATGTTTTTTTTTATTTTTTTTTTGTTTTTTTTTTAATTGGAGCATGTTAAATATGTCAATTACCGGAACCTGCCGGTGGTCCAGGCGGGAAGCTGGTTGTATAAAGCTGGAGACACCACAGCCATGTACTAGTAACATGACAGAATTTACAATGTACAATGGTGATCAGGACTCCATTGCAAGACCATGGCAGGGGGTGATTGGACTATCTTGCCAGGGGTCTTTCTACTGCCTTTGGAGGGAAACCCTGAAACTAAGAATGAGGGTTTGTCTTGATTTCAGTAGGGGGGCCAGGAGTGTGAGCGCTCAAAAGCTCTGGGTGGCACAGGAAGGGCGGGAGCCTGTAAGGTTTTGAAGGGCATGGGAGTGAAGAGTGCGGGTTGAGTTAGGCAATCGGGCAGTAGGCGAAGGGGGAATTTGACATCTGTGGAAAGGAATATAGAGATGGTGAACGCAGGAACGGAGGAAAGAACTGGCAAGCAAGTTGAAATGTGTTAAGAATTTCCCCAGAAGGTCTTGAATATTTATGGGAAGAGAGGAAACAATCTTGCAGAAAGCAACAAGCCGAAAGCTGCAAACATGTCTACATGGGATATAGAGAGAATCTTGGCTTGAACAGAGGCAGCCATCGTGTGGTTCACTCGAGTTAAACACATTTCTGGAGGAAAAATGTGCCCCGGTTCGAGTGTGCCAAAACAGGGTTCATGTGGGAGGACGAACACTTTAATTTTCAAGCTTTCTGGTGCTACATCCTGGGATAGCACTAGAGCTTGGGTACTTTCTATGCCAGGCATTGATTCTAGAAGATAAATAACTGTGTGGTCTTTGGCAGGTTCTGTAGTGGTTGCCTTGGCTTATCGCAAGCATATTAGCATCCATCAAGTAGGTGTTAGTCTGGCCTGAGAGCAGGCTTTAGGCAAGCCCAGGTCCGGTCAGGCAGGGGAGTAAGCTTCGAGCATTCCAAGTTTAGGCGGATCCAAAGATTCAGAGAAAGGGATCAAGCGAGCTTGAGACAAGGAAGGCCAAAGAAACGGCATTGCACAAGACATGGAGCAAGGATCAAGCAGCCCCCAGTATGGTAAGCCCAATAGAATGGATCCAGCATGCCCAAGTCAAAGCATCGGGCAGACCAATGACAATGCTGAAGGCCTCAAAGCAGGTCAAAACAGGGAATTGTTCAGCAAACGATCAAGCAGGCCCAAGGCAAAACACTGAACTGGCTCAGCTCAAGGCAGAACTCTGCAGGAGGTATCGAGCAGTCCCAATAAATGGCATTCCGGAGTGCAGGCATCCGGCAGGGACACGTTCGGTCATATCTGAGAGAAGCAATTGAGCAGATTCCAAGACAAGGTAGTGAGCTGGCAAAAAAAACAAGGAATGGGGCTGGTCTAAGTCGGGGAATGGCCCATCTACTTAAGCAACCCTCGGAAACCTTACAGGCCCATATAAATCCCTGTTCTTTATCCACAAGCCTCCTCCAACAAAGCTGCCCAAGAAAGACCCCTGGGGGGAAGATTGCTGGCATATAAATCCCTGCAGCTTTGGAAGAAGGATCCTTCACTCGGAGCATTGTAAGCTGAAAGGAACCTTCTACGATCATGAAAATCGACAAAAATCTATCTTTTCCCAGTTGAAACTAGGATCTGACTTTGGTTTGAGTGTAAATAAAAGATTGGATCACCAATAACTGGAATCCCGCGCTCCCCCTGCCCCTCCACACACGTTCTTTATTTGCCTGACCTTACCTAGGCCTCCATGATCTCAAGACTGCGCTAGATTCCCGGATTTGTCTCCCTTGTTCTTTTTCCCCACTCGTTTCCTTCAAACTTGGGCTTGGAAGCAACTTGATCGTGAAGGCCGCTCGATCGAAAAGAACAAACAGACAGACATTGCGCTGAGCGGCCTTAAGAGAAGTCTGACCTGGGGCCACAAAAACATTGTGGCGGCCCGGGACCAGGGCTTGAACAGGTGCGAGGCAAGGCCTAGGAGCAGCTAAAGAGAAGGCCGGCCCCAAACCAGGCAGTGAGTGGGCCCAAGACGAGCCAAGGCTTTTGGGCAAGGACAGGACAAGAGTCGAGACAGATCGCAGGGAAACCCATACAATACATTCTTATTGGTTTATTTGTATACAGGTCTTTTCTAACAGGATCTTACATGAATCCTTTTCAAATGTTATACGAGTTTAGTAAGTATTTGTGCGTCCTAGAGCGTCTCATTATTGTTCCCAAAATCCCATCGTTTCTCACAAATTCTTAGAAGTTATAAGAATCTTCGAAGGCATTTTTGAAGTAACCCAAATGCAGCACAAGTGCTGTCCCAGCTACTAACGTATCCTCTTTCTTCCCATCATCCTGTGGCCACTCGCTGCGCTTTGAAGCCCACCTCGGGGTGATATTGGGCCTGTCCCAGCCTAGGAAGCACGCGCTGTTTTTCAGAGCAGGCTGCTGGTTTTTTGCCCGGTTGGAACACAGGGGTTTGTCCATCAGTCGTCAGTATGCGCAGGCCAGCCAGGAAGTGATGATGTAGCAGGCCTGGAAGCGATGACGTTAATGGCGTGCGGCCTGACCTCTATGCATCGGTGTGGCACTGTGCAGTAATGTGACGGCACGATGAATGTGTGCTATGATGGAGGCGGTCCATGCCCTACTATGAAGGCCCAGGTACTGCCAACGCTGCAATGTGTTGGCACGGCCACTCTCTATGATGTAATGTGACGGCAGGGTCGGGCGACTGTCTGCTGAGTGAGGTGATGAGTCTTTGGCTGCCGTCACCCTTGTGGTTTGCAACATCCGGGCCTGCTGCATGCTGCGGGTTGTTGTTGGACACCATGTCCTGAGGCAGAAATAGGCCTTCTGCTGGAGTATAGAAGGAGGAGGTGGTCTGTTCTCTTTCTTTGCAGGCGTAGTTATGCATGTGCTTCGGAAGCTATTACAGGTCAGGACGGCGAGTCCAGGGCAGGCCCGGCGAGAGGGGCTGGAGTGACGCACCAGAGGGCGGGGGCCGCCTGCGGGGAGCATCTGGCCCAGCTGCGGGTGGAAGTTGTGGCCTTTCTTGAAGGCAGGCGCGGTTACTGCAGGAAGCCACCTGGGGCAGGAATGCCTCGGAGTGGGCGCATGTGAAGAATTGCACCGCAGCTGCAAAAACTTCCCCCTGGGGCACTGGGCCCCCGCTGGAGCCCAGCACGCCCCTTCCCCCTGGACGCAGTCCATCCGTCCCAGTATCTAGCCCGCGGGCTCCCCGTTTCTCTCCCAGGCTCAGCAACACCCTCCCCGGATTCTCAGCCTCTCCCGCTCCAGCCCCACAGACCCCCCACCCCCCGAAGCTTTATTCACTCCTCTGCTCGTTCCTCTACTCCCACCTCATCTAGCCCCCAGACCACCCTGCGCTCCGCCCATCCCCCTCAGCGTCCCCAGCCATGGCAGCACCACATCGGCTTCTCTCCAAGTATTGCTGAGCATTTCTGCTCTCTCTCTGCCCCATCGACATCGCCACTGCTCCAATGCCCAAACCCCCTCCCAGACTTACTATTTAGCCCCCCTGTTTCTCGGTTCAGCGCCCTGTGTGCGACACCCTCGCTGCTCCTTTACCCCCACCCTGTATTTAGTACCCCACTGCATCTTTACCCCCACTCTGTATTTAGTACCCCACTGCTCCTTTATCCCCGCCCTGTGTTTAGTACCGTCACTGTTGCTTCACCCCCACCGTGTTTAGCACCCTCGCTGCTGCTTCACCCCCCACCCTGTGTTTAGCACCCTCGCTGCTGCTTCATCCCCCACCCTGTGTTTAGTACCCTCGCTGCTGCTTCACCCCCCCACCCTGTGTTTAGCACCCTCGCTGCTGCTTCACCCCCACCCTGTGTTTAGCACCCTCGCTGCTGCTTCACCCCCTACCCTGTGTTTAGCACCCTCGCTGCTGCTTCACCCCCACCCTGTGTTTAGCACCCTCGCTGCTGCTTCACCCCCACCCTGTGTTTAGTACCCTCGCTGCTGCTTCACCCCCCCACCCTGTGTTTAGCAACCGCACGACTGCTTACCCCCACACCCTGTGTTTAGCACCTTCACTGCTCCATTACCCCCCACCCTGTGTTTAGCACCCTCGCTGCTCCATTACCCCCCACCCTGTGTTTAGTACCCTCGCTGCTGCTTCCCCCCACACCCTGTGTTTAGCACCTTCACTGCTCCATTACCCCCACACCCTGTGTTTAGCACCTTCACTGCTCCATTACCCCCCACCCTGTGTTTAGCACCCTCGCTGCTCCATTACCCCCCACCCTGTGTTTAGTACCCTCGCTGCTGCTTCCCCCCACACCCTGTGTTTAGCACCTTCACTGCTCCATTACCCCCCACCCTGTTTAGCACCCTCGCTGCTCCATTACCCCCCACCCTGTGTTTAGTACCCTCGCTGCTGCTTCCCCCCACACCCTGTGTTTAGCACCTTCACTGCTCCATTACCCCCCACCCTGTGTTTAGTACCCTCGCTGCTGCTTCACCCCCCACCCTGTGTTTAGCACCTTCACTGCTGCTTCACCCCCACCCTGTGTTTAGCACCCTCGCTGCTGCTTCACCCCCACCCTGTGTTTAGCACCCTCGCTGCTGCTTCACCCCCACTCTGTGTTTAGTACCCTCGCTGCTGCTTCACCCCCACCCTGTGTTTAGCAACCGCACGACTGCATCCCCCCACACCCTGTGTTTAGCACCTTCACTGCTCCATTACCCCCACCCTGTGTTTAGCACCCTCGCTGCTGCTTCACCCCCCACCCTGTGTTTACCCTCACTGCTGCTTTACCCCCCACTCTGTGTGTGACACCCTCAGTGCTCCTTTACCCCCACCCTCTGTTTAGTACCCTCACTGCTGCTTCACCCCCACCCTGTGTTTAGCACCCTCGCTGCTGCATTACCCTCCATCCTGGCCATATACAAATGTAAGATGAGCGCTCACTAAGCGCTTATTCAAGGCAAGTAGAACAAAATCATTCCTCTCATTGAAATGGCCAAACGAGATGAGCATTTTCACTAAACTAACGCTCAACAAACCTCTCAGTGTGTACAGATGAGGACTTGTTAAATATATAAATGACTTGGAATAATATATATATATATATATATATATATATATATATATATATATATTTATATATATATTTATTACAGATGAGCTTTGGTTGGGCGCTTACAATTAATTGGTTGTGTTGAGCACGAGATGAGCGTTAAGAGCTTCAATCTTAGTACAATTTGTGATTTTTAAGTACTGTTGAGGATTGATTGAACACTTATTGATATAAAAAAAAATGCTTCTCGATTCACCTCCCTAATGGTTTGTGTTCAGTCGGTGCACCAAGTCACTCCATCCTTGTTCTGACTGTTCCAGGGAGTTGGCAGGCCGCCAGTGATGGCATGGTCGACAGAGGTCAGTGTGATGTGTGTGTGCTACGCTTCCTGTCGCCGTGGAGACGGGTGCATCACAAAAGCAACGTTGCCCTGGTGCTACTAGTTCATGTTGTGTATAAATTGCAGGTGTGCACATCGGCGTTGTGCTGAAGAATGGCCAAAGAGTTGTGAAAATGGCGCACGCGTGATTTCCTCTTATTGTGAGTTGACGCATTAATGCCCCCAATACGGAAGGGGTAGTTGTAGCAGACTACATTGTACTGTGTCCATTCAGAGTTCCACAACATTAATTGTGGCATTTATATTGTGCTTAATGCTGGAAGCCAGGTTCTAAGCATGGGACCGGGTATTGAACCCCCGCTGCTCAGTGTTGTCATGACTCTAAGAAAATCGTGTCCACAGCAGTGCTGAATTATGACATCATTTACCACTCGGTGCCCAGTTATTGCCTCATTTCTCCAACTCTAACCCCATTTCCCCCATCGTGCCTTATCCTTTTTGCCCGACAGTCCCAGGTTTCGCTATTGATGTTAACCACTGGCCCATCTCTTTCTCTGGGTCGCGGTTTTGGCCCCATTGTCTCGGGAGGATAGCTTAGGGGCAACGTGCTCGCCTTGGAAGGAAGACGACACATAGCAACACAGGTTCAATCCCCGGGCCCAGGCTTAAAAACCTCTGGGTATTAAGCGCATTATAAATAACCTATATATGTTGCCCACAGTTCTGTTTCTGTTTGATCGTCCGGGTCCAGTTGTGCCCCTATTTGCCCCACAGTACACATTTCGGCTCTCCATTGAAACCCACTGCTGAGGTTCCCCCCATTCACTCCCGTGCCCAGTTCTAGCTCAATTTGCCTCTCGGTACCCAGTTCTGCCCCGTTTGCCGCCCAGCACTGCCCCAATTTGGGCCATAGTGCCAGATTCTGAGATCATTTGCCACTCAAGGCCTTCTCTCATTTGCCCCTCGACATTCTTGCCCAAATTGCCTCTTCATTGCCAGTTATGCCCTGCTTTGTCCTGCTTTGCAGAGCCTCCCCCCCCACAGTTCCAGGTATAGCTCCCACCTGCACCTCTGTGCCTATTTGTGGCCCTATTTGCCCCCAATGCCAGCTATAGTCACATGTGCCCAGATCTGCTTCAATTTGCCCAATTCTGCCCCGCTTTGATTCACGGCACACATTGCTTGAAATGAGGATACACAACTGAATCGGTCAGATTAAAAACAAATTGAAATGATAAAGGAGCAGGTCGCCAAACTCTCTTTTCTCGCCTCCTATCAGGCAATTTACATCGTTGGAGGCCCAAATCATATGCAGGGCTGTCAAGTGGAGGCTATGCCAGTACACATGTGCCCACTGTTATCTCAAAGACGCAGGCATCAATGTTCTTAGTAAGGAATAGCTACTAGCCAGGAGCCATGGTCTAACAAAATTCCTGTAGTAAGGAATTCAACCTAGTGACTGGAAAACATTAACCAGGAGATATCAGAAGTGTGCCAGCGCCCTACACCCCCTGTAACTTTAAAAGTCCAATATGCCTAGGTAAATTAAGGCTTGGAACCGAAGAGCTTTCAGATAAGTGCAACTTAATTACCAACCCTCTTATATTCACCGTCAGGAGAAGGGATGCACATTCCCTGTGCCCAAATGGCACAACACATATAACTTAATCAGACACAGCACCATCATGACTGGTCATGCCAAGATGCTAGACATACTTGCAAAAAAGTCCACATCTCGTTAGTAAGGTGCAGCGTGGCATGTTTTGTACGACATGGCCACTATTACACTGCACGGCATGTCACAGATAACAGGCAATCGTCCAAAGATGCAAGCTCACGTTACACTACTTAGTTTGCAATCTATTAGCAACGCATATTAACACTTCACACTAATTACCCTGATATTGGAATGAAAGTACAGAGCAGGAAGCCTACTATTGCATACTACAAAATGTGAAACCTTCTTCACCCCGCCTCGCTAGCAACAGCTGCAATAAGCCCTCACATACAGTACTTTACCAAAAACTTCGACAATCCCATCTTCAAACTAGGCTCGCATAAAGAACATGGGGCGGGGGGGGGGGGGGGGGGGCGGTCATTACAAGTTTGGCGATAAATCTGCCAGGATCCCGGCAAACGGTAGTACTGGTACTGGCACCTGACTTGCTGGTATTACCAGCCGATTACAGGTGCTGGGTAGGTATTGGTATTCCCCATTCCTTGGAGTCCACTGAAACAGCCGACTTGACTGAACACCTCTACAATTAGAATACATTGACAACCTATGACACATTTGAGTCTTGCTGGGAACATATCGAGTCTCCTGCAATAGCGCTCTGTCGTGACTTCCCTTAGCACCCATCCACATGCCTGCCCTCTTGGGTTGTTTACAGGAGCCTAGGCCACCCTCCTAAGTCCTAATCTTGGCCAAATGCACACGCATCTTAAGCCTCCTCTGAGAACTTTCCCACACATGGACTTCGGTTCTCGATGGCGTTCCTATCACAAAGTGCTTAGAGGCCATACAAATGGGAAAAGGAGCTATATACACACACGACTACTACAAGACCGGTTTACTGGCCTGTGCATGGCAAAACAAAGAAAGGCAGCCAGCAGGGAAGCTTTAACCCCCTCATGACCGCATAAGAAAAGCTTTTAAGATTTCTTGTCAAAGTTGATGGAGGGGGGAAGGAGCCCACAAACAGAGTCCCATTCTAACTGAATAGCTTCAAAGGCCCTGACACCAGGCCTGATTTTGAATCCCCTTATCCCATTTTATAATCTTCGGACTCTGAATTGATTTCCAGTCTGGCAGTTCACGATGAACAGATCCAGAAACCATAGGTTTCCTCTGGGACAGAGTCTTGTCCCAATATCACCATGTGAGTAACCTCACCAGGCTGGTTTCTTTGTGACTGACTATTTTCTGGGAGTATTTTTTTTGTTGTTTTTGGAGTACAGCAGTGGCTGGTGCAGTGGATTTTCTGGGAAGGCCGGGCGGACTCCATCCATAACGCTTGCCCTCATCCCCTTTACCCTTCCTTGCAAAACAACAGGAGGGCTGGCGCTGGGGATGTGCAGCACACAGAAACTGTTTGCTACAGACGCTAGTCATTTCAGGTACGTTTTGGATTTCTTTCAGTGGCTAATGTGCTTTTTTCTGAAAACTAAATGAAGGTGGGCACCGCTAATTTCCTAATACTCTAGTTCAGTTAGACTGCTCATTCTCCTTATCTATATTAATTGATCCTAGTAGTAAGATTCTCAGAGTGCCGTGGTAAAACAACGCCATTGGCACAAGGCTCTAACCATACAAATACTATACTTCCAGGGTACTCTTCAGCCCATTTGTGGGCAAGGTGAGAGCATGTGGTTCTTTCAGGGGCATCCCTGGAAGTACAGTATTTGTATAGTATGTTTTTTTTCTCGCCAGGGTGCAGGTAGAGAATAAGGTTTGTCTATTTAGGGCAAGGCAGAGTGGATGCTTCACCTCAAGAGCTTCTTATATAGAATCAGCTTGACTGTTTGATCTTTCTATGGCTTATCGTTTTGGGCATGCCAAAATACTCAATGTTGATGCTACTGTGGTCTAGAGTTTCCCTAATGCTGCGAGAATGTTATCACATGTTTATGTATAGCGCTTCATGCTTGAACCCTCCCACCTCTAAGTGCTATAACAATGGTGGAATGTACTACTAAATGTAATGGAAATCAATGTATTAACCTCCAAAAGGATGAAGGGCTGATTTTTGGCACTGACGAGATTTAACTTGGAAAGTGCAAGCAATCACATATCACAGTTGAGCATTTAACTCACAGAGCTATAAACTTAGTGCAGATAAAGAGAAACGTGTATCTTATTTGCACCATCTCCTGACCACTGTTCCCTCTAGTTCCTTTTCATAATATTATCGCATTTTATAAGAAGTGTGCTGAGACATATTTGCCCTAAGCACTGTAATAATAAGTGTTATATTATTAAGAAATGTTATCCCCACAGTCAAAGCCTTCTCAAACTTTGTGGGTATGCACATGTAAGGAGAAATGTTTAAATGTTGGCATCACTAATTCCATTAAAGGCTCTGAATTATGTCCATCTTAAATCTGTGTTGTCAGTGTTGATTTAAGTGTGACTGCTGTGATTCTTACTAAACTTTAAACATGCCCCTGCAAAAATCATACCCCAAGCAGTTTCTTTGCTTTCATGATGTATGTACTAATCTGGTTAGTTTAGCTATTATCTGGCACTTGTGGCACTCACAGACAGGCATGGGGATCAGCAACCTTGTCCTCAAGTCTTACCTCGCCAACCACCAGCAGTTTGTTCAGATGGACTCCCCTAAATCGCCACCAGTCACCAGTGGAGTCCTGCAGGGTTCCATCCTCTCCCCAGTGATTTTCATTCTATGCATTGAGCCGCTGGGAACCCTCCTAGTCTCTCACATCCCATACACCAATACACCGATGACCCACAGCTAGGCCTCGAGATCGATTCCATCAAGAACATCCACAGGCTCAAAACCTGCCTCTCGCTGATCCAGTCTTGGATGTTCAGTGTTGCTGATGAGTAGGAATTCGGTCCTGGAGGGGTTGAGCTTCAAGTATGCACTGAACACCCAGACATACAGACCTGGCTATCAACCATGAACTCTGAGGGCTTCACACCCGAGCTCACCTTTTCTTCCAAGTCCCTTGGGTTCCACATTGACAAACACCTCTCCTTCAAGATACACAGCAAAAAAACCTCAGGCAAGTTGGTATCCACCCTCCCTCCTGCAGAAAGTCAAGCCCTTCGTATCTCTGGACCGCTTTAGAACCACTGTTGAAGCACTGGTCCTATCCCACCTGGATGTGGGCAATGCCCTCCTCGAAGGCCTCCTGTCGTCCTCAGTTGTGCCCCTGAGAAGTGTCCTACATGCGGCCGCACGGCTCATTAAAGGTCTATGCAGACCCAACCACATCACCCCAGCCCTCATCGAGCTTCACTGGCTGCCCCTGCATGCACAAATCACCTTAAAGTTTTGCCTCCTCATCTATAAGGCAGTCACCCTCCAGTCGGCCAGCTACCTCGCAGCGAAACTCAGCATCTCCGGTGGACAGTGCACCACCAGAACCCAGGACACGTGCAGACTTGAAATCTGCCGCTGCAAAAAGGAAAGGACCAGAAAACGAGCCTTCTCGGCCTACGCCCCATGACTATTGAACCTCCTCCCCATCAGCATCAGACTCCTACAATTCAGAAAAGAACTCAAAACCCACCTCTTCAAGGAGTCTCTTCTCAATACCCAGGCCATCACATCGCCCTGCGCCACTTCACTCCCTAGATCAAAGGTCTTCAAACTGCATACCAGGGGGGGCGTGAGAGGCCAGCATGAAATGTAAAAAAAAAAAATCCTTTTTTTCTTTTTTTTACATTGGAGGAAATGGGCAGGGCAGCTCACATGGTCAGAGTGGACCGTAAAACGGCCTTAGGCACCAATGAAAAAGTGGCGAGCAGTTGCAAATGGATATTCAGTTCTTTAGTCAAAGACTGTTTGAATAGTACCGAAGGGGGTGTTTTTTGTTCAAATGTAAACAAATTGTGATATTTAAAGAATATTTATTCAGCAACAATGGTCAAAACTACTAGCTGCATAGTGAAGTAACTCCTCAAACTGGCCCACATTGGCTAAAAAAGTGGGCCATTTTGACTGGCCTACACTAACATTTTTGCATTTTTGGTACGGTCATCACCCTATTGCCCTATAGGCCAGTCCAAGGCTGGCGGCTCATCCATAATGGGTGAGGGGGCGTCCACCCACTGGCCCCCTCATCTATTATGGAGCAGCCAAGGATCCAGCCCAGTGAAACACTGAGCACTCCCTCCGCTGCTTTTTCCAGCTGATGGAGTGCTCCTGGGCTGGCTGAACTGTCAAAGGGAAACTCTGTTTGCCTTCAGTTCCCCAGCTGCACGTGAGCTGGGGGCGTTTTGCTTCTCCAGCCTTGCATAGCTCATTGGAAATGCTGGCTGCGGCACTGCATGTATGCATGTGCGAGGGGGTGCTCCTGCGCCTCCTCGCACATACGGGCAGAGCAACCCGGAGCGGGGCATTTTAGCGAGCGCGCGCTGACCCCTGCAGAAGGTACGTTTATGGGAATTTTATTTTTTATTTAAATGTGTGTATGGATGCGTGTATGATTGTGTGCTGGGACTGTGGTGGGAGCAGGATGGGTGGGAGCACTGGGATAGTGGTGGGAGTGGGGTGGGGAGAGCCCAGGGTCTGTACTGGGAGTAGGGTGCGGTGACGGCACGCAAAGGTTCATCTGCCACATTTGTGGGGGCCCGGCCTGCCCAAATTTTGCTCTGGGCGGGGGGGCCCCAGGCCAAAAAGGTTTGAAGACCACTGCCCTAGATACTGTCTGCCCTGCTCCTCCTTGCCACCCTGTACAGCTGGACACCTCCTCTGTGCCCCTCTGTAACCAACAACCCCCCTCTATATCTGTTCCGTTTTTACCTCTGTAAAGCGCTGTGTTGCTTTTAGAAGCTAGGTCCGGGCTCAATAAAATCCATAACAATAATTCAATAGCATTAATAATTCTGTAAAGTACGGGAATGACAATGTAATGAAAGCAGCTTCCTTTGTATAGCAATGATTCATTGATATGGATGAAGCCTTTTCCAGCTGCATGACACAGAAGTGTAGTGTGAGAGTGACATGTGCCAGTCGGTGGGGGGGGGTGGTGTGGGGTGTGGGGGATTCTGGTTATTCGCCCAGGACACCAAGTTGGCTAGTCACTGCCCTGCCTCCCGGTGATTTAACGAGGCCCATCCTGTCAATCTCGTTTTCCCCTCAGTCAGAACCCACCATTTCCCTCGTTTAATATTTCATAATACAGCTGTAAAAGACCCCCCCCCTCCTCCCATCCCCATTGTAGACTCGTGTATTTATGGCTTCATGCTGGGGGCAGGTTGGTGGGGGGGGGGGGCAGATGAGTCTGCAGTACACACAGGGCTGCAATTTGGTGGAGACAGGGCTGTAGCCGCACTGAGGTGAGGAGAAAACCGCCTCCACACAATACCACCTCGGAGGGGGAGGAGCGACACCCTCGCCCCAATGGGGACTCTAGATATTACGGGTACGAGGAGGGTACGGACGTCCTTCTCTGGTTTCTTCCGGTTCAGCGGGAACTGCTGGATGTCTGTTATTTGGAGGTTTATTCGCATGCCGAAGGCTGCCTTCCCAATGCACACCGAGGTATTTTTAGTGCACCGATATTTTTAAAATCTGAAAACTGCACTTTAATCTTAAACAGCCGTTTTTTCAATATTTTACGGGAATAAAATGTACTCACTGCCTGGCTGAGTGCAGTGCAGGTCATGCGGCGGCCTACCGAGCGTTTGCCTTCACAGGTACACCGTTTATTTTGGATTCTGGGACTTGTAGTCCTGGATGTTCCACACTAGAACTACGAGTGCAAATAAGAAGAGGACTGGCCTATCCTCTCCAGAATGGAATGCCGCTCGTTGGCATATATTTATTAATAACACAGTTCCGTCTGCATGTATCTTTAAAGAGAGACGCATATAATGTCCTAGTGGGACTTGCATGGCGAAGCGAATGCCCGAGCTTCGCTGGCCGCGAGAGGAAGCCCCACAGGTGGCGCTGCCCGGGCTCCCTGGCAACAGAACGAGTTCAGCTGCCGGGCATCCCTGGTGATGCTAAGCACGAGCTCCCCGAGGCCTGCTTTGTTTACCTTTGCTAGCAATGGTTGGGGGGCCGCCAAGCTCTGCGAGAGGCAACTGGGGGCCATATTCAATAGATATCGAACGTCCAGCCCGAGCCATTCACTGCCGCCATCACCTGCCCACATTTAGAAGTCACGGTCCCGTGACCCGCCGCTTTTAACCACATGAAAACTGTAGGCAGTGCTGTCATTGGGCCGGATCCGGGATCCATTCTTTTTAGAATGCTGTGGTGCCGGGATTTGAACCGCGGTCGCTAGGTTCAGCTTCAAGACACTAACCCACAAGGTCACTTGGGAGTCTGAGCTCGACCCTGGTGAAAGCCCATGTCAATATTGCACTATGGAGGAAATGTGTGCATTTTTGGGGGTTTAAAAGGTGTTCACATTTTATACTTTACTGATGTAAGAAATGTGGTTATTTTCTAGGCGTTCATGATCCTGTAAGGAGCTGTGAGGCAGGGGGGGGGGACTAAAATGCCCGCCACCCACACCCCTGCCGCCACGCTCTAGGTGGGATCCCAGTATAAAAAATTCAATTTCCACCACTGACTCTAGGACAATAGCAAGGAGACAGGAAAAAAAGAATGCTTGCAGTTAGTCTTTTTTTTTTTTTAAACTATTCGTTTTTTAAAAAGTATTGTGCATTATTTAAACCAAAAAAAATCCAATGCTGAACATTTCGCTAAATTATATAACATACAATTGTTGACCTTGTAGTGATGAAAGGTTGAGCTGGTTGGGACCAGTGACTGTCAGCTGTTCAGATTTTAACAAGATGTGCATTCAACCCCCCTCTACCTCTTTTCCCGCATCGTCCCTTGCCTAGCCACCCAGATCAATAGATGACACTGATCATTTCAGAAAACATCTGTAAAAACATGACTAGAAGATTTTATTTTCAGCTTTGAAAGCCATCAAATCTTGGAATAGCTCAGTGGGTTAAGAACCTGCGGCAGAGATCTATCTGCAGGTTCTACACAAATAAGTGCGTGTGCATTCTAATCAACAAAGCCAACATCTAAAAGAAAGTCACGGGGAGAAAAGGTCAGAGTGAGTCTTTACCCATTGTATAAAGCGCCCACCAATAACACAATGGTTTGAAACTTTGCTACTCACTTGCAACAGATCTTTCCCTGTTCCTCCTCGCAGTCCTGAGAACATGTCAGTTACTAAATCTCCACATTTTTATCTTTGTTGCTATGCTTGTTAAGCATATCACACAGCGATACTGTAGACCTCTTGATCCCTTACACAATGGTGAAGTTTACTTTTCCAAATGAAAATGCAGATCTGCATGTATGGGCCCAGGGGGAGAGCCAAGGTCATACTAGCATATTTCACTCACTCCCAAGTGCGCCAGCAACCTCCCAAGGTCCTCCACCCTCGATTTGAGCTATAATTTCCTTCCTCCCTGGCACCTCGCAGCACAAATCGCATGACCCAAACTTGGAGGCAAGAGAGCCTTGCTGTCTGATCCATCGAGTGTCTAACAGCTTTATGGTCAGTGGGCCTGGCTGCCATCGTGGTATGTGGGGGTCTTGGGATGAAAGCATAGGAGGGCGGTAACTCTGACGCGGGGGGGGGCGTTGGTGCTGCAGGGCCATGCATCGGTATCGTGGGATGTTAACTGCCAAGAGGAGCTCTGCCCCTTTCACTTGGCCTTGCATCACATGTTCTTTCCAGGGCGTGAAGGCCCACAAGCTCTGTGACTACTGAAGCTCACTCATGGTGGGGGGTTATGCCTGCGTTCGGAATGCAGATCTAATATTATCAGGTTTGGTGCTTTTTGCCCGCTTGGTCCTATGATCCAAAATGGCTGCCAATAACTAAGATGCCGTTTACATTGCCTCTACTATATAGCTCCTAATGCATGCACTATGTGATCATACACTCTCCTGTGTGAACATCTTCCTTCCCCCGATGTGTGATTTACAGGTTTTCTCATTCAGAATCGCTTAGGCGTGTGGGAAGATCCTCTCTCCTTCCCAACACTGGCAGCCCTTATCAGACAATACAGCTGTCAATTACAGCTCCAAGGGAGCCCACAGAATTAAAAAGTAATTGGGAGCCTGGCAGGAAGGCAATTCATGGCCACTTTGGCTGATTGCCTTCTAAGTCTTGCAAGGACTACTGCCCAATGAGAGTGCGAGAATCTGGATTTATTATCTGTCAATCGGAAAACCAGGCACCGCTCCAAAAATAAAGTTCATCCAGAGGTGACAAATCCTAGTTTGTTCTTCTAAGCTGCAAAATGTCTAGGTTTAATAATATCTGGAACATTATACTATAAGTGGCACAGGCCATGGCCATTAGTTGTTACATTGTGTTTGATATATATATATATATATATATATATATATATATATATAGTATAGAAGAAAATGGTTCAAAAATAACATTTGAATGGGAAAACAGAAGGTGTCACACACAGGGACTAAATCAGTAAAAAAACATTATTTTATTATAGAAAAATCAATATCATTTAAAAGACTGTGTTAAATCATACACAGATTGGAGAATAACCCTAAAACCAGGTTCTCAATAAACTGGACAATTACATACAAAATATAAAATGAAAAAAAACATACAACATTAAAACAACGTTTGACATACAAACATTAGTATATAAATCATCTGTTGCATACTAATAGTAACCATTGTGTTTGATAACATGGCAAATATTAAGAGCATTCCTGATGGTAAATGGAGCAGACATCCTGAATGTATTAGGAACTTTTCTTCTGTTTCTTGGCTCCCTCCCATCCGGAAAACATACACATTTTGTTATCTGGCACCATTGGTAAACCCCCCAAATTATGCCAAATAACACTTTTTTACCCTAGCAGCTAAAAATGCATTTTAGGTAGTGTAAGTGACTCTGATCAAGCAATCCCACTAAGTCAGTGCCTTGTCTGGGATGCCCAAGGGAAGCCCCTATTTATGTATTTTTATGGCAAGTTATAATCTGGATGATGAACCCTTGTATAACACACCTCTCTTAGAATCCCCCTTGACCCCACTGAGCCAAGAAGTAGGCTTGTTTTGCAAATTTAAAAGGTTTATTTGAAAAATTAAACTATATATATATATATATATATCACACTTCTATAAATAAATTGATAATGGATAGCACACTTGTGAATACGAGCAGTAATCAGCAATAAGTAACCCTACAGTAGCACAGTTCTTGTTTACTTAAGAATAGGAAAAGAAAAATAAGGTGGTAGTGAATGCCCTTATGGCTTCTAGGACAATGCAATGATGAATGAAATGCAGTACAGAAAATAACTGGATATGGCTTCAACAAAAGACAATGTAATCACTTTTCATTGACAATTCACTCCCCCCCCTTTATGCAATATAAGGAGTTGGAAAGGAAAGCACACAGTTCTCAGGAATGCAATCAAATTCAATATGAAATTCAGTTCCCCCCAGTAAGCTTAGAGGAAAACAGGTAGAAGTTTGAAACACAGGCCCAAAATGCTTTGAATGTGAGGACAATGAAGTGAGAAATGTGCTAAAATGCTTTTTAATTCCCTCTAGAGGTTCAGGGTGGGTGATATCTAGTTTATATTAGTTCAGGCTCACTTTTAGCAATGCTCATGAGTAACTAGCAGGTTAAAACTAATTTTAGCAAAGGAAATGTAATTGCGTGCGTCGAGCGTAATTACAGAGGCCCTATAAGGAGTAGCAGGTCAGTTCTAGGTTCGTTGGAAAGCCTAGAATCTTAGCTTTATGATAAAATATAATTTCGCTCCTAGCACAAACGGTTCCGGAAATACGGACGATTTCGTGAAGGTAGTTTTTCGGATTTGAAATTTAAAAGTTCAAAATGGCAGATGACAGTTTTCAGCTTTAAAAAGGACAGAATGACACACACGATTCCAATGAGGTAGTTCTAAATATGTTAAAATAGTTTTCATTAGATTATTCTACACTAGGAGATTAGTCTGGCACAGTCCTAGAGTACTCGCACTATCTTTTGGACAGGAATGACTTTGTCACCGATCGGGTCAGGATTGGCTGGACCTCTGCTAGCGGTTCTTCACAGCGGTCTGGTCTCTGGTTCTGCTCTCAGCACTGCACAGTTCTGGTCTCTCTGGATCTCTGTCTCTCTGGATCTCTGGTCTCTGGAGGTTGATGGATTTGAAGTCTGGAGTCTCCCGGAAAAGCGTCCCGCAAGAAAGTGGAAAGTGAATCCCCTGCCTGTCTTTCAGTGGTCCTTTTTATGTCTTTAGAAAGTGCGTTGGTCATAACTAAACCTGCCCCTCTCACTTATCATTGGCCAATTCCTCCTCTCTCCGTTGATTGGGGGAAGGAAATGTGAGTCAGAGTGATGCTGTAGGTTTTATGGTCCGAGGATCCTTCCCCTGTCAAATTGCACACAAATCTATATTTGATCCAAACACACATTTATCTATGTACCATTTTTCTAATATTATAGGTCCAGTTAACATATTTTCTGTAGTACCAAACCATCCGATCCCTGTCTTTGTACGATGTCGTGTCCACTTTTGACAGAATTCTGCCCCTTTTCATCCAGATAACGACCTTTAAACCTTTCCAGATTTGACACAACTGTACACCCCCTTCTAAACACATTCCAGTAAATTTTCATTTGTCTAGCTTAAACACAGTGTCTGCAATATCAATAACTAGCGGGGTTCTGCCTCAGAACATGGTACAGAGTCCTAACCCCTTTTAAAATGTGCACGGAAAAATCCCAAGAATAATGATATTATTTATATAATTTTGACCAGTCCGCACTATGAGTTATCTATCTTTTTTAAATTATGCCCTGGTCAAAAAGGGGTGTGGCTTCCCACATCACATGGTGGAATAACTGGTTTATCCACTTCCCCCAAGCTCAGCTTGCTAGCAGAGGCACTGCCCCTCCCAGTTTCTCCCAAGAGGAAGCCATTTACGACCCCCCCAATATAACATTTGTCTGAGTCCAGGACAGGGCTTTGTTCAATTTCTTGCAGTCTGCAGGTACCCCTCCCTTAATTCAAACAGAGAGGTGTGATCTCCTTTTGGTGGGGCAGCAGGATGCAGCCAGGCCTGGGAAGAGTTGTTGAGCCAGTTCAACTCCTGTCGGGGGTAGTTGTCAGGCAGAATTCAATTTCTTTAAGCCAAGCTTCAGCTAAATGTCCTGTTTGTTCCCAGTTTAAATCAAACTTACAATTTTTACACATGCAGCTAGAATGCTGATTCTAAGTTCAAAACCAGGACATTTTACAGTTGCAAACTATGTGACACTCAAAAGTAGGTCACTCATTTAATTTAAACTTTTTGATTTTAGTGGTTTTAAATCCAATTTCAATTAAGCTGCTGACATCCACAGCTCAGCCAGTTTTGTTATAAACATTGTTTTGGGCTCTTCATCTTCCCATATTTTGTATGCACATAACACTTAATTCTGCCAGATGTCTGCTGGTGTTCAGTAAGATTTTTGAATATCCTGCGATGTTGGAAATAGGCACTTTGAGCTTGCATTCAGGAAAACAAAGGTGATTTTAAGGTGCTTTTGGTCTAACAACACTGTTATTTTTCCTTTGACGCCACCTTTCACCTATGGCGCTTCCGGTCCATCATGCTGGCACTGGTGGGTGGCAGGTTAGACAACCATTTTGGTGTGCGCACAACCGTGCGGTTTTCCTGGTTCTGCGATCGAATGATGGGCAGCGACAGCTCATCCCCACATCTACCCCGTCTAATAATTCAACATGGGTCAAAACCCTTGACAAACCCCCCTGCCCGACTGCACTTTGAATTTGAGTCGAGGGGGAGTCGGGTGCAAAGAATGTTTTGATCCACACGCTGGTATGTCCGCATCATCTTCTCCCAATTCTGTAGATGGCACAGTTCTGCATCTTTTCCTCCATCCGGTTGGATCGATCGGTTCTCCTCGCCGGTCCTGATGGGAATATTGGGCGGTACACCTGGCCCCTCGGATCTTTGCTCCCGGTCCCCAGGTCGCCTTCCGTGGTCAGTCGCCATGGTTTAATCTCTCCTAGGATGATAAAGCAAAGTGGCAATACACATTCCTAGACATTTTTCCACCACTATTAATGGTGTGGCGAACATATACATTTTATAAATCAGAAGATATGAACATATACTTTTTTTTTTTTTATTAGGAGACAAGAACATATATATTCAAGAATCACAGAATTTTATATGCTATATGTGGAATATTTTAAGGTTGGAACTGAATTACTCTGGAGCGGCCCCCTCTGGGATTCCAGTGGATTCCTCCAGTTGTTGCAGAGTGTGCCTGGGATGGCAACACTTCAGCTGATTAATATGGACCCACTTATCTTCCCCTTCCGCCAAATTACCTTTGGGGATGCGGATTGTGTAGGCAACAGGGGAGATCTTGTCTATAATTTCAAAGGGTCCCTTCCATGTAGGCAAAAATGTTCGCTGTTTGGCCTGGTTCCTTTGGAAATTGTATAGATAGACCCGGTCTCCCACATTATATTCCTTCCTGGTGGTTTTCAAATCATAGTGCGTTTTCATACTCTCAGCTGATCATTCTAGATTCCGCTGAGCATAGGAAAAAGCATGTTGGAGGTGTTTCCTTACATTCTCCCCATACTCATGAGTTGTGGAGGCATTTATCAGTGTCTGCTCTTGGGTCCTGTAGAGCAAATGCTGGGGAAGCACCATCTTGTGCCCGGTCATCAACTCAAATGGTGACATTTTAGTTGCAGATGAAGGGGTAAATCTGATGGCCATTAGGACCAGAGGTAGTCGGATATTCCAACTTGGCCCAGAATCTGCCACAAACTTTTTTAAGATGCTCACAATGGTTGTTGTATCTCTCCACTGCTCCAGAAGAAGCTGGCCTGTAAGCAATATGTAGCTTCCTTTTGACCCCCAGTATCTCCCACATCTTTGTCATTACTTCACTGGTGAAGTGGCTACCTCTGTCTGACTCAATCCTTTGAGGTAGACCAAAACGGGAAAAGATGTGGTTAATCATCAGGGCAGCTGCTGTTTCTGCCTTGCAATTTGGGGCTGGGAGACATTCCACCCACTTGGTAAACAAGCATGTAACGGTCAACATGTACTTGTTTCCTCTAGACGAGCGAATTACAGGGCCTACAAAGTCGATTTGCAAATCTGACCATGGCAGTGTCATCCCCGTCTTTTGGAGAGGCGCACGGTGTGTGAGGGTTGATGGCTGAAACTGTGCACACACAAGACACCCCTTCAAGTATTGGTCGAGGTCCTGCCCCATGTGTGGCCAGTATGCAATCTCTCTTAAGATCTCAAGTGTTGTGTGAAACCCCCTATGACCGGCGGTGGCCGCATCATGGGCGTGACTTAACATCAGGCTTCGGAATGAGGTAGGAACCACCCACTGATCATGGCCAGCTTGGGATTTCCTTACCAACAAACGGTCTTGGATTCGGAACATTTTTGGACATTTCATCAACACTCTTAGGTCCTCTTTCCCAATGTAATCGGTATCCGTCAGGGGAAGTTCTCAGGGTCCTCAATGTGTTGGTAAAACTTACCAATTATTGGATCCCCCTTCTGAGCTGTAATCAAATCAGCATCCGGAGTCTCCTTACTCCATTGTGCAGTTGAAAGATCATTGTGAGCATTTGCCTGGGACCTAGTGATAGCAGTGACCTGGATTTCCCCCAACAGGGACTCTATTTCTATTAGCTCCCCTTGGATGGCCCCGGTTTTGGCCAGCTGATCAGCTAAGTCATTAAGTCATTTCCAGTTTTGTCTGGTCCCTCTACTTTGGAATGACCCTTGATCTTTTTCCAGTAGATGGTCATCCCATTCGAGGTGACCAGGTCATCAATGTTTTGAATTAATTTCCCATGTTTCAAAGGTTTGTTATTAGCACATAGCATGCCTCTGGTTTTCCAGTTAACCAGGTGCTCCACGAACCCGTTCCGTACATAATCCGAATCTGTGATTATGACCAGTTCGTGGAGTTGATATTGGACAGCAGTGAGGATGGCTTGATGCACAGCCATCAATTTTGCCACCTGACTACTCCGGGGACCAATTTTGTATCCAGCGGAGGGTTCTGGGGACTCATTCACCCATGCATTCCCTACGCCGGCCACCAGTTCTTTCTCCCTGTTGTTGTCAACATGGTAAGAGCATCCATCCACATAGACAGTGGGCATTCCCTCGCACTTGTCTTCTTCAAAGACTTTGTGTGGGGAATTAAGGTATGCCTCCATGTTGTCCTTGATTTTTAGACTTTCGTCCTCGAGACCGTTTTCTCTGGCACAATCATGCAAGTCAGCCAGACCTTGCGCGAGGGGACTCTTCTTGTTTTGGCCATATCTGACCTCTACAGGAAAGCCTTGCATTGACAGAATCCAGGAAGTAATTTGGGAATTACTCACATTTCCGGCCCAGATTCTGTCACTTTGGAGGTATTGCAGAGGCTGGTGTGGAGTCTCCACTATGATGTGTTCCCCCTGGATAAACGGGCGGTAATTCTTCAATGCCCACACCGTTGCCAGGAGTGCCTTCTCACAATCGTTGAATTTTTCCTATATAGAGGATAACGTTTTGCTCGCATAGATTACTTTATTGACCTTGTCATGCTTTTGGTATAATACTTGTCAAACTTATAAGGGAATAGGGGTCTCAATCCCCTCTTCCGAACCACAGAAGCCAAATAGATTGACCCCTCCCACCGTGGTTGGCACGGGCGCCTGAAGTCTGATATCACAGGAAGCCACGTGGCAGCCAATGGGGGGAAGATGGAGTTAGGGAAAAGGGGATGGAGTGACAAAGGAAAGGAGGGGAACATACACAAGCAAATACCTACAATACAATGATATTCCTGAACCTGTACCTCTATTTCCTGAACACCTGACCTCCTATACCTGTAATGACCTTGTTACATACGAATCATAAGAGCTCTTTAAACTCCACTTTGCACCTCACAGAACATAAGCGGATAACTGGACTTTGAACATAACATAGGGCTTGAACATAACGTAGGACTTGGACAGTCATTTCTTGAACACACATAGATTGACTTACAAGCTAAATGGCACAAACTAAAGGGTGTCCCCTTTTTATGAAGACACGAGACACATGGCCCGTCGGGCACAATGAAGCCACAAACAATGATTTAGGAAAAAAGACACACACAAACAAGCCCTTGTACTGTGTGGACCCATGCATGTTCTTTACATAGTCTCTATATCTTTCCCAGTGCCCAGTTTTATCCGTTCAGGGCTTTATAGCATGTTTTATCCACATGGCGTGTCTAATGCATGGCATGTATCTTGGGGCGTGTTACCTCACACACCCACTACAGCGTTGAATTAGTCAGTTAATAAACAAGTATGCATAGAGCAACTCCAGAATATGAACACTGGGGTCAAAAACACTTAACTGATGTTCTGGATGCCTCACAAGGACATCCGGACCCTGAAGAGCGATGCCCGAAGCTTATGGGAGTCCGCTTCACCACCGCGGCCCGTGGTATTCAGCTGTTCGTCACCGTTGCGGCCCGGGTAAGCTCCAAGAGTCCTTCGGCGTCTGAGAATTTCTGCATGCCTGCTCCTGAACTGCCGTCGCCCGTGCTGAAAATCATTAATTACCTGCACCGAGGCACGGGCGGCTGCGAGTTTTAACAGTTGCTGCTAATGAGCAGCTGTTGTAGCGCGCGATAGAACTACACCTCTCCCAACGCCTCATGGGAAATGTAGTTTATCGCCTCTTGCAAAGCAAGAAGCGCCGACCTGAAGCTTTCCTCAGATTCCTGACAGTACCTCCTCTCTCAGGGCCCCTTCCAAGTTTTGCCTTCTCTGGATATTGCAGATGAAATTGTCGCACCAATCTGGGTGCATGAACCGCACTACGCGGTTCCCATGATCAATCCTCAGGTCCATATCCTACCCACTGGATGAGATACCATAAACGATTGTCTCCATCTTGAGTCCAGTATCTTCTTTACTTCATATTCTGCCTGTCCATCCTTGATAATTGCTGGGGGTCTCTGTACTCGCGTTCCCGGAGCTGCGGGTTTAAGCAAAGACACATGGAGCACTGGATGTATCTTTAACGTATTAGGCAACTTTAATTTGCATGCCCCCGTAGATATACATTTCACAATTTCATAGGGTCCAATAAACCTGGGGGCAAATTTACAGGGTCCCTTTTAAAGGCAAATTGTGTGTTGAAAGCCAGACCTTATCCCCCACTTTATACTGAGGAGCAACTCTACTATTTCGGTCTGCATATTTTTATATTGTTCCTTAGCCTGGTCTAAATTGGCTCGTGCTTTCTGTCTGAGGTGTAGTAGTACCTCTTTTCTATCTTGAAGCATAGGAATATTCTCCATATCAGGTAGATGTTCTGGTAACATATTTTGTGTGACCATACAAACACACATTTGGAGACATACCCAATGAAGCGTGTTCAATGTTATTATAAGTAAACTCAGCCAACCACAAAGACTGTACCCAAGATTCACGACCCTCACTTAAATAACACCGTAAATATTGTTCCAGCGTCTGATTGACTCTCTCTGTTTGTCCATCCGTCTGTGGGTGATAACTGGTGGACAACGCACACTCCATGCCTAACATTTTACAAAAAGCACGCCAAAATTTGGAAGTAAATTGAGGACCTCGATCAGATACAATACTATGAGGTAGCCCATGTAATCTGACCACATGTTGCAAGAACAATTCCGCCAATCTCCCTGCTCCTGGGATTCCTTTACAAGGTATGAAATGGGCTTGTTTAGAGAGATAATCCACCACCACCCAGATTGTGTCATACTGATCATCCGGAGGCAAATCAGTAATGAAATCCATGGATATATGTGTCCAAATCTTCTCCGGGGTGGGTAGTGGCTTGAGTAACCCTGCCTTTTTTTTATGGTCTGACTTACTGCGTACACATGTTTCACACTCTTGAATGTACTTCATAGAATCCTGTCTTAACCCTGGCCACCAGAAATATTTCTCCAACAACCTTTGGGTCTTTTTGCTTCCTGAATGTCCTGCTAAAGGTGAATTATGACACCAAATGCATCGCCTTCCTCTGCAAGGCGAGCGTCGGTAAAAACAATTTCCCTGCATAATAAGGAAGCCCGTTGTGGAATGTTTCTGCATGATTTTTTTCCCCAATTCAATTGGACGTTTCCTTTCATTTCTTGTTTTACTTGTCTCAGTAATTGAGTCATTACTGCTCCTACAACCTTTTCCGCAGGAATGATAGTCTTCACTTCGTTTACATTGCTTTCCATGTTTTGCTGCCTAGATAAGGCGTCTGCCTTACCATCTTTTCTCCCTGGTCTAAAAGTGACTACAAGATTAAACTCTTTAAAGTACTGTGACCATCTTAACTGCCTTGGACTTAATGTATGAGCTGTCTTGAAATATTGTTAGTTTTTATGATCCGTGACCACTGTAACCTGATATTTGGCCCCCAACAAATAATGCCGCCACTCCAAAAATGCTGCTCTAATCACCAATAACTCTTTATCAGTGATTGAATAGTTTTGTTCGCAGCTAGTAAGCTTACGAGAGTAGAAAGCTACTGGATGCCATACTCCTTCATCCTTTTGAGACAATATTGCTCCAACAGCCACATTAGAAGCATCCGTTTCCACTTGGAAAGGTTTTTCTGGGTTAGGGTGTCTCAATACAGGAGCTGATGTAAATGCTTTCTTTAACTCTTGAAAAGCTACTTCTGCCTCGGTGTTCCAATCAAACTTAGTGGCTTTCCTCAATAATGTGGTAATAGGGTAACTATTTTTGAAAAATTTGATATAAAGCGCCTATAAAAGTTTGCAAAACCCAAAAAGGACTGGATATCCTTAATGCACTGAGGCGCTGGCCATTCCGTAACTGCTTGTACTTTTTTCTTGTCCATCACAATACCATAGGGAGTCAAAATAAAACCCAGAAATTCCACTTGAGTGGTATGAAAGGCACATTTTTCCAGTTTTACTTACAACTGATGGTCTTGTAATTTTGTTAACACTGCTCGCACATGCTCTGTGTTGCTTTTCAGAAGAGGAATAAATTAAAATGTCATCAATATAAACTATAACAAATTGATCTAGAAACTCACTCAACACCTCCTGCATAAAGTATTGAAATGCTGCCGGAGCATTACACAAACTAAAAGGCATCACAAGATATTAAAACAAACCAAACTTAGTCCTGAAGGCTGTCTTCCACTCATCCCCTTCTTTCACACGGATTAAATGGTAAGCCCCTCTCAAATCTAATTTAGTATACACCACTGCTGTTTTTACTTGATCCAATAATACTGAAATCAAAGGCAAGGGGTACCTGTTCTTCACTGTCACCTTATTCAATACTCTATAATCAATGCATGTCCTAAGTGTTCCCTCTTTCTTTGGGACAAAGAACAAAGGTGACGACACAAGGTGAGGTGGAATGTCTAATAAATCCCTTGCTTAACATGTCATCCAGGTATTCACGTAAATGTTGGTTTTCTGTTTCAGTCAAAGCGTAGATTCTGCTACAAGGTAATTTAGCCCCTGGTTCCAATTCAATTACGCAATCATAGGATCTATGGGGTGGTAACCTGTCTGCTCCCACTTTGTCAAATACTTTAGCTAAATCTTGGTACTGATTTGGAATACTCACAGCCATTGCTCCCACCATTTGTGGTTCTGCCACCTGGTCTGCCAAATATAATGCGGGTCTCACCTCCTCCTCCATGTGACCCTCACATTTCACTCCTGAAAATACCACCTCCCGCTTAATCCAATCAATCCTGGGATTGTGTTTAAGTAACCAAGGCATGCCCAGAATGAGCCCGAATTGAGGTGCTGCTATTAAATCAAATACAATTTCCTCTATATGTCCAGACTCACACCTCATTAGAATGGGTTTAGTTTGTTGACATATGGGTCCTGAAACCAATGGTGATCCATCCACTGATTGCACCCCCTCAACCTGAGCTTTTTCCCTTAAAGATAAACCCAATCTTTTCGCCAATCCAATATCAATGAAATTACCGGTGGCGTCTGAGTCCACCATTGCAGACACTAGCTGCTTAGTACAGGCAAAAAGTAAAGTCACCAAAATGTACAAATTTGAATTTCTTTTCCCTGTCGTATTTGCACTCCAATTGGGGAACCTATTAATTTCTGGGCCTGTCGCCTGCGTTCCCCCTAAGGCCGGCCCAGTCCTTTTCCCGTCTCAACCTTACTTCTATCCACCCCTGCTCCTTTCTTGGGAGTATTCGGGCAAGTTCTAATAAAGTGTCCTGGTTGTCCGCAATAAAGACACCAGTTATTAGTCTTCCGTTACTCTTTTTCTGCAACAGACAAGGGCCCCCTTATTCCACCACTTTGCATAGGTTCTCCTTCTGTATTCCTGTTTCCCTTACCCCGATCCAACCTAGCAAAAGACAACACTTTGGGTCTTTTCTTCTCCCCCTTGCGTTCTCCAATACTATGATCCAATCTTAAGGCTAAATCAATAATGGCGGTACATGTACTAGGCTGAGGTTCTACTTGAGCAATAGCATCCTTCAATTCCTCTTTGAGCCCTTGATAAAACAACAGTCTGTTTATTCTCAGGGCAATCAGTTTCAATCACCAACCTGTTAAATTGAGTAACATACGAAACCAAGTCGCCTGTTCCTGATCTTAAAGCTAACAATTCTTTGTCTTGAGCCAAAGATACCTCTCGGTGATCAAATAACCTACCAAACTCCACTAGAAAACCATCCCAATTATATAATAATGGATCATCCTTTTGCACCAAAGGCATAGCCCATGCTGCCACATCTCCAGTTAAATAGGAAATAACAAATGCTGTTCTAGCTTGTGTTGTCTCGAACGCCTTAGGTATGCACAAAAAATGAAGTCTGCATTGTGTTAAAAAGGTCATGTATTTCTTAGGGTCTCCTGTGAATCTTTCTGGTGCGGCTAATGGCACACTATTAGAGGACTACACAATTACCGTAGGGGGAACTCTACCCGTTTGCCCTCCCGTAGAAGTTCCAGCCCCATCCAGCAGGGTGCCTTGTGCGACCAACCCTTGTACCTGAGCTTTCAATACACTAGACTCTTGCCTAGCTTGTACCAATTCTACTTGTATGTCTTGTAGTGCTTTTAGCACATCTGCTAAAGGGGGAGGATTCGCATCAATTTGGCCTGGGTGGTTCAATTACCCCGAAATCGGGGGCAGGTAATTCTGTCAAACTTATAAGGGAATAGGGGTCTCAATCCCCTCTTCCGAACCACAGAAGCCAAATAGATTGACCCCTCCCACCGTGGTTGGCATGGGCGCCTGAAGACTGATATCACAGGAAGCCACGTGGCAGCCAATGGGGGAAAGATGGAGTTGGGGAAAAGGGGATGGAGTGACAAAGGAAAGGAGGGGAACATACACAAGCAAATACATACAATACAACGATATTCCTGAACCTGTACCTCTATTTCCTGAACACCTAACCTGACCTCCTATACCTGTAATGACCTTGTTGCATACGAATCATAAGAGCTCTTTAAACTCCACTTTGCACCTCACAGAACATAAGCGGATAACTGGACTTTGAACATAACATAGGGCTTGAACATAACGTAGGACTTGGACAGTCATTTCTTGATTACACATAGATTGGCTTACAAGCTAAATGGCACAAACTAAAGGGTGTCCCCTTTTTATGAAGACGTGAGACACATGGCCCGTCGGGCACAATGAAGCGACAAACAATGATTTAGGAAAAAAGACACACACGAACATGCCCTTGTACTGTGTGGACCCATGCGTGTTCTTTACATAGGCCCTCATTACAAGTCAGGTGTTAAGGGTTTAACGGCGCCGTCGGCGCCGTTAAACCCTTAACGCCTGATTCACACTTTAACGCCTGCTTTTTGCAGGCGTTAAAGTCCAAGGCGCTAAGCGACCTTGGTGCTAATTACGGTACCGTAATTTACGGTGCCGTAATTGGCGCCTTCCCCATCCCCATTATGCCCTATGGGGCAAAAATGGGAATGGGGAAGGGCAAATGGTGAATGAGGAATTACCGCCCCACTCACCTTGGAATGGGGCGGTAATTCCGGCATGGACCATGGTGCTAATAGCACCATGGTCCACCGCCTGAGTTGTAATGAGGGCCATAGTCTCTATCTTTCGCAGTGCCCAGTTTTATCCTTTCAGGGCTTTATAGCATGTTTTCTCCATATGGCGTGTCTAATGCATGGCATGTATCTTAGGGCGTGTTACCTCACACACCCACTACAGCATTGAATTAGTCAATTAATAAAAAAGCAAGCATAGAGCAACTCCAGAATATGAACACTGGGGTCAAAAACACTTAACTGATGGTCCGGATGCCTCACAAGGACATCCGGACCCTGAAGAACGATGCCCGAAGCTTATGGGAGTCCGCTTCACCACCGCGGCCCGTGGTATTCAGCTGTTCGTCACCGTTGCGGCCCGGGGAAGCTCCAAGAGTCCTTCGGCGTCTGAGAATTTCTGCATGCCTGCTCCTGAACTGCCGTCGCCCGTGCTGAAAATCATTAATTACCTGCACCGAGGCATGGGCAGCTGCGAGTTTTAACAGTTGCTGCTAATGAGCAGCTGTTGTAGCGCGCGATAGAACTACACCTCTCCCAACGCCTCATGGGAAATGTAGTTTATCACCTCTTGCAAAGCAAGAAGCGCCGACCTGAAGCTTTACTCAGATTCCTGACAATACTGTCGTCAAGCACGTATTAGAAAACCCTGTCTCCAGGAAGAACTCCTTGTTTCTGACAGGGTAAGCTAGGCAAGGCGCTTATGAGAGGCTTCTCTTGAGTTGTCTTACTGCCTCGGATTGTTCTGGACCCCATTCCCACTTGACCCCCCCCCCCTTCAAGAGATAAAGTAGGGGTTTGGTGATCTCTGCGTAGCCCTCAATGAACTTTCTGCTGTAATTAGTCAGTCCAAGGAGGCTCCTTAGTTCCCGCAGAGTTGTGGGGTCTTTCAGTTTCTGAAGTGCTTCCACTTTATTTTCCTGGGGACAGAGACCCTGAGGAGTAATCTCATAACCCAAGAAATTAACACGGGTTCTACCCCACTGTGCTTTCTGAAAGGAAAGTTTTGCCCCGGCGGCCCTCAACTGTGTCAGAACATAACGGATCTCCGTTATTTGTTCCTCCACAGATGAACTTTTGATGAGGACATCATCTACATAAGCCAGGTTACCCTTCGCTCCCAGGTCGGGCATGGCCTTATGTAGGAAAATGTTGAATTCATTGCCGGAGTTGAGGTATCCAAAGGGAGTCCGGGTCCATGTGTACTGCTGGCCCCCAAAGGTAAAAGCCAGTTTGTATTGGTCCTCCCTACTGACAGGCACGGTCCAGTATCCATTGGTCAGGTCTATTGCTGTGAATACCTGTGACCCCTGAATCTGGGCCAGCCCTTGGTCAATGTAGGGCAGAGGCCATCGGGAAGTATGGACCCGTTGGTTGAGCTCCCTAAGGTCGGCGCAGAGTCTCCACTGGCCGTTTGGCTTCAATATTCCCAGCACCGGATTATTGAAGGTGCTGTGTACTGGACGGATTATTCCCCGGGACTCAAGGTTCTTAATTATTTCAGTAAGGGACTCCATGGATGCGAGAGGCAAACGGTATTGCTTCACAAACACTGGAGTAATTCCAGGGTCCGTGGGAATTGTTGTGGTGTGGATGTCGGTGCGACCACAGTCATATGAGTCTACCGCAAAGAGATCTTGGAAATCCAAGAAAACTTGTTTCAACTTTTGCTTCTGTTCCAGAGTCACGCAGGCATCAGCTAGGTTGACTCTCTCTTCCACCATCTGCCTGAAGCCTGGAAAGACTTCTGGTTTGGCTATCTCAGCGGCCTCCTCCAGCTGGGTGGAGAAGTCCCTGGTCAGAGTGCTGATTTGGACCGGAGGCTTCAGGTGGGAAAGGCAGCCCTCATGGACCTGGAAAATCACCTCGTCCCCTCTGAAGTCATGTAAGAGGATTCAATTCAACACTACAGCTAAGTCAATGCCTAGTCTGGGATACTGAATGGAAACCCTTATTGATATATCTTTATGTCCAGTTCATGCGTTCTGGATGACTACCCCTATATAACACCCCTCTCTTGGAATCCCCCTGACCCCACTGAGCCAAGAAGTAGTTCTGTTTTGCAAGTTTAAAAGGTTTATTTGATAATTTAAACAATATATATATATATATATATCACACTTTATAATAAATTAATAATTGAATATCACACTGAATCTGAGCAGTAATCAATAATGGATAGTCTGGCACTAGCACACTTGTGAATAGGAACAGAAGAATAAGGTGGTAGAGAATGCTTTATATATGTTCAGATGGATGTAATGTTGAATGAAAATGCAATACAGAAAATACTCAATATGATTTCACCAAAACAATGTAATCACTTTTCTCTGGCAATCCCCCTCCCCCTTTATGCAATGCAAGGAAATGGAAGGAAAGCACACAGTTCTCAGAAATGCAATCAAACGTAATTCAGTTCACCCCAGCAAACTTAGACTACAGATCGGAGTTTTAAACACAGGCCCAAAATGTTTTTATATGTGCTGGCAATGAAGTGAAAAATATGCTAAAATGCTTTTAATTCCCTCTAGAGGTTCAGGGTGAGTGGTATCAAGTTAATATTAGTCCAGGCTCACTCTAGCAATGATTCATGGATGGTTCTTAAGAGGCAAACAAAATTTTAGCAAGGAAAGCAAGAACTGCTGTTTTCACACGTGGAGAAATTTGCAAATCACGGCAAATTCGCGAGTGCGATTTTCGCGATTGCGGCAAAAGTATCGGAGATATGAACGATTAAATAAAGGTAGTTTTTCGAATTTGGAATGTTAAAATTCAAAGTGACAAGTGACAGCTAGCAACTAGAAATGACAGGTGACAGCTTTACAAATGACAGGTGACAGTTCTACTCAAGTTAAAATAGCTTGCATTAGATTATTTTAACTAAGAGATTGGGTTCTGCACAGTTCTGCTAGGTACTCGCAATATATTTTTGAATTAGATGGGCCTCGCCATGGATCTGGTCAGGTTTTAGACTGGACTCTGGTCTGGTCTCTGCACTTCACAGTGATCTGGGTCAGCTCTCTGGTTCTGCTAACAGTGGTCTGGGTCAGCTCTGCTCCTGGATCTTTCTGCACAGCTTTCTCTGGAGATTGATGGATTTGAAGTCTGGATCTCTGGATGTGGTATGGTTCGGCAGAGCGCGTTGCAGCAAATGGAATTGAATGTCCCTATCTGTCCTGACTGTCTGCTTTTATGTGTTTTGAAAGTGGGTGTGTGAGCAGCATCACTAGCCAGCCCCTCTCCATTTGTCATTGGCCACTTCCTCCTCTTCCCCTTGATTGGGGGAATGAAATGAAGTGTCATCATGATGAGGTCTGTTTATGGTACAGAGAACCCACCCCTGTCAAATTACACACAATCTATATTTTGACCCAAAAGACATATTTGCACAGGTACACATTTGTTTAAAATTACATGCATCCATCACATATCACAGGAGGTATACCCT
Organism: Ambystoma mexicanum; assembly: GCF_040938575.1. NCBI lineage: Eukaryota > Metazoa > Chordata > Amphibia > Caudata > Ambystomatidae > Ambystoma > Ambystoma mexicanum. The sequence continues at coordinate 216,976,875 of NC_090921.1, read as the reverse complement.
GTCCAAATCTGCTCTTCCTGGGAGCTTGCATTCAGAAATGGCAACATATTTCACTTTTTGGTCACGTTACCAATATCAGATTCTTACTCAAATTTACCCAAATGTGTGCAAGGCATGCAGGCATTAATTGATAAGTATCAGACTTTTAACATGCATACATTTTAAGTAATACCCTCTTAACTGCTATGCTAGCTTGCCCCCAGATCATGCCACCGGTTCTAAAAACCTCTTAAAATGTGGGCAGAAAAATCACAAGAATTATGGTATCATTTAAATAATTATGACAAGTCCGTACTATGAGTTATTCATCTTTTTCTAAAACCATATTCTGGCTACAGGGTTGTGGTTTCCCCCCAGCACAAGGTTGAATTTCTGGTTTTTCCAGTTCTGCCAAGCCAGCTTGCTCTCACAGGCAGTGCTCCTCCCTTTTCCTTCCAGGAGGAAGCCACTTTTTACGGCCCCCATAATAAAACATTTGCCTGAGTCAGGACAGGGCTTTGTTCAATTTCCTGCAGAGCCCAGGTAATTCAATCAGGGAAGTGTCATATCCCTTTTGGTGGGAGCAGCAAAAGGGCAGCTAGGCCTGGGAACACAGTTGTTGTGCAAGTCTCATCTCCTGTCGGGGGTAGCTGGTGGGCAGAATTCAGTTCCTTAAGCCAGGCCCCAGCTAATGTCACTTTTAGTTACCCAGTTTTCTGCATTCAAATAAAATTAACCATTTCTTACATATGCAGCTAAAATGCTGATTCTAAGTTTAAAACTATGACATTTAAACAATTGCAACCTATGTGACACTCAAAAGTAGGTCACTCATTTCTTTTAAACATTTAGATTTTTAGTGTCTTTCAGTCCAAATTTACTTAAACTGCTGAAATCCACAGCTCAGCCAGTCTTGTTATAAACCTTCAAGTCACTTCAGAATATAACTTTAGATTGGATCCACCTCTCAGTAAGTCTTTCTTTGGCCTGTTTTGGGTTCATTTATTCAGTTTTACACGAAAAAGAAAAAAGACTGGTGTTGTTTTAAAACGCCGTCTTTCTGATAGTGGTGAGTACTGGTAATGCACCCATTTTTGGGATTTAAGAAAATGAATTCCCCACAATTCTAGGTTCCTTTTGGCAATCGGCATTGCCATTCCCAATGGTTTCAGACTACTGTGTGGGTAGTCCAATGGTGGTTTTAGGCAGTGCCCTTCTGTGCCCATAACATCGGCAAAAATGAGTGGCAGCCTATTCTTCATGCATTTCCCTGTGCATTTTCTGGGAAGCTCTGGCCATCATGATGTTTTCCATGTCAGTACTGCACAGTTTTTGAGGTAGGGCTTGGATGCGTGGATAAAACATCCCACAGTCACAAGTCGCATCTTCCTTACCATAAGGGCAAGAAGTGTACACCAGGAAGTCCCCCCCCCCCCCCAACCCCCCATGCCGGGTGAAAATCTTGTCAGGTGTTGTATTGTCCTCACTGTCACTGTCAAAACAGTCCTTGGGGATCGGTCCTAACAGTTCATTTCCTAAATCAATGGAGAAATGTCAGTCATCAACCACCATTCCAATAATGGTGCCTGCGGCTAGAGTAATACTCTTTAAGTCGCTGTTATCCACCTCTATTGGAATGGTGTCATGTTCTATGTTGACTAATGGTGTTGGGTTTACCCTCAACCCTTGCTGTTGGAGAGAAGCATTTAGATGAATATAAGCATCAGGGTTTTTCAATTTCTGTCCTCTTAACTCTCACTTCCAGGGAGAATCGTCGGGTCCTTTCTGGGATGGTGACTTCCTCTTTAATCTGAATTTCAACTGCATAAGATAGCAATTGAGCTGACCTAAATGCTTTTTCTGAATCATCAAAGCCCATGGGATTATCCGCTAATCGGGACCAAACTTTGAAGTTTATTAGGTCCAAACTAATGGCAAAGCGATTGGGAATGTCACTGCCTAAGTAAAAGGCGGCAGTGACGTCTCGCACGACCCAACAATTATGGACTGTGCTCTTGTTGCCAATGGAGATTGTGAGCATACACCTGCTTGGCAGGAGATGTTTGGAATTGGGTGCTTCCAGGTCCATTTCCCATTTATCTATCAGTTTGAATGTGGGAATGGCTGGATCTTTTGGGAGTTGGCGGAACATGGCTTCGCTGATGAAGCTCATACCGTTGTTCACACACACTCGAGTGAGAACAGAGTCCTTCCCATCATTTAACTGAACAGGGATGAACAACTGATCTCCAATTTGCTGAATATCAGCTAGGCTCTGAGCTGATTTCACATTTTTCTGGACTCTAGGAGTGGGAGTGTCTGATTGTGGATTGGTAAAGAATTTCAGAGTGTTTCCTTCCAGTGTGGAATACCACCTCAAACTGGAAGGAAGGTTGATTTTCAGAAATAGAGAGGACCCCCCCCCCACCCACCACCAGTCTGTTGTCCTACTGCTATTACTGTGACGTCTGGAATTTGGTTGTTCTGGAAGTGAAATTCTACTTGGTCAGATTTTTGTTCAACCATGTGGCAGGTGCCATTTAAACTAACATGGTTGACACTCTGTTTTAATTTTATTGGTCGGCTAGTCTGGGTCCAGATGACCTTGTTTACACAATCTATTAGGGGTGACAACATTCTCAGGAGGTCATTCCCTAGTAAACAAGGGGTGCCCTCTGGAGTCACTACTATGACCGGGTGTTTCGCCTTGTGTCGCCCAATTTTGATGTCCAAATCTGCAGTCCCCTCGACAGGAATTTCCTTCCCGTCAAAGTTCTGCAGTTGTCCAGGAAGAGAGGTGAGAGGAATACGGTAATTCTCCCCCCTTCCTGCATTTAGTTCATCAAAGGACCTTTTGGACAGAAGGGTAGCTTGGGATCCAGTGTCCACCAGTGCCGAAATTGTACCCTGCCCCTGTACTTGTACCAGGGCATAATATCTTCCCTCCTTCTCCTCAAGGGGGCACAGATAATGCACATTTTTGGACAACTGGTGGGCTAACTTTCTGGTTTTGGACATTGCTAGCGAAGAGATTTGGGCAGAATTTTGGGAAGAGCCTGGGGAATCTGAAAGAAAAAGTTGGCAACTGGAAATGGTTTCGGGTTCTGGCCCCTCCCTCCTCCCCCCTTTTTGGAGGCAGTCATCAGGATGGGTTTGACCCATGGGATTTTGGTATTGTTGGTTCTGAGATAGAATGATGGGCGGCGACAGCTCAATCCCCACATCTACCCAGTCTGTTGATTCGGTTTTAGGTTCCCCTGGTTCCGGTTCTGGGCCGCCCCTGCCTTTTGGGAGGCAGTCACTAGGATGGGTTTGAACCAGGGGTTTTTGGTTTTGTTGGTTCTGGGATAGGATTATGGGCGGCGACAGCTCAAACCCCACATCTACCCAGTCTGGATTGGAATCTCTTGGGACCCATTTTTCCTTGGGAGGAGTTCCCCCATCTCTGAAGGAGAAGATCCTATTCCCAGGATCTTCCAAGGATCCCTCTCCCTCAAATCGGAAGACCTGTACCTCCTCTACAAAATGGGTCTGTTTGGGTCCTTTGTTTCTCCTACCTCCTCTTTGCTCTTTGGGTGGCAGACTTTCAGGGGTAGGAGATTTTGTTTCCGGTTCCTGGTTTTCCAGGGGCTGTTTACAAGTTGGGAAGGAAGCTTCCTCCCAGGCTTTACACCCCCCTTCCCCTTGTGCCTCCTCCCTAGGAACCGGTGGGTTATCGGGGTGCTGCCCCCGTCATTGTTCTGGAGCACCAGGTCCAGAGTTTGGGGCATTCTGCGGTGGCATGCTCATCTGAGGGTTCTGTTGAGCCCTCAGTATGTGACCCAGATCCCGTGCCATATTTTGTACCTGGCGCCCAAGTTGTTAAACCCGCTCAGGCTGATACGGGGCTCTATTTTCTCCCCTGGGCTGATCCCGGGAAGGGTAGCTATCCCTTCTCTGGTAATACCCCGGATTGCGAAGATTTGGGTACCTCTCCACCCTTGGCCTCCCCTCTCCCGGATTAGGTGGTCTGGGCTCAGGGAATTGGGGAAAGAAGGATGGATGGTTTTGGGGTTGGAAATTGGGTGGATACCTGGGGAAAAAAGTTCTGCCCAGTGTTTTGTGAATTTCTGCCCTACTGTGGGAAGTTTTTAGGGAAGTTCTCTGGGATAGGTGCTTGACTGGATCCCCCCCCCTTGGACTGGAGGAGTCCACACATAACCCAGGATGGGTTGGTTTCCCTTGTAGTGGGGACTTACATAGTCAGGGGAGCGGGGGACCCCATTTGTGGGACTACCTCCTCGACTCCCTGTCTGTGACTGGCCCGAGGACCTTCTGGGCTGTGAATTATTTGGTGCAGGCAGGTTTTTAGGCCCCCCCCCCATCTCCAAATCTAAAACGGGGGCAACCTGTGTGCTGTTGGTTTTGGGGGTTTTCTGTGCATTACTTTTTTCTATGGGCTTCTGCACCTAATGGATCCGGGTAGCCTGTTCAATGACTCAGTCTAGTGACCTCTTCTCGTGAAAATCTCACTAGCTGGGTCATGATGTATTTGGGCAAGGCATGGAAAAAAGTATTGACAAATTCTCTGCTGTCCGTGCGCACCCTTCTGGTGGTCTGCGCAAAGGCACGCTTCAATTCTTGCATGAATTCTTGTGGGGCCTGATCCTCCCCACATTGCAAATTGTAGGCTGCCTTGCGAGCCTCTTGAGGATTTCTATGAACAGAAAAATGTTTCAAGATGGCCGCCCTATATGCGGACCATCTTGAATGGTTTTGGTCCTTCAGCCCTGCAAAGAAACTGGAGTATACTGGGGAGAATGTCCATTTGACGTACTGGATGCAGCTACTGCTGTCCTTCAACTGGAAAGTCCATCATTTGCTCATAGAGCTCCAAGTGTTCCCAAACAGAATACTTGGCGTTCTTATGATAAGGCGTGATGACACTCCTTATTGCCTTTATTTGTTTCAATGGGTCCTTAAGCAAGGCCCTTTTTGCCTTATTGGCCTTTTTGGTTCGGGTCACCCTGGTCCATTCATCCCCTGACTCCGAAGCACTGCTCCCAGAGGTGCCCGTCTGATCTTCCAGGTTTTCCCGGATTCTGCCTGGGAATGGCTGGCAGAATGTGGGGACCTGGTCTCCTGTGTCCTGTAATGCTCAGAGGAGTCTTCAGATCCCTCCTTGCTGCCAGGATTTGATGGGTACTCCCCCCCCCCCCCCCCCCCTCTCCCCCACTGACCTAACTGGGCAGAGGATTTCAGGATGCCCTTAATGGGCCTACTCTCCTGGGGTTCCCCACTAAATTGCACTGTGCTTGGGTGCCCATACCTGGATGCTCGCCCCTCCATTCCTGGGTGGTACTTGCCGATGAGCCCCATACTTTTGGCTGGATAGTAATTTGCCATCCCTGTGTCCCTGTGCTCATGCGCGCCAGGGGACATGAGGGTGGCAGAGTCCAGGGACTGAGAGAGATGAAGGCCTCTGGTACTAGGGCTTCAGAGGTTATGCTCCGGTGTTTCCCTTTCCCAGTGAACTTCATCTCTGTCAGCCCCAGCTCCCTGTGGCAATGCAAGAGCCTGCGCTTTCAGTTCCTCGGTTAAGGCCTTACTAGACTCTATCAGTCTCTCCTGCATGGCTACCTGTTGCTGGAGCCTATCATTGTGCTGACAGAGAGCCTCATTTTCTCTCTGTGCCTCCTGATTGGTTCTGGAGTATTGGGCTTGTCTCTGCTGAAGGAGGGTTACCTCCTGAGTCCCATCCCTACTGACCTGCTCCTTTCTTGCCAGAGCCTCCTCCACCTTCCTGGTGTGCTCTAGCAAGTCATGATGCTCTTTTTGGAGGTCACCAGCCCCTGGAGGGCCAGGCGATTTTCTTCAATTGTTTCTTTTATTTGGTAGACTTCCTGGCCTAAGGTGTCCCTTTCCTGACTAAGAGCCTGCATCTTTGCCGCCAGGTCGTCCCTCTGCATTTGAAAGGCACCAGCTTTCTGGCGCTCTTCATGAAATTCTGTCTGGGTGTCCAGATCTTTCAGAATCAGTTTATTGCTCTCCTCTTTTTCGCTATCCAATTGGCTTTGCAGGGTGGCACCTGCTTTGTGCATGACCTGTTGAAATCTATCTGTTGCTCCAGCTTTTTCTGGCTCTGCAGTAAGGAGTCCAAACTGTCTTGGTGCTCCTTCTGCAAAGCCAGAATTCTGGTATCCTGGTCAGCCTTTTCCTGTTGCAGGATATCCATATCCTCCTTCATTTTAATGATGTATTGTCTACTCTCGTTTTCTGACTCCTGGCTTCTGTGCAGCCTCTGCTCAGAAGAGACGAGGTCAGATTGGGCCTTTTCTAATGCCATCTGTTGCCTATTTGCCAGATCTTGGCCTTCAGCACATTTGTCCTGCCTGGCTCCCATATATAGATACAAATATGCCGCTATCCTAACCATCTTGTTGTGTTCATCTTTGGCCTTAGGGGCCATATATAGTTCACTCAGGGCCACATGTAATGGACCCTGATCTCTCCATGTATCTGACCCTGTTTCAGTGACCTGCTGCGCGATTGCCTGCAACCAGACCGTTTGGTCCTGATGAGTCCACTCGCCTCTCACAAATAGCTTATGTAAGAAGTGCTCTCTAGCTATTTTGATGTCTACCAGTGTCGTCATTCTGGAGATTTGAGTTCCTTCCTGACTTACAGAGTTTGTATTTTATTTTGCAAAACAGACCGTTTCCTTAGAGCGTTCCTTTGAGGAGTGCTTTCACAGTGTAAAACAGCGTGGTGATCTAACCGGATATGTGTATGCGGTCAGTTGGCACACTGTATTAAGCTGCACAAGTGGTAAATCTAATCCAGAATCCCCGGCTACGAGCCCCCACTTTGTAAGTGACTCCGATCAAGCAATCCCACTAAGTCAGTACCTTGTCTGGGATGCCCAAGGGAAGTCCTTATTTATGTATTTTTATGGCAAGTTATAATCTGGATGATGAACCCTTGTATAACACCCCTCTCTTAGAATCCCCCTTGACCCCACTGAGCCAAGAAGTAGGCTTGTTTTGCAAATTTAAAAGTGTTATTTGAAAAATTAAAATATATATATATATATATATATATATATATATATATATATATATATATATATATATTCACTTCTATAAATAGATAATGGATAGCACACTTGTGAATATGAGCAGTGATCAGCAATAGGTAACCCTACAGTAGCACAGTTCTTGGTTACCTATGAATAGGAAAAGAAAAATAAGGTGGTAGAGAATGCCCTTATGGCTTCAAGGACAATGCAATGATGAATGAAATGCAGTACAGAAAATAACTGGATATGGCTTCAACAAAAGACAATGTAATCACTTTTCCTTGACAATTCACTCCCCCCCCCCCCCCTTTATGCAATATAAGGCGTTGGAAAGGAGAGCACACAGTTCTCAGGAATGCAATCAAATACAATACGAAATTCAGTTCCCGCCCAGCAAGCTTGGAGGAAAACAGGTAGGAGTTTGAAACACAGGCCCAAAATGTTTTGAATGTGATGACAATGAAGTGAGAAATGTGCTAAAATGCTTTTAATTCCCTCTAGAGGTTCAGGGTGGGTTATATCTAGTTTATATTAGTTCAGGCTCACTTTAGCAATGCTCTGAGTAAATAGCAGGTTAAAACGAATTTTAGCAAAGGAAAGCTCGGAGCTGCTGATTTTTACACGTGGCTGAAATTATGCAAAATGTCAAATCACGCCAAATGTAATCGCGAGTGTAATTACAGAGGCCCTATAAGGAGTATCCGGTTCTAGGTTTGTTGGAAAGCCTAGAATCTTACCTTTAAGATAAAAGTTAAATTTCGCTCCTAGCACAAACGGTTCCGGAGATACGGACGATTTCGTGAAGGTAGTTTTTCGGATTTGAAATTTAAAAGTTCAAAATGGCAGATGACAGTTTTCAGCTTTAAAAAGGACGGAATGACACACACAATTCCTATGAGGTAGTTCTAAATAGGTTAAAATAGTTTTAATTAGATTATTTTACACTAAGAGATTAGTCCGGCACAGTCTTAGAGTACTCACACTATCTTTTGGACAGGAATGACTTCTTCACCGATCGGGTCAGGATTGGCTGGACTTCTGCTAGCGGTTCTTCACAGCGGTCTGGTCTCTGGTTCTCTCTCACCACTGAACAGTTCTGGTCTCTCTGGATCTCTGGTCTCTCTGGATCTCTGGTCTCTCTGGATCTCTGGTCTCTCTGGATCTCTGGTCTCTGGAGGTTGATGGATTTGAAGTCTGGAGTCTCCCGGCAAAGCGTCCCACAAGAAAGTGGAAAGTGAATCCCCTGCCTGTCTTTCAGTGGTCCTTTTTATGTCTTTAGAAAGTGGGTGTGTGCGTTGGTCATAACTAAACCTGCCCTCTCACTTATCATTGGCCAATTCCTCCTCTCTCCCTTGATTGGGGGAAGGAAATGTGAGTCAGAGTGATGATGTAGGCTTTATGGTCCGAGGATCCTTCCCCTGTCAAATTGCACACAAATCTATATTTGATCCAAACACACATTTATCTATGTACCATTTTTCTAATATTATAGGTCCAGTTAACATATTTTCTGTAGTACCAAACCATCCGATCCCTGTCTTTGTACGATGTTGTGTCCACTTTTGACAGAATTCTGCCCTTTTTCATCCAGATAACGACCTTTAAACCTTTCCAGATTTGACACAACTGTACACCCCCCTTCTACACACATTCCAGTAAATGTTCATTTGTCTAGCTTAAACACAGTGTCTGCAATATCAATAAATAGCTGGGTTCTGCGTCAGAACATGGTACAGAGTCCTAACGCCTTTTAAAATGTGCACGGAAAAATCCCAAGAATAATGATATTATTTATATAATTTTGACCAGTCCGCACTATGAGTTATCTATTTTTTTAAAATGATGCCCTGGTCAAAAAGGGGTGTGGCTTCCCACATCACATGGTGGAATAACTGGTTACTCACTGCCCCTCCCAGTTTCTCCCAAGAGGAAGCCATTTACGACCCTCCCCCCCAATATAACATTTGCCTGAGCCCAGGACAGGGCTTTATTCAATTTCCTGCAGTCTGCAGGTACCCCTCCCTTAATTCAATCAGAGAGGTGTGATCTCCTTTTGGTGGGGCAGCAGGATGCAGCCAGGCCTGGGAAGAGTTGTTGAGCCAGTTCAACTCCTGTCGGGGGGGGGTAAACCATGTCATTTAACAGTTGCAAACTATGTGACACTCAAAAGTAGGTCACTCATTTGATTTAAACATTTCGATTTTAGTGGTTTTAAATCCAATTTCAATTAAGCTGCTGACATCCACAGCTCAGCCAGTTTTGTTATAAACATTGTTTTGGGCTCTTCATCTTCCCAGATTTTGTATGCGCACAACACTTCATTCTGCCAGATGTCTGCTGGTGTTCAGTAAGATTTTTGAATATCCTGCGATGTTCGAAATAGGCACTTTGAGCTTGCATTCAGGAAAACAAAGGTGATTTTAAGGAGCTTTTGGTCTAACAACACTGTTATTTTTCCTTTTGACACCACCTTTCACCAGTGGCGCTTCTGGTCCATCATGCTGGCACTGGTGGGTGGCAGGTTAGACAACCATTTTGGTGTGCGCACAACCGCGCGTTTTTCCTGGTTCTGGGATGGAATGATGGGCGGCGACAGATCATCCCCACATCCACCCAGTGTATCGATTTAGTTTTGTTCTGGGATAGAATGATGGGCGGCGACAGCTCATCCCCCACATCTACCCCGTCTAATAATTCAACATGGGTTAAAACCCTTGACAGTAGAGTGGAAAGAAAAATTAAAGAGCAGTGACCCGTGTTGGTCGGATCCGAGAACTCGGCTGTTACCAGTTCCCAGCCTGGCTACAATTTAATTTCTTTTAGGGCTCGGAATCTCACGTTGGCTGCAGAAGGTATCAAATTCCACAATACCTTAATTACCTTTTGAACATGGTATTTTCTGTTACCAAAGATCGGTTGAAGTGGGAGTGGTAAGCTAATGGCGAAGAAAAAGTGTGGTTAAAAAGACCAGCAAATCTTTGCCAGTGATAACCTTTTTACCATTAACTATAGAGGTTGAAAGGATGAAGGATCAGCTGATGGTCTCGGTTCGAATATATTAATCGTGGGTGTGCCCTCTCTGCCCTGTTAGATGCCCAGCCCCTTGTTTCTCTGCTCGCTAACCTTGTTCTTCACCCTATGATTGTAAAGCGCTCTATTACCTCCGAAGATGGGTCCACGCTCAATAAATATCCTAATAATAATAGTGTGCTGTTGTCTTAGTTTACTGGCAATGTAGGCATTCTCTTGCATGGTGGATTGGGAGGTCTGGAGGACGTCTATAAAGAGCACATGGTTCTTCGTTGCCTGTTACTGCTTTTATAAACCATTGTAAAAAGACTATAAAGGATATTTGTCGTCTGGGAGGGTTCCATCGGTGTTGCTTGGTTGTGTACCCATGCCGTTTGTTTTGTCCTGCCTGGCAGGGTGATACCAGCTTGGATGATGTCAGAGTTGGCTTCCATTGTATTGGAAGCAGGGAGCCTGGTTAAAGGCATGGTCTAGTAAAAATTTTTATTGGCCCTACGGGTCGGCCATGTTTTTTTAAGCCTAAGTGGCTCGATTTTAGAAAACTTTCCTATGGCCCTTACCCGAGTTTTCGTCCATTAAACGCACGCGAAAACAAGCACCAGGGAGCCGCCATTTTCTGATAATCCTATCTTTTCCCCGATCGCCCTGGCTGACCTGCTTTTGCGGCACTAAATCAATTCCCCCGCCCCTGAGCCTGACATTATCTAAACATTCATATTCCCCGCCTCTCCCCGTGACGTTACTGTGCTTCGTAGGCAAGCGCGCCCAGTCGTCTTCTGCGCGACTCCACACAGAACCCGGAAACCAACACAGATCAACTCACAACACAGCGCGCCACAATTCGGAATATGAAACTGTACTTTAAAATGAAACAGCAACACGGTACATTTGGTAAAGTACATTTATTTGACATTAAATGTTTAGAGAATATTCAGCAATTACCATATGAACTCCGGAAGCCATTTATTTTCTTTTATCTGTATCCGCAATAACTGTTCCGTTTCATCTTGAGTCACGCGCTGTTCCTTTATGGTACACAGGGTGTTCATTTTCGTAAAAAGAATCACTTTGGAAGCACGGTGAACCGCAAGGCTGTTCCATCAACTAGGCACTAGTCCAGCCTAAAGGTTGTTATGTTGCTTCTAGCCACTCGTACAGCGTAAGGGCATGTGGGCCCTTGGCGATCGTCCCATAATATGGTGATCGTGCTCCAGTTGTTGACACGAAGCTGCAGGTGTCTGCTGAAGAATCCATCCGCCGGTGTCTCAAACAGATGGCAGTGGCAGAATGGGATCAAATACCTGTTATGAAAACAAAAAAATGATAATTAGTCTCGCTAGCCGAACTTCATTAATATTACTCATTTTATTTATTACGGCCGATCAGAAACTATTTGCTTGCAAGGATAGTTCAATGGAGTATGTTGTCTCTAAAATCAAGTTAGTCTACATGCGTGAGGAATGATATGATATATGATATGGCATTTGTAATGCGCCTATACTCAAGTGTTTCTAGGCGTGACGAGGCAGGTGGGGAACAAGGGCAGACAGACAACGATCCTACTAGGCCAGGTGTCTTTCTGATCGCGCATGGGGAAGGGCTGTACATGGTTAGTTGAATACAAATTAAATAATAGGGCCAGCTGGTTGCAAGTGCAAGGTAAATGCCGGGAGAAGGGGCTGAAGGATACAGAGACAGTCCCGTAGTGCAGGTAGGCAGTGCAGGGAAAAGTGGCTGGGCCAAGGACCGAGATCGGTGAGACCAGTGGACCTGCATGCCCATGTGCCCACTACGAACAGTTTTACTTGCTTTTCCTAGCTCTTCATTCATTTATTCATGCATCCATTCATTAAATCTTCATTCCGGTATAAAAGCGTGGAAAGATTTACTTACATTATATTTGAATTCCATTGTGTCTCTTCGTAATGCAGTCTGTAAAACGGACCGTGCTCTTGACAACGATTTTTCGTATACTGACCTGAATTTTCTGCCTTATCGTCTCTTACATTATTGCGCACTCCCTTCAAATGTAGTTCTTTCGGATGGTCCCTGTCTCAAGGTCAAACAACAATAGACCCTTATACTTCCAGTGCGACTTGTGGGCCTCATCTGGGCGCTGTCCTTCATATTCTTTATTTGCAACATCACGTAGTATAGGCATCTGTGAGAACTTGAAGTTTAGAATCCGTCTATGTAGTGCGCCTCAATGTGCAAATGCGAACTGTCTTCTCTCCCAAATGCCACGGCCCGTTTGGTTGGCGCGTTCCAAGTGCCCCAATTTTGGCCCCGTTGTCTGCGAGCTTTGCAGCCCAAATTGAGACATTTAATTTTTGGCGGAAGGTCAGGGAAAGTATAAAGTACCACAGGAGTTGAGTTAAAAGTGAGATTTATTGTTTGTTTGTTTTATTATTTGCAATACGCAAGCCTCCCCTCCGTTAACAGTGCGCAGCATTTACATTTACATGAGATGAGACATGAGAAAAATATATACATATGTGAGGTGAATAGAGAGAATTCAAAGATGACACCCAGCTTGTTCGCCACCAATGATGGTGAAGGTAGGGGTTAGGTTTACAGGTACACTGTACAATAACATTTATTTACAAAAAGACAATCATATTGCAATTATTTAAACCGGGATTTGTACTTCACAATCAGCTGTGCTTCGGGTGGGCATGGCACAGTCGCAATGTTCGGTGGCAATGGATCTCTGCTCTGCACAGAAACGTCCAAAATTCCATATCTGTGCTTCTCTAACACAGCAACAATAAGGCCTTTCACAAAGTCGAACTGCTTTTCATCATAGACTGGTTTGATCACCCATTGCTTACTTCGTTTTGAAAACACCTTAGTGTAGCGAGGCATCCTTACTTTACCCCTAGTCCTAGATTGTTCACGTCCGACATTGCTGTTATGGGCCAAGACCGCTAGTAGAGTGCGATGTTTCATGCCCCGAAAGCTAAAATGCAAGCGCTTTGGCCTGTACTTTAGGCACATATTGTGGAACACCTCCAAACCTCCTGTGTGACAGAATTCTGTCAGTCCTCTCAAATCTCTTGATAGAGTTTTGTCAAACAATCTTCTCAAGGGCTTTGTGTGTCGGTGAAGATGGAATCAACCACTTCTTCTTCCGTGCCTCCTATGGGGACAAAGGGCCATGTTCACATTGGTGGAAATGTTCATTTGCTGTCCAGCGGTGAACGTTGGTACAGTGGTGCATCAGTGACCGCCATTTTTCAAGTAGTATTTCCACTGACCCCCTCACTTTGAGCTCCACCAAAGATGGTTGGTGATAGAATGTGACCACTCCAAAATACTTTCAAAACCTTTTTTTTCCCTGCAGCCGTGATTTTCTTATTGATTGATTTAGCAAGATGCCATACGTCAAATTGATGTTTAATATGTGGGAACAGCTCTCTCATTGTCTTGGCAATTGAAACGTGTCTATCCGTGGCTATGAGGTTGATGTGCATTCCCCTCGATTGTAGATATTCCACTGATTTTATAAAACCTAGTTTCTCCATGGCCACTGAGGATGTACATTGTGTTACCTGCACGACCACCAAACTCACAATTTTCTTACTATCCATGTCCTGAAAGTGGTAGGTGCAGTACTTGGCAGAAAATCCAGGGCTGTCGCACTGTCCATCGCCGGCTAGCCTGAATCGTTTGCCTTCGAATGTACTTGCTAGAGACAATTGTTCAATTTTCCAAGCATCACTAATGGCCGGAAACAGATAATCACCTTGGTATATGTAGTACAGCGCTTTAGAAATGAAATGGAGTCCCACAAACTGAAAGAAAGCCTCTAACTTTCTAAAACTGGAGCCACTAAAAAGTGATGCAGCTGCACACAGTAGATTGCCTGCTGGCAGTTTCCGCAGCATCGGTTGTGCAGACCATGAGAACCTATGATTTAATCTACAGGCGGCATTTATTTTGACGTTACTGCCTTTTATTTGACGAGTCACATTAATTAATGGCTTCCCACATACTTTCCCTCTAATGGAATGCACACATTTCAGCATACTTATAATTTCCATCAAACAACTGTCGAATACAATGTATTTGCTCTCTTTCATTAGACTGTCAGCCTGCGTCAACGTTGTTTCGGCCTTTGACGTTGTGGAGATTTCAACACATTGGAAAGTAATCTCGCTGATATCAAGTTCCGATGCATCTATGGATGCTGCGGCTGGTTCATTCTCTGTCATTTCAACATCTATTACTTCTACATTGATGGGAGAACACAACAATGTCGACAGGTTTTTTGGTGGCAAATTTTTGTCGGGTGTAGATTGTGTAAATTGATCTGCAACTACTTCAGAGCTATATTCGATACATTCAATAACATCTTCTTGTGGTGGTGCGGTCGCACTGTAGCTATTGTCCAATGCAACTTTGCTGTAGTCTCCAAACACAGTTAATTCATGTTCTGGCCATTGGACATGAGCATCTCGAGCCTGAACATGCCTCGCCTCAATTAATAGTTCCTCCATAGTTTACACAGTCTGGCAAGCCACATCTCTCATTCGCTTCACTGTCTGTGTGTGTATAGTTCTGACACCCACGGGTAACTGGAGGAGAGATTGGAAAAGGGATGTTCAGTTTAAACACAAGATGGAGTGTAGTAGAATTGACTGGAAAAAAACATAAAATAGTCCCCAGCACAAACACTTTTTTAAAGTTATGAACTGTTTGTAACTAACCTTTTTTTGTTTTTTTTTCTTTGCAACTTTTTTGACTCGACCTTCAACATCTGCACGCTGTAGCTCCGATTCGTTTTCCTCCCTTCCTCTTGCGCTGAAACGACTATATTTTCTGTATCCGCATAGACAGCACGGAATGAGGCTCCATCGTCTCCCTGAAACGTAGTACTTTCATTACAATGTATCAAAATATTGTTAGCATAAAACACACGTGAGGACGAACACACAGGTACATCTCAATAGCCAAACACGATTTAAACATTGTGTGCAACAATCAAACGACAAGTATTCGACCTGTGATGATCTATTTCGATGGAACTGTCAGTATCCATACCTCTGGCTCTGCATGGACTGCCATGAATGGTTGTATTGGAGAGGAGGCATCCGCATCTCCCTGAAACACAGTACTTGCATTAGTATGGTTTTCAATATTGGAAACATAACACACACTTGGGGTCGAACGCACAGGTACATATAAAGAGATAACCGCAAATGATGCATTGTCCAAAGAATCAAGGAAAATCTAAATATGATCACATCTCATCGCCTTTTTTCAACAAATTATTTACATCTGCATCATCTAAATTGGATGTTGTGATTGTAGTGGAAGCTTCGTCGTCTACCTGAAACACAGCACTTGCATTAATAGAGAAGAAAGTATAGCAAATGGAATCACGTTATATGATCACGCATGATGGAGCTGTCATTATCCATACCTCATGCTGCTGAAGAATATCTATGGATGTTGCAAATGTAGTGCGCACTTCCGAAAGCTGTTGCGCCGATTCATATACACATGGTCCCGCTTCCACTTCCCCCTGGAATTACTTGAATGTCAGGCTCTGCATCAAGTGCAGGGGTTGACGCTCCATCAACTGCCTGAAACATAGTACTTGCATTAGTGAGGATTACAATAGTGAAAACATAACACACACCTGGGGTCGACAGCACAGGTACATATCAACGGCTAACCACGAATGAAACATTGTGTAGAACAATCAAACGACAAGAATTCCAGCTCTGATGATGACGCTCGATGGAGCTGTCAGTATCCATACCTCCTGCTGTTGAAGAACATCTAGAAATGTTGTAGATGTGGCGGACGCTTCAGCATCTCCCTGAAAGACAGTACTTGCATTAGTATGGATAACACTAATTATAACTGAAAACAAACACCAGTGGACGATAACTAAGGTGTATATCAATTGGAAAGCACTAACGAAACATTCGGTAAAATGATTACACGATAAAATAAAACTATTACTTGACATGCATAAAACAGGTCTGTAGCGGATTAGCCTAGTAAGATTACCTGATACGCGCTAGAAGTGGTTGATAACTGCGACCACGTCAAGGATGTAGAATGTTCTTGCTTCAGATTCAAGGGATAGTCAAGAAGTTGTAAAGGTAAATTAATGATTGATAATGAAATGCCAATATTAAAAATAGCCATGTATAGCGACAGAATACTTGTAAAATGCTCAATACAGCACAGTTCCCTGTTCCCATATATATACATTGCGTTTGTGGGTTATGAAATCGAAAAAGAATATATTGGTAAATGTCATTATTCAAAAAGCTATACACTCATATCAATATCGAAATTATTACACGGGGAAGAACACCTACAATATCAATTAATCCGTTCGGATACCTACACACTACCGCAAGGCCTAAAGCTAAATCCGGACACTTGACTCACCGGTGGCGGAATGTGGATGAATAGAGTGGGAATAGCGTTTTCGAGCAATTTCCGTGTCGTTCGCCGTTTATTCTTCTTTGTTACCCAAGATGTTGTGTACATGTCCAAGGAAAAGTGCCGGCTGCAGATGCGGTATCGATCACCCCTCTTGTCCTGTAAGACTTGTTGGACTCTACTTTCCAGCTCATCCAGTGGATATCCGCAATGTCTGACCCATTCTCTTATTCGATCAACAGTTTTCGGGAATACATGCATTGTAGTGCCTTCGGATTTCGCATGGGTCTTCGAAGGGCAACCGCTAATCGAACAGGCAGGCATTGTTGATAAAAGTAAATATCGACATTATTATACAATCTTCAAGAATAAAGATTTGATACAAAAGTAAATGAATCATACAATGATCAATGCAAGGTTTGTTTTGGTCGCAGGAACTATACCAGTTAATTATGTGCGTCTTAGTATTTGCATAAATTGCAGAAATGTATTAATGATGTGACTAAAAACTGAACATGTGACTCATCACTTGGATGTTCTCTATTGCACGAGAAGGAAACATGCTTACATCATAGACTGGACCCCCGAAGGATGCAATTCGATGACAATTGACACAGATGAAAATAAATAGATCTATTGTTAGCATAGCAATGGAAATTCAAGTCAATAGCAATGAGACCAATGAACATAGCACTATTGGGTACTCTACTCGCAAATAGATAGAAATTTAAAAATCTGCGTAATATGACCAGGATACATGGCCTTACCTTGACCAACAAATAGTTGGATTCAGCAAGCAGAGCAGTATGTTGCGGGAGAAAAGGTGGATGGCCACAGGTAGCGCACTGATGGGTATGCTCGAAGCGGTCACAGAAGTTCACGGATAGCACGACGACGAGCAGATTAGCATAGATCTCAGTGGTTCCCAGGTAGCACGTTCAGGAGTTGACTTGCAAAGCACAAAGATGTTCTCATGAGACATATCGAGTGGTTTTTAAAGTATTAGAAACTGGGGTGTGTTTGTGAATGAATGACGTATGTATGTCGTGGTATTAGGGGGGCGGCCTGCTTCAAGGGGAGGCCTGGCTGGAGACACGGGGTCTGAGGAGGCCATGTGACCGATGGCCCCTTGGCGTGGGACACCTTTTGAAGTGTACATGTAGTTTGGCACCTTGGCCTTTCGCGCCCCTGACAGCCCCCCATGCCAGCGCACATCCACCGGCGCGAACCGCCTTTGATACAGGGGGTGAGATGGATGGGCCTGGGGCGTGCAGATAAGGCACAGGAAGACTGCTGAATGGAGACACACTTATGTGGATTGCAGGGGGGGCGGCCTGCCTCAGGGGAGGCCTGCCTGGAGATACGGGGTCTGAGGAGACCATGTGAACAATGGCCCTTTGGCGTGGGACACCTTTTGAAGTGCACATGTAGTTTGGCACCTTGGCCTTTCGTGCCCCTGACAGCCCCCCATGCCAGCGCGCCTCTACCGGCGCGAACCGCTTTTATATCAATATATAGTATATCGCCATTATATCAATGATAGTATATCGTTGCTTATCAATAACAAATGCCACATACCGGAGATTCTTGTGAGCACAGACCCACACTTCAACCGGTGTATTATAGTGGTCAAGACCCTAAGGCCTGTATAATCCAATGGTAATTGTTAGTATAGATATATGTGTGACTTTTATAGAGACATAACCTACTGAAAGACTTTGAACAAGTGTTATTTAGTGCATGCATTATTGAGAATAAGTTATGTTAGCTTAGATAGATAGTGACCACCTGCTTCACAGCGACCAGACCTTCACCCATTCGGAGCACAGATGTCTGACGTCCATCCTTGAATGGAGACACACTTGATTCATTTAAAAAATCGAAACAAACGTTGTTAAAATATATGTGGCGTTTTATTTTGTATCTTATTTTCATGAAACAAAAATACAAGACTTTAAAGATTATACAGGTCAGGTTGCAGCACAGCGAGAGAAAATCCCCTGTACTGACCGATGTCACTCGGGAACGTTTCTCTAATGGCACGAACGGCACAGGCGGGTATCACTCTTCGAACGCTGTGTCCAAGCCTCCCGTGGGGCCACCATGTAAAGGAACGATAGGCCACCAGCCTGTACCACCTGTGAAAAGGAATGAAACAAACTGTTTTTAAATGACCAAGATAAGTTTAATAAACGTTTGTTGTCAATGACAATTCTTGTAACTAATGGCATTCTGCACGGACAAATGCTATCTAGACAATGCACACTATTGAACGACTTACATGCGTTACAATGATATGTAGATGTAATTTTGGATAAAATAGAAGATCATGAAATAGGAGTGGCATGACAAGCAGAGTATACTTACTCGTTACTCGGATTACGAGGACGAACAGTTGCGCGAAGTTCGTGCATAAGCACCATCGTTATTCTCAACACGGCCCGTGTGAGGCAGGCTGCCCTGAAGTCTGGAAGCTCGGTGATGCATTGCGGTCGTGGCTCGCCTTCCGAAATGTAGGCCAGGCATCCCGAGTTTTCTCGGCAGCAGCAGTTCTCGTCCTCAGTTGGCATTAGCTCGCACTGATTGCATGTGCACCAGGTGGAGACGCCGTCCATTCGACTAGGCCCAGGCTCTTCATCTGTTGATTCGTCCTGCCAACTGCCGTCCGAATCCCCATCGTTTTCGCGTGCTTCCCTTTCCAGTAGTTCCTCCTCGGTATACTCGGGCTCGTACATGTAGGGCATTATTGTAGCCATTGTGTGTTAAACAAACTAAAATAATTTATAGCGGTGGTACTAGTGTCTGTTCACACGGGCTACAAGCGGCGAAGGTAGCTGACCAGAGCACTGAAACGAGTCACAGAATACTCAAAGTAACACAGAGAGAGGAATGGAATTGAAAATCTGCTGCTGTGTGTTGTGAAACGGTCTGTTTATACTTAATGAGGAAAGAGGCGTCCTGCCATTTCCATGGCGACACGTCATTAGCTAAAGCGCAGCGAATGTTGACACGAGATGTGCTTTGGTGTTGGGAAATGGGTGGTACGAGTCTGCTGATGACAGGCTCAGGGGCGGGGGAATTGATTTAGTGCTGCAAAAGCAGGTCAGCCAGGGCGATCGGGGAAAAGATAGGATTATCAGAAAATGGCGGCTCCCTGGTGCTTGTTTTCACGTGCGTTTAATGGACGAAAACTCGGGTAAGGTCCATAGGAAAGTTTTCCAAAATCGAGCCACTTAGGCTTAAAAAAACATGGCCGACCCGTAGGGACAATTTCCATGGCGACACGTCATTAGCTAAAGCGCAGCGAATGTTGACACGAGACGTGCTTTGGCGTTGGGAAATGGGCGGTACGAGTCTGCTGATGACAGGCTCAGGGGCGGGCGAATTGATTTAGTGCTGCAAAAGCAGGTCAGCCAGGGCGATCGGGGAAAAGATAGGATTATCAGAAAATGGCGGCTCCCTGGTGCTTGTTTTCACGTGCGTTTAATGGACGAAAACTCGGGTAAGGTCCAAAGTTTTCTAAAATCGAGCCACTTAGGCTTAAAAAAACATGGCCGACCCGTAGGGACAATAAAATGTTTTACTAGACCATGCCTTTAAATGCAATGTCTGGGGTTACCAAACCATAAACTTAAGCGAGCTGCAGGGTATTTCACCGGCAATTGGGATTATTATTTGGCTTATGTCGATTGCTGGAGTTGGTTCCCATTAGGGTTACAGCATCAATACTTGGAGCAATGCTGAATGGATGTTTGCAGAGGTTAGGGATGTGCTATTTGCGTGGAGGCAGTTTGCTAGAGTGGTGCAGCGTTCATTGAATGGCACGGTTAAGCCTTGACACAGATCAGTGGGTGGTTAAAGTATATTTTTGGGTAAAAATGGATTGGGCTCCTAGGGGTCTGCCAGTGGCCATAGCGGGCCGGTGAAGGGGCCTGAACCGCTTCCAGGGTCCCGGGGAGGTGCACAGATGGATCCACGGTACATTGGTTCAAATCATTCGTTGGCCCGGGTATGGTTGTGATAGGAGTGCACTAGTACATCTCAAGACCAGTTTGGGTAATTCTTTTCCGTAAGCATGGTGTGCATCGTGGTGGTCGTAATAGCTGTGCGTGTTGGCTAGCGTAAAGGTAAGGATGAACTTGGCGAATGTGTGGTTGCATGTGTTTTCCTTGGGTGCACCTCTAATTTGCTCCTAGGGAACAGCTGGCAGTCAGCATAGGAGGGCACACTTCTGCGGTCCTGCAGATGGGTCATAAGTAAAAGGGACCAATTGCTCCAGAAGGTGCGGGGACAAGAACATTGCAAAGTGTGCAGCGCTTACAAATAGTCATATGAAGTTGAGATGATGAAGCACCATCATGTCTGGTCAAAATGTTTAGAACAGCATAAAGTGGCTGGGAAGTGATGTATTTTTTTTATTTATTGGCTATTTGTAAGGCGTCTATACAACACATGGTGTTTCAAGGCACCAAATGGTATTTCAAGGTGTTTGAAGGAACTACTGGTATGCAGCAGTAAACTGGTAAGTAATGGCTAAAACGTCTACTCATACTCAGCCCCACAATCAGGCTTGGACTGACTTATAGGGCAATAGGCCCATGGCCGAAACAAAAACACAAAATTCTAGGGAGGGCCAGTTCTTTTGGTCAAAGTGGGCCACTTTTTGTATCAATGTGGGCCAGTTTGATGAGTTACTTTGCTATGCGGCTAGTACTTTTGACCAGTGTTGTTGAATAAGTATTCTTTAAAATGCACAATTGCATCACATTTTATCAAAAAACTCCCCCTTGGGCACTATTCAAACTGTGTCATAAAAGGGATGAATAGCCATTTGCAACGGTGGGCCACTTATTCATTGGTGCCCAAGGCAATTGTATGGTTCAGTCTGACCCTGTCCACAATACACGAAATCGACAATGATCCCAATCGTAAAGGTGAAACGGGCACAGCCTCTTTTAGTAGCGTGGCTGAGGGTAGGCTACATCTTCAGGAGGGGTATGAGCTAATAAGATGGCAACCCAAATAACTAAAGTACAATGATTCCAAAATAAAAGAATGTCCAATCAAGGTTCTATACAAATCTAGGACTTTAACCAATACAACAAACTAACTAAAAGACTACAGACCCAGTTCTACAAAGAACACAGAGGATACCCTACTTTGTGTGAAAGGGCACTATGGGCTGATAAGCTGGGATATTCAGGCAAGTTACTTAAGACCAGTATCGAGACCGTTTTTTAAGCACTGGCGCTCTGGTCTTGCTGATAATGAGATTTTTGAGGTGACAAAATCCACTAGCGGTTAACGCTGAACCAGTTTCAAGGCACAGGCTCCCAATGGGTCAAGTCGGCATTTGAGATGGCAAAACAATGTCTTTCAATGGTTTGGATGGCAGTCGAGTCAGTGGCGAGAGATGGGCAGGTTCAATGGCTTTAAGTAGTGGAGCTAGCACTCCAGTTGCACTCATGTTGAACCTAAGATTGGGTCGAGATGAGTTGATCCATTTTAACAGACTAAGCCTGTGTTTTGGCAGCTTGAAGTTCAGCAAGTGGTTCAAAGCCTATGTAGAGCGCCAATAACCGCTCTGTGTGTTGTGGCGGCTCGAGAGATGGCGAACATTGTTGATTCAATGCAAAGGTGTCTCAAGGTGATGGAACTGGATTCCAGCTGTTTGTGCGCTTCTGGTTTGATGGGATGCAAAACCCAGGGTCTCCAGGGCAAGATGAGCCCTTCTGTTTTGCGTTTCTACTTGAGGAAGTTGGCTGGCACCTACAGGAGCTCCTTCACCTCCATTGGAGGATCTTGGTTCCGGTGCCACAGTCAGGAGAGAGGTCCTGGTCCTCAGCAGTTCATCGCCACTGCTTCCTAGGTATGCTTAAGGACAGAGCCTCTGCCTTAGTGGCAATCTGTCTTCCCCCTGCCTGGCAGAGGACTTTGGGATAGACTGTATCCCCGACAGAGGTCCAGTGATCCATTTGTGTTCTTCCAAGAGTGCAGAGATGAATCAAAGAAGTAGGGGGTGTCCCATTCTTATAAAGGCTAAATATCACAGGAGAGTGGTCCGATTCCAGTCTGCTGCAAGGAGCCCAATTGCAGGCTATTGTAACAAGTAACAAGTGTCTTTCTTTGACATCATAACTAGAGTGCCTTCTCCTGCAGGAAATGGGGCTAGGGAGACAGGAAGTGGTAGAGGGCGCTAGCGGAAACCAAGATGGTGGAACCCACCTCTCCGCCTCCCTCTCTTTTAAGGCTACTCTAACTGTGGTTTTCCATGTCTGCTCACTTCCATGGAACTCCAGTGTTCAGCAGCCTGGTGTGAGCGTGGCTTTATGTCAGTGCTGCCTTTGAAGCATCAGTTCCTGGGAGACCTCCTGGGTGGAAGGTGCTGTTCTTCCTTTGGAGGATCAAAGACAGCTTTCTGGCCATTCTCGCACATGGCTGTAGTGGATACATCCAATCCAGGCCAGCTGCTGATGCATATCAGCCCTGTCATAACTTCAGTCCAGTTCACAGAGCTGACACTGCTATGATACCAAATTGCAGTGGCTGTATGTTTGTGTGCTCTTAGTAGTTACCATACCGCAATCAAGCATGGCTCATATTTCAGGATTTATTTGCCATCAGCCTGTATACGGTAAACAATTAAGTTCGAAACCGAGGTGCAGAAAAATAAAAAAGCCGCCTCTGTGGGCTGCCACTTTATGTTCCAGAAGCTTTCGGATATTCACATGTGATCTTTTAACCTGATGTCACGAATGCACCATTGATCGTACCCTGTGCTGCAAGGCTGGTGCGGAGGGTGCCTGGGAGCTATCTCAGCAAGCTTGCACTGTCATTTTCACATGGAGCCTTTATGAACAGGGTGTTCTCGTTATCTGATTAGCAGGCCTTTCTTTCAGCAGCAGAATTTCCAGAAGGCCGTTCTATCCCACAGGTAATTTAGGAGTGGGGCAGTGCGGGATAGAGGCAAGATTGCGGAACTAATCCTACCAGTAAATGGGGCTCACACGGTGTGACCAGGGGTTCCTTGGAGGATGAAAAGGAAGTGTAATGGCATAAATGACTTTGGGAAGGTATATATTTTGCCCCAGTGGTGTATCCGTGATCATTATACACCAGTAAAGTTGTCATGAGGCCGCTCACCAGTTGGTGCTCATCCAGATAGGAAGCGGGGGCGGTTCGGATGGGTCTTGGGGGTTGGCAGGCTTTGAGCAGTTTCCCTGCTTTCTCACAGTACAGATCCTGGGACACGAGGGTGTGCATGGTGTCGCCCTCTTACCATGTCAACACGTTTGATTCAGTTTAGTTAATTTCACAAATGTTCTACGTGAAATCTCAATGAACAATGTTGATACATTTCTGTAAGGTGCTTACAGGTCTGTAAAGTTCATTATCGTATACATCAGTGTTTGTTGTGAGGTTGCAGAAAGTGTGGGGGGGGCTGCTGCATGGGGTTGGACAGTGTGAGTACCAGATTATGTGAAATGTTTAAGAAAAGCAAAAGGGGAGAAATATTTCTGTGAATGGAGTTTTGTTGACAGTCTGGCGGCAAGGTGTTGCATAGTGATGTGTAGCAACAAAGCATTGCAGCGTGAAGATCAGACAACAAGACGTTGCAGATTGATTTTATGGCAACAAGGTATTGCAATATAGTGGCTTAAATACAAATTTCCATCATCTGACGTCCCTGTAATGAGGAGAGTCGGACTCTGTTTCGTTGAGTGAGCGGTGGATTTGTCCTTTTCTGTGGGCCGTGTGTGAGAGTGGTTCCAGGTGTCTTGTGGCCCCCGTTTTCCTGTAATTGGTTGGGGCAACTGGCTTATCAAGTTCTATTTTCTCCTGGTCTCTTAGGAGGTGGAGGGGTTTCTGCTAAGTCTTGCTCCCCACCTTGCTCTCTTTCCATAGCGCATGACTCGGGCTGGTTTTTTGAGTGTGTGTGTGTGTGTGTGTGGATGTGTCTGTGTGTAGTCGGTAGGTGATGAGATTGCTTAGTAGGTTTCACAGCAAATCAAGAGGAGCATGCCTTTGCTTCTGGGTGCCCCTGGTGGTTGTAGTGGGTGTCTGTTGG
Organism: Ambystoma mexicanum; assembly: GCF_040938575.1. NCBI lineage: Eukaryota > Metazoa > Chordata > Amphibia > Caudata > Ambystomatidae > Ambystoma > Ambystoma mexicanum. The sequence goes on along the minus strand of NC_090921.1, from coordinate 216,952,336 downwards.
TGAGGTGCACTCAGAAGGGTGCGTGTTTATGTGGTATGGGTGATGCTTTGGTAGGAAGGGAGGTATGTGGTTCTGGCTTCCCCTTCCCCTCCCTGACTGTGTCTATGCCTGTATGCTTGATGTCGGTGTGTGATATCATGTATGGAATGCGTGTAAGAAGAATGTTCCGACCGCTGGTTACCTGGGTGGTGGGCACCCATGGGTGCTCCTACATGAATTGTGGAACATGTGTAATCATTGAGAATCCCTCTTGGTTATGTTGGATGTCTCCAAAGCTTTTGATACTCTGGAAGACCAAATCCTATGCAAAACACTGAAAACAGTGGCCACAGTGTTGGATTCTGTCTGAATTGGTTCGCCTCGTTTCATACCAATCGCTATATTTGTCTCTCACTAAATGGCAGTGCTTTAAGTGGGTTTAGAAATCGAGGGTGGGGGGGGCTCTTCTAGAGGGTGTGGCCTAAGTACAGGTGTATTTAGGCCATGCCCCCTACCGAGAGCCCCCTGCGTAATGGGTGGGAGCTGCTAAAAGAAGTAGAGTTCGGGGGCACTGGCCTTATTAACTTTGGTGCGCCCTGCCCCTCCTTTTAAACAAAAGTGGCTGAACGCACAAAGGTGCAACACTGGTGTTCCTCAGATCACACCCAGCAGGCAGCCTCTCCATTGAAGGAGCTACGTGGTGCTTCATGCTGGGTAATGGCTATTTACTCGGAAACAAAAGGAGGGCTTGGCATTCCAGCCCTCCACCTGTTTCAGAGTACAGGGCCATCATGCAGCCCGCACTGCACGGTTGCACCTGCTGCTTGGAGGTGGCAGCACTTTGCATTGCCTTTTCTTTTTTCTAAACCTAAGTGCCGACACCTGCAGGGAGTTTGCGAACTGTACAGCTGCTGCACGGGCTGAATCTGGTGTCAGCGTGGCTGAGGCTAGTCGGGGTAGGCCCCAGGTAGACCTGGCCCACTTAAAGCACTGCTAAATGCTCATCACCGCAAAATGATAGCAACCTTCATAGTTCCACAGGGGTCTGTATTGTCTGTCACCCTCACTTGTAAATATATTTTTAAAACTCGTCCATGATCTATTGGCTGATTTTTAATAAAGGCTTCCACTGTCACGATGGTGATACAGCCTTACATTTTGTCTACCACTCAGTGATATCTGCCATCAAAAATTGGATGGACTCAAACTGGTTAAGCCCCACCACGGCAATGCAGACCTTGCATCAGTTGAACTCAAAAAGTATAAAGAACATCGGCCAACATGGCCCTGTTCTGCTTCCAGCGCCCCTCTAAGGTGCTATTTTAAGCGTGTTCTTTGATTCTGCTATATGTCTGTTCTAGTGGCTTTTACTACAAGTTGAACTTCCTATTATATTTCCATCCTTTCAAAATGATTCCCCCTCATCTTTTTTCTCATCTCAGCTATGTTGGCCAAGCCACATATGGCCCTAAAATTGCTTACGGAAACGCTGTGTGTGTTCAGTACCACATTTGTCCTGGGAGGAAAGCTCGGCGGCAAAGTGCTCACCTTGGAAGCAAGACAACTCAGAGCGATACAGGTTGAATCCCCGGGTCTGCGCTTACAAACCTCTGGGTATTAAGCACGTTATAAGTAACCTATCATATCCAAAAAAAAACAAGCATACAAAATTCATATTTCTAGAACTGTTGTTAATTACCCTCACCTTTTCCACGTAACTCCAGCACTGAGAAGACTACATTGGCTCCAACTTGAAGCTTGTGTTTTCTTCAAAGTTGTTACCTTAATATGTAAGCAGCTACCAGATTACCTAAAACCTAGAACTCTCCCTTACCAACCTGGAAGATGGCTGAGGTTCTGAGGCCCTTCTTCTCGAAACACCCAGATTTCATTTGAAATCTGCTGGTGGGTGAACTCTTTCACAGGGCCTGTTATTTGAAATGGTCTCCCGCTTGAGCTTAAAACGCAACCCAGTTTTATGTGTAAGGAACTCCTCTTTTCAAATCGTTTCTGGAATTGCATCCCACAGGAAATAGTGTTACTTCCTGAATTTTTCCATATCCACTTAACGCTTCATCTGTTATGTTATTTATAAAGTGCCAAAGCCTGGGTGCGTAGCTATAAACCTTTGTATAACACAACATAAGATAATGGAATTACTTGCAGGGACTCCCAGTGGTTCCATGTCTTAAAATCGTGGCAAAAATGGCTGTGGATACAAAATAAAGCGGCAAAAATGCAGTGGACACCCCCGCAAACCCCGCTCCCCCTAAATGGTATAATGGGGTACACCTTTACCGGGTCAAACCACGGCAGCTATTTATTTATTTATCACCGGCAACATTTTTGCCGTGATTTCATGACCTGATACCCTCCCAGTTAAAGATGCGGTGGAGTTCATGTTTCAAGGAGCTGTAACATGATGAAAGGCTTAAAAGCCTTGGTAAAGCTTTGACACCTTCCGTTGATGTCACAGCTCATTTGCATTCATTTGTATGGTGGAGAAGTCGGGCATGCAGGCATGTTAGGCAGCCTTTAATTCTAATTGTATATGCTGCCTGCTATGCAAGCATGGCAGGTAGCGTTTACTCACTTCATTTGCAGGGGAAAAAGGCACTGTGTACTTTGCCGTGCACATTTGCGGTTCTCTGCTGTGCAAATGATGATACTTAGTTATCTGGGACCTGGCAATGCCTGAGTGCAAATGTACCAAGTCCCTGCCGTCTAATAATGTTTTTGACAAACATGAGCTTCAGTAAGATTGGCCAAAGTACCATCCTTTTGTTAAGCTGTGAATCTTGGAACATCACCCACTCTGTGCAATTTATGCACTCCAGGACATAGCTTCCGAGCACAAGCTTAAATACAAATATTGAAGATTGTACTTTCAAGAAGTACAATACTGCTTTTTAGAGATTACTTGCATCCGCCTAATGTACACACACTAATCCAAACATGGTAAGCCACAAGAGTGATGTCCAAAAGGCGCAGCTGTAAAACTGAGAAGAACTGCTCCAATAAGCAACTACAATACTCTTGTTACGGTGCTGGTTGAGCAAGAGAGCTCAGCCACGGAAAACGAGAGAGCATCATTCTTTTTTTCTGGCTGGACTTCTCTTCCTGGCCTATAAAGCACACAGATAGGCACCCCACATGATAGCTCCAGAATCCAGATAGAAGCTGCTGTTGCTGGAGAACTGGCTTTGTCACCGGCTCCTCTAGGGCAGCGCAAGGGGTAGGAAAGTTCCCATCACCCCCATCTCTTGGATTGTAGTTTTGGGCCCTTTGGGACGGTTGGGGTGCATGCATATGTTGTTTTGTTAAAGTGTGACCTAGCTCGCGAATAGTGGAGCACCAATCAGGCTGTGGATAGCCAGTGTTTGCGTTGGCATCTTGAATGGCAGTTCTGTGAGCTGCAGTCTGTGTGTTTGTATTTGCACCCGTTATGATTAGTCCTTGGTATGGTGGTGTTGAAAAAGCCACTGATTGAGAGATTGGCGAAATTGGATAATTGTGGGGGAATTCTGAGCCGATATCGGGATTGAGTTCTAGAGGGTGGGTGCGTGACAAGGGTGACAAGAGAAGAATTGTTTGTAAGACCTCTTTGTAGGCGAATTGTGATTCAAGATGGTTGGTCGATTTACTGTGCCAGGAGCATGTGCCACCAGATATGTGGAGCTTAGCCGCCAGTAATGCTGGTGTGCTACTCGTGACTGCTTTGAAGATGATCCATGCAGCCTTGAACAGTATCCTGCCTTGGAGAGGAAGCCAATGTAGATTGCGTTGGAAAGCAATGCTTCAGTAAAATGTCAGTGCTCCTGTTTATAAGATCTGCTGCAGCGTGGTGGACTGCTTTTAGAGGAGCCAAGTCAGTAGCTCGGCCTGTGTGAGGTGCTGCGGTCTGGAAGTCGTGAGGTGGACCTAATGAAGCAGTATCGGATCCTAGATGAAGAAATAATGGTTCACACTTTTGTCATGCCGAGGTTCTTGGTGGTGTGAGATGATGGTGTAGCAGCTTGTGGTCCTCTGTCACCATGAAGTTCGGGTGAACTCTAACATGTTGCTGCCATGGGTGCTTGGTAAAGGCCAGGGCGGAGCTGCTTCCACCACCTGGTGGCATGACAGGAGGGGAAACTTTGAGGGACGAGAGAGGTATGGATGGTAGGTGCAAAGAAAATGTCAGTCCAAATATGTGTGTTAGATTCATCAAAAAGCTTGGCTCTTTGGGGGAGTCCGGGCAAGTGAACTGGCATCAAGCTGATTCTTTTTTTCTGTTTTTTTTTCATTTGTTTTTATTGTGCAAATGGTTTTGAATCATTAAAACCTTACACAGATAAGATAATATTAGACACATATTACTACACACAATCACCTAGAAACATGTTATTAAAATCATTCACATATATTTAAATTATTACACTTCCTAAAACTTGAAAATACCTAAATCTTTAGTACATAACAGCTAAAATACATTATGATTATACCCTAGGTTTATGTGGAGTTAGGTCCATGCATGTTTGAAATTGATCTATGCTCTTTCGCCAGTGCCAAATTGATAGATTCGGTAGATAAAGCAACATGTCCCCTGCTGCCAGTACTCCACATTTCATCCAGCATTTCAAAAATAAAAAAAACATTTTCTACTTAAATCATTCAAATTTGGACAGAAGATTACTAGGTGTTTCAATGTTTCTTCGTCAATTTTCCAAAATCTGCAAATGGAGTCAACAATCTTTTCAGTTCTCCATTGAAGATCTATTTCTTAAGTTGGCAAAATATTCACCCTAAAGCGCAGCAGCAAGTTACAAAATAGTTTTGACCGGTATTTACATAGATGGGGGAACATATATTCACCTGCTTGTTTACTTTACTAAGCTTCTATTTTCCCACACATCTATTGTTGAACACCAACCTGCTCTGCATAACTGTTTTCTATACGCATACAGATTTTTTATTGTGTCAACAAAGTTTAACTCGGGTTTTTTTTTTAGTTTTACTTTGCAGTTTTCAAGATGCTAATTAACATTCTGCACCCCCCTTTTTCAGTTCTTCATATAATGAGCACTGTGGTGGGTATATACGTTTGTTACACATCAGAATTTCTTCCCACAACACATGGGCGTTCAGAGAGTGGGTCCGCCCACGCATTCAGTAATTTAGAAGAAGAAGAGACAAAGCCCAACTCGAATCTTACCAGAATCATGGGAGTCGATCTAGGCAAGAAGAGCACTTTTTTCCATATTAATCACCCAGCACATGATAGATTTCTACTTCGTAAATCGAGCAGAAACCACCTTGGTCATAAAATATACGCGCTGGGAGCAATGAAATCTTCCCAAATTTGTAATGAAAATGTTTCCTCTGAATGGAGAGTCTAATGCCCTTTTCTCTCAGGTGATGCACCAGTCCAGTATAGCTAGGTTGAGCAGTGATAAAAAAGCCCAAATACCTAAACTCTGGGACCACCTCTAATTTGCAGCTCTCAATCCAGCAGGCGTGTTTTCTCCTACGCCACTTAGAGAATGTAATTTTTTTTTTTGCATTGATATTTCTATCATTTTCATTGCAAAAGAGCTTGGAGGCATTCAGCAATCATTGCAGTCCCACTTCAGTTCTATCCAAGAGGACTACGTTGTCGGCATAGTAAATCCCCGTGATCTTTGATTTGTTAATTACTGATGGTAAGAAGGCTGCCTCATCCAGTTTAGTCCCAAAATTGGCTAGATAAAAATTAAAAGTACTAGTGCAACTTTGCTGTAGAATCCGACCAGTAGGTATATTTGAGTGTATTTCCCCTCTCCTGATTTATTCAGAATTTTTTATTTTAGTATCAGAAGTTGTATCGGGTTCTTTAATATATTCATCCCAAGACCCCAATCCCTTAATTTAATCCATAAGCGGCCTCTATTCACGGAATCAAATGCCAGTAACAAGTCAATCATTGCGGAAAATATACAATGGTCTTTTTGTGCACATGCCTTACTTTGAATCTAATCGAACGTGTATCCTGAAGTAATTGTACCCACTCCTGCAGGAAAGCCCACCTGGTTATAGGGTATTCATTATATCCAGGCATTAATCTCAATCAATATTTCTGAAGGAGGGCAATCGGGTGGTAGTTAAGTGGGTCAACTCGATTACCTTTTTATAAACTGTCACAATGTTTGACTCCTTCCAACTTTCAGGTTTTGTTTCCTGCTTAATAATTTCCTGGAATAATTCAAATAAGATGTGTCCCCAAATTTCAGGGACCTCCTTCAAAATTGTATTACATAGGCCATACGTCCCTGTGGCCCTGGACTTTCGGCTCATTTTAATAATTCTTTCGATGGATTGTTGTTTTTATCTCTAGGTTCCATCTTGAGTAATCTGCCCTCAACTCATCATCCTGGCCTCCCTCACCTACTTCATAGTGATTTTAAAGGGATCTATCCAAGTTATTTCAGCAATTGGATTAATCTGAACTAACGATTGTAAGTTATCCACATCGTTCATCAACTTCCCATAGTTAGCACCCCTTTTCTGAGTTATACAGAGCAGCATACTTTCTCAGTCTTTCTGCTATTGAACACCCTGTAAATTCCTTATTGTATTTTTATTTGTCTGCTTGGGCTTTTTGAGTGCTATTTTAAGCACTTCTGCTCCAATGCAAGTCTTCTTTAACCACCTGACAATCTGACTATGCAGTCTTTTGATATCCTGGATAGTCTTATTATATGTTCGCCTCTTGTTACTAATAATACTTCCTTTTTTTTCTTTTAGTAAGTTCAGATGATTTTTCATAAAGATTGGGAAATTCCCAGGGGTTCCGTACGGCAAGAAGTTTGAATTATTCCTACTTTCTACTGAACTCTTTATGGATTCATTGAATGTCTTTATCTGAGTAGGATGCCAGCTGACGGGCAGAAGTAAGGCCCACTGATGCCAGAAAGAAGATAAACCAGTGAAGCTGCAGCCAACCCTGGAATGACTTCAGGCCATCTGTAATACAGCATTTTCTTTACATACTGTGGAACTGACATATAAACCTATTTATTACCAGAGCTATACCTTCCTTGGTTCTTACCTGTGGCATTCCTGACCGCCGTGACAGCTGGTGATGTTTTATACTGGGGCGGCACTAATATTTCTGATAAATTAGCAAAAGTGACTAAGCATAGCGAGAGAGCCCCAACGAAGGAAGGGGCGTTCAGGGGGATCGTCCCTGAAAATGTTTGTAAAACAGGTGAAATTATATATTTCACATGACCCTTTTTATGAATATTTGGAGGAAAAAACCTATGGAAATGACAATTCATTCTGTAAGGTACCACTAGATGCCACGTCATCGGCAGAACACAAGACCATTTTCATGATGCCTTTACCCAAATATTATATGTAAAACACACTTCATGATGCCTATGACCACACAATATGCTGATTCTTTTGCAGTATTTTGCCAATGTAAGAAGACATTTTAATGGCGACTATGAGTATTGCCACTGTAAAAATACACTTGTGTTGCCTGTGCCCTGTAATGCCTGTATTATCATTACGTGAAGACCCGGTCATGCTCGATCTGCCAACATGTGCCGTTATGGCCAATGTAAGAACAGGCGTATGTTGGCTGTGCCAAATAAGGCCTCTATTGCCATGATATGCCAGCATTTTCTGTAACAATTTATCTTTTTAATGATATTATTTATAATGAGCTCTACAAGCCCATAGACCTCAGGATGTAAACAAAGACAAACAAAAGAAGAAAATGGGAGAAAATGGAGCAAAGACAACAAACAGGCAAGAGAGAATCAGACGAACAAAAACTGAAACAAATAATTCTTCTGATTCTTTTCAAAAGAACAAGTAGACAGAAAACTGTGACCATGGAAAGGCAGGCTGTTCCACAGAGATGGTGCTGCACTATCGAACAATGTGCAACTTGTTAGCTGGAATTTTTAATTGCCAAATTCCAGGCGTAAGGGGTCCTGAGAGCAAAGGAGTCTTCTGGATTCTTGAAACCTGATCCTAGCAGTAAGGTAGGCAGGTGCAGAATCATGTAAGAATCTATGGGTAAGTGAAAGAATCTTGTGGTTAATACGATCTTTAATAGGGAGCCAGTGCAACGAACGCCTGGAGGAAGTGACCTTCTCCCATTGAGAAAGATTGCAAGTGACATGGACTGTGTCATTTTGAATGACCTGTAACTTGTTGATGTTGGCTTGAGGGGTCCCTAGAAAAAGTTAATTACAATAATCAAGCTTGGAAGAAATGATAGCGCGCTATATCACCCTGTTTCCAGATCCACAAGCAAGAAGGCTGTTCTTACTGTTCAGGCTAAATCTGTTCAAAACTACTGATCGTCTTCGCTTATGGAAGAACAATGAGCACTTAAAACCTGAATGTCGATTTTGTCTGCTAGCCAAAGAGTCATTAAAACACCTAGTGCTATTTTGCCCTAAGCTGAAATCTGAAAGATCAATCAACCTGGGCCCATGGAGCGTAAACCATCCATCGTTTTGTGCCGATGACTGGTGGAATCAGATGTACCAAGGAACCGACTTGAAACTGATATTTCCACTAACACGTTTTTTGGAGCAAATTGAAAAACATCTGATGATGGCACCATTAGGGGAACCAAATTAGTAAAACCTGTCACGGTATAACCTGTACAATAACTTTGTGAATGGAACTCGCACAAAAGGTTAATACGGATGATTGTTTACTTGTATTGTCTAAGTGTTGTTGTTTTGTGTTTACATGTGTCGTAACTTTTAAAGGTTTGAAAAAACCAATAAAATAAAATTAAAAAAAAAAGAAAAAAAAGAAATGATAGCACGTGCCAAAGTGGCCCAGACACAAAGCCTTATTTGTCTGAGCAGTTTAGGACAATATGAACAAGAGGATCTAAGGTACAGTGTGGCTATTCATGGATAAATCAGAATCCAAATAAACCCCTAGTGTCTTAACTTTCTGCACCACTGGAATTGTACAATCGGAAATTGAGAAAGTGTCGTAGGAGATGGCAGGTTTTTTTAAGTGTCTGCCTAGTAGCCAAAATAAGCAGTTCAGTTTTTGCGTCATTTAGGGCTAGGGAGTTGGATGCCATCCAGGCCTCGATGGCGGAATTCATCTGCTTAACTTTCATGGTGTCTATATCGTGTGCAGTATGAGAGGCTACAGAATCATCCATAAAGACTTTGGCAGTCCAATTACTGAGGAAAGGGTTAAACCCTTCGGACGTGGGGCGAGAAAGATTGGCGACATTAGAAAGTCTTTCCACCGTATGGGATAATCTAACCGGCCGAATGCTGCGGATAGAAAAAGCAATTTGTAAACGGCAGTATGTCCCTTCTCTAAAATGCTTAAGCACGGTTTAAGTACCTTGACGTCATCTAAAGCATGATTGACCAGCACCTAGAATGTTATTGGTTTCCAGATAGTGTTGGATCTGAAGATACATCACAAACAATAGATAGGTTTGAGTCTCACTGTCAGTCCTAAACAATGAAGGGAAACCAACTCAAGAGTACTCCAAATTTAAAATATCTCACAATTTTAAATTTCTGTAGAAATATGTAAAATAAATGCATCTATTACACAAAAAAAAGACTCCTAATTACAAAACCACTTCACCGGCAGAGGAGGTGCGAGACCCTTTCACCATGTGACTACTCTAACCAAAATCTAATAAATGGGCACATTTAAATGTAATGTCTAACTTCCCTTTAGTGGGGTTAATCTCGAACTTGACATTATAAATGAGGTCAAAGTCTTTATTCTCCGTTTTGCTCAACATGCCATGTTTCTTGTTAAGTGCCTACATGAGTGCCTAACTATCATCAGGAGTTGGATACGGTCACGTGGTTTGAAGTTCTTGGAGCAATGCTGAATGGATGTTTGCAGAGGTTAGGGATGTGCTATTTGCGTGGAGGCAGTTTGCTAGAGTGGTGCAGCGTTCATTCAATGGCATGGTTAAGCCTTGACACAGATCAGTGGGTGGTTAAAGTATATTTTTGGGTAAAAATGTATTGGGCTCCTAGGGGTCTGCCAGTGGCCATAGCGGGCCGGTGAAGGGGCCTGAACCGCTTCCAGGGTCCCGGGGAGGTGCACAGATGGATCCACGGTACATTGGTTCAAATCATTCGTTGGCCCGGGTATGGTTGTGATAGGAGTGCACTAGTACATCTCAAGACCAGTTTGGGTAATTCTTTTCCGTAAGCATGGTGTGCATCGTGGTGGTCGTAATAGCTGTGCATGTTGGCTAGCGTAAAGGTAAGGATGAACTTGGCGAATGTGTGGTTGCATGTGTTTTCCTTGGGTGCACCTCTAATTTGCTCCTAGGGAACAACTGGCAGTCAGCATAGGAGGGCACACTTCTGCGGTCCTGCAGATGGGTCATAAGTAAAAGGGACCAATTGCTCCAGAAGGTGCGGGGACAAGAACATTGCAAAGTGTGCAGCGCTTACAAATAGTCCTATGAAGTTGAGATGATGAAGCACCATCATGTCTGGTCAAAATGTTTAGAACAGCATAAAGTGGCTGGGAAGTGATGTATTTTTTTATTTATTGGCTATTTGTAAGGCGTCTATACAACACATGGTGTTTCAAGGCACCAAATGGTATTTCAAGGTGTTTGAAGGGACTACTGGTATGCAGCAGTAAACTGGTAAGTAATGGCTAAAACGTCTACTCATACTCAGCCCCACAATCAGGCTTGGACTGACTTATAGGGCAATAAGCCCATGGCCGAAACAAAAACACAAAATTCTAGGGAGGGCCAGTTCTTTTGGTCAAAGTGGGCCACTTTTTGTATCAATGTGGGCCAGTTTGATGAGTTACTTTGCTATGCGGCTAGTACTTTTGACCAGTGTTGTTGAATAAGTATTCTTTAAAATGCACAATTGCATCACATTTTATCAAAAAACTCCCCCTTGGGCACTATTCAAACTGTGTCATAAAAGGGATGAATAGCCATTTGCAACGGTGGGCCACTTATTCATTGGTGCCCAAGGCAATTGTATGGTTCAGTCTGACCCTGTCCACAATACACGAAATCGACAATGATCCCAATCGTAAAGGTGAAACGGGCACAGCCTCTTTTAGTAGCGTGGCTGAGGGTAGGCTACATCTTCAGGAGGGGTATGAGCTAATAAGATGGCAACCCAAATAACTAAAGTACAATGATTCCAAAATAAAAGAATGTCCAATCAAGGTTCTATACAAATCTAGGACTTTAACCAATACAACAAACTAACTAAAAGACTACAGACCCAGTTCTACAAAGAACACAGAGGATACCCTACTTTGTGTGAAAGGGCACTATGGGCTGATAAGCTGGGATATTCAGGCAAGTTACTTAAGACCAGTATCGAGACAGTTTTTTAAGCACTGGCGCTCTGGTCTTGCTGATAATGAGATGTTTGAGGTGACAAAATCCACTAGCGGTTAACGCTGAACCAGTTTCAAGGCACAGGCTCGCAATGGGTCAAGTCGGCATTTGAGATGGCAAAACAATGTCTTTCAATGGTTTGGATGGCAGTCAAGTCAGTGGCGAGAGATGGGCAGGTTCAATGGCTTTAAGTAGTCGAGCTAGCACTCCAGTTGCACTCATGTTGAACCTAAGATTGGGTCGAGATGAGTTGATCCATTTTAACAGACTAAGCCTGTGTTTTGGCAGCTTGAAGTTCAGCAAGTGGTTCAAAGCCTATGTAGAGCGCCAATAACCGCTCTGTGTGTTGTGGCGGCTCGAGAGATGGCGAACATTGTTGATTCAATGGAAAGGTGTCTCAAGGTGATGGAACTGGATTCCAGCTGTTTGTGTGCTTCTGGTTTGATGGGATGCAAAACCCAGGGTCTCCAGGGCAAGATGAGCCCTTCTGTTTTGCGTTTCTACTTGAGGAAGTTGGCTGGCACCTACAGGGGCTCCTTCACCTCCATTGGAGGATCTTGGTTCCGGTGCCACAGTCAGGAGAGAGGTCCTGGTCCTCAGCAGTTCATCGCCACTGCTTCCTAGGTCTGCTTAAGAACAGAGCTTCTGCCTTAGTGGCAATCTGTCTTCCCCCTGCCTGGCAGAGGACTTTGGGATAGACTGTATCCCCGACCGAGGTCCAGTGATCCATTTGTGTTCTTCCAAGAGTGCAGAGATGAATCAAAGAAGTAGGGGGTGTCCCATTCTTATAAAGGCTAAATATCACAGGAGAGTGGTCCGATTCCAGTCTGCTGCAAGGAGCCCAATTGCAGGCTATTGTAACAAGTGTCTTTCTTTGACATCATAACTAGAGTGCCTTCTCCTGCAGGAAATGGGGCTATGGAGACAGGAAGTGGTAGAGGGCGCTAGCGGAAACCAAGATGGTGGAACCCACCTCTCCGCCTCCCTCTCTTTTAAGGCTACTCTAACTGTGGTTTTCCATGTCTGCGCACTTCCATGGAACTCCAGTGTTCAGCAGCCTGGTGTGAGCGTGGCTTTGTTATGTCAGTGCTGCCTTTGAAGCATCAGTTCCTGGGAGACCTCCTGGGTGGAAGGTGCTGTTCTTCCTTTGGAGGATCAAAGACAGCTTTCTGGCCATTCTCGCACATGGCTGTAGTGGATACATCCAATCCAGGCCAGCTGCTGATGCATATCAGCCCTGTCATAACTTCAGTCCAGTTCACAGAGCTGACACTGCTATGATACCAAATTGCAGTGGCTGTATGTTTGTGTGCTCTTAGTAGTTACCATACCGCAATCAAGCATGGCTCATATTTCAGGATTTATGTGCCATCAGCCTGTATACGCTAAACAATTAAGTTCGAAACCGAGGTGCAGAAAAATAAAAAAGCCGCCTCTGTGGGCTGCCACTTTATGTCCCAGAAGCTTTCGGATATTCACATGTGATCTTTTAACCTGCTGTCACGAATGCACCATTGATCGTACCCTGTGCTGCAAGGCCGGTGCGGAGGGTGCCTGGGAGCTATCTCAGCAAGCTTGCACTGTCATTTCCACATGGAGCCTTTATGAACAGGGTGTTCTCGTTATCTGATTAGCAGGCCTTTCTTTCAGCAGCAGAATTTCCAGAAGGCCGTTCTATCCCACAGGTAATTTAGGAGTGGGGCAGGGCGGGATAGGGGCAAGATTGCGGAACTAATCCTACCAGTAAATGGGGCTCACACGGTGTGACCAGGGGTTCCTTGGAGGATGAAAAGGAAGTGTAATGGCATGAATGACTTTGGGAAGGTATATATTTTGCCCCAGTGGTGTATCCGTGATCATTATACACCAGTAAAGTTGTCATGAGGCCGCTCACCAGTTGGTGCTCATCCAGATAGGAAGCGGGGGCGGTTCGGATGGGTCTTGGGGGTTGGCAGGCTTTGAGCAGTTTCCCAGCTTTCTCACAGTACAGATCCTGGGACACGAGGGTGTGCATGGTGTCGCCCTCTTACCATGTCAACACGTTTGAGTCAGTTTAGTTAATTTCACAAATGTTCCACGTGAAATCTCAATGAACAATGTTGATACATTTCTGTAAGGTGCTTACAGGTCTGTAAAGTTCATTATCGTATACATCAGTGTTTGTTGTGAGGTTGCAGAAAGTGTGGGGGGGCTGCTGCATGGGGTTGGACAGTGTGAGTACCAGATTATGTGAAATGTTTAAGAAAAGCAAAAGGGGAGAAATATTTCTGTGAATGGAGTTTTGTTGACAGTCTGGCGGCAAGGTGTTGCATAGTGATGTGTAGCAACAAAGCATTGCAACATCTTGTTGTCTGATCTTCACGCTGCAGATTGATTTTATGGCAACAAGGTATTGCAATATAGTGGCTTAAATACAAATTTCCATCATCTGACGTCCCTGTAATGAGGAGAGTCGGACTCTGTTTCGTTGAGTGGGCGGTGGATTTGTCCTTTTTTGTGGGCCATGTGTGAGAGTGGTTCCAGGTGTCTTGTGGCCCCCGTTTTCCTGTAATTGGTTGGGGCAACTGGCTTATCAAGTTCTATTTTCTCCTGGTCTCTTAGGAGGTGGAGGGGTTTCTGCTAAGTCTTGCTCCCCACCTTGCTCTCTTTCCATAGCGCATGACTTGGGCTGGTTTTTTGAGTGTGTGTGTATGGATGTGTCTGTGTGTAGTCGGTAGGTGATGAGATTGCTTAGTAGGTTTCACAGCAAATCAAGAGGAGCATGCCTTTGCTTCTGGGTGCCCCTGGTGGTTGTAGTGGGTGTCTGGGTGCGTGTTTATGTGGTATGGGTGATGCTTTGGTAGGAAGGGAGGTATGTGGTTCTGGCTTCCCCTTCCCCTCCCTGACTGTGTCTATGCCTGTATGCTTGATGTCGGTGTCATGTATCATGTATGGAATGCGTGTAAGAAGAATGTTCCGACTGCTGGTTACCTGGGTGGTGGGCACCCGTGGGTGCTCCTACATGAATTGTGGAACATGTGTAATCATTGAGAATCCCTCTTGGTTATGTTGGATGTCTCCAAAGCTTTTGATACTCTGGAAGACCAAATCCTATGCAAAACACTGAAAACAGTGGCCACGGTGTTGGATTCTGTCTGAATTGGTTCGCCTCGTTTCATACCAATCGCTATATTTGTCTCTCACTAAATGGCAGTGCTTTAAGTGGGTTTAGAAATCGAGGGTGGGGGGGCTCTTCTAGAGGGTGTGGCCCAAGTACAGGTGTATTTAGGCCATGCCCCCTACCGAGAGCCCCCTGCGTAATGGGTGGGAGCTGCTAAAAGAAGTAGAGTTTGGGGGCACTGGCATTATTAACTTTGGTGTGCCCTGCCCCTCCTTTTAAACAAAAGTGGCTGAGCGCACAAAGGTGCGACACTGGTGTTCCTCAGATCACAGCCAGCAGGCAGCCTCTCCATTGAAGGAGCTACGTGGTGCTTCATGCTGGGTAATGGCTATTTACTCGGAAACAAAAGGAGGGCTTGGCATTCCAGCCCTCCACCTGTTTCAGAGTACAGGGCCATCATGCAGCCCGCACTGCACGGTTGCACCTGCTGCTTGGAGGTGGCAGCACTTTGCATTGCCTTTTCTTTTTTCTAAACCTAAGTGCCGACACCTGCAGGGAGTTTGCGAACTGTACAGCTGCTGCACGGGCTGAATCTGGTGTCAGCGTGGCTGAGGCTAGTCGGGGTGGGCCCCAGGTAGACCTGGCCCACTTAAAGCACTGCTAAATGCTCATCACCGCAAAATGATAGCAACCTTCATAGTTCCACAGGGGTCTGTATTGTCTGTCACCCTTACTTCTCAATATATTTTTAAAACTCGTCCATGATCTATTGGCTGATTTTTAATAAAGGCTTCCACTGTCACGCTGGTGATACAGCCTTACATTTTGTCTACCACTCAGTGATATCTGCCATCAAAAATTGGGTGGACTCAAACTGGTTAAGCCCCACGACGGCAATGCAGAACTTGCATCAGTTGTACTCAAAAAGTATAAAGAACATGGGCCAACATGGCCCTGTTCTGCTTCCAGCGCCCCTCTAAGGTGCTATTTTAGGCGTGTTCTTTGATTCTGCGATATGTCTGTTCCAGTGGCTTTTACTACAAGTTGAACTTCCTATTATATTTCCATCCTTTCAAAATGATTCCCCCTCATCTTTTTTCTCATCTCAGCTATGTTGGCCAAGCCACATCTGGCCCTAAAATGGCTTATGGAAACGCTGTGTGTGTTCAGTACCACATTTGTCCTGGGAGGAAAGCTCGGTGGCAAAGTGCTCACCTTGGAAGCAAGACAACGCAGAGCGATACAGGTTCAATCCCCGGGTCTGCACTTAAAAACCTCTGGGTATTAAGCACGTTATAAGTAACCTATCATATCCAAAAAAAAACAAGCATACAAAATTCATATTTCTAGAACTGTTGTTAATTACCCTCACCTTTTCCACGTAACTCCAGCACTGAGAAGACTACATTGGCTCCAACTTGAAGCTTGTGTTTTCTTCAAAGTTGTTACCTTAATATGTAAGCAGCTACCAGATTACCTAAAACCTAGAACTCTCCCTTACCAACCTGGAAGATGGCTGAGGTTCTGAGGCCCTTCTTCTCGAAACACCCAGATTTCATTTGAAATCTGCTGGTGGTTGAACTCTTTCACAGGGCCTGTTATTTGAAATGGTCTCCCACTTGAGCTTAAAACGCAACCCAGTTTTATGTGTAAGGAACTCCTCTTTTCAAATCGTTTCTGGAATTGCATCCCACAGGAAATAGTGTTACTTCCTGAATTTTTCCATATTCACTTAACGCTTCATCTGTTATGTTATTTATAAATTGCCAAAGCCTGGGTGCGTAGCTATAAACCTTTGTATAATACAACATAAGATAATGGAGTAACTTGCAGGGACTCCCAGTGGTTCCATGTCTTAAAATCGTGGCAAAAATGGCTGTGGATACAAAATAAAGCGGCAAAAATGCAGTGGACACCCCCGCAAACCCTGCTCCCCCTAAATGGTATAATGGGGTATACCTTTACCGGGTCAAACCACGGCAGCTATTTATTTATCACCGGCAACATTTTTGCTGTGATTTCATGACCTGATACCCTCCCAGTTAAAGATGCGGTGGAGTTCATGTTTCAAGGAGCTGTAACATGATGAAAGGCTTAAAAGCCTTGGTAAGGCTTTTACACCTTCCAATGATGTCACAGCTCATTTGCATTCATTTGTATGGTGGAGTAGTCGGGCATGCAGGCATGTTAGGCAGCCTTTAATTCTAATTGTATATGCTGCCTGCTATGCAAGCATGGCAGGTAGCGTTTACTCACTTCATTTGCAGGGGAAAAAGGCACTGTGTACTTTGCCGTGCACATTTGCGGTTCTCTGCTGTGCAAATGATGATAATTAGTTATCTGGGACCTGGCAATGCCTGAGTGCAAATGTACCAAGTCCCTGCCGTCTAATAATGTTTTTGACAAACATGAGCTTCAGTAAGATTGGCCAGAGTACCATCCTTTTGTTAAACTGTGTATCTTGGAACATCACCCACTCTGTGCAATTTATGCACTCCAGGAAATAGCTTCCGAGCACAAGCTTAAATACAAATATTGAAGATTGTACTTTCAAGAAGTACAATACTGCTTTTTAGAGATTACTTGCATCCGCCTAATGTACACACACTAATCCAAACATGGTAAGCCACAAGAGTGATGTCCAAAAGGCGCAGCTGTGAAACGGAGAAGAACTGCTCCAAAAAGCAACTACAATACTCTTATTACGGTGCTGGTTGAGCAAGAGAGCTCAGCCACGGAAAACGAGAGAACATCATTCTTTTTTTTCTGGCTGGACTTCTCTTCCTGGCCTATAAAGCACACAGATAGGCACCCCACATGACAGCTCCAGGATCCAGATAGAAGCTGCTGTTGCTGGAGAACTGGCTTTGTCACCGGCTCCTCTAGGGCAGCGCAACAGGTAGGAAAGTTCCCATCACCCCCATCTCTTGGATTGTAGTTTTGGGCCCTTTGGGACGGTTGGGGTGCATGCATATGTTGTTTTGTTAAAGTGTGAACTAGCTCGCGAGTAGTGGAGCACCAATCAGGCTGTGGATAGCCAGTGTTTGCGTTGGCATCTTGAATGGCAGTTCTGTGAGCTGCAGTCTGTGTGTTTGTATTTGCACCCATTATGATTAGTCCTTGGTATGGTGGTGTTGAAAAAGCCACTGATTGAGAGATTGGCGAAATTGGATAATTGTGGGGGAATTCTGAGCCGATATCGGGATTGAGTTCTAGAGGGTGGGTGCGTGACAAGGGTGACAAGAGAAGAATTGTTTGTAAGACCTCTCTTTGTAGGCAAATTGTGATTCAAGATGGTTGGTCGATTTACTGTGCCAGGAGCGTGTGCCACCAGATATGTGGAGCTTAGCCGCCAGTAATGCTGGTGTGTTACTCGTGACTGCTTTGAAGATGATACATGCAGCCTTGAACAGTATCCTGCCTTGGAGAGGAAGCCAATGTAGATTGCGTAGGAAAGCAATGCTTCAGTAAAATGTCAGTGCTCCTGTTTATAAGATCTGCTGCAGCGTGGTGGACTGCTTTTAGAGGAGCCAAGTCAGTAGCTCGGCCTGTGTGAGGTGCTGCGGTCTGGAAGTCGTGAGGTGGACCTAATGAAGCAGTATCGGATCCTAGATGAAGAAATAATGGTTCACACTTTTGTCATGCCGAGGTTCTTGGTGGTGTGAGATGATGGTGTAGCAGCTTGTGGTCCTCTGTCAGCATGAAGTTCGGGTGAACTCTACCATGTTGCTGCCACAGGTGCTTGGTAAAGGCCAGGGCGGAGTTGCTTCCACCACCTGGTGGCATGACAGGAGGGGAAACTTTGAGGGACGAGAGAGGTATGGATGGTAGGTGCAAAGAAAATGTCATTCCAAATATGTGTGTTAGATTCATCAAAAAGCTTGGCTCTTTGGGGGAGTCCGGGCAAGTGAACTGGCATCAAGCTGATTCTTTTTTTCTGTTTTTTTTCATTTGTTTTTATTGTGCAAATGGTTTTGAATAATTAAAACCTTACACAGATAAGATAATATTAGACACATATTACTACACACAAAATCACCTAGAAACATTTTATTAAAATCATTCACATATATTTAAATTATTACACTTCCTAAAACTTGAAAATACCTAAATCTTTAGTACATAACAGCAAAAATACATTATGATTATACCCTAGGTTTATGTGGAGTTAGGTCCATGCATGTTTGAAATTGATCTATGCTCTTTCGCCAGTGCCAAGTTGATAGATTCGGTAGGTAAAGCAACATGTCCCCTGCTGCCAGTACTCCACATTTCTTCCAGTATTTCAAAAATAAAGAAAACATTTTCTACTTAAATCATTCAAATTTGGACAGAAGATTGCTAGGTGTTTCAATGTTTCTTCGTCAATTTTCCAAAATCTGCAAATGGAGTCAACAATCTTTTCAGTTCTCCATTGAAGATCTATTTCTTAAATTGGTAAAATATTCACCCTAAAGCACAGCAGCAAGTTACAAAATAGTTTTGACAGGTATTTACATAGATGGGGTAACATATATTCACCCGCTTGTTTACTTTACTAAGCTTCTATTTTCCCACACATCTATTGTTGAACACCAACCTGCTCTGCATAACTGTTTTCTATACGCATACAGATTTTTTATTGTGTCAACAAAGTTTAACTCGGGTTTTTTTTTTAGTTTTACTTTGCAGTTTTCAAGATGCTAATTAACATTCTGCACCCCCCTTTTTCAGTTCTTCATATAATGAGCACTGTGGTGGGTATATACGTTTGTTACACATCAGAATTTCTTCCCACAACACATGGGCGTTCAGAGAGTGGATCCGCCCACGCATTCAGAAATTTAGAAGAAGAGACAAAGCCCAACTCTAATCTTACCAGAATCATGGGAGTCGATCTAGGCAAGAAGAGCACTTTTTTCCATATTAATCACCCAGCACATGATAGATTTCTACTTCGTAAGTCTGGCAAAAACCACCTTGGTCATAAAATATACGCGCTGGGAGCAATGAAATCTTCCCAAATTTGTAATGAAAATGTTTCATCTGAATGGAGAGTATAATGCCCTTTTCTCTTAGGTGATGCACCAGTCCAGTTTAGCTAGGTTGAGCAGTGATAAAAAAGCCCAAATACCTAAACTCGGGGACCACCTCTAATTTGCAGCTCTCAATCCAGCAGGCGTGTTTTCTCCTACGCCATATAGAGAATGTAATTTTTTTTTTTGCATTGATATTTCTATCATTTTCATTGCAAAAGAGCTTGGAGGCATTCAGCAATCATTGCAGTCCCACTTCAGTTCTATCCAAGAGGATTAAGTTGTCGGCATAGTAAATCCCAGTGATCTTTGATTTGTTAATTACTGGTGGTAAGAAGGCTGCCTCATCCAGTTTAGCCCCAAAATTGGCTAGATAAAAAATATAAGTACAAGTGCAACCTTGCCGTAGAATCCGACCAGTAGGTATATTTGAGTGTATTTCCCCTCTCCTGATTTATTCGGAATTTTTTATTTTAGTATCAGAAGTTGTATCGGGTTCTTTAATATATTCATCCCAAAACCCCAATCCCTTAATTTAATCCATTAGCGGCCTCTATTCACGGAATCAAATGCCAGTGACAAGTCAATCATTGCGGAAAATATACAATGGTCTTTTTCTGCACATGCCTTACTTTGAATCTAATAGAACGTGTATCCTGCAGTAATTGTACCCACTCCTGCACGAAAGCCCACCTGGTTATAGGGTATTCATTATATCCAGGCATTAATCTCAATCAATATTTCTGAAGGAGGGCAATCGGGTGGTAGTTAAGTGGGTCAACTCGATTACCTTTTTATAAACTGTCACAATGTTTGACTCCTTCCAACTTTCAGGTTTTGTTTCCTGCTTAATAATTTCCTGGAATAATTCAAATAAGATGTGTCCCCAAATTTCAGGGACCTCCTTCAAAATTGTATTACATAGGCCATTTGTCCCTGTGGCCCTGGACTTACTGCTCATTTTAATAATTCTTTCGATGGATTGTTGTTTTTATCTCTAAGTTCCATCTTGAGTAATCTGCCCTCAACTCATCCTGGCCTCCCTCACCTACTTCATAGTGATTTTAAAGGGATCTATCCAAGTTATTTCAGCAATTGTATTAATCTGAACTAACGATTGTAAATTATCCACATCGTTCATCAACTTCCCATAGTTAGCACCCCTTTTCTGAGTTATGCAGAGCAGCATACTTTCTCAGTCTTTCTGCTATTGAACACCCTGTAAATTCCTTATTGTATTTTTATTTGTCTGCTTGGGCTTTTTGAGTGCTCTTTTAAGCACTTCTGCTCCAATGCAAGTCTTCTTTAACCACCTGACAATCTGACTATGCAGTCTTTTGATATCCTGGATAGTCTTATTATATGTTCGCCTCTTGTTACTAATAATACTTCCTTTTTTTTCTTTTAGTAAGTTCAGATGATTTTTCATAAAGATTGGGAAATTCCCAGGGGTTCCGTACGGCAAGAAGTTTGAATTATTCCTACTTTCTACTGAACTCTTTATGGATTAATTGAATGTCTTTATCTGAGTAGGATGCCAGCTGACGGGCAGAAGTAAGGCCCACTGATGCCAGAAAGAAGATAAACCAGTGAAGCTGCAGCCAGCCCTGGAATGACTTCAGGCCATCTGTAATACAGCATTTTCTTTACATACTGTGGAACTGACATATAAACCTATTTATTACCAGAGCTATACCTTCCTTGGTGCTTACCTGTGGCATTCCTGACCGCCGTGACAGCTGGTGATGTTTTATACTGGGGCGGCACTAATATTTCTGATAAATTAGCAAAAGTGACTAAGCATAGCGAGAGAGCCCCAACGAAGGAAGGGGCGTTCAGGGGGATCGTCCCTGAAAATGTTTGTAAAACGGGTGAAATTATATATTTCACATGACCCTTTTTATGAATATTTGGAGGAAAAAACCTATGGAAATGACAATTCATTCTGTAAGGTACCACTAGATGCCACGTCATCGGCAGAACACAAGACCATTTTCATGATACCTTTACCCAAATATTATCAATGTAAAACACACTTCATGATGCCTATGACCACACAATATGCTGATTCTTTTGCAGTACTTTGCCAATGTAAGAAGACTTTTTAATAGCGACTATGAGTATTGCCACTGTAAAAATACACTTGTGTTGCCTGTGCCCTGTAATGCCTGTATTATCATTACATGAAGACCCGGTCATGCTCGATCTGCCAACATGTGCCGTTATGGCCAATGTAAGAACAGGCCTATGTTGGCTGTGCCAAATAAGGCCTCTATTGCCATGATATGCCAGCATTTTCTGTAACAATTTGTCTTTTTAATGATATTATTTATAATGAGCTCTACAAGCCCATAGACCTCAGGATGTAAACAAAGACAAACGAAAGAAGAAAATGGGAGGAATTGGAGCAAAGACAACAAACAGGCAAGAGAGAATCAGACGAACAAGAACTGAAACAAATAATTCTTCTGATTCTTTTCAAAAGAACAAGTAGACAGAAAACTGTGACCATGGAAAGGCAGGCTGTTCCACAGAGATGGTGCCGCACTATCGAACAATGTGCAACTTGTTAGCTGGAATTTTTAATGACCAAATTCCAGGCGTAAGGGGTCCTGAGAGCAAAGGAGTCTTCTGGATTCTTGAAACCTGATCCTAGCAGTAAGGTAGGCAGGTGCAGAATCATGTAAGAATCTATGGGTAAGTGAAAGAATCTTGTGGTTAATACGATCTTGAATAGGGAGCCAGTGCAACGAACGCCTGGAGGAAGTGACCTTCTCCCATTGAGAAAGATTGCAAGTGACATGGACTGTGTCATTTTGAATGACCTGTAACTTGTTGATGTTGGCTTGAGGGGTCCCTAGAAAAAGTTAATTGCAATAATCAAGCTTGGAAGAAATGATAGCGCGCTATATCACCCTATTTCCAGATCCACAAGCAAGAAGGCTGTTCTTACTGTTCAGGCTAAATCTGTTCAAAACTACTGATCGTCTTCGCTTATGGAAGAACAATGAGCACTTAAAACCTGAATGTCGATTTTGTCTGCTAGCCAAAGAGTCGTTAAAACACCTAGTGCTATTTTGCCCTAAGCTGAAATCTGAAAGATCAATCAACCTGGGCCCATGGAGTGTAAACCATCCATCGTTTTGTGCCGATGACTGGTGGAATCAGATGTACCAAGGAACCGACTTGAAACTGATATTTCCACTAACACGTTTTTTGGAGCAAATTGAAAAACATCTGATGATGGCACCATTAGGGGAACCAAATTAGTAAAACCTGTCACGGTATAACCTGTACAATAACTTTGTGAATGGAACTCGCACAAAAGGCTAATACGGATGATTGTTTACTTGTATTGTCTAAGTGTTGTTGTTTTGTTTGTACATGTGTCGTAACTTTTAAATGTTTGAAAAAACCAATAAAATAAAAAAAAACAAAGAAATGATAGCATGTGCCAAAGTGGCCCAGACACAAAGCCTTATTTGTCTGAGCAGTTTAGGACAATATGAACAAGAGGATCTAAGGTACAGTGTGGCTATTCATGGATAAATCAGAATCCAAATAAACCCCTAGTGTCTTAACTTTCTGCACCACTGGAATTGTACAATCGGAAATTGAGAAAGTGTCGTAGGAGATGGCAGGGTTTTTTTAAGTGTCTGCCTAGTAGCCAAAATAAGCAGTTCAGTTTTTGCGTCATTTAGGGCTAGGGAGTTGGATGCCATCCAGGCCTCGATGGCGGAATTCATCTGCTTAACTTTCATGGTGTCTATATCGTGTGCAGTATGAGAGGCTACAGAATCATCCATAAAGACTTTGGCAGTCCAATTACTGAGGAAAGGGTTAAACCCTTCGGACGTGGGGCGAGAAAGATTGGCAACATTGGAAAGTCTTTCCACCGTATGGGATAATCTAACCGGCCGAATGCTGCGGATAGAAAAAGCAATTTGTAAACGGCAGTATGTCCCTTCTCTAAAATGCTTAAGCACGGTTTAAGTACCTTGACGTCATCTAAAGCATGATTGACCAGCGCCTAGAATGTTATTGGTTTCCAGATAGTGTTGGACCTGAAGATACATCACAAACAATAGATAGGTTTGAGTCTCACTGTCAGTCCTAAACAATGAAGGGAAACCAACTCAAGAGTACTCCAAATTTAAAATATCTCACAATTTTAAATTTCTGTAGAAATATGTAAAATAATGCATCTATTACACAAAAAAAAGACTCCTAATTACAAAACCACTTCACCGGCAGAGGAGGTGCGAGACCCTTTCACCATGTGACTACTCTAACCAAAATCTAATAAATGGGCACATTTAAATGTAATGTCTAACTTCCCTTTTAGTGGGGTTAATCTAGAACTTGACATTATAAATGAGGACAAAGTCTTTATTCTCCGTTTTGCTCAACATGCCATGTTTCTTGTTAAGTGCCTACATGAGTGCCTAACTATCATCAGGAGTTGGATACGGTCACGTGGTTTGAAGTTCCTGCTTCTATCTTTCTTTTTGCAGTTCTTGAGAGAGCCCAATACTGCTTAACCGATAATGTATTTGCCATTATTTCAACTTTATTTTGAAAATGCTCACTAGTAGCTCATTTTCTTTTAAACAAAAGCACAAACAAGGAATTTAACTTAATGTTCATTGTGAACCCAGGAGAGATGGTATCTGAGTGTAATCTAGAGAGTCATAAATCTGTCGGTAGCCTTCACGACCCAGTCGGATTCTAATCATTGTGGACTCAGAGCTGGTTTCTGAGTGTAATCTAGAGTCCTATGTCTATGTCGGTAGTTTTCACGACCCAGTGAAATCCTAATCCTTGTGGACTCGGGAGAGCCTGTATCAGAGTATAATCTAGAGAGTCCTACATCTATGTCAGTAGCCTTCACAACCCAGTCAGATCCTAGTCTGCATTTCCGGGATACTGTCTGCATACAAACATGCAGCCAGACGGATGCCTGTACACACACTTGCCTCAAGAAGCCTAAGGCAGAAAACCCCGGTTTAATGCACTTAGCAAATGAAAGAAAGTTTCGATGGCACGATCATTCGTTCCCAAAAGGGAAGGGATTTGAACCTTAATAAGCTCTCCTCTCATTGAAACCTCCCTTTCTTTCTTTTGTAAAAACCCTCTCTGTGATTTGCTTTTATTTGTGCAAGTGATTTGTTTATGTTGTTATATACATATAGTAGATTGGGGGTTCTTGGTCCCCTTGTCAGCCGACACGTGTTTCGACCCAAGGGTCTTTATCAAGGCTATTGGTGCTGTCTTGTAGCCCCCTGCATATCCCGCGATGGGTGTCCTGCGGCCCATCGCAGGCTGTACAAGGCACAACCGGAGCCACTGCAACAGCAGCGTGAGCTCCAGACACCCCAACCAGGACCCCACAGGGGGCCACAAGACAGTACCAATAGACTTGATAAAGACTCTCGGGTTGAGACACGTGTCGGCTGACAACAAGGGGACCAAGAACCCCCAATGTACTATATGTATATAACAACATAAACCAATCACTTGCACAAATAAAAGTGAATCACAGCGCAGTAAAAACGTGTAAGAACCATTCTTTCAAACCCACCAAGCAAGATAGCCAGGAACGAACCCCCCTTTCTCCTACCCAACAAATGAGGCGTTTGGCTAAACCTCAAACGAGTTACCTGTGATCTTGCAAACTGTTTTTTCAACCAAGAATACAGAGCCTAGAAAGGTCATTTCCATGCCTAGAGCTAACCACTCATCTGCAAGAGTGCTCCAGCCCCCAAGTCCTCCATGCATGCTATGACGCCATGTGAAGCTGCTCTGTGTCAAGTTTTTACCCCCGGTGCTGAGGCAGGCTGTGCAAGGCTAAGCTTGGATTTCTCAATCGGGGAACTTCAATGATGCAGTACCCATCCCAGGGAAAGTTTGGGGGGGGGGGAAATTAAGGTGGCCGTCATATCTACATAAGGAGGGCCTAAAGATTGCATGTTAGGGATGGGGGTATCCTAGGGTCATTTCCGAGGATGGGGGTATCCTAGGGTCATTTCCTAGGCATGGGCAGTCTAGAAGGGGAGAGGAGGAATCCCAGATAGCCCAGCCAGTGGTCTAGGCTGCAGATCTCCCCTTTATACCACGCTCAACCAAGTTTAAAGATTCACAGAAAGGTCTCTTCACATTCTGAGGAGACGTGCTCGTCTCTGACATGAAGCAAAGCTGTACTTCAATAATTCACATCCTGACTCGGAACGGCTATTATTGCAGCGCATGGGATCAGGCCAAGTCTGGCATGAAATGCTATCTAAAAACACTTAGATGATTATTAAGGTGTCTTTTCTGGAATGCCCTCCCTGTTCTCCTAAAACTTGTGGGAGAATTTCTGAAGTTCTCCAAAGGACTGAAGACTGACCTCTTTGAAGCCACCTGTGGCCACTGGCAGGGAGGAAGACCAAGCCTTTGGGGTCTTCTCATCACCTGGTCATAGCCACATCCTTTGGTGCTCTAATCTCTTAGCCACAGATTCAGCATCAGAAATAGTCCTGTATGTTACCTAGTTTACTCTCCTCGTCAAGGCTTCACCAGGCGTGATGGGCAGATTCTGTTGAGGTTCTCTTGCCATTTACCATCTGTTTCTAGGAAACCTCGACACTTCTCTAAAAGGGACAAAGGAAAACTGAAACCGGCCAATACTACCACCTCTTCCCAGTATCACCATAGACCATAAAACCAGGACAGCCAGTGCTCCCTGTCCTGGCAAACGCCCTCAGTCAAGGATCTCTCCCTCTCAAACCTACTCACCTTTCCCTTTTACCACCTATACACAGTATAGCCAATCACCTGTTCGTGTCTCTCACACCCTACACAATCATTGTGGAGCTGACGCTCTGCGCATAGCTCCGCAACGCCTCTCCTACTACCAAACGTGCACCCCACATTTTCAGTACTACTCGCTCTCCCGGTATACCAGCACTGGAACCTAAATGGCAGGTTACTGACAACTGGGAGTATCCATCTCCATACAGACACCCCAACTGGAAGCACTGAGGAATACCCTGGCAGAGAGAGATCGTAGATTTCCGGCCTGTGCACATCCTCATTTGAGAACGTGCCTGCCTCTCCCTCATCTCCCACTAACCCTGCCCCCGCCTTCTCTCTTACTTCTCATTCAGGACCACGAGCCAAGGGACCGCCAGAAGGTGCACTATGCGAGACCTCCATGTGGGTGCTGGACTCACCCGGGCGGCTGGGTGCCACCCGCTGAAATAGTTGCCCAATTACCTCCCTGCTCTCTACCATCAAGCAAAGATAATTTTGCTTTATCCATGTACGTCTTTGTGGCTGGTCCTGTAGTGACGGCTTTCTTTCCTCACTTTCTTGTCGTTAATGATGAATATATATATTGACGTGCTGTGATTATTGCCCTATATCCTGTAGCTTGCCATCCTTATGTAGGTTCTTTACCATTGCCCATTTGTCTAGTGGTTTACCCAGATTGAAGCTCCTTTGATCCGAGCTTGTAATTTGGCGGCAGCGAGCCGTTTCGTTATCACTTCAATGTAAATGTGTCTCAGCTGGTCATTTCCACAGCGTAGTACAAAAGGGAGGTCAAAAGGCAGTGTACAAGCCTGCATGCTGACTTTTGGCCTTCCTTTTTGCACTCTGCCGTGCAACTAAAGTAAATGCCACCTGCCATGTACGCATGGCAGGCAGCATTTACGATCAATTCCTATGGAGTCCATCTGCTTCATGCTGGTCCAAAAAGCCAGCGCACCCCATAGGGATTCCCAGCATTTGCGCCGGCATGAAAATGCTGGAGGATTTGTATGCTGGAGCGAAATGGATTAGTCAAGGTTGTGTTCTGTCTGTCCTCTTTGGTATACAAATTAATGAAAATGAGCTGTGATGTGAATAGGTGTTAAGCCTTACCCGAGACTTTTATGCCTTCCATTCTCGTGGTACGATGAGCTCCA
This sequence comes from Ambystoma mexicanum, assembly GCF_040938575.1. Lineage (NCBI taxonomy): Eukaryota > Metazoa > Chordata > Amphibia > Caudata > Ambystomatidae > Ambystoma > Ambystoma mexicanum. The sequence continues at coordinate 216,924,925 of NC_090921.1, read as the reverse complement.
TTTACATTTGAACATCATGTGTGTGCACTCTGCAAAAGTGCCTTGAAACGGTCTACTGCAAGCTGGCACTACATATAAAACAAGTCTTCTGGGGCCGCAATACATTCACAAATAGTACACCACTGTTGGTAAGGTTTTGTGTGGTTCCGAGAGTTCTGCAGGGTTGGCAGGTCCGTGCAGGGCCGCACATAGGGGCAGCAGCACCCAGGGTGAATATGCGCCATTCCTTCCCCTGCGCGCCCCTGGTCAACAGGGGTCATGGCCAGGAAGTTTCTTTTAACCTCCTCGCTCTGGCGTTAATTCTATGAATAAGGTGTATCCGCACCCTATTGTTCCTAAATGCGCTCCACTGCGGCAAGTGCATTGACTAACAATGAGGCGCCTGCCACGCCTTTTGCCACTATGCGAGCTCGGGGAGCCCATGAAAGACTCCCCCGAACTGGCGTGGTGGGGGGCTAGTGGTGCCTTTTGTTGGTGAAGGTGCCCGCGGCAGAGGGGCGCGTTTGGTGACAATGGGGTGCTGAGCCTTCTCCCACTATGCCAGCTCTGGGGAGCCCTTGACTCCCCCCGAGCTGGTGGGGCGGGGCTAATGGCGCCCTGGACGGTCGCCCGGCTAGCCCCCCCCCCCCCCTAATGCCGGGCCTGGATCCGTGGCATCTGATTTAGCAACACTAAAGATCATTTTGATGCACAATGGGGACCCCATATGAAAGGGTGTCTGCTCTTAAATAAAGACGGCATCCCCACAACATACTCTGACGCTTCAATCGTTTTTTCAGATGACTGCCATGCAGGGGAGTTGCTAGGTCTGGAAAAGACCCGGGGCTACGCTGATGTCGGAGCTGTTAGGACCGGGGGCTAGCTAGTCTTTTGGCTGTAGCTCCTGAGATTCTATCCGGGGCTACAACCAAAAGATCAGGGGCTATAGCCCCCTTAGCCCCCCCCCCTAGCAACGCCCCTGCTGCCATGCGCCCGCCATGACGGAAAACAAGCTCTCTCCCTTACTTCATATTTTGGTTTTTGGCCACTTTGGCAGATATCCCCGTGCCCGTGGGAAACCCTGTGCTTACTTCTCTGTAATGCTTGGAGAACCAGAACGCCATCCACCGACAAATGGGTGTTGCATGCCTGCAGTAACGCATACTCTCACAAACCTGCACCAAAGTATGGACACTCTCCATAGAGTGGGACCGGCGTCCTAACATCTTTACCGCGCATGGCACCAACAAAGTCAGCAACATGCACAATGCGTAGGAGCCAACCCCTCCCTCCACAAACACGCTCAGAAAACCTCCTACGTTTACATCTGGAGCACACAAAGATGTACATGCACTCCATAGAGTGGGGCGTGAGTCACAGACACACGCGTTGTGGATGCAGGAGTGGACGCAGCCTCAACATTTTGGGGGCTGGATGTCAGTTTTGAAAACTGTTGGTGAGATGGGACATTAAACCTGTTGCACTACTGATCCCTCCCCGTCCTACCCCCCCCTCCCCAAACCCAGGAGGCTGAGTAGATGTTACACCTTCCTTTGGCCCATTAGATGCATCTTTCATCCCAACTCACCAGAGGCGTAGCCAGGATTGTGTAACAAGTGGGGCCTGGAGCTAATGTAACACTTTCTGTGATAAATTGGGTAAAGAGCCATACAGTTTACAATCAGTTTTGTAGGGTAAGACATAAAAAGTACCTTCGATGCCAAGCCATCAACAATGCACAGGAGCATTTTCAAACACCCTTTCATAATGCCCTTGCCCACTATATGCTAGTACACTGCGTGTAAAAAAGCATTTTCATATTGTGTGCTCACACATGTCCATTCTGGTGCAACTATATATGCCACTATTCCCACATAGGAAAATACTCCTGTTTGCTTTGTCCATAATGCCAGTAACAATACTATAACAAAGCATGTACTATAACAACACATGCCAGTATCCCCATGTAAGAACATACTCCTGTTGGCTTTGCCTTAATGCCAGTGGAAAAAAAGCTCTGCCACAGTAAGCAAATATATCCTTGATTGGGTACTCAAATCCCCCACTCCCCATATAAAAGCACTCGTGTCGTATTTGCTCCCTAACGGCAGTAAAAAAATGTCATGCCACAGTAAATAAAAACATTGCCTTGCAGGCTGCACGAATGCCCCCACCCCATGTAAGAATACTTATGTTGCCTTTGGCCTTGACACCAGTAATAAACTGCAATGCCACCGTAAGAAAACATGTTCTTGCTGGCTAGCCGGTAAGTTAGCTCAGCGGGCTGAGCGCATGCTGTTGTAATGGGAGTACGATTAGCAGGTTAAAATCCTGGCATGCCTACTCTGCCTTTCACTTCATAGTGACCTCCCTGATCTCTACCCTCCACTATAGACCTTGTACTATTTATTAAATTGCTTTTGCACCTGGTTACCTCTCTTACTCTGCACTGTACTGTTTTCCCTGCTCACCAGGTTGCACCAGCGTTGTGATACTTACGGGATAGGGCGCTGTCAATAAATGCAATACATAAGGCTCATTAAATGAGTGCACGCTTCACCTGGGTGATACATTTTATGTAAATATCTTCTCTGTACAGTGCTTTGGCAAAAAGCGCTATATAAATAGCACATCATTACACAAACCCCCCATACAAGAACACTTAGGTTATACTTATCATGTTATATTCCCCCATGAAAGAATATGTATGTTGCCTTTGACCTGAACACCAGTTAAATAAAAAGCCAAGTGAAAATAAGGAAACATGCCCTCCCCATATAAGAACACTCATCATGTTGCCTTTGACCTTCATGTGAGTACAATGTTCCATGCCACAGTAAAATCGAGCCAGGCCAGCACCACTCTAGTATTACCCCCGGCCCCCACTCCAGCCCCACCATCACATAAAATGCACAAGTTGGCTTTCCTTTTCCCCAAAAAAACGGCAGTAAAACATGCCATGCTTTCGTCAACACATGTTCATGCTCCAATGCCCCTCCCCAGGCCTCAGCCTGCATACACACACATATAGGCACATGTAATGGGCTCCTGCGGCTGTCCCCCGAGCTATGGGCCAACTCACTCCATACCCTCTTCACACACATTGGGAAACGTGGGATGGGCCCCACCAGTTGGAAAGAGGGCATAATACGTCCAATACATAAAAGAGGGTGCTGGAATGACCCTTTAAACTATCGCATGCTAGCCATTCCAGCTAAAATCTACGCAAATCTTCTATTTAAAGAACTTAATAAGTGGGTTTATGAAAATGCAATATTACCATCTAATCAAATGTTATTTAGAGCAAAATTTCACACTACGCACAATTTGTTGATCTTAGTTTGATCGAGCATTCATGGGCCAGTCGTGAACTCCGTTTATGGCACGTTCATCGACTTAAGTGCTGCCTTCAATACCATCCTGCGAAATAGACTATGGAACAAACTTGTTGCGTGGAAGAATCTCCCCTCTCCCTGGTCTGCTGTCCATGATCAAATTACTCCATTCTGAAACCTCTGGGCGCGTGAGTGGCCAGTTTCGCACTGTACGTGGGGTAAACGGTGTTGCATCCGAGCTGCTACCCTATTTACACCTGCCTGTGCCCTTAAATCTAGTAGGTCTTTCCCATTCACGCTAGGCTGCTTGCGGATTGACTGGCTTGGATATGCAGACGATCTACTACTGCTTGACTATACCCCATCAGGACCCCAAGAGAAACTGAAGATCCTGGGCAGCTACGCTAATGAAAATGGCCTGCCAATTAATATAGAAGAAACCAAAATTGTCACCTTTCTGGGTAAAACCAAAAGTCAAAAATCCAATCTAATGACGTGGAAGCTGGACTCGAATGGTGTTGAATTAGTTCACCACTACAAATATTTAGGGGTTTACCTCGACAATAAATTAAATTGGGGGACATAATGGCATGAAACTAAACATAGATACATTCATACACCAATCACGCACCCACACAGCTGATCTATCATCCACACAAGCACCCAGAACATTTACACTGCGCTCTCATTAACACACGCAGTCCCACCCATGTTCACCCTCAGGGGAGTTGCTAGGTCTGGAAAAGACCCGGGGCTAAGCTGATGTCAGAACTGTTGGGACTGGGGGCTAGCTAGTCTTTTGGCTGTAGCTCCTGAGATTCTATCCGGGGCTACAACCAAAAGATCAGGGGCTATAGCCCCCTTAGCCCCCCCCTAGCAACGCCCCTGTTCACCATTCACGCTGCATTCATTCATATGTGTGCACTTGCAGAGGCCTCCTAGCATAGAAACATACAACCACTTACACACTCCCTCGCATGCATGCACGCATACATACAATCCCTGAATGCACACAAATGTACTTTTTTTGTTAATGGTAATTATTGAAAGCATGGGCCAGCAGTTAAGCCTTTAGCTCGATGGGACATAGAGGGGAGTGGGGGGGGGGCGGGGGGAGGGGTGGGGGGGGTCAGGCGGGGGTTCTACTGATATCCCCTGGGCAGGCTTTTGTCCTCTGCCTCTATGTTCACTTCAATGACTGTTTTCTCACCTGGAGAGCTGTGTATTTGCTTAAGTAAATACACCACTCTCCGAGGTGAGAAATGTGAAGGGTTCCTGCCTTCTGATCACGAGCTGGGCGTAACAGCAGAGTGTTACCTGCCATGTTAAAGTGGGGCGGGGGTGGGGGGGGCTGGGGCGGTATCCCTCCCATGCCTGGCGCCGCCCCTGTGTGGATGACGTACGTCCCTACAAGGAGCATCACCGACATTAAGCGTGGTAGATCAGTATGCATGCAACGCATGCGCGAAATGCTATGGACCACTATATGCAGGCTGGACGTTCATGTGACAAAGGTACGGCGAACACTGCGTGGATTGGAAAGCCGCATACAATTCCTAACAAGCGCACACCAAACGCGTGAACTGAACACAAACGCACAAATCCAAAAAGGAATCTGTCGGAAAAACACGTTTAAAATGGGAAAGCCTGTATAACAATTAAGTCTAAAAATGTTGCGATTGTCAGAACTAATTTACAAACACTAACTCTATAGGTAAGAAAATGCAAATTCTGCAAACGCTGGGAATGCCAATGTTGAGTAGTGGAGTTGTGTGTGTCAAGGTTTACTGTGTTCGACTTTGCTTGGGTTTTGAAATGAGTACTTTTGGACTGAATGTTGGTTTCCTGACTGTACATTACTTCTGGCAGAGATGACTTGTACTGTTGGGTGGAGGATACGGTGTGTTTGACTTGCGGTATGAATGATTGATTTCTGCAAGGCTAACGCATTTGGGTCGTGTGGCTCTGCCAACTATGGTGGGCACGCTGAGCTAATAAAGTGGAACGGGCAAAGTGATTCGGGACATGATGGCTTTACATTTTGTTACATCTACATTTTTGTATCTCGACGCAGGCATTCTCAAAGTTTATAGACTTCAACGTTTCATAGGTAGTATTACAGTGCACGGCTCCTTTAAGGAAAGCCCAAAGACAGGTCACGTGGTCGTGACATGAGAGAGGATCCCCAGGGGCAGATTCGGCAGTTGGTGTATAAATACGAATAAAGGACGTTCCTGCATTCCCGCTGTGGGTGTTTTATTACATAGGGCCTAGCATTTGGCGATGAGGACCTTCCAACACCACCAGCGTCGTCCTCCTTCAATGTGAGCGATCCCGCCACGCTGTTCCAGCCAGGAAAGCTCTCATAAGTGAGCTCCGGCGTCCTCCTTATCAGCGGACGTTCACGCCACGCTTCCACACCGCAGGCATCGGCTGCCTGCAAGCGGACCCGATCCCGGGCCCCGCCTCCATCCGTCTGAGCGTGGACGATCCTGTGGTGCTCTTCCACCACAGGCATCAGCCGCTCGCATGAGGGCCTGATCCCAGGCCCCACCCCCAGTACCCGAACGAGCACGGCCTGCGCTCCCATCACTGCAGGCCCTGTGCCAAGGCCCTGCCTCTGCTCACAACCGCGAATTACTGAGGAAGACAACAAATCTAGTAAGTGCACAAAAGCACATCCCTACCCCAAATGAACAGCACCACCTGCACAAGGACCATCCCTACGCATTGGCTCAATAAGTGAACCTACGCACCAGCGCAATACCATACCACCCTATACAGCGCCACAGTGACTTTACCCGCTGTGATCAACTGATAGGTCAACAAGCTCCTCGGTGGGTAGAATGGCTTGAGGATTTCAACAATTTCATTGCTGCGGCGGGCGAAGAAACGTCACCAAGACTGTGTAGCATGTTCATAAACACAGCAGGCATCAAAACGCTAATCAAGACCATCCCAGCAGCGGAACGCACAGACTTCCCGTCCCTAATTGCAGCTCTCAATAAACATCTAGTAATAGAGCCCAGTAGAGACTACGAGATATATATATTTAACCAATGCACCCAGCGAACTGGTGAAACTGTAGACAAATTCATAACCAGATTACAAATCAAAGGGGCTCGCTGTCAATTCCATGCATTTTCCCTCGAAGAGGCCATCCACCTACGAGTCATTGAAAGATACCTCTCGCCAACACTGAAAAAACAACTCCTTAAAAAAACCCTTACCATCGAAGAAGTCAGTGAAATGACTAGAATCCTTGAAAGGGTGGACAGGCAAGCAACACAAATGACCAACACCTCCACACCTAAGAAAGACCGAAATGAAACAGTAGTGGCAATCTAAACAAACACAATACGTGGAAATGAAAGGAACACTGGTACCAGCTCTGTACAAACTCCAAGAATGCAACGTCAATGTTACATATGTGGTGTGGCTTTCCCGCACGCAGGCACGCGCCCTGCTCTCACCCAAAAATGTTGAAACTGTGGTAGGGTAGGGCATTTCCAATCAATTTGCATAGAAGGCAGACCGTTCCCCAAACCGCGACCACCCTCCTCGCCACAATACAGGCCACACCAAAGGATACCTCAAAACCCTACGTACCAAATGCGCCCCTATCAGGAAGGGCCCAGGAGATACGTGAGAGTGGTTGAGGAGCTATACCCTGAAGATGAACAAGAAGAACATGACCCACAGGACCTCACCACGCACATTCATGACGAATACGACGGTCCACCAAGCACACGCCAGAATCACTACAGCCCGCAGCCTTATAATCCAGAATATGAAAACAGTATGATTTATACTCTGAGGACGAATTTGTGAACCTCATCTTAGATGACGCTGACGCAAAGGAAGCACCTCGAATCTCGGTGGAGGTCTGCGACAAATCATTTTGTTTTCTCATCGACTCAGCGGCCACTGTGAACATTCTGGGGGAAAAAGAATATTTGGTATTTGGCCACCAAGATTTGTTGAAGAATGTTGAAAAGACTACATGTTAGTTCTAGTTTGTTAAGCCCAAGTAAGGACATTTGTCTGGGGGTGTTGTTATGGTGCACGGCTCCTTTAAGGAAAGCCCAAGGACAGGTCACGTGGTCATGACACGATGAGGGAGGATCCCCAGGGGAGGATTCGGCAGTTGGTGTATAGATGAGAATAAAGAAAGACGTTCCCGCTGTGTGTGTTTTATTAAGTAGGCCCCAGGGCCTAACAGGTAGTGTAAAAAAAACATGTTTGCTGACAAATTTAGCATTAAGTGAAATAAACTAGTATTTAAATAAGTGAAGGTTACTGGTGTCTCCACATTAACGAGAATGTGTTATGCCAGCGGCTGAAGATGCTTTGCTGCATAACAAAGGACTGTGCCACTCTCCCCACTGTAGATAGTCTGTGAAGTGTTGAGTGCTGGCCAGGCCGAGCTGCTGGTCCAAATGGAATTAGCAATCTCAGAGTGATGAAAGGCGGAGTCAGACCTTCTGGGACTTGAGCCTATGAGTTACATGTTGAATGCAAGCCTCGGAAGAAGGCAGCAAGCTGTCTTACCATCCAACTGACCAGTACAACTTTCTTCACTAAAAGATGGAAGAAATGTGTGTTTGTGTGTGAGTGTTCTAGCGGATTTCTGAGTGTTTGAGCAGAAGAGTGTGGCTCTTTATGGCATTGGCCTGCAGCCACAGGGTGAATTTATTTGTATGCTAACAATCAAGGCCCTGAATTAACAAAAAGGTTTTAACGTGGGATTGTCCCATTTGAATACATTTTGTAAACCAGGATCCAAGTCTCTTTAAAACTTGATATTTCTACAATAACTTCTGTTTAGATAGCCACATATAGTTGCAGATAATTGCTTTCTCTGCCAAAACGAATAACTAACTATAGATCCTCAAATTTGGCCATATAACCTAGTATAATCACAATCATTATTTGTGTTCATATATAGTGCTTCATGCCCGATCACTCGCACTTTTAAACGCTGTAATAACAGATTTTTTTATTACCCCACTGAATTGTACTCTTGATTATTGACCTTGGAATGATTAAGGGCTGAGTCGGCTTTACACCCCCATGTAAGAGGACAGTGCTTAACTCCTAAACTATCCACATTGTCCGTCCAAAGACGAGACCTCTACCCTTATTACATGAAAGCGCGGTGGTGATCCCCAGACACTGTCCGTTTTTGGGGCATGGGTTTGCCAAGGGTTATACTTCTGCTCTTACAAACACTATCCCAGTGCAATTTTATGTAATAGAAACGCAGGATGCTGAGTAGATTCTATGAGGTACCAGCCAATGGCACCATCAGACATGGGCATCTATTTTTCTATATTTAATGTAATCACAGTGTAAGTACAAACATGGAGCTGGAGACTAAACAGTGTGTATTGTATTGCACCCGGCTAGCAGGGCTAGACAGGCCTCATCTTCCTCCATCTATTTGTTATGCATGATATCATGTGGAATTAATGTGTCCCGCTCAGGCGACATTGACCCTCATGGACTAAGGCAGAATATAAGACGCAGTTAGCTGAACTGAATTATCATCTTCATCCCATGAAAGGAAATAAGAAAAGCAATTCAGTTGAATATTCTTAGACTAGACTAGGGTGTCAACAAGTTTCCTTGTCCTTGGAAGAGACGTGCATATATGATATTGAGTTTTAGTTTATCATTATGGATAGTATTTGAGATGGAGGAGCCAGTCATGGTTTACCGTCAGATCAAATCGTTCACTTGAAACAACTATTACGCTATTGTCCTCATCCTTGATAAGAGCATCAATCACTATATCGATTTCATTTAACTACAATGAGGAAACTATATCGAATTGTTACATGTCTCGTCCAGGAAGTGGGAGTATTCGTTCATCGCTACCAATATGTATTCCCCTCTCTCAATGGGGCTAAAGAAATCAATGGCTATTTCGTCCCACGCTTTCTCTGGTAGAGCTGTCATGCGCAACGGTTCAGGTCTTGTGTGTGGGTTGATGACAGCATAGGTGGAGCAAATCTTGAGGAGCGCTCCCACTTGAGTGTCCAGTTGAGGAAACCACACCTTTTGTCTCTGCAGTTTCTTCATGAACACTATCCCGCTATGACCTTTGTGAGGTTACTATAGTACCCTCCTTTGCAGCATCCATGGAATGACACCTTTTGTCCCTTTTAGTAATATGCCATTCTTCTGACCCGGTCAATTCCTCCTTGACCAAACTCAGTCCTCCAATGTCTTGCTGTTTTTCGTGCCTGCCGGACTCTCTCCACAGATCGGCCTGTTTCTAGAAGCTTGATTCAATACACCCGAGGATGATGTGAATTGCCTTGTTATTCACCATCTCCTTCACAATGTGTGATAGTTCAATACCCTTCAGGGCTGCCGCCTGGACAATGCAGTTTATTTTTTGGTCAGCAATTGAGGGGCTTGACGAAGCTAATGCGATGGGATGGTAGGATAGGAAGTCTGTCAGGTTTTTTCCTTGCCAGGGCGATGGGTGATCCTGAAACTGTAAAATTGAAGTTGCAAACCCCATTGTGCGATCCTAGGGGGCATCTTGGCCTGTGGATTTCCATAAAAGATGGTCTTTGACCACTGTGAACGGTTTTCCATAGAGGAACAGGTGATTTCACAGGCCCGTACTACAGGCAGTTGTTCTTTCTTGGTATGCAAATAGGCTTGCTCAGTTTTCGAAAGGCTCCGGCTCTCATACGAGATGTGTCATTTCCCTTCATCAGCTGGGTCAATTTGTGTCAAAATTGCACCCAAAACACCACAGGGCTGGTGTCGACAACAAGCTCTGTCTCCCTTGCGGTGTTGACATACTCCATGTTCTCTGGAGATGAGATGCACTGCCGAATTACCTCAAGTGCTTGCTGGCAGGACTCAGACCACAGAAACAGCACTTGCTTTTTCGTGAGGGCTCTCAGTGGTTTTCTCAATGACGGGAAGTCTTGAATGTATCGGGTGCAGTAGCTGGCAAGCCCCAGAAATGATCACAGGTCTGACACGTTGAATGGGGGCTTTGCACTATTGAGTGCAGCTCCTTTCTCAGGGCTGGGGTCATACCCTGGCTGAGAACACTTGTATAAAAAGGTCTAAGGTTGCCTTTCCTGAACTCGCATTTCTCCCTGTTGAGCGCAAGATGGGTCGCTTTCAGTGCCATACATACCTTCCCCATTGTGTTGTTGTGTTGTTCGTGGTCTTTTCCAAACCCTAGTATATCGCTGTAGTTGAGGAAGTTAGGAAAATGCTTGATGACATCATGCATCTCGGCTTAGAACACTTCTGCAGCTGACAACACCCTGAAGCTGAGGAGCTTGAGGCCCAGGTGTGTGACCAGGTTGTGATGTACCTGGACTCTTCACTGAGTTCCAACTGGTGACAGCCCTTGTTTAGATCCAGATTGGAAAATTCTGTAGCCCTGTTTAGGAGATGGACCAGATCTGAGATCCTCGGGGCTTGGTGCCATTCTGAGGATCTCTTCGTTTGAGTGGCGCATGTCCGCGCAGAATCTGATGTCATGTGAGTCCTTCTTGGGGACAGGTACTATCAGTGGCACCCACAGGGTGGGTCCTACCGCCGGCTCAATGTCCTGCTTCAACACCTTGTGTAGTTCTTCTACTTGCCTCTGTATGTTCACAGGGATTACCTTGTAGTGTTGGGCCACTGGTGTACTGCCTGGTTGAAATGTAGGGTGATCTGTCGGCCCTTCAGCTTATGTAGGCCATTAAAGAGAATGGGGAACAGTTGTTCAATTTCTGCTGAAAGGTCAAAACACTGTTGGGCCATGAGCCGGTAAAGCATGTGTATCAACCCCATGTCCAAAGCACCTTTAAAGCTGAGAATGCACCCCGCTGTTTGTGGCAGCCTCCAACAGGTAAATGGGTGTCCTTTTTGGATTGAGTCTTGTATTTGCATTGGTCCATGAAGTATCCTTTGCATAGCAGCGGGGTCTTTGACCCATAGGGGTATATGGTCCCTTCTGTGGGCCTCACTTTGAGGCATGTGGAATGTTGCCATAAACGTCCTCGCTGATGACATTTACGGTGGCCCCCGTGTCAACCAGGAACTCGGTAGGCATGTTATTCACCTGGAGTAGCAGTATGGGGCTCTGTTCCTTTGCAATAGGATTCCCTAGGCCATAGAAATATTCTTTCTTTCTACGCTATGTTCCTTCTTTCTTGGCTCTTCCGCCGATGATTGGCTGGACCCACTGTCCGGTTGGTACTGCTCGGTCCGGAAGCACATGCATCTCTTTAGCCTTCCCTTGGGTTGTGTCGTGGATGAACGGCTTGATCGCCATTCTGGTGGTGTTCTCTCATATACACTCCCTCTTCTTTCTGCTCCTGGTGTTTCCAGAAAGGGGTTTCATACAATTGACTGGTACCCGCTGGGGGTCCTTGGGATTTCTCTCTCATGCGTACCATCGCACTGCCACTTCCTACACCTCGTGCCTGACTGCGGGACATACGGCATACCGCTTTTAAATGGTTGTGTCCCCCACACGCCAAGCACTGTTGGCCATGGCCGGGCAAGCAACTTCATGGGGAAACTCGTATCCGCATTGTTAGCAGAAAGTTTCCCCATTGCCTTTGTGCGGTGGTGTGGCCTCCACTTTGTTGATCCCCCTCAGACTGTACACTGGAGACTTTGACGTTGCTCATGCCCTACACCTGCAGTGCCAGCGCCACATTTGATCTTGCCAGGCACAGTATTTCCTCCAGCAACAAGGCTTCTGGAGCAGTCTTTTTCCTAAAGTTGGCATATTCACATCCAGCAATGATTTGGGACCGCAGGGCCCCCTCATTGGAATAGGTATTGAAATCACAACGCTTGAAGCGGATGCAGCGGCACATCGCAAGCGTCCATTGATTGTTTAGGCGTGTGGAATATGACGTTTATAGTCCACATTGGTGTGGGGCGTGAAATATTCGGTAAGGGCAGACCTTAAGCCCGTATACGAGTCAGTTGATCTAGCAGAGTACTCGTCCACTATGTCATGCACATTTGGACCTATGGCCAGCGTCCGTAGGCTGTGCTTCTTTTCATCATCCAAGGGACCTATGGCCCTGATATACACATTAAAATCCCTCGCCCACTGTCTCCAGCTGGGCCCCAGGTTGCTGGTCTCTGAGAGGTCAAAGTGAGTGGCCAGTTGCATGATAAGGTTGTCTTTGAGTCTCGAGCGCAGAGCCCCTGGTGGATTGACGGGCACCGTCAGATTATCCGAGTCAGACATGGTGTATTTGTGCAAAAGCCAGCCGAGGGTTACTTTGTGGCTGGGGTGGCATGTATGTCTCAATGGCAGTCTGTGGTATTGAGTGGCTGTGAATGTTCACGTGCCTTTCCTGCACATGCACCTTTAATACCCTTGTGGAGTTCTTGATAGCTTCTTTGTGGCAGTGGTAGCTGGCATACCGAAATAGCAGTCAGTGGTATGGCTTTACTTTGAATATACACATGCCCGTCCTGCACATGTACTTTTAATAACCTCCCTTCTTTGAGAAATATTGTTGTGGGCCCATTTTGTCTTTATTCGGTCAGTGTTTCCACACCTTGGGGTGGCAAGGGCACCTACACTGTTACGAGTGCTTTCCTTTCAAAGTCTGATTATTGAAATTCTATCCTTGTTGAACGAGGGAAACATGCAAGCAATTACCATTCGGCAAAATTGTCTACAGTGTGCAACAGTGATACAATTTAAGTAACACAGTTTGCTCCACTCTCATTAAACCCATAAGACGAGTATAACCCTGCACAGGTGAACAAAGTGAAACAAAACTGCAAAACATAAGTGTTTTGCACAACAGAAATGGAGCTCTGGAAAGCTCCCAGTTTAAGTGGAGAGTGTATCCAATTGTACTCGTCTAGTCCTCACAGGCCTTGTATTTAGCCTACTCAAATGTTGCCAATTGTGTATTACTTTTACTGCAAGAGACAGATCAATGTTTCCTAAACCCTACCTAAATTCCTCTTATTATGCAGTGGAGGAAGTGGGATTATGGACTTGGAGTACATTGGTCACAAAGGTGGGTAACTTTTACTCCTACTAAAATGATCAGAGAGTAAAGGGAACGGCTCTATGTATGATCACTTCATTTCTGACAGAGGGGTGGCAATGGTACACACGGCTCTTTTCAGGTCACTCCCTGCTATCTCGCACACAGAGTACCTCAATAAACCAGACTCTCGCCTCTCCTTTTCAACATCTACACGACTGCGCTCCTGAAGCTTGTTCAAAACGAGTGCCTCACATGCCTCAAATACGCACTGCACACACTGGCTCTCACGACCTGCCACATACTAGAGGACTCCTGGATGTTGACAAACCGACTGAAATATAATCCAACCAACACAGAATGTGTGATCTCTGGCACCACACCACCTGGACCAATGCAAATCCTGTGCCCAGAAGGAATGGGACCTTGCTTCTGAATTCAGGGGTGTTGCTAGGTCTGAAAAACACCCGGGGCTACGCTAATGTCGGAAATGTCAGGACTGGCGGCTAGCTAGCCTTTTGGTTGTAGCTCCTGAGATTCTATCCGGGGCTACAACAAAAACACCAGGGGCTATAGCCCCTTTAGCCCCTAACCCCCAAACTCCCTAGCAACGCCTCTGCATCTGATAACGACAACGGTCAGAAAGCTTGGATTCGTGGTGGACGCAACCTTGCACTTGAATCACAGGTTTAAGCCATTGCAAGGAACTGCTTCTTTCAAGTCTGAAAAATCTCATGCAACATGCTATACCTGTACTTAACGCACAGAACCAAAGCAGAGACAGCACTAGTAACCGCAAGACTGGATTACACTCGCCGCTTTTACTTGTGGTTTCTGGATTACCTACTCAACAGGCTTCAAAGGGTCTGGGATGCAGCATCTGGACTTCTGTGCTGTAACGCGTGCAAACCTATCATCACATCCTTCATAACACTGTCTCCCCTTCAAATGGAGGATTCGCTTCAAACCCCCAGGTGCGTTGCCCACTGCGTCTCCCATGGCAGGTGCCTAGAACCGATCACAAGTAAATGAATTCACCACCAGCCATCAAGAGCCACCTTGCCCTAGTAATCGTGCCAACTGTCAACCAGAAACGCCATGGGGGATCTTCCTCTCAGCCAAAATCTGGATTTCTCTGCCCAAACTGCCAAGCCCAAAGAAACTACCTGACCTTCCTGAAGCATCTGGAAACCTTGCTATGCAATTAACACACAAGAGCTGCACTAAACCTTCAACCAACCGACACGCGGTTGCGCTAGCGTTCACCCAAGGATAGCTTTTCTGTATAACTTGCCAGCAAAGGACTGTGGGAGACCAGACTCATTCAGGTGCCCCTCCAAGGGACCTTTCAAACGGAATCCGACCAACATGGTCATGAACATGCAACAGGCCAGTGCACAAACCCTCAGCTGAGTAGTAACGGAGGCTCTGCTGATGGTCGCTCTCCGTTACTTCCTGTCTAACCAGGTCCAGCAAAAAGGTCTCCCTGACCTGGAAAATTCCACACTGCCAAAGCCAGGATTCGAACCCAGGTGGTTTGATACAGGGAGGAGACACTTACCCACAGACCACGTAAACTTCTGATCACGGTGCCTGTGAAATAGCTCATTAGGATTGTACCCTGCAGGAAATAATGAAATACAACCTTTTCAGTTTAAAAGGGGTGCACCTTTTATTGTTTGCCAGCAACATTACACAAAACGTCCCCCTCTTTTTTTTTTTTTCTCCAGGTGGTCATGATTAATCTTGGGAGACAACTGCTTATTAGACCTGTGCACTATCTTCAAGCCAAAAAGACCAATTTAATGAAACTTGCATGTTTTACTTTACATTTTGTTCACTTCCTGTGATGGCATTTGCCACCGGATTTGTTAGTCCACCCAATGAAGCCTACATCCAGGGTTCTACTACAGGCCACCAGAATCACACGGACACCAAGCATGCAGGGCCTGCAGGCATCAACACAGGATCACGAGATTCACACCTGCCTGTTCCCGCTTACCCACAGCAAACCACACACCCTCTTTTTCTTTTGCAGGACCAGGAGGCCCGGCAAAATGGCATTATTGGGTACAAATCCTGCTAAAAGTTTAATGGAGCTGGGCTCTGCTTTGAGATGAAATGCAAAACACTGAGCTTTGAATAGCCACAGACCTCCAGTGTGCAGAAATGTGTCCAAATGGGCAGTGTGCCGAAATAAAAGAGCAGTGTGTGAAAATGCTCCAACTACAGTGTACAGAAGACGAGCGTTGGCAACACTATATAAATGAACCGCCTGGTGCCCACACGTTCACACCTGATTTCCCGTTGCCCTTGCAAAAACCGGCAGGCAAATGGCCGCTTAGTACCACTGACGGCATCAGGTACAAACCACAGAGTCTTTGGAAGCCGTAGACACCCTCCCTCTCTCCCAGAGACGCTGCGGTGGGGTCAGCACTTCACCAGGCCGCATGCACGCCTTTGGCCGGATGGGATCACGGGTGGCTTGTTTCTTTTCTAGTAGGATTTTCTGTTGGGATTTGGCAAAATGGTCGCCATGCGAGCTCCAGGACCGACATTGGCGGCACCGGCCGGGCCAGAAGCAGAACATTTTAAGGTGTGGAAGGAAACCACTTTTACTGAAAATATCTCGAGGCACTGCCAATTGTCAGTGAGAGTTACTCCCCGGGCTGCATGTTTGTTAGGCGAGCTTCACAAGTTGCTGGTGGTGCCCGGGACAATTTAGGGTGGCCAACCGTCCCGTCTGTAATGTGTTACCCCTCCTGGGGAGCATGGTATCTCCCAGACTCGTGCTCCTTTCTCATGGCAGTCACCACGTGACTAGCTTTAATAAAAAAGAATGAGCGACCGCCCGCTCAGAGTAACTGAATATGGTGTGCTGTGTAATTATTGCGCAGCGGCCTGCCCTGCAGGGCCCTCCACCATGACAGTGCCCCAAGCCGGGCATCGCTGTCCCTCATGGCCGTCTGCCATGCCTGATGAGTCCCTGCTGTGCAACTCGATCACTGGAAGCCCGTGCCCCTGCTGGGCAACGCCCAGGCCATGGAGGAACCTGTGTGCCCACAGGCTGACCAGGTGCCCCTGGTCCAAAGATGTCTGCTGGGTGCCACCAGCCTTGATGTCATGTTGGGTGATCCCGACGCAAGCTGTAATTATGCTGCCTGAACGGAGCCCATGTGTCTGCTGGGTGCCCCCAGGATGTCGGCTGGGTGGCCCCAGCCTTGGTCTGCCTGGCCTGCGCTACCACCGGCCAGGACATAACACCGCCTTTTACAGGACTGTCCCATTTTCATGGGCTTTGTCCAGGACAAGTAAATGTCCTGCATTGCTCTTCTGAAGCAGCAATTAGCGTTGCAGGGAAGCTCAATGGCTGCCCTTGGGGTGGTTTGCGTCAACAAAGCATTGCAACAAGAGGGCTGAGGAGTTCATGGGTGGCGGGGGGGAGTGGAGTGCCTGTTGGAGGACGTTGTCCCTTATGCGTGTGAATGGTGGGTGTTAAATGGGAGGAGCTCGACGCTGCATGCTGTGTGGAATAATGCCTGAAACGGGTTCTTTCTCAAGGCATTTTATTTCACTGCAAACAGTTTTAAAACCTAAATGAGATTTGTTTAGGCTTGCGTATCTTTGGAGGCTGCTACTGTAAACGTGCATTCAGGTTGGGGAAAAATAAAGCTGTCCTCGTTTGTTTTTTGCTCGACATGTTTCTAAGACTGTGTGTATATATTCACGTTCAGTTTCTTATGAGAGTTTTACTTTTCAAAGCATTGATATAAAACCAGTTCTTTGATAACTTCACATTCACAAAGGTGTAATTTTGACTTGAACGGCCTCCCATAAACAAATACTTATAGGATCTATTGCTGCGAGGATGTGAGGTCAAGTGTGCGCAGGGCAGACGGGGCCCTATCCCAGTGTGTGAACATGGGCAGATCATGTAAACCCGCATGGCCTGATCCGCCAAAACTGGGAGTCCCTGGGCGTGATTTGGTGTGCAATTTCTGATATCACAACATCCTCCCTCGTGGTTTGCTAAGCTTGGCAGGTGTTACATATTAACAGTAGTGAGCATTCACGTATTGAACACCACAAGGATATTTCTCTCTTGGATTCACATTTTTTTTTTTAAGCACTTAGCATCGAGGCGCTGTTACAGGATTTTTTTTAATTGCATAATTGTTTTTTTTTGTGGTCCTAGTTGCGTATTTATAATGCGCTTAAGCGCGACCGGGGATCGAACCATGTCATCTTGCTTCCAAGGCGAACACGTTGCTGCTGAGCTATCCTCCCGGGACAATACGAAGCACCTATTCATGCCTCTGACAATGATGCTGTAGACTAGAATATCCAAGACTGGCACGCCTTGTAATGTTATTCTCCATAAAGCCACTTCTGATGATCTGGATACAGTTGCAAATGAGTGGGCCTGTATGTATTTTTGTTGCATATATGCTCGCAACTCCTAAGAAAGGACCCAAAGATAAATCTATCCAGTCAAACCCTTTATGCATAAGTCTTTTTTTTTTATCATTTTGTGCGTGCTGTGCTCGTGTTAAATGGCCTTTGCAAGCCATAAACGTGATGGGGTCGAGGGAAAGCGGTGCACCAATGATGCTGTCAAATTTCTGATGCACTATCGCAGCCAAAGTGTCCGTGGAAACAATTTTGCAAAGTTAGCCATCCTAGGGAACATAGTTTTGATGGCATGTTGGTCTTCCGATTTATATCTATTGCTCACTACCTGCTGGTGTTGCTGTCACTCTACAGGTATTTCTTCACCTGTTAATATTGCTGACTTTTTCCCATGCTTATTGTCTTAATGTTTACAGCATTAAGACATTGCTGGTACCGATTGCCAAAGATGCCCGCGGTCTGCACGTTGCTGACTGTAATTATAATGTTGCTGACTGGCGCCAGATTTTGTCTTGGAATCTTTGCTGACTCAATAGTTGCAGGCGGTTATTTATACCGCGCAGAAACCCCAGAGGATACTCGAGCGCTCTGAAGACTGGATGCTGGGCAAAAGCTGCACGGCAAGGGTGAAAAGACGCGCTCTCAGACCAGAGCCAGCAAGGTAGAGCGTTCCAGAGTGTGAGGCCCAGTGCAGAAAAGCAATGGTGGCCTTCTTTGGGTGGAACTTCGCGCTCCAGTCTTGTTGTTTGTTTTATTCTGTTTTTCATTGGGCCGCTGTTTCATGTGGAGAGGAATGGTCTTCTATTTGGACCTGCTAGTGACGGGGAGGCAGCATAGACGTTCGGAGGATAGACCGGGCACGCATCCACTGCCACTCTGGCTCTTAATTTCATATCATGGCCAGCAGCTTCTAAGATAATGGCTACTTCTGGATATTTCTTTAATCCACCTCTGGTGAGATTTCTTCTCTGTCTATGATGATGCCTTTTTTTTTAATGATTCCATCTTTACACCCAGTAGCAACTCCACTACTAATTCTTCGGATTTACCTATGCTTCAATGATAGGTTGGTTATCCAGCCTTTCAGCGACGGATGTAATTTAATTTTTATGGTAATCGTTCTATGATCTTTTGTGGTGTTGGCGTGCTGGCGGAGTATCTGATGTCATGCACCAATGAGCAGGGAACCTGTTTTGTCTGCTTTCAGGTGAAGTGTTTTTAATTCTAGGTGGATGTTGGTGGATTATTACATGATTTCACTGTGTTGACAAATGCCAGCCTGTTGACTTTTGCTTGCTTTCGAGCTCATAGAGAGTTCTAGACGCATAACCGCAGAATTTGAAAAATACAGGCCGTCTCAGTAAATCTTGTACCTGGCACTGTGTAAACCGGGACGGTGGACTGAGCAGGAGTGGCGCTGTGTACTTATGCACAATGCTGTTCATGTCCAGCTTTGTCCTTCCGTACGTTCTAAGAGACATGTAAAATCAGGTACACGGAGTATGTAAATCGTTCTGTCTGTATATTTTTCCTTCACATTTTGACTGGTGTCTATGGATTTGCTCCCAGATGTTGTCAGTTAGTGACTTGTACATGTTGCTGGATGGAGCGTGGCGAACCCTGTGCTCTTGAGCGGCAAGACCGATCCGTGGCTTTTGACACAGATGACCATGGGCCCATTTTAAGGATGCTGGAGAGACGGACTGGGATAGGTCGAAGTGTCCTGGATGGGTTTTCCTCCTTTCTATCGGGCTGCTCTTAAACTCTCCAGGTGGAAACATCTAGGTCCGCTTCCCATCCAGTGACCTGTGTGGTTCCCCAGGGGTCGATGCTGTCTCCATTACAATTCAAGCTATAGATGGAGCCACTGTGTGACCTGGTGGCAGAGGATACTATTTGCCCGTATGCCAAGAACACACAATTCTACCTCCAAAGAGTTGTCGGCTGCTGATCCACATCACCTGTAGAGGTATCTTCCTTGTATTGAGGCCTGGATGTCCCCAGATTTTCCCAAACTAAATCCATCAAAAACAGAGTTTTTGTTCTTTCCTACATGGAAGAGGGGAGGGGTACTTAGGGAATAGCTCAGTGCCATGCAACAAGGCTCTTTCCAGCTTATTCCATCAGAAGGTGCCAGCTAAGGCAATTGCTTTCTTTCTAGGCCCTGCACTTAATTTGAATGGAGACATGGAGATCATGTCAAAGACGGCTTCTGGCAGCTACACCTACTGAATAAAATGGGGCCCTTTGTACCTATAAAAGATATTCGTACAGTTGTCCGGACACTATTGACTGGGAAATGCACGCTTATTGAGTGTTCAAACACCAAGGTGGCTTCCTTGGGAAGTGTGCTTCTTATGACTGCCAATCTTATCACATGAAATCAGATGTTTGTCCCTCTAACTCCTCATTGGCTGCCCTTAGAGCCTTGTAGAGTTTCTGGGATTGTCTGTATTCCCCCTGCCCCCCGGCTATCCTGCCAGATCCACAAAATAGTGCATTGGGATCAACCTTGTTTTTAAGAAGAACAATTCAAAATAGTGTGTAGAGACAGTAAAAGCGAGCATTTCAGACTATGCATCAACATTATGGAATTCACTTCTGCGTTCTCTGCACCTGGCTCCAGCATTACTCATTTTCAGGAGGGAATGAAGACTGGTCGTTTTAGGATGTTGCTTTCCAGCTAGCCCCCTTGGTATAGGCAGGTATTAAGGGAAAGAGTGAGTGTTTATTTTGTACTGGATGCCTTCAGGGGTTTATCAGCTAACATACTTAATCGCCTTGCCAAGTTAAATAGGCGCATTATAAATCTGTAAAATAAGTAATTGGCCATAGATTTATATGTGAACCCAACTGGTAATCCCAGAGCAGGCGATAAGTGGACCTTCCTACCTACTGGGTCTTAGACTTGATACAATATATAAACAAAAGGAAGCTTCTGGTAGTAATCACTCTCATCACCCTTGACTGAGAAGCAGTCCTACAGTAATGGACCCTCGCAGGGGTGGTGTTGTGAAGAATGTAACATTACTTTTATTATACAAGTCACATAAAAGATATCATGATAATGATGTGTTATTTATATAGCGCCTTAATCCAAAGCGCTTGTTTCCCCATATGTTGATTCGTTATAAAAAAGTTTCACCTGTACACATACATCATTACAATTACAAATATTCACATATACTGTTTGAAATTCACGTTTGTAAACAGCGCCAAGACCATTCTGCCCATACAATGTTCTGAATAGAGCGAATGCACCTGTCGGCACTCCAGCCTTGATGTAGCTGCACATGTTGCCAGCTGTTCATATATTTCAGGCACATGTTGTCAGCGATGTATAGGTTGACTATGGCTGTTGCTGGATGCCCATAGCTTGTTCTGTACATGTGTTCGCTTCTGGATGTACCTGCACACGTTGCCGACTGTTTCTATCTGTTAATTGCTCTCTCCAGATGTGCTTGTTAATTTTGCCGACTGGCCTTTTCCATATTGCCCCTTGATTTTGCATGTACACATTGGTGACTGTCGGTTTTGCCTTTACATGTTGCTGGTTGTTTAAAGATTCAGCCTGAACATGTTAATGTCTGTCAATCTAGACTGCATATAAATAGTTGGATCTATTTATATTGCCTTTCTGAAAAGGTTGCGGTCTTCAGAGGGGTGTAACATTGTAATACTGTTTGTAAATCCTTTTTTTTTGTCTAAAAGATGCGACCAGCTGTACGCTTGTAAATGTTGCTGAGTGTCGGAAGGATGCTGTCATTCTGTCTGTAATAGCTGTAGATGTTGCTGTCAGTAAAGGTTGCTGATTGTAGATGTTGCTGTCAGTAAAGGTTGCCCACTATCTAAAGGTGGCTATTTTTTTGTAACAGTTGTTTTCTGCCTGGTAAGGTTGCTTACTCTGTAAATGTTGTCTGTAATTGTTACTGACTGCCTATGTTGCTGACTGCCTAAAGGTTGCTGAACACTAGTAAATGTTGCTGTAGGCTTGTGAATGTTACTGGCTGTCTGTAAATGAGTGCCAGGAGTGGGCTTAGTCACGTGACCGCCACTTTCTTGCGCGACCCTTTTTATTGAGGACATCCTCCCACATCTCCACCCTCTTCTTTCCAGACAGGACCATGAGGCTGTGGGCATGCTGCCGGCTTCACGTGCTGGGGGTGGCGTTGGCGGTGTGTCTCGCCATCGGATTCACCATACAGATCCTGGGAATCCCTTTCCAGAAGAGGTGAGTCTTGCATTCTTCTCAGCACTTCTTTCTGTCCGAGCACAGAGAGTGTTTAATATCAGATCAGTCCTATTGGCATTAGGGGCCTCCGCCCCTGCTCTGCAGGAGTAGTTGAGGTGAGTGTCAGGGTGGTTTCCCAATGTAGACCCGTCACACCCTATTTCCTGGGATGGCATAAGTGCTGATGAGGTGTCTTGCTTCTCCAAGTCCCATATTCTATCTCTTCTGGTAGCGCAGTCGTAGGGATGTACTCCCTGAACAGTTTCCATGCCTTGCCTTGTCGGATGATGCAGAGGGCAGTTGGGGGAGCCCTGGCACTGGCCGCCATTTGTAATGGAGTATTCCCATAGTGGTGGGTTGCATGCTCTGAAATAGAGATGGGGTGGGGGGCCCCGTCTCCTCTAGTTTTGCAGGGAATAGTTAGATGCATCCTAGGAGACCCTAGGCCCTGTTTCTTAGGGGGTTGCAGCAATTAGTGACCCTAACCCTCGGAGATTATCCTTGTGCAGAGTTCTGACTGATGTTCCTTTTCAGGTTGCCTCCTAGGACTGAGCAGGTGGGACGCCTCTTCCCCTGGAGCGCCCTGGATCGGGTGGCTCAGCCGGCGGCGAGGACATGCCAGCCCAAGCTGCACCTGGTCTTCCTCAAGACACACAAGACCGGCAGCAGTACCATCCTGAACATTTTACACCGCCTGGGCGAACGGCGCAACCTGACATTTGCCCTACCCACCAAATACCAGTTCAGCTACCCCAACCTCTTCCATTCCCGCCGAGTGAAGGGCTACAGGGAGGCTGCCAGGCAGAAATACGACATCCTGTGCCACCACATGCGCTTCTATCTGCCCGAGGTAGGTGACTCTTCTTCCCCTCTAGCCTGCGCATAGCCCTTCCGTGCCGGCCGCCATGCCTCAGAGGTGGGAAGCGCGCCAGGTTATTCCAGCGATAATACAGCTATTGTTTGTCAGCGGAATACAAGTTGGGTCTCTGGAAGGTGAACTCCAGCCATAGCAATAACAGACATAGTGTGTACTTTCCAAACAAAAAGAGCTCTATAAAAAAAAAAAAAACAGAAATCCAAAACGGAGGTAGTGGAAATGCAGTCTGACACAGAAGCTAAGTACGATACTGGGAACAACTTCACAGGTGTTGCAGAAGTAAAGCGTTCTCATTAGTACCTTTGCTTTTGCACAAGCACCACCTATACACCAAAGCTAATCCATTGTAGTACAGGTAGGAGGGAGATGGGACACGAAGAGGCATATACTGCTTGTGGGTAATGTTTAGTTATGTAGGCCCTAAACAGCAAAAAAGTGTGATGTTACGGCTTGGTATAGCAAGCTCAAAGGGATCCCAGGAGGATGTGTGTTGGCCCGGGAGGGGCAGCTTGTGCGTCGAAACTGCCAAGGAGATTAGCATGGCCATGAGCAGTTAATGGATGGGTAGTTACAAAAGTAACAAACCTATGTATAAGTACCAGACAGAAGGTATCTACCTGGACATAGCGGCTCTGAATCTAATTGTGACACGCCTTACTATAGCAGTACACGCTTTTGACGTTACTTCATTGCACTCATCTTATAAGTCACTATCACTCTCCCTCTGGTTACAACACTCCACAGCCCTTGGACCCTCTGAATATTAGACCCTTCAATTCTTGAACCAATTAATGACGTTCTTGTGTATCTTGAACGTTTGGAATTCTCATACTACTCCTTACCACCTATCCCAGGTGCCACCCGGCACATTCAATTTACCCTTTCTCTCACTCGCCCGCCGGGTTCAGAATACTGTGAATTTTCCCACCTTATAAATGTTGGAACCTTCCATTGAGCCTTGCTTGCACCCTTCAGTGATCAGTGCATGCCTTATTGCATGCTTGCTTATCTCTGATTGGTCCACTTTGCCAAGTCTCTGTATGTTCTGTTATGTTAAGTTGACTTGTACCATGCACCGTTACCATTCGTATGGTCTTCAGGCACGCTTGTGGTTCTGTATGAGAAGGTATTGGATAGGTTAGTGGGAGGAGAGAGAGAGAGAGGGAGTAGGATAGAAATTGTGCTTTTCTGTTTGTGCACGTAGAACCAAGAGGAACTGGTGTCTAGTGCATGTCAGGTTTCTTGGTGGGTTTGGGTTGTGTGCAATGGGGTGATTGTGTCTGTATCGGCAGCGTCCAGTGAGTGGGTGTTTGTTTGCGGCAGTTGATTTTGTGGTGAATGAGTGGGTTGTGTGTTTCAGTGGAAACTAGGCTGCTCCGGAGGATTGTGTGGGTTAATTGCGAGGTATGCTGGAGAGGAGTTGGAAGTGGGAGGTTAGTAGTTGGTGGTTTTCATTTCGGTCCCTTTTGTGCTGTTGAGAGGGTCCTCTTTGTGGTAGTTATTGGTGGTTAAATAGCCAAGTTCTCAGTCAATTTTCTGAAAGTGAGATGGTTGTGTATTGTCCCGATTTCCTATGGCATTGTGATCCATAGATTGGGCAGTTGGGCATGAGAATGCTGTTCTGCGAATTTCCTTTTTTTCAACTTGTTTCATTTAGATTTGGAGGTCATTGCTGTATGATGGGTGTCTTCCTGGCTGGTAGCCGATGATTTTGGCCTGGAGGAATTCGGCTCCTTGTCAGTGTAGTGATTTGTGGGCAATGCAGAGGGCTTTGAACTTACTTTGCTTTTTTTTACCGGGAGCCAGTGTAGGCTTCTTAGCACTGGTGTGATGTGGCCTCTTCTGTTAGTCTCAGGAGTATCGTAGCTGCAGGGTTTTGGATGCGCTGGGGTTTTTGGGTGAGCCGTTCTGGCATTGCAAGGTAGAGGCTGTTCGCATTGTCGATTCTTGATAAAACCAGGGAGATTGTGGCGAGGGTTCTGTGTGGGGAGGGGAGCTAAGGCAGCATCCCTCTGATTAATGTCTCATAAGGTGGAACCATTTCTTTGTAATAGCGTTGTGGTTCAAGAGTTCCTGTTAGGGATTTTTTCTAAAGTTCACCTGTAGTTGGATTTTCTAAAACTGCCCCCTGGGTACACAGTGCTCCAACTTTTAGTATAGACCTGAATCTTCAGTTCCAGTGCTTGTCTGTCTGTGCACCAGGAATCCAACCTTTTATCCAGGGACCCAGCCAATCAGCACTTGCACTACATTCAAACTTTGGGAAGTGGCTGTCCTTTCAGGAGAACGAGCCTCCCAGTTGGAACTGGTTCCAGGCAGGCATGTCAGAAGACCAACATCAGCAGAGTTTTGGGATCTTCCCCTGCGTCCTGTCCTGTCCTCAGACACGCTGGAGCCCTGGTGGGCTTCACAAAAGATTCCCGACAAAGACAAACGTCAAACCAGTACCTCCCCCACCCAGCACAGAAGAAGGATCAAGAAAGGACAAGCAACCAAGAAAAGGCAAAAAAAACGAGTCACCATTTTGAGTCAATGGTGACCCCCTGTGCATTACCGCAGCTGTGAGCACAGGCTGCGTGTACAAATGACACAAATGGTGGTAAATCACGTCCACTGCCACCTGCCATTCAGGTATGCTTGACACTGTATAAATGTTCCAGGAGCAGCGAGAAAGTGCTGCAAAAGGAAATTACAAATGCGCATAAAGTTGGAGGAAAGCAAGACTCCAAAAATAAAGGATGTAGAAATACAAATATGACTCGCATAGCCAGAGTAAAAGAGGGGCTGAGCGGGGAAAAAGGATCCCACTCACCCAGGAACATAGACAAAAAATCCACAAGACTAGCTGCAAGTGCTGGGGGTCTCACAGGTGAAGGAGGTTTGGCATAAAAAAGAAACATCTACCTAACCGTTCCCATGCCAGGTGGCCAAACATTGCCCCTATCCCTGGTTATAATAATAATGAATTTTTAATAGTGTTTACTATCGCAACTTGTGCTACGTTGTAGCATAGTAAAGAATGGGGAGCTCGTTTTGCTCCAATGTGGAATTTGGTGGCAGGGAGCCGTTCCGTTTAAACTTACATGTAGGTGGCTCCCCGCTGCCGAATTCTGGTCATTTGCACAGTGCAGTGCAAATGTGCAGGGCAAAATGCAGCATACACGTATGTACACTGCTTTTGCCCTGCACATTGGCACTGTGCCGTGCAGATGAATAAATGTTGCCTGCTGTGCTCGCAGGGCATGCAGCCTTTGCAATGGATCCCTATGGAGTCTGGCTGCTGTATAATGGGACATAAAGACGGCGTGCGCCATGGTGATCCCCAGCATTTGCACCGGCATGTCAATGTATTTCGTTGCAAATCCTGAAGCATTTGTACGGCAGGAAGGAAGGTGGCAGAAACGCAAGTTGTGTACCGCCCCTCCTCGCCGCCATACAAATGAATGAAAATGGGGCGTGACAGGAATACGCAGTTTAAAAACCTTATGCAAGCTTTTATGCCGATGATTTCCGTTACGTGGAGCCGAAAATGAGCTCCTAGCTACTATCAGCGCCCATATTTCACAGTACACAATGTACCAATCGCAGAAGGAACAAAGACCGCGTCAACCGTGTATAAAAGATTAAATGCGTTGGCCTTGCTGATATCCAGAACCAAGAACCCGCAGGAAGAATTCACAGGTCTGCAGGCGCTACTTCACCTACTCAATAGCCCGATGTTCCTCAGGGTGTTGGGGAGGCGGTAGACACCATGTCGAGAGGTCACCTGACCCCCCACTATTGCTTTATTTCATCTGTTTACTCTCCCGCCCTTCCCTTCCGTGGCCTCCGGTCACCCTCCCATTTGGTCTCGCTTTTCTCCCTCTTTCTCGCTCCCTCTTGTGCTATCTTTCTCTCTCTTAGGTTGTCTCCCTCTTCTTATTCTGTTCTTTATCTCCCATCTTTCCGTGTCTTCTATCTTTCTCAAGTGATGTCTCTCTCTACTTCTTTCCATCTCCCCTCCCATTCAGTCTCTCATCATTGTTCTTCCTGTTGCATCTCTCCTGTTTGTCCCTTCCATGCAGCGCCTTACTGTCTTGTTTGACCTGGTCTCTTTCCTCTACCCTCTCGTTTCGTCTCTCCAATACCGTTGTCTCTTCTTAATCTCCTTTATGCTGTGTCTTCTCTCTCATTCTGTGCTATTGGTATCTCTCCTTTCCTTCAAGGCCCTACTCTATTCCTCCCATTCCGGTTCTTTTCTCCCTCCAAGTCTCTGTTTTCTCCTTCCCTCCCAGGTTGTCTTCATTTTTCTCGCCGTATTCTCTTCCCTCTTCCTCCAATGCTGCCTTTCCTCTCTCCTTTCCATCTTTTCCTTTCTGTCTTTATTCTCCCTTCCATGCCGCCTTCCTCCTACAGCCTCAGATCCCTTCTACCAAAGGCCCAGGTAACAGCCACCCCTGTCCCCTGCACCGCCTCACGACCTCTTAGTTGGTGGTACTTTACACTATATGTCCCGGAGGATAGCTCAGCAGCAACGTCACGAACCTCGGGTCCGCCTTAGAAACCTCCGGGTATTAAGCACGTTATAAATACGCAACTAAGAGACATTATTCCTGTAACAGCGCCTCGATGCTCCCGGGCTGTGTGAGCGCTTTCAAAATGCAACTAAAATAAAAAAAATAAAGAAATATATAAATATACATATTGGAATAACAGCCTTTTGGAAGCGAACTATGCTACCTTAGTGTAACGTTCATACCACCATCAGCTGGTAATACTGACGTGTGCTTCACTTAACGTTATGTCCCTTAATGGTGTCTTCCGTAGTGTCTACCGTTTTACCATGTCTTGTATCTTCTCAACATAAACAGCACAAATGCCGGAGCATCCTCTGCCATGGCACGTTCTTTATTAATATTATTGATTACCTTTTCCCAAGCTACTGATTGGACGCTAACCTGCAGCGTGTGACCCAATTCCATGCAGACCTACCTAGTTTCTGGGTTTAGTCTGGAGATTCAAGGTTTCCAGGCTCTTCTCGGCCTCTGGGGGAAGAGCTTGGAGTCTCTGGGATTTCCAGTGGTGCCAGAAACTCCTCCCACACCTCAATATGATTGGCCACATGTCCATCTGTAGCCAATCACATGGAGGTGTAGGCGGAGACGCAGTATACTGACGAAATCCCACACATATCGGGCATCGCACTGGTCTGTGTGGTTATTTTATTTACATTTTGTACCAAGTGGGCGGGACAATGGGTGAGGAAGTGGGCGGAGTCTTGCATGGGTGTGGACAGGTGCGCCCGGTAACGCTAATCTCTGGATGTTTCCCTTCCAAATGGAGGCAGCTCTGACTTCATGGCTTCAGAAATGGTAGCCGCCAGCCAAATCTCCTCACGAGAAATTCAACACATACACTGGCGTGACATCCTAAACACATGGCTTCACGAAACGGTATTTTTTGACGACACATAACCTGCACACTCTTCCTAATGATCACGTGTCCCATTAGTCATGCGTATTTCCGCTTTGTACCGCCCCCACAGCAAGCCATACTCTTCCCTCTGATACTACGAGACTATGCACAGTGCCCAGCATCCCTGCACACCTTCTTACGAGACTATGCACAGTGCCCAGCATCCCTGCACACCTTCTTACAAGACTATGCACAGTGCCCAGCATCCCTGCACACCTTCTTACGAGACTATGCACAGTGCTATGCACAGTGCCCAGCATCCCTGCACACCTTCTTACGAGACTATGCACAGTGCCCAGCATCCCTGCACACCTTCTTACGAGACTATGCACAGTGCCCAGCATCCCTGCACACCTTCTTACGAGACTATGCACAGTGCTATGCACAGTGCCCAGCATCCCTGCACACCTTCTTACGAGACTATGCACAGTGCCCAGCATCCCTGCACACCTTCTTACGAGACTATGCACAGTGCTATGCACAGTGCCCAGCATCCCTGCATACCTTCTTACGAGACTGTGCACAGTGCCCAGCATCCCTGCACACCTTGTTACGAGACTGTGCACAGTGCCCAGCATCCCTGCACACCTTCTTACGAGACTGCGCACAGTGCCCAGCATCCCTGCACACCTTCTTATGAGACTATGCACAGTGCCCAGCATCCCTGCACACCTTCTTACGAGACTATGCACAGTGCCCAGCATCCCTGCGCACCTTCTTACGAGACTATGCACAGTGCCCAGCATCCCTGCACACCTTATGTTATAATATGAGTGCCGCCACCGTAGGGACCTCTCTGCCCAGACGAGTGCCTGAGAGTGGCGTATTGTGCCTTAGTCTGTGGCAGTGCTTTAAGTGGGGTAAGCAATTGAGGGGGGGCCCTCGTTTGGGGGCGTGGCTTTCATTGTGGGCGTGGCCTAAAAGTGCACAAATCATAGTAAGGTGCGCAAACAAATATATAAATGTGAGCATTTATATGTTTGTATGCGTACTACTATGGTGTGTGTACTTTTCAAGCCATATTCTATAAACATAGCAATGTTACATATTTCTATGTTTATAAAAGGTGGCTTGAAAAGTGCACACACCATAGTAAGTTACGCACACTTGTGTGCTTACCTTACTATGTATGGTTTGTGTACTTTTCAAGCCACCTTTTATAAACATAGATATTTGTTAGATGTTTCTATGTTTCTAAAAGATGGCTTGACAGGTAAACGATTCAAGGCATCTTTTATAAAGGGTTGATGACGGACAAAACGAACCGCAAGGTGGCTTTGTCCGTCGACAAAGCTTTATAAAAGATGCCTTGAATTGTGCACGTTTCAAGCCGTCTTTTATAAACATAGAAATATTTCTACCTTTATAAAAGATGGCTTGAAACGTACACAGTTCAAGGCATCTTTTATAAAGCTTTGCCAATGGAGAAAGGCACCTCGGGCTCTGTGATCTATCTACTCAGAGCACATAGATCACTGAGCCCGAGGCGTCTTTCACTCTCTGCGAACCCGCGGGCTCCGTGATTTAATCTGCATATTAGATCACGGAGCCGCGGGGGTCAGTGACCTGGGGAGGGAAAACAAAGGGACAGTAACTTCCTCTGATGACCCTGATGAGGGGTCATCAGAGGGAGTTAAACTAACTGACAGAAGTGCCGCCAGCCTCAGCGTCGCTGTGGCTGGCTGGCACTTCTGTTAGCTTGGCCGACATAATGATGGGGGCGGCCGCTGCGGGATAATGCATCCCGCCAATGTTGTGTGGGACGGGGGGCCCCGGCTCAGGCCCACTTTCTGGAGACTGCCGGGGCCCGGCCCCGGCAGGCCCGGCCCACTTAAAGCACTGGTCTGTGGCATCCATGCCGTGGTCCTACCTGCTGCTCAGCCCCCACAATCCTTCCTATTAAAGTTGCTATTGTATTCTGCCCACTACATCTGTAGCAACCCGTTCCTTATGCCTTGGACCATACCACACACTCTCTTTCGTGCTTCCCGTCTGCTCCCCATTAGCAATCCTTTTGTTGACCACTACATATTTTTCCTCCCTTCGGCACTCGATTAGGTGACTTTGGGGCAGTCTAGCATGGCCCACTAACGACTTCGATTTGGGGGGGTCCTAAAGATGGCTAGTTGCAAGCTTCAACGGCTGCTGGATATGTTGGCCAGGCAGCTATTTACGAAGCCCCCCCCCTTTCCGAGCCACCTCACCCCCATGCTACCCTTGCTTCATTGTCTTCCAGTGACCGTATCTTTTCGCCTCTTGGGTCCTAGAAAACCCCCATGCCAAAGGCCGTAGGAAGCTCATTCAACACCCCTATCCAAAAACCCTCGAAAGGGCGGCTTAAGATTTGCCATTTAGTCACGCAGATCCCAACTCCTCCAGTGATGGGGCAGAAGGCTCTGAAATGCTCTAACTCATTAAAAAAAATATCGTTTCAACGGCTTGAAGTGTACAAAAAGAAGTAGTGGAACTATGTGCCCTGCTGGCCTGCCCCCGCACCCCACAAACACCATTGCCGCACCCTCCCATGCGCAACCCCAACCCTCAAACAAGCACGCATGCTGCTTAAGGGAACGTGCAGTGCAAGGATCAACTTCTTCCTGCACTTTTATTCTAAAAACCAAGCCATTCCGGAACGGTTTTTTTTTTAAAAAAAAAGTATATGAATGGTAAAAACGTAATTAAAAAAAAAACTAGAGGAGCACCACGGCTCGTTTCATTGTTTACTCAGCTGTTTTAGGCTAGAGGAATAGCGCCTGGAAGCCGCTGCACTGGTAGCAGTGCACTTTGTGAGAGAAGAATGAAGCAGTTTATGAGATGATATGCAATGGGTACAATGCCTTGGGATTGCTAGTGTATCCAAGGTAGGCAGTTTTCTACAGTGGTCCGCTGCTTCTTTAAGCTGGGTTCACGTTCAATAAATCCCCAAAATAAAATAAAAAAATTAATGAAATGTGTGCCTTGAGCAGAGCTTCTGGCCATGTGTAACACCCCATGACTCACATGTTGATTAAGGGCACACATGTCAGTTGACCAGGGTTACACTAAACATCTCCCAGTACCCACATATGCCCAAGAGACTTCATTGCTGGCGCCATGCTGTGTTCTCTCTTCCTGGAGATGAATCGAATCTAATCTTCCATGCTTAGCCAATAATTGTAAAGGTTTATCCCATTTGGCACGGGGCCTGTCTCGGGATTGGTTCAGAGCATTGTCACTCTTTTGGCCCCTCCATGTAAACTCCACTCAACACTTATTCTCTTCTCCTTTGGAGCCCCACTCCAACTTCTCCAACCCAGCTCGACAATCTCTGCTACCCTTGCACTCTACCCCTAAACCCCTGGGTGCCTCCCAGGGCTCAAGCCCTAAAATAAAAAGTGGGCGGACTCCCAACGTATGCAGTAGGATGTGACGTCACAGGCAGTTATCATAATGTGAAACAAATGTGCATATTTTCATTTTAGGGTCTCTTTCCCAACCCTGTGCTTGGAGATTCTGTGGCCTCACGGTTATGCATCTTGTCTCTGAACCATGCCACCTCGGTTCGAATCCCGGGTACGAGAGGCAGGGGGCCCCCATCTTAAAACAGAAAGGGAGGACTGTGTCCACCCTCTGAAAAATGTGGGTGGACGCTGTCCACCTGCGTGTTCACTCAATTTGAGCCCTGCTGCCTCCCCTATGTGTACGGTCCATTGTTACATACGTGATCCGGGCAAAAAAAGAAGATATGTATATTCTAGACACATCTCGCTGTCCAGGCCCTCCATCTTTCTCTGCACGTCCCCCATCGCCTGCCCCAGTACCTGCAGGGTGCCCATTAGGGTCATGGGACGTGTAACTTAATCCAATCGATCAATCCATGGGATGATCACAACATACCCCATTCCTGAGTCAGAAGGCAATGGGCCAGAGGCGTTGCTAGGGGTGGGGAGTCAGGGGGCTATAGCCCCAAGTCTTTTGGTTGTAGCCTCTGATAAAAGCTCAGGGGAGATAACCAAAAGGCTAGCTAGTCCCAAGTCCTGACATTAGCCTAGCCCCAGATCTCTTCCAGACCTGCTGCAACGCCCCTGCAATAGGCTAATGGTCCGTGTTGCACGTGGCAGGATGCCTGCTCCTGTCCACTTCCGGGGTCCAGTGTTGCTGTTTGTCAATGCCTGATGCGTGACTCACTCTGTTGGAGACCCACGGGTTTTTTCAGAGCCACTGAACCCCTACAGAACGTTTCCCTTGTCCAGAGATAGTTAATGCTTTTGGCATATTTTTCGGGTATATGTTATTACAAGTCTTTTTTTCAATGGGTTTTTTACTGAAACATTTATTTTAAATTTGGAGGGGAGTAGGGTCCTCCCATACACACACCCCCTCTCCTATTAATGTAACATTCTTCCCTACCCCATATATTTTTCGATGAGTTTAAAAAAAAATATTTTGGTAAAAACCATCGGAAAAAAGACTCGATGTATCACCGTTGTACCATATTTTTCCTAAATCATGCAGCTCGCCGCAAAGGGAGCTGTTGTGTAGTGGCATCTCATTCACCAGGGAAAGTTAGACTGATTTTAGACAAGAATTTCCTGGCCTTCACTGCCAGTGCAACTTCATAGAGCGTCTTGTGCATTAAATAGTGGAGTAAGGAAAATGTATAATCCAGCATTGGCAATGCCAACAGTTTGGGCTTTTGTGTAGGCACTCCCCTAGCGGTATTAGCTGGCCATTGTTGGTAAGAGGTGCAGAATGGTGTGCGTATCTGACTATCTAACAGCAGTACCTGGCAAATGGTGAAGACTTATACACAATCCAAAAGCGGTGGCCTGGCCAATGCTTGTTTTCAACAGGACTTCAGTGAAGGATACCATATAGTGCTTATGATTCGAGTGACTAAAGGCAGATCTAGTTTAAGACATTTGTATTGCACCAGGGGCGCGTTTACACCTCCACTTAACTCATTAACTCTCAGAAGTCTACTTTGAAAAAACACTGGTAGGCACTTTGAATGCAACGTTTGATGGCAAGGCTTGAATAAATTGAGCTCTGAGTTCCGATGCGGAGGTGATTGGGGGGAGCAGAGGGGACGGAAAGTGGGTGGGAATGGCCATAGGGATTAGCACGGCCATGAGCAGCCAATGGGTGGGCAAATAACCAAACGACACCTACAAGCTTTGTGTCCCTCCTCATATGCCATTTCTCCCTATCTGTACTCTAATACAATAGTTTCAGCTTATAGGTGGTGCGCGCACCATCTAATAGCCCAAACTAAAAAGGCAACCTTGTACGCTGGTGCTTTTCTGTTCTCAGACAATCAAGGGTCTGATGTCTGAAAGGTTTTCAGTGTGGTGATACTTTGTGTTTGGCTCTCACTGCCCAGGCCTGGAGTGTCAGAATGGAGGATTCCCAGTGGGGCACCACAAGACTCTGTACTGCAGCCCGCCCTTTCGAGTGTTGTCACCCTCATCACTGATTGTGGGTGGGAAAGGAAGGCGGTCTCATTCGAGATGGTGCGCTTATCAGATGCATGTTGGATAGCGCCGGCTGGAGTGGAAGGCTTGGGGAATGGTCATAGCCGCAGTAGCTATGATTCACGTCACCCAAGTCTAAAGTCCGGCTTTTGGGATGAAGGAAACCTTGTGAGCAGCACCAGATGGGGAGAGGGCATTGGAAAACCCAAAAGCACTGGAGGGAAATATGTCCAAGTTGCTCAGGGACAACATACACCACATGCGCAACTGACTATTCCATTGATATTTGACTAATAGTTGCCATTACAGAAAGGGGACGACTACAGAGAAGTCAGTATTGATCATGGCCTCTGCTGCTAGACGTTGGTTTGCATATTGTGGCATCCCTCCCTCTCTATAGGCAGAGAAAAACAAAAAAAAACAATGGAATGCTACAAAGAGGAATTCCCAGAGGGCATTAGAAGCCGCTGAGCAGACGAGGTCTCTTAAAGTTCACCTATTCAGGTATCACAACACTTCCAAACTGTGTCGAGAAACAGAGGGTGGAGGGTCGTTTGGTGCCTATGGCTAATCAGGACAAGCAAGTATTGTTATCACTTTATGAATCATTGGTGAGGCCTCTCTCAGAATGTTGTCTCTGCTACTGGAGGGCACACCTGGACACTGTATCCAGCTGTTTATTCTGCTCCACAAGACTAATTATAGCCCGCACAGAAAGCAATGCCAAGAAGGTCTGCTTCAAACGTTTTAGGATAAAATAAGGCAACTCAAAAGATGGGTTATCTGAAGAAGAGGGGGTGGAATGTAGAGCTATAACGGGGGCATTAAAGTATCCCCAGGTCTGAAATCTAGGACAGAATGTGTGTTTGCCCCAGCAGGCGCGTGTCCTAGAACACCTCATCATCCTAATAAAACACAGCTAGCTGAGCACATTCCGGCTAGCTTAGGCGTCTCCTCAGGCCTAATGCAGCCAGAACTCAGTCTGGGTGTCCACCCTCCAGACAGAACACATCCAACTGATTTCCTCAGCACCACACCTACCGCTAAGAAGCCGCTATCATGCAAAAACCATACCAGCTGCACACATATCCGGTGCGCCCACGCACCTTACGTCACTCTCTCTACTGACTTGAACTGCGGTTCCCGAGGGCGATCAACCTACCAGCGCTTTGAGGTCATACCAATGATACATAAGGCGCTATATAAATGCCAAGTAACATAACATAACGTATAACATGGATGTTCTTCATTGCGAGAGTAACCAAAGTCATGAAGCTCCCTTCCAGCTGAAATGGTGGGGGCAGAATTCACTAACCATAAAGGGGGGTGAACATAGTGAAGGGGCAAAGGTAGAGCTGAAAGCGAGGTAATGGTGAGCTGACTCTTCTCTCTGTGTTTATGTTCCTCCCCAGGTGAAAAAGGTGATGCCAGATGACGCCTTCTTCTTCTCCATCCTGCGAAATCCCGTCACCATGGCCGAGTCCTCCTTCACGTACTACAAGTCTGTCTCCTCGGCCTTCAAGAAAGCGCCCAGTCTAGACGCCTTTATTAATGATCCACAGATGTACTATGTGCCTACCGAAAAGAGCAACCACTATGCCCGCAACCTACTCTGGTTTGACTTTGGCTTCGATAACAATGCCCCCTTCTCACCAGCCTATGCTGGTGCCGTGGTGGCAGCTGTGGATAGAGCCTTTCAGCTCATCCTGCTGACGGAGCACTTTGACGAGTCGCTGGTGCTGCTCAAGGAGGCCCTCTGCTGGGACCTGGATGAGGTAGTTGCGTTCAAGCTGAACTTCCGCAGTGAGGAAAGTGTCCGAACGCTCAGCCTCCCCGAGGTGGCTAAACTGAGAGCCTGGAATGCCTTGGATTGGTACCTTTATGACCACTTCAACAGGACCTTCTGGCAGAAGGTTGATCAGTTTGGGCGTGAAAGGATGGCGGAAGAGGTTCGACTTCTGCAGGCCAGGCGTGGGCATCTGATGGCAGAGTGCTTGAATGAAGGTAGGCCAGTGGAGGCCAGCCATATCCGCGATGAGAGCATCAAGCCTTTACAGTTTGGCCAGGCCAAGATATTTGGCTGGGTGCTGAAGCGCGGCCTGCCACCTGCCTCCAGGGACATGTGTATACGGATGGTGACACCAGAGCTGCAGTACAAGGACCTCCTGGATGCCAAACAGTTCCCATCCTTGAACGTCTCTGACGTTCCAGACATTGACAGGCGGGCTTTGACCAATCGGAGCATGCTTTTGATGACGGACAACAAGGAAGTGAGGGACCCGGCACTGCAGCAAGCCTTTCAAGCCAAAGACATCATGGTGGTGAGGTGACCATCATGACCAGAAGAACACGGTGCAGACGGAAGAGCAGGCAAGGCTCCACTGGTGCCACACAATGGCTGCAGAGGGTTGCGTGCCATTCCAAGCTCGTCCCGGGGAATCAAGGCAACAGCAGGCCCGATTCTTGGCGATGGACCGCTCTGTCTGCTGAACACGAGACTTGAATTACAAGTGTCTCCAGATCACTAGATAGCCTTCCTGCTTTGAACTACACCTCCTCTTGCAGAGCAGGGTCTCCCTCAATACCCCTGCCACCTACACCTCAAGCAGAAGGTGCCTATACACTTCTGGACTTCTGGGTTTAAAGTAAACTATAAACCCACAGGCTCTTGCCGGTTTAAGTCTGATCACGTCACGCACCTCCCTACAATGCCCTCCGTAACAACCAGTCACTGTCCTCTACACCCTCTAGAGAGCACAATAATTTGGTGGCCATTCTGGAAGTACTACTTGATATTTGCTTTTGTGGGGTTTCCATAGGATAGTCCGGTCGCACTCACAGCACAAGTCCTGAATTACTGCAAGAAGTAAGACCTACAATTTCTATAGGGACTCACCACTGGGATATATCGCAAAGAACTGGCACTGCCATCGCACACTGGGCCCAGAGATTTCACTGCCTGTTCACCGAGTCAGTGGTGAAAAGTACCAGCGGACTGAGATTGAGAGTGGGACTTTTGAGAATGTCATTCCAGCTGTTATTGGGATACATGGCTACAGCCGGATGGAAGAACCCGGCGCAGCTGTTACCAAAACATATTTGGAGGCCATTTCTAAACTTGAAGAACATATCCTCATGTACCATCGTTTTTCATTAAAATGTGGCCCTTCAGAGGCTGCTGCCAGAATTTGTACACAACTGTCCTGAGCTCTAATGAATGTGTATCACACTGCCCTGTCTGTGGTCGTAGAAGTCTCTCTACATCATTTTGTCTCATTTTCATGTTTTATGGTTAAATCAAGCCCCCACGTTATAGTAACTTATACAATATCAAATGTAAATGATCATCCAGATGGCCAAGGGATTGGGAACCCATCTGAGGTCCACGTGTTTTGAGTTCCAAACCCCAAAACTGCAGTTCGGCCCTAGACAATTCAAGGGGGTCTTGAAACCCATTAAGGTCCTGTACAAGTCACCAGTGTAGGCCCATTTCCTGTAGCACAGTCGTGGCGGTCCTTAGTGACTGCAGCCTGTGCCAGCCTACTCAAGTGCAAGCTACTATTAAGGGTGTTGGGGGAGGCTTTGAAAGTATTGTTGCTCCCTCTAAGGTAGGTATCCTCTGTTGGTGGTTCTAAAAGCATTAATTTGTGTCTGTGTTGATGGGATTGGACGCGGCGATCAGTCTGAAGCTTAGAACCGTCTCCCTCTTCAGCCATATGACCTCAATCTCCGCAACATTCACTGATTGCCTGCAAGTCTTCCACCTGGCCCAAAAGGATATGATGACCAATACTTGACAGTGGAGAAACCTTCCTGATATTAAAGGAAATGAGAAACTAAGGTAACTGAATCAACCTGGTAACTGACGCAAAATACACATCTGGTTGTGATTGATTAGCTCAAATTGGCAACTGCCTCCACAGCGGCTTGGGGCTGGCAAAGCAAGCACCAAAGCTTCTTTTAGGTGGACAGGCAATTATCCTCTTTGTAGTGAGACATTAACAAAAATAGCTAGTTCTTTTGCAATTGTTCTTTCGTGATCCCGAGCAAATGCTAGCTGGAGAGGGATCGGGGCAGAAGATGCTGCCTTTAATAGTCTCGCCCTTTCAATGTCATTGTCGGAAAGTCTGTTTAAGGAACTACAGCCTTTAACGGGCATCACCGGAGCGTTGTAATATTTCTGCTCCAGAACAGTGGAGGAACTGACGTTGTAGATCTTTGAGAGAAAAAAAAGTGCTAAAGAATTTCAGATAATTTGAGAGGCCACTGTTGAAACAATATCTTTTCGGGTGGTGATCAATTCCATATAGATTTTAAATATTTCTGCACTATTTGAAGCAGCTTTTGAAATCCTCTCCGCAAAGGGTCATTTTCTTCACTTCTATTACGGCTAAATGATTGAGCGTTAGGCTTTTTACACAGCAACCCATCTCCTTCCAATTGTGCTTTCCTTTCATGTCTCTCTAGGTGATGACCAGTTACATTTAGAGATGCTAGGAGGTACGGATTAAATCAGGATTTTTTAATTTTATTGGCAGATTTTGCTCTGCACTTCGTAAGAGGAGCACAATTATTAAGCACCACCATAATGTTCTCATTAAAATGCTGGATTCAAAGCTCAGGAGCGTCTGATATGGAACCCTAAATAGCAATTGAATTATAGCCTCATTCAAGAAGATGAGCAGAAATAAATCTATGATTCCGTCCGACATGTTCTGAAAAAGTGTTTCAAGCTGTAGTTGTTGAATTAAGCACTAATCTAATGACCAATAAAACAAGAGCATTCTCCTAAAACACGATCTGCTCATGATACTTGTGATGAAGCAGGATTTTTGCGATCAAGTTTACATCTAAAATGTGATCTAAAGATGGCACGCTACGTGGGCTGGGCTAACTGTGTAATCATGAATCCTAGCGTATCCAACAAAGTTAAAAAGTCTTTAGCAAATGTGGAATGTGAAGATCCAATATGGACATTAACATCTCCATGATTAAAATCCTATTTCCCATAATTTGTAACTTGTCTCAAAACTCTTGAAATTCAGCTTAAAATTGTGCATTCTAACTTGGAGGTTTACACTAGTTGATCATAGCTGTCTTTAGCTTTCACTCCTCGCCATGCCCGCCCGGATGTACCACACCCATCCCCACTCATCCCCCTTGCCCAGCTTAAATGTCCTCCTCTCTCAGCAGCCCCCTCAAGAGGCTGAAAC
The DNA here is from genome assembly GCF_040938575.1 of Ambystoma mexicanum. Taxonomy (NCBI): domain Eukaryota; kingdom Metazoa; phylum Chordata; class Amphibia; order Caudata; family Ambystomatidae; genus Ambystoma; species Ambystoma mexicanum. Next base: position 216,885,975 of record NC_090921.1, on the reverse strand, counting down.
CTCACCATTCTAAAAGCGTTTCAGGCAGCTCATCGGTGCGCGAATTGCCAGAACGCCTTCAGTACTCACCAGGCCCTGCCTCCCTCAACTCACCCTGTCCGTCCAATTCCTGTTGCCACCAACCCCCCCCATCCACAACCTCTCCCACCCACTCCACTCACCCGCACAGAAATAAGGCAGCTCGGGCAGCTCGCTGGTGTGAAACTGCCCCAAACCCTATCTTGACACCCCAGCATCCACTTTGCACTATATTCCTGAACCCACCCACAGCCCCATCGGTGGCAATGCTGCACCACCCCTCAGCTACTGCCTCCATGCCCTCCACCCCAACCCCATTGGACAACTAGTTCACACTTCCTCTCCCTTAGTGTAGCAAGATCTGACCTGGCCAGCACAGCCCGATCACCAAACCCTCCTACCCTCTCGCACAGTCCTGTTCCTCTCAAGCACCCTGCAATTCACACAGGCAGCACTCATTGCAGACTGCCAGCGACAAATTGCTCTCCCATCCTCCCTGCCCACTCCGACTCCCGTGCTAGCCCTTTTCACCTCCCCTCCAAAGCACCCATCCCAGATCAATATACCCCTAAAACTCCCTCTCAACTTCCCAACCGTGCACCCTGACACCCATGACCCCCTCCCCTCCAGGCCCAACCCGATACCACTCCCAACGTCAACCATGCAGCAGAATTCTCTCACACTATCCTGCATACTCCTCAATGCCAAATTGGTCGCCAAACAAACAAAACATCTTTGACCTCATAACCACTGAAAACCCAGACTTCCTATTCATCACTGAAACCTGGTTCAGCGATGACTTAACCACATTGCACATGAGGCCTTCTCTCCCGGCTACTCCCTGCTTGTACATAACAAGCCCAGCAGAGTGGGGGGGGGGGGGTCTAGCCCTCCTCCGCAAAGTACATCTTTCGGTAATATCCACTGAGAATCTGCCTTGCAACACTAAATCCGAATCTATTCTTGCTAAGTTCCTCCTCAGCCCTTCTGTCTCCCACAGCTTCCTTCTACTATAAAGGACCGCAATTTCACCAACTCACTCTGTGACTCCCTCTCAACCACACTAATCCAGCACCCTCTGCTCACTCTGTTAGGAGACTTCAACATCTGGTTGGATGTTCCTGCCAACCCCATGACCCACTCCCTCACCGACAATCTGGAAGCTCTCAGCCTAACACAACTGATTTCCCACCTGACCCACATTGCAGGACACAACCTAGACGCACTATTCTGCACAACCGGTCAAGTCTCCCTGCTCCCGCCTCACCCCTACCTCTGCACTGACCACCACACTGTACCTTTCTCACTTCAACATCTTCCCCCACCCCACCTCTTTCTGCAAACATCCCATCAACCACCCCGGCCACGCTTTCACTCTGGAGTAAAATCATCATCAACCCTGACCTGGCCAATTCCCAAAACCTTACACTACTGGATCTCTCTCGCAAGGAAGGACACCCCTCCATCGACCTCAACCAATGGCTCTCCAAAGCTATGACCCCACCACATGAACGTTGCCCCTCCCGACTATCAACCCCACACCAACAGTGGTACACACCTTCTCTTAAAGCTTTCAAAACCCTCAAGTATCGGCTACCGATAACCTGGATAGCCAACCTTACCCCACAAAACAAAACGGCCCTCACAAGACGGAACAAAGCATGTTTGTATGAAATCAAAATGCAAAAATACACTATGGAAACTGAATTTCCAACTACAACAATCCATGCAGGGAACTCCACAAAATCTTTGGGGAATTCAATTCGTCTCTTTTCCCAACCCTGCCCTCCTCCATCCTCTAAATCTGAAACTGCTCTCTGTGATGAAATTTCCACCCACTTTTATAACGTTGCACTTGAAAGACATTGTACAACCACCAAAATTAGCTTGAGATCCTGCCTTCCACTTCTGGGCCTCTCTCGAACCCGAAACTTTCCTCGCCCTCCCGACCAATTTTTGTACTCCTACACACTGCTCTCCCGGCTGATTTTTGCAACCAATCCCTGGAACCGCAAGTCAACGCAATCACCAAAAAAATGGTTTACCCTCCTAAAACTGCACCGTGGATTACTCCCCTACCTCTCCTTCCCTCACAGAACCCTCAGAATCATATCCCTGATACTCACAAGAACTGACTATGCAAAAGGCCTCTACCTAGGAATGCCAGGAAGACTCACCAAGAAACTCCAAAGTGTGCGAAATACAGCAGCCACAATGCTATTAAGACTAATCGGAAGAGACTACATCATGCCAGCGCTGAAAAGCCTACACTGGTTAGCAGTAAAAAAACGACACAAATTCAAAGCACTCTGCATCGCCCACAAAACCTTGCACAGATAAGGAGCTGAATTCTTCCAAGACCAGCTTTGCCGGTACTGCCCAAGAAGGGACCTACGATCCAGCAACAACCTACAAATAAAAGCAAAACAGTGCAAAAAAAACATTCAGCAGAGCAGCATTCTCACGTCTAATTGCTAACCTCTGGAACACCATGCCCAAAGCAATAAGAACCGCAGAAAACCAACTCACCTTCAGGAAACGTCTCATAACCTGGTTATTCAACAGACGAGGTCCGCAAAGGGACACCAGCATCAATAATGATGTATGATATGATATAATAGGGTATTTATAACGCGCTTAGTACCCAGAGGTAATAACATCACAGATAAACAAATAGAAAAGAGGCAAGATGGGCTGATGAACCACAACCAAGAACCTGGGCAGATCTCATGAGACGACAACCAAAGTGTCCCACCCAAAGCTCCAACAAACCCACAGAATTATTCACTTCCCTGTCCTGCTCCTTTGACAACATAACTAACACCACTACTCCAGACCTTAGGCGAGCCACACTACACAAAAACAAACCAAGAATCAGTTCTAAGTTCACACCCACCTTCTCTGAGATACTGGAAGCACACCTAGAGTGAACCACCCCACATATTCAATAAAATTATCAACAAGCAAGTACACACCAAAACACCAGATTGTCTTACAGCTACGGACACTAGTGACTCTGGATCCTTATAGACACTATCTAACCAGTGCGCACAACCCCCCAACACCACTCAACACAGTAACACCAACAAAAACACTTGCACACTGTAGGCACAGAGTCTTACCCATACAGTTACAGTGCACAAGGCCTTATGCACCAACTCCAACATGCAAAACAACACTCAAATGCCAGTTCTTCATTGAGCTGAAGGTTCTGAACCTATCCTCTCATCCTACCCTCACTAACGTCCCTACTCCATTTTTCTAGAGCCATGCAAGCACCTAGGAGACTGCCACTGGTTTGTGGTGGTGTGCAGTATAAATCAACATGACATAACCTACTAGCACTTAGCCAACCCTCTAGTTCGCCTGGAGATCCTTGCCCACCTCTGCTTCTAAAAAACATCTTTACCTCTACCTGTGCTGGCTGGATAGCCCGCTCCATATAAACGAATCCTTCTCATCTGGCATCTTCCCAGAGCTCTTCAAAACCTCCTATGTCAAACCGCTACTTATAACACCCAGCCTCGAGCCTCGACCCACTCTCCCGCTCAAGCTACTGCCCAATCTCCAACACCCACTTCATTGCTAAACTAATTGACCAGGCTGCATAATATCACCTTGGCCTCTTCACAGAAGCCAATAGACTCCTCGAACAAGCCCAATCGGGCCGCTGCCACCTCTGTGGAACATTATCCTCACTGGTCTCTAACTGGTATGACCTAAAAAGAACTGCAGATTCAGAAAGGTGTGCTGCTCTCATCCTCCTGGTTCTTTCGACAGCCTTTGATGCCATCGACCACTCAATACTCAGGAACAGGCTCCTCACCGTAGGGATCAAAGACGCTGCCCTTAATTGTATCACCTCCTTTATTTCCAAATGCTCCCAAATCATTCTCCTTTCTCCTCCGCTCCTCTTTCCACAAAAAAGGGGTGCCACATGGAGCCTCCCTTTCACTCCTCCTCTTCAGCCTCTACCTAAACCCACTGCCAGCTCTCTTCTACTCATACAACCTTACCTGCTACAACTACGCAGCCGACATCCATATCATTTTCAAAGTCCCCAAGCTCACCACCTGCCTCTTAGATATTGACCAATGGATGATGACCAACCACCTAATCCTTAACCCGGGCAAATCATAAATCCTAATATGCAGAAAAACTGCTCTTGTTCCCTGACCTTTACCATGGACAATTGTCCTGGGAGCCCCACCTACCACCTCCAACTCCGTTAAACATCTTGGATGCACCATGGACGGTGACCTATCTCTCTCCAAACAGATCAATTCCGTATCCAGAACCTGCCACTTCCATTTACGCATCCTAAACCAAATGTTTCCCTTCCACTCCTATCCCCAAAGAGTGTCTGCAATACAGGTCATCATCTCCCACCTAGACTACGCTAACTCTCTCCACCTCGGCATCCTGGCATGCCAGCTCAGAAAACCTCAACAAATCGAAAACCGACCAGCCAGACTGCTCCTTGCCCTCTCACACAGAGAACACATCACCCCCACACTTAGAATACTGCACTGGCTCCCATTTAGCCTAAGAACACCATTCAAAGCCATGTGCACCACACACCAAGCCCTCCATAATACAGGATCTGAGTTCCTCCAGAAAAAAATCATCCACTTCCAACCCCTGAGAAATCTCCAAGGTCCCACCATCTGCAACACTCTTCCTCTGCACATCTGCTGCACCGAAAAACTACCTTTCCTTCAAAAAAGTCCTCAAAACCTGGCTATTAGCACTATACTGAAACCCCCCCTAAAAAATGTCTAATTGGCAATCCTAATTTAGTAACACTCAACACCAGCCGGCCCGGCTGTTTTCGTGGCGACCACAACCTCTCAGGACCTGGCGGAGCCGACCGTTTACCTGGGGACCCGGACCACATGCAGCAGCTTACCAATCATGACCCTGGCTTCCCACAAGCATCACTAGCTGAATCACAGCCCTTCATATATGAAATGTGACAGGATTGACGAATCACTGCACCTGTATAAATGGTAAAACAGGCCCATTTCACGCAAAGAGCTTGTGATCGAATTACCGCCATCACAATTGGACAGATTGGGATGCACTGCAGCGAACTGCAAGAGGAGGACATGTGCAATGGTTATGTCCCGCACCAGTAGGCCAGGTGCGGTTCCCCTGTGCAATACTCTAGGAGCCAGGCCATGAATCACTCTGTAAGGAAGGGGGGGATGGGCAGATATTACACATGTATAAACTATAGGATGATCTGCCCATGGCAAAGGTAACAACTGGAAAAGCTCTGTAATGTGCACGATTGCTTGGTAGACCAACTACGTTATTCTCCTAGAAGAACCTGGAATTACAGCTTGTGATCCCCATGTTGCAAATAGCAGGAGCATGGACTGTCATTAACTGTTGCATTGCAGTCACCAATTCCTGAGCGGGTGCACAAACAATAACTTGCCACGGCACTCCACCAGGTATGTATAGTGCACCACTCTGGTGGACACTGACCACAGGCATGGTACGGCTACCCACACTCAACAGAATACAGCAAGGACTATGACAAAATCTGGTTGTGCTGTTCACATAACTCTCTGCCTACTCGCACCAAACTACGTGTCAACACCTCTGACATCAGAATGTAGCACCGACCTATGACAAATTCAGACACATTGGACACATAGCGAGTCTATAGCACTCACACCATCTTCTGACTCCTCTCAGCACCCACGCACATGCCTGTCCACATGGGTTGCTCTTCACTAGAGCCTGACCAGCCCCGCTAAGCCTTATTTGGCCAAATGCATACACGCATCCTAATTCTATGACAGAGCCTCCAACACTCTGGACATCAATCCTCCGTGATCGTTCCCTTCTAACAGCGCATTGAGACTATGATAATGGTAAAAGGTGCTATATAAACGACAAGTACAATAAAAACAGAAATGATGACCAAGAAATTTGAACCTGCTGTAATCTTGAGAATGGCATTTTCAAAATCGGCATACATATGCTTGCAGTATTTTCCCATTTAATATATTATCCTCTTTTACAAGATCTATTAACATTTTTTCAGAATTTCGTTAAAAACTATAGACCTTTCCTGGGTGAACCAAGGTTCAGTCACTGCTAATCGATCTAAATGTTCATCTATTATTAAATCGTGAAGTGCTGAAGAGCTTTTACTGCAGGACTGGGAATAATGACACTTATTCTAGCCCCTAAACAATTCCAATAAGTCGACGGGATTCTACTTGTTAGATAGTTGGGTATTCTCCCAGCCTAATTGCTCTACTACATGGTCTATGCTTTCTTAGGCGGTTATTCCTTTTGAGCAGGGCATAGAAAAACAACTGATGTATGGCCCTCCCCGTCCCAGACAGGCTCAAACAGGCCTGTAGTCCCCTTACCCCCAAAAGGATGGCCTTGGGCTGGATGTTCTGTGCAGCTGCTTATAAGCCTATGCACAAGCACGTAAGGTCACATTAACTTACTTGGCTCTGCCCCCAGAGCCCTGGTGATGGGTGAGGAACCCTTGATGTTACTGTAGTTGGGCTGGCTATGAGTAGATGTCTTCTTGCCACAAAAGGAGGGTCCTTACAGGGCCACTACACCTTCCACTAGTACAGCGCCCAAGAAATTGTCTTTCTTCTCTTACGTTCTACACAGATACAGCCGAGCTGTAAAATCTGTGGAACCTTGATTCAACTACAACCCCAGTTCATCTCCGGAATGAGACGTAGGTCTTCTTATCATCAACATACTTATTACACCAGAGAGCGTGCCTGTGGATAATGTAAGAGGGCCCCACTAGTGGTACATGGGATGCCATGGAAACTTGAGGAATTCTGTCTTGTTGGTACAACGCTTCGAAATGCAAGGTGGTCTCCCTAATACATGCTGCAACTGTACCCTCTGAATAATTTTCCTGTAGACCATGCATCAGCATTACAGATGAAACAATTCACTTTAGGGTCTCTTGTGCAGATATAAACCATCTTATGGATTAATGATAAGGGCCCAAGATACTGAAGGTTATCCCCTCAAGGTTATCGCATCAAGGGTACTTCTCGGTGTCCTGGCACAGATCATAAGCACCTCAGGAGTTAATGTCAGGGTCTAGGCAGCAGACACTCACCTCTTCAGCAGATTTCATGCTCTAGGGCCTTGACCCTCACCACAGGGTTTAATCTGGGGCCCAGAATCTCGTCATAGGGCTTAATACCAACATTTGGGCCGAGGCACTCGCAATAGAGCTTAATAACAGCATCTGGGTACAGGTGTGAGAAACCAGAAGGTGTCTCACCCACTAGTCCCTGGGGATCTGTCATCCAGGTGGCCAGGACATGGCCATCGCTTTTATATCCAGTTCCTGGGGGTGGACCTGTGCGGTAGGATCACCTGGGTGAGAGGTCTTGAGGGAGTGGGACACTGGATGGTGAGATGCCAGGTCCCCTCCTTTATAACACATTTACCCATCCTACCAAGTAGGACCTTTAGGAACTCCAACTCCCATGCCCCTTTACAACACACACACTTTCTCACAGACAGCCCGCTATGAGAGAAAACAGACTAACACCCGAGCTGTATACTTGACATGTCCAAATACAATGGTCGGGCAATTACTGACCAACCCACACACCTGACCTCCATTAAGCTTTCCCACACGGATAAAAGGCTGAGGACGAGAGCACACTCTGAGCGAGGCAAAACACACGAGGAAACAGCAGTTCCAAGATGGCAGTTTAACAAGAGGAAAAAGACGGCGAAACAGAAGTGGATTGCAAGGAGGGAAATTCCCTTGACCTTTTCGACATTGGAATCCTCGAGATTGGGAGGTGTAAGATCAGGAAAACAGGCTGAAGAATCCTGCATTGTGTGTCAGAGATACCCGGGGCTCTCCTGCGTCAACAATCAAGGTGGGGAGAATTACCAATCATCATGGTACTGTCCTTGGCTCCAAGAACAAAGCATCATCAGTAAAAACAACACAGCCGGTGAGTTGGGGAGACTGATAAAAGACCGGTCTGTGTTGAAGCCAAGGTTGCAAGCGGCAACATTACATGGCGAGTGCTGGAACAAACCATGTTTGAAATACGTATGCTAAATGACGCAAGTAGAGTTGAACTACTGATTTGAAACAAAGATACTATACCTTTGACAGAGTGATACAGCACCACATGTGTGCTCAATCAAAGGTATCCAGCTGAATGGTAAAAAAGTTATAGAGAATTGTGAATCGAAGTGGTCCAGCGTCGGGTTAAACAAAATCCAGCGCACAATCGAAAGTATTCGATGTTGATGCAGCAACGGAGGTTTATGGCAAAGTTGATAAAGTTGGTCCGAGCCCGGCAGAGGGAGATCAATTGAAAGCTTTGTGTTAAAGTAGGTCTGAGCCCGGCGGAGGGGAACCAGGGCTGAAGCAAAAATCACCAGAGAAGTTCTACGTGTGAAATCCTAAACAAAAAGGAACTTTGATGATTGTCATGTTACATCAGGCCCTCTGAGGAAGAGACTTTGAATGGCAAAGAGACTTTGGCACAGAAGGCCATGATGTTGAACTGCACCCTCGTGCTTTGCTCGAGTGTGCCGCCTTGTCCCGTGCTGAAAACGTGGGGAAGGGAAGCAAACGGCTTGAATTTCCTGACATTTCTTGAACACTTTTCCTTTGCGTAACATTGTTCCCCACACTATTTGTATTTAGAGGTAATGATTGGCAATAGGTTTATTAGTATAGGCCCTTTTATTTTGACAAGACACCACTGGGACTGCGTTATTATTATTTGATGGTTGTAGCTTGCTCCCATCTTTAGATTTGGGTTTAGATAGGCGTTTTTTCAAACCCAATTTAAGTTCAATAAACATCCTTGAACAGTGGTCACTTGTGTCTGTCTTACTGTTTGATACCATGCCTTCCTTACACAGGACTTCACAATGGGGCTTAATACCAGCATCTGGGGCCCAGACCCTGAAAATCTGGTGCCATGCCAGCTTCCCACGCCCATAACCTCACCATAGGGACTCTTACCAGCATCTGGGGCTGAGAACCTCACCATAGGGCTTAATACCAGTGTCTGGGGGTCAGGCTTTCACCATGCAGATGACACACAGATCATCTGCAAATTCCCGAAATTGCCAGTCTATAACCGTCCAGATCTGTCATCATGCCTCTCGGATGTTGACTACTGGATGACAACCAACCACCTTATCCTCAATCCTGGGAAAACGGAAATCCTAGCCTGTAGGCCAACGGCACTCCTTCCCCAACCTATTCACTGGCCTCAATCCTAAGGCGCCCACCCCGGTAACCTCCACCTCAGTGAAAAACCTTGGATGCACACTGGACATGGACATATCCCTCTCCCAACTCATCAACTCTGTATCCAGAACCTGTTTCTTCAATCTACGCATCCTCAGGAGTATCTTTTAATACCTCACCTATCCTCATCGTTTCTCAGGCATCATCTCCATCATCCTCTCCCGCTTAGACTATGCAAGCTGCCTCTACATAGGCCCACCAGTGTTTCATCTAAGAAAACTGCAAATAATCCAAAATGCTGCAGCCTGCCTGCTCATCAACCTCCCTCCCAGAAAACCTTTCAGCCCTACACTAAGAGTCCCCCTTTGGCTCCCTGTTGGTCGACACAATGCCTTTAAAGCCATGTGCATCACTCACCATGCCATCCAAAACACCAACCTGGAATTCCACCAAGACAGTCACTTGCTGCCACCCCTCAAGGACACTCCGATCTGGCACAGCATCTCTCCTAGTTGTCCCACCAGATTGGGTGGATCCTCCTTCTCCTTCCAAGCACCGATCAATTGAAAGTCTGCCCCCTGCACATCTGCAACATTGACAATCACTTGGCATCAGGGGTCATGTCCTACAAATTTAAGTGGGGGGACTCACCAACAACCGCGATGGGATGTGACATCTCTGGAAATTAGCATATCAAGGTGAAATATGCACATTTAATTAAATTGGCTTTGCATAACTACCCAAATTGCACAGGACGAATGGCATTTGCCTTTCATAAAATCAACACACACACAAACCAAGACAGGATATGTTCTTCTAATAGTGTTTTTCAAAACGTTAAAAGGTGTGCATGTTTTAAACGCCAAGAACCAATACAAATGTTGTCCCTGGAACTTGCAGTACCGAAATGTGACATTTCACATTTAGTTGTTTATTTTTCATCAGGTTATATAGTGCAGTGGTGAAGTGGCTGGCCTGTCGACTGCAGTTCGATCCTCAGCTTTAATTCATAAATTGAAAGAGGACGTTTTAATGTTTCTCATTTTAGCTGGTGGGACTGAGTCCACCTGCTGAAAAAAGTGGGTGGACTCGGTTCACCCGCGTATACCCTCGACTTTAGCCCTGCTTGGCATTCAGAAAGGCCCTCAAAACCTGTCTTTTGCCTCCCTCCTCCTGAAACTCTCTCGCACTCTATACTGTCGCTACGCGCACAGAAACACTGGACCAAACCCAACAACTCATGATCCACCAAACCGCCATAGATGCCGGCAGCATTTGCAGTGGTCACACCATGACGAATTCCGCCCATCTCCCCTCACTAACAGATGATCGTACATCACCACCCGTCCGTCCGGCCCCCTCTTCCACTGCTCAGACTTTCAATCTAGGAAGACCACAAGTGGCGAGACCAACCAATCGCGTTTGACCTACAAAAACAATATTGAAGATGAACTCCATCTAAGTTCATGGTATGTATACCTAGCACCACTTCTTTGGACATAGGCCGCAGGCACGGCCAACCATCCATGTACTCCGGAATAGCATAGCATAGCGTCACTGAGGTCCCTGACGTGCCACCGATTAGTATGCAGCAACAATCTATGGAAAATGTTGGTCTAGCTGGGCACACATCGAATCTCCAACACTACCACTGTATCCTAAACCACTAATAGCACCCACCCACGTGCCTGACCTCCAGGATGCCTACTGGAATCTAGCCAACCCACCTAAATACTAACCTGGCAAAATGCACACATGCATTTTTAAACTAACTCTCCGAATCTCCCGCACACGGACTATGGTCACAGAGGGCATTCCAACCACAAAGCGCATTGAAGCCATAAAAGTGGGTAAAGGGTGCTATATAAATGACAAATAGAATACAATACATGGGCGAATCTCGGGTTGCCGCCTAGGCTCCACAGTCAAGGTTTAATCTCAGAGTCTGGTGCGGAGACCTTACACCTCAGAGGTTAATCTCTGTGCTTCAGCAAAGCCCTTCTCCTTGGCAGTTAATTATCTAAGTGCCTGTACCTGATGAAGCCTCCTCCTTGTGGAACAGAAGCCTGGTCAGTGATTAAGGGTATTGTCCTCTTGTGCTCAGACCTTTCCAGATCCCAGGTGTTAACAAAAGATAGTAATGAGAACATAATGAACCCTTACATTGTGCACACAGCAGTGCAGAACAATGTCAAAATATGCCCCATTCCCCATGTATACAAGCCTCTCCCATTACCTCAGGAGTCGCAGAAGCTGCATCATGGAGAACACAGCACAAGACACAAGGCTTGCACCAATTCGTTCTTTCTTTCTCTTTTTATTTTCACCTTCACTCTATTCCTCTCTTGCTCTCCCCACTCTCTTGTTCTCTTTTCTCTCTTTATTTTTCACTAGCTTCCTTTCTTACCCTACTTTTCTCACAGTCCATCTCTTTCTGCTTTACACTCCCCTCAGTCGCAACCACTGCTTGCCACTCCTTGCTCTAGTAGGCCAGCTATGTATGGCGCTCTGTTTTCATGTCTGCAATGCCTTTGTGTACATTTAAGGTTCATTTTGCAACACCAGTGGCTTTGCCACACAAGAATCGTTCCCGAGTCTGCCTGGTTAAAGAGGTAGTGCTGTCAGTCACTGATGCAGAGGCAGTCAAAGGGCAGCAGCACAGGCTGTCAAAGAGCATTGATACTCGGGCCGACTACACCCTCCCAGAACCGCCAATCCCACTGCATACACAAGGAGCCAAAGCAAGCTGCCACAGAGCATTGATACTCAGGGCGACTACACACTCCCAGAACCGCCAATCCCACTGCATACACAAGGAGCCAAAGCAAGCTACCACAGAGCATTGATACTCAGGGCGACTACACACTCCCAGAACCGCCAATCCCACTGCATTCACAGAGCAGCCAACGCAAGCTGCCACAGATCATTGATACTCAGGCCGACCACATACTCCCAAAACCGCCAATTCAACTGCATACACAGAGCAGCCAACGCAAGCTGCCACAGATCATTGATACTCAGGCTGACCACACACTCCCAGAACCACCAATCCCACTGCATTCAAAGAGCAGCCAACGCAAGTTGACACAGAGCATTGATACTTATGCCGACAACACACTCCCAGAACCTCCAATCCCACTCCATTGACAAGGAGCCAACGCAAGCTGCCACATAGCATTGATACTTATGGCAACCACATGCTCCCAGAACCGCCAATCCCACTGCATTCACAGAGCAGCCAACGCAAGCTGCCACATAGCATTGATACTCAGGCCGACCACATACTCCCAGAACCGCCAATCCCACTGCATTCACAGAGCAGCCAACGCAAGCTGCCACATAGCATTGATACTCAGGCCGACCACATACTCCCAGAACCGCCAATCTGAGTGCATTCACAGAGGAGAGAACATAGACAATACATGGCAACGCCACACATTTGCGTTAATCATTGGTAGAAGTCCACCAAAAAGAGCAGTAGAAATGTGACGTTGGCACGGGCCACATTAGATGGGGAACATAGTGCCAGCCTTTGCAGACGGGGAGGGTTGACAACCAAGTAGGTGGAATAGGCAAAGGAAGATGGCCCCTTGTATTGTTTTTCACCTTTTTGGTAGTCAGGAAAAACATGTATATATATCTTCTACTCTCTGAGCTTTACTCCGATGGAACTCATAGCGAACATCTACTGAACAGCTGCTGCTTCTGTAAGGGCCTGAAACTAGAAAAAAGTGTGCTGTCATGAATAGAATTTGGTGATTTATTCCAAAGTTTGAGTACCATGACTGAAAGTCTTAAATCTTCTTTAGCCTGACAGAGGTGTGAGGGTAAATTGTCTATTATCCTCCATATTTATTTGAGTATTGGAATGTTCAGGGTGGGTGGGTGGAGAATGCAGTTGAGTGGATACAAGAGAAGGTGTATGTGTGTGTCTGTGTCTCTGGCCGTGCGTCCGTCCATGTCTGTCTGCGCGACCTTCCGTTTCTCTGTGTGTGTTTGTGTGTGGGTGTGCGTTCGTGCGTTCATTCTAGGCGGGTGCCTGCAGGGGTGGACTGGCCTATAGGGAGCTCTGGAGATTGTAGGCTTCTGTACCCTGGCCGGGGGTGGACTGGCCTATAGGGAGCTCTGGAGATTGCCTGATAGGCTTCTGCACCCGGGCCAGGGGAGGACTGGCCTATAGGGAGCTCTGGAGATTGCCTGGTAGGCTTCTGCACCCTGGCCAGAGGTGGCTGGCCTATAGGGAGCTCTGGAGATTGCCTGATAGGCTTCTGCACCCGGGCCAGGGGAGGACTGGCCTATAGGGAGCTCTGGAGATTGCCTGGTAGGCTTCTGCACCACGCTTGTTCTTTGTTCCTCAACCGTTTTATCCTTCCTTTAACCAGTCTTTATATTCATCAATTTCTTCTTCAGTATAACTTCTCAATGTAGGATGAGGTACCACCTTCTCCTCCCCCTTCTTACTGTAATTTAGCAATCCCAAAGCAGTCTTAGCTTTATCTCTTTTTCTACATCTTTTCTTCCATTTTTTTTTTCCTGCACTGAGCAGGGCGCTCCTCGGATGGCGTTCTGCTGCCCTCACAATCTCTTATGTTCCAGTTCACTCATGAATCCATCTACTGCATCAAACAAGTTCATCAAATACATTTCCATACCCAGTAATGACAGAAGTACTCCATTCTGATGAAATTAAAGAGTATCATAATACTTTACACCACCTCGTACTACACGGCATCAAGCCTTGCAGAAACCAGTCATTTCACGGTTTAGTTCCTTTTTGGCCTTGTCAATTGCAACCGGCTTCTTTTACCCTCTCTAAAAACTTTGCAGGAACTAAAAACTTTGCAGGAACAACTGGGTGCACACTGGTTCCATGTCCCAATTCCTGCTTGACTTTATTATACAACGCCGTTGGTTCCCAATCACGGAAGTGAAAGAGAACTAGCGATGCAGGGACACAGTGCAGCGCATCGCAGTGACAGATAAGTGGAGTGTGAGTGGGGGTGTGTTGTGGGTGTAAGTTTGTAGGGTTTTGAAATGGATGTTCGCATGGGAAATGTACGACCATTTTGTAGTGCGTACCAGACCAGACCCTGGCAGCGACAAAGAGAGTGGGGACACATTGTGCCCCCTCGCTTTATAACTGCCCGGGACCCTAGCCCTCTCTACTTCCGGCGTTGGGCAGTGGCACCAGCACATGACATCCCCCTTCCGCCCGTCACTAAGAGGGTGCCTACTCCTAAGGGTGTCTCTTCCTACTGGCCCGCCTCCACGCCTCCCAAACCGCTGACCGGGCAAAGGTTCCCGGGCGCTTTCGTCGGTAATGCAGTCAGCAGGGCCAGTGAGGGACACAACACATGTTTCTTTGGAAGGCCGGGATGGGTCTGAGGTAAATATGTGACCCCCCTAGACCACCGACCAGTCCGGCTCACCCCATGCACAGGGCAGTGAGGACCGCTCTAAGTGCCCCAGGCCTGCCACCTCCCTGTTCCGCGCGGAACCTAGGAGCCTAACGTAAATCTGCAATCACTCTCCTTCCGGTGACCCAAAAGGTTGAGCCCCTTGCTCAATCCAATGCAATGTGCTCCAACGTACCGCCACAGTGCCCCTGCTCTACCGGCCAGGGGCACTCCCCACCACTACCTGCTGTTACTGAAGCCCATCACATAGGACCGGATACGGCCAGGCTTCCTCCACCTCTACTCCACAGGACCCCGGGCACCCATGGAAGCACCACCTCACTGAAACATGGAAGAAAACATTAGTGTGTGGCGTGAGCCATCTGAAAATTCTTGGGCGCTTTATTCCAGGTCGGGCCGATCACTGCCCTCTTCTCCGGTTGTTGTGATGGCTGCAGATATTATTACCACCCTAAAAACAACCTTTATTAACACAGCTTGCATTTCCCCATCCAGCATGGCTGACGTCATACTCTGTCTTGTTGGGTGTCATCTAGAGGTACAAAACATGGCATGTTAGATACATATAGAATGGTAAACCAGTCAACATCACAGCTTCTTGCACCATGGACCCGAGTGCCCACGGCCCCCACTACCACATAAACCAACTCCTGCCACTCACCCTACTGGCCCAGAGTCTCGGGAGGGGGGGAGCTCTCCTTCCACCTGGTCTTACCCCAAATGATACAGGAACCCCATCCACCTCCCACAAGAGGTGGTGTCGCATCGACCCGCCCCATGGGGCACGCCTGACATCAGGCGACCTCACCGTCACCAAGAACATGGCAACCCAACACCTCAGCAACCACTCACAACCAATGTCGACCACACTAACCTCACACCAACCTCTGGTGTGCCAGGCACCACCAAGATAACAAACACTTCAGGCCCCTGTGCTCCACCGAGGTCACCCACAGATGCAACCCAGGTGCCCCCATCATCCAATGGCATCCTCGCCACCTGCCCTCTAGCCTCCAGTGTGCCAGACACTGAGAAACGATACCCTGGGACCCCACTGACACTAGGCCTGCATACAGCACCCCTGGATCTCGATCTCCTGGACACCCAGAGCCTACCTGCCCCGAAGACATCCCCAGCCCCACACCACGTGGGACCACCCATACCAATGACTTCAGGAAACCAAGGCTACCAACTAGGGGGCAAGCATCTCCCACAACTCAAGAAACCAAAGGTTACCACCGCACCCCACAAACCTTCGAGAAATGGTACCCGGGGAGCCCCACACACCCTCTGTCTCCACCCAACGTCCCCGGATCCCGATCTCCCGGCTCCTGCAGGCCCTATCTGCCCAGAAAAGCCCTCCTGCCCCACACAACAATTGGCTTCAGACCCCAGGTGGCCCACCTCCATCACCACCAGTCATCCAAGACACCATAACCGTCACCTAGCCAGGGCCGATGCCCACCAGAAAAATGCAGCCGCTTTACGACTGCACCCCTTGAAACTGTTGCCACTGGCCTGCGTACTGTGTCATCGAGTCCCAATCTCCCGGCCCCCGCCTGGCTGTAGCCCACCAGCCCCACTCCAGTTGGGACCACTGCACGCCATTGGCTCCGGGCCCTAATGTCGCCTGGTGGCTGGCCTCACACACCAACCCCGCCAACACAAACAGCACTGAGAAAAACCTGTCACCCATCATGCCAACGCCCAACAGAGACAATGGCCCCTAGCAATGGCCAATGATCCTTCCACAAAGAATTGTCTTTTCCCTCACTCTTTCCATCTTTGCACGCAAACTAGCAAAACCTTACATGGCGAGCCATATAATTATCATTCCCGCCGTAGTTGGTACTCATTGATCCACCTCGGAAAACTAAAGGACAGTGTCTCTATTCAGGATCTGAACCTGCCGCCTACCGAATTGACACACCTCGCCGCCACAAGCGCACAGCCAGCTGGGCCATCTCAACTCTATAACAAAGAACCCCGGGCCCAATATTTCTCCAAAGATTTCTCCAGAATATTTCTCCCCAGATCCCCAAGCAAATGCGCATTTCCTGTCTGGTCATTGCTGGCTCCCTGGGCCGCCGGCAACATTGGAGGAACCGCCAATACTGTAACGCCTGCGCCCCGCGATGACAGTATCCCCCCTATTATATTAAACCATGCTGCTGACAAGTGTCGCCATTGATACCGACGCCCCACCTTATGTCCCCCTTCCATGCCCCCTAGTACGACCCAAGATGTCAAAACCGCATTGGCAGCCAAGTGTCCCAACCACTTTTGTTCCCGTTCAAAATGGTTAAACTTACATTTAGCAAATGAAGACCTCAATTATAAACCAGACCCGCTGTGTAAGGCAGGAGATTACTAACAATGGGGAAACCGCCACTAGTACAAGGCCGCACTGGGTGACCCCAACTGACGCCGCATACCAAATAACACTGTTCGGTTGTATGTATGCCAGCGCATCCCCTGCCTCCTTTTTTGCTGCAACAGACGAATGCAGCTGTTTGGCTTATCAAAATGAACAGGAGTGCAGAAACCGCCGCACGGAGAGTGCCCTACCAGGAAATGCGACTTACCTACATAAGATAAACTCATTGGGTCACGCTCTGATAAACCCCAGACAAGCTGAACTCCATGCCCACTTGAGACACTATGTACGTTTTCCCAGTAACTGCTTCTGTGAGGAAAACCATAGAAAACAAACAGGCTACTCATGTCTGTCGACCCCAAGCAAAGGAACGCCCACAACGCTCACAGGTGAGCCCTGCAAAGCGAACCTTTAAGCCCAAGAAGTGACGCAATACATAAGTTCTGCCCCTACCGCATTGCCTGCCGTTAAAAATTCTACGTAGGTCCCCTTTGTTAGGGAGAATTCTCATTTTATGGCTAATTTCCCTCACCTATAGAGTCCCCCAGCAGCTTTGCTGGATTTGAAGGGTTTGTTTTTTTCTCCTGCTAAGAGTGAGACTCTTTTTCCCACTCTTAGACATTTTTGCTATGTGTGTTCTAGGCTATTTTTGTGTTTAATGCCTATGGGGTTTCTCTCACCTCCATAGGAGCCATCTTTATTCATATGTGTTACACAGCACCCTCAGTGCAGTGACACAGGGGTGTCGTAGCAACCCCCAAACATAGACTCCATAGCCTGGGACTGACTACTGTCTCCCAGGGCATGTAAAGTCCCCATTGACTTTACTAGTCAATTTTTGTGAACTAAACCAGTACAACCCATCTTGCTATGGAAGTACTGGGAAGGGTTAATAGTTTTTCCATTATGTTCATTTTCGAGAGGGTCCCGTACAGTCCCTCTCTCCAAAGTTTCTTGCTGGTGGCAGTGGTTACTACCAAAAATATTCAACCGCAAATATTTTCCTATGGGATTTTCCCATTGTTTGAGGCTACCAGTTTTTCTGACAGCCTCTGACATACTGCTGGTGTATTTTAATATTAACTTTACTCTGGTAGGTTTTATGTTCCAGAACTTTAATATAACTTCTTTCTCATGTCTTTCTCTAAAGTCCTAACCCAGATCGGGGATCCTTTGTTCGTCCTCTGAGTCTGGGGTGGGTCCATTGGGTAGGAGGGGGAGTAGGACACCTGGACAGGGTTGCCTCAGCAACTCATGTCGCACTCTATCCTGATAGGCTGGAGGGTCTCCCACCAAGATGACCACTCCACTGTGTGAGTGACAGCTAGGCTGTATGAATGGGGATCTTTTTGCATAAAAGCAGGGTCCTGAGGACTGGCAGAGCAAGACGTCGCCACTGGAACTAAGAAGCCGAAGAGGAGAGAAGCCAAAGACCTCTGCAACGACTGAACCACCGGTGAAGCCCTGCTGCAGCGTCTCACCACTTTTCTCCACACGACGAGAGAGGATCTTCATCTGCAAGAGCCTTCTTCCCTTGAGCTGGTGGGGCCAACCAGTTTGCCAATCGCCTTCCCGGACCTGCCTTGGTCGAATCGCCAGTACCCTGTACTTGGAGACCGGATAGCCAGGCACCCGTCCACCCGGACCGTGATTTAAAGGAGCATACCTTTTATTCGTTGGGCAGCACCGCGGCTGGTTTCCTCCCTGGGTAGTGCAGTAACTCGAACCTTCCTCCACGACGAGAGCCTCTCTTCCTCTGCTGGAGCCCCCGAACTGCAGGAACTACCAGGAACAACCGCCACCGCAGGAGCCACTTCTTCATTTTAAAGGTACATTGTTTCGCCAGGCCGCCCTTTCTTCGCGGTAGCTCTAAAGGTGTTTTAAATCCTTTACCTACCTGTTGGTTGGCCACCCCTCTCTCTTAACATTGTCTTTCACCTTCTGCATCCACCTTTTCGAAATTGTTAACCAAAGACCTGACTGCAGCGACAAGAACATTTTGCTCCTGGGCCCTTGCCCTGCACCACTGACTCTGGCACAGGCCTATTGACTCTGGCTACGTTTGTTAGAACTGCCTTCTTTAGATTGCTTCTCAATTAGAACTGTGTTGGTGCACCTACTTCTTATAACTACCCTTTTCTTCCCCTTTTTAAAACTTGTGAAATGCCATTTTGCTCAGTTTTCATTTAAGTATTTCCTATACTGATGCCCTGTCTTGCTTAAACTGGTCCACAAGCTTATGGGAAGTGTTGCTAGGGTGTGTAAGAAGATATTTCTGTATAACTTGTGCTTTCCCTCCCTTGTGAGAAATTGCTAGAGTATCCCTTGTGCGTGGTTTTCACTGTGCCGTTTTACTCAGTTTTCACTCAGGTTCACTTGGCCTACAAATTAACTAGGGAGGGTGTATATTTTTCGTTGACTTATTTTAACTTGCTTGATGACTGTGATAGATGTGTTTAACTAGAAGTGTATAAAATAAATATATATCTACTTTTTAATACAAAGCTTTGGTCAGTGTTTCCTTGTGCCATAGTACTGTAGGCCTATTTTGTAAACCCTGAATACTGCTCATCTCCCTCTTGAGATAAGTCTGTCTGCTCAGCCACAGCTACCAACTAAGGGGGTAATTCATAGAATTCAGCGCACAAGTGGCGCATGCGGCTGGCGCACAGTGTGCGCGTGCGAATCCCTGCGCCAGCCGCGTGCGCTAAAATCCATTTCCGCGCACAGCGTATTCATGGATTCCAGCCACCAAAACCAGCCGTGGCGCACAGTGGCGCAGCGACCCTGCAGCAGCGCCAGTTACGCCCCCAAGAACGCCTCTTGCGCAGGGAAAAGCCATCAATACACCCAATCCAGCGCAAAGGGCTGCGCTAACCCTGTACCAGCACGGCAAGCGGGCTACGTGTATCACTTGGGTGCGCGGGAAGTACCTCACGCGAATGGCCCTGTGCGAGCAGGGTACGCGTATTTCAGGGGTGCGCGGGAAGTTCCACACGCGATTTCCGCAGGGTACGTGTATTTCAGGGGTGCGCGAGAAGTTCCACACGCGATTTCAGCAGGGTACGTGTATTTCGGGGTACGGGGGACGTTCCACACGCGATTTCAGCATGGTACGTGCATTTCAGGGGTGCGCAGGAATTTCCACACGCAATTGGGCCCGTGCGAGCAGGGTACGCGTATCTCAAGGGTGTGCGGGAAGTGCCACACGCGATTTCAGCAGGGTACGTGTATTTCAGGGTGCGGGGGAAGTTCCACACGCGATTTCAGCATGGTACGTGCATTCCAGGGGTGCGCAGGAATTTCCACACGCGATTGGGCCCATGCGAGCAGGGTACGCGTATCTCAGGGGTGCGCGGGAAGTGCCACACACGATTTCAGCAGGGTACGCGTATTTCAGGGGTGCGTGGGAAGTTCCACACGCGATTTCCGCAGGGTATGTGTATTTCAGGGGTGCGCGGGAATTTCCACACACGATTTCAGCATGGTACGTGCATTTCGGGGTGCGGGGGAAGTTCCACACACGATTCCATCAGGCTACGTGTATTACAGGGGTGCGCGGGGAGCACCACACGTGAATTGCACAGGGGCCTACCCTGCACATGTCCTGCAGGCACCCCATCCACCATGGCCATGCCCCCCAGCCAACCCACATGTCAACTTGCACTACTGCCCACCAACGCATGTCCCCCTGCACCCCCAGCCACCAGGGGCACCCTCCACCAGGCCCCCACCCATGTCTCCCACCCCCCCACCCCCCAGCACTGTGGGGCACCTGCCAGCAGGCCCCCACCCATGTCCAACTCATGTTCCCCACCACCCCCACCCCCCAGCACTGTGGGGCACCTGCCAGCAGGCCCCCACACATGTCTCCCACCACCCCCATCCCCAGCAGTCATGGGGCACCCTCCACCAGGCCCTCGCCCATGTCCCATCCATGCCCCCCTGCACCTGGGTCCCACCAATCCCCAATCATGTCCGTAATGGCCATCCTCCCCTGCCAAAAGGCCCAACCAACTATCACATCCACCCACATATCAAAGGCAATTACATGTTACACACCCAATGTAAATAATGCAAATGAACACATGTCTGTCACACACAATGGCTGCAAGTGAATGTTAAAACACCCAACATGACATGCATGAAAGTAATGAGATGATACGACACATTGAAGGATGAAAATAAAAATGTATTGTAAATCAACTAGAATGGAAATGAAATGAGAAAAACCACAAAGCAAAACAACCAAAAGAAGATGAATGTCCATGAAAAATAATCAAAAACACACAGCACAATCAAAATAAATGGTGTCCAAAGTCACAGTCAGAAAAGTAATCCAAGTGTAAATGATAAACAAAAACCATTGCTCCATGGTGATGAAAAAAATCCAAAAAATAAAAAAATCCATTGAAGAACTATTTACAAGATAATCCCGGGTCCATGAGCCCAACCAAATGAAACCTAACTATGACAACTAACTAATAACTGAACTACATACAAAAATGTGGCGCATTGTCCAATCGCAACCAAATAAAAAAAAAAGAATAAAGGAAACCTAACACTAACTATATAACTATATACAAAGGCGGCGGGCAAGTCCAGCAGCTCACTCCGTGGTGTTCCGGGCCAGGGCATCATCGAACTCCTGTTCGATGTCCCAGAGGCGGTCCTGTTCCATGGCCCCGAGGGTCCGCAGGGACGACGCCATCTCCTCCTCCAACCCCCTGCGGATTGCCTCGAGGCACTCGGCCCGCCTCAGGGCCCTCCGCATGGAGTTCTCCGCCCTGACCATTGTGAGCCGCACCTCTTCCACCCGCCGCCGCTCCGCACCTATCTGCTGGCCCAACCGCTGCCACACGGAAGACACTTCCCGTCCTGGGTCCTCCTGCCCTCCGGCCGATGCCTGCCCCTCCGATGTTGATGGCCCCGAGCCATGATGCCTACCACGTTGACTCCGCTGCTGCCTCCAACGCCACTGCCTCTGCCAGCACGATGGCATCCAGGCTGATGGAATCCACTGACGCCGTCGTGCACGTGCCCTGCCTGATGATGCCGGCACATCCTCCATCTGCTGGGGTACAGTTGCTGTGGTGTCCACCCCTGCTGGACCTCTGACTCCCGACTGTGGCAGGGATGGGATCCCCACCGAGCTGGCTGCATTGGTCAGGGCAGGTCCACAGGGGGCCCTGGTGGCATCTGGGCCGGAAGACGGCAAGGAGAACGACTGGCGTATAGTCTCCACAGAGGAGGAGAGGGCCGCCAGATTGGCCGACACATGCAGGAAACCCCCGAACATGGACGATCCCAATTGGGCCACATCGGCACGGTGCTCTTCGTGATGACGTGCGTGCTCCTCCTGGGAAGCACGCACGGCATCACGAATCACAGCCGTGCGCATCGTGACCCCAATCAGGACCTTCTCCATACGGCCAGGGGCCTCTCGTCCGCAGGTGGATGGGAGTCAGATGACATGGACATCCCCTCTACCTGCGGACGGGCCTGGGACGGGGCCTCCCTGCTGGTGCATGGTGGTGCACCCACAGGGTCAGGGACAGCGACATGCACAGGCCCCTCCACGGTGACCTGTGCTGCCTCCTGCCCCTGCCCCTGGACTGCACCACTTGCACCAGCAGGGATGCCCCCACCAGGCCCCATGTGTGCCTCAGTGGCGGCCTCCTCCTCCTCTGTGGAAACCACCAACCTGGATGGCTCCTCACCGTCTTCCCCCGTAGCAGGCCCCTGTGGGGGCTCACCCACCCCTTCCGCTGCAGCCGTGGAGGCATCCCCGCCGCCTTGCTCCACAGCGCCGTCTCCGCCCTCTTCTTCACTAGCCGCTGCGTAGAGGGAGACATAGAACACAAGCATCAGGGTACTGTACAATGGTCCCCTAGACAGGAAGCAATAGCAGATGAGTGCCACTGTCAAAGTACACTTCCATCATGTCCCTCCACAACACATGTGTCAGTCCAGGCAAAACACACACAGTGACAGTCATGGTGCATGCCATGGACATTTCCATACATGTCCAATGGACTCTCAAAACATACAATGTAATGGAACTCACATGCATCATGGGTCATGCCTATCACATGCACACACTTCACCTCAGTCACATCCATCTGCCCCCGTACACCCCAATCACAGTGGATACAAGGATGACTAGGCTGCATCAGTGAATCTGTACATTGTCACAGACATGTGTCATGCATCCATGGCATTCACAAGTCACAGACACGCAGGTCAGGCACACAGACATGCATACCATATATGTACCTGGCATCAGCACCCATCCCTCACCCCCACCCATGTCCAGGAACAGAGACTGCCATGCTCTCATGTGTACAATCTGCATAGGGCTCCCCATGTCGCATTTAAACACATGCAACAACCGTGCGGATAACACACATTACTGGTCGCACATGCATTACCATGATGTCCCTGCACACATACATGCGTACATGGCCTATGTCACACATACAGGCAAGTATCAGACAACCAGCACACTGCAACATGCCCTGTCTCACACAGCAATGCTTGGCCACTTACCGCTCAACTCCAGACGGGTCTCCCTCTCAAGGATCTGGGCGTGGAGCGCTGGGCGTACGCGTTCCAGGACCCTCATCTGGATTGAACTCATGCGGCCCCGGCCCCCTCCACGAGGCGCCGGGCCTTTATGAGGGTCCTGGACCTCAAGTCCTCCCATCGCTTCTTGACCTTCTGGATGGTGCGGGTTGCCACCCCCTCCGCGTTGATGGCAACCACACAGTCGGCCCAGATCCTCTCCCGTCCTTCCTTGTTGGCGCGGGACGATCCGAAGAGGGCATCATACTGCCCCAGGACTTGCTCCACCAGGACACCAACTTCGGTGGCAGTGAAGCTGGTGCCCCTCTGGCCGGGGGTTGCCACTGGTGCCAGATGTTGATGTGCCCGATATGGCAACCCCAGGGGCAGGAGTGGGTGGGCAACTGGGTCCTGGGGCTGGGCTGTGGAGCGATGTTATCCGAGTCGGGAGTCTTCTGTTCCAGCAGGGGTGGACACAGAAACTGGACCCCTGCAGATGGCTGATGTGCAGGCACCAAATGGCAGGGCACGGTGGCAGCAGGCAGGCAGGCAGGCGGCAGCAGATGGCACGTGGAGGCTGCTCGGGGCACTGGGGGGCAGTAATTCGGCCTTCTGGGCAGGAGCGTGGTCTTCCGTGTGTTTTCGCGTGGCCAGCTTGATACGGAGTGATTTGGCACGTGAAAATCCTGCACGTTAGCGTGAAATTCGAGGAAAGGCCCTTAGCGCGTAAGCGTGTCAGCACGCGTACGCGATTTCATTGGACCAAAGGCCCTTACAGCGTAAGCGCGTCTGTGACGTTTCGCGCATGGGCGTTGCCCTGGCAGGGCTTGGAGATCCCGCGTGCCTTTAAACTGCTCTGTACGTGCTTTTCGTGGGTGCGTGTGTTTTCTGTCCGTTGGGGTTCACACGCTATTACTTCACAGCGGGTGTTGGCTACGCGTTCTTCTACACGCAAGGCAGACGGTGAGTGGTACCCCGCTCCCTCCAGGCCCGATCGCGTGAAGCGAACCCCTGATATACACGTAGCCCGCTCCCCCAGGCCCGATCGCGTGAAAAACTTCACGTGAACCCCTGATATACACGTAGCCCGCTCCCCCAGGCCCGACCGCGTGAAAAACTTCACGCGCACCCCCAAAATACATGTACCCCGCTCAATCGCGTGTGTGACTTCCCATGCACCCCCGAAATACACGTACCCCGCTCAATCGCGTGTGTAACTTCCCGTGCACCCCCGAAATACACGTACCCCGCTCAATCGCGTGTGTAACTTCCCGTGCACCCCTGAAATACACGTAGCCCGCTCCCCCAGGCCCGATTGCGTGAAAAACTTCACGCGAACCCCTGAAATACACGTAGCCCGCTCCCCCAGGCCCGATCGCGTGAAAAACTTCCTGCAAACCCCTGAAATACACATAGCCCGCTCCCCCAGGCCCGATCGCGTGAAAAACGTCACGCGAACCCCTGAAATACACGTAGCCCGCTCCCCCAGGCCCGATCGCGTGAAAAACTTCCTGCAAACCCCTGAAATACACATAGCCCGCTCCCCCAGGCCCGATCGCGTGAAAAACGTCACGCGAACCCCTGATATACAAGTAGCCCGCTCGCCCAGGCCCGATTGCGTGAAAAAGTTCACGCGAACCCCTGAAATACACATAGCCCGCTCCCCCAGGCCCGATCGCGTGAAAAAGTTCACGCGCACCCCCGAAATACACGTACCCCGCTCAATCGCGTGTGTAACTTCCCGTGCACCCCCGAAATACACGTACCCCGCTCAATCGCGTGTGTAACTTCCCGTGCACCCCCGATATACACGTGCCCCGCTCAATCGCGTGTGTAACTTCCCGCGCACCCCCGATATACACGTGCCCCGCTCGCACAGGCCCAATTGCTGTATGTTGCCACTTTTGTAATGCGCAGGGACGCTACCGCCTGCCTTCGTGTGGCGGACGTGTTTCGGCTTGTGCGTGTCTTTGGCTGTGCGTGGCTTTGCCCTATTCGATTCCATGAATACGTGTGGTTCGAGTGCGTGTGGGCGTTCCGTCTGCTTCCCTGCAGTACATCCCCAGTTACGCCCTTATTTTCGCGCGTTGTTCCCCATTCCGCGCGTTACGCCCCGTGTTCCTGCCCACTTTCTGGTGTATGCGCCGAGGTTGTGCGCTTTCACTGTGCGCGTCGCGCACGCCTTTCGGGATGTTGCAGTGACTTGTGCGCCATGCACAGGTTTGGCGCACATCCCGAGGTGAACACGTGCAGGGACTTCCATGAATCGCACAAGTGCGCGTGCGCCTGTTTTTTTGCACTTGCGCCTGCTTGCGCCTGCTTGCGCCAAGATTTTCGGCGCACGTTTGTTCCATGAATCGGCCCCTAAATCTTTGTGGTACAGACTAATACCAAAGGGGATTTATTGCTCTCACCTGTAGTCCTAATCTTCTGTAGTGCTCAGTAAGGGAACTGCACAGGATTCTGCCTAACGCTGGTGAGGATAAAAGTATTGGATTTACATTTTAGAGTTCTGCTAGTACCTTGGTTCAAATAACCACAAGGCTAACTATCACAGTTTATTTTGAATGAAGTCAAAAATATGGAATGTTACAGCCAGGAGACCCTCCTTACTAATAGTGCTGATTATTTAAGAGATCTGCGTAGACAGAAAGGTCTTCCTGTCAAAGGCAAGAAATTAGAAATGATTGATAGACTGTTAGAGAAACAAAGTCTAGATAGTGGTGCTGTAGTGCCCACTACCCCAGCAAATGTAGCAAACCTTGGGGAAAATAATGTTGAAGATGTTATTGTTGAAACAGATGAGGAAGAGGAGGAGAATAGTGTCACCCCCTCTGGGCCGCTACCTGCTCAAAGGCCTCAACCTATGGCTACTGGACCCTTACCAGGTCCCACATTAAGTCCTGAATTTATCTCACTAGAAAAAATGAGACTTGAACTAGAATTCAAAAGAATTAGTGCCCAAACTGAACAGAGACATCAAGAACTAAGGCTAAAAAAATGGAGCTCAATCATGAACTTGAGATGAAGAAATTGTCTTTGGGAAATGCTTCTCTCCCCGAATACTCTAGATCTTCTAGTAAAAAAAAACCCCGGATGCCTAAAGAGATTGTGGGTATGTAGGAACCTAAGTTGGATGTACCAGGATGGTCCACAGGGTCAAGATCGCCAATGAGTTACTGGCTTCCTACTAGATCTAAATCTTCAGGCTCTAGTTCAACCACACAAGTTTGTACCTCACTCTCAGCCTCAGCTGGAGGAGGAGTCACAGGTGTGATTTTTGACAACCTAGGAGATTTCCTGGTTGGCAGCACTGGAGTGCTTTCTGCTGGTTTCTTCTTTGAAGTCTTGGGTTTCCCCTTTGCTTCTGGTTTCTTTGAAATAGCAGTTAGTAACTCCAGTGGAGTAGGCGTGATTTCTTTTACTATCATCTCCTCAGGAGAGCCCCTCAAGGTCCTCTCCCTTGCAGGTCTGGTAAGCTCCTGTAATCTTTTACTAGGAGGTCTGGAAGTACTTGACACTACCCCCAGTTCTTTCAGATCATTGCCCAACAGCACCCTGAAAGCAGGCCAGGCTCTGGTCAAGCATTGGCATGACCAGAGGGCCAAGATGGTTGAGTTCGCTCAAGACCAGCTAGTTCTTGTTATGGTCCCCAACAAGGCAGAGGGCCTTGCAGGACAAATGGATGGGACCCTTCAAGGTTGTGGGAAAACTTGGAGAGGTGAACTATCTGGTGGACTTAGGCAATCCTAAGGAGGCTCCTAGAGTCTTTCACACCAACCGTCTAAAAGCTTATGTCTCGAGAACAGAACTGGGAGCTCTGCTTCTAGCTTCAGCTTAAGAGGAGGAGGAGAGTGAACCTCTACCTGACCTCCTCAGAGGCAAACCTTTAGATGAGAAAGTAGAAGGAGTTAATCTCTCTTCTAATCTGTCACCTGAGCAACAGGAGGAGTGCAAAGTTTTGTTAAATCAATTTACCCCTCTGTTTTCTCTAGGACCTGGCTTGACCCCATGGGGCCAGCATGATATCGATACTGGTGACTGTTTACCTGTCAAAAGCAGGGGCTACAGGATGTCTGAAAATGTAAGAACCCACATCAAAGGAGAGGTCAACGAGATGCTTGATCTCGGGGTAATAGAGCCCTCTACTAGTCCATGGTCTAGCCCAGTTGTATTAGTACCAAAGGCAGGATCCAAGGAGTTGAGATTCTGTGTGGGCTATAGAGCTCTAAATGCAGTCACTAAGACTGATGCCCATCCTTTGCCAAAGACAGATGAGCCGGTGGATAGACTTGGTTCAGCCAAGTTCCTCAGCACATTTGATCTCACGTCAGGCTATTGGCAAATAGCCCTGACTGACCATCCCAAGGAGAAAACTGCATTATCCATCCCAGTAGGCTTATACCAGTTTAAGGTAATGCCTTTTGGATTAAAGAATGCACCTGCTACATTCCAAAGGATGGTTAATCAGGTTCTGAATGGGATGGAGGACTTCTGCATGGCATACTTGGATGACATTGCAGTGTTCAGCCCTACTTGGAAAGAACATGTTGACCACCTAGGATATGTTTTGCAGGCTCTGGAACAGGCCCATCTGACCATAAAGGCAAGTAAATGCCAAATTGGTCAGAGTAAAGTGGTCTACCTTGAGCATGAGGTAGGAGGTGGTGAAATAAGGCCTTTGCTCAGCAAGATTGAAGCTGTGCAAAATTGGACAACCCCTTCTACTCAAACCCAGGTGAGAGCCTTCCTAGGCCTCACTGGGTATTACAGGAATTTCATTGAGAACTATGGATCCATAGCTTCTCCACTGAATTTAATCTCTTCTCCTAAATTCCCTAAAAAGATCAAATGGAATGAGGAGTGCAATCGGGCCTTTGAAAGCCTGATGAAAGCCCCATTGTCAGGCTCCAGTTCTCAGAGCTCCTGACTACCACCAACCCTTCATTGTACAAACAGATGCTTCCAATATAGGTATAGGTGCAGTACTCAGTCAACTGGATGAGAAAGGTAGGGAGCACCCCATTTGCTTCATCAGTAGGAAACTGAAGGCACCTGAAACAAGGTGGGCAACTATTGAGAGAGAATGTTTTGCCATTGTGTGGGCTTTGAAAACGTTTAGACCATACTTGTATG
This sequence comes from Ambystoma mexicanum, assembly GCF_040938575.1. Taxonomy (NCBI): domain Eukaryota; kingdom Metazoa; phylum Chordata; class Amphibia; order Caudata; family Ambystomatidae; genus Ambystoma; species Ambystoma mexicanum. The sequence continues at coordinate 216,857,222 of NC_090921.1, read as the reverse complement.
GATTTACTTTCATCATTCAACAGACCAACAACCCTTGAGATGGTTCGTGCAAATAAAAGGGGAAAACCGAAAACTGCTAAAATGGTCAATCTGCCTCCAAGGGTTTGATTTTACCATTGAGCACAGGTCAGGATGTCACCACCAAAATGCTGATGGTCTCTCTAGGATGTTTATAACCGACTATAGGTAAGAGACTCATCCAGGAGTGGATTAGATCCTCCTGTCCCTTAGTCTGGGGGGTGGTTGGGGGCGAGTGTTAGGGAGAATTATCATTTTATGGCTAATTTCCCTTATCTACTAAGTCCCTCAGCAGCTTTGCTGGATTTGAAGGTTTTTTCTTTTCTCCTGTTAAGAGTGAGACTCTTTTTACCACTCTTAGACATTTTTGCTATGTGTGTTCTAGGCTATTTTTGTGTTTAATGCCTATGGGGTTTCTCTCAACTCCATAGGAACCATCTTTATTCACATGTGTTACACAGCACCCTCAGTGCAGTGACACAGGGGTGTTGTAGCAACCCTCAAACATAGACACTATACCCTGGGACTGACTACTGTCTCCCAGGGCATGTAAAGTCCCCATTGACTTTACTAGTCAATTTTTGTGAACTAAACCAGATATTTACCTACGGGATTTTCCCATTGTTCGAGCCTACCAGTTTTACCGACAGCCTCTAACAGACCGCTGGTGTATTTTAATATTAACTTTACTCCGGTAGGTTTTATTTTCCAGAACTTTAATATAACTTCTTTCTTGTGTCTTTCTCTAAACTCCTAACCCAGGTCGGGGATCCTTTGTTCGTCCATTTGGCGGGCTTCTGCCAAGAAGCCCTCCTTTCGGTGCCACTGAGTCTGGGCTGGGTCCATTGTGTGGGAGGGGGAGTAGGACCCATGGACAGGGTTTCCTCACTAACCCATGTCGCACTCTATCCTGATAGGCTGGAAGGTGAGTGACAGCTAGGCTGTATGAATGGTGATCTTTTTGCATAAAAGCAGGGTCCTGAGGACTGGAAGAGCAAGATGTCGCCACTGGAACTAAGAAGCCGAAGAGGAGAGAAGCCAAAGACATCTGCAACGACTGAACCACCGGTGAAGCCCTGCTGCAGCGTCTCACCACTTTTCTCCACACGACGAGAGAAGATCTTCATCTGCAAGAGCCTTCTTCCCTTGAGCTGGTGGGGCCAACCAGTTTGCCAATCGCCTTCCCGGACCTGACTTGGTCGAATCGCCAGTACCCTGTACTTGGAGACCTGATAGCCAGGCACCCGTCTACCCGGACCGTGATTTAAAGGAGCGTACCTTTAATTCGTTGGGCAGCACTGCGGCTGGTTTCCTCCCTGGGTAGTGCAGTAACTCGAACCTTCCTCCACGACGAGACCCTCTCTTCTTCTGCTGGAACCCCGAACTGCAGGAACTACCAGGAACAACTGCCAATGCAGGAGCCACTTCTTCATTTTAAAGGTACATTGTTCTGCCAGGCCGCCCTTTCTACGCGGTAGCTCTAAAGGTGTTTTAAATCTTTTACCTACCTGTTGGGTTGGCCGCCCCTCTTGCTTGATGACTGTGATAGATGTGTTTAACTAGAAGTGTATAAAATAAATATATATCTACTTTTTAATACAAAGCCTTGGTCAGTGTTTCCTTGTGCCATAGTACTGTAGGCCTATTGAGTAAACCCTGAATACTGCTCATCTCCCTCTTGAGATAGTCTGACTGCTCAGCCGTAGCTACCAACTAAATCTTTGTGGTACAGACTGATACCAAAGGGGATTTATTGCTCTCACCTGTAGTCCTAATCTTCTGTAGTGCTCCCTAGGGGAACTGCACAGGATTCTGCCTAACACCCTTTACCACCGGAACTGGACTCTACCCACAAAGCCTGGTGCCACTGAAGAGCTGGACAGTCGAGACAAAAGTCGCCATTATGTAGTATGGTGAAGTCTCGTGGCGATTAGAAGGTTGTGGGAGTTCAGAGGCTGGAAGGAGAGGAGCGACGCCGGTCGGTTGGAGAGAGACGGCAGAGAGTGAAGATGCGAGAGACGGCAGCGTTCATGTCCCCTATTTCCTGCATATCTTTTAATGTTCATAGTCATATATATTCACTTACACATGTTACTCTAGTTAAATAAATATCGCGTGTACATCACCTTGCCTCCGCCATACATATGGCGACGAGGTACCTGATCTGGGGAGAATAACGGTAACCCACGACTGCAACTACACCCAGGTGAGAACACGGTGGTCACCATCCCTGCGGCGCTCCGGAGACACCAACAGCTGCCAGAGAAACATAAGTATAGTTATTATTCAGAATTTGCATTTCACCGCACATGAGCACAGTGGATAGCAGGCCCGAGTTACATTGAGTGCAACATTAGAGTAAAGGACACTGCAACGTGTCCCTTGCACGTTGCCACCGGCCATTTTGAAAGGCCAGGTATCATCCTCATTGAGCAAGCCCTTTCTTTGTCACAGTAAAAATAAAAATAAATGTGTTTTTTTTCTTTCTTTTTTCCGTTTTTGTCTCGTCAGGGTCCGTAATCAATAGAGAGAGAGTAGAACATTCACCAATCACCTCAGATAAAAAAAGGTCCTCAAATACAACCATGTGCAAGACTCAATCCATTATATATATAATTAGTCAATACAAGATACAATCTATCTCAAGTCACACTAACTCGTTGAGGTTGGAAGCTCACCTTACAAAGACATTCTAAAGCTATCAGCTAGAACCAATATCATTCTACATCCAAATCAGTACGGCTACCCCAAGGGGTACAGGCGACATGTCAATACATAGTGCTCCGGCCCCTCAAATGTTTTTACCTGAAGTTGGTGAGCCTGCATTACCACGGAAAAAGATGGCTCAAGACATATGAACACTACGCCAATGTAGTGTGCGGTACAAATTACAGCGTTGTGAGAAAGAAATCCTTGGTACTGCACTGCTTAGGACCGGCAGGCCAAGAGAAGTTTGAAGTCTTACCTGACCTTTCCGGCAGATGAATGTGGGGACATGAACGAATATGAGAAGACTATACAGAAAATGAACAAATATTACAAGAAGAAATAAGTACTATTTTGGAAAGGTACACGTTTGGCAAGAGAGTACAGGAAGAAGGAGAGAGTGTCAAGCAATACTTCATAGCCCTGAAAAAACTGGCCTGGACACGCAAAATTAACCAGCAATTAGAGGAAAGACTGAGAGACCAATGTATGTTGGAGTGTAGCAGCAGCAAAGTTAGAGAAGAATTATGGACAGACGATGATCCGCCGTTAGACACTATTGAAGATGGCTAAGGAAGTAGAACACATGGAAAAATGCATGAAAGCTCTTGAGGGCAGAGTAAAGGATAGGCTAGTTGAAGCAATGATAAACACCATAAAGCCAGATGGTGATGAACTGATTGCCAGAGTAAGTAATCAAAACAGGGGAAGAGGTACCAATAATTATAGTGATACAAGAATGAAGTATGAGGGGGGATCCAACAGTGAGAGAAGAGATACCTGAGAAGGATGGTACAAGAGATAGAAGACAAGACTCCTATTACCAAAACAGTGGCAGAAGTGGACAACGAGGAAGAGGACGGGCCACTCTGAGGACATGCTATTGATGTGGCAGTCCTTCGCATTGGGCAGACAGCCCAGATTGCCCTGCTCTGAGAATTATTTGCAGGAATTGTAAGGGAAGAGGATATTTAGCTAAATGTTGCAGGAGGAGGAATGTGGGCACAAATTGGATTGGGAATGGAAACAGTGATGAAGGAGAAGAGTGTGTCTCTATGGTAGTAGGTGAAGTTGAAGAGGTGGACAGTCCAAGAACCACGATCATTGTCAATGGGCATCCAATAGTCATGATGGTGGTTGATTCAGGAGCGAGATATATTCTCATCCCAGATAGACTATGGAGAAGATGTGGACCAGAATTTCTGCATGAAGTGGCTATCAGACCGAAAGCTTATGGTGGTGCAAGTATAGAGTTTAGCTGGTTCTGTGCTATCTTAATGTTAAAGGATAGACAAGCTGAAGGTTGCATTTTTTTTTTTATTTACTTAATTTAATTGCTTTACCATTTTTACAAGACAGCTTCTAATAAAACAGATCCTCCTTTGCTTTCTCAAAGTCTGAGATCACAATGGGTTAGCCTGGGGTATATTCAGTCCTTTATCCCTTGACTTTACTGCCTACGTCCTCATCTGCCAATATGCTCTTCATTCCATCAATGTTACTGTGTTATCCGCCAACTTTTTGACCGCTAATTCTTTGTTTTCATTTTCCTTTTCACAGTCCAATGTTTCTGAACAATGATGCCACTGCTATCACCAGGTTTGTTTTTTCCCTGCTCATCAAACGGGTCCACCAGTCTTCTTAGTCATATGTTTGGAGACACAAGAATAGATGGCCACGATAAGTGGTGCTCATTTTTTGAGGGCCACACACAACCTCAACAGATGTCTGATGGTTTCCGTCTGATCTGGTGTTCCACAGAAATGGCAATTCTTTTTTAAATGGAGAATCCTCTGATTGACAAGATCTTGTTGGTCACAAGGAGATTCAAGCGGGTCCTCATGAAAATATTTTGAAGGGCTTTATTAGGGAATGTTTCCATATATCCTAGTAGCTGGTTTAGTCTTTTTATGTTTATTTGAAGATTTTCTGTTAGTTTACTTGTAGATGCTATTTTGAGTGTCTTGATCCAATCATGATCTTCAAGTTTTTTCTTGACTTTTGTTGGATTTTGCCAAAGTTCTTCCTCCGAACTACCAATCTTTTCAAGAATTTCTTTATTTCTAGTTGACCATTTCTTCAAGCTGGTATTTTTGCCAGCAGAGAGTCTGTTGTTGATTATTTCGAAAATGTTTGGACGGGATGGCGAAGGTGTCTTTCTATACAGTATCAGGCTGTTCTGGTCAGTCGTGGCTTGTAGTGACATCAGGCTTAGTTCACGTCTTATGGAAGCCATTGGAGTAGATGCAGGCAAGCTCAAGACATGCTGTCAAAAGGGACCTTCCAATCTCAAACAAATCTTGACAGGAATGTCTGGCATTGCTTCGACACCATAAGTCAACGATGGCAGGACTTTTGCCTTATAGAAATGTAGTGTCAGAATGATGGAAAAGCAACCATATTTCTTGTCTACTGCTTTTGTTTGAGTCATTAGTCGTCTCATCTTTTCAAACCAAGAAGTTTGCATCTAAGATTCAACTGAGCTGTTATTCAAGCTTACACCAAGATATTTGAAATCCTTTGTTCTTTCAATCTCCACTCCATCTGGGTGCCATTTCAGTTTTTCAGATTTCTTGGTGCTTTTTTCGAGGACCATGATTTTAGTTTTTTTCCTTGATGATCTCCAGTTTTTTTTTTTTACATAGACCGATAAGTTGTTTAGTTGTTGCTGGAGGCTGACTGCAGTCTGATCCAATAAAATAATGTTGTCTGCATATAGGAGACAGGTTATCTTCTCTCCTCCTAGTGTTGGTGGAAAAGATTTGGTGTTATGTTCTGAATACTGAAAATCGCCTAAATAGGAGTTAAAAAAGCTGGGGTCAGGGGTGTTGCTAGGTCTGGAAAAGATCCGGGGCTACACTAATGTTGGGATTGTTGGGACTCAGGGCTGGCTAGCCTTTTGGTTCTGAGCAGAGTTGTCTCGGGTTGGGAATACAGTCAAAGAGAGCCAAAATTGCTTTTCTGTTCAAAATGACATCTTCTGCTTTGTCAAAGTTTTTTTTCCAGTTTAAACGTGCAATTTCTCTTGTTCCTTTGCCTCGGGAGCAACGCTCTGTGTCGTAATGGGTTTTGTCAACAAAATCTGAGCAAGCGTTGTCTTGAATTTTAGGGTTTTCTGCTTGCCTCTGACTTTTCTCATTTGGCTTACATTTTTCATGTAAGAGGTTTAAGCGGGAGGCTCCTTGACTTCTTCTCGAGGGCGTATCATTTGTTGGACTCTGGTTTTTCCTGCTTGTGTCTCTCTCTGCATAATAGTTGGAGAAGGTTTTCTTTTTGTCCCTTCCTTTGGAAGGGGCCTATTGTGGGTTCTATTTTCTTGATTGTACCTTGACATGGCCAGTTTTTCACACCTCTTGCCAATGTTAAGAAGATCAGAGAATCCACCTTATCTATCTGTTGCTTCTCTGCTATTTTAGAGGCCCTCAGACTTAGCCGAGTTAAAGGTTGCATATATGTTTCAAAGAGAGGGGTGTTATTAAAGGTTTGACTGGACCCGAATGTTACAGAGTCTCTTTTTTTAGTGGAAGGTCCAGAAGTAAATACAGAGAAGTCACACACCGAAATATTTAGAGATAAGGCAATAGGCTGTGTAAAGGGCTTCACTCATTGAATATTACTCAATAAGATACCAAGTCAGTAGCTCAAAAATTGCACAATGTACCTTTAGCACTGAGAGAGGAAGTAAAGATGGAACTAAAAAAACTGGAAGAACAAGGGATCATTGAAAGCATTGATGCTTAGAGAATGGGTGTCTACCTTGGTTGTGGTTTGGAAGAGTTCTGGGAAAGTCAGAGTGTGCATTGATCTAAGAGAACTGAATAAGTGCATAATTCCAGAGAGACACCCGCTACCCAATATATAGGAATTGATGTCGACGATGGGGGTCAGCAAAATGTATTTTCAACGTTGAATCTAAGCTGCTTACCATCAAGTGAAACTGCATAAGGAATCATGACACTTGACAGCCTTTATTACCCCTGAAGGACTTTATCAATACTGCAGGATGCCATTTGGGTTAATATCCATGGCTTTTGTATTTCAAAAAATGATGTACCGCATTCTGGATGGAGAGACTGGCGTCATCTTTTTCCTAGATGATATATTTTGATTTATGCAGAGAACAAAGAAGAACACAACAGAAGAAAAGTCTAAGATGAACAGGAAAGAAACCGAATACTTAGGACATTGTGCCCCCTTGCTTTGTACCCGCCCGGGACCCTAGTCCTCTCTCTATTTCCGGCACTGGGCAGTGGCACCAGCACATGACATCGCCCTTCTCCCCAGCGCTGAGAGGGTGCCTCCCCATAAGGGTGTCCCTTCTTATTAGCCCACCTCCACGCCTCCCAACCTGCTGTCCGGGCAAAGGTATCCCCGGGCGCTTTTGCAAGCAGTGTTTTTACATGATGGCTGGACATGATGAGCCTATACCCACGATACCTGTCATCAAGCCTGATGACAACTAGCACAGATCCACTTTGCCCTGGAAAAATGGACTTTCTTGAAAATGTCCCGAGAGTAAACATTTCCCTTTCAGAAAAAACCCTTGTTCTGAAAAATGTCCAGTATTGCTCTACTTGAAATCCTCGTCTATTCTGATTGTTTTTTATATGTGTCTGCCTAAGCTTATGTTTCCTCAAACCCAAACCACCCTGTTGCTTGACCTTATTGCCTGAAATTCACAGAACCTTTCTTAGTTATTTGGTAGTGAAACTCAGTCCGTGTTGTACCTTTTGGACTGTCATCAACCCTAACTGACCACCTCCTAATCTCAGTTTAGAACTGTGATAAGCCTAATGTGTCTTCTCGTTCTTTGCACAAAAAATGTGCTCACCCTAGTTGATCATGCGACGAACTAGACCAATTTTGTGTTGATGTGATTGTCACAATTTTGTGCCAACTTGATGTACATGCCACAGGCTACTGTAACATTCTGTCCCCACTTTTCCTTTTCTTGGCATCAAAGGCCATCTGCCAAAGGCCCTGCAAATCTAATGACTGCTGTATGCAAGTGCATGGGACATGTCCCAAGCTTTTATATTGCAAACAAGAGTATCCATGTTTTGGATTGCCTGCAAGGCCACAAAGCAACAATGGGGTTGGTCCTGACTTCAGCCAATGCAAACCATTTCAAAAGGAAAGAGGTCACAATGCACGACTTTGTCTGCATTTGTAGAGGGGGCATAGCTCAGGGGAGTAAGTAGCCCATGGTCCCAGCAGTTCTGCTGCCTACTCCTCCGATCCCTGCTTTATCACGAGGTGAAACAATTCTGCCATGTTGAGCCTCTGTCTATTCGAGGGTCCAGGATCATAATGGCTGTTGCTGTCCAATGCAAACCCAGACAAGACAAAGAGGCCTCCTATCGCATGGAGGCAAGTATTCCTGGATTCGCATACACTAGCTATTAAAGCCCCTGCCTAGCGGATATTTCTTCACCAGAGAGTGCCAACTCATTGCATAAACATTGTTTGTGCATCACCGGCTATGTAAACCTGTCAGGGGGATAAGCACATTGCAAATTGTATAGCAAGGATACGTAGGGAGTGCATTGGCCCATCACAGGTAACATCAATACAGTAATACCCGGGAAAGAAGATGCAAAGAAGCAGGAAAAGCAGAGCTACTGTGGGACAAAGTAGGAAGCAGCATGGCAATAATGTATACAGCCCTGATGTAATATAGCCGGACGCTACCAGCAAGGGATGTCAAGTAGTAGGGCACGGCAACCTTCTCAGTAGAACTGATTAAGCCTAGTGCTGACCTGTACCATACTCCATCCAGATTATAATTCCTGATGAAAGCTGTTGTGTGTTGGCTACTGATCACTGAAACGTTTACCAACTAAATGGAAAAAACACAAAAGACAATTGAGGTCAATTACAGGAACTCTCACAATTGCTTGACATGTGCAGTGACCTCCATTCATGGCCCTCAAAGGGCCTCTTTACAAAACATGTTTTAACATGGGAAAGTCCCATTGAAAACATTTTTGTATATCGGGCCCTGAGTTTCACAATGAAAGACATGGAGGGGGGTGTTTATGTGCAGCATGCACTGTGTACTTCCTGCTTCTACAGTAAACGAACCATCAGCATAGCATATACATTGGCATATTCACCAGCATATCCGTCAGCATATCCACGCAGGCCAAAGACACCTGTGCAGAATCGACAGTAAATGCAAATCATTGTATGTGCCTAAAGAATAAGCACATATGCAAAGAAACGTCCTTAGGTTACACGCTGAAGCCTGGTGAGCTGGGCTCTCTTGACTGCATTTCAGTTCTTTTGCCAGCTTTTATGGCACAAAGTATCTGGCAGCTGGGCCCTGAGTGCCATACAGATGTAAGGGATTAGAAGGACAGGATCACCACAGGAGGTCTACACTGGAGGAGGGGGCTGCTGTTTTATGGTGTGGGCACCCTGGACTGGCACGCCTCACGTTAACGTGATTTAAATGGGGTCTTCAGCTGCCAGCAGGGTGGGGCAGGAAGGCATCAGGGGGGGGCCACAAGGGGATGTAGGGGGACGAGCAGGAGCTTGCTGTTTTAAGCAGAGGCTGCAGGACCTTTCATTTTACAGATTAGCGAATTGGTTCATTTTCAATTTGCCATGCTGGCTCTGACCATTTCAAAGCACCGTTTAAAAGTAAACAAATACAGCACACTCTGAGGTGAGAAATGTGCCAGGCTCTTGCCGTCGCCCGGAGTCATCAGCTGGGTGCCACTCACAGCAGAGGGATGCTACCTGTAACCTGCCTTAAAGTGGGAAGGCGGCAGCCCGAGTCTGGCGCTGCCTGCCCATGGGCACAGCCCATCACCAAGTGGCAGCCATTTTGTGACTAGCGCTCCATGCCTTGATACCAGCTTGGCAGATCCAAACTGATGGGGATAGCAGGCTCCGTGGGAATCCCAGGTCTCCCCCATCGAGGCTGTAACATCTATTTTTGCCATGGAGAGAGCTTTTAATCCCGACCCGCTGCTGTTTTTAATATTTAATGGGACTCCCTCTGGGCTTGGTCCACCGTCTTGTAGCCATTCCATTAGAATGCACACATGCACAGCTGTGGTTTATATGTTTCCATTCTGGGGCTGCCCCACCCCCACTCTCTCCCTTCTAACCCTCCACCCCCTCCTAGTCTACTTTTCCACTGCAACTCCACTCTCATACACGTATTGTTTTCAGAATTAAAAACAGGTCAGTTGGTTCATGGCGAAGCAAGACGACGGCGCGTGCAATTGTTGTATTTCTAGTGATGAAAGATTTACTGCCCACCAGAACCGCCAATAGCGCTCAGTCTAAGCGACAGCCTGGCGCATGCCCGGTATGATTAAGTCATAATTGTCACACCCGACTACAGTCGGCTTTCGGCACAGTAACCTTAGCAAGGCGTTCAATTTAACAGAGCAAACCGAAAAGAAAGCTTTAATAACACCTGTGTTGCCTCGTTTCCGAAGTTAATTAAATGAGGGCCATTGAGCTGCGAAGATGACGATGGCATCGAGGGGCGGACTGGGAACGAAAAGACGCCCTGGAAATAATGTTCAAAGTGGCCCCATATTACACATTTTCAGCAAGCCCAGTCCTTTTTCCAATGAGAATATTTGGAAATAAAATAGGTTACCACAGAAAAGAGGCCCATGCTGCAGACGCCTAACAGGACAGAAATTCTCCAGAGTTCCTTGTAGGCCAGTCCAACCTTGCTACGGTGACCAGACCACCGGGTTTCCCCGGGACAGTCTGGGGAAATCACCCGACGTCCCGGGGTCCCAGGAGTTTTTGTTTTATAAACCCCGTCTGGGGTTTCGCCTACGGTCCTTTTTTTTGCCGGACCAGATTTTGAAATCCCGAAATCGGGTCCCGCTGCAACTTTTCCTGTGTGAATGGGGGCGTGAAATGTTTTTCACGCCCCCATTTCCTCCCCGGCACTCTCCTCCAATGAGAGGAGTGTGCCTGTTAGCACCCTCTCCCCTCCCCCCGCAACAGACCAGCGACATAGAAATAGGACTAAAGTTGTATGTGTATTTACTTTAGTCCTACTTCTATTTACATGGCCCGTCCTGGTGTGTTTTTATTTTTAATCTGGTCACCCTAAACCTTGCTGCCCGCCTCCTCAGCCTGGCTGTGTAATGCAGCATGGGGGATGGTGGTTGGGCAGGAACACACAGCTACGCAGTCAGTGGATGAACATAAAGGGAAGGAGCATGGCCTACGCACTGTCTCCCTGCTCACCCACTGTCTGCCTCCTCGGTCTCCACTAGGCCTCCTCTGACTATCGCACATGCCCAGACTCGTTGTCAAAGGCAGTGCAGAATGTAGATCAGCTATGACGTAAGAAAAACAGGTTCACTGCGCTTCAGCATCCCTGTACTCCCTTGGCCGCCCCTCTCATTGGCCTCATAGCCAGTAAACCCGGTGTGGACGTGGAGTTCAGGTACATGACTCTTCCAGCACTGGCTCCTCGGTGCTAAATAAGTATACGACAATCTTTACCAAACAAGTTTACTTTGTCCTTTCTGAGGTAACTGGGCATAATGGGTATAATGGGATCTGACCTTTCTTTGATACCTAGAACAATGACATCTGGCATTGCAGTGTTAACTGGTCATACTTATCTGTCACTGCTGTGCTAAATATGTAATCTGCCACAGCTCTTCTAATTGATCATAATGGAGTCTGGGACTGATGTGCTAATTGCACATAATGGCACTGTTGCACTAACTGGGCATTGCATTATCAGCCCTACAGTGTTATGATAAATCCTGGCACTGATGTCCTACTTCGGGGCCAGGGAGAGGCGCAAACCGAAATGAAATATGCTGTGTGGTGCTAAATGGGCATAATGAAATCTGGCTCTGTTGTGCTTCTTGGGGAATTTGGAATCTGTTTTAAGTTTGCCAACTGGGAATAACGGAATCTGTCACTGCTTTTCAGAGTTCATGACAGTATGTGCTCAGTGTTTCTAATGGAGCCTGGCATGGATATTTCATTAGAGTACACATAGGACGAAAGGGCATATCTTGTAGGTGTTGTTTGGTTATTTGCCCACTCAGTGAATGTGCATGGCTATTCTAATCGCTACAACCATTCCCACCCAGTTCCTACCCCTCTCCACCCAAAACACATCCTCATGGAACTTTTTTGAGCTTGCTTTAATCAAGTATTACCATCATATTTTGCGCTCAAAGTGTCTGCCAGTGTTTTTCAAAGCAATCTTTTCATAGAGGTAATGACTTAATTGGAGCTGTTAAGGTGCTACGGGTGTAATCAAAATGTCTTAACCAGGTCTGCCTTCAGCCACTCAATTTATAAGCACTATGCGTATCCTCCCCAGAAGGCCTGTAAAAACAAGCATTGGCAAAACCAACAGTTTTAGCTTCTGCCTAACTATTAGGCATTTACCAGGCATGTTGTTACATGCTGAGGTACTCGCACCCTATTGCACCTGCTACCATCAATAGCCAGTTAATACCACTATACCAGTACCTTGCATGTGCCATTGCCATGCCTACACAAACTGTTGCGATGGCCAATGCTAGTTTATTCTGTTCTGCAAGCATTTTTCTGCCCGGCATGTTGTGTTTCCACCAGGCACAGAGTTTCCTGATGGGCCATTATTGCTGGGGTACCGTGGCTGGAATACATTAGGGGATATTTTTCATGCACTCTTTCTTTAGTAATGTCTCTAAAACCCACTGGTCTGTAGGCAACATTTTTCAAATTATGTCACAGAAATTCCAAAGTTTTATTTTTCTGAACATTGTTTCATGTGGGGAGCCGTCCTCATACCACCACCCTCCCATCAACCTTTAGAAATATTTGGCATGCTCTCAAAATCCGTAATGTGGGGCGGTTTGAATTAGGAGAGCAATACCAGAGGTTAAGAGTAATTTAAAACCTTCCAGCCATCACATCATTTGTTTTTCTTAGTTACCCCGAGTGGGACGGGTAGGCCCAGACGTGAGTCCCGTGCCTGCTGGGCCTAGACACCGAAGCTACTTCTCACTAATGAGGTACAACAAGGCCAAAACGGTTCCTAGTGATTGCATCAACAGCCAAACCATCGACAACCATACCATTGACAGAAAAGCATCTAAAGAAAACATTGAATGCATTTTTTTAATTTTTTTATTTTTTTATGGGGGGGGGGTTCCACCCCAACCCCCCTTTTTAAACCATTAAAACACATTTTTACCAAACTAAACCCTTAAACATTGAAAAAATTGCATTCAATGTTTTTTTTTTCGGTGCATTTTTTTCAATGGTATGGCCTGTCGATGCTTTGTATTCGATGCAATGACCGGATACTGGCAAAAACATGTCTGGAGTTTCTTGTGGTCTCGTGCAGAAGGGATGTAACCTAGTAGTTTGGGCTGCACTGCTTCTTTTGGGGTGTGGCTAAGCCTGATTTGCATATGATCGTTCCCCTTTTGAAATGGCCTGGCGGACGAAGAAAAATTATCTGGAGGTTTGCCCAGAGCAATGACAGGTTAAAATGAATTCTTAACCTCCCAGCCATCACCTCTTTTATTTTGCTTGGGTTAGGATTACACCAGTTCGGAAAGTATTGGGATTGTGCTTTTTTTGCTAGAAAATCATAGCTCAGGATTGGTATTTGGGGTTGCTTGCTTCCACCTTTAGAGACAGCAGAAGCAGCAGCGCCACTAGCCAACTCCACACAATCACCACTCCTGGAAGCGCCCTGTGCACAAGAATCCCAGCAAAGGGAACTCTGCGCTCCAGCTCCCACTTACCCTATAATAGAGAAAACCCGTTGGACTGCTTATGCACGATGAGGTGGTTCTTTTATTTTCCAGTTTGCATTGAGCAGAACCACACGAGTACGGCTTAATCATTAGACATGTCTTTCTTTTTCATGTGCCAAATCTACTGCATTAGCCATGGGTTGTAAACACTGCTCGACAGGTCCAGGTTTCAGACTCTGTTTGCTCTACACACTGCTGAGTTCAACAAGTGTGCTCATGTCAAAAGTACCCCAACCCCCTGAAAAAAAAAAAAAACACTACGGGTCAGGATTGCATCTTTTCTGACGTTTTAGGGGTTGTCACAGGTGAAAGACGCATGCAAGTCTGATTTCCTTAAAATAAGGCATTTCGTGACTTTGTGGTTTTATGAAAAAAATGCATATTTTGCCCACTGGGTATTTCCTGAGGTAGCTATTCTGGAGTCTTTTAGAGGCCATGTTTCCTAGAAAGAACATGAAAGCTCCATGTTTTATCAGCAGAAAGATGATAATTCCGCACTTCGTTCGATAAGGTCTATACATTTGGTTGCGTGATTACACTTACGAGACAAAGAAACATTGTTGTGTTTTAGCTACAGGCTAGGGTGACCAGACATCCCGGTTTTCCTGGGACAGTCCAGGAAGTTTTTTTATTTTAGAAACCCCGTCCGGGGGTTGCATGGTTGGGTGGCTTGCATGGTTGGGTGGCCACGGTAATTAAAATTGATGGGTTTTTTTCACAACACTTTCAGAATTTTGAAGTTGGCGTATTGGCTGAACCCCCAACCTTTCAGGTACAGGTCACAACACTTACTGACAGTGCCCCAGAGACTGGCTTGGAAATTAGTGTACAGCAAGCCATGTTATATCAATTAGAGCAAACGACTGTTTTGAATTAACATGCCAAGATTCACAGACAAAACTGCACAAATGAGATCATATACAGTTTATAGAAAGGAGAAGTGCTGGAAATATTATTGGGTTGTGGTTGTGGGGGTGTGTTGGGGGAGGGGCGGCAATTGGTGCGCTGCGATGGGGTAGTCCCTCTTTTATGTTGTTGGTCGTCCTGGTTTTTCGTTTTGGAAATCTGGTCACCCTACTACAGGCACATGCGGTTGTTGCTTGAGATGATCAATTCTGCACTTTTTCTCTTTTTTCTTTCCTTACGTGCTTTTGCAAAGTGGAAAAAAATACGTCTTCCGGACCCAGAGTATTAGTTAGCACATTGTTAGCACGGTTGTCTCACACAAACACCGAGGAGATATAGCTATAAGTCAACAGCCGCTGATTTGTTGGTCCAACCAGGTACAAACTGGCCAAGTTAAAACCGAGCGCAAACATATGTGCGAAGCAAGCCACAGCGCGCAGGTAAGAAAATGTTTGCAAAAACCTCCAGCATTACAGGTTTATCACACAGGCTAGCGTAGCATGGTGGGTGGCTGGAAAATAAAGCACTCTACAACCTTAACCCATTCACTCCTGGGCTTAGCCCTTGTCAGCAGAATGCACAGGAACCAATAAATGCAGTGATACAATCTTGTGCTTAATGTAGGCATTTTATTATCATTCTTTGTTCTAATTGTAATGCACAATATCTGAGCAGAATAAAACAAGCGTCGGTCTATCTTACCTTCACATCACTAACATGTCACATGCCATATAGTGAGGGCCTCACCACCACTACCCTGGCAGAGGCACGCACCGCACACTAAACACTTCTCACTGCCTGGCTGCTGCCTTCAGCCTGCCCTGCACCTGACCTGCGCTTCTGCGCAATGTGTGTGCAGGGCAGTGGGTACGTGCGGTTTCTTTTCTGGCTAGTGCCCAAGCCCGGTGCCTCACACGCAGGCGTGCTGGAAATAGCCAGCGTGCAGTGGTGGTGGCAGCTGGCAGGCAGCTTATTCCACTAAACTACCCAGGCGGATTCACACAAGGCAGAGGCGCACGCTTTAGTGTATCCTTCCTCGCTGGCAAAGAGGCCCTATGTACAGAGGTCTACCGGGAGATGTCCCGGTGTTCCGGCGGGAAGTCCAGCCCTGATGGCATCACAGCGTTTCAGGGGCTTCTTTGGAGCCCACTAGTCATGGCTCTCGACCGTGGCTATGATACATATTGCACAAATAGGTTTCTTTGGGGCCCAATAGCCATGGCAGTGACCACGGCCTTCGACCGATGCCAATGTACATGTTGCACGATCAACTTTCTTTGGGGCCCACTAGTCATGGCCGAGTGTTACCAACCTTTGACCGTGGCCATTGTACATATTTATTTATTTATTCACACTTGTAGAGCGCACAATAGCCCTTGGGCATCGTGGCGCTTGTTACAGGAAGACATAGTTCACTTAGTTAAAGTGGCAGAGGGTTTACAATTTGACAGGTTTTTTACAATATATGTGCAGAATAACGAAATGAAACATTAGATTACAGTAGGTCGTAGTAAGAGTGTGATCAGTGGGAGGTAGTGGGTAATAGGAGAGGAGAGGAGAGTTAGTTGAAGAGTGTAGTTTTCAAGTTTCTCCAAAAAGGCATAGAGCAAGGTTTCAGCTCGGAGAGAGGTCGAGAGAGCGTTCCATAGCTTTGGGGCTATGTATGGGAAACCTAGCCCTCCTGCTGTGGCCTTGTTGATGCACGGTAAAGTGATTTGATTGGTATAACATGTCCTAGTGGGTCTTGCTGATGTGAATCTAGAGAGAGTTTCAGCTAGGTAGGCGGGTGCAGTGGAGTTGATACATTAGTGAGCTGTGGTAAGAATTTTAATGTAATGCGGTCTTTGACTGGAAGCCAGTGTGCACCCTGTCTAGCTTGAGAGATGTGGTCCCTTCTTGGGATACTTAGTGCTGCTCTTAGCGCATTGTTCTGAGTGATCTGGAGTCTGTTTAGGTTTTTTGCGTATGTGCCTGTTAGGAGAGAGTTACAGTAGTCCAGTTTGGCACTTATGGTGGCTCTGGAAATTGAGAGGCAGTTAGTCTTAGTTAGGAAGGGTTTGGTGGCATTGATGAGTTTGGTGCTAAGTGCAGACGCTGAGGCTATGGCATTGACTTGTTTATTCATGGATAGCGTGGCGTCGATGTGGACCCCTAGGGTCTTGACGGATTTAAGGATGGGGTTATCTATGTTGAAGTTGGCGTAGAGGCTGTCTAGTTTTGCTAAGGTAGACTTTTTCCCCATTATGAGGATCTCGGTCTTATCTCCATTTAGGCATAAACCATTCTCTGCCATCCAAGCCTGGATGGTGGCATATATGTGGCCTAGGGCGGCCGCATCCAGATCGTAAGCACCAGTTAGTGGTAGAAGTACTTGTGTATCATCCGCATAGTTTTTAAATGCTATCCCAAGAGCATCGCGTTTGTCAAAAAGGGGCTTTGTGAAAAGATTATGCAGCGTTGGTGCAGTACATGAACCCTGTGGGACACCACAGTGGATAGTGGTGGGAGGTGCATTTGCTATGTCTGAGAAATCCTTCAGTAATCCATGAGCTTGCTTGGTTGGAGAATTGTGCAGCTTGAGTAAGGTGCATGGTGAGAGTTTTGTGGTCAACCAAATCGAAGGCTGCCAAGAGGTCTAGGAGGAAGAAGCGGGCCGGTTTACCTTTGTCTAAGATTTTAGTAATTTGGTTTCTTAAATCTTGTAGTGCAGTTTCTGTACTATGTCCTTTACGAAATCCAGACTGTCTTTTACCTATGACAGAGTTCGTCTCAAGGTACAGTTGGATTTGAGTATGGGCTGCTTTGTCCAAAGTTTAAGAAGGAACGGTACGGTGGTTATGGGCCGATAGTTGTTAGGCTGGGTGGGATCTAGCAAAGTTTTTTCAGAAAAGGGCGAACCCAGGCCTCGTTAAGGCTGGAGGGGACAATGGCTGTTTTAAATGAAGAGTTGATGAAGGCAGTGAGCAGAGGCGCAAGGGCATTGGCTCATTCTTTTACAATCTTAGGGGGGGGAACAGATGCCCCCTTTGCAGAGAGATGGTTTAAGGTGGTTGAGAAGGTCTATAACTTCAGGTTCTGTGATGTCCTTGAAGGAGAATTTAGGGAGATGAGATGAGGATTCTGCCGGCATGGTCTGAGAGTGTGAGTTTTGGTTTTGTAGCACTTTAAACTGAGCCTGGATTTTATTTTGCAGGAGGTCAATCTTATTTAGCAGAGCAGCTTGAATGCTTGCCCATCAGGCTTCGCCCTTAATGATTTCATCTCAGCTGGTGGGTGGGGCAGTGAGTTCCTTGACTATGGTAAATAGTTCTTTCATTTGGGAGTTATCATTGGAGATACAGGAGTTGAATGAGTTGGATTTTGCAGTGAAGATGGCTTCTTTATAGATTAGTGCAGCTGATTTAAAGTTATCTCTAGTGGAGTCACAAGGGTGACCTTGCCACGTTTTAAGGACATGCCGCTTGTTGGAGTGCATATTTTGCAGTTCCTCAGGAGTTTGAGTGAAATAATTTCTTCTCTTTTTTTACATTCTAGTGGTGCTACAGTGTTTACCACATTGGTGAGGGTGTCTGTAAAGATCTGTGCTAGAATTGTCGGGTCATGTGAGAATATTGCACCAATAGGTTTGTTTGGGGCCCACTAGTCATGGCTTTCGCCCATGCACACTGTGCATGGTGAACCAATAGGCTTCTTTGGGGACCAGTAGCCACGACCTGTGCCGTGGCCATTGTACATGTTGCACCAATTGGTTCCTATGGGACCACTAGGCACAACATTTCTTTTTTCACTCTCTTCTGATTCCCATGGGTTCCCCCCGATAACGGCAATGAACTACCCATGGCCACAGTATTCTCCCGATAATGCGAAAGCGCTCAAATAAAAAACACTTACTGGCCCTCACAGGCCCCCCGCCCCATCTTCTTTCAATGGTCCCACCAATGCCCTCAGTGGCTTTTTCCCTCCATGGCCTTCTCCCATTACCCCCTTTCACACTTTTAGTTTGTGTGACGCATTTTCTTTTCCAAGCGCGTCTTCCATTAAAGCCGATGTAGTCTTGCGAGATTCCACTGCATCCCCCCAATAATCCAAAAATGTTTGAACTCTAACTAGCTCTCAAGACCACCCCCAACTCTTCAGTTTCACATGGTATCCTCTTTCCCCCTCGCACTTCTAGCCTGATGCAATATCATCCAATATCATCCTATTTCCTCCCCTAAATACCTTTTTGAGCACTTCTGGTTTTTGCATTCCCCCAGTATTACCTCAGTAATTTAATTTCTGAAAAACATCCCTGCTGAAAAGAACAATGGGAGATGTAGCTATATTTCTGGGAGCAGGGGGCAACCCCGTTCCCATCAAATAGAAAATAAAAACCCTGGATGAAATAAACCCAAGCCTGTACTGGAATATAAGTCAATGCTTTGTGCCCAGGTTATTACTTATTTAGTTCAAACAAACGTTTTCTTTGGAAAATATAGGTCCTGCAAGTCAAACGTTATTAGCAATAGAATTTTTGGATTTACAATGACTCAAGGCTATCGCCTTAACTACAGGGCGGCCCTCTATATTCAATGAAAGAACTTTGTCACATTAGCAAAAGGACATTATGATTAAATTGCTGTAATAGAAACCTGTAAAATTCAGTGAAAAAAACGTCCATTGTCTCCGCTGCAGCCACCACAGCAAAACACCTGGGCTGCACCATGGACTCTGAACTGACACTCACATCACATCAACACTGTGTCTAGATCTTGCTACCTGCCTCTGCGTTCTCAGACACATCTTCCCTTACCCCCTCAGAGTCCCTGCTTTCTTATCCATTGTCCTCTCCCGCCTAGACAACGCCAACTCCCTCTACCTGGGCACACCTGCTTATTAATTCACACAGCTCCAAAGGGTCCTCTTTGCCCTCGGCCTCAGAGAACACATCACCCCAGCCCTCTGTGTCCTCCACTGGCTCCAGGTCGGACGAAGGGTCGCTTTCAAAGCAATGTCCATCGATCCCAGTGCCCTCCACAAGACAGGCCTTGAATACATTCAACAGAAAATCACTCACTACCAACCAACAGAAACTTGTGTTCAGGCACTGCACCCCTCCTTGTGATCCCCACTTTTATATCAACCAGAATAGGAGGTTCCTCTTTCTACGTCCAGGCTTCCACTATCTGGAACTCAATGCTGCTTAATACCCATAGCATTGAGGACCAAATGGATTTATGGAGGGCCCTCAAGTCATGGCCATTCCCCCTAACACCTTCTTGAGCCAGTCAACCATTTCATGCAGCCGCAGCAGCAAAGTACTTACATGAAATCACTGAATAAGAATCGAGGTGAATTCTAGAGTGTAGCCAGTGTGTTGAATCCAGCTGTATTGAGAGTCAAGCCAATGTACTATATTAGATGCTATATTAGGTGCACTTTAAAGTAACTCCCTTCTAAATTCAGCTGCGTCTGTGCAACTAAGAAACCAGCCAGTACACACAGGTACATATCACACTCCATGCCTATGGAAACTAGCCGAGCGCACGGACATCCAACATGGTACATCTGCTATCATACATACACTTTGCACAAAATGTCTGCAGAATTGTGGGGTGCATTTAAAGGCCCTAGACAGAAGCCCCTCTCACTTGAACAGCAGAAGTTAAACACTGACACCAAAAACGGCCCTGCTGTGCTTTTATTTCATCTGAATGACAAGAGGTTCTAGACTGCAACCAAAAACGGCTTTACTTTTATGTCACATGAGGGGCAAGGATTTCAACACTACAACCTGAAACGGCTTTTGTTTCCCCTTGCACGTCAACAGCAGCCCTTTAAACACTGCAAACGAAAAACAACTTGGCTTTTATTTTGTTCACGTCAAATTAAAGAACCATGTGGAAGTGGGCCTACCCCTCATTATCAATGGGCCAACATCAAATGCAAACTTGCTGAAAAAGGAGAGAAATCAAAGAATCCTGTGACCTGCAAGACAGGGTTTTAAACATCAGAAGCAAAAAGCCTGCACACGTGTGAAAAGAAAAATATCTTTAAAAAGCCACAGTGGAAAGATAGCACTGCTCATGCAGAAAATGTCAGGGAAATATAATGGGGGGTGGGTGGGTTGGCCCAGGCAAATGTACATTATGTCCCAACCCACAAGACTCCAGTCACCTTTGAAGAGAAACTTACTACAGAAAAAAACAGTTCTGGCATGAAGGCAGGATCTCATGATGACAAAGCCCTGTTTCCCGTGGAATATTACACATATCTTATAACCATCCTGCAATAAAATGTGATGCTGTTGAGGGCATCATAATTCCCTGCGCTGCCAGACATGAAGGCAGGAGCCTTCACAGTTCAAAGGAGGCAAAGTGTGGCTAAAGCTTGACCAGGAGGTGTGAGCCCTTCCTGCGACCACCTCAAAGAGCAAACTGAAATGTTCAATGGGACTAATACAATCTCTGGTTACCGGCTGAGCCCAGAGGAAGATAGATCGCTGTGGGGGATGACGTGGCCCTCACACAGGGGGGACCAACACTCCCAATTGACATTGAAAGACAGATTACATTTTAGGCATTTTTCACAGCACTCAAAATGAGAATTAATTTTGTTTTCTGATATTTTTTCATGTAATTTCCAGGTGGTTTTAAAGGTATTAATTGCATATTCATAGGACATTGGGCACTGAAATGGCCAGTTAAGACTAGTTTCTGGCTGATCTAAAAATGGGACAAATGTGATAGTTGGTGAAAAAATGGAAAATGAAATTAGGAACATGCTCGATCATTTGCAGAGTCATAACTATTGTACATTTTATGAAAATGATTAAAAGAAAATGGCCCAAATGGCCATGCTACATCGTACGGAGTTGGCAATCAGCTCACCTAATTCCTTATGACCAGCTAAAACCGCATATCTGCTTCATATGGCGGTGGCTAGTATAGGTATGAAGTTATGATACATAACTAATTTTTGCCAAAATGTTGAGCTGGGAACAAAGCAGTGTAATAAATGCAAACGGACAGATGGTGCTCTCTTCCCTTGAACCAATCATGCCAAGGGCGTAGGGAGGAATGGTAAACTGTCCTATCCAAGTGCCAGGGATAGTTATAGGGTACTCCCCCTAGATTGTAAAGTTAGTGATGTCATTCATGCTTTATAAGGGGGACTGTACTAGGTTAGATACACCCACAAAAATCCGGGGAGACAGGAGAAGGAGGACGGAGAGAAGGCGGCTGAACCTTACCATCCTTGAGAGTGCAGTGACCAGACCCCTTGCCCTAGCTGTCCAGAGTGTCCTGAGATCCAGCTGGCTTTCATGAATCCCAAACCAAGGCTTGCTTTGTAAGTAGCATATAACCCTAGTCCTAAATTGCATAAGCCCTTCATTTTTGTAGCATTGCATCCAATATTTCTCCCATTGAAAACCCCATTTAAAACCCCAACAACTGTAATTCATTCACCTTCCCATAGAATAATCTATTACTAGCCTGTGTATGTTAGCAGATCACCTTTGAAAAGCCTCTCAGTGTCTGTGTAAATCCTTAGTATATCTTTAAGTAAATCAATTAATTCCCTCATTGATATTCACGGTACAAGATTGTTGAAATTCTAAATTAACCATCTGGTACCTGGTGTTGTATTTAATTATTCTAGCCATTAACGCGTTGCCTCAAAAGAATTAGCATCCTTGTAACTGTAAACCGAATTTGTCGGTGTATTGTGTGCATTACCAAACAAATTTCTATTTGCCTCTGTCCTATTAAACCCCAAACAGTTGTTTAATTGTGAGCAATCCCTTTTGCCTAGAAGTCTACCTGTTATGTGCCTCTGTCCTTTTCATCGAAAACCTATTTTCCTACTGTAAGCTAAACCTCTTTGCTGAGATGCCTGTCATTGTAAACCCAGTGCAAATGAATTTCCATTTGCCACTGTATTTTTTCCCTTTTGCATTTAGTTTCTCCCAAAACCGATTTTCCCACTTCATTTCTATTTTTGCCCTGGTGTGCTGATTAGTATTCTATAAACTTTCCCAATCTCCTAAAGTGTAAGCAGTACAAATTTCCTTTCATTCTGGCCCTGTAGCTTTACCCCAAATCTGATTTTCTCTCTCTATTCCTACTCCTTGCCACTGCCTTCCATTCAAAGTAATCAAGTTTAGCTGATGTTTGGGGGCGAGTGTTGCAGGGGGGAGTGTGTAACTGTTGGTACTATAATTTTGTGATAAATTATCCTTTTTCTGGTCTGCCATTTAAAAAAAGGAAGTAACTGTGATCATATATCTTAACAGGGTTGTTTGTAGACATTATTGCTTTTCGTGTTGCAATGACATTGGTGGCTGTGAAATTGTTTGATTTTCCTTTTTCATTAAATAATAAATTAATACCGATCTTATTGATACACACTGGCCTGGTTCGTAGTCCATTGTGACGCCGGGTGTTTGCAGAGGTTGGGTGCGAGATGGTTTGGAGGCCTACTCAAAAAGAATCTGTAGTATATTAAAAATAAAAAAACGTGTTATTGTACGCCACATTCATTGTCGGTGAAGGAGTCCCTGGCTGGAGTGTGCCATGTAATAAAACCGCGACATAATGCAGCTATCCCCCACAACATAAATTCGGTCTAGCTGCACATGTAATGACTCTCGTGCTCTCGCATACTCTCCAGACAGCCTCTCAGCACACGTCCACATGCCAGCTCGTCATGGGTGAGTTTCAACATGGGTGACTAACAGGGCCTTGGCAATCCCTCCCTATCTTGGGCATTTTGAAACACAATTCAATTGATGTATAAGCACCTTACAAATGCACAATAAATAAAATAAAAACCTTTGTATTGGCTAAAACACACACATGCATTCTAAACTCCGATGAATTTCCCATACCTAGACTTCAGACGTCCGAAGGCATTCAACCTGCAGTGTGTTGGGACCATACCAGTGGTGAATGGCGCTACATAAATGACCATTACATTACTTTAAAGGCGCGTTATGGTTGCAGGGCAAAATCGAAAGACCAAAGAAAATTGCCAGCTATAGTAAGCTATGCAAACATGACTCGTGCCACTGCCATGCACTGCTGAGACTAACACCCAGGACATCAAAGATGACATCACAAATTACATCATCAATGACATCACTGATGACATCACATATCCTGGGAAATTGCTTTTATTCAGTGATGATAAGTATTTTAAGCAGAGGAACTGATGTGGTCATTCTGCATTAAAAACATGATACCCATACCCTATAGGTGCTGCATGTGTAGACCGTAACCTTGTGCTATGTTCTTAAGTTACTTTTCTTAGGGTTTGGCCTGGGATCATGGTGCACATACACGGAACAATAAGCAGGCCACAGACAGTACAATTTTAATACATGATTAAGTTGTCTAATCTTCGTCTCATGTTCCGGTCATAGTATTTGTATTCCTCCTTACTAGAGTTTTTCCTCTATATGCCTCAGATTAGTATACAATAATGCTCTACATATACTCTGTATACGAACACACGTTTAGTAATTCTTGTATTGTTAGCTCTTCATTCCAAGTGTATTAGTCAAGATTCTGATAAGCTGTCACACTGCTCGCCCTTTGGGGTTCCTCCCACCTGACTCCACTTACCTTGAGGGGTTTCTCACCACACCCATCCCGTTCTGTACACACGCAGCATTCCTTGGGCGCAGCCATTTCTTTGCCAGCGCGCATACACGGACTTCCGTGTTCGTCACAACGTGCATGTGCGGTATACAGAGCACTACGGCAGTGAAAGCTTGCTCTCCAAGCCTCGTCGCATCAGGACTATTTAGAATCCCTGTGTAGACCGGTTCCCAGCGTCTTACCGTAGTTAGTACTCGAACCATGAAGTGCTCCAGGAATCCTCTGTGAGCCCTGCTTTCCTTGTTCCTTGCCTTGCCTTTGCTCGTCCTTGCTGGCAATTGCTGCCATTTCCTTGTTTTTCCCTTTTTAATTCTGCTGCCTTCTCTGTTCCTTGTGCCTTTTCTTGGGGTTTCCCAGCAGTCCAACCTTTATCCTCCGTCTGGTTCTCCAATTACTACTGGTATTGGTTCCTTGCTGGTATTCCCTGCCTGTTCACTGTCAGCCTCAAATACCAGCCTTTTTACTGCCAGCCTGAAATATCAGCCTGTTCACTGCCAGCCTCAAATACCAGCCTGTTCACTGCCAGCCTCCAGACGTTACCTTTGCTGTTCATCAATACTCACTCCAGAGACTTCTACTTCGACATCAGAATTCAGCTTGGCCTTCCCTGTCAGGGCCTGCACCACGATAATCTAGGAAGAGCCATCCATGGCATGGGGAGCTAATTCAGGACTTCCCAGTCGAATCCTGCTGGTTCTTGGGTTGGTTCCTCGCGCTGTACTTACTCCAGGCCTTTCAACACAAGAGAGTCTGGCTTCTACAGCTCAACCATCCAGAAAATCAGGTACGCAGCACCAGCAAGACACATTGCTTAATTTAGGCTTGGACGTATGATTCCATTTTCCAAGCATACCAGATTAAGAATACTGTACTTCTATGGTCCATGCCACAGCCATTGCCTATGGTTATGTATCAGTAGATTTCTGTATTAACAACAAAGCTTCAGTAGAATGTACCTGTTTTATTGTGATACATAGAGTAGTTCCTGAGGGGCCTCCCGATCACCCTTCATATGTTGTAATTCTATGGGTTATTTATAGCACGATTAATAGCCAGAGTGAACCTTGGGATCAAACCTGTGTTGTTCTGCCATGTCTTGCTTACAAGGCGAGCGCGTTGCCCCTGAGCTATCTTCACTCTAAACATTAACCCATTGAAGGGACTTTCCATCAGAAGAGAGATGTCATATGGGATTTCATCAGTAATGTCATCAATGCCATTTGTAGTGCCATCTTTGGTGCCCTGGGTGTTAGTCTTAGCAGTTCATGGTGGTGGAGCGAGTTATTGTTATATAGCTTATCATAACGGACTAATTTCTTTTGATTTTTAGATTTTGCCCTGCAAACATAACTTTTATAAACAACGGTTCTCACTGAATTTCACAGGTTTTTATTCGAGCAATTTAACGTCCCCTTGAAAATGTTTTTTATTGAATTTGAAAGGTTTTGATTTGGCAACTTAACCAAAACTCCCCATTAGCAAAGGGTTTTCACTGAATTCAATGGATTTTTTAACTGAACATGTTTTATGATGTTCCAGCACTGTATATAAGGTTTTAATAATTCCTCTTTTAACATATATGAAAGGACAATAACGTCCCTTTAACAATCATATTTTTTTCAGCGCAGACGGATGTCTGTCATTTCCAGCAGCTGATGCTGGGGATGCAAGTCCTGGTTTAATTGCCTAGTGCATGAGGCTCGACCATGACCCTGCCCCCAACAAGCCACTCTAATTATCCACTGACCTAGTCTGAATTTTGGTTTAGTGTCCACTATATCCCAATACAGACTCAGGAGGATCGCTCAGGGGAAACACGCTCACCTTGGAAGCAAGACGACACGGAGCAACACAGGTTCGATTCCCGGGTACGTGCTTAGAAACCTCTGGGTATTAAGAGTGTTATAAATAACCCATTGTTATTATTATAATGTGACCAATGGACAGTGTTTGTCGCTTGCAGTCATGGCCAGTGTCCACAATCCATGAGGCATAGGCTTTGGCCATGCTCTAGGCTACAATCAACAAATGTGAGCAGACAGTTGTCCTTGCTGGGGGCCAGGCCCACTGCCAAAGCACCAAAGGTCTATCACTATTTTTGGTAGCTACATTTTTGACACTTTTAGAAACAACAAAAAACAGGAGAAATGTGCAAAAGCATGCTTTCGGGTCCTTCCTGATACTCCTTGCACAAAGTTTGCTGCAAACCCGTCCAGCACTTCAGGCTGTTGCTTCAAGCACATTATTTTTCCCATTCAACGCTATCCTGATTTCAAACATTTTACCACATAACCGATCCTTTGTGGCCATGCCCACTTTAACCCCATTGCCGATCCCGGTGGCCGGGGCCATTGGCCACGGGCTTGCCTCCTGCAACAAAGGGATATTTGTTGTACTTGTCCTTGCTGGCAGCCAGCCCCAGTGCCCACTTTAACCACATGGTCGATGCATGGTGGCCGTGCCTACTTTAACCCCATAGCTGGTCCGTGGTGGCCGTGGCCAGATTGTGTAGCCACTCTCCATGGCCACAGGCTATGCCTCAGACACCAAAGTTATATCACTTTCTTTTGTACCTACATTTTGACATTTTTAAAAACATAAAACCCAGGAGAGATTTGCAAACGTATCCCGTCGTTTTGCTGACAGACATTCCTTCGAAGTAATTTACTTTGAAGGAGTTCATGTTGATAAAATGACATGGAACGTTTGCAAAAGTATGCTTTTGGATTCTTGCCGATGCTCTTTGCACATGTTTGCTGTAAATCCGTCCAGCACTTTGGGTCGTAGCCGCAAGCAGGATTTGTTTTCTCTATTAAAAAATATCCCAATTTTTTAAATGTTTGGAACCCCCTACAATTTTGCCTGCTCTTGACAAAAACTCCCTCAAATCTTTGCAAAACCATTCAAAGTTGGGTCACTAATCGTTTTGCAACCTTTTGTACAGATTGCTCAAATGGTGCAAAAGTTATAAACAATCCAAAAATTGTGAGACCCCCCTTCATTTTTGCCCCCTCTGGGCAAAATGGCACCTCCCTCTGCAGAAACATACAAAGTAGGATCTATATTTTTATTTCACATTGTTATGAGGTTTCTATGATTAATGACAGTTATAGCCCATCCGAAAACTGCTCTTCACCGACTCTGTAATGCACACATATGAAAGGATGTCCTTGAACATTTGCCAAGTTCGCAAGTATCACAGCAACGCCCACCCATCATCTGAAAAAAAAACGCTATTTTTTTGTGTCCTATCCCAACCCATCCTCCCACCTTCATCACCCCTCACGCTCCTAGAGATTGTTTCATTTGTTTGTCAATTGTAAAGTTGAGTTTCTTCATTCTTTTTAAACAATTTATTGCATTTTTCAGCATAAAAAAACTTACCAATATTCACATGAATCAATTACACAAGAACAGAGCATATACTTAGAAGCAATAATTTGTCTATTATTCAAATTTAAACTAAGAGAGAAAGGAAAGAAACACTACTCATTATCCTACAAGTCACTGAAAGTGCTTGATATATCGTCCTATTTATCATGTTGTTGCTTCAGTTGAAAAGGCATCTTTTCCCTGTTGGAAAGGATCGACAGGCTATGTAGCCAGTCCTCAAGCGTAGGCCTATTATCAATCTTCCAGAACCTCAAGATATGTTTCTCGGCCATTAGAAGAGCTCTGTAGGTCCAGAAGAGTTTACCTTTAGACATTTTGCATTTTTTTATATGTTTGGACTGCAATGTTCAAGTGCTACGTGTGCAGTTTGCGGATCCAACATGCTGTCTGTTTCAATGGTTTGACGCACCTCACAAGTCTCAGTTGACCAATCAGCGGCCACGTATGATGTCCGTGAACGTTAAACGCTCTCTAATTGGCTCATGGAGCCGTGGACACTCAATTAGGAATGGAGTCCACAGACCGAATTGAGATATCACTCATCATCATTTTTTACCTACTTTTTGTTCATTTTTTAAATCTACTGGATGGTTTAACACCAAATTTGCTAAAGCACGCATTCGGATCAGGTTTCTGCTCCTTCTGCAAATCTGTCCAGCGGTTTGGGCTAGCCACTAGCAAAGAAACGTCCATTCATGTCTAGCCGGATTTCAAATGTTTTGTGCCCCCCCACAACATTTGCCCCCCCCCTCCACTGACGAAACCACACCAAACTTTGCAAACTAAAAATTCAGAGTCGGGTCTATATTGTTTGTGCAAAGTTGTGTGTGGATTTGTCAAACAGTGTCAAAGTTATAAGCTGTCCCAAAACTGCTCTTCCCATGGGAAAAGCAACTTAACCATTACTACAAGATCGCATTCGTATGACTGTAATATATGATGCTCAAAAAGGGAATGCACTTGACATCTTATGACAACACATCCAACTAACACAGTGCAGCTCTGGGCAGGCAGAAAATTAACTCAATGCATTGCACATTGGTATAAATTTCACATCCTAATAAAGATTGCATAATGTTAACAAGCATAGGGTAGTGAAAGATGACATAGTGTAGGAAACAACAATGTATACTATAGTGACTTAAAACCTAGCATAGACAACCGGAGCATAGAAAACTCATTCATCAGACTTGGAAGCATAGCTGAGTTGCGTTGCATAAAATAACATAATGTGGGATGTTTTAACCCACTAGTCTATGCCCTGCAACATCACCGTGTGCTGCTTGCATCAGAAACAACAGAGAGGCCGCCAAAAAGATCTTTGCGCTAAAAATCTCTGAAAGTGCGCAGGAAAACCTGAAAAATAGGCCGCCAATCCATTTTGCCTATGTCAATGGTAACACAGGAGACCACTGCCAAAACCTACCATTTGGCTGCCCACAGAGGAAAATGAAACTACTTGAAAAAGCAGTGCTACATTGCAAAGGAAAACCCAGAACTGCTTTAAAAATCTGTTTTTCCTTGGCTGTGGAAAGTGCAAAAAATCATGGTTCCCAAACCTCACAAAAGATCCAACATCCTTGTTGGGTGTTAAACATCACTTTATTTAAACAATTCACCTAAGCTCAATATCAGCAGAAACATATTTTGACAGAAGAAAATCCACATTCAAAGATGCTTGCTTGGAAAAATATGTTAAAAATGGGCGCAGTACCGCCGCACGCATGTGTCAGAAGCCGGCATTTACTTATACTGTCAGCTAAACTCAAGCCTTAAAATCAAAGTATGGAAAAGAAGAGACTTCCAATCAAAAGCAATATAGGGTGACAATTCAATCTCTATGTTTTAAAAAGGCTGGAATTAAGAGATTTGGGACTATATTTGTAAAAATGTAAATTGTATTTTAGAGAGAGACTATTTTAAACATTGTTTTAAAAGCAAGTTAAACCCAGCCACACTGAACATCAAAGACATTCCACAGTTTCTCCCCAAACAAAGGAATCTACCCCCCTGCCCTCTGCTGAAGAGCTGGCAGGGAGGTGTGAAAGGAAATGGGAGTGGACTTTGGCCTGTTGCTCTGACAAGAAACAAAAGACTCCCTTGAATGAAAGGAAATGCAAATTCGGGTGTGACAGAAAACAACTGCTGGCAGGAAGAAGCCTGGGACTGCTCTGGCCCAGCCAAAACCTTGGGGGTGGAGACAGACAGTTTTGTTTATTCAGAGAGCACAGAAAATGTATTTTTGAAAAAGACTAATAGAAAACTGAACAAAATTGGTAAAAATCTGGGAATATAGTGTTGTTAAAATGAAATCTCTGCTCATATTTTAAAACTACTCTGGAATTTGTGCGATATTCAGAGACTGAACTACTAAAATGTTGACTTTGTAGCAGTTGTGATAATGCTAAAAATATGAAACTTCACAGGAGTATGCCCAGATGTTATGTGCGTGTATCTGGGAAATATTGTACAGATCTGACACTGGGTAACCAACCAGAAGCGCAAAAAACTGTCATTTGTGAACCAAAACTCTTAGGAAGATGGGACTTGGACAGATACTTGCCTTATTTAATCTGTAATGTAAATATGTATTATTAGCAAGTTGGTGATATTGGAAATATGTTTTATATGAAAAATAGATTTTCTGTGTAGGAACAAAGGGGAGGTTTTTCCCTGGATTGTAAATTGCAGCATCACTATGACACATCATGACACTCTGGTTGCTTCTCAAATCAGGAGACAGGGAATACCTTAACCAATAGGCTTCTTAGAGGGTTTGGCTTAGTATAATCAGCCTACCCAACCCCTTGAGAAATACATAAATAGGGACTGTTGAGGACTTAGAGACACACACATTCACCCATCAACTGATTTACTGGCGAAGCTCTCTGCAGGAAGAACCCAGACCAAGGCTCCAGAACTCAGACCAAGACTCCAGAACCCAGATCAAGACTCCAGAACTCTGAAAGCAGAAGGCCCAATTCAAAGCTGAACCCTGTAACTTTTGAACCGTACATGCTAGAAACGGTATTTAAGTGTCAAATTGAAGCTAACATCCTCAGCTTTCAAACAAATCCAAAATTCCTATAGTTTTGCCGCAATCGCGCTTAATGCACGTGGAAAAAGCTGCTGCGAATCAGCATTTGGCTCACTTTCAACACATCTAAAATAGTTATTTCTTGCATTCAACTTCTAAATTCAGTTTCCAACCTGCTAGTTATCCAAGAATCAGTGCTAGTGTTTACCTGAAGCTATCCAAAGCAGCTCCCACTAGTTCTGAATCCAATTTAGAGAATTAAATCAATTTTTAGTGTTTTTGCCATTCATTACAAGCCATATTCAAAAGCAATTGACCTGTTTTAAAATCATTCCTGTTTCTCTCTAAAGCTTGCTGGGGGAACTGGGATTGAAACTGCATTTAAGAGTGTTTATTCCTGAAACCTGTTTTCGCTCCTTCCATCTCTATATTGCATATTAGGGGGGATTGAGTAGTATCAGGGGGAAAGAGGGATTACATTGCATTTGATTGAATTCATATCAAGTTTTATTTCTGTGCTGCATTAATCTCATATCACTGCATTTCATTGAACCCACACAAAGTTATTCTATGCTACATTATTCTTTTCATTCATACTCCTATTGATTAAAGAGATTGTTGTTGACTGTAATATCACCCAACGCTGATCAATGTATAAATATTAATAGTGTGATATCCAGATATTGTTCATAATTCATAAACGTGTGATATATATATATATATTGTTCAAATCCATCAAATAAATCTTTTAACTTTGCAAAACAACCTACTTCTTGGTTCAGTGAGGCCGGGGGGATTCAAAGAGAGCAGCGTGATATAAGGGCACATCATTCGGAAATAAAAGAACTTTAGACATAAAAATTTATAATTAAGGGTTCTGGCTGGGCATCTCACGCTAGGCATTGATTTAGGTTGAGTGCTGGGTTGAACCCACTTACAATAAGAATGAATGGTTGCGCGATTTCAATAATACCACTGGAAGAGGAGTCCAAGAGCTATAATATGGTACGAATTTTCTCAACCTTGCAAGGATGAAAGACTGACGCACCCCACAGCAGTCGCACAAACCCATTCTCCTGTACCTTATCTTCTGAGTACCGGCTAACCAGGACTGCTAGAAGGGGTGGAGTCAGCCGCAACATTTCGGGGGGCTGCAGGACATTTATAAAAAGCATGTTGTGAGTGGAGCCGCGAATAATCGAATACCAAATACCCAATGCCCCTGCACGTGCCTGATGGCCAACTGTCAAGGGTACATTTGCTTTGTGCACTCTGGCCTCAGTACCCTTGGCACACATAAGCTGTTTCTCTGATCCCAACTGAGCTGCGAAAAAGTGAGGAAAAAGTGATGCAGTAGTTGTCTAAGTAACTGTTTTTCATTTTGTTTATTGTGCAAATGGTTTAACAATAAAAACGTAACACGTGTCATTGTAAATTAGAAAGCAGCAAATATATCATAGTACAAGGATATTCAGTATGCTTAAGTACAAGGTAAAAGATACTACAAGAAAATACAGTGAAATGAGAGATGTCTTCATGGGAGGGCAAAAGGGGCACTTGCCCTGGGCCCCCACCTTGGAGGGGCGCCCACAAGGCTGCATGATCTTTAGAAGTCAGTTTCTATTGTTGACCAAACATAAATGGCCCAAATTAGGATATTATATGGCATGCTACTCAGGCTGTATATCTATTGACTGCATGTTTTTGAAAAGGACATTCTTCTCCGATTATTTTACCTCTAATGCTTTCTGTGTTCACTGTGGTATACATAGTTTGTGTGCACTCTAACACACCTCCTGTAGCATTGTCACATTTCTGTGTGGACCCTATTGATCATGTGTAAGTGCCAACGTTGAAATGCATATTCTACGTTGAGTGCTTTGATGTTTCAGAAGATAGCTCAGTGTGTTAAGCACTCATTGCAGAGATCTCTGTTGATATGAAAGATTCAAAACCAATTTCCAGCAAGGCTGACTCAGCCTTTCCTATGTTTGAAGTTGATAAACATTCATGTATATGTAAATAATTATATAAAATAATTAAAATAAGTATAATTAATTATGAATCAAATATGTAGCACATAAAGCACTATTATCAGCAATGTACCTGCACCAGATAGCGGTTGCCATAACAACAAAAAGCATCATTATGGTGAAAGTCTAGAAATCAGAAATCGGTTTCTTCAGAAAGGTGGTTGTAAAACCTAGGCAAACACAAAGGAGTAGAAGGAGGGCAGTACGTGCTGATTCTGTAAGTTAATCCTTCAATTGTATTTCACTTATATTGCTTGGTGAAGTTTTGACCTGGGTCTACCAGTCTATGTAGGTCCTAAGGCATGAGGACCAAGAATATGACCAAAGAAAAATATGTTAAAGCCATGGAAATGTTGAATGCCATGGAAATGTGTATTTGCAACGCAATAGTGTATATTCCCTCATTTTAATAATAATAATAATAATAATAATAATAATAATAATAATTTGGCACTTATATAGCGCTACGAACCCTCTGAGCGCTGCTTATTAGTACCCACAGTGTGTGGTGCTCATTTATCGACCTCGGAAGGATGAAAGGCTGAGTTTAAGCGAGCGCTCTACTCGCTGTGCCACTTGACCGGCTTAGGGTAAACTGAGAGCACCAGTCCTAATAGAGTCATACCACTCTATTTTTCTTTGGTCATGTAAAACCTAGGCAACCACCCCTAATGATGAGCATTAAGTGTTAGCCTGGAGAGGTGAATAGGGAACCATATTCAAGACTGTGAAGCCAAGGCATCATTCTCGTGTCCTGGCTTTGATAGCAGATGATACAGTTACCCTGGACAAATCATTAACAGAACTGTGCTGTCTTCTGTGATAAAAGGTTTGCATTCTCACGTGCTGGTGGCTATTGTTTGTTCTTACTTTTCATATAGCCCATTTGAGTGGAGGGGGTTCTATACAGAAGAAAGCGGGCCAGATATCCCATGCCTCTGGCAAGCATATATTAAGGGCTGCTCGTTTGACACAAACAATTGTTTTTTTTGTACAATTCAAAGATTTATCTACACATTTATAAAAACAATTTCGCAGACCTGTATTTTGTGCATATTTAAAGCTTTAAAATACAAGAGAGAAATCCAGATTATAAATTTTAGTATCACATCAACTAGACTGCAGGTACTTAAATACTTCCCTTGATGATGGAGACAGTGAAGCCAGAATCATTCCCATTTTGCATAAGACACTTCTATAACATTTTGTTTTTTATGTTAAACTGTTGTGTTGGGTTATGTGACCTGTGTACTTGCCAAGTCGCTTCTATAAAATTGGATTCTTTTAGTTTATGGTAAGAACTGGAAAAGAAAGTGGCAGAAATTGCAAAATGGGCATGAATCCACAGCATCCCCGCTTAACCAATGTGTGATCCTCATCTCATTTCATCTCATGTTGCCTAATCTGTCAAAATTACCAGTCCCTAAACCTTCCAAAATGGCACCCTTCAGAGTGATTTCATTCTCAGGCTATGATCGTTAAAAAGTCCCACTCATACTTTCACTGCCTATAGTGTTGCTTCCCATATAATAATAGTGAGCATTTATATATTGCACACCACAAGCACGTGTTTCTTTGCTCGCCAATGGTAACACTACTTGAAACATATGCCCTTATATCTCATACTGTCTGGATACAGACACCTTCCTGGTAGCTTTTAATCTTCAACAGCTATTAATGTAATGGTCAGTGTAGCTTTCTCCTTGCTTCCCTTTGACCTCCTGTATCCGCACGTGATCACTTTTGCACTCAGCAATGCAACTCCTCTAAGTAGTCTGTCTCTTCAGGATTATGTGCACCTTTTCCATGCGATCTGTGTCCTGTATTTATGCTATGGCCTGTGTACCTTACTCGTGGCAGCTAACGTCTTGTACCTCTGCTACGACACAAGTACCCTCGCCCTGGACTGCTATTTATTATTTATTTATTTGGACATTTGCATAGTGCACAAACAGCCCATGGGCATTGCAGGAAGCTTAGTTACAGGGAGGTACAATATAAATGAGGGAGGTACAATATACAAATTTTACATTTTACATAATTTACATTGGTAACACATTAATGCAGTCAGCTAGTTGCAGATACATTTGCAGATTTATCAGGAAAGGTTGTGCGATGTCCTATAGGGACTGTGGTGTTGATCAGGCGAACAGAGTGGTTTTCATGGCTTTGCGGAAGGCAAGTAGTGAGGCTATTGTTGCCCTTGAGATGCTACTTGTTTATCATTCTGATTACAGCATGAATGAAAAGGGTAATGGGACTGAAGGGTAGTATCTATGCTAATATGCGAGGCAGCATACCGAGCTATGAGGGGTGATCCTGAGGAGGGGTGGGGGGGCAGGACCAGCTATTCGGATCCCTTAATTCTCTTGGTGTAGGGGGGGCCGCACAGATGCCCGTACACAGGGCCCCAAAAGTGCTTAAAGGAATGGTTCGGTCAACATTTTTTATTGTCCCTACGGGTCAGCCATGTGTTTTTAGTTGCTCGATTTTAGAAAAATTTCCTGTGGACCTTACCCGAGTTTTCATCCATTAAACGCATGTGAAAACAGGCACCAGGGCGCTGCCATTTTGTGATAATCCTATCACTTGCCACATCGCCCTCGCTGACCTGCTTTTACGGCACTAAATCATATCCCCCGCCTCTGAGCCTGTCATCAGCAGACGCGTACTGCCCATTTCATAACGCCAAAGCACGTCTCGTGTCAACAATCGCTGCGCTTCAGCTAATGACGTGTCGCTATGGAAATGGCAAGACGCCTCTTTCCTCAATAAGTATAAACAGACCGTTTCACAACACACAGCAGCAGATTTTCGATTCCATTCCTCTCTCTATGTTACTTTGAGTATTCTGTGACTCGTTTCTGTGCTCTGGTCAGCTACCTTTGCCGCTTGTAGCCCGTGGGAACACCTGTACCATCGCTATAAATTATTTTAGTTTGTTTACCACACAATGGCTACAATAATGCCCTACATGTTCGAGCCCGAGTATACTGAGGAGGAACTACTGGAAAGGGAAACGCGCAAAAACGATGGGGCTTCGGACGGCAGTTGGCAGGACGAATCAACGGATGAAGACACTGGACCTAGTCGCATGGACGGTGTTTCCACCTGGTGCACATGCAATCGGTGCGAGCTAATGCCAACCGAGTAGGAGAACTGCTGCTGCTGTGAAAACTCGGGATGCGTGGCCTATATTTCGGAAGGCGAGCCACGACCGCAATGCATCACCGAGCTGCCAGACTTCAGGGCAGCCTGCCTCACACGGTCCGTGTTGAAGATAATGATGGTGCTTATGCACGAACTTCGCGCAACTGTTTGTCCTCGTAATCCGAATAACGAGTAAGAATACTCTGCTTGTGATGCCACTACTATTTCATGGTCGTCTCCTATATCCAAAATTACATCTACATATCATTGTAACGCATGAAAGTCGTTCAATAGAGTGCAGTGTCTAGATAGCATTTGTCCGAGCAGAATGCCATTAGTTACAAGAATTGTCATTGACAACTAACGTTTAATCAACTTCTCTTGGTCATTTAAAAACAGTTTGTATCATTATTTTTCACAGGTGGTACCGGCTGGTGGCCTATCGTTCCTTCACATGGTGGCTTCACGGGAGGCTTGGACACCGCGTTTGAAGAGTAATACCCACCTGTGCCGCTCATGCCATAAGAGAAACTTTCCCGAGTGACAGCGATCAGTACAGGGAATTTTCCCTCGCTGTGCTGCACCCTGACCTGTACAATGTGTAAAGTTTTGTATTTTTGTGGCATCAAAAAAAGAAACAAAATAAAACACCACATATATTTTAACAGCGGTTGTTTTGATTTTTTAAATGAATCAAGTGTGTCTCCATTCAGCAGTCTTCTTGTGCCTTATCTGCACGCCCCAGGCCCATCCATCCCACCCCCCTCTATCAAAGGCGGTTCGCGCCAGTGGATGCGCGCTGCCATGGGGGGCTGTCAGGGGCGCGAACGGCCAAGGTGCCTAACAGCATGTACACTTCAAAAGGTATCCCACGCCAAGGGCCCATCGCTCACATGGCCTCCTCAGACTCTGTGTCTCCAGGCAGGGCTCCCCCTTGAACCAGGCTGCCCCCCTGCAATCCACATAAGTGTGTCTCCATTCAGCAGTCTTCCTGTGCCTTATCTGCACGCCCCAGGCCCATCCATCCCACCCCCCTCTATCAAAGGCGGTTCACGCCAGTGGATGCGCGCTGCCATGGGGGGCTGTCAGGGGCGCGAACAGCCAAGGTGTCAAACAGCATGTACACTTCAAAAGGTATCCCACGCCAAAGGCCCATCGCTCGCATGGCCTCCTCAGACTCTGTGTCTCCATCAGGGCTCCCCCTTGAAGCAGGCCGCCCCCCTGCAATCCACATAAGTGTGTCTCCATTCAGCAGTCTTCCTGTGCCTTATCTGCACGCCCCAGGCCCATCCATCCCACCCCCCTCTATCAAAGGCGGTTCGCACCAGTGGATACGCGCTGCCATGGGGGGCTGTCAGGGGCGCGAACGGCCAAGGTGCCAAACAGCATGTATACTTCAAAAGGTATCACACGCCAAGGGCCCATCGCTCACATGGCCTCCTCAGACTCTGTATGTCTGGCCAGGACCCCCCCCTCACGCTGGCCGGCCCCCGGCAAACCACATAATACCACGACATACACACGTCATTCATTCACAAACACACCCCTGTTTGTAATACTTTATAAACCACTTGATATGTCTCATGAGAATATCTTTCTGCTTTGCAAGTCAACTCCTGAACGTGCTACCTTAGAACCACAGAGATCTATGCTAATCTGCTCGTCGTCGTGCTATCCGTGAACTTCTGTGACCGCTTCGAGCAAACTCGTCAGTGTGCTACCTGTGGCATCTACCTGTTCTCCTGCAACATACTGCTCTGCTTGCTGAATCCAACTGTTTGTTGGTCCAGGTAAGGCCATGTATCCTAGTCATATTTCGCTGATTTTTAAATTTCTATCTATTTGCGAGTAGAGTACTCAATAGTGCTATGTTCATTGGTCTCATTGATATTGACTTGAGTTTCCATTGTTATGCTACCAATAGATCTATTTATTTTCATCTGTGTCAATTGTCATCGAATTGCATCCTTTGGGGGTCCAGTCTATAATGTAAGCATGTTTCCTTCTCGTGCAAGACAGAACATCCAAGGGACGAGTCACATGTTCAGAGTTTAGTCACATCATTTATAAATTTCTGCAATTTATGCAAATGCTAAGCTGCACATGATGAACTGGTATAGTTCCTGCGACCAAAACAAACCTTGCATTGAATATTGTATGGTTCATTTACTTTTGTATCACATTTTTATTCATCAAGATTGTATAATAATAATGTCGACATTTACTTTTCAGAATCTTCAACAATGCCTGCCTGTTCGATTAGCGGTTGCCCTTCGAAGACCCATGCTAAATCTGAAGGCACTACAATGCATGTATTCACGAAAACTGTTGATCGAATAAGAGAATGGGTCAGACATTGCGGATATCCACTGGATGAGCTGGAAAGTAGAGTCCAACAAGTCTTAGAGGACAAGAGGGGTGATCGATACCGCATCTGCAGCTGGCACTTTTCCTCGAACATGTACATAACATCTTGGGTAACAAAGAAGAATAAAAGGCAAACGACATGAAAATTGCTTGCGAACGCTATTCCCACTCTATTCGTCCACATTCCGCCACTGGTGAGTCAAGTGTCCGGATTTAGCTTTAGGCCTTGCGGTAGTATGTAGGTAGCCGAATGGACTCATTGATATTTTAGGTGTTGTGTCCCTTATAATACTTTCGACATTGATATGAGTGTATAGCTTTTTGAATAATGACATTTATCAATATATTCTTTTTCGATTTCATAACCCACAAACAGAATCTATCTATGGGCACAGGGAACTGTGCTATATTGCGCATTTTCAATAGCATTACTCTCAAGTATTCTATCTCCTTACATGCCAAATTTTAAGATTGGCATTTCATTATCAATCAATAATTTACCTTTACAACTGCTTGACTATCCCTTGAATCTGAAGCAAGAACATTCTACATCCGTAACGTGCTCGCAGTTATCAACCACTTCTAGCGCGGATCAGGTAATCTTACTTGGCTATTCCGCTACAGACTTGTTTTATGCATGTCAAGTAATATTTTTATTGTATTGTGTAATTATTTTACCGAATGTTTGGTTAGTGCTTTCCAATTGATATACACCTTAGTTATCGTCCACTGGTGTTTGTTTTCAGTTATGATTAGTGTTATCCATAATAATGCAAGTACTGTCTTTCAGGGAGATGCTGAAGCGTCCACCACATTAACAACATCCCTAGATGTTCTTCAGTAGCACGAGGTATGGAATCTGACAGCTCCATCGAACTAGATCATCAGAGCTGGAATACTTGTCGTTTGATTGTTCAACACAATGTTTCATTCGTGGTTAGCCATTGATATGTACCTGTGCGGTCGACCCCAAGTGTGTGTTATGTTTTCAATATTGTAATCTTTACCAATGCAAGTACTATCTTTCAGGCAGTTGATGGAGCGTCAACCCCTGCACTTGATGCGGAGCCTGACATTCAAGTAATTCCAGGGGAAGTGGAAGCGGGACCTTGCGTATACGAATCGGCGCAACAGCTTTTGGAAGTGCGCACTACATTTACAACATGCCTACATATTCTTCGGCAGCACGAGGTATGGATACTGACAGCTCCATCGAGCGTCATCATATAGCGTGATTCCATTTGCTATACTTTCTTCCCTATTAACGCAAGTACTGTGTTTCAGGGAAACAACGGTGCTTCCTCTACAATTACAACATCCCTTGTAGGTGATGCAGATGTAAAGAAATCAGAGAAATAAGTCAATGAAATCTGATCATATTTAGATATTCCTTGATTCTTTTAGACAATGCATCATTTGTGGTTATCTCTTTATATGTACCTGTGCCGTCGACCCCAAGTGTGTGTTATGTTTCCAATATTGAAAACCATATTAATGCAAGTACTGTGTTTCAGGGAGTTGCTGATGCCTCCTCACCAATACAACCATTCATGGCAGTCCATGCGTAGCCAGAGGTATGGATAACTGACAGTTCCATCAAACTAGATCATCAGAGCTCGAATACTTGTTGTTTGATTGTTCTACAGATGTTTAATTCGTGTTTAGCTATTGAGATGTACCTGTGTGTTCGTCCTCACGTGTGTTTTATGTTTTCAATATTGTGATACATAGTAATGAAAGTACCATGTTTCAGGGAGTCGATGGAGCGTCATTTCGTGCTGTCTATGCGGATCCAGAAAATATAGTCGTTGCAGCGCAAGAGGAAGGGAAGACATGGGGAAACTAATCGGAGCAACAGTGTGCAGATGTTGAGGTTCGAGTCAAAGTTGCAAAGAAAAGAAACAAAAATAAGGTTAGTTACAAACAGTTCATAATTTTAGGAATTGTTTTGTGTTGGGGACTATATTATGTTTTTTCCTGTCAATTGTACTATACTTTATATTGTGTTTAAAATGAACATCCCTTTTCCAATCTGTCCTCTAGTTACCCGTGGGTGTACGAACTATACATACACAGACAGTGAAGCAAATGAGAGATGTTGCTTGCCAGACCATTTACACTATGGAGGAACTATTAATTCAGACGCAGCGTGTTGAGACTCGGGATGCTCATGTCCAATGGCCAGAACATGAATTGAATGTGTCCGGAGAATCCAGTAAAGTTGTATTGGACCATTGCTACAGTTGGACCGCACCAACAAAAGAAGATGATACTGAATGTATTGAAGATAGCTCTGAAGTAGTCACAGATCAATTCACACAATCTACACCCGCCAAAAAAATGCCACCCAAAAAGCTGTCGACAATGTTGTGTTCTCCCATCAATGCTGAAGTAACAGATGTTGAAATGACAGAGGATGAACTAGCAGCAGCACCCAACGACGCATCAGAACTTGATATCAGCGATATTTCTTTAGAATTTGTTGATATGTCCTCAACGGCACAGTCCGAAACAACTTTCAAGCCGGATTACAGTCTAATGAAAGAGGGCAAATACATAGTATTCGACAGTTGTTTGATGGATATTATAAGTATGCTGAAATGTGGTTATTCAGTTGGAGGGGAAGTATGTGGGGAGCCATTGATTCATGTGACTCGTCAAAAACAAGGCAGTAATGTCAAAATACATACCTGTAGATTACATCATGCGTTCTCATGGTCTGCACAACCGATGCTGGGGAAGCTGCCAGCAGGCAATCTACTGTGTGCCGTTGCCTCACTTTTTAGTGGGTCCAGTTTTAGAAAGTTAGTCTTTCTTTCAGTTTGTGGAACTCCATTTCATTTCTAAAACGCAGTACTACAAATACCAACATGATTATCTGTTTCCGGCCATTAGTGATGCTTGGAGAATTGAACAATTGTCTCTAGCAAGTACATTCGAAGGGAAACGATTCAGGCTAGCCTGCGATGGACAGTGCGACAGCACTGGATTTTCTGCCAAGTACTGCACCTTCCACTTTCAGGACATGGATAGTAAGAAAATTGTGAGTTTGGTGGTCGTGCAGGTGACCCAATGTAAATCCTCAGTGGCCATGGAGAAACTATAAAATTTATAAAATCATTGCAATATCTGCAATCAAGGGGAATGCACATCAACCTCTGTAGTGATACACGAAATTGCAACCTTGCCAATCAGGGCTTTAGATGACAACATTAGCCGCTGAAAGCCAATAGTGTATTCAAAGTATGTGCTAAAAATGCTGACAGTAGTCTGTTGTAGCACTTCCATTATGCAGTAGTGAGCTACAAGGAATATGCAGGCCTAGTATGAAATAGGTCACATTATGCATTGTTGATAGACAGGCAGGGAGAGGGCCCCTAGCTCTGTAGCTAATAGGTATTTTTGGAGTTTTTGGAACATCATGGCACCTATATAGCGCTTAGATAGCCAGTCTTAAGCGCTATAAACACTAAGCTATGAGTGCATGCCTTTTAGAGCTTGCAGATGGGGTTAATACATCCATGCTTCCCTTAGAATATTCAGCCTCACTAACGGTAGCCCTGGCTCCAAGCTAATCTTCCTTTTCTCTGGGAAGGTACTGATAAGACATTCCTCAGCCTTCGCAGATGGGAACCAGGGAGGGGTAGGAGTGAGCAGGGAGCCTCTCAGAGAGAGTTGGGTTTTTTCCATGAGCCAGTTGCACAGGGAAAGTTCTGGAACTGTGCGTCATGGTGACTGACAGCACGAGATTATAAAATATCCATGCACACATGACTCGGTGGGAGATCGTCCTGTGGACTTGATTCATGCACGGTCAAGTGCCCGGAATTGGCTCTGACGGTGTCCTCCAGCATTGTTTTTCTGAGCGGGGCTTGTTTTTACAGCTAGCTTATGAAAAGCCAAGGTCTCCCAGTGCTGATTAAAGGGACGTAAGACTGTGTTTCTCTATGTTTCTCTATATTGCTCTATGTTTCTCTATGTTTATCTAAGTTCCATGCTTCACTATATTTTGCATTGCTCTAAGGTTTATGCTTTGTAATATTCTCTAACTTGAATCCCAAATGTATATGAAATTCACTGCTTAGAATAAATATGCTAAAACTTTGAAAGTGTCATTTGTCACTAGCATGAGATCACTGCTCAGCACAATAGAACCTGTATTTTGGGCTGAATTGGGTATTTTTGCTCTCAAAGGGCTGGCCCCGAGGAAGATTTTGCCCATATCAAGACATTTGGTGGCAGCTTTGTGGGATTTGTGAAGAGCAGTGCCTTGCTGTGACATGACAAATTGTGTGAGAGAACACAGTGTAGAGTGGGGAGCAGGCTGTCGCATTTCCTTGGTGGTCTCACTGCAGCTCTGAGACTTCAAAAGGCAGCAATGTTGTGTTGGCTTGCCGTGGCCGATAGCTTGTGTGGTTAAGACTCCCTTCAGTAAATCAGTCGTGACTGACTTATTGCTTGGGATGGTGCCAGGGAGTACAAGGCGATAAACAAGCGGGAAATGGCTTTGTTTAAAGCACTCCGATGAATGGTCAAGAAAGATGTATGCTCAATTAGAAAAGAATTTTATCATGCGGTTTCCCCAGTTTAAAGTTGTAATTTGGAATGCATAGTGAGACGGAGTTCTCATCTCTATTCTGTCATGAGGGCAGGGAAAAATAATTGCAAGGATTTGACATGCAAATTGTGAATAGTGATTTAACCATTGACTCAGCCCCAGTGTGCTAGCGAGTGGGGGCTGTAATGTTCGGAGGCGAAGGTTCGCTTTTTTGATGTATG
This sequence comes from Ambystoma mexicanum, assembly GCF_040938575.1. Classification (NCBI taxonomy): domain Eukaryota; kingdom Metazoa; phylum Chordata; class Amphibia; order Caudata; family Ambystomatidae; genus Ambystoma; species Ambystoma mexicanum. The sequence continues at coordinate 216,814,429 of NC_090921.1, read as the reverse complement.
CTTTTGAATGTTGGCATTCCTGAATAATGAGGAGCCATGCTTAGGAGAATGAGTAATATCTGTGCTGAGAGCCTAAAGGGTTTGTGTTTTTCTTTTGGCAACTGTAAAATTCCATGTGCTGGTGGTGGCGAATTCTGTTTTAAAGGAAACACACTAAAATGGTTATATTGCATTTTAAGCTGTGCCATGCTTTTAATGGGTGAGAGACTCACTTAAAAAGAAAGTGAGTGAATGTTATTTGGATTTTCGATTTTTGTGTATTGATTTGAATTTGTAGAATTAGTTTGCAATGGTTTGGGGAAAAAACAATTTATATTTTTCTAAATTGCCCCTGGAGTATTTTTAACTGTTCGCATGCTATGCCATGGATTTGTGCTGTTGCCTTATAAGTGATGTATGATTTAGAAATAGTAACCTGTTGACTGTGATACATGATGAAAAAATGTTGTTGACACATTAAACAGCCCACAAGCAATATAGAGTGTGGGTTGCTCTTGCAGGAAAACGTGCAGGGAGCTGCACTAAACATTGGCATTTTTTATTTTTTAAATGCACTGAAATTAGTGGTTATAGTTTGGCAATGGTACAACAGAATGAAACATCTGTGTGTGATAAGATAGCACAAAGATTTAGAGGGTTGTGAGTTCTCTTGAAAGATCGCACATTACAAGAAAAGAAAACGTATGCTTTTAAATGGGACATTAATCAGGTTAAAACAGGCAAAAAGACGCTTTAACATTTTGCAAAATTACATGGAGTAGAATCTGATGACAAGGAAAGTGCCTCTTTTGAAAATAAGAGTCTTGCTGTGTGTGCAGAGCTTGTGCCTTGAAGCTGTTTTGGGCGAGGTGCGCGAAAGGAAGGCAAACAAAAGCAGAAACAGTACAAGAAAGAGTTAATCTGGATGAACTGTCTGAAACGAGTGCCTTTCCATTGAAGCCGCCACAGTGTAAGAATTATAGGCAAAAGAGATAAGCTGCGTGCTCATGGCGCTGCCAGGTGCACACGAAAGATAAACAATGCCTGCATTCCTGAGGAAGGAGGTGCAAAGACAGAGAGCTGTTCAGAAGTAAAGAATTTGCCCAGTGACACTGTGGTGGGAAACAAAGGCATGCAGGATGGCAGACGGGCACATCACATCTGAACATTTACATATGCATCTGTGAATGGGCCAAGAAAAGACAGCTGCCCATTCCAACAGACATTACTGTGCAAACCGCATTCCCATGTGATGTGATGTGAAGTGAAACGCTATTGCTGTGCAAGCTGCATTCCAATGTTCCATGTGATGTGAACTGAAGAAAGCGCTGTGCACTGGAGAAGAAACCTCTAGGCGCTTTGAGAAGAGAAAATACACATCTGGCAAACTGCAAGCTACATTGCCAGGGATGGAGTAACTGACAAAGACATTATGGCATTCCAGATGGAAGCAAAACTGACAAAAGTGCAAGCCGTTTTGCAAGAGACAACATGCAGAGCGGGGCTTTGAAGTACAACATGAACACTGCACATTAGCCATGATCCAGAAGCCACACGGCTTAGTGCAAGAATGAATGATTTGTTGAAGCAACAAAAGAAACTGACTTAGACTATCGCACTCAAAGGGGTGGTTCAGGAAACAGCAAACACCCTTTGAAAAAATGACAAGTGAAAAAAAAAAACAGAGGCCTGAAAGACACTGCCTGTATGGAAATAAACAGCTGCTTGTACCACTGTAAGCGGTATTGGACTGAAAGACTTTACCTTTGAAAAATTGAGTGATGCCAGCAGGGCAAACTAAATCAAGATCATGAGACACTGGAAGCAAGTTGGCGCCTGGCATTTGTGATCGCTTTGGTGAAAAAGAAAAGCATTGTGCGACCTGGGTACTTATTATATGGCTTTGTAAAAGCACAGATCAGTCTGAAGTACCATTGACCAACTATGATCGCATTGCACAAATGAGTTTGTGATTAGGCAGTTACACCCCGTATGGTTGAGTGTAAATAAGCCCCCAGAAACATGCAGAAGGGTGATAAATAATTGCAGTAGCAATGACAAAGTGTGTAGTTACCTGATGAGACTTTTTGAAGATGGGGGTGGTATTATGGGAAGGGGTGGATAACGCTGATATTGAAGTTTTGATGACATCCTAACATGAAGAATAATGATATTGAACTTTTGATGAAATCCTAACATTTCTGTTTGTATTTTGCCTAGGCAAATAACCAAGAAATAGATGGGGGGGTAGACGTGTGCAAATGCCGGGTGACACTGATCAAGGAAACAGACGCATTCTCAGAGAAAGCGAGCCACTGCGACATGCTATTTCAACTTTAAACGTGCCCTGCACCGCACTCAATGCTGCAACCTGCGAAAAGTGTCCAACAGAGTAATAACTTCTGCTGAACTGGCACGGTGCAGACTTGGCTAATTATCAAATATTTGATGCTACACATTCAAATGATTCAGTTGCTGGAAATAACTTAAATGACATGGTTTGCCCTTTCTTGTTTAAAGGACTATGGACAATGAGTTGTGGACTGTAACATCAGGCACCACAAACAGCTGTGTGACACAGCAATTGAATGCTAACACATTGAAAAATGTTTTTTAAATGCACTGTTGAGATGAATCTGAAAAAAAACGAAATGGTTTTACTCTTCCAACTGAATGGCTTTAACCAGAGATGTTTTGTTTTTTGAAGAAAAAAAAAAATATTCTACATTGCACGTAGGCAGGAGAATGATTTATGAACTGTTGGGGCAGCAGAATTATGCAAGCAGGAGCGTAATTTATTTTGAGATAAGATGAGTGCGCACATCAAAGTCACCTGTGCGTAGGTTAAGATTCTTAATTGAAGTAATGCTGCCAAGTGTATGAGCTATAATTTGAAATGGTAATCTTTGAAACACTGGATACTTTTACAGCCAGCTTAAGGCAGGTAAATGAAACCATGACTGACTTGATGTTTGATTTTATGACACAGAGTGTGACACGGTTTTTGTTAAACCAACCAGTTTCATGTTTTTGTGGGGACAGCTGTCTCCAGCACACTAATGCAAAGAGTCACCTTTTGATTGTAGACATTTGGAATAATTCTTTGGAAAAGCGCTACAAATGAGTATCCACATGGAATTGCTAGCGTACTGGCCTGGCACATTGTCGGGCATCTTTTGTCACTGAATGGATACGATTTGTTTAATTTGTTTAATGTGATGTTTTTCTGACCAAGAACTGCAGCGAGTTTCTCGCCAAAATTTTATGGACTATAACTTGACTAAGGCATTTTACCATGGTGTGATGAAACAGCCACTGCCGGATAGTAGTATGGTGTTTGTGGCTAAAGTTATTATTGTACATGGTAGATATCCCACTTGAAGAAGAGTATTCTCCAAGTCACAATAGGTAGACACTGTGAACATGTTAGATTTTCCAGTAGTAAGGCAACATGTAAATTGTAGGCTGGTAATGCACACCTCCATAATTACAGTGATACACTTAGACATAGATTTATCATGAGGCAATGTTTCCTTAGTACTACCAAGCTGCTACAAATGGAGTCCATTTGTATGGCCCATCGCTAGAGTGCGCGAAGCTAGGGAGCTAGATTCATTAATTGCAGGAGCTTTATATGCTTGTGACATAGAAACTGTGCACAATAAGCTAGCCACTATGGGTTCTGATGCCAGCTCTGCTATAGAACTTCTGGCCTGGTGGGGCCCATTGATATGCCCAACACTGCTACAAGTATTGACAGCCAACTGAAGATGGCCGAATTTTAGGTATGAAGACATTTTTGTCTGCCATAGGGCAGGTCAACAAGACTGCTAAATACACACGATGCATTGTATGGCAAACATTGTTTGATCAGCAGGTGTTGGCTTTTTACTGGGTGGGGGCGACCATCCTCCACACACTGGCACGCAGAGCTACAGTTACCAGCATACATATGGATTGAATTGCTTGCTTTTAATTGCATGAATAACACATGCCATGCTTTGATGTAAATTAGTAGAATTGTTTTTATTTAGATAACCTGGTGCCCATGGGTTCACCTTGTTCACGAAATTAGATGGTTTCTGGTTGGGTTCCACCTACCTGGGGGAAGTGTCTAGTCACACAGCCCACAGTCACGCTTGAATGCCCTGGGATCAGGGGGAGGTTTGCCCTTAGAGTGAAAGGCTGCCAGGTTTTAGAATTGGTAACCATACATAAATGCAATAGTGCATTGTAGATTAGGCTACACTGGATTGCCTTGACATTTTAACTGCATGCTGCTTTTTAACTGACAATCAGTTATACAAAATTGATTTAGGTATTTTTTGTGTAGGCCAGGTTTTGGCTAGAGTAAATGTCCATGTTCACTTTGTGTAGGTATTTTTGTGTAGGCCAGGTTTTGGCAAGGGTATATATCACTGTTCACTTTGTGTACATTTTTGTTTAGGTAGTGTTTTACCTTGCATGCCACGCTAACTAACCGCTAGAAGATAGTTTGCTTAAACCTCTTGCAAAGCCCCAAGGTCTTTATCACTGCACTAAATACTATATTGATAGGTATTAGTCAGCATTTGTCGCACAAACGTTGAATAGGGGTGGAATGTAGTGATACACGAAATTGCAACCTTGCCAATCAGGGCTTTAGATGACAACATTAGCCGCTGAAAGCCAATAGTGTATTCAAAGTATGTGCTAAAAATGCTGACAGTAGTCTGTTGTAGCACTTCCATTATGCAGTAGTGAGCTACAAGGAATATGCAGGCCTAGTATGAAATAGGTCACATTATGCATTGTTGATAGACAGGCAGGGAGTGGGCCCCTAGCTCTGTAGCTAATAGGTATTTTTGGAGTGTTTGGAACATCATGGCACCTATATAGCACTTAGATAGCCAGTCTTAAGCGCTATAAACACTAAGCTATGAGTGCATGCCTTTTAGAGCTTGCAGATGGGGTTAATACATCCCTGCTTCCCTTAGAATATTCAGCCTCACTAACGGTAGCCCTGGCTCCAAGCTAATCTTCCTTTTCTCTGGGAAGGTACTGATAAGACATTCCTCAGCCTTCGCAGATGGGAACCAGGGAGGGGTAGGAGTGAGCAGGGAGCCTCTCAGAGAGAGTTGGGTTTTTTCCATGAGCCAGTTGCACAGGGAAAGTTCTGGAACTGTGCGTCATGGTGACTGACAGCACGAGATTATAAAATATCCATGCACACATGACTCGGTGGGAGATCGTCCTGTGGACTTGATTCATGCACGGTCAAGTGCCCGGAATTGGCTCTGACGGTGTCCTCCAGCATTGTTTTTCTGAGCGGGGCTTGTTTTTACAGCTAGCTTATGAAAAGCCAAGGTCTCCCAGTGCTGATTAAAGGGACGTAAGACTGTGTTTCTCTATGTTTCTCTATATTGCTCTATGTTTCTCTATGTTTATCTAAGTTCCATGCTTCACTATATTTTGCATTGCTCTAAGGTTTATGCTTTGTAATATTCTCTAACTTGAATCCCAAATGTATATGAAATTCACTGCTTAGAATAAATATGCTAAAACTTTGAAAGTGTCATTTGTCACTAGCATGAGATCACTGCTCAGCACAATAGAACCTGTATTTTGGGCTGAATTGGGTATTTTTGCTCTCAAAGGGCTGGCCCCGAGGAAGATTTTGCCCATATCAAGACAACCTCATAGCCACGGACAGACACGTTTCAATTGCCAAGACAATGAGAGAACATTTCCCACATATTGAACATCAATTTGACGTATGGCATCTTGCTAAATCAATAAGAAAATCTCGGCTGCAGGGGAAAAAAAAGGTTTTGAAAGTATTTCACAGTGGTCCCAGTCTATCAGCAACCATCTTTGGTGGAGCTCCAAAACTTGTGAAGGGTCAGTGGAAATCCTACTTGAAAAATGATGGTCACTGATGCACCACTGTACCAACGTTCACCGCTGGATAGAAAACCAACATTTCCACCAATGTGAACATGGCCCTTTGTCCACAGAGGAGGCACGGAAGAAGAAGTGGTTGATTGCATCTTCACCGACACACAAAGCCATTGAGAAGATTGTTGTCGATAAAACTCTATCAAGAGATTTGAGGGGACTGACTGAATTCTGTCACACAGGAGAATTGGAGGTGTTCCACAATATGTGCCTAAAGTACAGGCCAAAGCGATTGCATTACAGCTTACAGGGCATGAAACATAGGACTCTACTAGCGGTCTTGGCACATAATGAGAATGTGGGCCGTGAACAGTCTAGGACCACGGGAAATGTAGGGATGCCTCGCTACACTACGACTTTTGGAAAAAGAACTAAGAAACGGGGGGTAAAACCAGTATATGAGGAAATGGAGTTCTTCTTTGTTAGAGTCCTTATTGTTAGTGTACTAGAGAAGCACAGATATGGAATTTTGAGCATTTCTGTGCAGAGCACTGATGCATTGCCACCAAACATTGCCACTGTGCCATGTCCACCCAAAGCAGAGCTCGTTGAGAAGTTCAAATCCCTTTTTAAATAAATCATTGTAATCTGATTGTCTTTTTGAAAATAATGTTATTGTACAGTGTGAATACAAAGTATGCTAACCCTAAACCCTGCATTCACCATCCTGGGTGGTGACGAACATGGGTGTCATCTTTGACTTCTCTCTCTATTCACCTCATATCGCTGGCCTTGTGAATATGTGTATGTATATATTTTTGTTGCTGTAACTAAGTTTCGCAATCTCATGTAAATGCTGCGCACTGTTAACCGAGGGGAGGCTTGCGTATTGCAAATAATAAAACAAATAAACAATAAATCTCACTTTCAACTCAACTCCTCAGGTACTTTATACTTTCCCTGACCTTCCTCCAAAAAGTCAATGTCTCCATAGTTCTGGTTCTCTAGGCCTGCAAAGCTCGCGGACAACAAGGCCAAAATTGGGGGCCTTAGAATGCGCAAAGCGAGGCGTTGCAGATGGGAGAGAAGCCAGTTCGCATTTGCACATTGAGGCCTAGTACAAACATGGAGTCGAAAATTCAAGTTCTCACAGATGGCTTTAGACGGGATGTTGCAAAGTAAGAATGTACGCTCATGCAGAGTGAAGGTCAGCGGCTTTGATTTTTTGCTCGCGGGCTGAAGAGGCCCACGATTCGCACTGGCAGTATAAGGTTCTATTGTTTTTTGACCTTGAGAGACAGGGACCATGCCGAAAGACTTCATTTGAAGGAGGGGGGCAATAACGTAAGAGACGATAAGGCTGAAAATTCTGAAACTAGACCGAGTTTCATGTTAGTTCGGTATATGAAAAATCGTTGGCACGAACACAGTGGGATTTACGGACTGCATTACGCAGAGATACAATGGAAATGGCAAATATAATGTAAGTAACTCTTTAGACGCTTTTATACCGGAATGAATGAATGAATGAATGAATGAATGAATGAATGAAGAGCAAGTACAACATTTGTGTGATCGTCTTTCTACCGGGCACATGGTCATGCATGTGCCCATTCGACACGCATGTAGACAAACCGTCGTTTCTCAGTGGTTCAATGATAAAAAAAATCATTAGTTTGTGTTTCCCTCGATTTATTTTGTTAGTTTTCGCATTGCTTTTAGAGCCGAACATACTCCATTGCACTATCCTCACAAGCAAATAGTTTCAGCTCGCCCGTAATAAATAAAATGAATAATAGTAATAAAGATCGGCTGGTGAGACTAATTTCAATTTTTATGTTTTCTAAACAGGTACATCCTACCGTATTGCCACTGCCACATATTCCAGACCCTGGCAGACGGATTTTTCAACCGCCAGCTGCAGCTTCTTGTAAACAACTGCACTACATTGACCATTTTATGGGACGATCGCCAAGGAGCCATATGCCCTTACGCGGTACTAGCGGATAGAAGCAACATATCGACCTTTACGGTGGCCTAGTGCTTAGTTGATGGAACAGCCTTGCGGTTCACCGTGCGTCCAAAGTGCTTCTTTTAACGAAAACCAACAACCTGTGTACCATAACGGAACAGCGCGTGATTCACGATAAACTTTAGCGGATTTGCGGATCGAGAGAAAAGAAAAAATATTCCATTCCGATTTAATATGCCAATTGATGAATATTCTCTAAACATGTAATGTCAAATAAATGTACTTTACCAAATGTACCGTATTGCTGTTTGATTTTAAAGTACAGTTTCATATTCCGAATTGTGGCGCGCTGTGTTGGTTTCCGGGTTCTGTGTGAAGTCGCGTAGAAGACGACTGGGCGCGTTTGCCTACGCAGCACAGTAACATCACGGAGAGAGGCGGGTAATATGAATGTTTTGATAATGTCAGGCTCAGGGGCGGGGGATATGATTTAGTGCCGCAAAAGCAGGTGAGCCAGGGCGATGCGGCAAGTGATAGGATTATCACAAAATGGCAGCGCCCTGCTGCCTGTTTTCGCGTGCGTTTAATGGACGAAAACTCGGGTAAGGTCCATAGGAAATTTTTCTAAAATCGAGCGATTTAGGCTTAAAAACACATGGCCGACCCATAGGGACAATAACATTTTTTGACCGAACCATTCCTTTAAGATGGCCCTGATTAAATACAGAAATTTCAGTACACGTTATTTGTGCTGGGAGCAAACAGGCCGCCAGTCGAGGTGATGTGAGGCCACTAGGAAGCACACACCTCTCTCTCTTTATCCATATGTGGCCTGAGGGGGGCGGAAGGATAGACTCTCTTCAGTACTTTACTTTTGGCCCTCTTCCACCCCACCTAACAGCTGAGCAGGGTATTTAACTCCTTGGCATCCCCGTGGGGGGTATATTGATGTGGGCAGGCCACTCTAGCGTTTATTTCTTCTGCTTGTCAATGGTTGTTTTAAACACTCTCTGCTCTCATAGGTGGGACATGTGACAGTCATTTGCTGTAGCAGAGCTGTCCCACCGCTGCCTGGCCGGCAAGTATTGCGGACTGCTGCCGTGTGCCTGCAACTGCTTCAATGTGTGAATATCCGTACCTCCCCCCACCCACTATCCCCCCAACCCCATCCCTCGCACCAGCGGCTCCCTCTCCACTGACTGTAAACACGCTAGAGGGTGCAATCAGACGGCCTCTGATCTGCACCAGATGTGGGCGAAAGGTGGCGTTGCTCGTGGACCTGGGAAAGACGTGCAGCAGTAAGTACGTGTCAGTGAGGAAAATACAAGATGCCAAATGTGCCACTTCGTCAATGGAAGGCGTCTTATGTTAGGATATGCTGCCCTCTGGTGTTCATCGTTGTTTACAAAGTCCGTTTTCCATCTGGGTTCGCACGGTGTGTGTGGGTTGAGAGATCAAAGTGGGCAATGTGCGTTTGGAAGCAGTTGTTGCGACAGGAAATGACGGGCATTTGGGGAGGAGGAGAGCAATGATTAAGTGCACCTTCGGGTTCACGTGTCCCGCCATAAACATTAACACATGCGTCATGAACAATGAAAGCAATCGGCTCCTGGCCCTCCTGCTTCCTCTGGAGTCCATTTACTCTTCACAGCAGGGGCTTTACGCGGGCATCCACTCCGAGTCCTAAAGCCACTTTTTCAGGGCCAGAAACCGATTTCTTAAAAATGCATAGGCACTCGATTGGCCGTTAATGTATCAAGTTCTCGGGAAAAGAGACTGGCATTCTGGAAACTATTCAGGAAGTTTGAAGCAGCTAAAAAGTGATGTTAACTCGGTTACTGAAAGCGTTTGGGCAGCACATGTTAAAATGTTGTATGGTAAATCCAGCATTTCTGAAGCCGTTGTATTTGAAGAGATAAATTCGAGAAGCATATATGGCCTGAATATAAGTTTGGATGACGTTTATGAGAACACTCTGAAACTAAAACCATCTCGAGACTCGGGGACCTGACAGTTTATCCAACCTTGAGACCCGGAGCTCTGGCCTATTCTACTCTCCAACTTATTTAGAAAGGTTATTTAAAGGGGAAACATCCCAACTTTTTGGAGGAAGTCCCTGCTCATCCGAGTGCATGAGAAGGGCTCCAGGGGCGACCCTGCAGACTACAGAATGTTGGCTATGTTGGACGCCCCTGGTAAGCTATTCTGTAATGTACTCCGTGCTGGCCAATTTGCCGGCTCTTGCCGGGTCTGCGATCCGGCATCAGATATCTGTCCGGATCTTGGGACCTGGCCTGCTGCCTCAGTGATCGAATCTGCTGTGTGGGAGCACAGGCAGAGCAGGTTACATTACGAAGCTCCCAGCTGGGGGCTCAGTGATATATTTCAGCAAGGTTTCTGGTATTTGTAGTCTCTCACTGTTAAAATGGGAGGGGGGGTGTCACAATTGTACCATATTTCTCCTTATGTTTATTAAAGGTGACTTGAAAAGTACACAAATCATTATAAGGTACAAACACAAGCCTATAAATCCTTAAATACATATATTTTTATGCCACCTTACTATGGTTTGTGTACTATTCAGGCCATTGTATAAAGCAGAGCATTGTCGAACGTTGAAAGCCAAGCAGGAGGGTGAGGAGGGGAGATGAGAGGGCAAGTGAATAGTGAATGTTTGCCCAGGATGTCATGTGACACGGGAGTTTACAATCCTGGATACTGGAGCAGTTATTTTCCCTGATTGTGACCCTGTGCTGCTTTTCAGTGCACAAGGAAAGGATGCATCTGGGCGCACAGTGTCGCTTTTTTTCAGAGGGCAGACACAGCACCACTTGGGTGTTTTTGAGGCCGGCAATCTTGCTCAAGAGTTTGGCTGCCAGGATTTCACGCAGGTTGCACGTTCACAGCGTTGACGTTTACCCAAAAGACCACACAAAGTTGTCATCAAAGCACATGTCTCATATTTGGATGTTTTGTTTTCCACAGAATATTGCATTATAGATTGCTGGGTTTAAAAGGTGAGTATCTTTTATTGTTTGCCAGCGTAGTTATTGGAATCAAGCAGCATGAAGTAAATTGCACCATTTTAAATTATTATTTTGAACATTTCCTTTGAGTGAAGTCCGCATGAGGTCCCTTGGGAACAGGTACTTCACACTCTCTTACAACAGTGCTGATCACTGGAGTCCTTTTGAAGTCAGAAGACATAGGAAGGGGCAGAGGTAAAGTATCCAGAGAAGTGAAGATGTCTGAGAGAGGGGTCCCTCCATCTTGGTTTCTGCTAGGGCTCTTTATAACTTCCTGTCCCCCCCCACCATTTCCTGCAGCAAAAGTAACTCTTGGTAGGATGTCAGAAGCCAAGGGGCACCTGTTACAACAGCCTGGATTTGAACCCTTCCAGTAGGCTTGCTTTGGGCCAATCCCCTATGATATTTTTCTTTGTAAGGAGGACCTACCTCCTGCTCCTTTGATTAATCTTTGAACTCTCTCAAGACAAGAAGAAGGATTCACCGAGACACTCTTGGGAATATAGTCTATTTTAAAATGAAATGAAAACAGAAGGCATCCAATGCAGAGGCAAGCTCTGTTTTTAACCATCCCCATGGAAGAGTGTGAGTGAAATTCTGTGAACCAAAGGCTCCGTGCTGTCTGTTTCACTGGGACCAGGAACCTGCTCACTGGATGTGGAGGACTTCCAGTAGGTACCAGCCAACTTTCTGGAGTGAAGCACAGACATGAAGGACTCTCCTTATCCTGGAGACCATGGAATGGGCAATACAGCAAACCAGAAGTCCAGAAGCAGCTTGGACCCTGTGTTTTTACCTCTGGACATCTGTGAGCCAGCTTGTCTGCTCTAGGCACACTTTGTTCCACTACATGGCACTTTACAAACCTTCATTAACTGCACTTCGAGCCACCCAGACGCAGACTTGACCCATTACTGCAGACAGCACAAATCAACCCAATCGCCAGCTCTGCTTCATAGATTCAACTCAATCGAAAGCTGTCCCGAACCATTGGAAGCCATCTCAAACACTGATTTAGCTCGAGACCCGCATATCAAATTGACTCAACTTCGACTCGCCAGTGGGACTACATGACTTCGGCTCAACCACAGAGAAAGTGCCTAGTAGGCCAGCTTGAGGCTGTTGAGCACCTAAAGATACGGGCCAAGATATTTCGCTTCTATGTTGTTTCATCGTCATCAATTATAACGTCTGCCTTTCAAACGAGAAAAGTTGATTGAATACATTTTTTTTCTTAATGGGGCGTTCCTCCCAAACCCCTCCTCCACCACCTATTTTTAACTATTCCCGACCCCCCCAATCCCTTAGCTGCCATTTCCCACCCCTCCAAAAAAATGTATTCGTAATTTTCTCCTCGTTTAAAAGGCAGACTTTTAAAAGCCTGGTGATGAAAGGACGTTATATCGATATTTCTACGATGCCCTGTCCCCCTGGTCCATCTATTGGGACCATAGGGCCTTCTAAGCAGGCCTAGCGCCAGCCGGTGACTGGGGGTTCAGGCTCGCCTTGAGCCACCACCCCCGCTTTCCAGCAGAGTGGCCTTTTCAATGGCATTAATACCACAGAGACTGGGGCATTTTGTTCCTGAGCGCCAAGTGATACCTTTGAGCGCTTAACATTCTCAGGAGGCCTGGCTTGGGTTTGTTTGCTTGGCCTGGGCAGTAATTTATGCCCCAAAGCCCCAAATTAGCAGGGAGATGGCGGGCCACGCCTCCAAAGGAGGTAAGACACTGCTGCTCAAGCAGTCAGCCTGCAGCGATCTCGCAAGATCCAGTGTTGCTGTTTTCTTTAAAATCAAAAAACGGCACTGTTCATCTTACATTTCCAACCTCTCAGGTATGGGTACAGGACACGGATATTTTCTCCAACCTAAAATCACAAGTTGATTTCTGTGATTTACTGTATATTGTGTCTGTGGGTCTAGAACTGTTAACTGCATCATGCTTAATAAGACGGTTAACTGTATCAAGCAAGAACCAGGTGCTGTTAACAGTGACGTATAAAAGATCCCCCATGGATTTGCTACATATACATGTTTGTTTGCTGCTCTCGCCTTAAGAAAGGCGGGCCGGATCCATCTCACCCATTTCATCAGTTTCACAAGGAAATTGTTTTCTGACTCATTCAATGTACAAACTAGTGAACTGAAAAAAGAGCGGCAGGCAGGAAGGCACCAGGTGGGCGGGGCTCAGGCCAGTTGACCTAGATCCACTTGCACCTGCTCCCCATCTGCAAAGGGAAGAGGCTGGAGGGCTCCTTAAGTAGAGAAAAGAGCGGCAAGCAGGAAGGCACCAGGTGGGGGGGGGGCTTGCTAAGTGGTGAAAAAGAGCGGCAGGCAGGAAGACACCAGGTGGGCAGGTCTTAGGCCAGTTGACCTAGATCCACTTGCACCTGCTCCCCATCTGTAAAGGAAAAGAGGCTGGAGGGCTCTTTAAGTAGGGAAAAAGAGCTGCAACCTGGAAGGCATTAGGTGGGCGGGGCTTAGGCCAGGTGACCTAGATCCACTTGCACCTGCTCCCCATCTGTAAAGGAAAAGAGGCTGGGGGGCTCCTGTAGTAGGGAAAAGAGTGGCAAGCAGGAAGGCAGCAGTTGGGCGGAGCTTGCTAAGCGGTGAAGAAGAGCAGCAAGCAGGAAGGCACCAGGTGGATGGATGGGTGCGTTCTTCTGTGGAGAATGCAGTGCAAGTGGACGTGAGAGGTTCATGGGTGAGTGAATGGTGGGTGAGTATGTAGGAATGTGAGTGTGTCTGTGTGGTGTGTGTGAATGTTTTGGGTGTGGGGGTGCTAGGGTGAGTGTATGTGAGAGAAGGTATATGGGTGAGTGGCTGGCTGGTGGGTGAATGGGTATGAATGTGATTATTGTAACGGTTTATTGAGAGGCCACACTCAACACAGAGCTCCTTCCCTCCCCACTGCAGGTGTCACGTAACAAACTGTTTAACAGTTTCTTTTATTCCGTCCTATCCTCAATTCATCTAATCCCCTTGGAATCCTCACCCTGAGCTACCAACGAGCCAAGAACCAGGCCGGTGTACAGGAAATATGTTTAGGTTTATTTGGATTAAATTGTACGAAACTCGCACTGCAATGCAAACACCACTTTATCCGTGGCACAACACAATAAACTTCTCTCAACATAAATAAATCTCAAATTTAACTTCAAGAAATAATAAGCACTGGTCTGTGAACACATTGATAGATGTCATGCTGTGCAATTTTGAAATCCCTGCATGCTTAAAAGGCTAGCAGTTTATTTTTACAAAGGTGTGCAAACGCATATGGCAATTATTGTTTCACTCACACTTTCGCTTTAAAATAAACAGAGGGTGATTTGGCGGTTTGTTTTTCAAACCCCTTACCCCCTATTATGGTCTGGGTTGGGGAATTCTGACAGAAAAATTGGAATGATCTGGGAATTTTGGATTTTCAACCCCCCTCCAATGAAAGGCCTGTGTTGGGGAAGCTGGATGGTAAAATTGGGATGATTTGAGAATTTAGGATTTTCTGCCCCCCCTGTGTCACGAGTGCGACGCGGAATTGGTCTGTGTGGCGCCGTTGGCGGTATGTACAAGGGGTGCGAAGTTATCCTTCCAAAATGGCGCCCAGTCCTTCGTGCGCTGGTCCAGTCTTTCGATCAGATCAGGAGGGTGTGACTCCTCCCCGTCAGCACGGAAGAGTATTTCCCACATCAACACCGATGGACCAGCCCGTTGCTACGACTATCGTGAGCCACGCTCCGTGAGTAATTTAGGATTCATTTGGATATCCCAGACCGCTCTACGTAACCTCTTCTTTTCCTACTTTACTTGCTTAATCCCTTTTTTCTTGTTCCGCTAGTTGCCTCCTCACGGACCAATTCACAGGCCAGCCATTCCCGATACCCAACTCTTACTTAGTCATTTCGGCACTTGCCTCCCAGTAAGTAAGCTCATCAATTCTCACAACTCTCCCCTTCTCAGTTGAACCCGCAGTTAACCTTTTTCTCTCCCACTCTGTATTAGCAAAGGCAGACACATTCCACCTCTTGAACTACAGTACCCAGACTCCTCCTCTTCCATGGAAGTCACGACTTCTCACAGAAGGAATTATATGCTAGGGTAGGTACGCTACTTATCTCCCGCTCTCCTAGATCAGTCAAATAGTACTCGTTACTTATCTTTACCTTGTATATCTTCAGAACGAATTCCAGTAATCCCTTCTCAGACTGCCGAACGCCAGCCACCTTGTTACCAACACCTGAAACCTTTTAGAATTCCTCCCAAGGTACGAGATTCCTTTCCTCCCCGCTTTTTGAGTATCTTTCACCATAAAAGACAGAACACTTACCTTTCTGGTTTGTATCAACAGTCAGAGGCAAAAACACGGACACCGACATCCTCGACTCCTTCGTACCTCCGGGGATTGTCTCCCGACGCTCACGAGCCGCGACAGTCCTCGTCGGGAACTCTCAACGATCCCCAGCTACAAGGGTTTTTCCCGACCAAGGGTTTCCCTGACGCCTCCACTCCACGCCTGTTTCCTTAGGCTGGGAGAGGGGGACTCAGGTATTTCCCTAATATCCACATTGAGTTTGAAGACAAGGTAAGAGAGTTTGCTGTTATTCTGATTGTCTACCTTTACCGAGATTACCTTTGCCTTAAAGTTAGAAAACCAACTTCTTTGATCGTTTGTTTGGAGCTAGAAAGATAACAGTAGCAACGCCTTTAAAAAAAAAAAAAAAAAAAAGACTTTGGTGATCTAGATATTGAAGACAATCAGAATCCAGACACTATGGAACAGCAGATACAGCAATTAGTTAACGCTGTCCAAGCGCTCTCCACAGAGTTACAGCAATTAAAACAAGAAAACCTCACATTAAGACAAAAGGATCACCGAGCCGCCCATAGAGCGGAGGTCCCGCCAGGTCCACTCCCTTCGGGCCGTTTTGATGGTAACCCGCATATGGTAAAGGAATTTTTGGAATCCTGTACCATTCAATTCACTTTCAAGACAGCCTTCTTCCCAACAGATAGGGATAAAGTGGGACACATGATAGCCCAAATGACGGGCGCAGCTCTAGCTTGGGCAACCCCTTTAGTGGTTAATAACAACCCAATTCTAGATTCATATCCGGCCTTCTGTAACAGTGTCAAAAGCATGTTTGGTAGGCAAGAAATAGTGATAGCCTCTCAAGAACGTCTTATGGACCTAAAGCAGGGAAATCTCGATATCCTGGATTACGTTACTAAATTCAAACAGTATGCTTCAGACACATCCTGGGCGGATGATACCTTAGTCACGGTCTTTCGGCGTGGTCTGTCCGAGGAATTAAAGGACGAAGTGTCCCGAGTCCCGCGCCCCCAGAACATGGCGGAGTTCATTGCATTAGTCATGCAACTGGACTATCGCTTGCAAGAGAGAAATCGAGAAGGAAGAAAGGGCAAGAATCCTAGACCATTAGCAGACAACCACCATATCGTATCTAAAACCGCATC
The DNA here is from genome assembly GCF_040938575.1 of Ambystoma mexicanum. Taxonomy (NCBI): domain Eukaryota; kingdom Metazoa; phylum Chordata; class Amphibia; order Caudata; family Ambystomatidae; genus Ambystoma; species Ambystoma mexicanum. Next base: position 216,798,102 of record NC_090921.1, on the reverse strand, counting down.
TCACGAAGAACCTATGCAGCTTGGGACTACTCGTGGCCCTCTTTCGGTGGAAGAGCGGACTAGGAGAAAGTCCCTAGGACTTTGCATGTATTGCGGGGCCAACAACCACACGGTCAAGGAATGCCCTATAGCTCCACTCAGGAAGACGGGAAACGCCAGTGCCCGGTCGTGAAGGGAACTACAGGGCCGGGTTCGTTCCAGAAATTTTGTTCCCCCATTGGAGCATTCTCCTCCTCGCAAACTCCCTCCACAGACCGTTCCATGGTTGTAGTGGGAGTATCTTTATCCTGGAAGAACATTCGTCTTGAAAATGTCCCGGCTCTAATAGACAGCGGAGCCGCAGGAAATTTTGTAGATGACATATGGGCTAAGAACCATAGTATTCCCAGAATAGGGAAAACCCTTTCTATTCCAGTCGAGAGTGTGGATGGCAGTCCCCTTACTTCGGGCCCGATCACCGATCACACCTCTCCTCTCTCCATGTCCTTATCCAACCATAGTGAAACCATAGAATTGGACATCATAAGAACGGCTCACTATCCTGTCATTTTAGGCCTTCCTTGGTTAAAGAGACACAACCCGTATATAAACTGGACGGCTGGGACCCTCTTTTTAGGCTCAGAATATTGTGTCAGTAGATGCATGGGTCTCCAAGCAGAAAAGAGGGAGAAAGAGATCCAGAAAACCCCTCAGGAGGACTTGAAAGCCTCGGTAAACGAAATCTCCACGCTGCCTCCTCAATATAAAAAATACCATCTTGTCTTTTCCCAGACGGAATATTCCGAACTACCTCCACACCGCAGAGATGACTGTGCCATAGATCTCATCCCGGACAGCCCACTTCCCTTTGGCAGAATGTACATATTATCAGCCAAAGAGAAAGAGGTACTAAGAGACTACCTTCATACCAATTTACAGAACGGTCTTATTACAGAGTCCCATTCCCCTGCAGCTGCCTCTCTTTTCTTTATCCCAAAAAAGAACACTACGGAACTTCGTCCCTGTATTGATTTTAGGGGATTGAACAAGATCACTATACCCGACAAATACCCAATGCCCCTCATTCCGGATATTCTAGAGGCAGTCCGGGGAGCTCACATTTTCACTAAACTAGATTTAAGAGGCGCGTATCATCTCATACGCATCAAGGCCGGCGATGAGTGGAAAACGGCATTTAGGACACCCTTTGGACATTATCAGTACCGGGTAATGCCCTTTGGGCTATCAAATGCGCCAGCTGTTTTTCAGCGATTCATGGATCACATCTTCGCCGACATACTTTTACACTATGTTATTGTCTATTTAGATGATATACTAGTCTTCTCTTCTACTACAACCGAACACAACCTACACGTAGGCGAAGTATTGCGCCGTTTACAACAGAACCATTTATTCTGCAAGATGGAGAAATGTGAATTCCACAAGACTTCAGTGGCCTATCTGGGCTACATACTCTCCGGTGAAGGCATCTCCATGGACCCAACAAAGGTGATAGCAATAAAGGAATGGCCAATCCCCAGTTTGGTTAAGGAAATCCAGAGATTCTTGGGATTCGCAAATTTTTATAGGAGATTCATTCCTCATTTTTCTTCGTTAACTCTACCTTTGACTCACTTGCTCAAGAAGGGTATTCCTTTTCAATGGTCCTCAAAGACACAAGAATCCTTTGAGGAAATGAAGACTCTATTTTCCCAGGCGCCCATTCTAGCCATGCCCAATCAACAACTGCGATTTATCGTGGAATCAGACGCCTCACAACATGCATTAGGGGCGGTACTTCTGCAACCCGACGATCGGAACATTGAAAGACCTATTGCCTATCTGTCCAAAACTTTGTCCCCAGCAGAACTCAATTATACAGTCTTGGAGAAGGAACTGTTGGCAATAAAAAGAGCATTTGAGGAATGGCGACATCTTCTACTGGGCTCATCGCATCCTATTGAAGTCAGAACGGACCACCACAACCTCCGGTCTCTTCAATATGCGCAGACATGTAATAGTCGACAAGCGCGATGGGCACATTTCTTTTCTCCTTTCAGAATCGAATTTTCTTTTATTCCAGGGAAATCGAATCTAAAAGCGGATGCCCTATCCAGAAGGGACCCGTTACAGAAATCTCCATTTCAAAAGGAACAATTATTTCCAACAGCACTCATTGTGTCAGTCATATGAAACTTTCTTACCCAAGTCCAGAGAGAAACAAAGAAAATAATAACCTCACAACCTGATCTCGCACCGCGCTTAAAGCTAACAGAACACAAAAAACTTCTATTTAAGGAGGAGCGAATGTTTATCCCCAATGTAGGATTACAAACAGAGGTATTACGGATGTGTCATGATTCGCAAGCAGCTGGTCATAGAGGGATCTATAACACATTAGAAGTAATACAGAGGTATTTTTGGTGGCCTAATCTAAAACAGGATATCACGGAATATATCGCCGCCTGCCCTGTCTGCCTACAATCTAAAACCACCAGAAAAGCTCCCTTCGGAGAATTGGTAAGGATGCCTCTCCCTACAAGACCCTGGCAAATTATCACCACTGACTTCGTGGTTGACCTTCCAGAATCCGAAGGTTGTACAGCCATCCTGGTTACAATAGACACCTTAACGAAATTAGCACACTTTGTTCCTCTCCCTTCAGTTCCCTCGGCTGCAGTAATGGCTAAAATATTCCTAGAGCACATCTTTTCCTTACACGGGCTGCCGGATACCATTCTATCTGATCGAGGACCTCAATACACTTCTAAATATTGGAAAATCCTGTGTGACACCTTAGGTATTTCCAGAGCCCTGAGCTCTGGGTATCACCCACAAACCAACGGGCAAACGGAACGTTTGAACCAAACCCTTGAAGGATATCTAAGATGTTATATCTCTTCCGCCCAAGACAACTGGAAGGACCTACTTCCTCTTGCTGAATTCACATATAACAACTCCGCTCATTCTGTTCTTCATACCAGCCCTTTTTTTTGCACTTATGGGTTTCATCCCTCTGTTTTTCCCTATCAAACGCCACAGTCTTCCCCTTGTCCTAACATCGATGGATTGGTAGAAACCATTCGACAAGGCCACGTTGACGCTCAGGCCGCACTGGTAGAAGCTCAGAACAGAAACAAGATACAGGCAGACAAACACCGTACCCCTTCGCCAGACATACGGAAAGGGGATCTAGTCTGGTTATCAAGTAAATTCCTCCCTAGGAGATTAATTCCTTCCAAACTATCCCCTAGGTATTTCGGACCATTCTCTGTGATCGAAAAAAGGGGATCCGCAGCCTACAGGTTACAACTTCCTGTCTCTTGGAATCGTATCCATCCTACGTTTCATGTTTCTCAACTCAAACCAGATGTTCGCAGTCGTTTCCATAAAACCCCTTCGGGGTCACCCCCTCTGATCTTGACCAGTACTGGGCCCGAATATGAGGTGTCAGGTATTTGTGATTCGAGATACAGAAGTGGAATCCTCCAATTTCTGGTGGATTGGAAGGGGTATTCCTCAGCGGACAGAACTTGGGAACCTGCTTCGGCTGTTCATGCCCCGCGTTTGATCCATCATTTCTATAGGTGCCATCCGGGGAAGCCGGGGTTTGCCTCCCTTAGGAGGGGGCATACTGTCACGAGTGCGACGCGGAATTGGTCTGTGTGGCGCCGTTGGCGGTATGTACAAGGGGTGCGAAGTTATCCTTCCAAAATGGCGCCCAGTCCTTCGTGCGCTGGTCCAGTCTTTCGATCAGATCAGGAGGGTGTGACTCCTCCCCGTCAGCACGGAAGAGTATTTCCCACATCAACACCGATGGACCAGCGCGTTGCTACGACTATCGTGAGCCACGCTCCGTGAGTAATTTAGGATTCATTTGGATATCCCAGACCGCTCTACGTAACCTCTTCTTTTCCTACTTTACTTGCTTAATCCCTTTTTTCTTGTTCCGCTAGTTGCCTCCTCGCGGACCAATTCACAGGCCAGCCATTCCCGACACCCAACTCTTACTTAGTCATTTCGGCACTTGCCTCCCAGTAAGTAAGCTCATCAATTCTCACAACTCTCCCCTTCTCAGTTGAACCCGCAGTTAACCTTTTTCTCTCCCACTCTGTATTAGCAAAGGCAGACACATTCCACCTCTTGAACTACAGTACCCAGACTCCTCCTCTTCCATGGAAGTCACGACTTCTCACAGAAGGAATTATATGCTAGGGTAGGTACGCTACTTATCTCCCGCTCTCCTAGATCAGTCAAATAGTACTCGTTACTTATCTTTACCTTGTATATCTTCAGAACGAATTCCAGTAATCCCTTCTCAGACTGCCGAACGCCAGCCACCTTGTTACCAACACCTGAAACCTTTTAGAATTCCTCCCAAGGTACGAGATTCCTTTCCTCCCCGCTTTTTGAGTATCTTTCACCATAAAAGACAGAACACTTACCTTTCTGGTTTGTATCAACAGTCAGAGGCAAAAACACGGACACCGACATCCTCGACTCCTTCGTACCTCCGGGGATTGTCTCCCGACGCTCACGAGCCGCGACACTCCTCGTCGGGAACTCTCAACGATCCCCAGCTACAAGGGTTTTTCCCGACCAAGGGTTTCCCTGACGCCTCCACTCCACGCCTGTTTCCTTAGGCTGGGAGAGGGGGACTCAGGTATTTCCCTAATATCCACATTGAGTTTGAAGACAAGGTAAGAGAGTTTGCTGTTATTCTGATTATCTACCTTTACCGAGATTACCTTTGCCTTAAAGTTAGAAAACCAACTTCTTTGATCGTTTGTTTGGAGCTAGAAAGATAACACCCTGCGCCTCCACTTAAAGGCTGATGTTAGGGGAAAGTTGGACAAAAACATTGGACCAATATAAGAACAAAGACACCCCTATTCCTTAAAGAGGTCGGGGTCAACAGGACAAAAATAATTATCCAATTAAATTATAGGCTATAATTTTTCAGTGCACACTAGGAAGAGGGTATTGTTAATTTCAAATTTTAACAAAAATCACACTGTAGTGTGACCACCAAATGGTGAATTAACTAAATTAATCTTTTTAGTTAAGCAGGCTGAGGACCTACACCATTCTGCCCCCCTGCCCACCATAAAGGGAAAGGATTTAATGCAACCCGACTCCCCCCACCTTTCGGTTTCTCAGTGCTAAGTTCTACTTACATAGAAAGCCTCTGTCTAAAGTTCAGGAAAGCCCGCTGCATTTCAGGACACTTTGAAAAGATATGGCAGGGGTCTGGTTACTCCACTCTCAAGGATGGCCTCCCGCTCTCCACTGCAGGACCCAGTCAGCTTTTAGGCCTTCCTAGAAATAGACAGCTTCACCCAGATGCACTCTCAGCAATCTCCTCTGGTGTTTCCTTGCAGTTGTCAGATGCTAAGTTTCATCAGCCCTCCTGATGGTAAATTTCCACAGCTCTCTTTCTTCCTCCTAGTGCAGTCCCCCTTATAGAGCAGCAATAACACTCTCAACATTTACAATCTTGGGGAAATATCCTGCAAGAGTTCTCGCAACTAGGATTGGACAGTTACCCTTCTCTCTACTCCCAAATCCAACCTTCCTCTCAGGATTGGTTTAGGGGCCTGGAGCAACATATGGCAATTCCCATTTGCAATCCTTATTTGTTCTTGTGTCAAATCTTGACAAGAAACCAGTTATGTGGCTGAACCTCATAATTTTACACGCAAATGCCAAAATATACATATTTTCAAATTCAGCTAATCATGGAGAAGTGAATAGGACAACAGCCAGGACCACACCATTTTGCACGGCCGTGTGGCACATTACGGTCATTTTCACCAAATGCATAACTGTTAGAAAAATGCAATTTATACCCCATATTCCTAATTTTACTCTCCACCCATTCACCAACTCCCAAATATGGAACATTTTTAGATCAGCCAGAAATCCATTTTAGTTGCCCATTACAGTTCCATGAGTCGTGGGTGGCAGAAGTAGATATCACTCAAATCGCCTGGAAATTACTTAAAAGACATGCCACATAAATAATGAAAATATGACTTATGGTTGCTGGGGAAAAAGGCCTAAATGATAATAGACCTTTTAAATTAATAGTAAATCTTTATGTGCGACAAATGGCAATTCTCCTGCCTCTAGGCCTCTCTTAATTGTAACCTGGTCTTCACACCTTCTGTCTACATTCTGGTCATGCTCCAGGCAATGCCATTCTTTTCGCACAGAGCCCAACCTTCAGGGACAACACCTTTCAGGAACACCACATTTTATGGCAGTTGTAAACACTAGTATGCTATCCTTCCAGTGGGGGAGTATGTTGTGACATGTGTCCCACAGCCAGCAAAAGGGTTTGCCTTTGGCCTACAGAAATCTTTCCATGGAAAACAAAGTGGCCTTTTCTTTTCAAATGTCTGCAGATATGTTGCATGTGAAACATAATAGACATTGCTTTTTGTCAACACGCACCATGACTTTTTACCTGACATGTTTCTGTTAGCAGTGGTACATTTTCCCCATATAAACTGCAAGCACACATGCAAAGCCAATCAGTGTTTTCAAATTCTGCTTTTCATGTGAAAGGGACCTTCAGTTTGGGGCCTTTGAATGCACCCGACATGCCCCCCTGATCTTCCATGACTCTATGGTGGGGAAGAGCAGGGCAGAGTGGGATTTCATTAGGCGTCACCTTTTTTTTATATTCCTCTTTCTGTTGGAACCCGTCCGGCTCAATTTCCTTCATTAGGGAGAAGGCACTTCAGTCTCCCCTTTGGTCTCTGGGATGGGGGTGTAGAATGGCACCCACTTTCTTCCTTCATTAGGGAGTGGGCCCTCTCCTTCCATCCTTCCATCCTTGGGTTGGAGGGTGTGGCACAGCCCCCCTTTCCTTCTTCATTAGGGAATGGGCATTCCAGCCTCCTCTTCCATCTTTTGGTTGGGGGTGTAGCACGGGGTCCCTGGGGATCACAACATACTCCCCTTTCTCCTCCAAGCTGGACATGAAGGAGACCATTTATCTAACAAATAGAAAAAAGAGAGGTTCAGTACTTTTTACACACATATTTCCCTGGAAGATTTACTTAGAATTGACAACAATAACAGAACACAAGTGTAAAAGACATGTTCACCCTTTCACAAAACACATTATATTTATTTTCTTCCTTTTTACAATGAGAGCCAAGTAAATTACTCCCTGTTATATATGCCTTAGTTTCCATTTGGTTTTTCATCCTTCCTTTTTATTCTTCAGGGGGCTCCTCTGCTTTTCAACTAATTGATGTGGACACATTTTTCTTCTGTCTGTTCTCCTTTTGGGATGCAGATTTCGTATGCAACAGGTGATATATTATTTACAATTTCAAAGGAACCACACCACAATGGAAGCAACGTCCGCTCCCTGGGCCGATTACTTAGAACATTGTACAAGTAAACCTTGTCCCCAACTTCTTACGCTCTCTTGGTGGGCTTTAGAACATAATGGGTCTTCATTCTTGAAGCTGACTTTTCTAAATTGCGCAGAGCATACGCAAAAGCATGTTGGAGGTGCTTCCTTAAATTTTCAATGTATTCATTAGTAGAGGACACATTTATCAGTGTCTGGTCTTGAGTTCTATAGAGCAGATGCTTTGGTAACACCATTATTCGTCCGTCAGCTCAAATGGAGACAACTTTTTTGCAGAAGATGGTGTAGATCTAATAGCTATCAGACAAGCAGTAAGCAGATGTCCCAACTGTGTCCAGAGTCTGCCACTAACTTCTTGAAGATACTCACAATTGTTTTGTTGTATCTCTCTACCCCCACCACCACCGCTTGAGGCCAGGTGGAAGGCAATGTGGAGTTTTCTTTTTACCCCTAAAATCTCCCACATCTTCGCCATCACCTCACTGGTAAAATGGCTTCCTCAGTTCGACTCAAACCTTTGCGGGAGGCTGAAACAAAAGAAGATGTGGTTGATCATTAGTGCATCAGCTGGCTCTGCCTTACAATTCAGGGAAGGAAGACATTCTAGCCACTTTGTGAACAAGCATGTCACAGTCAACATATACTTGTTTACTCTAAAGGAGCGAATCACTGGCCTGTTGAAATTCTGACCAAGGCAGTGTCATTCCCCTTTTTTGTAGGGGAGCTCTGTGTGAGTGAACTGGGTTGAAATTGAGCCCACACAGGACACCCCTTTAGGTAAGTGTTGAGGTCTTGGCCCATGTGTGGCCGGTAGGCAACCTCACGCAATGTTGTGTGCAACCCTCTATGATCGGCAGTGGCTTCATCATGGGCGTGTTTCAACCTCAGGCTTCGGAATGAGGTAGGCACCACCCACTGCTCACAGCCAGATAGTTTTCTCCTTACCAACAAACTGTCTTGATATATGGCTGAAATGAGTGCGCTTGGAAAGACGGGTGTTAGACACATCTGAAGGCCGTGTGCCATAATTTCCTGTGAGGTCACCTGGGGATGGGTCAAATGACATAACTTCCTGTGATGTCATCAGAGGTCAAGGGTTGTGTGATGCCACTTTTGCTACCCCTGGCATTTTGGTGAAATGACTCCCCGATTCTAAGCCTAACCGTTCTTGTCCCAAAACATGCCTGTTATTGTGCTTAGTAGTCCTTTTTCATCATTCTGCCCTGCACATAGAATGGGCTGCCCCCCATTTGTATGCTTCCCACTTTACTGGCCTTTCATAAAAGTTCTTTAAATTCTTCTGTTTTCCCTTGCTCATAAGAGTCATAACCTAGAGATTTGGTTTTGTATCTCTTTTTTTTACTGTTTGTAAATTGTGTCATAGTGTTACGTTGATCACTGTTGATATGTTCAAATTCTGCGATTTGTACATTTTATTAAACAATACTTCCAGGTTGTTCAGACCAGAGCTGAGATGAGGCTGACATCAGATTAACGTCAGTAGCCTGATGCTCTGGAGACAGTCACAGACACGCCCCCCTAGCAAACATTCTTTTGTAACTTCCTGTGAGTACATAAGGGACAACAGCTGGAGGAGGCTAGAGCTTGTCTGTAGCTGAGGACCAAAGACTATTACAACTAGGCGCCCAGTGGGAGGCAGTGTGCTTGGAGTTGCCTCCGTTGACTCCAGGTTGTGGGTGGAGACCAAGAAATAGAGCTCAGCTCTGTGTGGTTCTCTGGAAAAGATCGAGAGCACCTTGAAGCCCAAAAGTGTTACTTTTGGCAACTGCTGTTGTGTAGCAGGCAAAGGGCATATTTTGCTAGTTTTGGCCTTCAAGTTGCTCTTCAATCACGAGCAGCAGGGCCCTCCCTTGCACCCTACTGCCATCTGAATTTCAAGCACCCCATCTCATGTTGAGATGCCTAAGAGTTCCAGTATTGATATTGATATTTGATTTGTATCACGCTCGTACACAAGTGTTTCAGAGCGCGACGAGGCAAGGGAGGAGAACAAGGGTGAACAAAAACAACGATCTTACTTAGCCCAGAGAAATTGAGACCGCGCAAGTTTAGGCCTGATAGCACTTACCGAGAGCTTAAACATGGCTGTTGTTATGGACTGATGCTCGAACTATGAACGCCACAATTCAATTGTACACTGGAGTTATGCGGTCCTGGATGAGTAAACAGGTTATTACTTCTTTGAGTTTTTGTAGTGTGTTAAATATTTGGAAGTATTCTAAATACGATTTGAAGATGACATTGGATGGCAATTGAGAGATCACAGAGCATTGGTATGTGTGAGAGAATTCAAAATGGTAGCCTATTGTGCGCCGATGGGGGGACCCTGTGCTAAGGTTTGAGATGCGTTACTGAAGAAGCAAGTCTGACAGGTCTTGAAATGTAGGTCTATATCATGTAACGATTGTGATAACAGCACACGTGAGAATCTGGACTATGTTTCTCGGTTTTTGGTCATTGCAGGTATGTAAGGAAAGATACATATACAACACATCCAATGCTCTCCGGTGGGTGTGATTTGGCGTAGTGGATCAAATTGCTATTCTGCATATTTGAAAATATGATATGATACATACATGACATAATGTATGTGCGTGGACATGTGATTGGCAGGATTTCATATACAAGGGCCCCAAATACAGCTCTTCATGATTGGTGCTTGTGCAGGCTGATTGCTAGGGACCTCCATTTTCTGAGCAAAAATAGTTTGCAAGTGTAAAAACCACCTGGGGGCCTCTTTACATGCCTTGTACGTCTCAGACTTATGTACATCACACGCAGGGTTACGTGAGGGTAAGGGCTGACCTTTGGCTAGTGTGACGTGACAAACCAATATCCGGGGTACCAGTGGTCCAGGGGTGAATATCGGATTCTAAACCATCAATCAGCTCCCCACTTCTAGTACATCAGAAGGGATCCAAACAGAATGGTTTAACAAGCATACAATTAAAATTATAAACCTCATTGTCCAATTTTGGTAGTGTGGACGGAACAACAGGCTTATCTCTTCTAAAGGTCATGGATCGTTGGTTACTTGAAACACAGCAAAAATACAATTATTACCCACTGATAAAAGGAGTGTCCAGTCAAGGTTGTATAAAAATATCAACTTTATTATTTTTGCATCAGACAGTCTACTAAGACTGCTACTGCAACCCACCCTGTAAAGGAATTCAGAGAGTAGACAGTAGCAGGGATGCACTCTGGATACTGACAGGAGGGTGGTTGCTATGGTTAATAACCACAACAGTTTTTTTAGGCTTCTTGGCTTCGGTAGAAAGGACAAAAAGGGGTCTTAAAATGTCTCTAAGGGCTTTCTGGGAAGGATCAGGGGGACAGAACTACAATGTACCTTTTGCTGCAGTTGTTGATGGTGCTCAAAAGGGTTGAGTCGGCTTCAGGGCGCTTTGCAGGCTTCTTGTGACAGAGTTTGAGACGGGAGTCAGTGGCCGGTGTTAGGTAGTGAGACGGTTATGTGAGCTATGCTGGACGATCGGCTGCAGACTGCCCTTCATGGCTACTTGGGGTAAGGAATTGGTGTCTTAGTGCGGATTGGCGGTTCTGAAGCACTGGTCGATACATCTCTGGTTACTTTCAGCGACTGAGGCTTGACATCGGTAGCTCGAAGCTTGAGATCGGTCAGTGTTGCACTCGGTTGCAAACCGTAGAACTTGACTGACTCAAAATGTCCTTTAAGGCGACGGCATTAGATGCTTGTTATTGCACTTCTCCGAGCTTCTTCAATGGGCGTGCATCGTCCTTTAAGGCTGATGGCCCTAAGCTTGGCAGTGTGTTACGGGCTGCTGCCTTGTCCTTGGTTTTGGGTTCTGAGACCTTCTGGCACTCCCTGTCCAGGGAGCTTGCTGCAGAGCCTAGCAGGATTCGCCGTGTGCTGGCTGGGTACTGGTTCTGAAGCACTGGAGGGTACTTCTTCTCTCCCTCTGTTCGCTGGGAGAAGTTAAGGGGAGGGATCTTGCTTCCCTCTTTTGATGTTCTGGCCTTCCTTCACTGGCAGAAGCTGTAAGGCAGACTGTACCTTCAGCCAGGATCCAAGGATGAGTTCTTCTTCCTTATTTCTTGTGAAGTCTTCAGATGATCTGCTTAAAGGGGGGGCTCCAGCTCTCTTTTAAAGCCAAGCGGGCCACAGTGATTGGTACAGGCTAAGGCTAATGTGCATGAGGTCAAAACCAGAGTGCTTTGCAACAGGAAAGGGTAAAGGAGTGAAACAGGAGCCAGATGTGTCCCAAACATGTCAGAACACTCCTCAACAGAAAGAGCTCTGGACCCACTCCCTTGTGCTACTACGTCCCACCCATCTGCCTGTCTGCTGTGATCAATGAGTCTCTTTGGTTAATGGATCTCCCTGTGGATCCTGATTAAAGGGGCAAGTCTCTCTTGAAGATGCTGAGAGACCAGATGCTCTGGCTTCCGCAAACCACATTTTGGTATCTTGTGAATGGTGTTTGCTTAGCGGGGGCGGCCTACTGCAACAAAAGACCCAGACATGTTAGTACACTGTCATTGATACTGACAGCGTGAGCTGGCTTCAGGTTGACACAATTACATATGAAAGGTTGCTAGGGTTCCTGTCTCATTTGTTATCCTGTGCAGCCAGGCCACCTGGGGCCTGTATGAAGTACCCTCTGTTGGTATGTTAATCGCTGCCACCAGCTGCAGGGCCTAACAAAAGAGCAGGGCGGGGCCTATATGAAGTACCCTCTGTTGGTATGTTAATCACTGCCACCAGCTGCAGGGCCTAACAAAAGAGCAGGGCGGTTCCATGGAGCCTTTGTCAGTTAATCAGGCTACGCATGGCAGGGGGAAGTTTTGTCCTCACTCTCTTCGGGATGACATTGTGCCCTCCTCAGCTGACAAATTCCACCTAAATATGACAGGAACTGTGCCTCTAGGCTGTATCCATGACAGAGTACATGGGGCTATACCCTCACAGTTAAGATCTCCATCTCCCCCAACACTACTATCACCTTACACCTAGCCTACCGTCCACCCGGCCCCATAGCAGATTTCCATGACATTCTCATACATCTCATAGGTCAAAACCTAAAGAAAATCCACCAAAACAGGTCTCCTAGGGAACTTCAGTCTAGGCCTCAATGACCAGAACAACAAACCATCTAAAACCTTACCCCAAGCACTACAGGAACTCGGTTTCATACAAAAAATCCACACACCTAGCCACTGCAAAGGGCACACCCTTGACTGGCTGGAAGATCACAACTGTGGTATAGACGTCAGCTCCAACACTCCTACCCCTTTTTGCGACCACCGCCTTATACACTTCTTCATACCGACCGCATCCACCTCACCCAAAAATCTCAGCCCTAATCCCACCCGAACTAGCCAGAAGTGCACGGAACCTTACCGAAGAAAGGATCCTCCCCCACTTAGACTCGCTAACTCTCAACCTCTCATCCTCCCCAGATCCATCGGTACAGGCGAACATATACAACGCCCCCCTAACCACACTATTGCACCTCTGCAAAGGAAAAAAGCCAAAACAAATTTAACACTGCAACACCTGGTTCTCCGCAGAATTGAAAGATCTGCGCACCCCAAAATATAATGCCCTAAGTAAATGGTTAGGCTCCCCACAGGAATCCATGTTATCCACCTACAAAACTCTAGCCACGCAATATAAGAAAGCCATAATGATAGCCAAATCTTCATCCTATAATGAACGCATTAAAAATGCCACCTCCGAAGCTAAGGAACTCCTTGCCATCTTCAAAGAGCTATCCACTCCAGCCACTAAATCGCAAGAGATCATCAAAGACAAGGCTTGGTGCACCAGCGTACAGACTGCCTTATTAAATGAAATTGAGCTTCTGCAAAAGAAAATAGAAGAACATCACACAAACCTCTCTGAACAGACCAACCCAGCCCCCCGCCCTGAAACTAAAAGCACAGTTATCAATATAAAACCCTTCTCATTCAAGGAGGTCACGGAATCTGAAGTCATAGACATCGTCAACAAAAGAAGCCCATCTAACTGCAAAGGCGATGCCTGCCCAGCCAAACTAATCAAAGACTGCGCAGAAACCCTTGCCCCTTTTCTAAAAACGTTCATCAATGCATCCTTCAAAACGAACACAGTTCCCAACAGCCTAAAAGAAGCATGGGTTTGCCCACTCCTTAAAAAAACCTTCTCTGGACCCTGAAGTAGCCAACAACTACAGGCCCATCACCACCATTCCATTCTTGCTCAAGATCTTGGACAAGCTGGCATACACTCAAATCCAGCAATTCCTAGAAGAAAACAAAAGCCTAAGCAAAAGGCAATCAGGTATCCGCCCAGGCCATGCAATGGAATATGCCCTTCTTGATCTTAAAATGCAATTGTCCGACATTATGGATAAAGGCAAACTGGCACTTCTCCTTTTGCTAGATCTCGCGGCTGCCTTTGATCTCATAAACCATGATATTCTCGGCAGACAATTAATAAATGCGTCCCACTTCTCTCCACAAGCTGCAGCCTGGATTGAGTCCTTCCTCAAAGGGAGACTCATGAGAGTATTCTCTTACTCCGCCTGTGCCTCTCCTACCACCATACACTGTAGAGTCCCACAAGGTTTATGCACTGCACCTACCCTGTATAAAATCTTCACCCTCCCTCTTTTCAATGGCCCAGATCGTCGTGACATACCCTACACAAACTATGCCGACAATACCCAAGTCCTACTCCCACTAACCAGAATCTACTAACAAGACGCCATTACGCTAACCAACATCTACACAGCCATCCAAACCTGGATGGCAGCAAAGAGCCTCTGCTTCAATGGGGATAAAACATAGATCCTCGTGGTAGGCACTAAAGACACCCTTAAGAAACTCTCCCCCCAATACAGCACCTTCAACATTGACAGCACCACCATCACTGAGTCATCCTCGGTAAAAACCCTAGGGGTATACCTTGACTCCTCTCTGACTATGTCACGCCAGGTCAGTGCTATAGCCTCCTCCGCTGCACTCACCACAAAGATCAACGCAGTCAAGCCGTTCCTGTCAATCAAGAACCGCCTCTCAATTGCCAGAGCCCCATTAGGCACCAAGCTCGACAACTGCAATGCTCTCTACCTCAGCATATCTGACAAAAACCTTAATAAACTCCAACTAATGCAAAACAATGCCCTCAGAGCAGCACTGAGCATTCCAAAAAGGGAACATATCTCCCCGGGCCTGGAAATACGCTTACTAGCTACCTATCAGAGAACGCATCCTCTTTAAAACAATGGCCATCACACACAAGTGCCTTACACTTAACGCACCTCCCTACCTCTCGGAAAGGATCACCCGCCACCCCTCAGTCAGACCCACCAGAACACATCTCTCCAACCAGATCCATGTCCCCTCCTTCATAAGGGTCAAAGCAGTATGCTCCAGCTTCCAACACCTAGCCACCAAGAACTGGAATGCCCTCCCACTGCACTCAGGAATGAAGAATCCTATCATGTCTTCCGCAAAATGCTAAAAACCAAACTGTTCAACTAACATTGCTAATTAGGTTGTTCACTGCCACAAGTTTATGCCCCACCGCGACTAAGTACAATCTCATCCTCTGTCTTTGTATATAATATATCCTTTTGTGCTGTATTCTTCTTGCTGTACTGATGCCGATGATCATATGTATGCACTTAGTAAACTCTCTGTAACAGCGCCACGATGCCCCAGGGCCGCTGGGTGCTATACAAATTCAAATAAATAAAATAAATATGCTTTTGTTGTAGTGTGAGCATAGGAAAATGTGTGTGGATTTGCCCTACACGTTTTCCTGAGGTCTACCCTCATTCCATTTATTTAAACATTTCAAAAAAGCCCAGGTGAGCACACAACCACTATGCTGATGGTTGAATTCCTCACAGCTAGAGACAAGTAAGGATTCTCTTTGGCTCAGGTACCAAAAAGAATGGCCATGAGAGTCTCTCCCTAGCAACACCCCAAAGTCCGCGGTGAGCCGCTCTAGAGTAGGTGGCAGCGCAGAGGGACTCTGTTCCAGTCTGTGCTAGTTAGCCAGGAGACTTGGGCCCTTTGACACGGTCAGGATGTTTTTTTGTCTAAAATACCCAATTGGAGGCAGATCATATGTGTATGCACCGGATACAGGCCTGCTCTAGGATGCAGTGTTATGGATGAAGGGAGCCTTTTCTTTTTGCAAGCCCTTGGCCAGCTCTCTGCTGGAACAAAGGGTAGGGGCCCAGGGGGCCCCCCTTATGCAGAACGGGATCTAATGGCATGGATTGACAGATCGCTGGAGAGCTTTCTAAGAGTCAGGATGAGAAGCTTTGGACATCTCTATGTTCTGCAGGGAGTCCAAATTCAGGTCCATCTTAGAACTAAGACATAAACCTGCAACATGGCCTCACATGCAGACTAATAGGCGGATAGGAGGGCTTAGGGCCTCTTCCTTTTGCAGAAAGCCCTGTCCTTCTCACTCTGTGATGCCACTTAAACGCCTGAGGCTGCCCCCCTTTATTAGTTTGGGCTATTAGGTGGTGCTGAAAGCTGTTAATGTAACAGCTTCAAATATGGGCTTTGTATGTGGGTCTGTAATGCTGTTCCAACAGAGATGATATTTGAGGATGAATACACAGTTGTAATCCCATTCCCTGCCCTTAGCCAATGTAATCCCTGTGGCCAATCCCACCCATTCCTGCCCATCTCGGAACACTTTGATTTTGAGTGAGCTCCTCCATGGACGCAGCCATCTTGGATGACTGTCTGTAAAGAAGCTCTCTGGAAACAAGCCATCTTTGAATGGTAAATATATCATGTATCTTCCTATCCGGTGGGACACAAAAGCCAAAACTGTTGGCTTTGCCAATGCTTGTTTTCTTTAAAGCTACACTGGTCTATACTCTTATTTTTAAAAGTAACTGTTTCAGAATGGTTACTTTTAAAAATAAAAGTACTGTGAATGAGCTGTGCAGTTTTGTGATAGCCCTTTTAAAATGTGTGACTGACATATAAATCGTGCAGCTGCTGCCAGGGAGTTGTGCTTCACTAGGTGCGAGTGTGGGCGGAGGTTCGGCTACATGCACTGGCAGCCCCCGCATGCCCATGCGTTGCGGGGGGCCCCGCTAGCACATGTCCTGGGAGGGGGCCCCACTTGGAGAAGAAAATGAAAACATATTTTTTCTAAATCCTTTTTTTTAATTTCTTTTTGAAATAACTTTCCGTTCATAAAGAAATAATTTCTTTAACAGAAATAATGTCTTTATGAAGTCAGAGTTACTTCAAAAAGAAACAATGAGCCTAATCACAAGTTTGGCGGTAGCCTTGCTGGTAAAACCGGCAGGCTGCCGCCAAACTTGCGCTTTTTTCCGGCACCTGTGAATGGGCAATTACCGGGTCATTACGGCCCCGCCGGACCGAGTAATTGCCCATTTGCGGGCGCCGGAAAAAATGCTCCCCATTCCCATTTTATCCCCATAGGGTTCAATGGGAATGGGGTGATCGGATGCACCGGCACCATTTACAATGGTGCCTGTGCATCTGATATGATCCGCTCACGGGTGCCGGTACGCCCGCCAGGTCAGACCTGGCGGGCGGGAAGGCACCCTCGAGCAGAACTCGTAGTTTGCCAGTCTGGTAACAACAGTACCGGCAAGCTTACCGGTACCATTGTTACAGGACCGGCAAACTTATACTGAGGCCCAATTTCTTTTTGAAGTAATAGGGCTCCCCTCAACCCCATGACGTGTGTGTGTGTGTGTGTGAGTGTATGGTGAAAGGGTGCACACAAATGTATGGGTGACTGGGTGTGCGTTTGTGCCTGCATGGTGAAAGAACGCACACTTAAATGTAAGGATGGCTGGTGTGCATGCGTGTATATGGTGAAGGGTGTTTGTGCTTGTGTTCAGGGGTGCAACAAAACCTACATTTCGGGGGACTGATCCTTCAAATGTTAGGGGAGGCGCTAACTTCACGGGTGGTGGGGGAGGCAAACTTATTTGTGTGGGGGCATCTAACTTCGTTACAAATTTTAATGAGACTATTCTAGTGCAGCTTTGATGTTACAAGCAGTTAACTCTCTCCTTTAAGTGTGAAAGCACCCACTTATGAACTGTTTTGAGAATGAACGATCTCCTGTTCCCTTTCTACACTTCCAATCACGTCGCTGGCATGAAAGTGCTAAACACACATCACAATTTCAATTGCTAAAAAGTTTGGCATTTGAAGGCAGGTACTAACAGTGAAATGCTTTACGTTAGTAACTGCTTGGCCCTTGTTAACAGCGAAACCCAGGTGCCGTTTAACATCTGTGTCCTGTTCTGTCCGGCAACTGCTCTGAAGGTCAACTAGGTTGAGTCAACATAGCTCAAAATTTCTGGGGGTGAGTGCTGCAGCCCAGTCAACTGAATATTGTTAAGCCCCTACTTGTGTTTAATGCCTTAATTACTTATTGGTAATCATCATTACTCCTAGCCCTATTCTTCCTTGTTCCTGTAATTATGTATGAGGCAGTACTTGTGTATGAGGCACTATGCCTCATACACAAGAACTGGGATGAGGTAAAGGTACATGGAGGTAATGCCTGACTTAGCTACCGGTATCTTCATTACTCCTAATCCCACTCTTCCTTATCCCAGTACTTACCTATGAGGCAAGGAGCCTCACACGTAAGCTCTGGGACAAGGAAGAGGGATGTGAAGGTAATTCTGGGCCAAGGAGCTGCTTTTGGAGGTTGGGGTAGGGCATGGGTGCGAGAGGGAATGTGTGGGAGGTGGGATTGTGCGATAAATCATAATGGTTGTCCATGTCCAGGCTAAGCAGGCATGATATGTGGACTTAGTGGCTAAAGAGGCATTTTGGTGCAACCGGTCTCGTTATTACTCAATTTGGTATGACTTTTTTTTAACTGCGCATTTCTGATAAAGCAGTCCTGCTAAGTGTAATTACCTGGCTAGATTGGCATTTGGTGCTGCCACTCTAGCCATTTCTTACCGCAGCATTGTATATTTCTTTGAGCATCTGTGATAAAATGATATGATAGAAGTCTATTATAACATGCCTGTACACCAGTGTTTCTTGGCACGACAAGCAATGGAGTGAAGATAGAGGGTGGACAAGACAAATTATCTTACTAGGGCTTCAAATCGTGCAAGTGCGAGAATGAGAAATACAAGGGGAAAGGGAGCGGGGGAAGTGCAAGGAAGAAGGAAGGGGAAAACAGGGCAGTAATGCTCTGAGTAAGCGCAGCCAGGACAGTGCAGCTCTGGGTAGTGCAAAGGAAACAATGGACTGTAGGGTTAAAGTTACAGCCCCTAAGTGCATGGTAGGCCGGAGGCAGTGCAAGGGTGACTGATCAAGAAAGAGCCTGGACTTAGTGAGACTGAGGGTAGCCAAGCAACCAGTCAATACAGCAGACAGGTAGGTCAGGTAGGTCAGCAGGGGAGGGAGAGAGTGAAAGCAGAGAAGAAGAGGGAAGTTTTGAGCTGCTTCCAGACATCAGGTGGTCCGCTAAAGATTGAGGGGGGCAGGAAGGGCATTCCAGAGGGAGGCATCTGCAGAGGAGAGGGATCTACCCCCAACTCTCTGCCTGAAGTAGCATCTGGCCCTTAGAGAGTTAGAGGTAGCCGGGGGAAGGGCTCGAGAAAAAAGCTATTTTGGAAGAGAGAGTTGGATGTAGTTTGGGCCCGACCCCAGAAAGCCTTGTGGACAAAGCAAAGGGCCTTGATCTTTATTCTTGCAACCACCGAGAGCCAGTGGAGAGATTTCATGGCAGTAGAGATATGATCGCTCGCTGTCCTGTTCTGGATTAGTTGCAGAGGGTGGAGAGTAAGGGAAGGCAGCTTGAGAAATAGGATGTTGCAGTCGTCCAGCGTAGAGAGAAACAGGGCTCTGGAGACAGTGAGCTTCTGGGGGAAAGTGAGGAAGGGAAGAGTCCCTTTGAGGAGGAGCAGCTGGTAGGTAGTGGGACTTCTTAGCGATGCCCGAGATATGAGGAGAGAAAGAGAGAGTAGAGTCAAAGATGACACAAAAGCTTTTTGCCTCGCCGGAAGGCGAAGGAAGAGGGCCCAAGGTGCGCGGCCAGAGTGAGAGAGGCAAAGCAGGGGCAGGAGTCCCAATTAGAAGGATCTCCATCTTAATGAGACTAACGTAGATATCGTTGGAGGTCCACCAATCCTGAATCACTGATGGACAGTCAGGAATGAGCAAGAGATGAGAGGAGCCGGAAGGAAAGCTGAGTGCTATTCGCATAACACTGAAAGTTAGAGGAGAAGGTAGAGATCAGGTGGGCCAAAGGGGCCAAGTAGAGGTTGAAAAACCAGGGTGAGAGGATAGAGCCCTGGGCAATGCCACAGGAAGAGAGAGAGGTGGCGGGAAAAAAGGGACCAAGTTGGACCTGGGAGGGGCAGTCCAAGAGGAAGGAGGTCAGCCACTCCAGGGTCTGATCCGTGTTGCTCAGGTTCTCACGTAGTCGATTGATCAGGATGGCGTAGTTGACTGTGTCGAAAGTAGAGGAAAGATCAAGGAGGATTAGGATAGAAGGAAAACTGGAATCAAGGTTAGAGAGCAGATCATCACAGGTGTTCAGGAGAGATGTTTCCGTGCCTCTGGCAGCTCTGGAGCCAGACGTATGGTCATGGAGACAACCAACAGATTCAATGTGGAGAATAAGCTGGGAGATGGCTAGCTTTTTTCCAAGAGTTTGCCCAGGAAAGGGGTGATGGAAATTGGGCGATAGTTTGCCAGACAGGTAGGGTCGGCAGACAGCTTCTTGAGGAGTGGGTGCACAAGGGAGTGCTTAAAGGGAGAGGGGAACATTCCAGTGGTGAAATAGTGATTACAGAAATCGGCCAAGGTGCAGCGAGGGTGTCAATATGGCCCTTGATGGTTCTAGAGGAGCAGGGGAGCACCTGTATGGATGACACTTTCATGGATCGGACTTGTCTAGAAACCTTGTCAGGTGTTGTCAGAGAAAAAGAGGAGAAAGGAGGAGGAGAAGTAGAGATGGCCAAAGGGGGGGGCGAGAGAGGAAGAGGAGATAGTGGACAAGATGTCCTGAGTTTTAGCTGAGAAGTGAGAGGCCAGAGCCATACAGAGGGCCTGGGAGGGAACAGGAGAGGTGGAGACCGAAATAGGATTGACCAGTTCCGTGAAGATTTTAAAGAGTTTGGCCGTGTTGTTAGAGACAGCAGAGACGCAGGCTTCAATGTGTGCTCTCTTCTTGATGAGTGTTATTGCTTCGACTGGCGTTTTTGTGCAACCAGTCTAGGTAAGTCTAAACGTGGCCTGGCATGCTCTACTGTAATATTATAACGTGTCTAGACTGGTCTACATTGTGCAGCCAGTGGGACATGTTTTCATTGTGGCGTGGCATTTTTAATAGCAAAGCATTAATGTTCCTGTGCACTGTTGGTGACTTGCATATATTGGATTGGTGTTACCCTACACAACAATTGCAAACACTCTGGCCTTTTAGCCAATTATTCTCAGAAAGTGTGCTGTATATTGCATTAAAACACATATTTATATCTTTCTCCTAGTACAGTGTGGCATACCCCTTCAGCAGCACGCTCATGCGTATTGTGCAAGCGTGATAATGTAGGCCTGCCCAGAGAGTGGCACGACCGTGATTTGTTGCCGAGATGGGGGGGCCTCAGCATGGCTCACAGGGGGGCCCCCACATTTTGTGTTACGCCAATGGCTACAAGCTCTTGCTCACTGCCTCCCCTCAACACTTTCCAGAACTGTCCTGGACTGGCCTTGTCTGGGGTGTGCTCTGCTCACAGGCCCTATGCTTCCATGACAGCTGCAGCCTGTAGAGCCCCAGAGCTCCTGCAAGGGCGGGCCGTGTGTTGTGCCAGAGACGGTTTATTGTCGGCATTCAGATTATCAGCGCCCGTGCATGGGATCCGTCAGCCATGCAGTCTCCCCAGCCTTCCGCTGCCGGCCCTTCCCCCGTGGAAACATGACTGGGTGATTGCATACATTTGTCAGCTAATGGACGTGTGTGTTATCTGTTTTCAAGCATGGGATGTTTGCTGGTCGTTTTGGATTCAACCCAGCAGATACGCTCCTTAGGAAGCTGTCTTTCTTTAGATTTGGCGCGCAAAGCCATTAGCGCCATATTGCATTTACCGCCCAATGACGTACGTGCGTGCGCTGCACTGACTGCATCAAATGTCTTTAGTTTCAGCAGCATTTCCTTGATATAGCAACAGTCATGGCGGGCGAACGCGCCGAGGTATGAGGCATGGCGGGCGCCGCCCCTTAGTGGGGGTTGCCCGGCCAACCTCCTCCCCCTCCTCTGTTATGCGGGGGGTGCACTCCAACGGAAGGGGTTGGGGGTCCGCACAAGACGAAGGGCGGGGCAAAGAATCGAGGGGGAAGTGACTGCGTAGCCTGCATTCCCGCGCCTTTATAGGGCTTTCTTCCCCCTCGATTCTTTGCCTCCTGCCGTTGGAGTGCACAACCCCTGCATAACAGAGGAGGGGGAGGAGGTTGGCCGGGCAACCCCCACTAAGGGGCGGCACCCGCCATGCCTCATAACTTGGCGAGTTCGCACGCCATAGCGGGGGCATCCCATGGCCGTGTCCCTCCCCTCCTCCCTTTCTCCATCCGACCCGACCGCTCAGGCCAGCTCCTTTCCCCCCGTCTGCGCCCGGTGGATGCCTCCGGCTGAGCCCGGCCCTTGCTACCACCTTCTCTCCGACACACCTCACCGTGTCCTATGTCCGGAGGGCGGTGTCGGCTCGTATGTAAAAGTGATGTGGGGGTATGAGTTGCGTTGGGGCACTGTTGGTGGTGCCTGTATAGGAACCTGCTATTAGCGAGGCACCAGGTGGCTGCCTGTTTTAGATAGAGGCGGACATAGGACATGGTGAGGTGTGTCGGGCGGGGCTGCCAACCGGTACCTTAGAGCAAATGGGGGGACGAAGAATGAAGTACGATCCAAGGAAAACAAAACATCGAATGGTCAGGGGGTAGAGAGAAGGTGGTAGCAAGGACTGGGCTCAGCCAGAGGCATTCACCGGACGCAGACAGTAGGGGGGGGCGTACCTAGGTAACTTCACACGGAGAAGAAGAACCTGTGGTGTTGTGAATTACGGATCGCCTGTAAGATAACTCCAAGACTTTATGCAAATAAAGCTGCTGAGGCATTGACTCTTCCAAACTTTACAACTTGTCTGGCTTGTTATTCCAGGTTTCAGATCACTGCAGGCAGCAGGCCAGCACAGGAAGATGGGGTTGGGGGTGGGACAACGGGGGGGAGGGGAAGGAGCCGGCCTGAGCGGTCGGGTCGGATGGAGAAAGGGAGGAGGGGGGGACACGGCCATGGGATGCCCCCGCTATGCAGCTGCGACAGTGGCCTCGGTAACACCACTATTTCAATAGGGTGAGGGGCATTATTTAATGCCGCCGCGCATGCATAACAATGCGGTACTCCCCAGTATGCAGCTGCTCTTTCTGCACCCTTGCTCACCAGCGCTTTATATCTGTCAGGAGGGGCATTTTAAGAAAGGAACTGAATTCGCCCATTTAGATACATTGGCATGAGTGAGGTTTTTTGATGGTGAGTGTAAAAATCTATCAAAATAGCAACATTTCATCTAAAACCTAATTTCTCCCTCCCTAACCAGGAGAGCACGCATATAATGGTACCACGTGTTGCAGATTCTATCAGGAAAACCAACAACTTTCTCTTTCAAGTGAATGTTTTTCTTTAAAACATCTGCATCAGAGTACACACAGGGAGAAATGGCATATGAGGAGGAACACACAGCATGTAGGTCTCGTTTGGTTATAGGCTCACCCAGTGACTGCTGTTGTCCATACTAATCGCTATGGCCATTCCCACCCAGCCCCTACCCCTCCACGCCCAAAAAACACCACCTCTGGGAACTCGCACCTTGAAACACTTGTGTATAGGCACGTTATAAATGCCATATCATATCATACTTTGCACTTGAAGCGCCTGCCAGTGTTTTTTCGAAGCACTCGTCCGATTGTTAATGACTTAATCGGAGCTGCTGTAATAAAAATGTCTTAACCAGATCTGCCTTCAGCCCCTCGATTTATAAGCATTGCGCGTGTCCTTCACTGAAGTCCTGTTAAAAACCAGCATTGACAAGGCCAACAGTTCTGGCTTGTGTATAAGCATTAGGCAATGCAATACACTACTATTAGATGCCCAGGTACTCGCACCATTTAGCACCTTCTATCATCAGGCAATGTCTGACAAGTGCCTTTCCCATGCCCACACAAAACCCCCAAACTGTTGGCATTGCCAATAGGAGTGTCCGCTCTGGGGCCAGATCTCCCAGAGCGTTCTTTCCTTGCCCGCCGGGCAGCTGCCCATGCCAGCTAAAGGTAGTCCTCCCACAGAGGCCCTTACAAGCATGTGCCACCAGACCTTTACATGACACAGAGAGTTGGGTTTCCTTCAGCAAACCTGTCCCTGTCCCCTCCCCAATAGACGCCAGCCCGTCAGAAGACATAATAGACTCCCCCTATTGAAGCACTGGAATGAAACCAGCGTAATAAGGACCCCTGTTAACTAGCTGCACATGGTCCCGTCGCTGTCACCTGCAGTAAGCATTTATCTCATACGGGGGACCACATTCGCTTCGAAAGTTCGAATCCTGCAGCAGGGCCGACTCAGCCCTTCACACTTCGGGGGTGGATACACTGGGTATAATTGAATGGGATAATAATAGCATATGTCATAGCAGCGCTTTGAAGCAGGAGGCGCTATGTGAGGCCACACATTATTGTTGATTTTCTGACACATGCAAAAGGAAGTGGGGCTTGTGGGCGTCCACAATGGCGCGGGCAGGTGCAGGTTGCTCTAGATTTTATCTTAGATAAAATGAGGATAAAGAAGGGAAATACAGGATGAGGCAGAAGTTTAAACGGACAGCTTCTCTCGCTACAGATAGCCCCCGGAAGGAATAAGTGAGAAAGAGGAAGGGGTTAAGCTGCTCCACTATTATTTCGTGTGAAAAGGGGCTTCTGGCACAAGGCGACACACACTTATGTGCAGAACCGCTTCTGAAATTGCAGTCATTCACGCTGGTCCTTGACAATATGTTGCCTTTATGTTGAACTCCGACTATATATGTACACATATATAAATTGAGGGTCCTTGTCTACCATTCTCAGAAGTGGTGTAGACAGGGTGTGGCGCGAGGGGCACGGCCCAACCCCATTGCCTGTACTCCAGTTATGAACATAGATTAGGCTCACATTGTATTGCATTCTGGCACTTGTAGGTCGATACATGTTTAGATTGTGTTAAAGAATACAACATGGCATGTGTTGTCAAGGCCAGGACTTGCAAAAGAACTTGAGAGCTCTCTTTCAGCAGGTTTTTATGACACAAGAGAGTGAGCAAAGTGGACGGGTGAGACTATTGGGCAGTGGCGTGTCCGCATTCATTACTTTTTCACACTCAAATGTTCGTTTGCACGCAGCTTTAAGTGGCAGAGGAGAAAAGATGCACCCGTGTATGTATTTTGTTTTTATACAGCGCTAACTTAGCTAGGAAGCAAGGAAGCACTATAAATGCTGTTTAGGGTAACTTATGAGGTAAGGGGGGTTACAGTATGTGTCAAGGGATGTTCAGTCCATGGGGCTGAGATGTGATGTATCGGAACTATAAAGCGCAAACCTGGCTAGGACGAAAGTAAGCGCTATACAAAAAGGGGACAACAAAGTGAGAGAACAGTGGAGCGAGCCAGAGGAGAGCAGGCCAAGTGATAGGGTTGATCCCATGAGTCAGGCTCACTTATATGCAGATCTTCAGAGATTCTCATTGATCCTTCATGCATATGTTTACATTCTGGCATCGGCTGCTCTGCCTTTCATCCGTACACAGTTGATAAAATGAGTACCGTTTACTTGGCTAATAAGTACACCTGCTATTTATAATGCAACCAAAATAGCCTATAAATCGCAGCTGTAACAGTGAGTCCCCCCAACCCCCATTCAATGACTCCACGTTCCTCAGCTATTGGGGGGCCTCTGCCGTAGGCGCACAGGTATGCGATGCAGGGCCACCCTGGAGTGACCCCTGTACAGCACCAGACAGGTAGCCCAGGGGGGTGGGCATCTTCCGTACCACTTCTACTGCGCCTAGATGTAAGTAGCGCCATCACAGCAACATCATAAGGAAGGCATGGTGGACTCTGAATGCTTCAGCTATTTCTCTGAATATATGGGCCGCTGAGAGGACGAGGCAAGCAGGCATGCCACGCACGTGGGTGCTCCGGGGTCTACTACCCCCACCCCCTCCACCGAACCCCCAGCTCCCCTGGGTTTTTGACAATTTTGCTTGAAGTACCTATACCTTCAACGGGACGACCTGAAATGTTGCCTTCCCTCTACCCCCCAAAAATGAAAAGTCGACATTGCATTTTGGTTCATTATCGTTTCCTTCTTGTTGGTATTCTTATGTCATTTCATGGACTGCACCGTGTCATTCATTTTGTAAGGCGCCTTGAAATGAATAACAAATAACACATACCCCTCACCTTAGGGCTTGGACTCCGGGTCTGGACTTCATGAATGTTCTAAAGTTGGGCTCTCTGCCCCACATCCTGAGGTTTGCTTACAGGGCCTAACAGAAAGGTTCTCACCTCAGGGGGATAGCTCACGGTATGGGACCAGAACCATCTCCCCCTCAGAGGTAACATCGGTGTCTAGAGTGCTTATCCAGAGACTACAGTGCCTACAAAATCTAGCAGCTAGAGTAGCCACTGGCTCCCCCTATTGGGCACACATCTCCCACGTTTTGCGCTCCCTTCGCTGGCTACCAGTATGTCAGCGTATTAGATTTAAAGCTCTGTGTATTGTCCATTGGGCAATCCACAATGTGGGACTTCAGTTTTTGATAACCAAGTTCGTGTGCTCTTTCCCAACCGTCAGCTTTGCTCGGCCACGGCTGATTTACTTGTGGTTCCATCATTTAACCGCGCATGGATAGGGGGCTGCTCCTTCTCTGTGGCCGCCGCCATTGCATGGAACGAGCTGCCGCCTCCCATAAAGAAACTAGCTGGCCACCTAGCTTTTAGGAAAGCTAGAAAGACCCTTCTCTTGTAGTTCTGCTTGCGCTGGCTTTCCCCTCTACATGCACACCTTGCCTTCCTCTAGTGCCAAGATGCCCTTGGGTGACCGTTTGCGCTTAAGACATTTCAAATAATAATAATAATAGAGTTCTGACCCACAGTAAAGGGTTGCTTGCGGCTCATGGGGACCCATTTCAGGCATAATGGTTAGAGCGCAAAACTATGCGGGGCATACATTATAATGGAGACAAAGACAAAGGGGGTCAATAGCCAACAATTATACGGGATAGCCAACCAGAGGGGAGCTGAAACACTAAATACCCACTGAACAGCTATACAATCGTTCTTTATTAGCAAGTAGAAACGGACATATAAGGCAACGAGGTGAGAACACTGCTGTATAGCCCCAAGGAAATTTGTAAGGCAAGCGCTGGACAGAGCACATTGTAAGCAACAGAATGAAAGTAAAGTAGAAAGGAATATATCTCAGGTCCTCATTACGACCCTGCCAGTCTGGAAAGAATGGTGGTGGTAAATCCGCCACCACCGTTCTTTCCGGACCAGCTGATTAAGAGTCCTGCAGGCGGGAGGTGTCATTCCCGCCAGGTCTGACCTGGCGGGTTTAACACCACCCGCCTGCAGGCGGACATGGAAACATCACTAGATGGTGCCGGTGTTTTCACTTCCCCCTTCCCATGAAGTCCTATAGGACTCCATGGGAATGGGGATTAACAGAATTCCACCTCCGGAATTACCGGGTCACCCGGGTTGTAATGCCCCGGTGATTCCGACAATCATGGAGGCGGAATGGTAATACGAGTCCGGCGATAACCTGCCGGAATTTCCGGCACGGTTACCGCCGGACTCGAAATGAGGCCCTCAGTGTCATAAGACAGCTGACTGGTCACATGGAGCAGTTGCTGGGGGCTCCTTGAGGCTCGTGGCCCCTTTCAACTGACATCATCCCTTGATCCGAGGGTTTGCAGCTCACAGACCACTCACCCAGGGCTTTGACTCAGGGTCTGAATACAGACCCTCGCCTGAGGGGTTAATGTTCTGTCTGCTCTCTTCTTGGCTTCTGCTCCCTCTCACTCGTGTATCTTGGCCGGGGAAGGAGGCCATGGCTCTGGGGTTGCGAATCGCAGCTCGCAACTGTTAACACGAGATAATAATGAGAACATACTGCCGTCCTTATCACCGGCGTTGCGTTCCAGAGTCTGGGGGTGTCACACAGCCAGGGCACGCATCCAGCACACCCAGCACGCTGGGCCCTTGCACAGAGATCTCTTGAAGCCACATAGAAGTAGACACACACACTGGTGGAAATGTGGAACTATGGAAAACATTTGATGGGGGATCCCACACGGCCGGGGGCGGAGTTTGGAGGATGGGCGGGGTTCTGAGGAGGCGGAGTTTAGAGGGGGCGGAGCTTGCAGTTGAACTCAGATCAGAGGATGTTCTAAATAGTTTTAAAATGGTGCAATTTCTATCAAGGCTTGAAAAGTACACACACCATAGTAAGGTGTGCACAGAAATATTATGCGTACCTTACTATGGTTTGTGTGCTTTTGAAGCCATCTTCTCAAGACTACAAATAACAGCATCTGTTTGGGAAAAGCAATGGTCACTGAGCCCCCAGCTTTGCGGCTGGATAATGTACTGCTCGGGGTGCACAGTGTGCTAGCACAGAGCAGTTCACATCACCGAGCCGCGAAGATGGGGCCCTGGTGATCACTGTGCTTTCCAAATGGATTCTGCTCTGTGTGCACATTGTGCTTTCTGCTCTGCCACAGGGTCTTTGACCTTCTGCCAACCTGGGGGCTGTCCTATCCAGCATGTCAAGAGTAAAGGGCGTGGGGAGCCACGAATCCCAAATGCAGTGCGCGCAATTCGATATGGTCTCATTTGTGCCCCCACTGGCCACCCCCACCCCAATCCACTTTTTTGGTAACAGTGGGAGATGGCATTTTAACACAAAATACCAATAAAACTGCAGGGCGATTACAGATGCAGGAAACCCATCTATTAGAGCCTGTCCAGGAGCTCTGGGGTAAAATACATGCAAGCCTCCAAATTAGCCTATGGTTTGCACCAACAGAAGTGACTTCAGAGAAAAGGACATTGCCAGGAGCCTCAGCATTGATACCTGGAGGCACCATGGAAATGCTTTTACAATAAGTTGCCATAATTCATCCAGGTGGCAAATAGCTTTGTGGTGCAACATATCTAAATTGCACTATTGTTATATATGGAGCATCTGTATAGTCACTGGGCTTTTTTAAAATAATAGATGATATATTAACATAAGCTGTAAAGTGAATCAGAATCACGTACAGAGCTGTAGATAAGACAGTGCGATTAAAGGATTTGCCCAGGATCACACACTTGGTTAAATGGTGAAACTAGGATGTGGACAATTTAAGCAACTGAGCACATCTTCCCAGGTTTAGCTGATATACGGCTTTATTTAGGTTTTGCTTTGCATTTCATGTGCTTAATTAATACTTTATTCATAGAAATGCTTTGGAAGCAAACCACATTACATAATAATTAATTTGTTGAGCAAGAAGATTATGGCTTTAGTTTAATTCCCCCCATCGTGCATTCAAAGTGAGCCTAACAAATCACCCTTGGGTTTTATGAAGCATGCAACATTTTGTACACTTATCACTCCCTCCCATTCACATTTCCAAAGGTAGAAAAGTCCCTGCTAATAGTCCTCCCTCGCTCCCATCATTGCCCAATGGCTCACAATCGAATGCTCTGTTTACACAGAGCAACGTGAGAGCCAGGGCCAGCGGTTAACAGGGGGCGGGGCGGAAGGGGGCGGGGCCAGGAGGGGCCAATTTTTCTTTTTTTAACCTTCTCGCTCCAGCGAGGAGGTTAAATAGGGCGCGTTAGCACCCCATTGCCATTGAATGAGCCTGCCGCCGTGTTTTCATTCAATGACAATGAGGCGCCTGCCACTACGCCAGCTCGGTGGAGCCCTTGAAAGGCTCCCTGGAGCTGGCGTGATGGGGTGCTAATGGAGCCTTTTCTTGTGAAAAGTGCCCGCGGCGGAGGGGTGCATTTAAATGCACCCACCGCCGCGGGCACATTTTACAGTAAAAGGCCGCCTGCTGCGCCTTCTCACACAACGCCAGTTCGGGGAAGCCCTTGAAAGACTCCCAGGAGCTGGCGTGCCAGGGGCAAAAGGTGTCCTGGTGGCGAGGCACCCCGGGCAATCGCCCGGCCCGCCCCCCCCCCCAGGGCCGGCTCTGGTGAGAGCCCCTCTGCTGCCCAGAGCTGCTTGGGGCATTGTCCTGGCAGCAGGACACCTCTCCCTGTTCAGAAAAGGTAAGGTGTCTTGCAGCCAGGACAATGAGCGTGCTGAGCAGGAATTGCTCGGCACACATTGTCCTGCCAGCAGGACCCCTTTCCTGCCTGGCACCCTCTTTGAGGTGCCAACGGGAGAGGTGTCCCACTGATAAATGCCCAGCAGCTGCTCCCCACCCCCCACTCAATATGCCACTGGGCCTCCATGATCTAATGTGCTCTGTGATTTGTGTGTGCAGTGCGCTCGCACAGAGCACATTAGATCACGTGCAAGTGCTCTGTGCAATGTTTGACTGGGCTGGGGCAGAGGCAAGCCGGATCCCAAGATCCGGCTAGAGAACTGATGCTGGATCTCGGATCCAGCGAGAGCCAGCACATTAGCCAGCACATTAGCTAGCGCTGGACACACATAGAGGTGCGCACCCAGTAGCGTACCTACTGCGGGGGGTAAAGTGGGGCGGGGTAGGTAGGGGGCGGCGCACACAGGCTCAGACTGGCTTATATGGCAATAGGCCCATGGCCGAATCAAAAACACAAAATACTGGTGTGGACCAATTTGTTTGGTCAACGTACGCCACATTTTGGGCCAGTTTGATGAGTTAATTCACTCTGTGGCTAGTAGTTTGTCCAGTGTTGCTGAATATATATTCCTTAAAATGCATAATTTGCATCGCACTTATTAAAAAATACTCCCACTTGGTTACTATTCAAACAGTGTCACAAAAGGAATGAATAGCCATTTGCAACAGTGGGGCACTTTTTCATTGGTGCTTGAGACAATTTGATGGCGCAGTCCGACCCTGCCCACACAGGGCGGAAAACCAGGTCATTTTCCCCAGGCCCGGCTGAAGATGTGTGGGGGCCCATTTCAACATGATGGTTTTTGGCCCCTGCTAAGAGCGAAAACAGTCAGAGGCACCCGTGGGGTGCATACATTACAAGGGCGACAAAGATAAAGTTAATAGCCGCCAATTGTCAGAAGCCAGCAGGGCTCTTAAACGCTTAATTCCCACTGAAGCACTATAAACCCTTCTTTGTCAGCAAGTAGCTGATGTGGAGTAACCAGTGTTAGAAGGCAATGAGGTGATAACACGTCTGCATATCCCTTGGGAAGAGAAAATGTAGCTTGTAACGCGAGCGCTGCAAAGCGCTCATTGGCCGCCCCAGAACGAAAATAGAGAAATTAACATTGTGCCGTGTTACAAGATTGCTGACTGGCTACATGGGGGCAGTTTCTGGGGGCACGCCTGAGTTGAAGGCCCCTTTCACTTGAAAGTGTTGAAAGACCCTGATTTTCGCAGATGCTGGCTGCCATGAGGGCTGCGGCTGGAGAAAATGTCCTGCTAATGCGCAGCAATTTGTTTTAATGGCTTCCGCCAAACCATCCCCATTCTGTCCTTAGCTTGCTCACCTTCACAGCTGTGGTCAGCAAGACAAAAATGCGGATGTGAAAAGTCACCTTAACAATGGCCTCGCATTT
The DNA here is from genome assembly GCF_040938575.1 of Ambystoma mexicanum. Taxonomy (NCBI): domain Eukaryota; kingdom Metazoa; phylum Chordata; class Amphibia; order Caudata; family Ambystomatidae; genus Ambystoma; species Ambystoma mexicanum. The sequence continues at coordinate 216,766,886 of NC_090921.1, read as the reverse complement.
ACTGCTGTGACCCATAGAGGCGGCAACCCACACCAGCCTCCCAAAAGCCTAGAGGGTGAAATATGCCACCTTTATGGGTGAAATGACACCTCCCCAACCCTTTGTAACCACAACCTCCAAAACCAGACAAAGACACAGGACAAGCAATTGGTGAGTGGGGAGAAAAACGCCCTTAGGCGGGAGTTAACTTAGAAATGGCGTCAACGTGTCAGGATTCTACGCCGCACTGGTGGCCCGGCTGTGCAAGAGAGAAAGTCCTTGGCCTTCTCACCCGGTCACTTGGGCAACGGCCCTGAGGTCGGTGGCTCGTGCACCCCTTTCGGCTAGAGCGAAGCTCACCGCCGAAATGGCTGACCGTCCCCTTCCCTTACTGAAATCTCTAACTCGAAAACCCCCGCTTCCGTTTCCTCCATTTTTTTTATGTAGCCCTGGCCCCTTAGCATGATCATGATCAACTGTGGTGGACCAGCTTGGCCCTGCGGCTGGAAGCCTTCTATCACCACAGTTCCCAACCCCCCCCCCACATGTCCATGCCCCGTGGCCTCAATAAAGGTGTTGTACCCCCTGGTGCCATGTTCTGATTCTTGGCTGTGCTGGACCCCTGTTGTCTCAACCAACACTTTTTACCTGGATGCACCCCGTAACGACTCGTAGGTGGCTGCCGACTTCGAAGAGTCACCCTCCTTTGCCAGCGGCCGCTCTTCACAGACACCACAGGCTCGGGCGCACCGCCCTGGGTTAACATTAGAAATTGGCTGAGTCTGGATTTTCGAAAATGACAGGTTTTTAATGTCAGAGCAACCTTCAACTGCCAGCCTATTGCGAATGGCCTTGTATGGGAGAAAGATATGCTCCGAAGCTGGATGGTCAACTGCTTCCTGAGAGCCATGTTTTAAGAGTGACCTTGCACCCTCCGCTCACCTCGAAAGACGCACCACTTTCAGACTTTCCCCCCATGCCCATCTCTTGCCAAACCTTCACCCCCCTTCTGTGCCAGGTTATTGCCACCCAGATGCGCTATAAAGGTTTGTGGTTACCACTCCCTCCTAACGCATGCTCCCTTTCCCCATCCAATGGATCCTGGGCTTTCGCCACCCCCAGTTGCTGTTCTATTGGCTGCCCTGCAAACAAACAGGCGCCCCTCGACCCAACCACACTTTGGCTTGCAAACCTATATGATGAGATCAGAAAAATTCTTTATCCATAGCACAGGATTTCAGTGTGGCTGCAGAAAAACACATACCTCACCAACCCCCCCCGAACACTGTGTATTGTCCAGTTACCAATGCACCCCTAACCCATTGGTTTACGTAAGCCATGATATGCTGACGGAGGCTACTGTATTACCTGAGAAGCCCAGTCCCCGGGGAGACCCCAATACCATGAAAGACCCCACTTGACTTGCCGTGTCGGCCTGCAGAAGGCGGCTGTGACATTTGGTTAACCTTATGATGTGCGTCTTTTACTGCTCCCCAGAAAACGTAAAAACACCTGATACATAAACCAGCCCTCGCTATACGTCACTTACATCACATTTACTGCAACCTTCACTTGACATCCTTTTACCTCATTACTTGGACATTCTCACTGCCACTTTTTTTGCCACTTCTGCTTAACTTACCTTCCTCAGATGTGGTCTACAGAAGGAGGTCCAGTACTCTTCGGCCAACCCACTCTCCCGCCACCCCCAATTTTCCCCCTTAAATGTAAAGCATGAAAGCGATCCAGCCGCTACTACTCGAGTAGATTTCCCAGCCACGACAGAACTGTACTCGTTTCGGCTCACTGCACAAAAAATCCCAGTGGAAAAGGTCGCCTTAATGTGCCACCCCATAGCTTAAAAAAACATCTGGCTCCCTGGCCTTACTGACTAACAGATTAATTAACAATCGACAAAAGAAATAAATAATTAAACAATTTACAATTCACTTCCTGTCCCTTGCTCCCTCCCTCCCCCTCAATTCCTCTCGACCTTTCCTGCTTTCTCCCATCTTCTCCACAAAGCCACACCCCTCCTTCTTCAATACCTCTTCCCCCCCTTTGTACCCCCGGGGTAGTCTGTTTAGCCAAACAGCCACACCCCCCTCCTTTGCTGTGCTAGTACCCCTTTTTGCTTCCCCCAACCCTCCTCCAAAGAGCCATGTCACTGGCAACACCTTACCCCCGTTACCTCCACCAGGCTCCCCTCAGCATCAATCGTACTCCAACCTATTCTGTGCCCCGCAGCCAGGCTGACATGCCACATCAGCAACTACATGATCCTCTTAACAAATCATTGTCCCATTCTCCTGGGTCAGCCTGTCATACAAAACCACCATCCCCCCTGTGATAGATCACCCATCACCAGACGCTTACAAAGTATAACATACTTACATTGAAAACCTTCAGCTGACTTCTATAAGTTACTGTACGCCTAGGGTTTTTGTATAAGTGCAAACTGCATTAACATCAGGCATAACAATGACAAGTATGATTGTGTCAAATACTCACTAAAAGCAGGTGATGGTATCATACATGTATAAGAGAGATGTGATACCTATGGTGATGACTCGGGTCAAGTGGGATATGTGCACTCATCCCTCTCTTTTAGGCTCCTATCACATTGCATTCTGCTACTTTATAGAGGGGACATAGTACAATAAAAAAAATGTACAAGACTGAAGAATGGCGTGAGCGAAAAAAAAATGCATAACCTCTTATCTGTTGCCCAGGGCAACCTGAAAGCATTCTTCCATCCTGTGTGTACAATGAGTGTAACTATGTAGCACCCCCAGTGGGATAGCCCTTGATTCCTCTAACTACAGATTATTGGCATATCTGGGGCTGCCAGGATTGAGCACCAGGGAGCATTTCTGCCAGTATAACTAACATACGCCAACCCCTGCCTCTCTTTAACTCAACTTGTTTGGGGGCAGATCACCCATTGGTCTGATGTCACTTCCGGCCCCATGAAAGGCTGTGCCTTGAGACTGATTGACCCCCCTCGTCCAATGTGGATAACCTAGAGGTTGGCCCCCAGTCACAGGCAGACTGCTTTGCAGGCAACACATAAGAGCCACTGTAGCAGGTGTGGACGGAAGCCTGCAAAGCAACACTCTGTGCAGCCAGTAAAGCTGGATTCATAGTCAGGACTCTCCACTTGACCAATCTGCGACCCAGGGAAAATCTCTTTACCTTGTTTTCTGTGGCTGCCAACATTTGGATCACCTATAAGGGATGTGAGTGTGTTAAGTGTGCACCTCACAAAAAGCCGCACTCTTACATGCTTTATGAACAGCAATGTAATAATGTTGGTCCTTTTTCTAGAGCACGCCACAGATTGAAGTGCCCCTCTGCGTGCTCCTTGTGTGTGGCACCTTCACTCGTGAGCCATGCTTCTCTCCTAGCCTCGTGGAAATTCATGGTGTACTGTAATATTTGATGGGTGCAGGAGTCCGCCAGCACATGTTCTTTTACCCCACCCCCTAGGAGGCCTGGGCACGCTGGTCTTGGGAATAAGGGATGCTTGCACAGACCCCAGGCCTCCACCAACCACACTATTAGGGGACTGGGGAATGTCAGCCTAGGGCTTAAGCCCACTAGACAAATTGCCCACCCCTCCCATTTCCCGATAGGGAGGCCTCAGTTAGCTCAATGTTGCTCATTTTATCATCTTCAAAAGGATGAAATGTTTTGTCTAGTGATTTGCATCTTACAATAGTTCTCTGCTGCGGGTTCGTACCTGACAAGTTATAAAAGTTAACTTTCAAAGGTTCAGTTCTTTGGGTTTACATGACTGAGGATGGGTCAAAATAACCCGTAAAGGTTGATACCTGAGAAATACAATTCTGGAAGGCAAAGTGGACCAAAATCAAAAGTTGATGGATGCAAGGTGTTGACTTAATCATAACCGCTATCATTGCGCTGAATAGCTTTCCATAGCATACTTTATTATCTGTCTGAGAAGGGGGCCAGTCACATTCAAACCAATCTTAGTCATTTCACAAAATTGGACAGTCCTGTGTGATTTCTTAGTCCTCGCCCCATCTGCACAGGACCCTAAACAACTCCAGCCATGTCCACGGCCATTTGGCCACCATATTTCGGTCATGTGGACCAGCAGTATGGGCTGGACACTCACATTGGTAGCAGGTACAAGACATCGATTTTATGGAATGAAGCCCAGAGTAAGGCCAGTGGGTTTGATCAATCGATCGATCGCTCGATCCATCCATCCCATTTTGGTTTGAGTTGTCTCTCTAAGTGAGAGGATGTCTGCTCATTTGTTTGTCCATTGCCTGCTATTTTAATTTGTTTGCATTTTTAATGCACTCACACAGCCTGCGGGCATCGAGGCGCTGTTACAGGAATAGTTTATTTATTTTATTTTTTGTTGTTGCGTAATTGTTTTTTTGTTTTTTTGGTCTTAGTTGCGTATTTATACATTTTAAATACCCAGAGGTTTCGCACGCACGTTTCCGCTGAGCTATCCTCCCCGGGACTATGACTATGGAATCACTTGGCAGCTTACTAATTAGGTTGAGCATGACCCAAACATATCTGGGGTTGCACGTGTCCCCAAGCAGAGGCCCGATGACCTTGCAGTTGGGACCAGGCTGCACCAAGTAACGGCTGGACGAGACTGGTTTGTGAATCGCTGGTCCCCTTTTACAATAGCAAGGGTAATTATGTCATGGAAAGTTGCCCATAGCAATGCCAGTGTGTCATTAAAAAAGCTGAGTGTCGGAACGCTGAGTAGGACCAACACACAGATGTGTGCTTAAGCAAAGATTTATTAGGGACACTTAAAGGGTGATGCCAGAATGTGTAAACACAACACAACCTTCAATAGCAGGAGGGCTTCTCTTGAGGGTTGAACAGTTGCAGACTTTAGCTTGTAAATTCCACCTAGGGGCTACTCCCTGGGTAGATGCTCAGTTTAGAGTCACTTGCAGTCCTGGGATTTTGCGTGTCTTTTTTGTCTCCTTATTTTATGGTCTTTGATCTTCTCCTCCTTGAATTTTTCGAGAAGATCCACTGACCCCTGGATCCTAGAGTCCAAGAGCACCAGCATCCATTAGTACATAGAAGGTTTGAGTTGGCTTACTGGCTCAGAATCTCCTTCTCCGACACATCGACACCTCCGGCACCTCGCTCTCATAGGCGTTTACATATGTTTACATGTTGTCTGATGTGTCTTCATGTGACGCCCTGATGCCTGCGGGCGACCGGCGTGATACAAATAAAACAAAAAAAAAGAATGTGTCCCCCATGGTCCTGTCTCTTCTACTCTTCCTTGATCTTTCTTCCTGTACCGTCTTCACCATGATCTTCTACCTCCTTCACTATCAGGATCATCCATGTCTGTTTGTTGTTGGATTTGCCTACTTCTGTCTCTTAATTCTCAGAGCCACCGCATCCTCCATTAAGCCCATTTCTTTCTCCTTTGGGTTCCCTCCCACTCCTCCTGAATACCTCTTACATTTTTTACTTTCTCTCTTTCTCTGACTTTCTTCTCAATATCTCCTCCAGCCTGCAATGTATCTCTTTTTCAAATCTCTTCCTAGAATTCATGTCCAATCTGTATTTCCTCCCTATCTCTCTCCAACCTTCTCCAGAATTTCTCAACCAGTATTACCCCTTTCTCTCGTTCCAACCTCCTCCTTCATATCTCCATTTGTCTCCTCTATCTCTCAATGCCCAACTTCCTCCTTGATATCCTCTCCAACCTCCTCTTCTTATCCAACTTCACCCTTAATCCCTACCTCCTATCTTCTCCTTCGTTCAATGTGCAACTAGCCCCGTATGTCTCCGTTAATCCTTTGTAGAGATTCCCCTCCCCTCATCCTGGCTGTTTCTTCCTTAGGTCTCCTTTCTAACTCTCCTCTGGTGTTTCTTATTACTGAAATCCTCCTCCACCATCCTCTTTATATCTCCTTTAAGTCTCCCCACTTTAATGATGTTCCCTGTAACAACTCTCCTCTCTCTTTCTTTCACCTCCTCATTACTGATGTTCCCCCTGTCACATTTACTCTGCCCTCCACCTCCTTCCACTATGCAGTTCTCTTCACCTGACCTATTCACTCCTCCATCCTCCTTCCTAATGTGTCTTTTTCTGTTTTCCTCTCTCTTTCTCTCCTCCTGCGACCATCTCTCTTCCTCAGCGTTTCACAGTGGTTCTGCTCTTGGCACTCTCTCAACTTTGAACCACTGCTGCTGCACCTTCAAACCGTATTTCCACAGCAACGTCCAAGGTAGAGCACATCACCCGTTCGACTCAAACAACAAGCTGGTCTCTGCAGACGACTTTTAACTGCCACTGTTTGAACATTTCATTGGACCATCAGGATCATAGCTGAAGCATCGTGCCACACGTTGACCCGAACCATTGGTTTACCAAAGTCTCAAACTGACTCTTCCTTCAAACCAATACTGGTCGGCCATCTGAACTGCATCGCTCCACCACCGCCTTCAAACTGCATCGAGCATCCACTTTGAATCGACTTGACGCCACCACGCCGCTTGGACAAATACAACTCACCGCACCCAAACCTGGTTTGACCCACATTGGCAGCACCTTGAAACCGTGTTGGACACCATCAAACTGCCTAAACATGGAATCAGGTACTTTGAATTTACCTCTTTTGAAGTCCAGAGACTGATTACGTTCGTATTGAACCTTTCTGCCTACAACTACTTGTGGCATTTCTTGCCTGTTGTCCCCCCCCTGCTGAGTATCCAGATTGCCGCATCACTACATTTTCCATTTCTCTGTCTTGCTTTTACAGGGATGGGTTTTTATAGGATTTTGGATCATTAAGTATAAAATTGATTTGTGTAATTAAAGTATATATTGTTATAGAACTTTGATTGACCATTCTTTTATTTTGGAACTGTTGCACTATTGCTGTTTGGGTTTCTATTGGCTTACAAACACACCCTTTCTGAGAGCAGAGCCTTCACTCTGTCCACGCTACCATAAGAGGCAAAGGAGGTATATGTCTTAACTGTGCCTAGTTTACCTTTATGATTGTGATCACTTTTGGTTTGTAGAAGTGTGGGGGGTTGAGTAAGCAGTTTAGCCAACGCTCATCATGGTACTCCTGCACAGCAGAAGTCATTTCGTCAAACTTGGGCAGCAACATATTTGTAGCCCTTGAGTACTTCTTGAAGGGGTGGGAAAATGTAAGGTGTGTGACTAGTGCTCTGCCTCGGACATTAGACTGGTGGAGTGGCCCAGAGAATGGACCGTGTACATCCTCTGGGCCCAGTATCACACAGTGGGAATGGCCCCCCCAGATCTACAATCTCCGGCACAGACAGATGACTTTGTACACCACAGAGGCCCAGGCAGTGCTTCACCCACACGAACATGCCTGTGATGTCTCTTCCTGTGATGTTGTGCTATGCTATAGCACCTGGAACTTTCCAAGTGATGAATGGAATTACCAGATAAATGATCTCAGGCCCAAATAACCAGACAAAGAATAAGGCAAAAGTCTTCTTTATTATCAATTCAATAAAGTAGGGAAACCGGTGAACAAACAGATTGTAGCTCACACACTCTCAATGCATTTCAATTACTCAAAAGGCTTTATAACTTGATGTACATCAGCTATGATGTCATCCTACGTGGCAAACAGTAAAAACCGGCTGGGAGGATTGGTTAAGGGAACATATATACCTATAGTTAATATACGTGTTAGTGTCACCATTGGCTGCCCCTTATCTGGTAGGCACACATTAAACCCACCCTAACTATGTAAAATACAGATACTACCAGAATACCAGCAGTGGAGAGGCTTCTGTAACAATGTATAGCCCACCATTACATAGACCCTCATGGTTGGTTGGCAATCTCATCCAACCTTGGACATTCAGCTCATTAGCAGCATGTAAGCAACCAAACTGAGGTACAGGAGAATACTGTCAGACACCTGCCTTTCCTAGCTAATTAGCCTACCATCTCTCATCAGTTAGACCCTTAACCAAGGTGTCCTCTTTGTACTTGACCTTGCTAGCTGTTCTCTTCCTCAGACCTTCAAAGGGTGTGAAGGTACATTGCTATCTTCGTCTGGAGCTTTATGAATAGGCCTTGTCGTCTTCTGGTCTTACACCACGAGCTTAGAGACCATGATTTTGGCCATTCTGACCTTTTATTGAGTGCTATTTAATTCAATTATATTGGGTGCTATTGTTCGTCTTGGCCCCTGGAGAATTGGTTGCTCCATCCTGCATATGCTTTCTGCATCCTTGATTGTTCAATATTTGGCACTCACAATTATTCACTCCTTTATTTAATCTGAGAGAAATATGTCTTACATACATGGCTTATCCTCGTCGACTCCTTTCGTTCCTTTCAGTTGCTTCTTTCTGTCGCTTCCTTGATCCTAAATCAAGCAATCCAGTACCCTTTGTTCTTGCACAAATCTGTATTCCAATGCCTGACAGCTCTGCAGCCTTGGTCTCTTCCCTCAAGATGTCTTGTTTACTATTATATGATACCGACGTCCATTTTCTCAACATGGCTGCTATACACGCGTTATATTTCCTATTTTAACAAGCTTCCATGTTGTCTTGTCTACCTTGCATTTCTGCGTATTAAAATCTACTACATCTCTTGTCACTTATCGTATATATATATATATACATATATATATATATATATATATATATATATATATATATATATATATATATATATATATATGGTTTTCTTCATATTGACATGTATGTTTACTTCATTGCTTCAGTTACATTTTCATTCTTTGGACATCCAAACATCAGGTTTAGGTTGTCTATGAATCTTCTCTCTTCATGACGTCACATCTCTACTGTCCGACTTTAATTATAGCTCTTCTATGTCCAGGGGTGTCTGCAGACTCATGTCTAAGGCCTCAGTTCGAGGGGACATTTGGTACAGTTGTCTGAGTGCATAACGTCTCTCATACCTTCGAAGTGGTATTGGGTTGATACCAGGTGTCATGCACAGTGCTTTCCTGCTGCTCTTCCAGTATGACAAAGGTGAGGAGGGGGGTTCTATAGATGACGTATACATCTGCATCTCTACAATGTCACTACTCGCCATATACAACAAGGCCTACTAGGCCCAAGCCTGGAGCAGCATTTTATTGCAGTTTATTTTCAATTAATTGATTGTCGTTTTTTAAATATAAAGCCAATTTTGTTTCTCCAAGTCTGGCTGATCCACAGCACTAGGAATCATTTTGAGCTGTTAGCAGTCATTCCACTCTGGCAGCTATAATCTTTGATGGTCAAACCTATATATATATGCTTGATATTTGCAAATGTTTTATTGTTAGGGTGAATTTTGTTTATGAAAAATAAAATAATTAAAAAGGAAACGCATACCAAACCCAGCATGCTTTAGGTATTTAGTGATCCAGTCATTCAACTCTCACAGATATATATGACAGATATACAGCTCTTTGGTCATTCTTAGCTGCCCAAAATGTTCTTTAAGATACAAAACAGCCACATCCTGGTTGGTTTTATTGGCGCCACTTCACAATAACTTTTATATTCAACTACACGACATGCATTTTTGTAAATGTTACAAAATGAGGGTTTTCACTTCAGAAAAGTAAGGTTAAAAATGATGCATCATTTTAGAATATTATACACATGCCTACGCTTAAGTCAAGCACAGAGTTCCCACAGGTGGCAATAAAATTATGCTAAAAGGCAAGCACTAATGTCCCTCCCCAGCCCCACATTTCAGAGGTCTGTAGCCGGCAAAAGGTGCAAGCATGAAATAGATCATAGAGAAGTAAAAATAGTGAAGAGTAAATCTGAATGCACAAGTCCATCAAGAAACCTGCGAAAGGATACCCAAAGCCACAGAAAGGTAGAACAAGAACTGTGGGCCAAAGGTACACACTGCTTCACAGCCGTAAAGGTGTCCCGAAAAGATATCCATTCAGCCAACTTTACAGAAGCTGCTCAGTGCTAAGCAGGCAAATGGCATCCCTGCTGGGTTTATCATGTGTCTTTGATGACATTCTGCTGCACGCTCAGTACTACTCAGTACTACCAGGTGAACTAAATGCAAAGCATGTCACACAATGCATTACATTACTTATATTTTAAATACAAGGTAGGACTTTTACTGTGAAATAGTATTTCAACAGACAGCAGGACCTCTATATGTATACCCACACATCCCAAAATGTTCCTTTGTATTGTACGGTCCGACCAACTCGACGTAGTTAACAAACCTTTTGAATTACCTTAAATGCAAGCTGGCAAGACCCATGGCCTAAACCCACACCCACAAAGGCAATATTGGGCTGGAAATGCCCGATTCATTGCTCAGTTTTTACTCTTCGAGTGTTGGTTATTTGAACAATTGCACAAACAGCAAAGATGTAAAGAGTATGTACCACTTCATGTTATAAAAGGTGCCTGCATTGTGCAGCATCAAGGAATGCTATTGCTTCCCACAAATGAATGTTCATGGTCACCCTTATCCATTACTCCACCCTGGGAATGCAGAGACAAAGATTCCAAAAACCTTCTCCAACTGTCTTCACTCTTTCGGGTTGTTTATGCCCATGCACAGTTTACAAAGTTCACTTGTGATTTTGTCATATTTTAATGGCGTTCCAGTCCAAGGGTTTGGAGGTACATTGGCTGCAGTAGTTAACTTGCTCTTTTCCATTTTGCCCCCTGCTAACACAAGAGTTGTAACCATGAGTAGGAGGCTGAGTTCTTTTTATTCAACATTTGTATAAAATGTGCTTATACCACTTATATATATTTCATATGTAAACTTTACCATTTGACAAAACTGGATGTAGACATTCTGCTATGGTGCATTAACATTACAGGCCAGTCCAGGTGCTTTTTAAAGAGTGACAGCAGGCAATATGGGAGAGAAACCAGATATTAGCATTGAAACCAACATTGCTCATTCCAACCTTCTTTCACTTGTGTCCATTTGGCAGGTAGCTAATATTCTTATAACTTCCTCTAAAATATTGTTTTCAGACTTTACTGAAAGTAGACAATTAGCCGTAACAATGACCTCTAGTGCACTCAACTGTAGAACACACGGCCATCTCCAAATCTTGGGCAGCAGAGATCTGAAAACACACGTTCATCTAACATAACCTTCAAGATGACAAGCTTGAATTAAAAGAGAGGAAGCAATAACGGTCTAATCCCTGCAACCTTAAAAACATCCTTATAAGGTTATGGGGACAAAAGGGGGACAAAATTGAGGTGGTGTATTTTGGACAATGCGGACAGAGTTTGTTGAAAGGGCGGAATCTGGTGAAGGTGCAGAGTCTGGCAGATGTGGAGTAAAGTTGGGGGGCTAGGGAACATGCACTTATTTGGGCCTAGGGCAGCAGAAAGCCTAAATACATCACTGCTCCTCGCGATATCACTTCATGGGATACCACCTTAGGCAAAGGTTGCGCCATAAGGCCTGGAGCCTCTCCTTCCCCCCAGTAAGTTCAAAACTTGGCAAGCCTGTTAGGAAATCCTAGCCCCCTGCATGGAGACTGAAGAATGTGTTACTGCCCCGAGAAAGCTTTTTATCCAGGCTTGCTGCTGTGTTTTCAATATTTAATGGGGCATCAGGTTTACTGACTGGCAGCACTTAAATGTGTCCATATGCACAGCTGCATTTTTAATGTTCCCCTTTCAGGAGCCAGGACTACCGCCCTCACATCACGTGCGCTATCCTGCAGCAGGCCCCTCCGGAGAAACACTAGCCCCCCGCCCGACTTATTATTAATTCATGCATTCTGGTCGTTTACTTTAGGGAAAACTACTCTAGCAACCGGAGCCTGTCACAGAGGCCAGCGGATTATACGCCAAGTGCTAAAACGTGGAAATAATACTCAAGACAGAAAGGCATATTTGCTTCATGTTAGTTTACTTAGGCGGTTTCTAGCGCATGCGCGGTGTGTTCATTCTCTCCTGTGCCGAAGCATTGCAGAATGTAGACGCTTGCTATGGTGACAACACAGAACCTACATCTTACTTTGCCCAAGAAAGTGCACCCTGGGGGATTTTGTATCCCAAATAAATACTCTGACCATTGCTTTTCCGATCTTTTCTAATAGTTTGTGTCACGCACGGGCTCCAATCTAGACAGGGCGGCTTCATTGTTTCATGCATTTGAGGCTGATGATATGAGTATGAACGAGTTAAGAAAACAGCAATACTAGCGTGGACCCACATTTTCTGTGTTTTGACTCAAGTGCCAAGGACGAGTATACTCGTCCTTTTTACATAGACTTCAATAATAGCCTGGCACTTAAGGGGTTAAACCTGTACCAGGTTGTAGGTACTAGGGCTCAGATGTCCATCAAGCACAGTTGAATGTCTGAGCAGAAAGCCTCTGAAAACGCTTGTTATGATCGTATCTTAATTAAAGGTGCACGCCTTTTATAATGTTCTGACATAATGGTTAACGCTCCTTTCTTAGGTTATTTTTCCAGGTGTACGTGATTAATCCTCTGATCATGGGTGCCCTTCAGACTAATCCACTCCCTGTGCCCTGTTGGCTGGTGGGTCAATATCCGTGTCCAGCTCTGGAAAACAGCACGCTGTTATCAAAATCATTTTGAAACAGGGAGATGTGTTTATATACTATTTATTGAGGTGCTCCAGATGCCACTTTTATCCAAATGAATTGCACCCCATTCCACATCACCAGCCGAGCTGTTTGCAGCAGCCGCGGTAAACTACAGTCCCATCTGGCCACAGTTTAGTCTGCAGCCGCCCTCCCCTAACACCGGGGCCTTTAACCACAGAACAGAATGCCTGGTAATCGGTTCCAGCTGTGGGGCGAAAGGAATTCCAAGGCTTGTGTGAGCGGGAAAATATGCAGCAGAAGCAGAAATGGGACTGCACAGTCAGGAAATGCAGGATGCCGTCTGTACCAATTCCCCACGGAGCTTAGCTTTATACGAGACAACGCTGCCCCCTGGCGTTCAGTCCTGGTCACAATATTTAACTTTAAAGGAGACGCACAGTATTCACAATTGCTTTTCCGGACGGTTAATGTTATATCCTCCATGGAGAAACATTTCCGTCGCTCTTGTTTTCATCATTTGTATAGGTATTAGTCTGGACAGATTATCCTCCATTTTGTAAACTGCTTTTAAGCCCATAGAGCGCGAGTGACAACAGAAGAGGAGAGCAGGTGCTTTCTGCCTATTTGAGTGCCAAAGGGGCAAAGTAATGGGTGGCATTTATTTGCCTTGACACCCACAAGTTTATTTACCCACCTCGCCAAACCCACTAATAAAAGTAGCACCAGAAAAAATTGTCTTACTACAATAATACTACTACCAAAAGTATTAACACAACTATTGGTAGAGTACCATTTCGCCCACTACCGGAAATAGTCATTTTGGTAACAGCAGCATTACTACCCATGCTAGCGGTATTAGTGCAAACACTACTAGTAGCAACCCTACTATCACCAGTATTGTAATTACTACCAGAAACTGTAGTTATTATCATTATTATTTCTCTGTTTATATATGATTCTTAAAGAATCTTTACAAAACATGTAATTCCAATTTGATTAAGATGGAGAAATTAGTCTTTTTCTCTCTCTGTCCACTGATGTCATCCTTCAGGCATTTCTGCATTTATGTCTTTTTGCCTGTCAAATAGGTTTTTCTGGGTGATTGATAGTAGATACCATTGGATGCTCTATGCCCCGATATATGGGCTCCTCCATCAATGTGCCCTAAAATTGTGTGTGTACCACTCTATTGGGCCAACAGGCAGCGGCTCCGCTCTCACGGCACTTCGACGGTCACTCAGTACCAAAATAATGTACACCCATATATTTATAGCCTAAGAATAAGGATGCACACAGCTGGGCTTCCGCTCTGTCGGAGGTAGGACTGTATTTTTAAAAAAACTGTGGGGGACGCTAGAGACATATCTATAAGATCTCAATGTCGAAAGTCAATGAAAATGGCATACAAAGCTGGAACTCCGGTGCATGCTGCTCTGCAGAACAATGTATCAAGGGCTCTGAAATTACGAGTAGTGGAACTACCCAGACGAAAACCTGTTTGTGTAAAATGAAGCAACTCTTTTTCATCGACCCATGCCTGTAAGTGTCTTAGAACCAAGATCGAGAAAATCTTATCCGTTACGTCCAGGAGAGACAACAGTCTATAATTAATCGGCAACAGTCTATCTCTCTTCTTGTATATGGGTAAGATAATCGACTGTTGCCAAGAGACTGGGATTTCCTGGGCTAAATAAACCCTTCCAAAAAGGGTTTTTAAGAGCCAGGCCCACCCACTCGGGTCTTGTTTTAATACAATACCAGTCAGTCCATTTGGACCCGGGGCCCCAGAGATCTTGAGTTTTGAAATAATTACTTCTATGTTCTCTATAGTTATCTTCAGAGGACATCTGCCTGGGCAATATACAGTCCTCGCTTCATTTGTGTTTCCATCTGATCTGTCCCTTAGGTAGAGCAGCCACTCTTTTTCCTGAATAGGGTTTAATATTTGTTTCATTCCATAGCCCTTGGCCCGGGACAAAGCCTGCCAGATATTACTACTATTTCTACTTCGCAGGACACAAATCATGCTTTGTTAATGGCTATTTTTGGCCTAGTATCGACAGTGTTTTATCAATTGCCTGTCCTCTAACTTAATCGCCTTTATCTGCCGACTCTTCTCATGAGTTATTCCGCCTATGCCTAGAAGCCTTCTCAGCTTTCCCCTCATTGTTCTTTTAGCCTCAGATATGGCTATATCAAATCTATTAATATGCATATCCACCAATGCCATATCGCTAGTTGTTTTAGCCAACCTTCTATTTCATTACCAATCAAGGAGATCACAAATCAATATCAAACAATTGGTTGGCCTTAAAAACATGCCTAGCTGTCCAACAGATGCGGTTACACACATGGTTCGGAAGGGCCTCACTACAGCTTTGAGGGTTAGGAGTGTCCTTTGAGCAATCCAAAGTTAGTGACAGGATGGCGTGATCACGGATGCAATTTGGCTCTACTATTAATTCCCTGTTTTTCAACAAAAATGCATTACTACCAAAGAAGTAATCTAAGGTCGCTCTGCTCTTACCCATGTATATCGCCCCGGCACATTCCCCAACCCCCGTTCTGCCATTCATTAACGTTAGCTCCCAGTTTCTTAGGAACCGAACCCACTGGGGACCTTTCTCATTACCCTTTTTTTGCAGCATGTGGCAATGTTTTGCAACATTACAATAGGTGGAACCCTCTTGCTCATCGATACATCGGGCGATAAAGTCCCCACCTAAAATTATTGCATGATCCTGACCACTCGGATAATACCTCACCAAGGGAGTCATGTATTCCATCCAGGCTAGGAATGTCAAGGAGGATATACATATTCACTATCAACATACTTAATCTCTATCCAACATCACCCAGTCTCACTTCAACCACCTGTATGTTACTGCTAGCAGAGGCAAATTGGAGGTGACGGGATGTTAGTGCTTGGCTGACACCTATTACGAGCCCATCTTGCAATATCGTACATTCAGGACCCCATACCACTTTGTTCCCCTAGGGTATCTGTAACCTTGTATGGTTGCACCCAAAGTGCCCCCATCCCACTCGGGTTCCCCAGGGTAGCTATGGCCTCTTGATGTTGTTCGCAGTGTGTCATCTTACTCCCAATCTTGATGTTATCATGGGAAGGGTGGTCTATGTAGTGCGCCTGGTAGTATGTCACAGGGGACCTGGTGAAGGACCTGGACTACCCATCATTACCCATTACCAGGGGAACCCAACGGGCCTAGTTCTTCAGCATCGAGTAATCATAGCACACTGTCAGTTTATACCCTAGGAATCGCAAAGTGTCAGCACACATACATATTACTGATAAAACCACAGGTGACACAAAATGTATCAATGCCCAGTTTGTCACTCTATCCGACCGAGGCAGTTCAATTTGTAGCATATCTCTACTGCTAATCGTGGACAGCCTTGGTATGTTCATCCAAATCCCCAGGAGAAAGGAGCAGTTAAAAAATGGGCTGTGTACCGTTGGATGCAGCTCTTCATTTTTTACCAGGGTTCTTAGGGTTGGTTTACCAACAGAAGAATTAACAGGCCAAAAGAAATCAGGGTGGGCGCGCTCAACCGGTGGTGTGAGGGGGGGGGGGCACCTCCCCGAGAGACACAACCCGCCTCCGTGGCCACCACACCCTACTGACCGGCCTCATGTGGTCGAACCTCATCAAGATTTAAGACTTCATCTTCAGTTGTACCACCATGTGGGGGCTGTAGCGAATAAGCATCACTCGTGGTATCTGCCACTGGCCCACCTTCATGCTTGGGTATTTTTTGCATATGTTTGGAAGTAGCTTTCGCAAGAGGCAAAGAGGACTTTGCGTTTGAGAAGGCCCATTTATCCAGCGGCCCTCTCAAAATTACTTATTGTGTAGTTCATCGCCCTGAGCCCTAGTGACTGTAGAATCAGGCACCCCTCTAACTGAGCACCTAACAGGCGCTAGGGTACCTTTACTCGAAAATCTAACCTGTATCGGGACAATCTATTCAGCTCCGTTATGGACTAGTTGTTCGAGCTTCGTTGTTACTTATGGGAGACACACTTTTCATCATGGACAGCTCATTACAAAGCGTGTCAAATGCATCTTCTTCGTTATAACCGGCAATGGTTAAGGAGTCATGGATAGAGAGAGGAGAGAGAGGAGAACGAGGAGCGCAATACCCCAGGTCATCCTCTATAGCAATTGGACGTTCTGCTGGAATATCGTCTCTCAATATAGGTTCTGTAATTATATCAAGGTGGCTACTTATCGCATTTAAATAAAACATTTTTTATTTAAATTAATAAATTGTAATACATTACAACAAAGCCATTTCACATCAGTCATATCCTCCCACCAACTGAATAAGCCACAGTAATATTAAAACAGCTGAGAACATTCACTCCTCTAACATTAAGATAATTCCATACACCTCTTTCAACATTCTAGTAAAAAAAGCAATTAATCCCTTGTGAGTTCCAAACATAAACGTCTCCCAAAGAGCAACGGGAGAAACAGTAAGTTCAAACCCTGATGCACAAAGGACTCTTCTACGCAGTTTATCCAATGCACTGCAGTAAAATAGAACGCGTCGAACCGATTCCACCACCTCTTCACCACAAAAACAACAAAGTCTATCACCCTTAGGAATTTAGGACCACCTACCTACAATCTCAAACGTTTTTACAGCCTTGAATTTGAGGCGCAAGTAATCCCACACAATATTGTTTCCAATAAAATTAGATCTATACGGAGGATCCAACTGTCTGTCAAGAATGTAGGGGAAAAACCTGTTAGCCGTCAACTTGCAAGCCAATGTGATAATAAGTTGGTCATGATTGAAGTCCTCCAAGGATGTCCTCTTGGTTCTCTTGAAGTGGTTCAAACCCAACATCAAGAGTTCATCCCACTCTGTAAAATATCCCCCGTGGTTGCTTCTTGCGTGGATGTAGAGTTCTCAGGAAAGGAGTCCAAAATAATATGGGCTATTTTGGCCGTCAGTTACATTAACTGAAGTTGGTCAGCAGCCATATCAGAGCAAAGGTTATGTAGGCCTTCAACTTTAGCCAGACTCAGGTGGAACGCAGCAGTATAACTTCCATGTCTGCCTGTAAGTCAACTCTTTGTGAGGAAATCGAGGTTACCTCATCAGGACTATAATCCTCTACTGACTCAGACCTATTAGCCAAAGCTGCTAAATCAGGACTACTAGACACATTTGCAGCAATGGCATTGTTAAGTCGCACTGTGAAATTCCCCATTGAATTATGTTTAAGTGTTCGGCACATGTGGAGCAATGATCCATTATTGCCGATCGAAGAGATGGGGCTCAAGATATGCTTGCGAAAATCTTCATCAGCTCACAGGTCATGTGCCTCATTTGGTAATCCTTTACAATTCTCCGCTCCAGGCTGAGCATTCAGACAAGTAGAGGTACTCAATAGGTCAACCCTAGACTGGCCAATTGATTGGCAGGTTGACGGTAAAGATTCTTCTTTTACTAGCAACCTCAAAATATCCCGTTAGCATGGGCTGATTTGTAGCCAGAATGGGCCTCGCGGTCGGCGCTGCCTCTTGTTTTATCTTTCTTAGTAATGGGTTAATCTTATAGGCTCCCTGCCAGGCCCACAGTACTCTGGGGGTTTTGCCACTTTTATCGCACCACTCTGCAATCCCGGTCTGTGATAATTTTTAGGTTTCATTGTGACCAGAAAGTTATAAGCCAAAAACACACAAAACAAAAACAAAAACAGAGTCCACAAGAGGAGATGATGGCCAGTCTTTGGTCAATTACCTCGAGCACCTCAAAGGCACTAAGGCCCACAGTCCCCACCCTACTCCAAGTTTAGAGGCTACTTTTTCGCTACTCGGGTTTCAACCCGCCCGGCAGGAGGGTGCTGCGATGTGAAGGCCCTGCCCCCTCCCATAGAGGACGTGGGTGCACCTATACTAAGACCAGGGACTTCCAGCCACTGCCGCCGCTCTCACTGCTTTTTTCCCCTCACGTTTCCCTTCAAGGATGTTGCGCACTTCAGGAGAGGCCAGACCGCTCGACTAAATATTCCATCCACTCGTCTACCCGGCCCTGCATGGACTGCAGTGACTGCCTCTCTGCTGCCACTTTGCGGCGCACCGCGGGAGCAGGGAGGTTTTGTTGGATAGTGTACAGCCTCCAAATGGAAAGTGAAATCAGACCAAACAGAATCATGGTGACTGCAGTGACTGCCTCTCTGCCACCTCTCTGCCATAGTAACACTTCTACTATCAGTTGGATTAGTACTATCACAAGTAGAAGTAGCAGCACTGGTGACAGTATTAGCACTACCTCGATTAGTCGCAGTACTACTAGTAGGACTACCACCATTATCAATATAACTAATGCTACAGTACTACTAAAATCAGTACACAAGTAACACTAGAATAGTACAACTTATAATACCACTGCCAGTAGTAATCATAATAATAGTATTTACAGTAGTATTCGTTTATACCAATAGTAGAAGTGCTACTTCTGAGTCCATTGGAGTACATCTGCGGTTAATGGTAGTACTACAAATAATACTTGTTACCCTATCACCACTACAACTGCTACTACTGGCAGTAATCATTTTATAGGTTGAACTACTGCTATTGATAGAAGCACTATTAGTAGTTCTAGGTAGTAATACTATTGTTATTTAAAGTACTTCTACTAGTATTACTAGTAATATTACTGCTACTGGTAGTTGCAATGCTACTGTTGGTGGGGTAAGAGCACTGCTACATCTGATATTCCTACTATTATTGGGTTTGGATTAGCAGGCAAGTAAGTTTGTTGGAATAAAATAGAAGAAAATGAAACCTTTTACTTTCACCCTTCACTGCTCTAATAGATCTGCATATTATAGTTCCTTTCATCCGCTGTCATCACTTACTTTTTAAGGACTTGAAAATAAACCACAAAATAGAGAACAACCATGGCAACATGCTTACATAAATGTTGAAAGTAGGATAGATGGGAAACAGATCTTTTGGGCTCACTGCACAAAAATACCAGACTCGCTTAAGGTGGAAAAGGTTGCTTTAATGTGACAGACTATCAGATCAACTAACACTCACCAAAACAATTGATTAAGTAAACAATTAACAATTCATCACTTCCTGCCCCATGCTCCCTCCCCTCCCCCCCAATTCCTCTCAACCTTCATTCCTGGTTTCTCCCCCATCTTCTTCCCAAGGCCACGGCCCTCCTTCTTTAATATCTCTTCCAACTTTTTGTACCCCCTGGGCTAGCCTGTTCATGCAACCAGCACCACCGTCTCCTTTACCGCGCTAGTTATCCTTTTTGCTTCCCCCAACCATCCTTCAAAGGGCCATGTCCCCGGCAACCTCCTGCTCCTGCTCCCCTCCCCACCTAACCACCCTCAACACTAATCTTCCTCTGACCTACTCTATGACCTGCAGCCAGGCTGACCTGCCACATCAGCAAATACATGAACCCTTTAGCAAAACAATTGGCCAATTCTAACTTCCCCAGCCTGTCACACCAACGCCACCATCCCCCCTCCTAATTGAGCCCCAGAATCGTTCTCTGAACTTTACAAAACAAAGGGGGGAAACCTCAAAGCCTCCCCTGCCCAGTAACCCAACACTTCAAAAAATACTAAAGGGGTGGGGGGTGGCCGCTCGTAAAGCCGCCAACCATTGCTTGCTCCCAAACCTTCTCTGCCCCTTAAGTACCCACCGGAAGTCCCCCTCTGGGCTCACTGCACAAACATACCAGACTCGCTTAAAGTGGAAAAGTTTGCTTTAATGTGACAATCCACACTTTACCAAAACCCGCTAACCTGGCTCCCTGGCCTTACAGACTAACAGCTCCCTCCCCTCCCCCTCAATTCCTCTCAACCTTCAGTCCTGGATTCTCCCTCCATCTTCTCCCCGAGGCCACGCCCCTCCTTCCTCAATACCGCTTCCCCCTCTTTGTACCTCTGGGCTAGCCTGTTCGTGCAAACAGGGCCAACCACCCCTTTACCACACTAGTCCCCCTCCTGCTTCCCCCAACCATCCTCCAATGGGCCATGTCCCCGGGACCAGAAAAACCCTCCTCTGAGGTGTTCTTTCTGCCACCCCACCTTACTTCTACCTCCAACCTTTTATGATTTCCTCAACCGCCAACCTAACATCAATCCCATAAGGGACCAATAAAACCCATCTTCCCGAAACAAATCAAAAGTTTCATATTTGATCTCGAGGTGCGCCAAATGTCTGCACCCCAGATGACCTGCAAAACTTCAACATCTGCTTGTTCATCTTTTTTCTCGTCTGTTCAACTGCCCACTCCTTCACAGCTCCCCTCTATACCCTCCTTGGCATCAACTCAGTCCAAACCAACACAACCCCAGGCCATATCTCCCCCAACCAACCAAGGTCTCTCTTCATTTTCTTTAACAATGCCACACCTGTATCCCTAACCAGGTCGTTCTCCCCTGCACCACCCCATGAAGCTCTCTCATACCTGCCAGCATAGACAACGGCTGGTCCCACCTGAGCCTCCCTACCCCAGATCATCTCAACAATGCCACAGTATAACTACACCCCAACTGGGTGCCAGAAACCCTTCTTGCTGCATCTTTCCATGCCGATTTCAAAATTGAGGGACCGCGTGACCGCATATCCAGACCTGGGGCCACTCACCACACCTCTGTGTCACATCTGAAAAAGAAAAAAGACAGTGAACCTCCTCTCTTATCAATCCTTCCCCAGCCCTTTGTCTCCTAAGAGCCTTCTTTTCCCAGATCTCTGATGTACCCTTTGAACTTTGCCAACTTCCAGCGACCCATGCTCTTCACTTTCGCTTCAGACAGGCCCAGCCTGCTCCCTTCAGACGCTGCTCTCTTCCTAAAAGAATGGTCCGGAAAAACACTGCTTCCTCACCCACCAGCAACAGGGCCTTCCTCATCAACCCCAATACCTGCGCAGCCATCACCCCTGTCCCATTTCCGTGCTGAATAACCAAACCTTCCCTTCCTCTACATCTCTCCCTCCATAGCACTCCCACCTACACTGGGCACGACTCCCTATTACCTCTATCCAAATGCACCCAACAACCCCTACCCAACTGATCCGTTTTTGATTTACCAAATTTTATAACCACGCTGTCCTCTGACAGATAGACGTCCTTCCAATGCAGACCTCCCTCCCCCCGAACGTTCAGTACCAACTCTGACACCCTATACACCCCAAAAAACAGCCACATAAAACACATCAAAAACAAATCTCTTTCCCATGGCTACCAGCATATGCACTCCAGAACCTGGGACAATTGCCTTAACAGGGCCGCCGACACTGGACTCCTGCTATCCTTCCTCTTCCCTCTTTCCCTTCCCCATCCTTCCAGCATTCTACTTGCCATTTCACCCTTGCCCACACAGTTCAACATGAATCTGATAACATCCTCGCTTCTTTTCTCCTCCACATCTTTCATCCCTTTCCAACTGCGTGCTCCTCCTTTTAAAAACTCCAACCATGCTCTTCTGTATGGAGCCCACGATGCTGGGGCCAGTGAACCCTCTACTAACTGCAGGGCTCTCAATCTCCTAGCTGCCACCCCTTCACCGGGATCCAGTGCCCCTCCACCTCTGCTTCCATCAGGGTCCATTTACGTGCCGCTATCACCCTCTCCAGCAACTGTACCAGCTTGCTCACCTTGTCATCCGGCAAATGTGAGGTCATGGCCACTGAGTCCAGCTAAATTCCTGGAAAAATCATAACCACCACTGGCCCCTGTCTTATCATCCGTCAGTAGCACTTCCAACTCCAGCATCAACAACTCAAAAACCTCCAGCATCCGCCGGCACTCCTGCTCTCTGCCCGCCACACTGATGAACAAGAAATCATCCAAATAATTCAAAACTCTGCCAAAACCAGAACTGTAAGGAAAACCCCACTGCAGAAAAGAGCTAAAATGCTCAGACTATGTACATGACCCCGCGCAGCCCATCGGCAGTGCTTTGTCCACGTAAATTTAACCCTCACACTGCATCCCCAACAACAAAAAATCTTCTGGATGCACCAGCAACAAACGAAAAGCTGATTTGATGTCACACTTGGCCATAAAAGTGCCACATCCTTTCTTTCTCACCAAACTCACTGCCTAATCCACATTTGCATAGGATACCCGCAATCCTCCGGGGGACTGAAATCATTCAGGGACATGCCCTCTGGCCATGACAAGTGGTGAATCAACCTGAACTTCCCGTCTGCTTTTTTAGGCACCACCCCTAAGGGAGAGACCACCAGATAACCCGGAAAATCCGGAAACGGCCCAACCACTCAGCTTCCAGCACCTCTTTCAGTGGCTGCACCCTTACCACCTCCAGATTCTCCTGGGCCAGCTTTAGATTTTCAGCCCACCGCCACATCCTCGGGTCTTGGTACTCCAACTTAAAACCCGAAACCTGCACCGAAAACCTTAGCCCCCGCCCTATCTGGATA
This sequence comes from Ambystoma mexicanum, assembly GCF_040938575.1. Classification (NCBI taxonomy): domain Eukaryota; kingdom Metazoa; phylum Chordata; class Amphibia; order Caudata; family Ambystomatidae; genus Ambystoma; species Ambystoma mexicanum. The sequence continues at coordinate 216,743,879 of NC_090921.1, read as the reverse complement.
AAAACAGAGTCACTCCTCCAGTACCTCTACCTTAACTGGACTATAGGCCTTTGCCCATAACCCCCCTTCCTGCCCCATTCCCGCTACCCTCTCTCCTGTCGGGAAACATTGTGTGATGGGATGCCGTCCTGCACACCTGCTGCACTCGTGTCTAAATTCATACACTGGCCTAGAGAAACCCTCTTTATTAATGGCCCAGCAAGCTGCAGATGGCTGCCCCCCTGCCTCCTTCCCCCGCCCCTTCGGGTGCGTGGCGACCATGAAAGGGACAGTAAGCCACGGGTAAGCCGCTCACTGTATGAAATGTTGGAGCCAGGGCACCGTGGGCACCATCCATTGCAAACTTAAGTCCATATCAATCTCCACCATTTTGCTTGCTTGTCCTTTCCCATCCTTGCCCTGAACTCCTCATCATACCTCACCCAGGCATAAACCCAAAACTTGTGAATGCTTTCCTAGTCACATCCATATATTTCAGCAAAGCTACACACCTCTCGGGGTACTTCTCACAGTACACGCTAGCGTATATTAGAAATGCTGATGTGCAATTTTCAAAGGTAAACAGTACCCACGGTCTCGCCACCAACTCCCGTTCCTCCCCCTTTGACCCCTCTTTCGCTGTCACCTCCCTTTGTAAGAGCTTGAACACATCCACAAACTCTCCAGCCCAAATGTTCTCCTTTGTAGCCCCATCAGATGTGTGCCCAAAGGCTTTGTATACCCATACAGGGTAGCTTCCTGAACTTCTCTGATTCCACCTTTCTGTGCCACCCACCGAGCTCCCAAAATTACCCATGCCGCAGACCATTCTCTTCCTTGCTCACCTCTTTCTGCCCTGTCGCCTCCTAGCCTCATCATCCTTGCCTCCACGCCACCACTCCTCATTTCTTTCCTTTTCTTTCCTCAGCGGGCTCCTGCTGTGCAGTGTCCCCCTACACCTGCTGCCTCCAACCCCACCCCCCCCCTCACTACTCTCACCACGCCATCCCCTTTCTCTTCCAATCCACTTCCTATGACCTCTCTCATCCCACAGCAGGCAATCCTCCTTCCCACCTTCATCTTCCCCAGCTGTATTCCATTCTTGCTGGGTATGCCCGCACGGTCCAGGCCGAACCCCCTTGGGCCAGCCAGCATGGGGGGTCCACCCCGATGCTCCTGTGTCGTCTTCTCAGCGGGGTTGCACCAACCCTTACCAGCTCATCTTCTATTCTCGGGCAAGGCGTTCCCCCGCTTCTTGTCACTGGAGGGACCGCTCTAAAGCCCTCTCCTTCATCCTACATGCCACGGAGGCCATTCCACAACCTCCGCGTTCAAAACCATCATGCAGGGACGTCGTCCCATACCTTCCCCTGTCAACACTATCTACTGGGGAGAATCTCCTCCTCCTCCCACTTACACTCTTCTGCAGATATTTCCCACCTCGCCCCTCTGAACTGCCGCACCCCATCAATCCGTGCCTACCCTACCCTACCACCCTCAATGGTGCATCCCTCGCCCACCTCTGCCCAACCACCTCTTCATTCGCACACTCATCTGCCCCGCTGCCCCAGGCCCACTCTTTGACCACAACCCTCAGCTCCCCTACTCCTTGCTGCCCTCCTAGGTATATCCCCCTCCTTCTCCTTGGCCCTTTACATCATACCTCTCCCCTTCCTGCCGATGAGCTGCAAGTCACCACCGCTGCGAGGTCCACGTCCGAACCCGCTCTGTGCTCTGGTCTTCCAACACTGGACCCTTTCTCCCCGTAACGTCGTGTACCACCCCTTCTAGCTGGGCTTTAGATGCCCTGGTGATAATGCTCAGCGCCTCTCACAAGACCCGAGCATCCACCACACTCCCCGACATGACCATCCTCTCCCACACCCACAGCGGGGCAATGAAACCTCACTGCTAGCCCACTATAGGCTGCACAGGCGCCAGTCTCGCAAGTCCTACGCTTATTACTACTGGACCACTACCTTGAGTTCCTATGCTTTTCCCCTTTATTTATTAATTTGTCTTATTCTCTATTACTGGTATGTCCTTAACTACAGGGGTCCTGCTGGTGGAAAAAAGTACCCACATTGTGGCAGGGCTATAACCCCTTAGCCACATGCACTGCTGTACCACGAAAAGCACTAAATTACTCCGTTTATGATAGGTTATTTATGACGCGCTTAATACCCAGAGGTTTCTAAGCGCGGACCGGGGATTGAACCTGTGTTGCTCCGCATCGCCTTGCTTCCAAGATTAGCGTTTTGCCCTTGAACTATTCACCAGAGACTTTTTAGCTCAAATTCTATATATTTCTTTTGTTTATATATTTTCCCCTTCCTCTCTTTTTCAGTTTTTTCCCTCCCTCCCCACGCACTAAAATCACCACTGCGGTTCCGACCCAATGCATGGCCGTCTACCTGGCAACCAAGGGAAAGAGGGCTGCCCGACTTAATCTGACCTCACCGGACCAGACAACATTTAGCGCACCTGTTCTTCCCCCACGCGCCTCTGGTTGGCACAGGCGAAAGAGCCCGGACCCCACGTGACCACTCCCGACCCAGGTAGGCGAATGATCCTTTTTTTACAGTACCACCAGAAAATATCTGCCCTAATATAAAAAATATATATATTCCTTCTCTCTTTTTTCTTTTTTGACAACCGCCCTCAAAAATCCACAGTGCCCCTACCAGACAAAATTGCTACAGCAGGACCCCTGCACCGACAGGACAGCACAAGCCCCAACTCGCAGGGAAGGAATGGGAGCAGCGACTTGACGCTTGTAAAGCCTCCAACCCTCAATCCCGAACCTTCCCTGCCCATTAAGTAACCCCATGAAGGAAGACACTCTGTCCCGGACCAGCTCGCTGGCTAGTGCGGTGCCCAAAATTCCCCAGAGGGAACCGATTGCGTGTACCACTCTGGGCTCCCCTTTTTCTGGAAATAGGTAGAGGATGAAGCGTTAGCAATTCGGAACAATGGTCCTCATTACGAGTTTTTGGCCGGAAAATTGCAAGAAATTTGCAAGTAAGTTTGCCAATTTACCACCAAAATCATTTAACGTCACTACAACTTGGTCGCATGCGTTTACCGCAGGATTTACATGGTGGTGGTATGACAGTGTAAATCCCCATTTTTGTAGTCAATAGGGTTCTATGGGAATTTTTGCCGGATTTACAGCCATTGGTAATTCCCTGTAGTAAGTCGCTAATTTCTGGCCTCAAAGTGGAGGATTTTCCTTAGGCATCATGCTGGAGGTGAGTCCTCCCCTTCAAGGTCAAACACAGAATTTGGTGGTGCGGTAAAAGCAGCGGTAATTCCATTACCACCCAAAAAAGTGGCAGTAACCAGATTCCCATCACTTTTTTACCACACTACCAAACTCGTAATGATGCCCATACTTAATTTTCTTTTAAAACTGTATGTCCACCTTAAAAATAAAAAAATGTCTGATCTGTTTGTTCCATTTTAAGGTTTATTTCATTTGCCCCTTCCAAGTCATATCACTTGTCCACGCACACTGATAATCGTCAAAAGCTGTCATTTCAGTTCCTTTTGTTACAATGACATCATTTGGGCACCTCGTAGCACGGTGCACAGTGGCCACCTTTTTCTGCTCACCTATTACAGATACTATTTATGTGTGTGAGGCATGAAGGTAGGGTGAAGTGCACATAGATTGAAATGGAGGTGGATTAGTTGGACAAAGGGGAGGTATTTGGGGGGAACTCTCTGCTGTTGTAGTTTTACTTCTAAGCTGAACTGCCATCTTTCGAGTCTGTTGCCGTCCTGCAAGCAGAAGTCCTGTAGATTTGTTATCCATCGGGATTAGGTGTTCCCGCTGGTCTGGGTTCCAGAGCCTGGAGGTCCTGTCGAGTTGTTATCCATCAGGATGAGGTGTTCCCGCTGGTCTGGGTTCCAGAGCCTGGAGGTCTGTTGAGTTGTTATCCATCAGGATGAGCTGTTCCTGCTGGTCTGGGTTCCAGAGCCTGGAGGTCCTGTCGTGTTGTTATCCATCGGTGTGAGCTGTGCCCGCTGGTCTGGGTTCCAGAGCCTGGTGGTCTGTTGAGTTGTTATCCATCAGGATGAGCTGTTCCTGCTGGTCTGGGTTCCAGAGCCTGGAGGTCCTGTAGAGTTGTTATCCATCGGGATGAGGTGTTCCCGCTGGTCTGGGTTCCAGAGCCTGGAGGTCCTGTCGAGTTGTTATCCATCGATGTGAGCTGTGCCCGCTGGTCTGGGTTCCAGAGCCTGGTGGTCTGTTGAGTTGTTATCCATCGGGATGAGCTGTTCCTGTTGGTCTGGGTTCCAGAGCCTGGAGGTCCTGTAGATTTGTTATCCATCGGGATGAGGTGTTCCCGCTGGTCTGGCTTCCAGAGCCTGGAGGTCCTGTCGAGTTGTTATCCATCGGTGTGAGCTGTGCCCGCTGGTCTGGGTTCCAGAGCCTGGTGGTCTGTTGAGTTGTTATCCATCGGGATGAGCTGTTCCTGCTGGTCTGGGTTCCAGAGCCTGGAGGTCCTGTAGAGTTGTTATCCATCGGGATGAGGTGTTCCCGCTGGTCTGGGTTCCAGTGCATGGAGGTCCTGTCGAGTTGTTATCGATCGGGGTGAGCTGTTCCCGCTGGTCTGGGTTCCAGAGCCTGGAGGTCCTGTCGAGTTGTTATCCATTGGTGTGAGCTGTTCCCGCTGGTCTGGGTTCCAGAGCCTGGAGGTCCTGTCGAGTTGTTATCCATCGGTGTGAGCTGTGCCCGCTGGTCTGGGTTCCAGATTTTGGAGGTCTTTCGAGTTGTTATCCATCGGGATAAGCTGTTCCTGCTGGTCTGTCTGAGTTGCAGTGCCTGGAGGTCCTGTCGAGTTGTTATCCATCAGGGTGAGCTGTTCCTGCTGATCTGGGTTACAGAGCCTGGAGGTCCTGTCGAGTTGTTATCCATCGGGATGAGGTGTTCCCGCTGGTCTGGGTTCCAGTGCATAGAGGTCCTGTCGAGTTGTTATCGATCGGGGTGAGCTGTTCCCGCTGGTCTGGGTTCCAGAGCCTGGAGGTCCTGTCGAGTTGTTATCCATCGGTGTGAGCTGTTCCCGCTGGTCTGGGTTCCAGAGCCTGGATGTCTGATGAGTTGTTATCCTTTGGGATGAGCTGTTCCTTCTGGTCTGGGTTCCAGAGCCTGGAGGTCCTGTCGAGTTGTTATCCATCGGGGTCAGCTGTTCCTGCTGGTTCGGGTTCCAGAGCCTGGAGGTCCTGTCCAATTGTTATCCATCGGGGTAGACTGTTCCCACTGGTCTGGCTTCCAGAGCCTGGAGGTCCTGTCGAGTTGTTATCCGTCGGTGTGAGCTGTTCCCGCTGGTCTGGGTTCCAGAGTCTGGAGGTCTGTTGAGTTGTTAACCATCGGGATGAGCTGTTCCTGCTGGTCTGGGTTCCAGAGCCTGGAGGTCCTGTCGAGTTGTTATCCATCGGGGTCAGCTGTTCCTGCTGGTTCGGGTTCCAGAGCCTGGAGGTCCTGTCGAGTTGTTATCCATCGGGGTACGCTGTTCCTGCTGGTCTGGGTTTCAGAGCCTGGAGATCCTGTCCAATTGTTATCCATCGGGGTAGACTGTTCCTGATGGTCTGGGTTCCAGAGACTGGAGGTCCTGTCGTGCTCTTATCCATCGTCATGAGCTGCTCCTGCTGGTCTGGGTTCCGGAGCATGAGGATTGGAGGGATGCTGTCAGTGTCCTCTGTCTAACGTGAGACAAATTCGGGTGGCCAGTCTATAATGGGTCATCCTTATTGCATTCTAAGCTACTATTAAAATATTTATAGTAACAGAATGATTTTCTATCATAAGGCACTACCTATCCTTGTATGCCCCCCAAAAAAAACCATAATGTTTTATATATGGGTACAGTGATGTAATGTAATGTTTATATACCGATGTCCCCAACACCTTTTATATCCTCACCTTGCAATGCTAAGTGAAGGGCAAGCCTGCCGGCATCTCACACTTAGGCTGGTCACAGTCTGGCTCTTTTAGGGGGGCCCCAAGCCTTTCTTGCATGCAGAGTTTCTCATTCTGTAATGACCCAGAAGGCTGAGTGCTTATGATTAATTCAAAGCTTTTCCACCCATGACTGTTCTGTGTTCAAAGTCACCCTATTGTGGCACAGGTATGCCAACGGATCAGTCCTGAGATTGCTGTTTCTACCATGCCAAGGTAACCTCACCCATAATGCCCAGGTGAGGGGAGCCATGTCTGAGGTTACTTGTGGTCCCCTGCAGACGGAATGTAACCTGCAGCGTTGAAAGCAAGCCTGGTTTGCAGGTAGTGTTTGTCTTGCTGCATTAGTACAGCAGGGTGAACCGGAAGTTCTCCCAGAGCAAGCAGTGGTTTATGATCAGTGCACACACTCTCCCTGCATCACTCTTCTGCATTGTACAGTCTCTCGAGACCTGCAAGCCACCGTTTGGTCTAAGATTCAGAGAGCCCTGTTAGGGTGATGTTGGAGATCACATTGTGTCCCAGATCCCCCAGTAGCCCTCCCTGCTAGCCAGCTAATGCGCCTACTCTCCATCTAAACTCTAAATCGTGTCTGCGTCGAGCGACATCAAAGCTGATGAACCATCAAAGGACACATGGAAGCGGTATCAAGGCCGCCTTGGAATATTTATGAAGACTTACTCTCCACCCAGACAGTGGGCACACATGCTTTCCATTCACAAGACTGCAGCTTTTTAATCAAGAACATGCATGGGGATAAACCGGAAGTAACTAAGAAAAGCAGAACATCTGAAAGGCATCTGTTTGCTTGGCCTTTAAAGGGAATAACTGTGTGTATTTCTGCAGCTCCGAGTTCCAGTACTGCCAGCATACGTGCCACCTGCACGGACCCAGAGAGGGAAAGAGCAGCTCAAGGCTCACCCTGCAAACACATGGAGGGTCCCTGTTCATTTGATGTTTATGTAGCGCTTTCGCTAACTAGAGGAACCAGTGGTCTGACCAAGCTTAACATCTTCAAATGGGAGAAGTACAACAGGTCACAGTATTTATTTATTTATTTATTTATTTATTTTGGCGTTTGTAAAGCCCACCCAACCCTAAGGCATCTATGCGCTTAACAGAACCTCCAACAAATAAAACAGCCCTAAAAATCGTCCCACGTCCATAACTAGCGTGTAATGCCCTCCCCTCTAGAGAAAAATCGACATTTTAAATAAATTCCGGTTTAAATCAAAGCTATCCTGCCAAAAAGCACCTTTTATTTGGCGCCCAAGTGGTTCTCAAGTGCTGGTGTGGGGACTGTGTTGTATATACTTGGATGCTGCCAATTTGTCTTACTGACCTGTTTTTGGTACTTGACTCTTAGCAAATGCCGTTGTTTAGCCCATCATTTATTCATTTATCTCCAGAAATGTTGCCGTCTTCCTTCAGGGTTTATGTCTGGACAGGCCGCTGCCATCTGCATAGTTAAATATTCCTCAAGTTCAATGTTTCTGGTCCCAGGAGATGCGAATGGTGGTGGACCTTGTGTTTTAGGGTGAGCTTTGGACTCATTTCTAAGTTCTTGCATTATGATTTATCCAAAGTCTGGTTTAGTAGGATCTAAGGTTTTGGGTCTCTATGTATTCCTGAAATGTTTTCTTAATGGTGTGGGAGGCCCTCCACAAAGAACGCGCATGGCTCAAATACCCTGTTCTATGGCATTTCCACTCAGGAGGCTCTACAGCCACGTTTTAGTTCACTGCCCCCTTCACAGAGATGAAATATCCATTTTCACATCAGTCTGGCCCCACCCACAAGGGAAGTCCAGCACCAAAATACTAGGAAACCTTCTCTGAAGAATACCACCAGCGACCACAGATATGTGGTTCAGCCTTGGTGGGTCTCCACAGTGAGGTGAAGCTGCGAGTACCACCAGCGACCACAGACATGTGGTTCAGCCTTGGTGGGTCTCCACAGTGAGGTGAAGCTGTGCCTCTCTAAGGCACAGTGGGAAAGGGGTCCACATCTGGAATACCGGTAGAAACCTAGTACCTGTATAAATAACTGATATGGGGACATGTATATGTTCTTCTTTGCAAAAACAAACAATATCATTTAAATACACATCATATAAATGATTGGCACACATTGTGCATACACACTGAGTTCCACAGGGTGGTGGTGTGAAAATGATGTATTTGCCCTCGCTCTAACTGACCACAGTCATGGAATTTATGTATATTCCTCCTATGTCTGTGTCATACAAATGGTGTGTCAAGAGGTTTCAGCCCACACAACGAATCTCTTGTTGTGGCTTTCATCAGGACCTTAGAAAAGGTTTCTTCAACAATTGCTTGAACAAACAAGCTCCTCTGCATCACTGACAGGTTTTGATGCGTATTAATCATCATTATGGTGTAACTCAATGGGAGAAATCACAAGCAAGTCTGGCTTGGTCGATCACCTTCAGCCCACAAATTGGATGCATCAGTCAACCCATTTCCTTTCTGATAAGAAGGGAATTTGTAGACAGTTGCAAGTGTGGACATCATTTTAGATGATACACGTGGCGTGGTGTAAGAATGGCAGTAACCTGTACTTTTTGATACATCTTACATGGCACAGTAGCAAGCTTTCTCTTTAAAATACAGCATGGCTTTTTTGCACGGGAATGGTGAGTGTGTCTGAATCAATACATTTGATGGCATAGTGTAAAGACTGGTAGGGGGTGTCTGCACTTCCGCTCTCTATATGGTAGAGGAGAGGCACAGAGGACCCCAGCCAAGATTCTCTATAAGGTAGCAATGGACGAGCAATCAAGGCCTAGCTTCTGTAGGGAAGGACTGGCCGCGAGGCCCTCCTCACCTGCAGCCTTCTCCCCAGGTGAGGACCATGACTCGGTGGCCATCCCCTCATGCCACCCGGGCCCAGGTGGAGGAGGGGTCACCCGCCGACGACATTGCCCACACATATCCGTTCCCTGCATATACCAAAATTCAGTTAGGCCTAGAAGCCATCTTGTTTAGCAAACATGGCGTGAGTTCAGCACACTGTAACGAGGCCCCCACCTTTGGAGGGCCTTTCATGCATCTCTGCCGCCGCAGTAGCCCTGGTAGATCCGCTGCGAGCGCGTTCCCATGAGAAAGTCGGATATGAGCTAACCCGAGATGCTAACACTGTAACATTTTTATCATCCACAATGTAATATTGCACCCTGCATGACCTGGTCCGCGAGGCCGGGGTGACGGGAAAAAAAAGCTGAAGCATCACTATCTGAAGAAAGTAGAAAATAATTCAAGTATTGGTATTAACGAACTACCTCGGTTTAAACAGATCCTGTAAACTGTGAATAAACCATAAAGATGTAACGTTACATGATACCACCCCAGGTCTGGACTAGTGCTGCTACAACCACAGAGAAAGATGTAGACCAAATGTATAGCCTTTATTTACTCATATATGTTTTCTTAATCACCTAAAGCAGCGAGCATCAATTTCTGTAGGCCATAACCTAGAACGACCTCGTGTAACGTTTAATGTACATAAAATAATCACATCATGTAGTAAATATAATGTTAGGTAACGAAAAGGTACTCGGACCGACTGTATTAAAGAAATGTGTAACGAAATGGAAATATATATGTGTGTTTAAATAACATCAAAATAAGGCGGAACATTATAAAAGTTCTGCATTCAAAAGTTAGCAACGCACGAGGAAAAAACCTTTGTGAGTATATGCAAGGCCATTCTCCCTCCCACCCTACCAAGCCTGCCAGATAAGGAAGCTAAGGCCTGTGCCGCGCTCCCTCACCTCCCCCAACCAAGCTGGAGCCGCTTCAGAGAGTCAGAGGCCCCGGGACCGCACCCAAGGCCACAGCCCACCACCTGTGTTATTTACAGCACGGTAATAAACCCACGTTTTGAATCCACTGATCTACCAGCACCCTCTCGTAAAGTCCACAACCCTCCCCCTAGACCACCCCAAGAACGACCCCCATCACTGGGACAAGACACAGAGACCCATTTATATAATAACTTCTAACGCGGCAGACAGGCATGTACCAGTCGGCTCAGGCCCCAGAACTCAGCCCCTCGACCTAAAATACCGGTCAATAGGACACAGGTAAATCTCACCCCAACCGACAATCACCGGACCTCTCAAGAGGTGCATTCCTCATGTGTTGCGTTTATTTTATAAGACAAACTGCCGAGCGATTTATTGATGAACTTAGATGTCGTTTCTTGAATAACTGCAGTGTGCATGGCCTAGGGCAAACGAGTCAGGAAAGGTATTCATCTTTGTCACAGGCTGCCCCAGCATACCAACACCGCTCGGATGACCTCAAGCTGGCCTGCCAGGCCCAACCCAACCCACGAGGCTGACCAGTGACGTCCTCACGCCAAGACCAACCACGCTGCAGCAACACCTATAGTTAGTCGACGCCACCCAATCCCAATTAACTTGTGCCCCCTATAGTGTGTAGGTTCTGATGACGTTTTTTGTATTAGAAATACGCCTGTCTTTGCTATTGTCAGACAGAGCGCTCTCGGAGGTTGCAGAGTTCTTTGCATGCCCTATTCTTTGGATAAACTCCCACTTACGCTCACCCGCACTCTGTCTTGGTCTTATTCCCACTACGGGAGAGTCCCTTATTGTCTCTCATTGCGGGGAGGATCGTGCTGAAATTGGGGGCGCTTCCTTTCAGTGGTGACCCCGATAGCGTGATATCTCCAAATTATTTTTCCTAACTCCTTTCTAACGACCCCCTTGTGGCACGAGAATCTCCGGTCGAGAAGGGATACGCACGGTGAGCCGGCTCCGGGAGGCTGCCCGCCAACGGCGACCGGCACAATAAGAAGTGCGCACTCAATGAGAAAGGGTACGGGATCCCGATTGGAAAAAAATCCCCTTTGAGTGCCGCTCGCCGGAGCCAGGGGCTGACCGTTGAGTTACCGGTGACACCGCCTGGACGGACCCAGTTTCGGAGACTATCGGTTCAAGACGGGCACGTGAGTACTGAGTGCGAGCGATCGTAAAGGGGAAGGGAGGGGAAACGGTGAACAGGAGAACGGGGACAGGTAGAGGAGAAGAATAACGGGGGTCTACTAAAGACGGGTCTTGAAACTTTCTTTATCTTTTCTTTGCATATGGCCATTAGGAGTAAGAAATAAGTGAAGTGGTAGAAGTGACGGAAACCTAGCTCCGAAAGGGGGTGGAAGGCGGCGCCGCATAGTGCTATCTAAACTAGTACTGGGAATATATGAAGAAGTAAGAAATAAGTTATTGGTGTCTGGCAAAAGGAGACACCGGGAATATTTTTTAGTGATTGCTACTCTCTCTATTTCTTTTTTCCATTCCACGGGGCAGGGGAAGAAAGCGAAAAGGGTATAAGATAAATATACTTGTAGAAGAACTATAAAATAGGGAGCACATTTTGAGGAGTGGGGACTAAGTAGTGGCACGTACAGACGCGAACATAGCAACCTTAGCAGAAAAACAGGGACAGCTGGCCAGGGAGGAAAGGGAGGAAATAAGACGAGGTGTGAGTGGAAAGGCATTGTGATGGGTGCGCGCACCGTGTGAGTGTTGGAGACGATCGGTTGACCGCGAGGTGGCGCCAGAGAGTGTTGACCATAACTAGTACTTGATCAGTTGCAAGCGGAATCACATGAGAGTGTATGGGAATGGGAAGGAGATGAGCTATGGTGAGTGCGAAAGGATTTGCGCAGTGAATAAACTTGGGTGATAATATTTGAGACGTCCGCTCTTGTCTGTGCCATAAAGGTATACATACACATATCTACACCTAACTAAAAGTAAAGAAGGTGGACACGGCTGTGTGAGTGATTTAGAGGATGGGGGCCGAAACTCCCTTGTCACATATTTGTAAGAGCTTACCGGGATACGCTGAACGAATAAATAAATATCACGATCAATGGGTAACAGAATTGAAGGGGGAGGGTCTGCTCCAGATTTGGCCCGAGGGAGGGTCTTTTGACAAAAGCGTTCTTGATATGGTACGAACATGCATTAGCCTCAAGTATAAGGGGAAACAATGGCAAAATAGGAAGGAGATATTAGACCTCTGGAGATTGTTTGAGGAGGTACCCCCACCCAAAGCTCCGGCACCAAATATTGATCTACCTTCCACCACAGATAATCCATTGATGATTCCAAGAGAGGAAAAGGAACAGCCAAGTACAGCACAACCTGCGGAGGTGATTAGTTTGTACCCGATATTACCTAAACCAGCCCCCGCAGCAGGATACAGCGACCCTACGTATGTGCCTCCCCCCACAACTGGTACACCACAAAGACCAACAGCCCCCCCGCCATACGAAAGCACCAGAGAGCGCGCCCAGGGAAGCACACAGAGGGTGGATATAGAGAAGCTAACGAGTGACTTAGAGTCGAGGCTTACTGTGGCAAGGGATGAACTCTCAAGAATAAAAGACATATGTGAGCGCACAGCGTGTGCCCCCACACAATCAGGACGCACGTCTAGAGCGTCGAGCGAAGGTAGACAGATTGAGGAAGGATGGAAAAAGGGGGAAATACTGTTCAGGATTGAGGAAGAGCCGACACGAATAATAGAGGTAGGAGCAGTAGAAGGGAGCATTGGTGATGTATCACGAGAGAGAGGGATCAGAGAGGACTTGTTATGTGATGTCAGAGGAGGGTTGGATGACAGTGATAGGTTGAGTATGGCAGTGGGAGGGGAAAGCGAGGAAGTGGACGGTGCATGTTCGCTAGGGACTATAGACGACGAATGGATGGGACGACTAAGAAATAGGGTGGGGAAGATGGCGTCATTGGAGTCAGCAGCGACTAAGGAAAGGGAGGGTGCAACTGCAAAAGGGAAGTTACAACTTCCATTGATACACAGAGGGGGGGGAGACCAAACTATATACCATGGGCTCAGATGGATAAGGCTAATTTAATGAAATTATTGCCCCAGCTGTCAGGAGGGGCGAGCAAGTGGATATATGCATTTGAGAAACATACCGCCGGCATACCGTTGGCAGTAGGCGATGTGAAAAGCCTACTAGTAACCGCAGTAGGAGATCAAGCGGACAGAGTATGGGCTAAGGCTGGTTTCCCGGCCGTGACGTTAGATTGTGATCGTCATGATGGGGCTTCCTTTAATACAGTACGAGCAAGGGTGTGGGACGCGCTGCGGGAGACATTCCCAGATACCCCTGATTTACAGTCAGTAATGCAATGTACAATGAATGACGGGGAGGATGCTATGGATTACATTCTCCGGGTGCAGGAGATGTGGAGAGCGGAAACGGGCACGCCCTGGCACCAATCCACATCTCTATTTTATTTTATCATTAAGAGAGGGCTCCCAAAAGAGGTGCAGAAGGCACTCGATAAGATAGCGGGCGTTGAGGCGAAGGGGTGGCCAGAGATCCAAAGTATAATAGTGCACCATTGCAAAAGGATCAAAGAGAGAGAGAGGGAAGTAGCACAGAAAAGGTTGGCAGACGAGGCAAAGTTGGTACAATCAAAACTAGTGAAGGTTGCAGCAGCGGTAGCAGGGCTCCCACTCATGAGGGAGGGAGAGGAAGGAGAGGAGGGGCAAATAGCAATACAAGGAAGAATAGCAGCAAATTGGGCAGGACAAGGACAACGACAGTGGACTGAGCAGGAGCAGAACGGAGGTCCAACGTGGCAAGAGTGGGCCCCAAGAGGGGGAAGAGGTGGGTACCGGGGCCGAAGAGGAGGACAAGGGTATGGAGGAATGGGAGGTAATGGGTGGCAGGGTCCCAGAGGTCCACAGGGGAGCTGCTGGAATTGTGGGAGATGGGGGCACTACTCAAGAGAGTGCAGGAGCAGACAAAACAACGGGTTCCAGGAGACAGAACAGTACGGTCACCCCCACCCAGGAAGCCCCTACGGTCTCCCCATGGGACAATACCAACAACCAGAAAATGTAGGACAAAGAAGTAACGCACAACTACACGGACATCAGTACAGGACACAAAACCACCCACAGAATAATGACAATATGCAATACACGCCAGGTAACACTTTCGCCACAGTAGCTAACGGAGCACCTGCTCCCGCACCTTACAGCGGGGTGTCAGTAGTTTCGGGGAACATTTTTGATCAAGGGGGGGCAATGAGACACCCCGCATAGGACAGCCCACAGAGAGCACTTGCGTGTCCAGTACTATCTACGACCCACAATGCATCAGAGGAACCATTGATAGGAGCGCAGATAGGAGACAAGCAGTTCATATTCATGGTGGATTCGGGAGCGGAGAAATCATGCATTAGAGAGGGCCGGTTCCCGTTATCTAATAGAACGTTAGAGACGCAGGGGTTCTCTGGGGCTGTAATTGAAGTTCCTTACACAGAAGCATTGGATGTGACAGTGGGGGGTAAAACAGTGAAAGCACCCTTACTGTACTATGAACACTCTCCCATTAATTTGCTGGGGAGAGATCTCTTAAGCAAACTAAATATGACAATATCATTCACAGGGAGCGGTATCGTATGTTCGACGCCAGGCATATGCCCCCTCCGCATATTAGCAGTAATACACGGCCACACAATTATGCAAGAGATCAGAGGGTTACCAAGAAACGAGGAGATGTTTGTTGAGGGCATGAGAACATTGGCTCTCATAGTACCAGAACTAAAAAGGATGGATTGGAGGATTCCAGCCGAATTCCTCTTCCGCCCCATAGCAAGCCCCGACACTGCTCTCGGGTCAGTGGTATCGTTGGATTTACACGCAGTACACGTGTCAGCAAACAGAATATGTGTGATTGGCGTTGACATGGAAGGATGTGAGTGGCGGACAGTACTGTGTACAAATGCAAATATCCCACTGAGGGAGCTCTCGGACGAGGAGCTATTTTCAGACACTGAGACAGATGGCGAAATAGTGATGGAACTAGCAATGCCGTGTGACATTGTAGTTACAGCCAGAAAAACTCAAGTTGAATTAATGGCAGTAGTAGGAGCACCACATGCATTTTTTGATGACGACATGAGGTTAGTACCCACTAACATATGGACAAATGGCCCCCATGACGTGGGGTTATTACATGAGGTTCAGCCTGTGGTAATAAAACTGAAACCGGGAGCAATTATACCCCGGGTAAAACAATATCCATTGTCACGCGAAGCAGAAGAAGGGATCAGAGAGACACTAGATGCACTGCTAGCACAAGGAATAATAGTGCCCTCAAACTCCCCATGCAACACATGCATTTACCCGATTAAAAAGGCGAAGGGAGGTTCATGGAGGATGATACAGGATTTACGCCCACTCAATGATGTGATTCAGAAGGAGTTCCCTCTAGTCCCGAACCCATCAACAATACTGTGCAACATTCCGAAAACGGCATCCCACTTCACAGTTATTGACTTAAAAAATGCATTTTTCTCGATTCCCTTAGCAGAGGAGAGCAGGTACTTAACAGCGTTTACACTAGGGGGGAGGAGGTTCGAACACTGCAGACTACCACAAGGATATTGCGAGAGCCCAAGCATATTCAACAGGGTACTACATGAAGATCTGGGGAATTTGTGTGTAGAAAGCACAGTGATTCAGTACGTTGATGATTTATTGATCTGTGCACAAACTGAGGAAGAGTGTAGAAAGGACTCAATAACACTCCTGACATTATTGGCCAATAAAGGGTACAAGGTGGACAAGGGGAAGTTACAATACTGTCTGACCGAGGTCCTATACTTGGGACAGCTGATATCAAAGGATGGCAAGCGGATCATACCAGACAGGGCACAGGCGATTAGAGCAGTTGGGGAGCCCAAAACAGTAAAAGAGATGCAGAAATTTCTGGGTATGTGCAACTATTGCCGAGCATGGATATTGGATTATGCAGCATACACGAGGCCCTTGTTACAGGCACTAAAAGAGGCACAGCAGGAAAACAAACACATAGAATGGACAGAAGAGATGAACACAGCATTTGACTCACTAAAAGAGCTGATATCAAGCGCTCCAGTACTGGCAAATCCAGATTATGGGCGCGAATTCTTCTTATTTTCACACTGCAAAGGAACACTGATGACAGCAGTATTGACACAAAAGACATCGTTAGGGCACAAACCACTGGCTTACTATAGTGGCACCCTAGACGCAGTAATGCAAGGTCATTTCGCGTGCGAGCAATCTCTAGCTGCAGCCGCGTTCGCGATTGAGAAAAGTGCCACGATAGTGATGGGCTGTCCTGTGACACTGTTTGTGGAACACTCACTCTTTGCAATATTAGAGCGATCAAAGAGCACATTGACAACACAACGCGCCACAGCATATGAAATAATACTGTCCAGCGCAAACATCCACATAGTAAGATGTAAAACAGTGAACCCAGCCACATTCATCACAGAGGCGTGCACCGTAGAGGACATGCAAAACCACAACTGCGCTACGTTCACAGGTGACGAAGGTCAGGATCAAGTGATTTTTGAGAATGCCCTGAACGAGGGAGAGGTGTATTTCGTGGATGGGTCAGCATCAATAGATATGGAGACAGGAGAGAAACATGTGGGTATGGCAGTTGTACGATTAGAGGAAGATGAATACGAGACACTAGTGCAACACCGCCTCCCATCCCACTATTCAGCCCAAGCAGCAGAACTAATTGCGCTAATAGAAGCATTGCATGCCGCCAAGTGGTGCGCAGTGACAATATATACCGACTCAGCATACATGACAACGACAGTACACGGCGGGTTGGCACGGTGGGGGCGGAGAGGGTTCCGACGAGCAGATGGAACACCAGTTCAGCATGCAGAACTATTGAAAGAACTGATTGAGGCTCTGCAAGACCCCACGGCAGTGGCCATTGTAAAATGCCAAGCCCACACCACAAATACAGATTTTATATCTTTGGGGAACGCGGCAGCAGACGCCGCTGCCAAAGAAGCTTCGTATTTACAGAAAGGTGTAGTAGGAGAATACATGTTGCACCACACAGCAAGCCAAGAGGTCCCCACAGGATACAACATGATGCCCACACAGGAAATAATAGAGCTGCAAGAGGGAGCTAGTGCAGAAGAAAAATTGCTGTGGACTAAAAGGGGATGCAGCAAATCGCCGACTGATTTGTTATGGCGACAAAAAAGTTCAGGAAAAGCGGTAATGCCAGTCACATTGTTAGAAATAGCATTTCAACAACTACACTTTCCCGCACATAACGCAAAGCAACACATAATGGCAGAGATACAAGAAGATTGGTTTGCACCATGCCTCCATGAACACGTCACAAGACTGGCTTTAGAATGCACGACATGTCAGATTTACAACTCAGGTATGACATTGCGCACACTGAGAGGAACGATACCCAAACCAAATGGCCCATTCAGAGAGCTCCACATTGATTATGTAGACATGGGAGAAAGATGTAACGGGGCTCGCTACATGATTGTGGTTGTATGTCCATTTTCGAGATGGGTGGAGGCAGGCCCCTGTGCGCGCCCTGATGCGAAGGGCGCCGCGAAGTTCCTAGTGCGGGAAGTGTTCCCGCGCTGGGGGATTTGCGAAGTTATTCGCTCAGATAACGGCACGCATTTTGTTAATGAACTATTCAAGGAAGTGACTACCCTATTGGGAATAAAGCACAAATTATGTTCAATTTATCATCCTCAAAGTAATGGCGTAGTGGAAAAGATGAACGGTCTGTTAAAAAGCAGATTGTCAAAACTGTGTTTTTCCCTTAAAAAGACCTGGATGTACTGCCTGCCTTTGGCCTTGTTCGAGTTACGAAATCAGCCAAGTAAAGATCACCACTTGTCCCCGCATGAGATCGTCACGGGAAGGAGAATGCACACAGCGCATTCACCTCTCCGTGAACGTTCTGATGCACACAGAAGTGCAGCGATATTAGGAGAGGAGTTCACAGAGTACTTGAGAAAACTGACACGGGCAGCGCGCGTAATTGCAAAGCAACTAGCCCCCCCTCTACAAGAGAGGAGGGGAACACAACAGAAACAGAGACAATGCCTGAAAAACCATTACAACTAATGCCTGGTGACCTTATATATGTCCGAAGTTTTGTGCGAAGGTGGAATGCACCACGTTTCCATGGCCCTTATGAGGTAGTGTTTTGCACACCCACAGCAGTAAAGGTAAAGGGCCTACGATACTGGGTGCATTTGACAGACGTACGCAGAGCTTATAGCGCCGCGGAAGGTGAGGTACAGGACGAGGCACAGACAACTGCGGACAATGAAGTTGTGCAGAATGGATGATGGGAATTTTGTGTGCATTAAGTGTTGAACACTGAACACGAATGGCGCACGACATGTGTACTGAAATAAACCTGTGTATATACATATATATATAATTTTTACAACTTTTGAAGGTTTTTGTGGTCCTTTTTGGGTTTTGGAGAAGTTTTCTTTTTTTTCTCTCTCTCTCTCTCTCTCTCTCGACTTTTCTCTTCATGTATGAAATAATGTACTGATAGTAATATTTGTAAAGTTACCTTGTCTGTGGACATACCCCCTCCTTCACCCACTCCCATACTTTGCCGAAAAAATTTCACAACGTTCTAAATGTTTACATGCTTGTACTTAATGCACTTTTATGTCTCAAACAGGATTTACTATGGCATCGGATGGGCAGCCTGCAACTAATAGATTTGTTAGATTTAGAGAAATGTTAGTAGATAGATTGACATATTCATACGAATGCGGTTTATCAATGTGTGTTATTGTGTTCTTCATCTCAATATTTTGCCTAATGACACATTGGGTCATAGCGTTCATCTCTACTGAGATGAACGAGGGGGGAGGGGGGAGTAACACCACCCTTGCCCCTGGCACGAATTCAATTACAAATATGAATATTAAAGAAGGTGATTTTTTGATCTGGGA
This sequence comes from Ambystoma mexicanum, assembly GCF_040938575.1. Classification (NCBI taxonomy): domain Eukaryota; kingdom Metazoa; phylum Chordata; class Amphibia; order Caudata; family Ambystomatidae; genus Ambystoma; species Ambystoma mexicanum. Next base: position 216,725,094 of record NC_090921.1, on the reverse strand, counting down.
TGGATCCCGCCTTGTATGGGGTTACTACACTGCACCACCCACTGCTGCCCCGTCACGATCAAAAGATAAAGATATGGAAAATGACACAATGTCCCTACCTGAAATATATAACAGCCCCACTACCCTTCCCGCCCCGATACAAAACAGCGACTTGTTGTTTATTGAGGAAAATGGAAAAGTAATTACAATGACAGAACACAAGTCCCTATATGAAGAATTGGAAAAGGGGGGAGGGAATGAGAAAGGGGGGCCTATTCTTTCACCTATCGAAACTATAAGGTATAGGAGGGGGGAGAGAAGTAGGCGAAGAAGAGAGACAAGCAGGAGGGGGTATGATGAGTATTATGGGTTAGGATTAGACAAGATGGAAGGCCCACGACACCCCCACCAAGCAAATAAATGGTATGCAGATATGAGTACAACAGCTAAACAGACAACTAATGAAAGCTGCTATGTCTGTTCGCTCATCCCCCATGCATCAGGTACACCCAAAGTGTTGTTGCCAAGAGAATTGCCCATTGTGGATGCCCAATGTCTCCTTCATCTCACACTGTGTAGAATAAAGAACACCTTTCAAGCACACGATGTCTCTTTCAAAATAATACAGGACAACAAAACGTGCTATTCAAAAGCGTCTGGAGTGGTCTGTCCTAAAGAACCTTTCTTTGCAATACAAGGGACGCTGTTTTCAGAAAACAAATGGAAAGATGAAGAAGTACTGTGCAAAGCGGAAGCACTGAGAGGTGTCCAACCAGACAAGCTGCGATGGATGGAAAAAACGTGCTTACCAATATGGAAAGAACACATCTCTAAACTAACATGGGTAACAGCGATGGAGAAACCCTTCAAGCTACAAAGTGAAATACAAAACGAACTATGTTTCAAGGGAGAAGGAAAAGTGGCAATGGGAACGAACAAAAACTGTAACAAAACTCTCACCATCCCAGACATGAAAAAAGGAACAGCAGCACTAATGGACACATACTGGGTATGCGGGAATCAGGCTTACTTGCACCTTCCCCAGGCATGGAGTGGCAGCTGCTCAATGGCCACTTTGCATTCGGCCCTAATGGTGATTCCAGAAAGCCACGTCGACAAAAATAAAAAGACGCAAGGAAACATGAACAAGGACGAGACGTCTCCCACTGCAGAAGCACACCTCTATGTCCTGTCCTCCGGAGGGAAAGAAGAGGAGCGATCACGGAACAAGCGAGCATCAAACTACATATCACAAGCATCATCCGATTTATTGGCACAGATCCCAGACAGGTATCGCCTGTTCAGCTCCGTGGAAACATTTTTTGCCTCACTGGTTTCAAGTGTCCAAGCAAGAGCAAATGCAAAATGGCTTCAGATCACACGGTGGGAACTGATTCAGCTGGCCAATGACACTGAAGAAGGGTTCAACATAATAAAGGTGGAACTACGAGCTCTGCGACTAATGACCATGCAGAACAGGTATGTTCTGGACCTGCTAACAGCAATCGATGGAGGTGTTTGCCGAAAAATAGGAAGTGCGTGCTGCACGTTCGTACCTTCTGAAGACGCAGAAAATGGGTCCCTGTCCCACGTCATTGAAGCAGTCCATAACCTGGGAGAGAAAATGAAGCTGGAAGGTGGGGCTAAAGACAGCTCATGGTTCGACAATATCTTCTCCTGGGTTCCCTCCTGGCTTGGAATGACGATGAAATTATTGATACCAGTTGCGGTGGTCCTCCTCGTGGTGTTCTGCCTGTGCCAGGTGGGCCTTCGATGTTGTGCTAACGCAGTCCCTAACGGTGCGATGATGATGGTGACAATGGGCAACTCTGGTGGTACAATTAAGGCGACACAAGAAGTACATGTACAGACAGGACCAGATAACACTCCCAGATACCAGTTAGTGCCTATGTGCCGTGATAAGTACATAGTAGATAAACTATGGCACACCACTATCAAAGAACCCCGAGATGTGGAACTGGAATGGTATGAGGAGGTCTGGGTAGACTTGGAAGGGACGGGTGACTGTATATATTTAACATGTACCCCAGATGAGTATGCTAGAAGAGGTGAGAACTTGAGGGGGGTATGCAGAGCCTGGATGCCTAGAAAAGGAACACCTGCATGGGATGACGCAGTGATAGAGGAGCAAGAATGTAGAAGATTAGAAGAGCTAAAGAATTCGTTACTTTAGTAACGAAAGGGGGGAAATGTAGGGAAGGACTGGCCGCGAGGCCCTCCTCACCTGCAGCCTTCTCCCCAGGTGAGGACCATGACTCGGTGGCCATCCCCTCATGCCACCCGGGCCCAGGTGGAGGAGGGGTCACCCGCCGACGACATTGCCCACACATATCCGTTCCCTGCATATACCAAAATTCAGTTAGGCCTAGAAGCCATCTTGTTTAGCAAACATGGCGTGAGTTCAGCACACTGTAACGAGGCCCCCACCTTTGGAGGGCCTTTCATGCATCTCTGCCGCCGCAGTAGCCCTGGTAGATCCGCTGCGAGCGCGTTCCCATGAGAAAGTCGGATATGAGCTAACCCGAGATGCTAACACTGTAACATTTTTATCATCCACAATGTAATATTGCACCCTGCATGACCTGGTCCGCGAGGCCGGGGTGACGGGAAAAAAAAGCTGAAGCATCACTATCTGAAGAAAGTAGAAAATAATTCAAGTATTGGTATTAACGAACTACCTCGGTTTAAACAGATCCTGTAAACTGTGAATAAACCATAAAGATGTAACGTTACATGATACCACCCCAGGTCTGGACTAGTGCTGCTACAACCACAGAGAAAGATGTAGACCAAATGTATAGCCTTTATTTACTCATATATGTTTTCTTAATCACCTAAAGCAGCGAGCATCAATTTCTGTAGGCCATAACCTAGAACGACCTCGTGTAACGTTTAATGTACATAAAATAATCACATCATGTAGTAAATATAATGTTAGGTAACGAAAAGGTACTCGGACCGACTGTATTAAAGAAATGTGTAACGAAATGGAAATATATATGTGTGTTTAAATAACATCAAAATAAGGCGGAACATTATAAAAGTTCTGCATTCAAAAGTTAGCAACGCACGAGGAAAAAACCTTTGTGAGTATATGCAAGGCCATTCTCCCTCCCACCCTACCAAGCCTGCCAGATAAGGAAGCTAAGGCCTGTGCCGCGCTCCCTCACCTCCCCCAACCAAGCTGGAGCCGCTTCAGAGAGTCAGAGGCCCCGGTACCGCACCCAAGGCCACAGCCCACCACCTGTGTTATTTACAGCACGGTAATAAACCCACGTTTTGAATCCACTGATCTACCAGCACCCTCTCGTAAAGTCCACAACCCTCCCCCTAGACCACCCCAAGAACGACCCCCATCACTGGGACAAGACACAGAGACCCATTTATATAATAACTTCTAACGCGGCAGACAGGCATGTAGCAGTCGGCTCAGGCCCCAGAACTCAGCCCCTCGACCTAAAATACCGGTCAATAGGACACAGGTAAATCTCACCCCAACCGACAATCACCGGACCTCTCAAGAGGTGCATTCCTCATGTGTTGCGTTTATTTTATAAGACAAACTGCCGAGCGATTTATTGATGAACTTAGATGTCGTTTCTTGAATAACTGCAGTGTGCATGGCCTAGGGCAAACGAGTCAGGAAAGGTATTCATCTTTGTCACAGGCTGCCCCAGCATACCAACACCGCTCGGATGACCTCAAGCTGGCCTGCCAGGCCCAACCCAACCCACGAGGCTGACCAGTGACGTCCTCACGCCAAGACCAACCACGCTGCAGCAACACCTATAGTTAGTCGACGCCACCCAATCCCAATTAACTTGTGCCCCCTATAGTGTGTAGGTTCTGATGACGTTTTTTGTATTAGAAATACGCCTGTCTTTGCTATTGTCAGACAGAGCGCTCTCGGAGGTTGCAGAGTTCTTTGCATGCCCTATTCTTTGGATAAACTCCCACTTACGCTCAACCGCACTCTGTCTTGGTCTTATTCCCACTACGGGAGAGTCCCTTATTGTCTCTCATTGCGGGGAGGATCGTGCTGAAATTGGGGGCGCTTCCTTTCACTTCTCAGGAGGGGATGCAGGCTGGTTCTTAAGTACAGTGTAGTCCCTGAACCCCCACAAAGGAATGTCCACACACTGTATTACTGAAAACACAGTCTTTATATAATTAATATTCAAAGGTATATACATGATCACAATAACGCACTTTGTACTCGGAAGTCAATAATAATAAATATATACAATTCTAAAGTGGTACCCCCAATGTTATCGAATCTCATTAAAGTGCATCAACTGTACGGTTAAAATGTCACACAGATCAATAACGAGGAAACCAGCAATAGAGATAGGAAGGAACGCAAGGTGGTAGAAACAATAGGCAGAATTCTGACACCTACCGCTAGGCACAGCTCTGTGTGGAGATCCCCCCACCTGGGCAACCTGTAAATAAAGATATTTAGCACAAGCCCAGTCCATATATTGTTCAATAGTCTTAGTTCCTCCTATTAAGGTTTTACCCCCCCAATGTACCTGGTGGAGTAGAGTTCTCCGAAGATGCGTCGACCGATCCTTCTTGAGTGACTCCATTTAAAGCAGGAGCCACAGATCGTCGAGAGGTGTCGAGGAAATCAGCGTTCGGTGTTGAGGAATTGACGGCCCTTCTTGAGTGCCCTCCCTTTAAGGCAGGAGTCACGGGTCATCAAACGTCTGACTGTGAACAGGTTGAACTACGGCAGTGAAGTGGCAGCTTCGTTCCTAGCGGTGCTCGTCGACGACAGAGCGTTGGCGTCCTGCAAGGAAGAGGCGTGCGGGGCACCTCGGTGACGATAGTTCTGGACCGCAAAGAGATGATGAAGAACTGTGGCCCAGCAAGGGCGTCGAGTCGTCGGCGTCTCTGTGGTCTTTAGGTGGCGGGAAACCCACCGGCGGATGCTACTCGGCGTGTCGACGGTCAGGCCTTCTCCAGCGGGATAAAGCGGGTGACGATGCAGACGAGAGCGTCCGATGATCAAATGAAGTTCTTAGGCAAACGGGAGCACGGCGGCTCTGGTCGGTGACGGCGGTCATCGACAGTGGCGGACAACAGTCTGAGTGCTTCTCCTTGAGATTCCGCAGCAGTTCCTGTCTCGGGTCGGCAGCCTGTCGAAGGTCTGTCTACCAGGGAGCGTTGGCAAAGATCAGCTGTGCACGATGGTCCCTCGTAGCTCGGGAAGAGGGCGCCTTACAAGGTCCTCTCTGGGTCAGTCCTTGGAGGCACAGCAGCTTTCGGATTGTGAAGGAGAGCAACAGCAATTCTTCTCGTCCAGCAGGGCTTCAAGGTCAAGCTTCAGTTACTCCAGTTACTCGTCGAAGTGGACTTCAGCTTCTGAACACGATTCCTAGCAGTGAGCGGTCCCCAGATATACTGTTGATCTCTCATTCATTCCGCTGGGTCACACTCAAGCATCCAATCACGACTAAGGGCATTCAGGCAGTCAGGCAGCCAATCAGGCACACAAGGTATTCAGGTCATTCACTTCTCTCCAGACACTCACAACTAGTTATGTGTATTGGGACAAGTACCGAACCATTCAACACTCCAAGCTGCATTCATACGGGTTTCGGGCAGGGCTGTCTTAGTCATTGTGTCAACCACCAGATACTAGACATCCACAACACAGAATGTATATTCGTCACACACTCTATTCACCCATGTCCCACCCACAGGAGGTACCCACAACATACATCACCGGGAAGGCTCCAGCTAGTCTGGCCGGGCCTTCACAACAACACCATATATGGCACTTCCACCCATCAGCCAGTCAGGGGGAAGGGACAGAGTCAGGGCGTCCCAGGACTTTGGGAAAACAAGGTAATGGGTAATAGAAAGCAAGTGGCCACCGGGGCCATCTTGTTTTCCATCAGGAATCAACTGATCCCAATGGCAGGGCCGGGGTATCCCAAAATGGAGGATACTCCGCGCACCTGTCAAATTCAGCATGGAGCTGCCACCAGCCCATACCCTGCTCTGCGGGCCACCCACAGGTGCCCAAAAACATACACTAGGGGCACAGGGTTGTACCCCCACCCATGGGTGCCATAAGGGTATCCCACGGGTCCGTTCACCAAACCAAAAGAGAGAGAGCTGCACCGCCAGGAGTCTTACATAAACTCCTGCATGGAAAACACGACAGAACCCACGATAAAAAGCAGTAAAGGACAAGGATACGGAGGCCCTGTCCCTCCGATGTATTTCCAGCATCACACATAGCACCATGTAGCATTGTTGTGTTGCCTTCTTAAGTGGCATTATGACTTGGTGACAATGTACATGTGCACAGATAACAGCTTTTCTCAGCATAATGGACCTATGAAAGGATTTCTGCCCTTTCGTAGAATATAAGGGATCTCTACGTAGAGGGTCTGCCTGTGGTGCAATGAAAGCATCACAAATGCCTGGATTATAGTCTCCACGCTGAGCCCAACCCCCAAAGAAAACACAGTGATAATGGTGGCTTCTTTGGCATGCGTACCCGGACTTTGACTGGGGAGAACCGAAGTGGAGGACATCAGTTGTTTCTTGTGCTGCCTCCGTCCAAGTCTCAAGCAATTCTCAGATCCCCTGTTCCTCCAGTAATGTTGCCATATGACCCGCGTGCCTAGACAAAGTATAACAATACCTTCCAAATAGTGCGAGGGCATGAGCATTTAATGGGAACACATGTTATATGGCGAGAGTACCTGAGTACAGAATGGCAATATCTACAAAGGCATGCATATGTAGGTATGTAATTGCAACAGCCAACTAATGTTGTGGGTTCTTGGGCACATAAAGTTAACCTCTGGCAAATAGTTGCATGCGGATGGAAAGCTCACGTGCAAAGTGCTGGTTTTCAGAATGGGAAAATGCAATGAGAGAAGTTTGAAACCATGGTGGCACTGACTAGGCCCTTTTACATTCTGTGGAGTGGACATTCAATTGGGTGCCTTCGGTGGGTGAAATAATATTGACATATACAGAGCTTAGAAGTGCTCGATCAACTACAGGCTCTATAAAAATCACCAAAATAAAATTATCAGATACAAATACAATGCCAACATATTGAAATTACTAGTAAATTGTGGTAGTTTCTGTTGACTGATTTCCAAAGTTGGCCATGTGTGTAAATACCTGGCAATAATGCAGGTTCCTTACTGCATGATGAAAATACCCATCATAGCATTTATATTAACATATCCTAACTAAACATGATCATTACTTGGACATGCAATTGTAATGCTAGGCAATTCATAAATGTACATGCAATCTTAATTCCTAAAATAGAAAGAAAGAAAAACATTTTCCTAAACACATGTCAAACCTGTGGACTTTGTCATTAATTGTTGATACAATGGTTGCTTTCTAACCTTGCACATACATTTTTTCGCACTACATAAATCACACACACAGATGCATTGTTTTTTTAATAACACATTTTATTACATTTTGTGCGGTAATACAAAAACATACAAAACTCAACCATATAACTATGCATACAAATGATAGAGTAGTACAAGCGGTTATAATCTGGATATAGGCAAACGTGAAAACACAGTTGTTGTGAAATATGGATGCAACTAAGACATCACGTGGCCGTTTACATACTGGTCCTTCTCAAGCAGCCTCAACAGGTGATGTTATCGTTTGTGTCCTTGGCAAAGCTGCGCGACAAAGCACCTTGCCCATTCTGGATCAGAGTTACAATGTCTGTTCCCATTTACCCCAGATTTTATCTGCTTTGCCCGGACAGTTTCTAGCTTGGTAGACTCGGCGTTCCATTAGGATGACGGCATCCACATCTGACATCCATTGGTCATATTTCAGGGTAACTTCTGAGCCCCACAATTGTGCAATGTTCCTTTTGGCAATTCCTGTGGCTGACGAAAGAAGAATCTTTTCGAGGCGAGACAGGTCTACTGTATCCTCAATACCCAAAAGAAGGAGTTTAGGGTCTGTAGGGATCGGTCGGCACAGAACTTTAGTGAGTCTTTCGCTACACTTACGCCTGAAGTGTTGTATACATGTACATTGCCAGAGGATATGATAGAAGGTCCCTTCTTCCTGTTTGCAGCGTAGGCATTTGGGGTCAATCGTTTTACCCCACTTATACAAGGATACTCGGGGATAATATATCCTGTGAAGGATCTTCAATTGAACGAGCCTGATTCTTGCAGAGATGGCAGAGTCTCTAGGATAAATCAGAGTCGAGATCCAGTCTTCGGGTAATATTGGGCCCACATCGCATTCCCATTTCATCTTCAGATTCAGCAGCTCCTTTGGGGCAAATGAGGAGATAGCGTTGTACATAGTAGACGTGATCTTGTTATTCACACTGTCCATAACTATGTTCCTTTCCATGGGCGTACATTCCGGCATGTCCGCCATTTGGGCCCTATGTAAGGTGAATGCATGTTTTAATTGTCCATAGTGATAGTGTTCAGTATCCGGGAGACCATATGAAGCCACAAGCTCGGGAAACTGTATCAGCTGATCATTCACGAATACCTGCTGAATGGTCGGTATGCCGGCTGTTGCCCAGTTCGGCCATTTCGGAAGGTTGCTGAGGCTCGAGAGGTGAGCATTGTTCCAGATGGGTTCGACTGGGGTAATTTTATTGTCCCATCCTAAGTGTTTATGTACTTCCCTCCACACCAGGGCTGTATGTGCTACTATTGTACGTTCAGGAGGGCGAGTCTGTGTACAGTAGAGGGTTTCAATCGGGGACATGCCGTGTCGTGCAGCAAGTTCGGCTTTTATATGGGGAATGGACGGGTCTCCGTGCAATATATCATTGACTGTCGCCATCTGCGTCGCCCAGTAGTAGACCTGGATGTTTGGAAGTCCTATTCCCCCCTCTCAGACTGAGCGTTGGAGAGTTTTAAGGGCAATTCTTGGGTGTTTCCCACCCCAAAGGAGTTTACGTGTTGTTCCATCTATCCTACGGAATTCTTCGGTGTGGACATGAAGAGGGGCATTTTGAAGGATGTATAAGAACCGGGGTAAGGCCAGCATCTTAAAGAGCGCTGCCCTGCTGAGCAATGACAGTGGCAGTGCTTGCCAGTGGGCTGCATCCTGCTCATATCTTTTAACTAGTGGATGCAGGTTCTGTTTTACATACCTATCCAACCCATTGGTGATTAGAATGCCCAGTTAGCGGAACTGGGTGGTTTCGACTTGATATGGGAAGCCCGATGCTGGTATGCAGTCCACCCCTTTCACCGGGAACAGCACAGATTTGGACCAGGTTACTCTAGGTCCACTGAAGGCACCATAGTCAGTAGTTGCGTGACCACAGGGCAGGAGGTCGCTGGGTCTCCCAGGTATACTATAAGGTCATCCGCATAAATGGATATCCTATCTTCCCAGTTCAGCCCCCATCTGAAGCCAGTCCATGTGGGGGTGTCCCGCAGAAGGACTGCCAGTGGTTCCATTATTAGTGCAAACACCATTGCCGAGAGCGGGCGACCTTGTCTGGTTCCCTTCCCTAAACGGATATTACGCGAGGGCCATCCGTTTACTCTGACCTCTGCCATTGGATTGTTGTAGAGGAGTTGTATCCATTTTATGAACGGCTCCCCAAATTGCATCTTGCGCATTATTGCCCATAAGGTCTCCCAGTGAACTGAGTCGAATGCTTTTTCGAAGTCTATGGCCAACAATGGGAGTGATTGTTGCAAAACAGGTGCTCTCTCCAGCGCCAGATGCAACCTACGAATGTTCATTCTCGTGGACCTTTGAGGCATAAAGCCGCATTGGTCAGAATGGATCAGTGACGTAATGACCACTTGTAGCCTATTGGCTAGTATTTTAGCTAGTATTTTGGGTTCACTGTTGGTTAAGGAGATGGGTCGCTAAGAGGTGCATTCCTCTGGGGGCTTGCCCTTTTTGGGGATCACCACAATGGTGGCTTTACGGAGGTCTGGTGGGAGCTCGCCCATAGTTAGGGAGTGTTCAAACATATTGAGCAGGTGAGTGGGTATATCTAGGTGATTCAGCTTCTTCCAGATGTCAAGTGGGAACCCATTGGGACCTGGGGTCTTGCCTGTTTGAAGTTGGGCAATGGCTGTTGATATTTCGTCAACAGTGATTTTGTTGTCTAGGGTGGTGGCTTGTTCTGTGGTGAGTGTTGGGAGAACAATGTCGTCCAGTGTGGTGCTGACTACATCATTGATGGGGGGCTTGTAGAGGTTCTGCAAAGCTTTCTGCGATCTCCGCATCGGAGTAGACAAGGTCTTCATTCGAGGTTCTGATGCACTTCACCTTCTGTTGTCCTGCGTCGCGCTTCTCCAGCCATGCGAGCATTCTGCCTGCCTTTTCCCCCGTTTCGTACAGACGTGCTTTCATAGCAATATGTGCCTTTTTGGCACAGTCTAAGGCTAAATTGTGGAGCCTCCTCTGTGCCATTGTAAGGGCTCTGTTTGTCTCCGGGGTGTCTCTGGCAATGTGATCTAACTCCTTGGACGTGACTTCGCTTTCAGCTTCGGTGATTCTCTCACGTTGTACCTTCCTTTTTGCCGATGTCCACGAGATGATTTCACCGCGTAGGACTGGTTTGTATGCTTCCCATAGTGTATTGGGATCGTCAACCGAGCTTGCATTCAATTCAAAATAGGTGGAAGTAGCTGCCTCCATCTTTTCTTGAAGGTCAGGGAACCCCAAGTAATAGGTATTCAGCCGCCACAAGGGGGGCGGTCGTGGTCTCGCCGTTTCAAGTTCGAGTAGCAGTGGGGAGTGGTCGGAAATCCCCCGCGGGAGGAAGAACGCGCTGCATACTTTATGAATATTTTGGCATGGTAAGAAGAAATAGTCTATTCTGGACATTGAAGCGTGGGCCCCGGAGTGGAAAGAGTATTGTCGAACTTCAGCATGTAGGTCTCTCCACGCATCACACAGGCCCAATGCTGACACGAAGGAAGCCAATTTGGTAGTGGTGGCGGGATTCCTGGCTCTCAGGTGTGTGCGATCAAGGATATTGTTCATGACTTCATTGAAGTCCCCTCCCAACACCCATGTGTCTGCAGGGTTTGCTGCCAGGATGAGGGTAATTTCGGTTAGCAGATCATTAAGGAGAAGTGACGGGGAGTATATTGCCATGAGTGCTAGGGTTTGGTTCCATAGCGTTCCATAGCGTGGCTTGGATGTGTACATAGTGGCATCCTCTGTCTTGTAACGTGTGCGTGATCACAAGCGGAAGTCTTTTATGGATTAATATGAGCACCCCACTCGCACCCATGGAGAAACCAGCGTGCACCGCTGTACGGTAGTTTGATCTATGGAAGAATTTGTACACATTTCCTGCAATGTGTGTTTTGGACAGAATATCCGGGGAATGCCTATTTAGGTGCTCCAGCACCAGTCTTCTTTTGATGCTGGATCCCAGCCCATTCACAATCCATGACAGGATCTTGAGCCTTCTTTGGGTTGAATTCGTCTCAGATGCTATTGGCTGTAGATTCGCGCATGTGTTTCCTCGGTTGCATACGCGGCAGTTGTACCGCGTTCAATCTGTACAGTATACTCATTGTGTCTTTGCATGCTTAACATTGAAAACAAAGAAAAACGTCCTCTGCAACTCCCCCCACCCCACACTCTACCCCCAACTGAAGCATCTGTCGACCCATTACAAACATACAGCGCATTAAACCTTCAACTTTTGATTCATCGTCTTGGTTGGGGAGCGGCTATTCGGTCAGCCGCCAGCCTGGATATGTCTTATGTCTTAGCTTCCATTATGGAGCGTGAACTCCGTTGCATTACTTATGCGATGCTTCAGGCATCCACCCTGGCTGTTGTAGCTCATTATGTGTTTTCCTGGTGCTGGTTCTCAATTTGTTGCTGCTGTTGCAAAGCCACATCGGGTGGGTGCTCAGGATATGGTCTATTGCGTTCTCTTCTCCCCCTCTCACCAGGGCCCCAGTCTCCATCTATGTGCCTCTCGGCCCAGCTCCACGCCTCCTTGGGATCTGTGAAATGTACCGATGTACCCTTATGGTAAATCTTAAATTGAGCTAGGAAGATTAATCCGTATTTGACCCCCATTGAGTGCAGGCGCTTCTTGAGCGTATCAAATGACTGACGTGCCTTTTGCACCTCCTTGGTAAAGTCAGGGAAGAAGGCTATTTTCGATCCATTATACGTGATTGTCCCTTTTGACCTCGCCAGCTGCAGCACCGTATCCCTGTCTCTGTAGTTCAGAAATCTTGCGATAACTGTGCGCGGCGGTGCCCCCGGGGTGACCCTGCCGGTTGGGATGTGGTGGGCCCGTTCAACGGAAAAGAATTTTGAGAAGGATTGCGCATCATATGTGTCCATGACCCATTCCTCGAGGAATATTTCCATACAATCCCCCTCCGCCTTCTCGGGAAGGCCAAGTATGCGAACCTTGTTTCGCCTGGATCTGCCTTCGCTATCGTCAACTCTAGCCTCGAGGAGCTTGATGCGTGCCAACATGCCAGACACATTGCGGTTTATCCCCCGTAGGCTGTCTTCAGTTTCCGAAATTCGTGCCTCCGCCTCCCCAGTGCGTGAAGTCAGCTTTTGCAGGTCATGTCTTAGTAGGGACACGTCCACACCGATACTGTCCATCTTTTTCTCCATAGAAGTTCTGGAGCTGGCAATGGCACCTCTTAGGGAGATATCCTCTTCCAGGCAGTCCGACTCAGATATTTGCGACCTCTCCGGGGAGCGAGTCAATGGCGTGGTAGCGTATTGTTCAATTCTGCTCTGTGTGGAGTTCTTCCTGGGTTTATCTTTCCCCATTTTCAGGTATTGGCAGGGATTCGCCCCGGGCGGGACAGAAAGCAACAGTGGCGGGGCAGGAGGCTGATATTGCTGCTAGGCCAGGAGTGTTGTCGTCGAGTCCAGGCATCGTGTGGGCGGAACACCCGGAGATCTGCACCAGTTGTGATGTTATCGATCCAGGGACACTTTGTGATTGAGGCGCCCACCAGTCACCGAGACCCACACGGGATTGTCCTGGATATGGTCCTGCACACACGTGCGCTCAAGCACTAGTAGTCACACCATGCTGTACAGCAGCACCACGCAATCCACCCTCGCTGTAGGTGCTTGCCCTGTGCAGCTCAAGGAGGTGACAGCATTTCGGGGCTCCAGTTCTTTCCCAGGTGCAGGGGTCACCCACACAACGGGACCTCTCGAGTCCGTGCACCCATGCAATTCAGGAGACGAGTGATAGTCGGTGGAGGCCTAACGGTTTCGTGCTAGTTGCAAACATGTAGTACCACGCATTCTATTGAGACTGCCCAGTTCGTTTCCTTTGGTGTGGAGTGGACAGTGGTCCCGTGGGTCTGTGTCAGATGTGCTTACAGCATTACTCTCCGCCGTTCGAGTGGGGCGGCCACAGGATGTAAGATTTTGCCTGGAGTTATTTTGAGGATGAACTTGCTCGTGGGACCAGACCCGTCCTGGGTTAATATTATTCTTGCGCTTTACTCGTGTGGACACTGTGTCTGGTCCACAAGTGTTGAGCCGCTCCTTCTCCCCCTTCACTTCTCGATTTAAGACTGGCGCCAGTGGGGTTTCGGTTACTTATGATTATGATTCAGAGTAGAGCAGAAAGGGCTTGCACACAGGCTCGTGGGGTGATGTACACAGCAGGCATAGGGTTCGATCATGCACCCCACTACAACGGCATGACAGTCTCGGTTGCACTATTACTTTCACAGTCTTGGTAGCACCAGCACGATTTCGAGGGCAGTCCTGCGTTTATGTGCGTGGTCACTGCTGTTGGAACACTGCATGTGAGAAGGGTGGCTAGTGCGGCTTGCCTGGCAATGTAATGTGCCACATTAATTGGTCCTTATCTCACATAATTTTGGAGGTGGGCTGACTGCGATGCGGGGGGAGCCCAACCTCCACTACTCCCTCCCGGTGATATACTTTGTTTTGTGCCCCCCCCGTGCTCTGGATTTCCCAGTGTTCAGGTACAGATGGAGTGACCCCAGGGGTTGCAATGTCTCGCGGGGGTGGGGAGGAAATTGGTTGAGATGTGCCCACACCGATCGATCACCCTCTCCTTATCGCTGTTTTCGGTGTATCCCTCGCGGGCAGCTGAAAGCGCAGGCACCGCACCGCGGGTTTGGCGGGCACTCTACGCGGAGCGGAGCGCCCACAGTTTTGCTTTGGGGGCGGTTATGGCGGAAGGCCCCCGCATATCGTCTCGGCAGCAGCGTCAGCTGGGCTGTTCGTATCCTCTGGATTTCAGGGTTCCGCTTCCCACTTAGGATCACCGGCCTCTTGGGCGCTGCAACTCTCCGTCTCCGCTGCACAGCGGAGGGGGAGACCGCCCATCTCCAGGTGCCCGCTCGGGCGGGAGACGAGTGCAGAGCCACGCCGGGACACGGAGAGGGGGCAGGGAGCAGCGTTGATCACAGTGACTCAGCACCCTTGTTCGCAGCAATACAGAGAGCGCTCCGATGGCTCTTCGCTCGCTGTGTCACCGATGTTATGGGGCTCCCCCACAGGATGACTCTTGCTCAGATGCGCTGCGTCCCAGCTCAGTCGCGGTGGCCATTTTGTCCGTCTTACGCAAAGCGGGGCCCACTTTCTCCAGGCGTCGTTGCCAGGTTTTTCCATACCGTTTTCGGTCCGGAAAAGGGCAGTGTAGCGCGGCTGTCGTCCTTGCTTCACTGCAGCAGTTTTGGCCCTCACAGGGCAATGATTATGGCAGGATTTTACCAGGATCTGGCTGGCGGCACCGGACCGATGCGAGATCACGTCTGCATCGTCCGCTTGCTGGCCACGCCCCGCACAGATGCATTGTTGATTTCAATGTGTTAACTGGCCTATAAGTTGAAGACCTAATGTTTCCTTTCTATATAGTTTATTTAAAAGCATAAGGTTGTGTTAGCATGCTCAGAAAGTACACTATTTCTGTGTCAGGAAACGCATACGGAACCATCAGGCGTCCCAGCCATTTCCTTTCCCTGTCTCTGCAAGGCATGCCATTCCAGCAAACAGGGTCGCGCTAAGGATGAAAGCTAGTCCGCAAAACAGCATTGGCAGGAGGGCATTTCCAGGAGCTAATTACCGCAGGTATCCACACTACAGGCGTGTGGTGTTGCCATGGCGACTCTGGCCTCGTACGCGCCTGCTATCACGTACGTCATTCCGACTTCCATCACGTGTTCCCCCTGCCAGTACGCTGCTACTTAACTCCTCCCATGCCCACAAGCGGTGCTTCTGATCATCCAGACTGTCACTAACGTTCGTGTTTGGATTTTGCATTTCCTGGACCTTCGCCTGTGTCACGGATTCTGCTTTGTCTTGTCCTTAGCTGCCTTGTTGTCTTACCGGCTTACGACCATGGACCACCTCTTGACTTGTTTCCGCATTGAGCCTCTGGCTCCTGTGCTTACTGCATTGTTGTTTTACCGGTTTACGATCATGGACCGCCTCTCGACTTGATTCTGCATTGACCCTCTGGCTCTGGTGATTCAATACGATTCTGCTACCTTCAGGACTCCTCTCCCTCTTTTGGACCTGTTTTAGTGAACTCTTGTTACCGTCAGGGATTGCTTCAAAACGTGTTATTGGATTCGGACTTTAAGGCATTCCAGAACTATTGTTAGGTGTCCTCGTGCCGGCGGGAATAGGCCCCTTTAGCTGGACTAGAGACTGCCTCATCATCATCATAGGCGTGCTCGTGCCGGCGGGAATAGGGCCCCTTCTGCTGGACTAGAGACTGCCTCATCTTCATCATATGCGTCCTCGTGCCAGTGGGGTAGGTTCCTATCCGGATCACCATCAGAAGGAACACTAGGTCCTGCTCTCTTTGAGAATTCGCATGTACTACTCCCACATTGGATGCCCTGGTAAGAGTTAATTGCTTATTCTTCCATAATTGTTTGCCTTATTGCCCTATTCCAATTATAATTGGATGTGTTACCATCCACAGAGTTGATCTTGTCCACGGTGGATGGCCAGACTGATATAGTCCTTCTTTTGTGTTGACTACAGTATTATTCCAGGTCAGTCATCTGGCGGCATATGTGTTCTTGTACCACAGTTCTAATATAAGTGTTAACCTTGCATGTTTTTTCCCTACAGCCATCGGGATTCCAGTGTGTCCACAACATCTTTCAACCAATTGAGTTCTCAGTCTGTCCTTTCGTACTCCTGAGAATTATATTGGTGGGAAGAACTCTTTTACTTCACAATGAGTTCAATATCCCAGCGCTCAGGATTCTCACATTCTGAGGGTCTTCTGTATTTGAGTATTGGCAGGGGGACTGATGTCTATTTTGTCTATTCTCTGTAGAAAAAGTGACAGCATAGGTTTACATTTCCTATACTGTCAAGGGTTGTATGACACTCTTTATGCCTTATGACTGGTGTTAACTGTTGGGGATCGCCACAAAGTTATGTTGTTCTTCAACAGTTCTTCATATCCAGTCTTAAGACTTTATTGCTTTCTGTGGTGAATGACTACTAGTATTAAATTAGAAACCATGCTTACCTCATCTTTTAGTAAAACTTTAATTTGACATAGAATTCTGGGTAATGCAAATGCTGCCTCTGCAGATTATTTGTGATTCTCTAGTTTGTTTTGATACTCAACAGGAAGCAATAACAGTCCACGGCCTCATTCCGAGGTGGGCGGTAAGGGGTTAACGGCGCTGGTAAGGGTGCCGGTGCCGTTAACCCCTTACCCCCGCATTACGAGGTCCTTTAGCGGGTCCCGCTAAGGGCAGCTGGTTTTACCAGGTGCCCTTAGTGGGAGCCGCTAAAGGACCAGCATGCTAACAATGGGCCCGTTGTTAACATGCCCATTGTTAGCATGGTCCCCATTCCCATTGAGCCATATGGGGGCTCGAATGGGAATGGGGATGGGTTCCCTGAATGGGGAAATAGCGGGTCCTCCAAGGTTGGAATATCCCGGTAATTCCCCATTCAGGGAACCCGAACCCGGTATGCGGTAAGGGAGTAGCCATAGTGCTAATAGCACCATGGCTACCTCCAACCTCGGAATGAGGCCCAATGTAAGATTACACATCCTATGTTCTAAACATCTGGTTCTGCGGGGGCTGTGACAATACATGAGAGAGTATTGTTTTTCTTTGTTCATGTAAACATGTATAGATTTTATTTATTGGGAAGGTTTTGCCTGAACCAGCATCAGCACTAATGTATAGGTTGATGTATGTAATGTATGCTTTAATAAATATTACAGCTGCATGTTTTGTTTTCATGATGTAATCTGTGTTCTATTTTTTCAGTAACTTCCAGGTAAATGCCAAAATGTTCATCATTTGACTGTGATACATGTTCTGATAAATAGTTTTCTGATTGCTTGGACTGTACCGTGGCATTTCCCACCAAACTCATTGCTATTTCTGCTTAATTTTAAATAAGTGGTTCTTGGTTCCATCTAAGGTATGACTGACTCCCTTTGATAGTCTCTTTACTTTTTTTGTTTTCATTTGTTTTTCTTTGGTGAAGCTCATCTTCTAACATTTGTTTGTACTATTTACATTTGTCATTTGTAAGGCTGCTTTCAATTGCCTCGAAAACAGCTGGAAATGTAACATACAGTCCTATTAATTCCTCTTCTTTTCTCCAAAGTTTGAATAACTGTAGTAGAATCATGTAATATCATTGCTTGTGGTCTGCATATCTGAAAGATAGAAGTTTTACATTGTTAATGAAACTGGGTTTGCAATGTCTCAGTACACATCTCTTGCCATATGAAACTACAGCTGCAGTTGTTTCATTTGGAGGGGCTTTTATTGAATTTGTAGTATTGGTCTGTTTCATACAAAACACATGATTTCCAAGGAATGGTTGAATAGTATGTGTCGATAGCAATAGTTTTAAGGATGTCTTGACTGCTGGGATTACCTTCAGCTAGACATCCAATTTCTTGGAAGGATTTTAGTAGTCTCTTTCAAGGTGAAGCTGGACCAAGGTTCAACTAGAGAATGTTTTCAGATTGTCCATACAAAAATGAGTCTATTAAATTATCTGGGGATTTATATGAACCCCATTCTCTATGGGAGAATATTTTTATGCCAAAGTTCTATAGTTTTTGTGAAAGTGTTTTTCAGATGAAATGTCATCCCACAGATATTTTCTCTCAGTTTTATCAGTTTTGGTGAGATAGAATGGAACATATCCAGAGACCTCAATTAAATTGTGTGTGACATATTGACCCTCTATATTAGCATTGCACATGGTTACAATTATGGGATCATAATCGTTGTATATATCTTTTTATTGCAGTTTTTAAAATGAAAAACAAAACAAGAGCAACGCCCTCAATGTGAGAGGCCTCCACAATGTATACCCAAAAGAGTCATCATTATCTTGGAACTTTTCTGAAAGTCCTCTACAACCCACATCAGAGAGTAAAAATTAAAACAGTGTATGTTTGGGTGGTAGAAGCCTGACCAGGCCCTCACCCCATATGGAACAATACATCTTTAAGATAAAAATAAATGTCAGTTTATTTCCTACATATTGCAATAAACAATACCACCATATCCCTAGCCCGCATTAAGTTAATTATTATCTCCTTACAGATCTTATGCAGCAGCCTCAGAGTCACTAAACATTACATTTCCCTATATGATACATGTAGTATTGCATACCAACCCCACTCCCTTGACCCTATGTGGAGAAATAAGCCCAAGCAAAGGCCACCCAGATATACACTTATACGATAAGACAATACTCGATAGCCAATACACGGCACCAATGAGACTGGACAGTAACACCTTTTATTTTTGATACCCTTCCTCCATCAGTGAAATATATTTGTAATGAGCTTTGATCTACACAACAGCCCAAAACAAGATAAATAAACAAAGGTGTTACATTCTTAGGCTTACCCAGTCAAATTAAATGTAATAAATGCTTGAACTTCTATCCCTTCATCCCTTGTCTATGCTCGTTGTGGCTTTCTCTGGGATATTAACTATATAGCTATCTTGGTATCCCAAAAGATACATTCTTTATCTTTCCAAGGAACCTTCAACTTGGCAGGTCTGAGCAAGCGTTCACACCTTGAGCAAGAAAGGATTTATTTAGTACATTACATTTCCTCCTTTTTCTCTGTTGCAGGCACCAAATCAGGAAAGAGAAGAATCATGTGTTGTTGATATTTCAGACTTTCCTTTGCAGCTGCTGGATTCAAGATTCTCTTCCCAACTAGAGTAACCGATAGTTTCACACTGGCCATTGGTCCAAATATCAACTCTGGAGATGTATTGGAGGCTTGTGTCTTAATTCCATAGCATTTGTCAACAAAAATTGTTTTTTCATCTACCTCTAGGTTGAGCAAACCTGGAGCCAATTGGTGATAAAGGTAATTGGGTTGTCCTACTCCATGCCAGAAGGAAGGCCAATCACCCTAAATTGCTTAGAGCTCACCACATTTTCAATGTGTTCAAGTTTAGATTCCATCATTTTATTTCCCTTAATAACTGCCTTCATTTCCTTTCCTATATGCTTCAACTCTAGGAGTTGTCTACTATGATATGCAAAAAAGTCTGATTTTGCTCCTTTGTCCTTTCTCTTGTGCTTCCTCGTTGCCATTTTTCCTTTCTTGCCTGAAGGGTAGTTTATTCATGAGTCTGAGAGAAAATAGAGCAAAGCATCCTGGGTAGTGGTGTGAATAATAAAATATTTAAATAATTGCCTGCCATACACCCTAGTAGCAGTTTGGTATGGTCATCAACTTAGGTCAAGAAAAGCCTTTTAGAAAGTACAAGCGTCATACATCACATTGCCCATCCTTCATGAAAGCTCCTATTGCTACACATCTCATCTAGTGTTAAAACAGTCCAGCCCTGAACAAAAGTAGCCACCTCCAATTTGGCTACACTGCCTATACTTAAAGGGGTGTAAATTACACATATTCCCAACATTAATAACGATTTATGTTGCCTCACTGTAACCAAGGGCTCAGCCTCCAAGGCACTCTCCAACTCTCTGCCGCTGACTTAAACCTGTGTCTCCCTGAGGGAAGGACAGTGGAGAAACCGCTATCTGTCAAAAGGCCCCCAGGATTATCCGAACATGCCCTTCTGGTTCCCATTCCATGGCTCACTCCCTACCCAGCGCTCTAAATGGTGCAAAAGCATGTGGCTCCCTTTTAGGTCTAATGCATCGCGCATCTCAGTTTTGGTAATTCGTGTACTCGGGCACCTCAAATAAATATCTCCTGAAGCAATTGTCATCCTGCAGATGGTCTCCAGCAATGTTCCTTCTAATTATTTTTGGCTGGGTGCACCAAAGAATAGTTGTGTGCAGGCTGTTTTTCAGTCATGTGTGCAAGTGAGTGATGCGCTGGTGGCGGTCGGCCCTTGCGGCCCGCCAGTGAGCAAGTGCTTAGTGATCCACACTGTGCAAGCGAGGAAAGCGAATTTGCGGCACAAAAAACTTTATTTCAAGGGAGATTTGGGTGCTCTGTACTCCTCCTAATACTGTACTCATCTGATATTGTGTATCATTAAATCTAAACATTAGCAATATCTTTTGTTTTATGATGGATTAGTACAAAAAGGGAGTCTGGTTCTTCTGTTAGTGGGACACAGATTCTGCCTCACAAATGAATATTAGCAGTAGTACAGCAATAGCTCTTGCATTCTCAGTTAACTAAACATATGGAATTTCAAGGAAGTGCTTTCTATTGGTTTAACGAAACAAGAAGTACATGACCATGATTAATGACAAAGACGACTTAAGAGAGGGTGTATGGATAACACTGGACAAAAATAAATAGCACTAAATCATTTAACGTCAGATTGTTCCAGAAATCAAACCTACAGTCTCAGAAAGTCTGCCAAGAATAGGGTGAAAACAGCCTGATAAGAGGACACGTAGGTCCTCATCACGAGTTGGGCGGGAGCCCTTAAATGCGGTGGTAATGGGGTAACTGCCACATTTCAGGGTCCGCCCAATCATGAGTATGGCGTGTTTAACCCCATCTGAGAGCTGAGGGTAAACACACTGGAAAAATACAGATTTTTGGTGCAATTACTGTGCAGTAATACTGCCGGTGGTAATTGCACTGAAACTTCCCCATTGGGTCCAGTAGACCCAGTGGGGAATGGGGAATAATGTTTACTGCCCAACCCGTGATCCGGCAGTAATACCACCAGATGGGTGAGTGGCAACGCAAATAAAGTTGGGCAGTATTGGGATACCGGCCAACTCGTGATGAGGCCCTTAGTCTTGTACAGCCACCTTCATCTACTAATCCTGCATGTCCATGTCTGCATAAATTACACCTACAGCAGATGTGTAATATATATCATAAGCAAGCACTGCTCTGCAAAGTCTGCAACATAGTTTTGGATCATTGGACTCACAAACGGCAGCCCCCCGCCCCTCACCCTACCTGGGCAGTGGGCACTGCTCTGGCATGGCATCGCAATATTTTGATAATTGACCCTGGGATTTTTTTGCTTTTAGGTCGTTCCACTGTGGTATATTTTGGTTAAGCTGCAGGGCTGTGCTTCTGGAACTTTACCTACACACTGCACAGTCACACCCTGCGTTAAGTGTGATTCTTTGGCCATAAGGTGGATAGGAAGCATCACGCTCCCTAATTTGTACCTGGTATGCACTAACCCACTAGCAAAGCTTGGGCCTATCATTCTCGGCGCCTATCACCCCCTCCCCCCCCAACCTAAGTGACACTCTGGCTAACAGGCAGCACTACTACCGCCTCCGTCAAATAATTCCCTTATCACTCCTCAGGGCCATACGGGTATTACAGGGCCCTGCACGCAGCAAATGAAGACGCCTAACAATGATGGAACTGAAAAAAATCTCAGAGTTTAAAGGAGGCACATAAAATGGCAGCGTGAGTGAGCCAGGCGCACAGACTAGAATCCTGCAGGGCACAGCCAGGCTCAAAACAGGATATCAGCATTTCGTAGGGGCCGATAAAAACAAATATCAATGCGATTGGTGATTAAAAAAAACACACCCCAATTTAAAATGCAGGGACAATTCAGCTGGTTTTGTATGCAGCGTGACTCTCCATTAAGATGAAGATTTACCAATAAATGGCAGCCCCACATCTGTCCTGAGCAGTTGTGCAGTGTAGCTCTGCTGCGCCTGGGAGTAAGTGCCAACCAAGGTGGGCGGGTGACGCCAATTGTTGCACATTACAGACAGATATGCCCAAGTGCAGCGTTGAGTTCATATTGCTAGGTCTTACGCGTGCATGATTGTTAGACTTTCATTTACATATGTAGTAAGTGCAAGACGTGCAAAGAGTTTGCGCTTAACAGCAGTGCACGAGTCCATATTCCATTTCAGATGCTACGTTTCACACTCTATAGACTCAGAGTGCATGGGTGTGTTGGAGAATAGGACAGAGGCAAAATATGGCCACCGCATGGGCGACAACATAGTGTGATGACGACTCTGAGTCGATATCATAAAGAGGGGGAGGGCACGTGCATCTAGGCCAACAGACCTACCCATCCTGCGCAAAGACGACTGTAATTTGGCTTGATGGCACTAGGTCAAGGGGAGCTCGTGCACAACATACTGCCTCCACAGTTCTTCCCCAAAGTGGCAGCAGCGCCAGTTGTGGAATAGGGGTGGAGGTCTGGGAAGGATTGCCTAATACTTATATACTAGCGAAAACTGTTGGCTTTGCCAATGCTTGTTTAACAGGACTTCAGTGAAGGTCAAGCACATAATGCTTATGAATTAAGTAGCTGAGGCAGGGCAGCTCTTGTTAAGGCATTTTTATTACACCAGTAGCAGGGTTTACTGCTCCAAAAAAGTCATTAACTGTCAGAAGAAGAATGCTTTGCAAAAACACTGGCAGTGGCAGCAAGCACTTCAAGTGCAGAGTTTGATGGTAAGGCTTGATTAAAGCGAGCTCAGAGGTCGCATGGGGAGTATTTTGGGCAGGGATGGGGAGACGCAGGAACTGGGTGGGAATGGCCAGGAAAGGATTAGCAGTAGTATTTGGAAAGGTGTCACTTTATTCGGTGGTCGTCTGCAACCTATGTTATCCCGATGTTTTGGACTACAACTCCCATGATGAGTTCGATCCAGCAACCAGAATTGTCATATATGAGAGATCGTGGGAGTAGGAGCCCAAAACCTCTGGCGATCCACAGGTTGCAGACCCTAGGTTCCTGTTTCTGATGACTCGAGTTTTGTCTGTCTGCCTATCAATTGGCTTTCCCAAATGTTTAACCCTTCCAGCTCCACTGTGTGTCCTACCCTGTGTATTCATCATATCTGTATTGTTCTATGTACTCATACTAAAGATGCTGTATTGATTTAGGAGAAATGTTACTATGCATGGATGTTTTGGGAGGAGTGTTTTCAGCATAGCAATATTTGTTTTACAAACGTGCATCAAGGGAGGGCAGCGGTCACCCCAGCCTCCCTGACCCTAACACACAATGATCCTGTCTTTACTTTTTGTGGGAATTCCATTCTGTATACAGTAAAGGGGTTTGCAAGTTGCACTTAACCCAGTGCCAGTCCCATACATCCTACATCCCACTCTATCCTTGTGTACAGAAGTGAGGCATCGGTGGAACAGTACACTCTTGTGGAAACAGGCTCTCCTGAGCCCGGGTCCTCTGCACACTCTACTAGCTCTTAATTAGAAAGTATTGATGTTGTGGATGACCCAGATGACGTTCCTGGCTCGCAGCCCCCACGCGCAGTACTGGGAATGTAGCCACGTTCAGGGGCCGAGGGAATGGGTTGGGATTGCAACGTGTAATGCTTGTAGCCTGTGTCCAGATATGGCCTCGCCCAGGCGCATTGGTGTTTGGAGCAGGCTGGTTTGGGATTGCGGTATGAGCCCTGCCCCCTGCCACATTACGCTGGTTTACGCAGGAAGACTGCTACACTCGTCAGTGCAAATGTGGTATGCTACTAAAGAAAACCATATAATGGATTCCTACACAATGAGCATGGTAGGAGCGTAGAAGAGGCGTAGTGGGATCCCAGTAGACGTGGCCGGCTTGATGGCTAAAATGCTTGCCGTCCTGTAGAGGGCTAGAAAAATAGAATGGCCTCCTTCCTTTCTCTTCCAAAGTTCTTTCCCAACCTTGTTTGCTTCTCGTTTTAGTGACTTTCCCTTTTCCATTACCACACTCCTCTATATTTCAACCTCTTTGCTTTCCCTCCACTTCTCCACCTTTATGGCTTCCTTTACGCCTGAGAGCACTTAACCGCAATGTTGGCTATCCAAGCATTGCCTAGCGCTTTCTTGTTCCTGCTCATTGCTTCAGGCCGCCTCTCTTATTCGCCCGGCGTCTTTTCCTTCCTTCTCTCTCTTCTTTCTTTCGCTGGTTTATTCGGTGCACCCTCCGTTCTGCTGTCACTCTGTTTTTTACCACTTCTCTCACTTTCTTTCATTTTTACCACTTCTCTCACTTTCATTCATTGCTTCTTGTTACTGCCTCTTGTCATTTCCTGTAAGAGAAAAGGAAGAACTTAGGCTACCCCACCTGTATCACACTGGCCGATTATGGAACCAGCACACGTTTTTCAAAGATCTCTGTTGGGTAGTCTGTACATATGAGAACACCAAGAATTTATGCGATACAATTTACATTTATTTGAACATTATGGTTTAAAATATAGCTCACACAGCTATTGACAAAGACCTTTTGTTTTGCCTGAAAAAACTGTGATCAATTCAGTCTAACAGGCTTGATAATCAACCACATACATTGGTTCTTTACATTCACTGTTTTGTAGTGTGGGTCAGTAAGAAAGGGTGACTTAGAATGTGGTCCGGTTGACTTCACATCTGTCTAGCCGACACAACACTGGTTTTTCGGGCACTCAGTTGCCAATGGTGTTGCTGGTGCCGTCTTCAGGACAAATTTGGTGGACTTGAGCTGTCACTTGATTGGGACATCTAAAAGGTAAGCGGATACAATTCGCGATAAGAGATGGGTGTATCTCTACAGGAAAAAGATCCTGTAACGGTGTGCTGGACAATAGTCCTACCTGTGCCTTGGTAGTTTGGTGTGACAGGTAAGCGTTGGCACTGGTTAGAGTACTTCGCTCATGGCGCCTTCAGTGCGCTGGATGTGTAGAATCCTGTGCATCTAGGATGTATCAGTCAGCTCAATGGCTGTAAAGAAGATAGATGAATATCTCGTGAGAAAGCGCTACAATGCGCTTGTGTGTCACCTGTATCAAAAAGCCGCGCGGCTGTGATGGTGACTTGCACTATGAATGTGCCACTTTTTTTACAAAACTCGTGTTTCATGCATGGGCATCGTGGTTACTGCGTATCTCCCCCGCAGGTTTTTAAGTAAGCTTTACACATATGTGAATCTATCTAGGTACTCCCCGTCAGGGAACCTGTGTTGGCTAAACAACAAGTGCTCTCTCGAGCCGTGAGGGGTCTAAAAATCTAGGCGGGTGGTAGACTGCTCTAAAATTGCTGTACTTACTTGTCTCGGCAGCTCGTAACTGCAGCTCGCTGAGTCGTTAGCGGCGTCTGCTGTTATGCTCATGCGTGTGGGCTATATCAGCTCACGTCACTTGTGTGTGCGTGTCCCGCATACGGGTGCGCATGCGCGAGTGAACAGTGTGCTGCCTAGCTCTCCTCGGGGAGTAGTGTCTCGATGCGTGTATCAATGTGTTGTAGGAGCTTGCTATGCTCAATGTTGCTAATGTGAGTGACATGGTGTGTGGTATACTGTTGTTGCATTTTAAATTTGCATGCGCTCATTTTATATACACAATGTTGCATGCCATCATTACATTTTTTCCAAGCAGTTGTCGTATTTTACATACAGAAAAATATATCATTAAGCCTAAGTGAGATTGTCATACAGGGGCATCAACTATTGCATGGGTGTTTTTGGCGGACATGGAAAATTCAGAAAACCATTCAGAAAAACAAATCAGAAAACCAAATTCCACTCCATGGCGACATTTAAACCATTTTTCACCGTGTCTAACCGGTGTATCCATTTCTGTTCAAGCTTCCTTAGTGCTAAGTCTCTATAACCCCCTCTCGCCTTTGCTTCAACGGTTTGAATCACACACCATTTCAGTTCTGTGTGTTTATGTTGGTTTTTAACAAAATGGGCCATCATTGGTTTGTCCTCTATTTTGTTTTTTGGGCAAGACCTATGCTCACAAATCCTTTGTCGAATTTCACGCTTACTTTTGCCTATATAGTACAGGTTGCATGGGCATTTGATCAAGTAAACACTCCATTTGGTGAGGCAGTTAGAGAAAGCTTTGTATTTCCATGTGATGCCTTTCAAGGATATCTGTTTCTGGTCTTGGGTTAAGTGGCACACTGAGCATATACCACAGCGATAGTGTCCAACCACGGGTGGGAGCTGCCATAGGGTAGTTTGGACGTTGGGTGTGGGTTTCTCTGTGGGGTACGTGTGTACCAGCCGATCTTTGATGTTTTCACTTCTTTTGAAGGCAAAGCGTGGCGTTGTTGGTGTAAATACGTCTGTTTGTAGCACATGCCAATTGGTAAGGCTTCTCCCTCGAGACTCCATGGGGCCCAGCTTGCCCACTACTTATGTGAGCCGGTCCCACCAAAGATGGGGCTTTAATCCTCCGGCTCCCCCGGCACCCTGGGTGATAGGACTTACAGTTTTTTTGGGGGCGGTGTTGTCCTTCTCCAGAAGCTTGTCCTTCCTGCACCCCCCGCAGTAGGGTCCTCAGTCCATCAGCTTGTGGTACGTAGGTTACCAAAGACCGACTCGTCGCCATTGTTAAAAAGCAGGTTCTAGGCTCTTTAAGATTTCTTCAGGTAAGTATATTTCCAAGTTCTTAGTTACAAATCCACATGAAGACATAAAGGACATAAGCTGTGATAACACCGGCTCCCATCACCCAGGCCAGCCAGCTGTAACCGTCTCTACACAGAACACTCACTCAGAATATTCCATCCTCCACACATAAACATTCCACATGACATCTCAAGCTACCTCACCTCAGACAGGCACAAAAAACACATACACCAGTTAGACACGGTGAAAAATGGTTTAAATGTCGCCATAGAGTGGAATTTGTTTTTCTGATTTGTTTTTCTGAATGGTTTTCTGAATTTTCCATGTCCACCAAAAACACCCATGCAATATTTGATGCCCCTGTATGGCAATCTCACTTAGGCTTAATGATATATTTTTCTGTATGTAAAATACGACAACTGCTTGGAAAAAATGTAATGATGGCATGCAACATTGTGTATATAAAATGAGCGTATGCAAATTTAAAATGCAACAACAGTATACCACACACCATGCCACTCACATTAGCAACATTAAGCATAGCAAGCTCCTACAACACATCTATACACTCATCGAGACACTACTCCCCGAGGAGAGCTAGGCAGCACACTGTTCACTCGCGCATGGGCGCCCGTATGCGGGACGCGCACACACAAGTGACGTGAGCAGATATAGCCCACACGCATGAGCGTAACAGCAGACACCGCTAACGACTCAGTGAGCTGCAGTTACGAGCTGCCGAGACAAGTAAGTACAGCCACTTTAGAGCGGTCTACCGCCCGCCTAGATTTTTAGACCCCTCACGGCTCGAGAGAGCACTTGTTGTTTAGCCAACACAGGTTCCCCGATGGGAAGTACCTAGATAGATTCAAATATGTGTAAAGCTTACTTAAACACTTGCGGGGGAGATACGCAGTAGACACGCTGCCCATGCATGAAACACGAGTTTTGTAAAAAAGTGGCACATTCATAGTGCAAGTCACCATCACAGCCGCGCGGCTTTTTGATACAGGTGACACACAAGCGCATTGTAGCGCTTTCTCACGAGATATTCATCTATCTTCTTTACAGCCATTGAGCTGACTGATACATCCTAGATGCACAGGATTCTACACATCCAGCGCACCGAAGGCGCCATGAGCGAAGTACTCTAACCAGTGCCAACGCTTACCTGTCACACCAAACTACCAAGGCACAGGTAGGACTATTGTCCAGCACACCGTTACAGGATCTTTTTCCTGTAGAGATACACCCATCTCTTATCGCGAATTGTATCGGCTTACCTTTTAGATGTCCCAATCAAGTGACAGCTCAAGTCCACCAAATTTGTCCTGAAGACGGAACCAGCAACACCATTGGCAACTGAGTGCCCGAAAAACCAGTGTTGTGTCGACTAGACAGATGTGAAGTTAACCGGACCACATTCTAAGTCACCCTTTCTTACTAACCCACACTACAAAACAGTGAATGTAAAGAACCAATGTATGTGGTTGATTATCAAGCCTGTTAGACTGAATTGATCACAGTTTTTTCAGGCAAAACAAAAGGTCTTTGTCAATAGCTGTGTGAGCTATATTTTAAACCATAATGTTCAAATAAATGTAAATTGTATCACATACATTCTGGGTGTTCTCATATGTACAGACTAACCAACAGAGATCTGTGAAAAACGTGTGCTGGTTCCATAACCGGCCAGTGTGATACAGGTTGGGTTGCCTAAGTTCTTCCTTTTCTCTTACTGTTAACCCATCATGACTTAGGCTCCCTGATAAAAAAAGAGGGACACTCTACCCCTTGATTTCATTCTCGTCATTTCTTTCCACATCTCTCCCTTGTTCTATTGAAATGTTCTTACCCCCATCCCTCTGTGTCCTTCCGTTCCTTTTCCCTTCACCCTTCCATCTCTTCTCCAGCTCGAGTCTGGCATTCCTTCTCTCTCCCTGCGCTTTCCCGCTTCCTTTTTTATTTCATCCTCGCTTTCGTTTGGTGCCTTCTTTCTTGTTGTGCCTCCTTTTATTTCC
Organism: Ambystoma mexicanum; assembly: GCF_040938575.1. Taxonomy (NCBI): domain Eukaryota; kingdom Metazoa; phylum Chordata; class Amphibia; order Caudata; family Ambystomatidae; genus Ambystoma; species Ambystoma mexicanum. The sequence continues at coordinate 216,696,320 of NC_090921.1, read as the reverse complement.
TACTCTTCTGTTCAATTGTCATGTTCCTTCCCTTTCTTTTCTCTTCTTACCACACTCTGTTTCCATCATTTCATTTCCGCTTTGCACCTCTCTTCCTGGCATTGCTTCGTCAGCACAGGCCCTGCCCCGCTCCTGCTGTGTCACTATCACTTAATGTTCACTGCCACACCGTCTTCCGACACTGCCCCCCTCCTGCCACCTCTGTGCCCTTCCATGTGTTCGTGGTAACCTCTCGCGCTCTCCCCATGATTCTCGCTCCCCCTTTCATCTTTTTCTTTCTGCCTTTGTGTTTGTGCTCTTGTAGTACTTAAGTTTCGTCCCCCCTTGTCCTTGTCACCCGGAGCGGAGTACTCACTTCCACTGTATACTGCACAGCAGGCCATCAATAGAAGGAAGGATGCTCCCAGAAAGTACCTACCGACTCCCAAGGCAACTACCCCAGCCCAGCCCCACACACCTGTTTCACGCTGCTACAGCTCCATACCTGTTAACTAAGAGCGGGTCACTGACGCTGCTGCTGGGTGAAAAATGCCAGCCCTTGCCCACCACAACTGGGCCCGAAAAAAGGCGGTGCCTGCACTGGATCACGAGCAAGCATACAGCCACAGCATGAAGAGCTCCACCCAAGTTCCACTCCTTACATGAGGTCGGAACATCGGAGTAGGAGCAACCGTGTGTGATTGGCTGTAGCAGCACGTGCAGCCAAGCGCTGCTACAGCCAATCATATTCAAAGCATATTGAAACTGGTGGGTGATTGGATGACGTATCTAGACGATCATACTGTGATGATGAATAATAAAGAAGGGACCGTAGGGCAGGAAAATGAACGTGCACACTGCGCGGTAAACAAAAGGATATGCATTGCTCCAGAATCAAAGGTGCATGGCCGCACAGCGGCGCACCTTACAGGGAACATTGTAGGATGAAAACGCTGAAGCAAATGCTTCAAAGCAAATGCACATGAAGCTCATAGGAGGCGCTCCTGCACTGCCGCCAACTTGGCATCGTCCCCCGGATTTTGGTCATTAATGTACTTGGAGGCTTCATCTACTTTGATATTAAATGTGTTTTGGGGAGACTTTCACTTGATTCGTGTAAAACAGGTATACAACTATTTACCCGAGCTTTGATGCAGACAGGTCTTGGGAATCCATAACAACAATTGGTGTAGTATTTGCCTTTTTGTCAGTGTGAACTGTGGCAGTATTTTCCACACTATGTCATTGGAAATGCAAGACTTTAGTTTGTAGGTAATTATTTATGTCCTCTGTTGGTATGACATGTAATGTATTTTTCAATAAGTTCAATGATAGTTTAATCACAGACATGGCCACTTTTGGGAGCATCTGTCATCTACAAAAGAATGTGAATATGTGGTGCTCCTCATGACTTGTATTCTTTCTTCCAAAATAATGTTCTACTTGTCCAGGTGGAGAACATTGTTTGTTGCCGATGAAATGTAACGTGACAATAGAACTGTGATGAAAGCGACAGGAAACATTCACAGGCTGTAGGGAATAAGTTTCTTCTGTGCTTTTTAAATCTATTCTTTCTTTATTTTGATTTGCTTTGTGTAGGAAGTCATGTAAATCATTCCATGCATGTTCTTCACAACTGAGTGTAAAAATGTGTGAGGACCTTAGCATATAGTGAATGTCAATGTCACGTAAAAAAATAATGTTTTTGTGCCATGCATATTTGACAAGATAATTGTAATAGTTTCCTTTTGTGTGTGAGGAGCCTATTTTGTTGGGTTCCCTTCCAGGTGGACCTCAGCGCCCTTTCCTTAATATTTGCTGACTGACAAGTCACGGTCGCATGACTGTGTAACAACAGAGTTTCCTTAGCTCTTTTACTCCGTTTGAATTCAGAATACAACAAACTATGTTACTTATACTAGTGTCATGCGCCCTTGTCGTGGAGAAGAAAAAGAGAACATGCAACAGATAATGAAAATAAAAGTAAAAAAGAAAGACATAAGAAAGTAATTAGTTAATGAATAATGTCCCGTTGCACTTTTCAAAAATGTTTTAATACTTAGTCAACCCAAAAAAAGGGGGTGGTGTGTTTCTTCTTACCTAGTAAGGTTGATTCAAGGTTCATTAGTTGGTAGTTTAGGTTAGATAGTCATGGGTTAAATCCCTAAAATAAAAACATCATGTGGCCCATTAATGAGCTGCCTTGCTTACAATTAGTGTAGTGCACTTTACCAGTGAATAGAGTGAGCTATAGATTGTTTAAAGAATATAATAATATCATTTCCCGGGCGACTTTAATTTTGAACTCAACGTTGTGAACTTACAAACTATGCTAATCTATTGAAGTTTATTTGTGAAAAAGAGCGCTAGACCGGGTCTTCATATCAACCATGGTCATACAAATTGTGTTTGCACGCCATGTGTGCGAGTGTTTAACATAGCTACTTGAAGCTAACGTTGCGCTAGTACTCGTGCTTATCGTTCTTGAACATTAGGCATTATCGATCGTGCCACCACGTGTTTTGACACGTGCGGTCGCATTATCTGAAATAAGCCCCCTGCGGGTGCCCCTCCAGCACACTTACCTGTGTCAGCGTGTTCCGTATCAAAGAGTCCCCGTTCGCTCTGTGCCGTGTTACTGTTATTATTGCGGCCATGGTAACTGGTCAGCTAAGTCCTACTTTGGTTTTCACTATGTTCGTCTAGTTCGTTTGTTTTTAGTGTTAGAGTGATAATATTACATATATGGTTAAGGGCTTCCTTATGTGTTAGATGAATTTAGAAAATTAGAAAGCAATTTTAAATTGCTTTCCGGATCGAATCACAATTTGTTAACGTTTCCAATTAAATGACATATTCAGACACTACAATTTTTCTTGAACTACAAATATATATTTCATGTTGTATGTTATTACCAATTTTGGTATTAAATGTTAAAAATGCAAAAATCAAAGAGGAAGCCTGAGCACCTCTGGTAGTCCTTTTATAGTTTCTAATGTCGCGGCCATATTTTGGGAAAAACATGATTATACAGCGTGGGAGTCGCGCTCCCTTAATACATTTTACGGCAGAATGCCCATCTAAAAATATTGTAGTTTGAATGGAGTGGGCATACGTTTTTTGTTTTTTTTTTCGCAGGGAGGGTTTCTTCATTAACCTGTATTTAATATTACAAAGACTTAAGACTGACTATAAATGGTACAAAACCTGGTATGTGTCTATGCGCACTTCTCAATCATATAAGGCATACATAGCTTAAGGTTGTCTGTAAACAAGTAAAAAAGGTTCAATCCTGGTATATAAAGCATGCTTTTGTAACATATTAGCCTCTGTCAAAGTAAATGTTGGAAATTACAGATGGTAAAAATCAATTGCTGATCAATTCTTGCTAACATTTTGTACAAAGGTTGTTCTTTCACTTGTTATTAAAGAAATGAGGCCATCCCATGGTCTTAGTTCAAGCCTCTTTCCACTGCACGGAATTTGCTGATTAGTTTCGCTTCTTCTTGCCTCAATTTAACTTCAAGGTCTCCTCCTCTTGGTCCCAGGGTCACTTTTTTAAGTCCAATAAATTTCAATTGTTTTTTATCGACTAATTGGGGTTTTCTTTGCCAATGTTGGGCTAGAGGTAAGTTGGTATCTTGACTTCCGATGTTGGATAAATGTTCTCTTATTCTTATCCTGAGTTCCCTAATGGTACTGCCTATGTAGATTTCTTCACAATAGCAGATTATTGCATAGACCACAAACTTGCTTCTACAGTTAATCTGATCCACTATCTTATGAGTTATGTCATGTTTGTCTTTGAAGATCGCTGTATTATTTTAAAGCATGTTTACACATTGTACATGTCCCACATTTCCGAAACCCTGCTGGTAGTGGCGGGAGACATGTAGTTGGGATTTCTTTTTTCTCTTCGGGAAGGAGTGAAGGGCTTAAAATATGTTTGGTGGTTTTGGCTTGTCTATAGGTTAATGTGGGATTGTCTCCTATGTACTTCCTCACATTTTCGTCCATTTGCAACAAATGCCAATTCTTCCTTAAAGTCTTTCTCAATACTTTGTTGTCTGCACAGTAACCGGTAATGAAGCTGATTTCTTGTCTTTCATCTTGTATGGGTCTTGTTGTCTTGAGGGTACATTAAATATATTTTCATACAGCATGAAATATATATTTGTAGTTCAAGAAAAATTGTAGTGTCTGAATATGTCATTTAAATGGAAACGTTAACAAATTGTGATTCGACCCGGAACAGCAATTTAAAATTGCTTTCTAATTTTCTAAATTCATCTAACACATAAGGAAGCCCTTAACCACATGTGTAATATTAGCACTCTAACACTAAAAACAAACGAACTAGACGAACATAGTGAAAACCAAAGTAGGATTTAGCCGACCAGTTACCATGGCCGCAATAATAACAGTAACATGGCACAGAGCGAACGGGGACTCTTTGATACGGAACATGCTGACACAGGTACGTGCGCTGGAGGGGCTCCCGCAGGGGGGCTTATTCCACATAATGCGACCTCACGTGTCACAACACGTGGTGGCACGATCGATAATGCCTAATGTTCAAGAACGATAAGCACGAGTACTAGCGCAACATTAGCTTCAAATAGCTATGTTAAACATTCGCACACATGGCGTGCAAACACAATTTGTATGACCATGGTTGATTGATATGAAGACCCGGTCTAACGCTCTTTTTCACAAATAAACTTCAATAGATTAGCATAGTTTGTACGTTCACAACGTTGAGTTCAAAATTAAAGTCGCCCGGGACATGATATTATTATATTCTTTAAACAATCTATAGCTCACTCTATTCACTGGTAAAGTGCACTACACTAATTCGAAGCAAGGCAGCTCATTAATGGGCCACATGATGTTTTTATTTTAGGGATTGAACCCATGACTATCTAACCTAAACTACCAACTCATGAACCTTGAAGCAACCTTACTAGGTAAGAAGAAACACACCACCCCCTTTTTTTGGGTTGATTAAGTATTAAAAAAAAATTGGAAAGTGCAACGGGACATTATTCATTAACTAATTACTTTCTTATGTCTTTCTTTTTTACTTTTATTTTCATTATCTGTTGCATTTTCTCTTTGTCAACCATCCCTAACAATCCCACCTTTTTCCCCTCCCCCAACGGCCATCCTTTAACATGCATGCATGCAATTGTCATGTTTTAATATTGCTCATCCATTTTTTCGTTTTTGCAATGATAATGACAATTTTGTTAATGCAACTTGATTAGCCCTGATTTGAAAAAGACGCAGATTTCGAAACACGTGTAATCACAAAGGGCAAGCCTTGAATCCGTGTACAATTAAAAATTCAAAGCTTACAATTTGGAGAATAAGAGGCATTGTTAGGTCTACTTTTTCTTCTCCACGACAAGGGTGCATGACACTAGTATAAGTAACATAGTTTGTTGTATTCTGAATTCAAACGGAGTAAAGGAGCCAAGGAAACTCTGTTGTTACACAGTCATGCGACCGTGACTTGTCAGTCAGCAATTATTAAGGAAAGGGTGCTGAGGTCCACCTGGAAGGGAACCCAACAAAATAGGCTCCTCACACACAAAAGGATATTATTCTAAAGGGTTCCCGGGACCTTGCAGCCCCAACAGACATCCATAAGATTTAGCCAGCATGGCTGAATATTTAGAAAATAGAGAAGAAGATGCTGTAAACCTTTTTGCACCAAAGGGCAGCAACGTGCATGCATTTGCATCCAGCCTGCCGAAACAAAGAGAGGATTTACGTTATAAATTCGTGAAATTGGAAAGATTATGAAAAAAGGAAGTAGACAAATACTGGGAAATCAAATCCCTAAAAAATTACATTGCCAAGAAACAGATTCCTAGAGGATTGAGAATATTAATCTTCCCAGACTTTACAAAAGATGATGATAAAGATCTAGCAGAATCTTGGGAACTTGAACCAAAGTTCCAATATGATGTTAGAACTCCTAATAGAACATGCTTCCAGGGAGCATAAACGCATAACGGACCAAATTGAAGAAGTTAAAAAGGAAAAACAGGAAGCAAAAGCACTAGAAGTGACAAAAGAGAAAAACTATCAAAAAATGTTTGAGATCCTGAAGGAATACCAAGACGAAATCAAACTTAGAAAGATGAGAAAATTCTTCAGAGATAATAGAGATTATGAGGACGACAAAGTGTACACTTTTCAGGACTAATATAGACAATTAAGCAAACCTAGTTCAAAAGAAAGCACACTAAATACTTCCCCAGGCAGTTTGGATGCAGATTCTGAAGGAGACCAAGAAAAAGACGTATCCAATACAACTGAGACCAAAGAAGGACAAGGTTTTTTAAATCAAATAAGGAGATATAAGAAGGGAAACAGACTCACTTATCAAAATCAAAAACAAGTGCGTTGTTTATTGCCACAACAGGCAACCCAACAACAACCGCCCACAGGAGGAGGGGGAAACATGGAAATAATAGACACAGGAAACCCAGAGGGGTTTGAAGACTTCAGGAGACTAACAAGAGCAAGAGCCAGAGAAGCAGTGAAAAAGAACAAGTGATAGACCTGGTTTTGAACATATCTAATCATCAACTCAAACCCGAGGAAACATCACTACTAAACAAAGGATTTACTTTTGCACCAACCACAAACTTCAACAATACAGAAGTACATATAGACTTATTCAAATTTGTGAGAAAGCTGAAATTAAAGAAATATTTTGACACTTCAATTAAGGTACACCATACCAAGGAACTACCGGTACAGGAAAGTGTGATAACTATTGAAGATTTGGCCAACATAAATGCACTTAGATCTTTACAAGAAACAGAAGAAAGACCAATTCATGAGACATTGCATGAGCTTCAAATACAACAAACAAGCCTCTCCGCAAAGGAACTCAAACCCAAATCCAAGTTCACGCCACAGCTCATGCCAGATAATTTAGTTGACACTTTTTACAAAGCAGTTACAAAGGATCTAAATGACTACAATGACGCTAAATTTTCAAACAGATTAAAATTGAAATACCAATATGATAACCTAACAAGGATGGAAAGAAAAGCCCTTTTTCAACTCAAAAAAGATCATAATTTGGTAATCATAGGAGCTGATAAAGGAGGAAAAATAGTAGTAATGGACAGAGTGGACTATGTAGAAATTGCAATGAACCATTTGAATACACTGCATTGCTATATCAAACTAAAAATGAATCCAAAATTGGAGATACTATTAGAACTGAAAGAAGCGATCACAACGTGGCACAGACAAGGACTCATCACCGATGATGAAAAATACTTTTTGGAAATCAAACAACCCATATTACCAACAGTATATTTTTTACCCAAAATACACAAAGAATATGCAAAGATTCCAGAAGGAAGACCCATTCTAAGTGGAATAGGTTGGGCAACCATGAACATGGCACATTACATTGACAACATCTTAAGACCCATGGCGATCAAAACCAAATCCTATTTGAGAGATACTACTGAGACAATAAACAAATTAGTAATGATAGAATGGCAGCAAGGTTATCGGTTGGCCACCTGGGACGTACGTTCCCTATATACATCAATCAGACACGATACTGCCATAGAAACTATGGAATATACATTTTCAAAGGAAACTGCAACCAATTACCAATCTGTAAGTATGTTGAAAGAAATGCTCTTATTGACATTACAAAACAATGTATTCAATTTCAATGGCCAATTTTTCAAGCAGACACAAGGGGTGGCAATGGGAATTAAATACGCCCCAGCCCTTGCCAATCTGACGATGGCAATGTACAAAGATAAACACATTTAAACAGACAAAGAATATGAAGCAAAGGTAATACTATGGACGCGGTACATAGATGATGTCCTTATCATTTGGAAAGGAGAGGAGGGGCCCCTTGAGGATTTCAGACAAAGAGCAAATCAGAACACGATGGGGATAGAATTCACAGGAACTGTCAGCACCAACGAAATAAACTTCTTAGATTTGAAGATTTATGTGGAAGATAACCATCTTAAAACTAAAACCTTCAGGAAAAGCACTGAGGCAAATTCCACTTTATTTTCCACAAGCTGCCATGTCAATCCCGTGATCAGGAATATACCAAAGGGAGAGTTTATCAGAGATCGTAGAAAATGCTCTGAACAAAGCAGTTTTGAAGATGAATGCAAACTACTGACCAGCAGATTCAAAACAAGAGGCTATGGAAACAAAACAATAGCACACGCTAGAGATAAGGCCTCTAAAATCAATAGGGCGTGTACCCTCAAGACAACAAGACCCATACAAGATGAAAGACAAGAAATCAGCTTCATTACCGGTTACTGTGCAGACAACAAAGTATTACGAAAGATTTGAAGGAAGAATTGGCATTTGTTGCAACTGAACGAAAATGTGAGGAAGTACATAGGAGACAATCCCACATTAACTTATAGACGAGTCAAAACCATAAAAAATATTTTAGGCCCTTCACTCCTTCCCGAAGAGAAAAAAGAAACCCCAACTACATGGCTCCCGCCACTACCAACAGGGTTTCGGAAATGCGGGACATGTACAATGTGTAAACATGCTTTAAATAATACAGCGATCTTCAAAGACAAACATGACATAACTCACAATATAGTGGATCAGATTAACTGTAAAAGCAAGTTTGTGGTCTATGCAATAATCTGCTATTGTGAAGAAATCTACATAGGCAGTACCATTAGGGAACTCAGGATAAGAATAAGGGAACACTTATCCAACAACGGAAGTCAAGATACCAACTTACCTCTAGCCCAACATTGGCAAAGAAAACACCAATTAGTCGATAAAAAACAATTGAAATTTATTGGACTTAAAAAAGTGACCCTGGGACCAAGAGGAGGAGACCTTGAAGTTAAATTGAGGCAAGAAGAAGCTAAACTAATCTGCAAATTCCATGCAGTGGAAAGAGGCTTGAACTCAGACCATGAGATGGCCTCATTTCTTTAATAACAAGTGAAAGAACAAACTTTGTACAAAAAGTTAGCAAGAATTGATCAGCAATTGATTTTGACCATCTGTAATTTCCAACATTTACTTTGACAGAGGCTAATATGTTACAAAAGCATGCTTTATATACCAGGATTGAACCTTTTTTTACTTGTTTACAGACAACCTTAAGCTATGTATGCCTTATATGATTGAGAAGTGCGCATAGACACATACCAGGTTTTGTACCATTTATAGTCAGTCTTAAGTCTTTGTAATATTAAATACAGGTTAATGAAGAAACCCTCCCTGCGAGAAAAAAAAACCCAAAAACGTATGCCCACTCTATTCAAACTACAATATTTTTAGATGGGCATTCCGCCGTAAAATGTATTAAGGGAGCGCGACTCCCACGCTGTATAATCATGTTTTCCCAAAATATAGCCGCAACATTAGAAACTATAAAAGGACTACCAGAGGTGCTCAGGCTTCCACTTAGATTTTTTCATTTTTAACATTTAATACCAAAATTGGTAATAACATACAACATGAAATATATATTTGTAGTTCAAGAAAAATTGTAGTGTCTGAATATGTCATTTAATTGGAAACGTTAACAAATTGTGATTAGATCCGGAACAGCAATTTAAAATTGCTTTCTAATTTTCTAAATTCATATAGCACATAAGGAAGCCCTTAACCACATATGTAATATTAGCACTCTAACACTAAAAACAAATGAACTAGACGAACATAGTGAAAACCAAAGTAGGACTTAGCCGACCAGTTACCATGGCCGCAATAATAACAGTAACACGGCACAGAGCGAACGGGGACTCTTTGATACGGAACACGTTGACACAGGTAAGCGTGCTGGAGGGGCTCCCGCAGGGGGGCTTATTTCACATAATGCGACCTCACGTGTCAAAACACGTGGTGGCACGATCGATAATGCCTAATGTTCAAGAAAGATAAGCATGAGTACTAGCGCAATGTTAGCTTCAAGTAGCGCTGTTAAACACTTGTACACATGGCGTGCAAACACAATTTGTATGACCATGGTTGATTGATATGAAGACCCGGTCTAATGCTCTTTTTCACAAATAAACTTCAATAGATTAGCATAGTTTGTAAGTTCACAACGTTGAGTTCAAAATTAAAGTCGCCCGGGAAATTATATTATTATATTCTTTAAAGAATATATAGCTCACTCTATTCACTGGTAAAGTGCACTACACTAATTGGAAGCAAGGCAGCTCATTAATGGGCCACATGATGTTTTTATTTTACAGATTTAACCCATGACTATCTAACCTAAACTACCAACTCATGAACCTTGAATCAACCTTACTAGGTAAGAAGAAACACACCACCCCCTTTTTTTGGGTTGATTAATAATTAAAAAAAAAATTGAAAAGTGCAACGGGACATTATTCATTAACTAATTACTTTCTTATGTCTTTCTTTTTTACTTTTATTTTCATTATCTGTTGCATTTTCTCTTTGTCAACCATCACTAACAATCCCACCTTTTTCCCCTCCCCCAACGGCCATCCTTTAACATGCATGCATGCAATTGTTATGTTTTATTTGAAATGTGTATGCAAATATTGCTCTTTTTTCGTTTTTGCAATGATAATGACAATTTTGTTAATGCAACTTGATTAGCCCTGATTTGAAAAAGACGCAGATGTCCAAACACGTGTAATCACAAAGGGCAAGCCTTGAATCCGTGTACAATTAAATTAAAATTTCAAAGCTTACAATTTGGAGAATAAGAGGCATTGTTTGGTCTTCTTTTTCTTCTCCACGACAAGGGAGCATGACACTAGTGTAAGTAACAATATTTGTTGTATAATTTTAATAGTTGACTCCAACAATTTGTCTTTTATCTTTACATATAATTCATTGCCTGGCACAGAGGTGCCAGTACACTTTCAAAGAAGAGTTGAAAAATGAACTCAATGTTTTGATGGAGTCTTGGCTCTTCAGAAGATACTCTGGCCACTGATCTGCAAATGCATGTCATAATGTCTTTCAGTAGGTAAGATTAGAAGAAAACACTGTGCTTCTAAACTTGTTTCCCATACACTCATAAGACAGCCTTCTGCTTGATGCATTTAGTATGCTTATAAAGCGTCTCCCATGATGTCTGTAAAATGTAGTTGGTGAATTTGTTCTGTGGTCAAGTAGTCTATCAATAATGGTAGGATCAACACATTTAAATTGACCAATCTGTTATCTGTCTTCATAAATATTGGCAGCTTTGTTTATGCTGCTGATATTAATATATTGTTAGTATTTGTTGTGCTCTTTCAGATATAGTAGAACCCCTTCAACTTAGCTTAAGTCAACTAGCACTTGCCAAATGTTTTTGTCTTTAATTGGTACACAATCGGCCCAATGGTAAATATACAACCTTACATCAAATGCCTTTCAGTAATTCTTCTGGAGGCAAATTAGTAGCTTCAGGTTAAAATCGTATGATAGCTTGGAATGGGTGTACTGAGTCAATTATAATACTCTCAAATAGGTTCCGAGCAGTGGGATGTGGGAATATTTATAAATTGGTATTGATGGCTACAGAGGGCCTCTGGTTTATATTGAGCATATGTTTGCAATATAGATCATATTTATCATCTGCTACATTACAGTCACGTTTTTAAATCTTATTTAATGATTTAATTCTTTTCAACATGAGATTTAAACATTTTCTTCTAGAACTAGTTTTCATTGATAATGGCCAAGTGATAAATATGACATGTCATATTGTTTTTGAGAATGAGGACTCTACGACGGAACATTTTTTGACATCTAGTGCCGATTCATGGAACAAACGTGCGCCGAAAATCCATGCGCAAGCAGACGCAAGGTAGCGCAAGCGCGAGAAACGCAGCGCACGCGCACGTGTGCGATTCAAGGAAGACGCTGCGCGTGTTTCCCGCTGTCCGTGCGCCCAATCCAGCCATGGTTCACGCAGGCATACACGGCGTGCGCTGAGCGCACAGCAAAAGCGCACATAGCGCGGCGCACACAACCAAAGTGGGCGGAACAGTGGGCGTAACACGCGGAATGGGGAATAATGCGTGAAAAAGAAGGCGTAACTGGGGAAGTACTGCAGGGAACTACACGGAACGCCCACACGCACGCCAAAAACCCATATTCATGGATCCGAATACGGGAAACCCGCGCACGGCATACGACGCACACAGGCGTCAACGTGTCCGCCACCCGAAGGCAGGCGGAAGCGTCCCCGTGCACAGTATAAAAGTGCGCGCAAACAACAAACACGTATATACAGCTACGATGAATGCCCCATTTGTCCCAGCACTGATCGTGGGACACCGCAGGAGAAGGTGAATAGCCAGGGCACGCATTTTCGCACCACGGACAAGCCTTTTTGGGATGCCTGACGACCAGGTCTATGGCAGGTATAGGTTTCCACCCCACATCATCCTAAACCTGGTCAGGGAGTGGGAAGATGACCTTACATCCCCCACCCTTTGCTCCCAAGCATTGAGCCCCTTGGAGAAGCTGCCCAATGTCCTGCATTTTTTGGCCACTGGGTCATTTCAGCAGACTACTGCCGTAGTGGGGGGGGGGTCTCACAGGCCACGCAGTCACGCTGCCTACACCAGGTACTGGCAATCATGACAGCGCGCCCCTCAGTCCGCAGGCACATATACATGCCCAGAACACCCGCAGAAAGGCAGGCCGTTGTCCTGGATTTTTTCAGGGTGGCACACTTCCCCAAAGTGCTTGGTGCCATAGATTGCACCCATGTGGCCCTACGTCCACCTAGGGCCACTGAGCACATCTACCGAAACCGCAAGCACTGGCATTCCATCAATGTACAGGTGGTATGCAATGCAAATGGAATCATCACCTCTGTCTATGCAAACTACCCTGGCTCCACCCATGACAGTTTCATATACAGAATGTCCGCCCTGAGCCAGGCCCTGGAAGCTGGGCAGCATCGCGACACATGGCTCCTAGGTGAGTACAAATGCCCTTGCACATGCATGCATGTCACACACACACACACAAATAAACAAACCACAATAATCACAACCATTTACACCTCCCCAGGGGACAGTGCCTACCCTCTGAGCAACCACATGATGACGCCAATCCGGAACCCCACCACACCACCCCAGGTAAGATACAACGCCGCCCATATTGCAACCAGGGCCATAGTGGAGCGCACATTCGGAGTGCTCAAGTCACGTTTCCGCTCCCTTGACCGCTCTGGCGGGCAGCTACTCTATGCACCACCAGTAGTGTGCAGGATCATTGTGGCAGCATGTGTCCTGCACAATGTTGCAACACGGCAGGGCGTCCCAGTGGACATGGTGGTGCCCCCACATCCCCAACCACAGGCACAGGCGCTGCCCATGGGAGGGGACAGGGCACGTGGCGAGGAAGCCCGGACCCAGCTTGTGGCCACATTTTTCACCTAAACTCCCACCCCTGCGGAGTGCACACAGGCCTGGCACATACCAGGTGACAATCGATGATGACAAAGAGACAGTCAACTGTCACAACCCTACCACCCTGAGATAGTTGCCATGGAAGTGCCACATCTTCTGCATCCCTAGCTACTTAAACACAAGCTCTCCTGTGTGACCAAAAGGCACACATGACATGACATGATATGGCCTATACACAAGTATTTCAAGGTGCGATGAGGCAGGGAGGGGGGAACAAGGGAAGACAGACAACGGTACTACTAGGCCAGGTGTCATTGAGATTGTGCAAGTTCAGGGGTAGGGGGAAGGGAAAAGTGCAAGGGGAAGGGGGGGGGAGTGCAGTACAGGGGAAGTAGACCAAAAAACAAATACATAGGCCAGCTGGTGGCAACTGCAAAGGTAAGTGCAGACAAGTGCTGGGAAGGGGGGGCTGTAGGGATAGAGAGACAGTACCGCAGTGCAGGGGTTGCCAGGGAGGCAGTGCAAGTGGAGAGTGGCTGGGCCAGGGACCGAGGTCGGTGAGAGTGGCCCAGTTGCAGATCCAGTGCAGTTCCAGTGAAGAATTTTGCAAGGGAGAGGCAGAGAGAAAGCAGAAGCAAAGAGGAAGGTCATGAGGTGCTTCCCGAACCGGAGATCCAGTGAGGCAGGAAGGCTGTTCCAGAGGGAGGGCCCTGCCGCGGAGAGAGATCTACCCCCAGCTAGTTGCTCTGAGAAGCGGATGACCCTGACATGCAAGGTGTGCATCACACACACCTGCAAAACAGGCCATGGCCATCACTGTTATGTCACTCAAACCCTCCCAAACCACAACATGACATGGCAAGCAATACCCATACACCAACACAGTAACAATAAGGTACACATTGCCATGTCCAAAATGTACAGTGGCATCAGACAATGATGCCTCACCTGGAATCAGATGAAATGACAGAACAACAACCTCCCACCCAAAATAAGTCATTTCCAAATGCATTACAAGAGTTGTAGACGTAACATAACAATGAATGCCTGTCTACATGCACATTGTGCATTGCAAAATCAACACTGCAGCTTCTGTGTGCTGTGTCCTACTCCTGCAACACACTGCTCAGCGCACAACACAGTGAACAGCCATTGTGTGTGATGCACACCCTGAGCATCACATCTAAGCGACAGACCACATCAAAAAGCAAATTAGGCATGTACAGGATCCATAATTGGTCACAGAACATGTGCTGCAGGGACACAGTGGGCACCAGAAGGCAAACAGTGTACACGTGGATATGCAAGGGTGGGAGCACATGTAGTGCATCAGAGTGCAAGTGTGTGGGTCTGCAAGGACATGCACTCAACATATGCATGTGCAATCAAGTGACCATCAGTGTTCTCTACACATCACATGTGAACATTCACCATGTGTACACCCCAGCATGTCAAACCATAACTATCCCCTCGCGCCTGAAAGGTAAACACAACACATGAACAGGCATTGATCAGCAGAACACAACATGTACATAGGATACCACCATTACAATGGCCCTCATTACGACCCTGGCGGAAAGTGACTGACCGGACCGCCACAGCGTAAATAGCGTTTCCGCCATTGCACGATGGAGCAAAGTGCGGCCCATTCCGACCCATCGGGCACGAGCACCACGCCATGGCGGAAGTGCAAAGTCCGCGATGGCGGAAATGACCCCAAAACGGCCCACACCGCCGCCGTACGGCGCCCTAGGTGCAATACCGCCACCCATCATAGCGGACACCGCAGTGAGCGCCAACCGTAAAGTACGGCGACCGTAAATATACGGAAACGGAAGTAAAAACATGGGCCCGGAACGGGAAACAACACCCCGTACACCTATAAAACCACAAAATACACACAACCACTAAAAACACCACCCTGAGACACATCCCAACCCGTCATCCACCCTAGTGAAACCAAGAAAAATGGGAAAAGTAGCGAAGAAAGCGTGCGACCGCAAGCGGCAGGTCCACTTCTCCCGTGATGAACTCACCGTGCTAACAGAGACCCTCCAGGAGAATGCCGCCGCCGTCTTCTCCAAGCAAATGACCAGGACGGCACTTGCCAACAAGAAGGCCATATGGGCCCTGGTGGCACAGCGGGTAAGTGCGGTGGGGACCGCACCCCGCAACCCACAGCAATGCAGGAAGCGGTGGGACGACCTGCGGATACGCGTCCGTAGCATACTTTCTGCCAACCGCAACATTGCCACAGCCACCGGGGGAGGGTCGGAATCACCCATCAAGCTGACCCCCTGGGAAGAAATCTGTGCCTCCACCATCGGAATGGAGAGCATAGAGGGAGTCGGAGGGATGGAGAAAGGAGTGCAGACATCCGGAGAATCAGGTAGGTGGCCCAAATAAAACAATGCCAAAACCACAATGTACAATCATGTGAAGTACCACGTGCCCACATAGTGCAACAGAAACACATGGCCAGGAGAACGTCCACACACATTGGCCTGATAGCGCACTTTAAAACCACAATAAATACATAAATAATTAAAAACCCCAATAACACCCACTACACGTGCAGCAGGCACACCCTAACTGCAGGCTGCCAAACAACTGCACCCTCACTCCACACACAAATGAAAGCACCTCCAAGGCCCCGACCCAAATCACCCTCAGGTACCACCCCAATGCATGTGATACATTGCCATTCCAATTCCCACAGACCCATTAATAACGCTCGCCCTCCTTTACTCCACCACAGGGTCCGATCCAAACGACGAGCTCCAGGACACCCCTACCAGCACACCTGCAAAGAGGGCCAAGACCGACGGCCAAAGACCCTCCACCTCAGCTGCACGCATCAAGACACGGCAGCAGCACATATCAAGTGGCAGCACACAGGAGGGAACATCAACAGGCACCCCAGCAGCCAGCATGCCCACAACACCACCACCACAGGTCCCCCCAATGGATGCCACAGAAGGTACTGCCTCTGGTGGCAGCAGCACCATAGGTGACACCCCATTAATGGCAGCATGCTCCGACACAGAAGACGGGTATGTCGAAGTCAGATCCATCCATGACCTGTCCCAATCCCCCTGTCTGTTCCATCCCGTACACCATGAGGATACCACGCAGGGGCACCCACAAGACGACGACTGGCCATCCCCCACAAGCCCTGTGGCAGGGCAACATGAGGCGAACAGCCCCTCTGTGACACCACCGCAAATGGCCATGGCCCAGCAGAGGCAACAGTCCCTCGACCAGTTAATCGTGCAACAGCAGCAACTGGCCACGCTCCTCAAGGACCATGCCGATGGATGTGGGGGCACTAAGGCAGACATAGAAACATCAACTGAGACACTTAGGGCACAAATCGAGAGTAGCACCGAGAGCCTGAGAGTCCAAATCGAGAGTAGCACCGAGAGCCTGAGAGTCCAAATGGAGAGAAGCACCGAGAGCCTGAGGGGGGAACTGCATGCGACGTCCAAAGACGTATGTGCCGAACTTGCCGCAGTGCGCCGTGTGCTCACTGAGCTCTCACAAACCCTTAGGGACATGCATGGACGTGAGCAGGCAGAGACATCATCCGTTGCAAGTTCCGTCCAGGGCAGTCCCCAACGTAGATCTGGGAGGAACCTGCGCTCCACAGGCAGGGGTGCCCCTGATACCCGCAGAGGGGGCTTGCAATAGCGACTGCCCACTGACAATGAGCATCTTTGGACACTGGTGTTCGGGGGGGAGGTGGGAGGGTGGAGGGGGTGTGTTGGGCTCACTTGGGTGGCGGGTCGATAGGGTGTTCAACATGATATCACATATGCCATAAACAATGCACGATCAAACAATGAGATGTGTGGACAATGATCTTTGTGTACTAGGCCATCATAGGCGTACAGTCCATATTGTGCATGTACCAGACACACACAGTGCCACGAGTCCCGTGTCCATGTATCAGCCACCAGGCGTGAGTGCTAGAAGCATGCATCTATGAGATGCTGACGAATTTCACGGCCCTCCTGTGCCTCGCAGACTCCTTGAGGTGCTGCCACATCCCCACCCTCATCATGACCATCTTCAGGTGCTTGCAGTTCTGCGTCAGGGGGCATGGGCACATTTCTACGTACGCACATGTTGTGGAGCATGACACATGCCATCACCATCTTTGCAACCTTCTCATGGCGGTACAGGAGTGCCCCGCCAGACCTGCTGAGGCACCGGAAACGGGTCTTCAGTAGGCCGAATGCCTGTTCAATGACTACACGGGTACGTGAGTGGGCATGGTTGTAGTCCTCCTCATGCTGGTCCCGTGGGTTCCGGACTGGTGTGAGGAGCCATCTCTTCAGTGGATATCCGGCATCACCTGTATGTGGACGATAAACGAATTATGTGGAATGCCATTGCTACGTACGCATCCCCCCCCTTCCTGCCAGGTCATTGCCGCATCACATACCCCACATCATCATGCATGAAATGAGACTCACCGAGTAGCCAGGATCTGTTCCCTGCGTGTCGCTCCATGTAGCGTGGTATTGTAGAGTTCCTCAAGACCATAGAATCATGGGTTGATCCAGGGAATCGGGCACAACAATGTGTAATGATCCTGTTGGAGTCACACACCATTTGTACATTCAGTGAATGAAATTGTTTTCGGTTGCGGTACTGGGCCTCCATGGCATGTGGGACGACCAATTCCACATGGGTGCAGTCGATGGCACCAATGCAACCCGGCATGCCGCCAAGTGCATGGAATCCCACTTTTGTGTTGGTAATTTCCTGCTCCGAGCGTGGTAGAGAGATGTAGTCGTCTGCGTGCTGCAGGAGGGCATCGAGCACTTGCAATAGTGTCCGTGAGAACAGTGGCTGAGAAATGCCATGCAACTGTCCGACTGTGTGCTGGTAGGTGCCTGTGGCCAGGAAGTGGAGTACAGACACCACCTTCAGTAGGGGTGGGATGGCGGTTGGGCTATCTATCATGCTGACAAGGTCAGCCTGTGTCATGTCCACAATGGCGGCTATGGTGTCCCGGTCCAAACGGTAGAGGGTGTGGATCTGCTCATCAGTGAGGTTGAATGGATGTGCTCGGAGGCGTGGGATTGCGGGCTGCCTGCGTGGTGGTAGTGGCTGTGCTGGCGGCCCTTGCTGGCCATGCCTTGCCCTCCTCCTCCTCCTGCGTCTCCTCCGTGCGGCCGGTTGTAGTTGGTGTTCGTCTTCTTCTTGGAGTTGGAGTACTTGCAGTGCTATCAGGTCCCCCAGGGCCAACATCGCGAGTCCGGCCGGTAGCATTTCGGAGTGGTTGTGGGAGGAGACTGGGCGTGCAATTTATTTGTTTTCAGGCTATATGGCCTCCACCTGTGGTGATTCATTCCACCTGTGCAAGCTGCTCTCCCCTTTGGGCGAGCACGTCCCGCACACAACGCTGCAATTCGAGGAATGGCATCTTGCTATTACA
Organism: Ambystoma mexicanum; assembly: GCF_040938575.1. Taxonomy (NCBI): domain Eukaryota; kingdom Metazoa; phylum Chordata; class Amphibia; order Caudata; family Ambystomatidae; genus Ambystoma; species Ambystoma mexicanum. Next base: position 216,677,504 of record NC_090921.1, on the reverse strand, counting down.
ATCATGTATTAGTACCCGATGGCCGTGTAACATTGGTTGATATGTTCATTCGGCTATGGTCCCATTGTTTCACGTGCATTCTTTGCAGTCGCGAACAGACTTGTGAAGGGTCAGTGGAACGTAGTACTCGAGTAACGGTGGGCCCTCATGCATCACTGTGCCGAGTTGCACCGACGGGCGGGGCGTTCCATTTGTGAGTGAAGGCAGTTGCCATTTTCACACACAGCCGCACTACATGGATTAATTTGTGGTTTCAAGCGGCCACAGATGCCTTTTCGACGTGTTGTTGCAAATGAGGAATTCGGAGGGCGGCGCTTTCGGTTTTCAGCTAGCGGCGAGGAGATGCCCACAGGTCTGACTGCAAATATAACGTTCTATTGTTCAGTGTCCTTGGGACAGGGGCCATGGCGAGGATGCAATGATTGATATGAATAGTTTGGGATGCGCAATAGCGAAGTGGATGATGAGGCCGGACGTTCCCAAATACATGTTACTTCACAACACTGGAATTACGGGCTGGGGCACAGTGGATTTTGCAGGCTGCATAACGCACAGACTCAATGGAATTCTCACATGTTATGTGAGTATGGAAACAGGCGTTATCATTACGGGATGAGGGAATGATGAATGGATGCATGGGCAGATGATTTGATACGGTGTTTGCCATGTACAGGGCTTCTTGGAATCTGTCCGCCTCCCCTGCGCTATGTGATGCAGGGCTGCCATAGTGGGACCATCGTCTATCTGGCCTTGTTGAGCCCTCCCTGTCTCGACACGCCTTCAGACACTTGTGTCCATGCACGTTACCAATCCCATCTGATGGATTCTGTTTTCACAGACGCATGCACAGGTACACTCGTTTGTGATGGTGTTTTCACCTCGATATGGATAGTTATGAGTCGCAAGTGGTTTTGGGGTGGTGATGATCCTTTGGAGTGGGCTAGCATGCATATGGCTGTGGATCTAGTGTGATCATTGAAGTGAGTTGTTCGAATGTAGTTCTGATGGCCATTCTTTTCTTTTTCTTTTCTTTTGGTTGACAGGTATCTCCTCCCCTTTTGCCACTGCCATCTGTATGCCACTCCTGCAGATGGGTTTTACTCCCGACACCTGCTGCTTCGTGTTAATCAGTGGAGCAGCATTACGATCTTATGGGACGATCGCCAATGGGCCACATGCCCTTACGCAGTACTAGTGGCTCGGAGCAACATTTCGGCCTTTCAGCTGGACTAGTGCCTCCCTATTGGGACGGCCCTGCGGTTCTAGGCGCTTCCATGTTGCTTTTTCGTACGGAATGTAGCCCCTGTGTACCATGAGGGAACAGGGCGTCACACAGGAAGTAGCTGGTCATTTCTTGCGGATGCAGCCCACAATGGTGAAATGTGTTTTGGAGTTCATGGCCTAATGGCTGTATGGGCTTGGTGAATCTGTTGTGCATTAAATTTCTATTCTGATATGGGCCGTGTAGCGTTCTTCTTTGCAAGTGATGTGGCATATTCCTATTTGGGGAGCGATGTATTGTGAGGAGATCTGCATTGGGTTCCAGCTTCGGAGTATAGTTGCGTGGTACTGTGCTGGGCGCGTTTGCCTACGAAGCCCAGTGAGGTCAGGGGTGAGGGCTGCCAATATGACTGTTTGGATGATGTCATGCTCAGGGGCGGGGGGTAGGTTTTGTGTAACAGATGCCGGTCAGCCAGGTGGATTGGTGGAATGATGTGATTATCGGAATTATGCTGCCTGTGTTTGCGTGCGTTTCTTGGTGGGAGACTGAGGTCATGTCCATTGGTATAGCTTCTGTATTCGTGCCATCTGTGCCCTGCAGCTCCCATTGGCCCCTCTTGTGATTCTTTTGTTCGTTGGCATGCATGGGTGACTTGTACATTTCACTGGTTGCATTGTGACTTCGTTGCACCTACGGGGAGTTGTACTATGTGGCCAGGAAGCGGTGTACAGGCACTCAGTGGGGCCGTTTACGGTTGATTCGCGATGCCGTACTTCTCACCATGGCGGAATGGTACTTTCCGCCGTGCTTGATGGCGTTAGGTACATGTCCGCTAGGGTCGGAATTCGCGTACCCTTGCGCCATGGTGCTAATTACGGTTTGGCATGGCGCGCGCGCGCGTACTTGGTGCAGTTAGCGTTGGCGTTCACTACGGTGTCGCTAATGGCATCGTACTTTACGGTGACGGGTCATAGTCGCACCGAGCGCTATTCGATGGCGGTATTGCATTTCCGCCATCGTTTTTCGCTTTCCGCCAGGGCCGTAATGAGGGCCAATGTCAGGGTTCCCATCACACTGCAGGGCAAGGCAACTATCAACAACAAACCCCCCCTCCCTCACAAATGACCATGACCCACTGAACAACTGCACCTGGGTCATGGAGCCTTCAACCCTCAATTCCACCTGGCCACAGGATCACCTTTACCCTTCGTCACCATCTCCCACTTTGTGTGTAAAAAGGTGCCTGCACCCTCAGAATCCACACTCATTTCCAAAATCACAAAATCCAAGCCATAAAAACGAAACAGAACACCCTCCAGTAGAAGACTTGACGTAGCAGTACCTCACAAAGGCCAAGTACTACCACAATGATGCAACAACCAAGGTAGCACAGTAAAACAATGTCAAAACAGGATGTGAACCATGTGTGGTACATAACATAGGATGATGCACCATGAACGGATGTGTACTGTCACAGGTACAGGCGCGGGAGTGTCACGAAACAACCACCCCCACTGTGTCCCGGGTGCCTGCAAGGTCAAACTCACACAGGCCCCTGAGACCCTGGTGGGGAAGGAGGTTCAGGGATATGCAGTCGGGACAGGTGTTGGCACACTGGATAACTGGAATGAGTGGCAGGAGAGGGGAGTAGGAATGACACATGAAAGTAGGGAATGCATGGAAATTTACTACCTGCATGAACACATACACAATACAAACAAACTTGGACATCATTGTCATGGCCTTCTGCAGTCCAGGCTTAGAAGTGGTACGAACCAACCACCCGCTCTAGGGTTTTGGCGCCTGCAAGTTCCGGGCTTACACAGGCATCCGCAACCCCAGCGGGGAAAGAGGGTTAGGGAACGTTGCATGGATAGGTACGAGAAGCAGGAACACCAGGTAGAGGGTACAGGGTTCAAAATTGCATAGGATTCCGGGTGATTAGGGGGAAAAAACCATACCAAATTGAATCACATATACATCCATGCATTAGTGCACCCCCCAGCAAGCCTATGCAGAGCAGTTTGAAAGAAAAACAACAAGGCACTTAGCTCTGGTTTTGAGTGCTGGCCTCCTGCCTGCGCACTCTCAGGTCCGGTTACAGGAGCACTGCAATGCTGCAAAGAGAGCCACAGTCAACAACCTGTACGTGCCAATTACACAAAAACACACCACCAAACATGCCCCATAGCAACAAACTACTCTACAAACAGACAATCTGGTGTAGATGCTCCGTACCCATATATAACATTACCCCTGTGACGGGTCATACACAGTCAATGCAGTAAGTCAGCCGCCGGTGGGTGCGTGGCAAATGGAACACCAATGTGTCACAATTCACACAGCATGCAATGTTCCCTGGGTAAGCAGACAGACCCATATAGCAAGCCATGACTTCAGAGCAAGTTGCGTACCACCATGACCGAAACAAAGTTGGCAGTGCATTCATCATAAAGTACATGGAAATGAAATGCACTGCACCCGAGTATGTCCCTTGCTGTATGTCCCTGTGAGCTGCCCCTTTCCATGTCTCTGAAGGCTGCATGGTTGATACAAGTGCCTCGATGGACCTTGGTGTACCGGAGGGTATGTGCCATTGCCCCTGCAGGTGTCCCAGACAACCTCACAATCAACAGCCATCAGTCCACCAACACATCTGAGCTGCATTGTGTGCTTCAACACCAATATTCGTCCAAGCTCACCCTCAGTGCTGTGACTAAGCCTGCATGTGCAACTCGCCTGGTGCAAGCTTTGCTGTGTTGTGGCCCCCCTGTGCTGCTCAGCTTGCCTGGAGTTCCTTGGAACACGGCAGCAGTTCTAGGATGTAGGTCTGCAATCCCTGTGCCTCTGCTTGTGCACACATGTGCATGTGGGCACCAACAAACGTGTCCAGAATTCCGTCGTACAATGGGCCATGTCTGCTGGCAAAGGTGCTCTGGAGGCTCATCCCCCTGCAGAAAGGGCATGCAACACATGATTAATGCTTCAAAGTCATCTGTGTGTGTCTCTTCAGGCATCTCATTACTTGACCATGTCAGAGAGTCACATCAGAAATCACACCATCAGTCCGTCTTTCACATCGAAAGTGTGGAACACTATCTACAGCATGAATTGCAACAAGCACGTGTACAGTAAAGATAAGAAACATACTACACAATGCATAGCAATTAATGTACACATTAATCATGAAACACCCCATCTAGCAAAAGCTGAACAGTGGACAATAACACCAAAATCATCCCCATTAGGGGTGTAAACACAAGTCACACAGCACCAGACATGCCACAGATATGACAGTCCAAAGCCCTTGTGTAAAAGTTTGTGACACCGAACCATCCTTGCGAACCCATGGATAAGGGAGGCAGGAGTGGCATATGTGAGTCAAGGACCCCAACCAGCAAACACATACACAAGACAAGCCTGAAGGGCCCAGCTGGAACAGACAGTGGATGCCTTCAAAAGCCACAAAGCACCGCACTGTCACATGAAAGCACAATAGACAAGCAATTTTAAACTATATTAACTAATTACACTAACTATGGAAAACCTACATTACCTAATTAAACTAACTATCAAACAGAAACTTAACTAACTAAACTAAAAGAAAAATCAAAAATGGCCACATACGACCCGGGGGGGAGGGGAGGCACCCAGGAGGGGGGAGGTACAGGGTGCTGCTCAACATCCACATGCGATGATGCTGAGCCAAAAAAAAAACCTCCATGGGCTCAACGCCTGCACAGCCCGACCTATGTGGGAGATAGATGGTCGTCCGAGTCTGGCTCATCCTGTAAAGGAGAACGTGGCACAGTAGCCTGGCCACGCCTAGTCGCAGCTTGCCCCTCGTCGGCAGCAAGTCTGCCGGACGGGTGAGCCTGGTTCTGTGTGGCGATGTGACGTAGGTCTGCATGCAGAACCTCACGTGAAACACGTGCTTCCTCTTGCAAGGTAGCACGTGTAACACGGAGTTCCTCCTGCAAGGCCTGGCTGGACAACCGCTGCACCTCCCGGCAAGCCTGTAGCTCAGCCGAGATGGTACGCTCAAGCTGTGCAAACCTCTCCTCTGCCTGCTGCCTCTGGGACATCATAAGGACACCCAGAGTGGATCTGAGGGAAGCATACTCCTCCCTCAGGGCATCCATGTGCGCCTCCCTCTGCGTGAGCAGCAATTGCTTGATGCAGAGACGACATTTCAGCCTGGCGTGCCCTGTCTGAGGCCGCCATGCCCAGCCTGAGCGAGCGGGCCGTGGACCGTGCCGCCTGCTGCTGGAGAAGTACCTGCCTAGCAGGGGGGAGCACAGATCGGGCCACACGCTCCATGCTCTCAGCGATGTTCTCCATTGCTGCCCCCTGCCGTTCTGAATTGGCAGTAATGTCTTGCTCCCACTCAGTATACTGCGGTTGCACACGGCGACCGCGTTGCCGGGCTTGACCCCTGCGGGACCCAAGGACCGGGGGTCCTCGCTGTGTTGGCACCGCCCGCGGCTGCACGACGACATGCCCCCGTCGACGTGATGTCCCAGGCACATCAGTGACTGGTGTGGAGGGTGACCCTGCGTCCCGATCCACCACGGGCGGAGGAACCAAGACTGTCTGATCCCTAAGTGCAGGGGTCGCACACAGAGGAGTGTCCACATCAGAATCACTCACCCCTGACACATGGACTTGATGCTCATCCAACTCAACATGGACGTCAGAGTCGTCTTCAAGGCTGGACTCATGGGCCGCCAGAGACAAGATGGACTGTAGCACTTGGGGGTTTTCGTGGCCTACCACCCCACGACCCCCACTAGTGCCGGGTTGATGTAGTGGTAACAACCCTGTGTCTGGCATGACAACACCATCCTCCGCCTCCATTGCGTCATCACCTGAAAAATAGAGAGAAAAAAGGTCACTACACATGTCAGAAGCACACAACACACACACACCGACAGCAAATGCATCAGGCAGACATGTGACACACAACATATAACCTGTCATGCATGCTGGGTCAACTTTGAATTGCTTCTGTGATCAGACCTGTTGAAAGGTGGCAGTTTACATGGAAGTGGGTCTATGCAGTGCAGAAAATGTGTACGCCACTCACTACCTACATGTACAAGGACTCCATGGTGTGTGCCAGGAAATGTGAAGGCAGTGCAATGTCAAATTCAGACATCACGTGCATTGTGCATTCAATGTGTACCATATCTAGAAGCCAAGCACCCCTCCACCCCAGTACCAAAGCAGGGAGGCCTAGATTGGTATCAAAAGGCTGACCATACACCTGTGTATTGACAGGCAGTGTTGACTGGCATCAACAGCTTAATGTGATTCAAGTGACAACACTGCAAATGATGCTGGGACAGTAAGCAGGACACATGATGAAAACTCTGGATTCCGCCCATGTGTGAAGAAGACACAACAACAGTCGGACAGAGTCATTGGCCATTGAACAGGCTGAGGCCTGTGAGCCACACAGATTGTCAGACCCTAAACATGTGTGCAACGCAGGACTGAGCCACAGTTGACATGGGAAGGCTGATGAGATGGCAGGCAATGTATGTAACCAAGGACTTGTATTGCAGTGATCATCCAGTCAAGGACACATAGGGGCATGCGTGCAATGCACATTGAGCATTAATGGGCACTCATGTCCCTGCGGGACATCTGACCTATGCACAGTACAAGTGAGATACCCTGCATCAAGTACTAAGGCTGTACCACACGGCATATGTTTTGCAGATTCTACGCTGGAAGTTAGCATCTACACAGGACGCATGAACAAGAAAGTACACATTGGCAAGATTGAAGAACACCAGTGCAAAGGTGGAACTGGGGTGCAGAGTGGCGGAGGAGGGGCAAGGGAGCATGCCTACATGGAGTCCCCGCATGCAGGCAGAGGAGACATGCATGACGGAAGCATTGCATTACTTACACATCAGAACCATGTACACGTCACATGTAGCGGCAATCATGCACAACACATCCCACAAGTGAAACACACACGTCCTCAACAAACACGCTTCAACACTAACTGGACTGGGCATCAAAGTCCAGCATCTCTCCCACTCCTTCGAGCAATTCAGGTGGTATGAACTCCGCAACGAGTGCCTCATGCGGAGTGAGCTCTTCCTCCTCTAGTGCAGGCCCACCGCCAGTCACCAGAGTCAAGTTGTAATTAGAGGCACGCTTAGCCTTAGTGCTGCGTTTGATGTCATTCCAACGCTTTTTGCACTCTTGCGCCGTGCGCACCTCATGGCCGAATGAACTGACATGTTCCGCAACATGCTTCCAGTGGGTGTCACGTTGGGCAGCCGTAGTTTGACTATTGGCTCCCGCTAGCATGTCACGGCTGTGGCCCCGCACGTAGTCCACGAGGAAGTCCAGTTCCTGCTTACAGAAAGGCTTCTTCCTCGACGTGCAGGAGGTCGTGGCTGTGTGTGGGGTCCCAGCCTGTGCTGCAGGTGCAACCTTCCTCCTCCTGGACTGTGGCGCAGACCCTGGCTGGCTAATGCCGCCCTGACCAGTATGGCCAGTGGGTTCGGTGGATTGAGCCAAGGGAGTGGCAGGTGGAGGGATGACCAAAGGCCTGACTTGTGTCAGTGGCAGCTGGGTGCCCACTAATGGACCCTGCGCAGCAACATCAGCTGTGGCAGTGTCATTGACCGCAACGGTCCTGGTTGGCAGACTCACAACCGGGGTGCTGTTGGGTGCATCTGCCCCTGAACTTGCCAACACCCGACTGTTCGGGGCAGCAGATGACATGACTGCCCCAGGGACACGTGTCTTGGCCTGAGCAGCCCGGCCTGCCCCTATGGTTTCCCTCCTGGCCTGTTGGAGATCTACCAAGGGCTCCTCAAGTGCCAACGCAGCCTGTGCTGGCAGACCCCGCGCCTGGGTGGCGGTGTCCACAGCTGCACCTGCAGCTACCACTACCCTTGGGCCCGTGGCAGTCGATGGAACGGACTGCCGGGTCACACGGGTGCTAGTGCCAGATGCAGAAGCTGCATCCCCCGGAACCACAGGGGGTGGTGGCATGACTGTACCAAGACATGGCACAACATTATGCTCAAGTGGCGCACCCCTGCCTCTTCCCCCTCTGTGGCAGCCCTGGACACCCTGGAGTCCCCCTACTCCCTGATCACCATGGCCACGTCCCCAACCACGCCCGCCACGAGGAGGACGCCCAGCTGAGGCGCCCCTCACCTTTGGTGGCCTCCCAACCATGGCACAGATGTAGTAGTGCCGGCACAGATGGAGTGGTGCCAATGGGAGGTGTACACCACAATTGACCTGGGCAATTGGGGTGAAGGGGGTGGGAAGCAAGATGTTAACAGCCCCCCTGCACCTGCAAGGCTGTATGTGACCCCGGTGATGTAGTGACGGGTCACGCAACGCTCAGGCACCCCAAAACTGCAGTAAAACTGTGCACGCAACCCTGCAGCCTACGTGCGTGGATTCAACCTCCCGCAGTACGCGGTGGCACCCAGTAACACGAATAACGCATACGCGTGGGACACGCAGGCTACTATAACATTGAAAATGGGTGCGATACACAGGGGAACCCCCAGTGGGAAAAAGAGCGTGTGCGACTCACCGTCTGACTAGCGCGATGCAGAAAAACACGCGTAGCCAATACCCCCGCCAAAAGAAGAGATACGTCCTTGATAGCTGTGAAGTTGTGATGGCGCGCGAAACAACAGGAAGCAGCAACACACGTCGGTCTCCACGAAAGGCACGTACAGCGAACTGCTGGGCCCGCTCACCTTTAACCCGTGCTGAGGGAAACGCACGCGCGCGTCACGGCACTTACGCGCATGGGCCCTTTCCTCGTATTACACGCGGACGTGCAGTTTTTCACACCCGCTGAAATGCCCATGCACGCCTGTGCGCGTCACGTCACAGGGGCGCTTGCGCTTGAGGGGCCTTCTGTCCAATGAAATTGCGTATGCATGGAGACGCGCTTACGCGCTAAGGGCCTTTCCTCAAATTACACGCTGACGTGCAGAATTTTCACGTGCCAAATCACTCCGTATCAAGCTGGCCACGCGTAAGCACACGGAAGACCACGCTCCTGCCCAGAAGGCCGAATTACTACCCCCCAGAGCCCTGAGCACGCTCCCACCTGCCATCTGCTGCTGCCTTACTGCCTGCTGCCCACGTGCCCTGCCATTTGCTGCCTGCACATCAGCCAGGGGTGCTGTTGCTGTGACCACCCCTGCTGGAACCGAAGACTCCCGACTGGGATTCCATCGCTCCACAGCCCAGCCCCAGGACCCAGTTGCCCACCCACTCCTGCCTCTGGAGTTGTCATGTCGGGCACTGCAACATCTGGCACCACTGACAACCCCCGGCCAGAGAGGCAGAGGGGCACCAGCTTCAGTGGCAGGGAAGTTGGTGTCCTGGTGGAGCAAGTCCTGGGGCAGTATGATGCCCTATTTGGAAGTTCCCGCGCCGACAAGGAAGGACGGACTCGGATCTGGACTGACATCGTGACTGCCATCAACGCGGAGGAGGTGGCAGTCCGCGACTTCCAACATGTCAAGAAGCGCTGGGAGGACTTCAGGTCCAGGACTCTGAACAAGGCCCGGCGCCTCTTGAAGACAGCGGATGCTAAGGGGCGCCGGGGCCACTTGTCGGAAGATCAGATGAGGGTCGGGGAACGCATATCCCCAGCGCTCCACGTCCAGGTCCTTGAGAGGCAGACCCGTCTGGAGCCGAGCGGTAAGTGTACATGCATCATGATTGTGAGCTGTGCGTGTGGTGATGTTTCAGTAGTGTGCAGGTTGCACATCTGTTTGTATGGGGTCGAGTATGGGTGGGGGTGTATAGGGCCGTGAGGCTAACACATGCGAGGGCTGTAATGTGTGAGACATGGATGGTGCTTGTGTGTGTAGGCTTGCATGCCAAATGCATTTGTGTGGGCACACATGTTTGGATGAATGTGTATGTAAGTAGACATGTTCGTGATGTCACGCATGTATGTTGTTTTCGGCTGCATGTGTCAGCACTGTGTACATGTGCATTTGTGTGTATTTGACAAGGGTGCAACAGTGATGCAACATGGATGCATGTGACAGCGGGATGTGGAAGCCTGATTGGCAGATGTGACATGGATGCCCATCTCAACACTGTGACACTTGGCAGAGGTGTACACATGCATGCAAGTGTGGTGGTGTGTGTACATGTGTAGTGCACTTCCTGTGTTGCATGTGATGTCTGGCTCAGCTTTGCCTGCTCATGCTGTTGTATGTGTATGGATGGTGCTGGCAGTTGCGATATGGCTGTGGTATGGCTCATGTGTGCGAGTTGAAATGACATGTGTGTTGGGGATTGTGATGGTATGTCTGAGGTTTGCCAATGCCACTCATGTACAACTGTCATGTGTGTACGTGTCCATTGTACAGTGCCCTGATGCCTGTGTTTTATTTCTCCCTGTCTGCAGCGTCAACTGATGAAGAGGGCGGAGAAGGTGCTGTGGAGCACAGCGGCAGGGATCCCACCGCCAGCCGGAGACGCAAGGCCCGACTCCCCTCCCATGTTGTCATATCGTCGGGGAGTGAGGAGTCCAGCGCCGCGTCCCAGGCCGCAGCTGCCGGGGGGAGGTCCAAGAGGCAGAGGTTGGAGTTGGACTCCTCGGCAGCAGAAGGGGCAGCTGGGACCCCACAGGGCCCAACGGGGGAAGATGATACAGAGTCATCCAGGTTGGTGGGGGGTTTGGTGGAGGAGGAGGCCGTGCAAGCAACAGAGACGGGGTCTGGAGGTGGGGATCCCACTGGTGCTAGTGGTGCAGTGCGGAGGTGCCTGTGTGCAATCCTGTCCCTGATCCTGTCCCTGCATCATCTTGCACCAGCAGGGATGTCTACGTCCAGACCCGTTTTCAGGCAGAGGATGAGCTAACGACAACTGGCCTTCCTCTGCCTGCGGACGTGGCTATCCGGGTCCGGGTTGAGCCTGTCCTACTGGTGTGGCATTGCGTCAACGGGCCATGCGAGGTGACCTGCAGTCTTTTCATGAGGAGACTGCACGTCATCTTGAATGGCTCGTTGACAGCGTCGACCTACTGGGACAGGTCACCCAGGCCGGATTCCTCCTTTTGATGGGGCTTGCTACGACCCCCTCCTCAACTGAACCCCCTATGCGCCAGTCGTCCTCCGTGCCATCTTCCCACCCATCAGTCACCTGGGTGCCCTGTGGAGCTGCCTCTGACGGTGCGGCCAGGCTGGTGGAGGAGGCATCCCTGCCACAGTCGGGAGTCGGACGTCCAGCAGGGGTGGCCACATCAACGACTGCACCCCAGCCGGCGGAGGACGTGCAGGCAGCAGGAGGCAGTGCACGGGCAGAGGCACAGCAGCAACGTGGTGGGAGCCATGAAGTCTCGGGGCCTTCAACATCGGAGGGGCAGGCATCGGCCGGAGGGCAGGAGGACCCAGGACAGAGAGTGTCTTCCGTGTGGCAGCGGTTGGGCCACGCCATAGATGCGGAGCGGCAGCGGCGGAAGAGGCACGCCTCACAATGGTCAGGGCGGAGAACTCCATGCGGAGGGCCCTGAGGCGGGCCGAGTGCCTCGAGGCAATCCGCAGGGGGTTGGAGGTGGACACGTCGACGGCCCGACGGACCCTCGGGGCCATGGAGGACCGCCTCCGGGACATTGAGCAGGAGTTTGATGATGCCCTGGCCCGGGACATCCAAATGTGAGCCGTCAGACTAGCCCGCTGCCCTTGTACATAGTTATGTAGTTAGTGTTAGGTTTCCTTTGTTTTTGAATTTATTTTGGACCTTTTGGACAATGGGCCACATTTTTGTATATATTTTTTTTTCTTAGTGTTGTTAGATAGGTTTCATTTCTTTTGTTGGGATAATGGACCCTGGCTTGTTCGTCTGTACATAGTTCACTGTTGGATTTTCTTTTTCTTTCTCAATTTACCCATGGAGCAATGGCTTTCAATTATAATTTTCCATTGGATTTTCTTTTGTGGACTGTGACTTTGGACACCATTCCTTTGGATTATGATTTTTGGTTTTGCTTTTTTTCACGGACGCGCTTCTTTTCATTTTTGTACATTCCCATTTCTGTTTCTTTATTTTTGATTCAATTTATGTTTCCTTCAATACATATTTTTTGATCGAACTTCAATGTGTAGTATCATCTCATTGGTTTAATGCATATCATGATATGGGTTTTGAGATTCACTGACAAACATTGGGTATATGTGAGGGACATGTGTTTGTTTCCAAACTTGCAATTGGTGTTCTGTCATGTTATTGCCATTTCTGAGTGGGTGGATGCAATAGTCGGGTGGGTGTTTTGCATTTGGAGGCTGACCATAGGGACCAGGGATCTAGATTGTGATGACATGTTGGCTGGGGAACATGAGTTGGACATGGGTGGGGGCCTGCTGGCAGGTGCCTCACAGTGCTGGGGGGTGGGGGTGATAGGGGACAGGAGTGGGGGCCTGCTGGCAGGTGCCCCACAGTGCTGGGGGGTGGGGGTGATAGGGGACAGGAGTGGGGGCCTGCTGGCAGGTGCCCCACAGTGCTGGGGGGTGGGGGTGATAGGGGAACATGAGTTGGACATGGGTGGGGGCCTGCTGGCAGGTGCCCCACAGTGCTGGGGGTTGGGGGTGCAGGGGAACATGAGTTGGACATGGGTGGGGGCCTGCTGGCAGGTACCCCACAGTGCTGGGGGGTGGGGGTGATAGGGGAACATGAGTTGGACATGGGTGGGGGCCTGCTGGCAGGTGCCCCACAGTGCTGGGGGGTGCAGGTGATAGGGGAACATGAGTTGGACATGGGTGGGGGCCTGCTGGCAGGTGCCCCACAGTGCTGGGGGGTGGGGGTGATAGGGGAACATGAGTTGGACATGGGTGGGGGCCTGCTGGCTGGTGCCCCACAGTGCTGTGGGTGGGGGTGATAGGGGACAGGAGTGGGGGCCTGCTGGCAGGTGCCCCACAGTGCTGGGGGATGGGGGTGATAGGGGACAGGAGTGGGGGCCTGCTGGCAGGTGCCCCACAGTGCTGGGGGGTGGGGGTGATAGGGGAACATGAGTTGGACATGGGTGGGGGCCTGCTGGCAGGTGCCCCACAGTGCTGGGTGGTGGGGGTGATAGGGGACAGGAGTGGGGGCCTGCTGGCAGGTGCCCCACAGTGCTGGGGGGTGGGGGTGATAGGGGAACATGAGTTGGACATGGGTAGGGGCCTGCTGGCAGGTGCCCCACAGTGCTAGGGGGTGGGGGTGATAGGGGACAGGAGTGGGGGCCTGCTGGCAGGTGCCCCACAGTGCTGGGTGGTGGGGGTGATAGGGGAACATGAGTTGGACATGGGTGGGGGCCTGCTGGCAGGTGCCCCACAGTGCTGGGGGGTGGGGGTGATAGGGGAACATGAGTTGGACATGGGTGGGGGCCTGCTGGCAGGTGCCCCACAGTGCTGGGGGGTGGGGGTGCAGGGGAACATGAGTTGGACATGGGTGGGGGCCTGCTGGCAGGTGCCCCACAGTGCTGGGGGGTGGGGGTGATAGGGGCCAGGAGTGGGGGCCTGCTGGCAGGTGCCCCACAGCTCTGGGGGGTGGGGTTGATTGGGGACAGGAGTGGGGGCCTGCTGGCAGGTGCCCCACAGTGCTGGGGGGTGGGGGTGATAGGGGACAGGAGTGGGGGCCTGCTGGCAGGTGCCCCACAGTGCTGGGGGGTGGGGGTGATAGGGGAACATGAGTTGGACATGGGTGGGGGCCTGCTGGCAGGTGCCCCACAGTGCTGGGTGGTGGGGGTGATAGGGGACAGGAGTGGGGGCCTGCTGGCAGGTGCCCCACAGTGCTGGGGGGTGGGGGTGATAGGGGAACATGAGTTGGACATGGGTAGGGGCCTGCTGGCAGGTGCCCCACAGTGCTGGGGGTGGGGGTGATAGGGGACAGGAGTGGGGGCCTGCTGGCAGGTGCCCCACAGTGCTGGGTGGTGGGGGTGATAGGGGAACATGAGTTGGACATGGGTGGGGGCCTGCTGGCAGGTGCCCCACAGTGCTGGGGGGTGGGGGTGATAGGGGAACATGAGTTGGACATGGGTGGGGGCCTGCTGGCAGGTGCCCCACAGTGCTGGGGGGTGGGGGTGCAGGGGAACATGAGTTGGACATGGGTGGGGGCCTGCTGGCAGGTGCCCCACAGTGCTGGGGGGTGGGGGTGATAGGGGCCAGGAGTGGGGGCCTGCTGGCAGGTGCCCCACAGCTCTGGGGGGTGGGGGTGATTGGGGACAGGAGTGGGGGCCTGCTGGCAGGTGCCCCACAGTGCTGGGGGGTGGGGGTGATAGGGGAACATGAGTTGGACATGGGTGGGGGCCTGCTGGCAGGTGCCCCACAGTGCTGGGGGGTGGGGGTGATAGGGGACATGAGTGGGGGCCTGCTGGCAGGTGCCCCACAGTGCTGGGGGGTGGGGGTGATAGAGGACAGGAGTGGGGGCCTGCTGGCAGGGGCCCCACTGTGCTGGGGGGTGGGGGTGATAGGGGAACATGAGTTGGACATGGGTGGGGGCCTGCTGGCAGGTGCCCCACAGTGCTGGGGGGTGGGGGTGATAGGGGAACATGAGTTGGACATGGGTGGGGGCCTGCTGGCATGTGCCCCACAGTGCTGGGGGGTGGGGGTGATAGGGGAACATGAGTTGGACATGGGTGGGGGCCTGCTGGCAGGTGCCCCACAGTGCTGGGGGGTGGGGGTGATAGGGGACAGGAGTGGGGGCCTGCTGGCAGGTGCCCCACAGTGCTGGGGGGTGGGGGTGCAGGGGAACATGAGTTGGACATGGGTGGGGGCCTGCTGGCAGGTGCCCCACAGTGCTGGGGGGTGGGGGTGATAGGGGCCAGGAGTGGGGGCCTGGTGGAGGCTGCCCCTGCACTGCTGGGGGGTGGGGGTGCAGGGGAACATGAGTTGGACATGGGTGGGGCCTGGTGGAGGCTGCCCCTGGTGGCTGGGGGTGCAAGGGGACATGCGTTGGTGGGCAGTAGTGCAAGTTGACATGTGGGTTGGCTGGGGGGCATGGCCATGGTGGATGGGGTGCCTGCAGGACATGTGCAGGGTAGGCCCCTGTGGTGTGGGCCATCTGCAGGGGCCGTGGAGGGTGTAGAGGGAACACCTGGGAGGACCCACACGTGCAATTCACGTGTGGTGCTCCCCGCGCACTCCTGTAATACACGTACCATGCTGATTTCGCGTGTGAAACTTCCCGCGCACCCCAAGATACACGTACCCAGGACATTCGCGTGTGAAACTCCCCACGCACCCCGAAATACATGTAGCCAGGACATTCGCGTGTGGAACTTCCCGCGCATCCCTGATATACATGTACCCTGCTGATATAACGTGTGGAACTTCCAGCGCACCCCGAAATACACGTAGCCAGGACATTCGCGTGTGGAACTTCCCACGCACCCCTGATATACATGTACTCTGCTGATATCGTGTGTGGAGCTTCCCGCGCACCCCGAAATACACGTAGCCAGGACATTCACGTGTGGAACTTCCCGCGCACCCCTGATATACATGTACCCTGCTGATATCGCTTGTGGAACTTCCCGCGCACCCCAAAATACACGTTGACAGGACATTCGCGTGTGGAACTTCAAGCGCACCCCTGAAATACACGTACCCTGCTGAAATCGCGTGTGGAACTTCCCGCGCACCCCAAGATACACGTACCCAGGACATTTGCGTGTGAAACTTCCCACGCACCCCGAAATACACGTAGCCAGGACATTCGCGTGTGGAACTTCCCGCGCACCCCTGATATACATGTACCCTGCTGATATCGCGTGTGAAGCTTCCTGCGCACCCCAAGATACACGTAGCCAGGACATTCGCGTGTGGAACTTCAAGCGCACCCCTGGAATACACGTACCCTGCTGATATCGCGTGTGGAACTTCCCGCGCACCCCGAAATACATGTAGCCAGGACATTGGCGTGTGAAACTTCCCACGCACCCCGAAATACACGTAGCCAGGACATTCGCGTGTGGAACTTCCCGCGCACCCCTGATATACATGTACCCTGCTGATATCGCGTGTGAAGCTTCCCGCGCACCCCAAGATACACGTAGCCAGGACATTCGCGTGTGGAACTTCCAGCGAACCCCTGGAATACACGTACCCTGCTGATATCGCGTGTGGAACTTCCCGCGCACCCCGAAATACACGTAGCCAGGACATTCGCGTGGGGAACTTCAAGCGCACCCCTGGAATACACGTACCCTGCTGATATCGCGTGTGGAACTTCCCGCACACCCCGAAATACACGTAGCCAGGACATTGGCGTGTGAAACTTCCCACGCACCCTGAAATACACATAGCCAGGACATTCACGTGTGGAACTTCCCGCGCACCCCTTATATACATGTACCCTGATGATATTGCATGTGAAACTTCCCGCGCACCCCAAGATACACGTAGCCAGGACATTCGCGTGTGGAACTTCCAGCGCACCCCTGGAATACACGTACCCTGCTGATATCGCGTGTGGAACTTCCCGCGCACCCCGAAATACACGTAGCCAGGACATTCGCGTGGGGAACTTCAAGCGCACCCCTGAAATACACGTACCCAGCTGAAATGACGTGAGGTACTTCCCGCGCACCCCAGTGATACACGTAGCCCGCTTGCCGTGCTGGTACATGGTTAGCGCAGCCCTTTGCGCTGGATTGGGGATTTTGATGGCTTTTCCCTGCGCGAGAGGCGTTCTTGGGGGGCGTAACTGGCGCTGCTGCAGGGTCGCTGCGCCACTGTGCGCCACGGCTGGTTTTGGTAGCTGGAATCCATGAATACGCTGTGCGCGGAAATGGGTTTTGGCGCACACGGCTGGCGCAGGAATTCGAACGCGCACACTGTGCGCCAGCCGCGTGCGCCACTTGTGCACTAAATTCTATGAATTACCCCCCATATTTTTTTAAATATCATGCATGTTAAATGATATCACCACAATACCTCTCGTGTGTATTGGATGTTGACACTATAATAAAACTATTTTGGAGGACAATTATTTGGATTACTTTTTTTGATGGAGGAGGATGAGCACATACGATTCTGGTGGTTGTTCTATTTGTACGTTGAAAGATGAGATTGTTCTCCTATGTTGCTTGTTGAATTTTAATGAAATGTGTTAGAGTGTCCCCCCCCCTTGTTGATGTGTTCTTTGCTTTAATCAGAGTTATGTTTTGTTTGGCATCTTTATTTTCTGTTGGGCAAAAGGAATATTATCTGGTGTTAGTAAAGTGTGTGAATTGTTAAATGTCCTGTTATTGTCAAGCATTACTACAGAAGATCTATAGAATAATACATGGGTAGCTATAAAATACAGAGATACATTCCACTGAATGAAAAAACATCTGTGATACCCTATGGTTTGGGTGTAAATTCAAATGCAATAAATAAATCATGAGGGTAAAGGTTCAGTTGTTTATGACATCATTCAGAATGTGCAAAGGAAATTCACTCAGAGCTTCAAATGAGGACTGGGATACAAAGGGAATTAGGTGGGTAGTGCTGTATTGAAACAAAAAGAGAATGTGTGTAGGTCATGACTGATTAGGAAGATGAAGGGGCTTGTGGGGTAATCAGGAAGTGGTAAGGGAAGAGGATTTGTGTGTGTGATCAAACAGTGGGATGAGTGCCGTATTTTCTTGCGTAATACGTGAGTGCATGGAATAGGTTAGGGGTTGTGTGGTGTAAGGGTGTGGAAGGAGGAGACTGCACACAGGTGACATGCCTTTGGGCTAAGACTTTTATTTATACCAAAATAAAGAAGTATACCTAGCTATCCCTAACTCTACAAAACCCCTGCCTCAACAAAACACCAAGGAAATGTCAGAATGTCCCAAAAATATAGTGTCCACCGTCCAGCGCCAAAATCCTACTTCTATCCCTTACACTTATAACCAAACTGAACTAGATTTGTCTTTTCTTGGTCCAGAAGAATGACTACCTCCTTCTGGACGGGTATGGTTCACCAAGTAGGGGGAATGTCTCCCTTCCCATAGCCTTTCTCAGGCTTCTCTTGATAGTTCGTTATGGGGGAAGGGTGGTCATTTCTCCCTTCCCCTGGCCTTTCTCAGGCTTCTCTTGATAGTTCGATATGGGGGTGGGGGGGTAATTTCTCCCTTTTGCTGGCCTTTCTCAGGCTTCTCTTGGCAGTTCAATATCGTTGGGGGAATATCTCCCTTCCCTGGCCTTTCTCAGGCTTCTCTTGATAGTTCGTTATGGGGGAAGGGTGGTCATTTCTCCCTTCCCCTGGCCTTTCTCAGGCTTCTCCTGGCAATTCAATATGGTTGGGGGAATATCCCCCTTCCCCTGGCCTTTCTCAGGCTTCTCTTGACAGTTCAATATCATTGGGGGAATATCTCCCTTCACCTGGCCTTTCTCAGGCTTCTCTTGATAGTTCGATATCATTGGGGGAATATCTCCCTTCACCTGGCCTTTCTCAGGCTTCTCTTGATAGTTCGATATGGGGGAGGGGGTAATTTCTCCCTTCCCCTGGCCTTTCTCAGGCTTCTCTTGGCAGTTCAATATTGTTGGGGGAATGTCTCCCTTCCCATGGCCTTTCTCAGGCTTCTCTTGGCAATTCAATATGGTTGGGGGAATCTCTCCCTTCCCCTGGCCTTTCTCAGGCTTCTCTCGATAGTTCGATATGGGGGTGGGGGTAATTTCTCCCTTCCCCTGGCCTTTCTCAGGCTTCTCTTGATAGTTCGATATGGGGGTGGGGGGGTAATTTCTCCATTCCCCTGGCCTTTCTCAGGCTTCTCTTGATAGTTCGATATGGGAGTGGTGGGGTAATTTCTCCCTTCCCCTGGCCTTTCTCAGGCTTCTCTTTGCAGTTCAATATCATTGGGGGAATATCTCCCTTCACCTGGCCTTTCTCAGGCTTCTCTTGATAGTTCGATATGGGGGAGGGGGTAATTTCTCCCTTCCCCTGGCCTTTCTCAGGCTTCTCTTGGCAGTTCAATATTGTTGGGGGAATGTCTCCCTTCCCATGGCCTTTCTCAGGCTTCTCTTGGCAATTCAATATGGTTGGGGGAATCTCTCCCTTCCCCTGGCCTTTCTCAGGCTTCTCTCGATAGTTCGATATGGGGGTGGGGGGTAATTTCTCCCTTCCCCTGGCCTTTCTCAGGCTTCTCTTGATAGTTCGATATGGGGGTGGGGGGGTAATTTCTCCATTCCCCTGGCCTTTCTCAGGCTTCTCTTGATAGTTCGATATGGGGGAGGGGGGTAATTTCTCCCTTCCCCTGGCCTTTCTCAGGCTTCTCTTGATAGTTCGATATGGGTGGGAGGGGGTAATTTCTCCCTTCCCCTGGCCTTTCTCAGGCTTCTCTTGGCAGTTCAATATCGTTGGGGTAATTTCTCCCTTCCCCTGGCCTTTCTCAGGTTTCTCTTGATAGTTCGATATGGGGATGGGGGGGGTCATTTCTCCCTTCCCCTGGCCTTTCTCAGGCTTCTCTTGGCAGTTCAATATCGTTGGGAGAATTTCTCCCTTCCCCTGGCCTTTCTCAGGCTTCTCTTGATAGTTCGATATGGGGAAGGGGGGTCATTTCTCCATTCCCCTGGCCTTTCTCAGGCTTCTCTTGGCAGTTCAATATTGGTGGGGGAATGTCTCCCTTCCCCTGGCCTTTCTCAGGCTTCTCTTGGCAATTCAATATGGCTGGGGGAATATCTCCCTTCCCGTGGCCTTTCTCAGGCTTCTCTTGATAGTTCGATATGGGGGTGGGCGGGGGGAGGTCATTTCTCCCTTCCCCTGGCCTTTCTCAGGCTTCTCTTGGCAGTTCAATATCGTTGGGGGAATGTCTCCCTTCCTGTGGCCTTTCTCAGGCTTCTCTTGGCAATTCAATATGGTTGGGGGAATATCTCCCTTGTCCTGGTCTTTCTCAGGTTTCTCTTGATAGTTCGATATGGGGGAGGGGGTAATTTCTCCCTTCCCCTTGCCTTTCTCAGGCTTCTCTTGGCAGTTCAATATCGTTGGGGGAATGTCTCCCTTCCCATGGCCTTTCTCAGGCTTCTCTTGCCAATTCAATATTGTTGGGGGAATATCTCCCTTCCCCTGGCCTTTCTCAGGTTTCTCTTGATAGTTCAATATGGGGGTGGGAGGGAAGTAATTTCTCCCTTCCCCTGGCCTTTCTCAGGCTTCGCTTGGTAGTTCACTATTGTTGGGGTAATGTCTTTCTTCCCCTGGCCTTTCTCAGGGTTCTCTTGGCAGTTCAATATGGTTCGGAAAATGTCTCCCTTCGCCTGGCCTTTCTCAGGCTTCTCTTGGCAATTCAATATAGTTGGGGGAATATATCCCTTCCCCTGGCATTTCTCAGGCTTCTTTTGAGTGTTTGATATGGGGGGGGGGGGTAATTTCTCCCTTCCCCTGGCCTTTCTCAGGCTTCTCTTAATAGTTTGATATCGGGGAGGGGGTAATTTCTCCCTTCCCCTTGTCTTTCTCAGGCTTCTCTTGGCAGTTCAATATCGTTTGGGGAATGTCTCCCTTCACATGGCCTTTCTCAGGCTTCTCTTGGCAATTCAATATGGTTGGGGGAATATCTCCCTTCCCCTGGTCTTTCTCAGGCTTCTCTTGATAGTTTGATATGGGAGGGGGGGTAATTTCCCCCTTCCTGATGCCTTTCTCAGGCTTCTCTTGGCAGTTCAATATCATTGGGGGAATGTCTCCCTTCCCATGGCCTTTCTCAGGCTTCTCGTGGAAATTCAGTATGATTGGGGGAATATCTCCCTTCCCCTGGACTTTCTCAGGCTTCTCTTGATAGTTCGATATGGGGGTGGGGGGAATTTCTCCCTTCCCCTGGCCTTTCTCAGGCTTCTCTTGGTAGTTTGCTATGGTTGGGCTAATGTCTCTCTTCGACTGGCCTTTCTCAGGCTTCTCTTGGCAGTTCAGTATCGTTGGGGGAATATCTCCCTTCCCCTGGCCTTTCTCAGGCTTCTCTTAATAGTTTGATATGGGGGAGGGGGTAATTTCTCCCTTCCCCTTGCCTTTCTCAGGCTTCTCTTGGTAGTTCGATATGGGGGTGGGGGGAATTTCTCCCTTCCCCTGGCCTTTCTCAGGCTTCTCTTGGTAGTTTGCTATGGTTGGGCTAATGTCTCTCTTCGACTGGCCTTTCTCAGGCTTCTCATGGTAGTTCACTATGGTTGGGTAATGTCTCCCTTCCAATGGCCTTTCTCAGGGTTCTCTTGGCAGTTCAATATGGTTGGGGGAATATCTCCCTTCCCCTGGCCTTTCTCAGGCTTCTCTTGGTAGTTCGCTATGGTTGGGGTTATGTCTCCCTTCGACTGGCCTTTCTCAGGCTTCTCTTGTCAGTTCAATATGGTTGGGAGTATGTCTCCCTTCCCCTGGCCTTTCTCAGGTTTCTCCTGGCAGTTCAATATGGTTGGGGATTGTATCCCTTCCCCTGGCTTTTCTCAGGCTTCTCTTGGCAGTTCAATATGGTTGGGGGACCATCTCCATTCCCCTGGCCTTTCTCAGGCTTCTCTTGGTAGTTCGCTATGGTTGGGGTAATGTGTCCCTTTGCCTGGCCTTTCTCAGGCTTCTTGTGGCAATTCAACGGGCCATGTACTCCCCTCCCAGAGACTGCCTAACGTGGTTGGGGGAATATCTCTCTCCCGAGACCTTGTTTAGGTTTGCTTACAACAGTTCTGCCGGCAACCCTGGTGCACTCTCCTAGCAGAGATTGCCTTGCGTCCCAGACCTCTTCACAGTGATTTGACAGTTAAACAGGCAACCCTGGTGCACTCTCCTGCCAGGAATTGCTTTGGATCCCCAACCCATCCACAATGGTTTCTCACAGACGGGTGTCAGACCTGTTCGTATTGTCTTCTTTCAAGATCCAGAGGTCTCCGGGCATCCTTTGTACCTTCTCTCCGGGCTCCCGGTTGTCCACCTCCTTCCCAGGTCTCTTTGTGCTTTCCGACGGCTCTCTTTTGCTCTTATCTCTGTTTGCGCTGTTACTTGGCCCTGCTTCACGTACCTGCTCGACCACACCGTGCGACACCCTCCTGTGCTGGGACAGACTGCTGTTTCCGGTTCCAGCACTTCTGCCATTTTCCGGTTCCAGCACTTCTACCATTGGCAGAGTGGAAAAGTACGCCCGGTCCACTGCTACAGGCTCCACTCGCCCTGAGGATAGAAAGGACCTGCGCTCACAGTACCTCCAAGGAATAATTGCTGTTAGTTCCTCTTCCATCTTTAGGCTGCTTGAGGTTTGACAACTAGAATGCTCCACCCGGTTCTCTGAGTGTTGCATGGTGGCTCTGCACCTCTTCCTCGTCACAGTATTTTGTCCAGGAAATACAGCACAGTCAGCCCTGCGCTTCTTTGACCCAGTACTACAGGTATAGAAGGGTTGACATAAGTACATGAGGAGGCTGTCAGGATTAGAGGATGATAAGGAGGGAGGTATGAAAGAGGTGGATGAGTGGTGGGAATACTGATTTGGTCCCTCATGTCCTCCCTGTATCCCAGAGTGGGAATCCCTCCCCATGAGATCCACCCGCTGAATACCACCCCGAGGGGGACTTTCGGGTTACGGCCTCAACTCCCAGGCCTCATGGAAAGGGTCTCCCCCCCGGGGAGAACTGACGACATCACAGGATACGTCACAGTGGCTAGTTGGGGAATGGAATGAAAAGGGAGTTGCATGTATAATGAGCACCTGGAACGAGGAGAAGACTTGTATATGTAATAACAAGCATTGATTAGGGGGAAAGCTATGTGCACTATGAAGACTGGGATGAGGTGTGGTGTTGAATGGATAATGAGAGAGTGGGAATCCCGCAATTGGGCTGTACACTGTGGCAACCTTCACACCACGTTTTCTGTATAATGGACTGAAGGGTAATTGCTGTTGGCATTTACTACATGCAGTCATATGGGCCAATAAAATAACTCACTAATGATGAGTACCAACGTAAGCATGCACCAATATGTGTTACTCCCTCTGTCCCCACAGGCCATCCCCACCCCTTCTGGTCCCCCCGTGATGTTCCCTTGTGCCCCCACCATTCTCGCACACATGTGTTGCCTGTTTTACTTGATTCTTCTACCCTGCTCTCCCCTCACCCCCTCAAGCCTACTTCTGCAGATGTCTGTCCTGATAAATTCTGGTTTCACCATCACCGTCTTGTGGCCACTGCTGGATTTTACATTTATGGACTTCATTGATTCACGGTGCGTCACCCTTTCTCAACTCTCATGCTGGACTTCCTTTGTATCTTGTACTCATGGTGGCCCTGAATCATGCTGTTCCCATCTTCATCTTGTATCCTGGCTCGCAACATTATGTGTTACTACTGACTTCTGCAATTGTATTTGCTCTCCCCTCTTGCTTCGCCACTCTTTTCACTGCTAACACTCTGTTCTCTCCTCCTTTCCCTTCTCCCCTTTCCTATCTCCTCCCCTTACTTTCTTCTATGCACTTATTCTATCAGAATTGTCCCTGGACCTAGTATGATAGCAACCTCGTCCGTCTCCTCCCCCCTTCCCTTACTGTTTTTTTCCTCCCCACCCACCGTCCAGCACTATCTGAAATGTCGTCAGGCCTAGTATGACAGTCGCTTGTTCCTCCCCACCATTTCTGCACCTTCTCTCTCACCTCTTGTTTTTCTCCGGCTCTACCAGAAATGTCATCAGGCCTAGTAAGTACGGTAGTCCCTGTCTGTTTCC
Organism: Ambystoma mexicanum; assembly: GCF_040938575.1. Lineage (NCBI taxonomy): Eukaryota > Metazoa > Chordata > Amphibia > Caudata > Ambystomatidae > Ambystoma > Ambystoma mexicanum. Next base: position 216,653,632 of record NC_090921.1, on the reverse strand, counting down.
ATTTCCTTCCCACTCTCCCCCCTCCCTTCCTTATCTATGTCTTAGCTCTTGCACTATCTGAAATGTCGTCAGGCCGAGTACGATAGTTAATTTCACATCCTTACTGTTCATGGCCTGTAAGAATGTCATTGTATTTTCCCTTGTTCCCTCCCTTGCCTTGAAGTGCTTTGAAACACATTGTGTATAGGCGCTATATAAATAAACTACCATATCATATCATACCCAAGTCATCAACGGAAGAAACCCAAGACATCTCTACATGTTTTCCTTCTAATATGATTGTAGAATAGGCTGTTAAGTAAACTAATTTTGACATCAAGGTATGAGCAAATAATACCTTGTTTCCCACTACTCATCCTGAGTTCTAAGTTGACACAGGTGGTGTATATTGTGGTGTAGACTCTAAGGGTCAAATGTAAGAGACATGCCCTTGATACCTGTTTTTGCACTCGTTCTTTAGATGCATATGACATGATGTATCTAAAACTCCAAAACCTGTTTTATTACACAATTCATGTGCCCATATTAGCTTCTGTTTCCCTGAGCAACACTTCTTTGAGATTGTGTAATATGTCAATTGACAGCTAAGTGTGATAAGTGTTACACTTCCATGCATCATTAATAATCACCAACAATAAGTATATCAGAATATCCCTTTGTTTATGCCGGGCTGATTTTGAGAGCTATGCGCCTCGTCATGAGTTGGGCGCTATCCGGTGCAAATTCAGCAGCCTCAGAATTGGCTGCTGGCTGTAATTCCAACAAGAACACATAGATCCCTCTCATAGCACTGGGAATGCAGTGCCAGGAAGGCGATAACCTAAATGACCTCTCGTCAGTATCTTTCAGGTTTAGGGATCTTCCACCTGATTTGGTTGAAAGTACCTGACCTAATGCAATATCAGGATCAAAGATCAGATGATTTCTTATTAGTACGCGGTGAGGGACAATCTGATTGTAACAGTCGATCTTATTGGTACCTCACTGGGTCTTTGCCAGCCTGATAAAGCCTTACCTGCTGCCTCGTCCCTAAACGTTCCTTCCCTTTCTCTTACTAGCCACCATGCAAAGGGAGAAGGAACTACGTGTAGTCTCTTCTCCCAATTCCCTGGCAGCCACCCAGAGGGCGAGGCGGCTGCTGGGGTAGATAAGCCCTTTTCCCAGAGAAGCCTTGGGAAAACCCTCATGTAGGGCCAGTCGCTGTCAACTTGCCACTTACATGAAAACATGCATATCCATTGAAACTTGGAAAAAACAAAATGAATCACCTAACCCTCACGGTCAATCTATGCATTCATATACAATGAGAATACCGGTCATAGCAGGTCATAGCAAGCCATAGAAGGCCATAGCAGGTTATAGCAGGTCATAGCAAGCCATAGTAGGTCATAGAAAAGCCATAGCGGGTTATAGCAGGTCATAGCAAGCCATAGCAGGCCATAGCAGGTCATAGCAGGCCATAGCAGGTCATAGCAAGCCAATGCAGGTCGTAGCAGGTCATAGCAGGCCATCACAGGCCATAGCAGGTCATAGCAGGTCGTAGCATGTCATAGCAGGCCATCACAGGCCATAGCAGGTCATAGCAGGCCATAGCAGGTCATAGGAGGCCATAGCAGGCCATTGCAAATAGTAGTAGCAGGCCATAGCAGGGCAAAAGAGCGATTTGTGTCAAACTCCGAGGGTGTGCACTGATAATGAAGTGGGCTTCTAATGCAACTATCTCATCAGAACATATGTTGTTTAATGGAATACATGTGCATTTAATCAAGGCCATTCATATTTTAATTGTAAAAAATATATATCTACTCAATTAAATGCAGCCACCAAGATACTGATGATGGCTGTCTGCTGGAGAGTAAACCTAGGGGTGACCCATCAGCTCATCCACGATGAACCATGATCTACCTATACAGGATTTTGGTGCCCTTCAGGCGACCCTGTTGGTCGCCTGAAGCCCCCACTGACAGTGTGGCATCCGCCATCGGGACCCCCTCTGCACCCTCCCACCAGCACTACCATCTACGTTCACATGAGGAATCATGTGACTTCCAACAAGTACCTTTGCTCAGGCTGCCGCCTGCGGTCTTACCTGCTGAGGCGCTGTTTGACTCTACTTACCCTTCCCACTGCTTCACCCCCTCTCATAGACCCCTCAGCCTTGGCTCACCCCAGTTCTCACCTCTCTCCGCTCGACTCTTTGCAAAGCCAAGCAGAGATGGAAGAAGTCTGTGTCCCGCTCAGATCCTTCTGGCTTACCTTTCCTGCATTCTTCCTCTTATCAATCTCTGCTTTCAGCTTCCAGCTGAAAGAATATTTCTGGGATCCTGCTCCATCTCTCATCACCTGAGCGTACGCTTCAGCTGCTGCAAAGTATTCTCTCTCCCCGCCCTCCCGATTCCTCTCTTCTATTGTCTCTCTCCTCTTCTGACTTTGCTAATTATTTTACATTTTATGTTGTTTTTCTGAGCTCTTCCTTCCCATCTGCTCCGTCCCTTCCTCATGCTCACCCTCTGCCCCCCTACACTTTCTTCTCCCTTTCCCCCTCTTTATGATCTTGACAATCCTGCCTTCCTTGCCTGGGCCCATCCTACTGCCTCCCCGTTGGACCACTTCCCTTTTCCCTCATTCCTCAAATCTAACTTTTCATATCCCTTATCTCACTTTCCTCATTAATTCCTCTCTCACAAACTCTGTTTTTCTTTCTCACTCTACCTGTCCTGAGAGAAACCCTCTCTTAACCCTTCAGTCCCTGCAAATGTCCATCCTCTCTCTCTTCTTCCTTTTCTCTCTAAGCTCCTTGAGCACACGCTGTTTATTCTCAGGTCTCCTCCTATCTTAATCTCCATTCTCTTCCTACATCCCTTCAGTCCTGTTTCTGCCCCTCTCACTCCACCATGGCTGCCCTTCTGCATGTCTCCAACGCCCTCTTCACCGCCCGCCACTCTAAGCTCTCTTCTGTTCTTATTCTTCTTGATCTATCGGCTGCCTTTGACACTGTTGCTCGCTTAGTTCTTCTTTCCACCCTCACCACCCTCTGCTTTTCCAGTTCTGTCCTCAAATGGTTTCATTCCTATCTCTCAAATCGTTTCTTCTCGGTCACTTGGTCTGGTAAAACATCTTCCCCCGTCCTGCTGTGTGTCATATCCTCTTCTCCCTTCACACTATCCCTCTCTCTGCTCTCATCTCCTCCTACAATCATTCCTTCCATCTTTACGCTGATGACAGTCACATATTTTTCTCTTGTTCATCCTCTCGTGACTCACTCCACTCTGTTGTCTCTGTCTCTCTGAAATTCAACTCCGGATGCCCTCCCAATTCCTCAACCCGTCTAAAACCAAGGACCTTCTCTTTCCTGCAACTACCATTCCCTCACCCCTCCCTCGTTCTTCCCTTCCCTTGCCCCCCCACATCTATTCCGTTCTCCTCATCATCCCATAACTTGGGTGTCACTTTTGACCCCATTCTCTCATTTTCTCATTGCGTTATCAATACTGCAGCTCAAGCCTTTAGGGCTTATTCAGTATCCGCGGTGCCTGCCCCCAGCTCTCTTTTCACGCCACTAAACTTGTTATCACCTCTCTTATCTTCTCCCATATGGATTGTTGTTCAGCCCTCCCCCTTGGTCTTCCCGCTTCTACCCTTTCTCCTCCCTGTCTACAACTTGTCCATCCGTTCTCTCTTTTCTTTCTCTCCTTGCTCTTCCATTGCTTTCTAAGTCTCGTCTTCCCAGTGGAGTAACTTTGCTGAAAATGTTGGGGGGGACATGACATCTGATTAAAAGATGCCCCAGCCAAATGAATGGGGACAAAATGGTGTACCATGAAAGTTGGGGGGGACAGACACCCATGTACCCCCCTAAAATTACGCCCATGCGTCTTCCTTTTGATTCTTGTATTCTCTTCCATTTTCTCTCGATTGTCTTTACATGCATCCATGATCTCATCCCACTCTACCTTTCTCCATTGATATCACTCTGCTGTCCCCGCTGCGTGCTGCATTCCCAGAATCAGTTTCCACATTCTGTCCCTAAACCTCCTTGCGCTTCCTCGCGCTTCTGCTCTTTTGCTCTGCTCGCTTCTAGGCACTGGAACTCCCTTCCTCTCTTTCTCCTCTTTACGCATCGTCCAAGTGAATCTTAAAAGCCACGTTATTTCTGCGCCCTCCAACAACTGATTGCACTTTCCTTCTGCTGCCTGTCGATGACTCCCATTGCATTACAAAGTTTGAATATATCGTTTTTGTTTAATCAGTGAAATTTGGTAAAAGCGCTATAGAAATCAAATAAAATACAAGTGCACTATTACTTCACTTGCAGCCACTTTACTTCTGTTTGTGCACTTAATCAGTATTAATTCATCCTTTCAGCGGGTACTAATTGAGAATATGTATGCACCACTGAATGTTTAATGCAGGGTAGATAAGAAAGGTTTTCCCTAAACCCCACCACTCTAGTCTAACTCCACCGGTAATTGATAGTTTACAAGGGAGTGTTTTCATTACTGACTGAGCTGTTAGCTCATATTAAAGTGCTAAGTGCATTGTGTAAACACCTGCCAGTAAACACCGGAGTCATTAAGGGATCAAGTGGTATTTACTTTAGGCTGGAGTCCAATCAGAGCAGAGCACATTCTGAGTTGTCATTTCTGCATCGTCAATTGCAGTGATTGAGAATGCTTCGAAAATATGTTCACTTGGCTGCGTTGTGAGTGGGGTGGCAGCAGTCAAAAGGGCAGTGTTTTCCATGCATCCTGTTTTTACTACCGGTCTGATTATGAGTTATCAGGTGTTTGCATCATGCAGCGTTCCGGTGTAAAATTGAATGCAGTTTCTGGAGAAATACCTTTAAATATAACATCTCAGATTTGGCCAAAGCACAAAGAGAAAACGTGTGTCTTGAAATTAAGTGATGTACAAGTTAATCTTTTCAACTTAATGCACAAAAAGGTGTTGGTGGAACAACAAAGGTGGTGAGAACGTAAGCATATCAGATGCTTGCCATCTCGCAACCTAGTCTGCATCATGCATAATGGCGGCCATTGTCGGCACTAATGTGCATAGCCATGCCCCAAACATGCCTTGAAATGCATTTTTTTGCACAGTATGTAAACTTTACATCCTGATATTCATAAGTAAAGTATGCAGTATTTCAGATAATCTGCACAGTGTATACCCATGCTGGTGGTACACAAACAATACGATGACCGCATGCGTTAATGGCATGGATCTGAGCTGGCACCGCTGATGTGTGTTGTTGTGTACCAGGTTTAGCCTGTAAAAGACACAATGGACTGATCTATACCATGCTCATGCAAAGATAAGGGTAATCTGTTGCTCGGCGTTGTCTGAATGTGCACAGAGGTGCAGGCGCGCCCCATATGCATATTCAGAGGTGCGGCTCCTCAGCCTTCATGTCGAATGGGCCATGCAAGGCTGGAGAAGCAAAACGCCCACTAGTCCATTGGACAGGCGCGCTGGGGAACAGACGAGCCACCCCGTGCCTTGGCGTCCATAAGGGCCACTTCTGGAAACTTACCATCGGTAGGTGTATGCAAGGCACTCATAGAGTACACGTTCACCATGGTGATTATTGGCACTATTGCCTTTGAAGAGCTGCAAACGCTGCACGTAAATGTAGGCGGAGTGGGTGGGGGCTGGACCAAAATCCTCCACTGCTACTGACGGAAGCAGAGATAGGCTAGCATGAGTGTGTGATGCTGGGATGAGGCCTTCCACCTTTAAGCGCCCCCCCCCCTGGATTGGGGAACTTTCTCTCCATTGCATTTCATGCTGTGGGTATTCTTGTGAAACACACTTTGGGTTTACCTCTGCTGAGCCCAGGTACTGTTTGCACTTGTGTTTTCCTGCACAGACTAGGCTGTGGGGGTCTATTTGGAAGCATCGGTCTACCTAGAGAAGGGACTGCAGAGTTTACAGATTGTGGAAGCTGGCATGCTCAGTAAGATCCCATGTCGAGGACACATCTCACTGGCCCTCAGAGTTTTGCACTGCTTGATTATTGCCAATTGCACCAGGGTGACTGCTCTCAATGCTCCCCTCCGCACTGATCATGGAATAAAGCCGCCATTGATAAGAGACCAGATGTTGGCCTGTCTTGTTGCCCCTAGATCGTTAAGGTCCATATCTGCGGTTCCCATGTCAGTTGCAGGATGGGCAGAAGAGCCCCATCACACTATGCCGCGAGCCACCTACGAGGCCTTGTGCTCATCTCCTATTCCACAAAGCACTAGACGCAAAGCTTTTGACCCCATAAATGCCGCTGCCTCTTGCTGCTGATGAACCCTCCTCAGCGCCAGGAGGCCTGAAATCCTGCCGTAAATGCACTCTACACAATGTCCTAACAGAGAAGGATCTATATGGCTCAATCTAGAGTTGTACAGATCCCTGGCCGGGAGGATAGCTCAGGGGCAACACATTTGTCTTGGATGCAAGACAATGCAGAGCAACGCAGGCCTTAGAGACTGGTCTCCGGTAATTAGCATGCTACACAAGATTAATTAATTCATTCATTGAACATCATGTTTCGGCCTTTATCTTTTTTTCTCATCTTCAGGTTCGGTAGCATTGGGCCTCATTATGACTCCGGCGGTAGCCATGCCGGTAAAAATGGCACAGGTGCCACCGGAGTCATTGGTCCTCATTACGAGTCAGGCGGCGGACCATGGTGCTATTAGCACCGGACTGGCATGGTGGATGGCGGAATTACCGCCCCATTCCAAGGTGAGTGGGGCAGTAATTCCCCATTCACCATTTGCCCTTCCCCATTCCCATTTTTGCCCCATAGGGCATAATGGGAATGGGGAAAGGCGCTAAGTACGGTGCCGCTAAGTACGGTGCCGCAAATTGCGGCACCGTACTTAGCACCAAGGTCACTTTGCAGCATGGGTTTTAACGCCTGCAAAAAGCAGGCGTTAAAACCCGGGACCTCTTAATCGGGCGTTAAGGGTTTAACGGCGCCGACGCCGCCGTTAAACTCTTAACGCCTGACTTGTAATGAGGGCCATTTTGTTCTGGCGCCCGCTAATGAGGCCTTACCGGGGAATTACAGCCCCAGTGGTCCCGGTAATTCCCCCTTGCTGGGCGCCGGAAAAAATGACTCCCCATTCCTATTCGAGTCCCATCGGACTCAATGGGAATGGGGAGGACTGTAGCACTGGCACCATTAATGAATGGTGCCAGTGCTACGGCCAAGGTCTGCGAGCGGGTGCCGTTCAGCCCGCTAGGTCAGACCTGGCAGGCTGAAAGGCACCTGCTCGCAGAACTCAGAGTATGCCGGTCCGGTAACAACGGTGCTAGTATCTTACCGGCACTGTTGTTACCGGACCGACATACTTATAATGAGGCCAATCGTGTTTTTTATCAAGGAGTTGCAGTTTCATAATAATGTGTTCTAAAAATGCAGTTCCTTAATACCTTTTCATTAAACACGCCGGATCCCAACAGACGTGCTGCCAGAGTGGCCCTAGGGTTGCCCATGCCGTTGGAGTGCAGACCAGAGTGGCGGCCATTTTGTGACAAGCGGTTCGCACATGCAGGCACGTTTACTGCTTACCATTGGACGCAAGAGATGCCGAGGGAAATCCTGTCCTCTTTCAGTGCGGCTGGAAAATCTATTTCTGTCTGGAACAAGACCCGCCTCTGTTTTTAATATTTAATGCGTCACGGGGGAGGGAAGGCGGGTTCTGCATTATCATCAGAGGAGCACAGATGTGCTTTTGATTTGCCTTTCCAAGATTACGCCATCACGTGTGTATCTCTGCTACATTAGGCCTCCTGGAGCAACCGTCCTACCCCTCCTCCCTCAGACATTATTTATTTATTCATTGTATCCATTAAGCGTAAAGTCGATCAGACTTGGAGCCTGTCACATGGGCTAGGCGAAAATAAACTGAAGGGAAAAAAACGCATTTCGTGACATGAAATCCAGAAGATGAGAATCAAGACCAAAAAGTAGATTCGTTTTTTTTACATAGGTTTGCGTACCTTCTACCACGCACACTGTTATTGCTCACTAGTTGCCTGTGAAGCAATGGGTAGGATTCCCTTCCGAAGCGTTAGCGCGCTACCAGTTGGCCAGAAGCAGAGGGATGGCTTCCACCACTGGCTCACCAACCAGCCTGAACACAATCGTTTCTGTGGTAGGTATGTCATCGGGAGGATAGCTCAGGCGCAACGCGCTCGCCTTGGAAGCAAGACAAGGCGGAGCAACACAGGTTCGATCCCCGGGTCCGCGCTTAGAAACCTTGTGGTATTAAGCGCGTTATAAATACCCAATCATATCATATCTTTCGATACCCCTTCCTCCCCCACTCAGAATGACATTATGGCTTGTCCTGCCCCATCGTTGCGATTCCCTCTCTTCTGTAACTATATCTGGGGTGATTCTGTCCATCTCAAACCCCGCCTCCTTAGTTGTGACATACACACAAGACCTTGAAAATGTCAGATAAGTGTATTAAAACATTACACACAACATGCAATACAATATCATTCTTTGATACCTGATTTTCTCAATAAAGTAAAAGTTCTTATTATTCTGTCTTCTTTATGAGAAATGTAATAGGCCACAGGCATTCAGTTTTTTGAGTTAACCTAAGGGCGATCAAATAATCAGCACTGGTATACATAAGATAACGCTGATTATGCCACCGATTTTTAGTGACTCCCGTGTGAGATTTTCACCTATAGGGTGTTTTGTTAAATGCTTCTGGGTCAAGGGTCAATTCGGGTCTGTTCCTTCTGGGGCCTACCTGACCCCTTGACCACTCGTGGCCCGCTAGCAGGACGGCTCAGCAGTTGATCAGTGACTTTGGTTTCTTTGTTCCTCCCTGAAGCCGATGTCACTCGTTGGCACATAGACAGCAAGGAAAGACCATGGGCCTCATTACGACCCAGGCGGTAAGGGGTTAACGGCGCCGTAAAAGGTGTCAGCGCCGTTAAACCCTTACCGCCTAATTACGAGGTCCCTTTGTGGGTCCCGACCTTAACGGCTGGTTTTACCAGCCGTTAAGGAAGGAAACCGCAAAGGGACTTTCGAGGTAATTACGGTACCGCAATTTGCGGTACCATACTTACCGTCTTCCCCATTCCCATTGAGCCCTATGGGGGCAAAAATGGGAATGGGGAAGGGCCAATGGTGAATGGGGAATTACCGCCCGCCAACCTTGGAATGGGGCGGTAATTCCGACATTCACCATGGCGGAGTTGGTAAAATACCGGCATCAACCATGGTGCTTATAGCGCCATGGTTAACGCCTGGGTCATAATGAGGCCTCATCTGTTTGTATTTATTTGTATTTGTATTTATTTATATGTATTACGCAGATTCGTGAAGGCGCTGCACACAACAGCTAATTAAGTACAAAATAATGAACTAATGAATCCAATAACTATCGGTGTGAGAAAGCGTATTTAGGAGGATGACAGAGAAGCAGGGAGATGAGCCTTAAGGCATGAACGAAATATGTGAAGGGAGGGGGAAGAACGGAAACGGCAGGAGCACATGGAGGTTTAGGAGAGGTAAGAAGATGAAGATGTTTAGAGCGAAGAGAACGTGAAGGAGAGTAGACAGAGACAAGAGAAGCAAGCTAGGGGGAACAAGACCATGGTGGCTTTTGAAGACAATACAGAGAAAATTAAAGAAGATGAAGAGTCGTGAGGGAGAAAAGAGATGGCGAGATGAAAGGGCATAACAGAAGAGCGAGCAGTAAGCAAAAAAAAGAAGACGAATTACAGAATTGAAAACCGAGCGTTGAGGAGTGCGTTGTGCGAAAGGTAGGCCAAGGAGCCAGGCACAGCAATAATCAAGATGAGAAAGGATGGAAGAATTCATAATTAGTCTGGCGGCATGAAAGGAAAGATAAGGACTCATTTTGTGGACTTTGAGAAGGAGAAAACAGCAAGTGCAGGCAGTCAAAGATATGAGAGGCAAAGGTTAAAGATGGGTCAACGATGACACAGGGGTTGCGTGAAGAGGTGGAGAAAGGGAGGACAGAAGGGGGAAAGAGGAAACCAGAAGGGAGTAGGAGAAGCAGGTGGGAAATACAGGTGAAGGAAGTACCAGAGAGAACGGATGAGAAAGAGGCATGAAGAGGAGTCAGAAAATGTACCAAAAGAGAAGATTTCTGAAACGTCTGCATAGAAATGAGAAGAAAGGTTAAACGATTCAATGATAGAGATTAGGGGTATAGTATAGATAGAAAAAAATTGAGGGGCCAAACACTGAGCCTTGGGGATCGCTGCGTTGAAGAGGTTGGGGAGGAGAAGTTTGACCCACCCAGGATACAGAGAAAGAGCAGTCGGAGAGATTGGAGTGGAACCAATTAATAATAGAAGCGGAAAGCCCAAGTGTAGAAAGTGAAGAGAGCAGAGAAGGATGGTCCCCCGTGCCAAAAGCTCCAGGTAGATCAAGGAGGATGGGTATTGAAGAAGATTTAGCGTGGCAAGCGGAGAGGAGAGAGTCGGTGACATGAAGAAGAGCGGTTTCTGTGGAGTGAGCTGGGCAGAAGCCAGATTAGGTCAGGGGAAGAAGAGAGATATGGTTGACATGGAGATCATCTGAGAGTAAAAAACCTGTTCAAGATGTTTCGAGAGAAATGGAAGAAGGCAAGTAAAATGATAGATAGAGAGGAAAGGTTCACAGAGGTCTTTCTTAAGATGGGAATGATTAGAGCATGTTTGAAGGAGGAGGGGAAGGGGGCAGAAGAAAGTGAGAGATTAAAGGGATATGTCAGGCAAGGAATGTTTGAGGGGAAGACAGTGGGTATAAGGGAAGAAGGCAAAGGATTGAGCGGAGAAGCAGTGGGGTGAGCCTGGTCAAGAAAAGAGGCAGTGTCGAAATCAGTAAGGGAAGTAAACAGGAGAGGAGGAGAGGCGGAAGGTAGATGTAGAGGTGTAGATGGAGAGACAGATTGAGAGGAACAGTGGGCTACGGTTGAACGCAAAGTGGTGACTTTGGAGACAAAGAAGTCATCAAGTAAGAAGAGGACTGGGAAGAGGAGATGGAAGGCCGGAGGGCAGCGCTTCTTGTTTATGACCTGGAACAGGCAATGGGGTGGCATGAGAGAGCACAGCTAAGAGAAGGAAAATAGTGCTTTTTGGCCGAAAGAGGCATCATAAGAGGAGTGTAGTACAGGAAGGAGAGAAAGATCAGAGGAAGTGCACATTTTCTTTCAGGTATGTTCCGTCTTCCACAATGTGGAGCAGAGAGAGCAAAGGCCAAGAGTCAACCACGGCTGAGATGCCTTGCGAGAGGGAGAAAGGGGAATTGAGGGGTGAAGCAGGTCAAAGGTAGAAGAAAGAGAGCTATAAAGAGTAGTAGAATCTGTATCGAGAGGAATCGGAGACAAAGCTGGACGAGAGGGGTTAGTATTGGAAAGAGGAATGACAGGAGACTGGGGAAAAAGTGCAAAGATAGCGACCAAGGAAGGGGGTTGGAGAAGAGGGAAGAATAGGAGTAGAGGGGAGAGAAAAAGAGAGGCATAGCAATGAATGATCAGAGGAATAAATTGCGTTTGCAGAGACAGCGGGGTGAAGTGGGAGAGAGGCACAAATCAGGTCAAGAGATGATCCAAACACATTGGTGGGGGGAGTAGAGAGATGGAACAGAGAATGTGATTCAAGGAGAGGAAGAAGGGGTGTTGAGAGATGAGCCGAGAAATAGATGGAGATTAAAGTCTTCAAGGAGAAAGAAAGAAATAAGTGGAGGGCAGCTTAAGGGAAAGCACGCAAAGAGTCTAAGTCTTCTTAGATAGAGTTGGGAGAACCAGCAGGGTGATACATAGTAAGAAAGGTGATAGTCTAAGGTTTAGAAAATACAAAAAGGTGATATTCAAAGGAAGAATAGATGGGAGAGTTGGATGAAGGAGTGGAAGCAGCTATTCACTCCTCCACCTCCAACTCCCTCAGGGTCTTTCGCTTCGCCAAGCAACAAGTTGGGGGTAGATCTCTTTCCTTGGCTGGTGCCTCCCTATGGAACAGCCTCTGTGCCTCTTTGAAACTAGAGGAGAACCATCTCCGGTTCCGGAAGCACCTCAAGACCTTCCTCTTTGCTTCTGCCTTCGATCTTCCTCTCCCCTGCTGATCTGGCTGCATCGGCACCGGGCACCTGGTTACCATCTGGTTTTCAGGCCCAGGTTCTGGCCCACCCAGCGACACACCCACACTGTATCCTGGTCAACCCTTGCACTTGAGTCTGTATCTGTAACCCTACAGTCCCCTTACCTGCACTTATCAGACACCCATTGTCTGCACCTTAACCTTGCACATGCCACCTCGCTGGCTGCACCACCAGTTGTTGTTTTATCCCTTGCTCAACACTTTCCACTCCTCCCCTCTCCCTTGCACTTTCACCCTTCCCTCTCCACTGAACTTGCGCGTTCTCAATGTCACTGGGCCTGGTAGGATCATTGTTTTGTCCTCCCTTGTTCCCCTCCCTTGCTTTGTCGCGCTCTGAAACACTTGTGTGGGTCGCAGTGAGTGGGTACATTTAGTAGAAGGGGTAGTAAGAAATGCAGTAGTAGAGGTGTTGTGTGGCGTGAGCTAGGTTTCGGTCAGGCAAAGAAATTGTAAATTAAAACGGGAAAATAAATCAAGAATACAATGGGACTTATTGCGGATGGAACTGGCGCTCCAAAGTCCAACTGTAAGAAAAGGAGTAGTAGAAGAAGATAATTGGGGTTAGATCAGGTTTTAGGGGGTCAAAGACGAGGACTGACAGTGTGAAAAGGTTGAGAGGTGGAAAGAGCTGGGATCGGAAAAGACATGGATAGAAAGAACAGGTAGAAAGACAGGAGCAGAAGACAAGTGAGATGTTAAGTGAGCTTGATCATGATTGTGGATTGAAGAAACAGAAGATAGATAAAATTCACATACAGCAATGAAAGGGCACACACGGCACAAACCAGAGAAAACAGGATGTAAAATAGCTCTTGAATTTGACGCTTTTCAATGAGGACCTCCAAGGTGAGGACGCCCAAAGAGATGGAAAGGAAAAGGGGCAGCAAGGGAATCACATGACTTCACGTGGTGTGGTGCCAGCCTCCGGAGGTCCGTTCCTCCAAGCAGGTGTGCGTGTGCAGGGAGGTCCAGGTGGTGGGGGGGGAGGGCTCCTCGGGCAGCACACAAAACAGGTCGCAGACCATGCAACACCAGGGCAATGGAGAGGCCAGGAGTCAGATGGTCCAGGAACAGGCAAACTGACTCGTCACAGTCACGAAACTTCATGCAGTGTGGTGATGGTGTCCGGAGGTCCCTTCCTCTAAGCATGCATGTGGGATCAGGGAGGGCCAGATGGTGGGGGACTCCTCGGGTAGCACACACAGAGGGCGGCAGACCACATGGCACCAGGGCAAAGGGACGCCACCCCTGACAACTGTTATGCGACTCCTGACACGGCCTTAGACTCCTGGTCAATGATCGCAAAGACAGCGCAAACTGAAAAGTAAAAGGCTCTGATAAGAGGGTCCACTTTACTTTAGCAGCATGTGGACAGGCCTGATCTGCGTTGCCAAAGCTTGAGGGAGCTGGGCGCTCCTTCACCCCTAAAGTAGATCTGGGCTGTCTTTCCCTTGGCATGGCCATGCAAGAAAACATCAGCAATTCCATTCAGTGCCTAGGTTGCTTGGCAACCCAGCAAGAATGTATCCATTTGCCTGCTCGGGCTCACACGTGCAGGCTGAAGTCCCGGGCAAGATCTTTCTTACCATACCTCTTTGCATATTTTTGGAGCTAAACGGATCTTTGCTGCTCTGATATGGCGGTCCTTAAAGGCCCTATATATGTGGCATCGATTGGCCCAGGATAAAGCATAATTCTCTTTTAAAGACAATTTTCTGTGCTTTCAAGTCACAGGACTGGCTGTTAGACACTGCCAGCAATATATTTCCACAAGTGCAGGGCAAATGGTGGGTTTAGCTGTAGTTCAGCAGTTTATTGCACTTTTCCTCATTTTAATTTCTTGCCTCCATGTGTTTTCGCACTTTTCCCAATTTAGCCACGCCTCATGCTGGCTATGGTCTTAAGCATAGCTGCCAAGATCCCTAGGTCTTCAGTGGCACTGTAAGCCAGTCCTGGTATGTACCTCTGCATGCTGGGACTGGTCCCATACTTACAATGGGAACAACAAAACTACAAGCCCCAGCATGCAATGGGAAACAAAGCAGGGCTAGCTAGAGGAATCACGCATGGCACAGGGCAACTTGGCAGGTAGGCTTCAGGTGCTCGTAGACATTGTGTGTTGGAAGCCTCGCCCCCATGGACAAGGCCTCATAACTGCCTACTAGCCCACTGTCACCTGTGACATCTTCAGGCAGTCCTGAATGTGCACATCGAATGCTGCGACTTGGGGTAATATACTTTAAATGGAAAATGTACCTACATAGCCCTGCATGCAATATGCAAAACCAGTCCCGCTTGGAGGGGTTGTCCATTACATGGGGCCACTTAGCAGGACCTTGTGCTGTGCGCAGAGGTGATATTTACATTATCAGTGCACTGCCTCAGCAAGGCCCATGGATATGCATGCAAAACCTGTACCAACAATCTATTTGTTGCCCATTAAGGGCCAATGATAGTAATATAACTTGTTTTAATGCACATGCTGCCGAAGCGTGTGTGTCTCTTACTAGGCTAAACAATTGAAGCAGAGAGATCTGTGAAACATATTGGTCATTGGGGCCAATGCAACCTTAGCTCAACAGGTTAATGCACTTGCAGTAGGGCAACACATCTACTTTCATAGTGGTTAATGATTCCAATCAAGGTACGGTGCGTTAATACACCAGCTGTACAGAGATGTTTGCCACCCGAAATTACAGGTGAATACTAATAGCCCAGAAATCATTAACCATTGTACTCAATGAATTAGAGCAAGACATATAACATTAGCACATTCAGTAGGAATCCTTCAATATTTCATTTTACTATCCTAAAGAGTTTAGGAATGAATACCAGCAACTGCAAGGGGATTCAATTATGATTCGATTTTACCCATAATACATCTGAACTGTAAATGTGTGTGTTCTATGTCCCCAATGCGTCAACAGTGCAGTTCCTAACAGTGAAGCATATACCATCAAGTTCCCTAAGCAGGACATGTCTAAAAAGCGTGCTCCTGCCCCCTCTGATCTCTGCGTCCTAGGCGCACCCACGGGCGTAGGGGCAGTTGGTTCAATCTGAACCGCTCCCCTCATTGCTGCAGACTTACCTCCATGATGACTGACGATTACATACTAGGCCCTCCTGAGGTTTGTACTCCAAATAGGACATAGTGCTCACGTTTGTAGCATCTGTACACAATTGGACCCCCTGGACCCCTTTCCCAGTAAAACTCCTTGACAACAGAAAGTTGTTTTCCCTTCATAATATTTGGATGGCTCCACACATCAGCAAGCCCCACGCTATCTGATATGGGCAGCAAGTAAGAAAGAGAATCTGCCTAGCCACCTGAAGGCCCAAGATGTCCACCACACTCAATAGATATCCTAATAATAATAATAATAATGATAATAATAACATGTTTCTCAGGCCTATCATTTTGTGCAAATATGCTGCTCGTTATTTTCCTGTATCGAGGTAATATAGTTGTAGTATATCATATTTGTACGAATGTGCCTTCATATCAGACTCCTGACTCTTCCTGCTTCTAAGCACTGTAAAAAGGTGTTATTACTATGAAATGTAGTAGTTCTTAATTTATTAATCTCAGAAGGATCAAGGCCGATTCAGCCCTGCTGAAATATGAACTTGGAAAGTGCAGGGTAGCACATGTCAGAGTTGAACTATTAACTTGATGAGCTATCCGTTGGGACACAGTATGCGGTTTTATCAATTGTGCAGTTAAAATGAAACATGAATTAAGATATCTCCCCACCACACTCTTCTGCTCCCTTCCAGTCCTTTTTAAAATAAAACATAACGCTACTATTATTAGGTTTACTAGTGGACCATGACATTAGCCACCTGCTTCTAAGCACTATGTTAATAGGAAATGTAACCCACAGACCCAATGTATTATCAAATGATGTGCCATTCAAGGAGAAATGGCTGGTAAGATAGCTGAGCAGGTCAAGTGCCCACTCACTGGCGTTACAGGGGCCCCTGCAGCCTCCGCGGTGCAGGGGGCCCACGACCACATGGCCTGGGAGGGGGCCCCACATGCAGTAAAAAAAAAAGTTTTCAATTTTTTTCAAAAAATGTTTCTTTTTGAATTCACTCTGCAGTTATAAAGACATTATTTCTGTAAGCCCTATGACTTCAAAAATAAATAGTTCATTTTTTGAGTCACTCTGCCTTCATAAAGAAATTATTTCTGTTATGGTTCAGACCTTAACAGAAATATGACGTGTGCGTGTGTGAGTGTATGGTGAAAGAGTGTACACAAATGTATGGGTGGCTGGGTATTCGTGTGTGCGTGTACAGTGAAAGGATGACACTTAAATGTAAGGGTGGCTGCCTGGGTGTGCCTGTATGGTGAAAGTGTCCACACTTAAATGTATAGGTGACTGTCTGTGTGAGTGTATGATGAAAGGGTGCACACAAATGTATGGGTGGCTGGGTGTCCGTGTATGGTGAAAGGATGGACACTTAAATGTATGGGTGGCTGCCTGGGTGTGCCTGTACGGTGAAAGGGTGCACACTGAAATGTATGGGTAGCTGCCTGGGTGTGCCTGCATGGTGAAAGGGTGCACACTTAACTGAATGGATGGCTGGGTGTGCGTTTGTATATATGGTGAATGGTGTGTGTGCATGTGTTCAGGGGCGCAACAAAACCTACATTTCAGGGGGGGCTAACCCTTCAAATGTTGGGAGAGGAACTAACTTCACGTGTGGTGGGGAGATGCAAACTTATTTGTGTGGGGGCATCTGACTTCTTTATGCATTTTAATGAGACTATTCTAGTGCAGTTTCAATGTTACAAGCAGTTAACGCTCCCTTTTAAGTCTGAAAGCACCCACTTATGGACTGCTGTGAGAATGACTGGTGTCCTGTTCCCTCTCTACCCTTCCAATCACTCCCCTGGCATGCAAGTACTAAACCCACATCACAATTTCAATTGCCTAAGAAATTTGGCATTTGAATGCAGATACTAACAGGGAAATGCTGTACATTAGTAATTGCTGGGCCGGGCCCTTGTTAACAGCAAAACCCAGGTGCCGTTTAACATCTGTGTCCTTTTCTGTCCGGCAACTGCTCTGTAGGTCAGCCAGGTCAAGTCAACATAGCCCACAATTTCAGGGGGGGAGGGGTGCTGAAGCCCAGTCAGCTCAATGGTGTTGCACCACTACTTGTGTTTAATGCCTTGATTACTTATTGATAATCTTCATTACTCCTAGCCCTATTCTTCCTCATCCCAGTACTTGTGTATGAGGCAGTACTTGCATATGAGGCACTATACCCTATGCATTATGCCTCATACACAAGTACTGGGTCGAGGTAGCGGTACATGAAGGCAATGCCTGACTTAGCTACCTTTACCTTCATTACTCCTAGTCCCACTCTTACTCATCCCAGTACTTGCCTATGAGGCAAGGAGCCTCATACGTAAGCACTGGGACAAGGAAGAGGGACGTGGAGGTAATTCTGGGCCAATGAGCTGATTTTGGAGGTTGGGGTAGGGGATGGGTGGGATTGCGCAACAAATCATAATGGTCTTCCATGTCCATATTAAGCAGGCAAGATATGTGGTAATAGTGGCTAGAGAGGCATTTTGGTGAAGGCAGCCTAGTCATTCCTCAGTTTGGTATGACTTTTTTAACTGGGCATTTCTGATAAACCAGTCCTGCTAAGTGTAATTACCTGGCTAGACTGGCATTTGGGTTCTGCCAGTCTAGCCGTTTCTTACTACGGCACTGCATATTATTCTGGGCATCTGTGATAAAATTATATGATATGATAAGTAATATATAACGCGCCTGCATACAAGTGTTTTTAGGGAAGGAAAACAGAGGGAGGACAAGACAAATTATCTTACTAAGCTTTGTGTCAGATTGTGCAAGTGGGAAAGGGAGGTGGAAGTGCAAGGGAGAGGGGAGGGGAAAACAGGGCTGCAATGCTCTGAGTAAGTGCATCCAGGGCAGCGCGGGTTTGGGTAGTGCAAGGAGAACAAGGGAGTGCAGGGTTACAGTTACAGCCCCTACTGCGTGGTAGGCCCAGAGGCAGTGCAAGGGTGACTGATCAAGAAAGAGCCTGGACTCAGTGAGACTGAGGGTAGCCAAGTAACCAGTTGGTACAGCAGACAGGTAGGTCAAGTAGGTCAGCAGGGGAGGGAGAGAGAGAAAGCAGAGGAGAAGAGAACATTTTGAGAAGCATCCAGAACTTCAGGTGGTCCGGCTCAAGTTTGGGAGAGGCAGGGAGGCCATTCCAAAGGAAGGCACCTGCAGAGGAGAGAGATCTACCCCCCACTCTGTCTGGAGAAGCATCTAACTCTTAGGGCTCGAAAAGGAAGGTATTTTGGAAGAGAGCGTTGGGTGTAGTGCGGATCCCAGCCCCAGAAAGCCTTGTGCACAATGCAAAGGGCCTTAAACTTGATCCTTGATGCCACCGGAAGCCAGTGGAGAGATTTCATGGCTGGAAAGAAACGGTCCCTGGGCTTGAGGCCAAGGATAAGTCTTGCAGTCCTGATCTGGATTAGTTGCAGAGGCTGGAGTGTAGAGAAAGGCAGATTGAGAAAGTGGCTGTTGCAGTAGTCCACCCTAGAGAGAGCCAGAGCTCTGAAGACAGTGAGCCTCTGGGGGAAAGTGAGAAAGGGAAGAGTCCCTTTGAGGAGGTGCAACTGGTAGTGGGACTTCTTGGCATCGTCTGAGATGTGAGGAGAGAAAGAGAGAGTGGAGTTGAAGATGACACCAGGAAAGAGCAAGAGAGGAGAGTAGGCTGAGGGGAGCCTGAAGGAAAGCTGAGTGTCATCCGCATAACACTGAAAGTTAGAGGAGAAGGTAGAGATCAGGTGGGCCAAAGGGGTCAAGTAGAGGTTGAAAAACCAGGGTGAGAGGCGCAGGGAAAGGGACCAAGTTGTACCTCGGAGGGGTGGTCCAAGAGGAAGGAGGTCAGCCAATCCAGGGCCTGATCCATGATGCCCAGGTTCTCACAGAGTCGTTTGATCAGGATGGCATGGTTGACCGTGTCGAAAGCAGCAGGAGGATGAGGACAGAAGGAATGCTGGAATCAAGGTTAGAGATCAGACCTTCACAGGTGTTCAGGAGAGCAGTTTCCATGCCTCTGGCAGCTCTTAAGCCAGACTGATAGTCATGGAGACAACCAACAGATTCAGTGCAGAGAGTAAGCTGGGAGATGGTCAGCTTTTCCAAGAGTTTGGGAGAGGGGAAAGTTTCAGTGGCAGAAGAATGATTACCAAAATCGGCCAAGGCTGGAGCAAGGGTGTCAATATGGTCCTTGATGGTTCTGGAGGAGCGGGCAAGCACCTGTTGGGACTTGTCTATAAACCTCGTTAGGTGTTAGAGAGAAAGAGGAGAAAGGAGCAGGAGCATGAGAGATGGCCAAAGGGGGGGCCGAGAGAGGAAGGGGGAGAGTAAGAGGGGGTAGTGGATAGGATGTCCTGAGTTTTAATGGAGAAGCGAGAGGCCATAGCCATAAAGAGGGCCTGTTGAGGGAACAGGAGAGGTAGAGACCTCAAAAAGGATTGCCCAGTTCCTTGCAGATTTTAAAGAGTTTGGCTGTGTTGTTAGAGGCCGCAGAGACGCAGGTTTGAATTTGTGCTCTCTTCTTGATGAGTCTTATTGCTTCGACTGGCATTTTGGTGTAAACCATCTGGGTATGTCTAAATGTGGCCTGACATGCTTAACTATAATGTTATTACGTGTCTACACTGGTCTACGTTTTCATCGTGGCATGGCATTTTTAATAGCAAAGCATTCATGTTCATGTGCTCTGTTGGTGACTTGCATGTATTAGATTAACCAGGTTACTCACCGTAGTGACCACCTTACTCCTAGTCCATAGTCCCCTTTCCTCCATACATATGGGACATTCCTCTGTCCTGTGGGACGGGACCGGAGCACTTTGTAAAAGCATCCAAAATTTTGCAAACATTTTAGTCCTTCCTCTCTATCTACGTGGGCCCGGCACGCGGCCGTAGCCCCGCCCATCTCGGCTCCGC
This sequence comes from Ambystoma mexicanum, assembly GCF_040938575.1. Taxonomy (NCBI): domain Eukaryota; kingdom Metazoa; phylum Chordata; class Amphibia; order Caudata; family Ambystomatidae; genus Ambystoma; species Ambystoma mexicanum. The sequence continues at coordinate 216,633,501 of NC_090921.1, read as the reverse complement.
CCAGCGCATCGCCCATCAGTCCTTTTCTATGGCCAGGTCAGGGACCTTTTAGCAATAACAGAGGAACCTTATTAGAGGGGACAGAGGGCGGGCGTATGGAGGAAAGGGGACTATGGACTAGGAGTAAGGTGGTCACTACGGTGAGTAACCTGGTTATACTCCTACATCCCGTCCCCTTTCCTCCATACTTATGGGAGATTCCCAAGCACCCCTTACAGGTACTATGGGTGGATTGAACAAAACCCTTACTGAAAAAGGTTCTTCAGCACAGCCTGACCAAACTGAGCATCAGATCTGGAGCTCAGGTCTAGACAATAATGCTTACAAAAAGCCTATGAGGAGGCCCAAGTAGCCGCCTTTGCGATGGACTCCCTGGGGACATATTTCTGAAAGGCAAATGCGGCTGCCTTGCCCCGCACCAGATGTGCATGAATACCTTTAGGAGGCTGCAGCCCTTGGATGGGGTAAGTCTCCGTAATGCAGGCAGCGATCCATCTGGAGATAGTCGCCTTAGAGGCCTGCTTACCTTGTGGATTACCAAAGGTCACCAACAGTTGAGAAGAGCTCCTAAATTCGGATGTTCTGTCCAGATAGAACTTAAGAGCCCTTCTAACATCTAGGCAATGCAGAACCCTTTCCGCCTCTGAAGTGGGGTTCGGAAAAAAGACCAGCAGGGAGATTGACTGGTTCAGATGGAAATCAGAGACCACCTTCAGCAGGAAAGCAGGGTTTGTCCATAGGAGCACCTTATCCTTGTGAAAAACCAAGAAGGGATGCTCCACCAAATAAAGCCTGGAGCTCACTCACGACCCTTGCTGAGGTAACGGCAACCAAAAAGGACACCTTCCACGACAGGTGCTTGAGGTCCACCGTGGCCATTGATTTGAAAGGTTTATGGCACAATGCCGTCAGGACCACATTTAGATCCCACGACGGGTGTGGACTACGAATCGGAGGATAAAGGCACATCAAGCCTGCAAAATGTCTCTGGATTAGACAGAGAGTAAGAGCATTGGTCCGTAGATAGGCAGGCGGATACCGCTGAAAGATAAGTTCTGCATGACAGAACGTGAATTCCCGACTCTGCTAGATGGGATACAAATGACAGCACAGTGTCAATTGTAGCCGCCCTTGGGTCCAGCTGTTTGTTTAAACACCAATGATAGAACATGAGCCATTTGCTTCTGTACTGGGACCTAGTCGAGGGTTTCCTAGCTGCCTGAATAATACGCATGTTATCCGCAGACAGGCTAAGATGTTCTAAAGACCTGAACTCAGGCACCATGCCGCCAAGTTGAGCGATTGTGAGGAGGGGTGCCACAGCTGTTGCTCCCCCTGGTGAAGAAGATTGGGGCTCACCGGTAACCTGATCGGCGGATACACTGACAGTTGTTGAAGTTCTGAGAAACAAAACCTGGCCGGCCACCACGGGGCTATGAGTAGGAGGGAACAGTTCACTGTGTTCTTCAGTTTGCAAATCGTCCGATAAACCAGAGGCAGAAGAGGGAAAGCATTAGCCCTCATGTTGTGCCATGGAATCTCGAGAGAATCCCCCAGAGAGGAGACTCCCAGCCCGTTTCTGGAGGCATACAGAGGAAGTTTCTTGTTTGCCGCAGTAGCGAAGAAGTCCACTTCCAGTGTGCCCCAACACAGGAAAATCCATGAGAGGATCTCTGCCTTCAATTCCCACTCATAGCTGACCATTGTCCGCCAACTGAGGGCATCTGCCATGACATTCAGCTGGCCCTGAATGTGTACTGCAACTAGCCAGACACCATGACGAACCAACCATTCCCAAATCTGGATGGACAGGTCCACGTGAGGGGGAGACTTGGTGCCCCCTTGCTTGTTGATGTAATACATCGACACCACATTGTCCGTGCGGATACGGATCACTTTGTTGGCAATGATCGGTCTGAACGCCTTGAGCGCTAGGAAGATCGCCAGAGCTCCAGAGGATTTATGTGGAGGAGCATGTCCTAAGGCGACCAAAGATCCGAGACCTGAAGAAGATCCAAAGTCGCACCCCACCCTAGAAGGGAGGAGTCCGTCGTGACTGTCACCATAGGGGCTGGGTCCTGAAAACCCGCCCCCACCGACAGATTGCTGAGAGACAATCACCACTCCAGGTCTGCTCTCATGGAAGCCGGAATCGTTATCAACTTGGATTCCGAATCCACAGCCTGACGCCAAGAACTCCGAAGAGCCATCTGAGTCCACCTCATCTTGAGCAAGAGGAAGAGTCAATACGCACGAGGCCATGAGGCCCAGAAGCCTCTGGAACCACCAGGCCGACATGCTCTCCGACTGCGCAAACATCTGACACGTGTCCAACAGATCGGCCATTCTGTCCCCGGTTAGGTACACTCTGCAGTCGATCGTGTTCCAGCGAAAACCCAGGAAAATCAAGTCCTGAGAGACCATCATGGAATATTTTCACCAGTTCACTGACAGCCCGAGGTGGAACAGGAGCTGGAGGAGAGATTGAAGATTGCAGGCGGCTTTCAACAGGCAAGGGCTGCGTAAAAGCCAGTCATCCAAATACGGATACACATGGATACCCTGCAGACGAAGATAGGCTGCGATCACCAACATCATCTTCGTGAAGACACGCGGTGCGGAGCTGAGGCCAAAAGGAAGCACTCAAAACTGGAAGTGCTCCTCTCCCACAGAGAAACAGAGATATCTCCTGTGTGGATTCCAGATCAGAATATGCATGTACGCATCTTGAAGGTCCACCACGCTGAGCCATTCGCCCATCTGCAAGGAGGACAGTATATGGCCAGGCGTGATCATCTTGAATTTCTCTTGGGGTAGGAAAAGATTGAACTGGGAAAGGTCTAGGATGGTGCGCAGGCCAGCCTGGTGGGGTTTGGGCACCGTAAACAGCCGGGAGTAGAAGCCCTCCCCTCGTTCCCCAAGGGGAACGGGTTCCACAGCTCTGAGGTCCAGAGGTTTCTGAACCTCGGCTTTTAGGGAGGACGACCACGACTGCTGGAAACGAGGGTTGAAGGGTGGGGTAGGGGGTAAGGGTAAGCAGAAGCCCACCCGAGCAACTGACAAGACCCACCTGTCCTCGGTAATGGTCTGCCACGCCTCCCAATGAGATGCAATGCGTCCTCCCACCGGGGTCTCGAGCGCGGAAAACCCTCATTTGGCAGGCTTTTCAGTGGTGTTCCCACCTGAACCTGAGGAGGAGGCTGAGGAGTAGGGAGAAAAACCGAGTTTGTTGCTGCCTCTGGCGGGAATTACCCAAAGGGGTATCTACTCTGCGGGATTTCCAGTCTAGAAACCCCCTGAAACCAGTGGAGGGCTGGACATACGACAACGGTCTCTGGGTCCTAAAAGGAGTTTTAACCAGGACGGACAAGGACTTGGCTTTCTGGGTGCTGTTCTTCGTTTTGGTGAGCTCCACATCCGTTGTGGAATGGAAAAGCTCCTTACCATCAAACGGCAGGTCCAACACCTTGTCCTGCACCTCCTTCGAGAACTTGGTGGCATGAAACTACGCCTGTCGAGAAGTATCAACTCCCAGCATAAGGCCCCGAGCCGAAGTGTCGACGTGATGAGCCGCGGCCTCAAGCAGATCCTGGGCCAAGACCCTGGCATCGGATAAACCCCCCTTAAAGTCTTCCAGCTCCTCGAACTCCGACAGACCTTTCCACATCTTCATATTCGCCCCCGCTAACACCAGTTCTGCATTAGCCTGCCAGAGCTGCAAGGCCGAGTTAGCGAAAATATTCCTCCCAAGGGAGTCGAGGAGCTTGTCCTCTTTCCCCAGGACCTGAGTAGCTGTCGTACAAGAGGATGCTGCAGGCCTAGACTGTAAAGTGGCTGCAGCCACCACCGTGGAGGAGGGGGGCGGACAAGATGATAGGGCCACCTCTTCCGAAGAATGTAGCCTGTATCGCGCGTCACTTTTCTTATAGACGAAAAGTCCAGAGTGTGGCTTTTCCCAGACCACACGGACCTCGGCCAAAACATCCTTCTGCAAGAACAGGTCTGTACGCTCCGAAGCGGGTGCCTCGGGCACCGGAACATCCAATAGGCACATCATGTCCAGTACCCGGTCATGAAAAGCTCTAATAGAGCGGGGCTGGTCTTCGCTGTCCTGATTGCCCTGCGCATCATCCAACAGGTCAGGATCCTGCTGAACTGTGTCAGGCACCGCCTTGTCGACGGGGGACAATGGAGGCAAGGGCGGAAGGGTCGGGGGAGGCACCGTAGACAAGGGCGGCGCTGGTAGAACCACCAGGGGAGCGGGTGGAGCCGGAAGCGCAGGCGGGCATATCTCCCTAAAAAGACCCTTGAAATACTCGCTCATGGGGTCGGTACGCATGAGCGTCTGAAATTTGCCGAAAAAGGCGTCCTCCGGAGACGGTTTTGGAGCTGCTGGAGGAGGCCTCTCATGAGGAGGATAATTCCAGGGACGCAGAGGGGAGGGTTGCCACACAGGCCCATCCCCCAAAGTGTCCACAAAAATCAATGGTGCCGAACCCACAGGCAACAAGACATTGTTCCGAAGGGGCATACGAGCGTTCCAGTCGTAAACTGGATGAAACGGATGCACACAAGGAATTTTATGTTCACCCGCAAAACCAACTCCTACACCTGAGGCCGATTGGCGTAGTTGTAGGGGAAGCGCCCAAAATGGCCGCCGTGGCGGGAACGGCTGCCATTTTGCTATCACCTGAGGGGAACTGCGGCACGTGTGGAAGTGAGGCAGGGGTCCCCGTCGGTGGGTCAGGGGTCTTAATTTTAGCCTTCACATAAGGAACCTCGGCTGAGCTGGTACTATGAGGCCTGGAATGTTTCTGCAACATACCAGTAGCCAAACTAGCCTTCACAGGAAGGACCTCGGCACTGACGGTAAAGGAGGAACTTTCACTCCTTGCCCCCTCAACAGTTCTGGCGCCACCACAAGAGCAGGAACGGTGAGAAACAACTTTCACCGATAAGGCCTTGTTGGGCCTCTCAGAAATGTTGGCTTCTTCAGCCTCTGTACGAGGGACCTCAGACCCAGGTCCGGTTACAGCCTTACTAGCCCGGGCCTCGAACATCCGTTCGATAACACCAAACCCAACCAAGGCCTCGGGGCGCACCCCGGTACTTTTGAGGGAAGCCGATAAAGAGGCCTCAGAGCGAGCTCCGGTACCCCACGACTCAGTAGAACTGGGTCTACAAGCAGCCCCCACAGGAGGGGCCTCGGACCGTACTCGGGCATCCACAGGCCACTTACGGAGACCATCGGAGAAAACTCTGGTACAATTATTAGGCCCAGAGCACCTTGGGGCAATCCCTGGTGATAGAGAGGTCGACGCTCCTCCTGGCCCGGGAAGAGCCCAGAAAGGTGTCTCCCGGCCGGGGTGCTCTGAAAAGTAAAGAATTTACCAGGCGTTTCTTCTTTTCGTCGATAAAAGATTGAAAATGCAAAGGAGGAATACGTCGAAACACCTCCTCCCACCGCTCCAATCGACGTTGAAGTGCCCGGACCGAAAGGGAATCGCAATAAAAACAGGAGTCCCAACGGTGGTCCGGACCCAAACAAAGAGGATGGGGATCCGCCTCACGAAGCGTCAGTGACACGATGAGCAATCTGGAAAGTCTAGTTTGAACGACATAGACAGACTAGTACACGATCGCTAGCGAGAGCCAGAGAGGAGGAAAAAAAGAGAAGAAAACCTTCCGCGGATGCAAGTGCGTCCAGTCCCGAACAAGTGGAGAAAAGGACTGATGGGTGATGCGTGGAAAGAGAGGAAGGACTAAAAAGTTTGCAATATTTTGGATGCTTTTACAAAGTGCTCCGGTCCCGTCCCACAGGACGGGGGAATGTCCCATATATACGGAGGAAAGGGGACGGGACGTAGGAGTATGGTGTTACCCTACAAAACAATAGGAAACACTGTGGCTTTTTAGCCAATTTTGCTCAGAAAGTGTGCTGTATATTGCATTAACACATATATCTTTCTCCTTGTGCAGTGTGCTGCATACCCCTTCAGCAGCACGTTTGTGCGTATTGCACAAGCGTGGTAATCTAGGCCGGCCCAGTGTATGGCATGACCTGTGATTGGTAGCTCGCAGGGGGGCCCCCAGATCTTGTGTTACGCCACTGTACCCACTGCTAGGATCTATGTGTGTTCTGCAGGTGAAAAGGTTTGAATCCTAGTAAAGCCCTACTCATGTGTTTGATGGTTTAAGCCGCAAATGTCACACCTGCATTTTCATCCCCTAAACGGGGATGGAAAAGCTTTTTTTCCGAGCATTTTACAGAGATGGGCCCTTAAGGAACTATGTGATGTTTATGGATCACTTGAGGTTGAGCTTGGCACATGACAGAATCAATTGCACGTGAGGCAGCACATATACTTCCTCATACCATGGATAAATGGCACTGACTGGCATAACTGGGATATTTGTGGCTGCACTTCACATATGATGGCAGCAATTAAACACATGCAGATCACCCTAAAATACGGGGACCTTACCAGGTGTGTGAGACGTTAACTAACATTGGGCTGCATTACTGGACATTTGAGGGTGTACTTTGTATATGATGGATGCAAGCAAATGCATGAAGCATTAACTGTTACATTTAGACCGTACCGGGACTATAAGGCTATAGCAGACATAAGATAACAGTATCCTCAGATAGAGGCTACATTTGGCATATTGCACTGTGGCAGAACCTGGGAATGTGGGGCTTTACTGAGCACATGATTACAGGTGCAGTTATAATTGGTAATAGATGGCAGTAAATGACCATATAAGGCTGTAGTGGCATATGCATTTTTGAATTGATTGAGTTTGATTTCTAATGCACATAACGTCAAGTCATACCGTCCCGGGCAGTGGTACTGCATCTCGGCGCAGTTATCACAAATGTATGGAGCAATGTTGGCAGGCTAGAGTAAAAAAAGCATGATCTGAAGAACAGTTTTTTAGTTCTTTACGAAATGCGATAAGCGAGTTAGCATGGCAGTGCCCCTGGCTTATGACAGCTCGAACGGGACCACTCCTGTCATAACATGAATGCCACCGTGGCATATTAAGGCTACACCAGGGACGTCATTTCACCAAAATGCCAGGGGTAGCGGAAGTGACATCACATGACCTTTTCCCTCTGATGACATCACAGGAAGTGATGTCATTTGACCCCCCCACCTCGAAGTGACATCACAGGAAGCGATGGAACACAACCTTTCACCCCGTGACAAAACAGGAAGGGACATCACATATTGTTCCTAAGTACACTACAAAAAATATGGTTGCGATATCACTATAATGTTAAATACATTTCCTACAAGAATGGATCACCATATGTATCATTAATATAAGTGTGTATAGGACCATATTACCAAATTACTGAGAATGCAAACAGATGTCCAAGGCCAAATGATAATGATATGTTATTATACAGCACTTACGCTTAAGCGCTTTACGTAGATCAAATGTACATACAATATCAGCCAACCTGTGTTGGTACTTATTTATAGACCTCAGAAAGGTGAAAGGCTGAGTTGAGGTGTTCAAGAACAGGCTAAATCAGAGACTCACCACCTGAAGTCCCCGGAAATAAACCTTTATGAGTCTAGCAATTATTTGATAGAATTCCAGAAAGACAAATTATGTGTTATTCCTATTCTTTCTTATTTAGCGTCACTGCTCACAGTGATACACCTGTGGAACCCCGTTTTTTTTTAAGAGGCCTGCACATGAATTTCAGCCACTCCAAAAATAAAGAGTCACATGACACTGGCCACAGCCCAGGAGCTTACATTTTTAAAAAAAAGAAAAAGTAAAAAAAAAAAAGTAAAAAAAACATTTTTTTTTCTAGGGGTAGCAAGGGAGACCACCGGGGTCACAATTGCGACCCCTTGCGACCCCCAAATGATGTCCCTTGGCTACACCCTTGTTAAAACGTGATTGGCATCTAAAAATACCTTATGTCAGCATCAGTACAGGTTTGGTATTTTATGAAATGTACGCGTATGTACATTTTTTACACCCCTGAATCACTTCAGGTGATATCATTGGGGTTAAATGCCATTTGATGACATTCCTGTGATGATAACAGGGTTAATGGTTATGTTATGTTATTTGGCATTTATATAAAGCGCTGTATATATCATTGGTATGACCTCAAAGCGCTGGTAGGTTGAACGCCCTCTGGGACCTTAGTCCAGGTCAGTTGAAAGAGCAGAATGTCGAAAAGTGCTTGGGTGCACCAGTTAAGTGTGCAGCTGATGTGGTGCTTGATACTGGCTGCATTCTAGCGTTAGGTGTAGTGGTAGTGGTATTGGTTCAATGTGTGCAGTCTGGCCAGTGGACATCAAGACTGGGTTCTGGCTGCGTTAGGCCTGTGAGACACATATGTGTGCAGCTAGGCCGTTTTTTTTCGTGGAATATAGCTGCGTTTATGTGGGCAGCTAGGCCGAACTGATCGAGGGGTGTAGCTGCACTCTAATTGTGTGATAGTGTTGAGTAGAGAGTAAGCATAGTGATATGATATATGATGGTTCATCCACACAGTGCCCACACAACATGCGCTTCAAGCGCTCGACGACAAGAGAGGGAACAAGGGAGTGTGCAAAGACACTCTCACATGCCATGAGCAGCAAGAAAGTGAAGACTAGCCACTGCACTCGGTTTAGCAACACCTGGACAGTGCAAGTGCTAGACACAGACACGAGGGAACAGTACATGGAACCAGATGGGCGGGGTCACTTAGCGACATCGCAGGGGAGCAGGGGTATTGGGGGCATACAGCAACAGCATCAATGGCCCGAGGGTGCTGGGGGCACAGGACATAGCGACATCGCAGGGCAGCAGGGGGTTTGGGGGCATACAGCAACAGCATCAAGGGCCAGAGGGTGCTGGGGGCACAGGGCATAGCAACATCGCAGGGGACCAGGAGAATTGGGGCATACAGCAACAGCAACGAGGGGTAGAGGGTGCTGGGGCACAGAGAGATGTCACGGGACCAGAGGGGCTGGGGTACACAGTGACATCAGGGGACCAGAGGGGGGTTGGGGCATACAAGGACAGCATGGGATACGAGAGCAGGGTTGGGGCGAAGTGACAAGACGGGAACCAGAGGGTCTGGGCACTAGAGTGAATCATGGGTGCCTGAGGGGTTGTGGGTACACAGCGACATCAAGGGAAAATGAGGTGCTGGGAGCAAACAGGGACATCACGAGAGACCTGAGGGCCGGGGCATCCAGCAACAACACGGGGGGCTGGAGGGTAGGGGCACATAGGGACATCACGGGAGGGGCTAGAGGGGGCTGGGCATACAGCAACAGCAAAGGGACCAGAGGGCAGGAGGTACACAGCGACAACACAGGAAACTAGAGGGACATACATCGACATCACAGGGACAGGTCATATGACATCCCCTCTTGTGATGTCACTTCCGTTATCTCTGGCATTTTGGTGAATTGACGTCATTGCCAGGACAATGCAGCAGCAGGAGAGGGTTGGTCCAGGAGCAGGCAAGCTAACTCTGTAACGGTCACATGACTTCACACAGAGTGGCAGCAGTGTCCGGAGGCCCCTTCCTCCAAGCAGGTGTGCGGGTGAAGTGAGGGCCAGATGGTCGGGGGTTCCTCAGGTAGCACACACAGCAGGCTCTAGACCACACGACACTAGGGCAATGGAGCGGCCAGGAGAGGGATGGTCCAGGTGCAGGCAATAGTCCGTGGGATGACCGTGGGATTTGAATGCGAGCTGTGCCCCTGACAAGGCAGTGTCATATCCACTTAACTGACTGGAAGGTGTTTGAACGGCCTTTGTTTCATTTAATATACTGTTAAAGACGTACAGCCCATTACGGGCTTTATATGGCAAGCAGTCTATTGAATAAAACAAAAGCAATGCAACACCTTCCAAATAGCACAGTGCTGTGATATGTTGTAGGTGCTGGATGTCTTTTGTTTTGTTCAATAGACTGCTTACTGCATAAAGTCCTTTTAAGGGCTTTATGTTGCAAACAGTCTATTGAATAAAACAAAAGTAATCCAGTATCTCCCGAAGAGCATGGTGCGGTGCTATTTGGTAGGTGCTGGATAACTTTTGTTTTCTCCTTTTTTTAGAACAGGCTGTATGCCCCTCTAAAGCGGATGTTTAATCCTGAACACTGCTTGCTGAACAGCAGCCAAGCTCTCCTCCAAGCGGTCACCTGTGGATTAGAGGGACGTCTTCTAGAAAGTGTTATTTTTTCAGCGCCTCTTCTCAAATACTTGATCAATAAATCTTTTTCCATCCACCTGCCTGCCGGTGTCTCTCCCCTCACACTTCCCTGGAATTACCAGTATGTTTGAACACTAGAGTGTCTGTGAACCGTTTTGGAAAAGGCCTTTGAGCAAAACATGCAAGCCCAGAAATCTGCTGCATCTCCAAGAAGCCAAGGGCTCCAAAGCCCGACAAAGCGGGCCTAAAAACTCATCTATTTACTGACAGCCTGCACGGAAAATCCTACCCTGTAGTGTGCTCCATGCGCCATGACATCACCCATCACTGGGCTATTTGGGAGGTGATGGATTTCTTTTGTTTGTTTGTTTGTTTGTTTATTTAATATAGCGCAAAACCAAACCCGCAGGTAGCCGGGCGCAAACATTACAAGAATACTTGAGAACTTGGTTACAGTGACAAACACAGAAGTAAGCGGTAGTTGTTTCATTCAATAGACTTCTTGCCACAGAAATCCCCATTAACTCAGGTTCACTCAGCATAGAAGTCCCATTAGTTTGTGTAAAATGGATGTCCATGTAATGATCGAATAAAAAAAAAATCTGAAGGTGAAATGACTGCATTTTCTTTTTCTAATAATGAGGTGGTTGACCCCCCTCCGCACCACTCCTGATCCCCTACCTTAAATAATACCCTTACTCCACCCCACACCTATATTTCAATAACACTGCCACAACATTTCGATACAAATCGGCAAAAATATTCGGTCATTTCTTCCTCGTTTTTTTGGGATTCAATTATTTCTGCGGATACCAGGGCAAGGGGTCACTCACCCTATTCTCCTCCCACTCGCACCCTGACGAAGCCTACAAGCAGTAGTGCCCTCATTGATAAGCACTATAGGAAAATAAAACATGAGCTTGAATAAAGGAGGACCAATTGACTAGGGTTTTTCACTCCACATGTAAAAAACAATCCATTGTTTCTTTTTTCTATCTCCCGTTCTGATAGGAACCAATTATGTATCAGCAATTATTTGTTTCTAATACTTGCTGATACACAATTGGTTCATATCAGAACTCGAGTCAAAAAAAGAGAAAATAATAGTTTTTTGCATGTAGAGTAAAAATAAATGTATCACGAATATGAAAATCATTGGCCCATTCCCGACATTCTAGCCACAGCCCTTTGACGCACCATCATTCGCTCGATCTTGTCTGGGTTCTGCTACATCCCCTTATTTATTCTGTGGAATAAGAAGACATCGATCTCTATGATCCGCGTGCGGGTGGCTCGGCTCTGTTAAGAATTCAGACCCTGGGGTCGGGTACGCCCCAAGGCGGTGCCCCTAAAAAGCGCCGATTTACTACCATATAGTCAGGACGGCACGTTATCAGTTCCAGGTGTGGGCCAACAGAAGTTGTATCACTTCTGCAAGCACTATTGACATGTAGTATAAGCAAGGGCACGAGTATAAGGAAAACTACAGGTTGAGATCTCAAATTAGCTTATGCTGCCATCACGTGGGAAATGCTGTGTACAACAATGACTTTTTGAAAACATTTTTATTGTTTTATTTAGTTCATTACAAACCTTTTAAACATAGGTCAGTTGACATTATGCAAATTCATCACTTTAAAACTCATCAAGAAAACGCATGCTTATTTTCCCAGTATTTTCTTTTTGCTTGGCCACCTTTAAGCATGCAAAGCGACCTGGTTCTTGTTGTGTTAATAACATTTATGTCTAAAATCTTTTCTAAGGAGTTCACTCCTGCACATACTCATGGTGGTTTTCCTCCTACTAAAAACATGTTCCACCAATCACCTATTAACAATGACAAGGTATTTGTGACATATTCCGACAGTTGGATTGTTCTTTCGGTAGACAAGGCAGGTCACGCTGTCGTGAGATGTTTTTTTGTTTCTATGCTGTCTGGATATTGACAGAAACGACAAATTCGATTCTTTCTGGTCGTGTAGACGTTACTTTCTTGCATATAGATTTAATCTCAGACATAGGAACTGGTTTAAATGGTATCTGCTGGGAATCTTACACAAGTAATTAGAGGTTGTATTTAGCTTTCGAGTCTTGTGAGACAAGTTTAGCAGAGATTTGTATGAGGCTCTCTGATCTTGGGATTCAATCCAATCTTGTTTCCTTAGCTTTTGTTTTATAGCGCAAGGGTTGGTCATCAATGTCTCTAGTGATGTTTTCAAGTGGAGTAGATGTTGCATACATTTTTCATACCACTTTTCTAAGAGCCATGGGTAAGGACCAGTTTGCGAAGGTCTTAACAGTGTGTATGGAATTGTCGCATCAGCTGGAGTAAGTTTCCGTAGGAGCGATAATAATTTCCAGATAATGATCGAATTCAGGGATTGGAGCTCAAGTTCCACTCTAATGGTAGCAATTGGAAGACTTCTTCGTAATTTCAGAATTGTTTTCCAAAATCTTCCCTCGAGAACATTCCAGATCTTCCATGAGAGATTTAAGGCTGCTTCACCTCTGTAAGTTAAGAAGGGAAACACCTTTTGCTTGCTAAAATAGAAGTAGAGGTTCCATGGTGAATCTACCAAATCTAGCATGTAATATAGCTCCATGGGTTGCTAACATTTTGGTTTTGAGTTGGAGTTCAGCTAGCCATAGTCTTTTCTCCAACTGTTTTGTTGAATCTGATTCCTAGATAACAAATGGACTCTACCTGTTGGAGGTGTTTGCCACCAATTTTCCATTTGAAATCCCTTCCTCTTTTGCTGATGTTCTGTCCAAAAGATATGATTTTTGATTTTTCGATGTTAATTACCAGGTCGTTACTGCTCATGAATTGTTGTGGAGAGTCTAGCAGACGTTGAAGCGCAATTTGAGTCCGGTCACACAAAACCAAATCATCTGCAAAGATCATAGCGAACAGCATCTGGTTCTTGATCTTTGGTGGAAACGTTTTTACGGCTTCAAGAGCTAAGGGGAGATCTTCTAAGTAAAGATGGAAGAGTGTTGCTACCAATGGGCAGCCTTACTTTACCCCTATCTCTGTCTTGATTTCTCTTGATAGTTCTCCTTCATTATTGAGTCTAATGTGCATAGTTGTATTTGTATGAATGGCCTCAACAGCCTGAACTAGTTCAATTGGACAGCCCCAGGCAAGACGTTTCACCCATAACTCCGGTCTATTGACGCTGTGAAAGGCTTCTTTGAGGTCAATAAATGCTAAGTAAAGATTTGTTTTCTTTTTGAGCGACTGTAATTTCAAGACTTTGAGGAGAAAGAGATTGATGTCAGTTTGAACAGCCTTCGTGAATCCTGTTTGTCTAGGGCAATGATGTTGCCGTGTTTGGCCATTTTGTCAGCTTTTTTTTTATAGATCAGAAGCGAACAGTTTACAAATTACATCCAGTAATGCTTTGGGCCTGTAGTTTTCCAGGTCTGCTCGATCCCCTTTTTTGAATATTGGTATGACAATTGCTGTCAAAAGTTGGTAAGTCACCAGCAACTATAACATGGTTAAATGGTGCAGCTATCAATAATGCCCAGTTCTCTGGGTCTGCTTTCAGCCTACTATTTGTAAGACCATCAGGCACTGCCTCATTTGAGAGCTTTATCTTGGTAATTGCTTCTCTTATATCATCATAGGTGATATAAGAGAATGCAGAGAGATGCAGAAGCTCCACGCTTTAGGCGTTGTTTTAACCTTTTTAGTGGTATGACCAACCAGATATGCAAAAACTTTGGAGAAATGGTCAACCCAGTCTGATTGATTATTGACCAGGTGTCTTTGGTGTTTGGATAGCATGTAGCTTTGAGCATCAATTCAGCCTGCTCTTGGTCGTGCATCAATTTAAACCCAATTATCCAGTTCTTATAATTATGTTTTCTTTTTTTCATTGCATCTTTCAAGGAATATTTTTAGATTTTCTTTAGTTGTTTTGATTCAGCTTGGAGACGCTTCCACTGCTCAACAACAGCCGCGCTGAATTAATGCTTGGGTATCATATACGGTTGTTTTAGTCCCGTTTTTACTACCTGGTAGCTAAGGAGAAGAGGGGTATAGCGTAATCCAGATTTATGGGCATCGCACAGCTCTATCTATTGTGCGTTGATCAACAAGAGATCTTTTTGTGTGATTTTTAGTTGATTTCCTCCTTGGTTTATTTAGATTTTTTTCCCTGGCTGATGTATCACGGGTTGTATACCTATGAGTTTCCAGGTAAGAACCAGCGAATCGTGATTGCTGCTTTGTTGTCTCATTATCTCAAGCCGTTGAATATTGTGGAGAACGTTTTTGAGAAGACCATATGTAGTCTATTGTTGAAGTTGAGTTGTTACCTTTGCAGGTGTCTCTTCCTGGTATGTCACCAACCGTTTGGCCATTTAGCATGTGATAATCTCGAAAATTCATTTCTTGCATCCACACATAAACTTCTTGAGGGCAGCAAGTTTACATTTGATGTTGTACTTTTTAGTGGCTTACCGTCATTGTCGAGAGATTTTACATTAAAGTCTCCACACATTAAGAGGTGTGGATTACTCAAAGTTATGTAGGCCTCGTCAATAATGTCTGATACAATCTTGAGGAACTTGATTGGAGGAATCTTAGCCAGGTGCCAGTACACATTTACCACAACCGTGTGCGAGGGGTAGATGTCTTCCGAGTGCTTATGCTGTAGAACAGTCCATTGAACAAATGGATTTGGGTTAGAAGTTTTTACCACTTGAAGACCTGGCTCATGTTTAATCATGGTAATTAGGCCTGCATATGGTCTTCCTTGCTGACCTTTTTCTGCCGGATTTATAATTATTGTGTAATTATTGTGTATCCATCACATGATGGTGGAGTGCCAAGCCAGGTCTCCTGTAGACAAATGATAGTGTGACAATCAATTCAAGGTCAGAGCTGTGTGAACAGGTGTTGAAATCCGCGTGTATTCCAGGAAATCAAACTTCGACATTGCTCAATCTGGGGGTCGACTTGCTAATGTTGCTTGTGGACTACCAAGACTTTTGAAAGCCAACCCCAATCAGTTACATCACTTGGATTGCCTGATGGGCTGTGGCGATCGATCACCTGCCGATGTTGCGCAGACTTGTTGTTACAGGTAACTTTAAGGGAGCCTTAAAAACATAGAAACATCTATTTCATTTCAAACCATAAGGTTATATGTCCTGTTTTTAGGGACAGTCCACATATTCTCAGTGTTACTTTGTCACAGTGACATGATTTGGGCACCTTTACGTCACGGCACATTTAGTCATCTCTTCCATGTCAGAGATAACTCCATTCCCTTAAAGATCCCTCCTGAGGTCATTGAGGCCATTAGCACATGGTGGTAGTAGTAATATAGGTTTTGGACTTGGGTGAAGAGTAAAACAATCTTGTAATAGTGACTACATTAAATAAACAAAATATGTTCGTGTACTAATTATTGAATTTTGTAGTATTTAGATAAGCATGCTTTGGGTGTAATTTCTATTTATTTTCTGTATTCTTATAACAGAGGAACAATGCTCTTTTGATCACAAAAGAACGTACAATAGATAAGAAATCTTATCAAAGCCTGTGGGGGAAAGGGTGCGGGTGTTGGGAATCCCGCACTCCACCAGAGGATTGTCCCTTTGAGCCTGCCGTTGCGCCACCTAGGCCACGCCCACCAGGAAGGAAGGAAATGCCAGGACCGGTAGTCTACGAGGCAAAGCCTGTGGGGGAAAGGGTAGGGGTGTTGGGAATCCCTCACTCCACCAGAGGATTGTCCCCTTGAGCCTGCCGTTGTGCCAGCTAGGCCACACTCACCAGGAAGGAAGGAAATGCCACGACCAGTAGCCCACGAAGCAAAGCCTGTGGGGGAAAGGGTGCAGGTGTTGGGAATCCCGCACTCCACCAGAGAATTGTCCCCTTGAGCCTGCCGTTGTGCCAGCTAGGCCACACCCACCAGGAAGGAAGGAAATGCCAGGACCGGTAGCCCACGTGACAAAGCCTGTGGGGGAAAGGGTGCGGGTGTTGGGAATCCCGCACTCCACCAGAGGATTGTCCCTTTGAGCCTGCCGTTGTGCTAGCTAGGCCACGCCCACCAGGAAGGAAGGAAATGCCAGGACCGGTAGTCTACGAGGCAAAGTCTGTGGGGGAAAGGGTGCGGGTGTTGGGAATCCCGCACTCCACCAGAGGATTGTCCCTTTGAGCCTGCCGTTGTGCCAGCTAGGCCACACCCACCAGGAAGAAAGGAAATGCCAGGACCGGTAGCCCACGAAGCAAAGCCTGTGGGGGAAAGGGTGCGGGTGTTTGGAATCCCGCACTCCACCAGAGAATTGTACCCTTGAGCCTGCCGTTGTGCCAGCTAGGCCACACCCACCAGGAAGGAAGGAAATGCCAGGACCGGTAGCCCACGAGACGAAGCCTGTGGGGGAAAGGGTGCAGGTGTTGGGAATCCCACACTCCACCAGAGGATTGTCCCTTTGAGCCTGCTGTTGTGCCAGCTAGGCCACACCCACCAGGAAGGAAGGAAATGCCAGGACCGGTAGCCCACGAAGCAAAGCCTGTGGGGGTAAGGGTGCAGGTGTTGGGAATCCCGCACTCCACCAGAGGATTGTCCCCTTGAGCCTGCCGTTGTGCCAGCTAGGCCACACCCACCAGGAAGGAAGGAAATGCCAGGACCGGTAGCCCACGAGACGAAGCCTGTGGGGGAAAGGGTGCGGGTGTTGGGAATCCCGCACTCCACTAGAGGATTGTCCCTTTGAGCCTGCCGTTGTGCCAGCTAGGCCACACCCACCAGGAAGGAAGGAAATGCCAGGACCGGTAGCCCACGAGGCAAAGCCTGTGGGGGAAAGGGTGCGGGTGTTGGGAATCCCGCACTCCACCAGAGGATTGTCCCCTTGAGCCTGCCGTTGCATTGGGCGCCCTGTAGGGTGTAGCGGAGCAGGTGTAAGGATCTGTAGAGTTGCGACACCCCCACTGGAGGAGAGCGAAACCATTGGCTGACACAGTACTCCTGCCAAAGCTGTAACGGAGGAGTGGAGCAGGGGCTCGCTCTGCTTACTGGAACTTATTTTAACTGAATCGAACTGATTCGAATTGTTGCCCTCTCACTGCCCATTCTTTGTCTTGGCTGCACAGAATCCCCAGCGCTTTCCATTGCGTGTTGATCCAGCATGGCAGCATTATCAGCCCTTGTGGCAGCACTGGTTTGCCCTGCGCTCCCCCGCATGACCTATTAAGCAGCTTCTTGATGTCTAGTCAGCCAAAGCAAAAAATATTGTCCATTCAATGTAAAACCCCCCGAGGACCAGACAGTTCCAACATTCCTGGCAGTGGCCCCGTATCCTCATTAAACTCACTGGTGAAGCCTACAAACTGATTAAGAAGATAAATCAGTTACTGGCAGATGACTTGAATTGAACGGTGGACACTGCCATAAACAACAAGGCAGGAATGCCCCTCTCAACTCTGATTCTTCAGACACCATAGACTGCAGTGGGGTGACTGTTCCTATCCCAGAGAGCCATAGTCACACCAACAATGGGGCAGAGAACCGTGCGGTCTGCAGTGCCAAGTTCCTGGATGTCCCTCATCCAAGAGTGGAAAATTTAGGAGGATACAATTTGATGCCCTGAATTTCTGCCGCTGTAATCCTGTGTAATTCTTGAGAACCCCACCTCCAGTGCTATCCGACCAATATGTACTAACAGCTTTAACAACGACACTGCTGATATAGGCGAAAATTCTGCCACGCTAAGTTTTGAAGTGACCAATTTGTTTGGCAGGTCTGGAGATACTGGAACCAATATCCGGAGCATAGTAACCACCCCTCTGCCTGCAGGGGAGCAAGAGGGGCAAGAGGAGCGGCAGCCGACATCGAGGATTAGCACCCTCCGATCGCCAATAGCCAGCAGAGGTGAGGCGGGGGATAGGCACCCAGATATCACGCTTCAGGTATTGTGCCCTACCTCTCTCTGCAGCAACCCCTCAACTAGAATTCCTATTAATACCACCTCTGAAGGTCTGAATTGTCTAATGGGATGCACACGCAACTGAGTCCTCGCAGAATTAACAGCATTAAGGAAGCTATTTTTACTTATTCTGGAAGGTCAATGAAAGGAAGAATCACTGGGGGAGGGTCAATCCAAAGAGGGGGGGTGTATCGGGGCCCCCTATCAAGTGGAAGAAACCTACTGTGGCTTGATGCACCAGCCCAAACTGCCCAATAAAGTAAGTACAAATGTTGGCCCTATAACCACCGAGCCCAAGATGGGGGCCATGATACCAGCCACCCGAGGTACTCACCCACAAACCTTGAGTCCCCTGAGCATACATGCCCTGTAACCAGAGCTAGCAAAGCCCAGGCAGGCAGATCTGGAGGGTAGGACTATAGACTCGGATGATAGAGTACCCAGAGCATAAATGCCCTGCAAACAGAGCTAACAAAGCCCAGGCAGGCAGATCTGGGGGGTAGGTCTATAGGCCCGGATGATAGAGTCCCCAGAAAATAAATGCCCTGCAAACAGAGCTGACAAAGCCCAGACAGGCAGATCTGGGGGAGGGGGGTAAGTCTATAGACCCGGATGATAGAGCCTCCAGAGCATAAATGCCCTGCAAACAGAGCTGACAAAGCCCAGGCAGGCAGATCTGGAGGATAGGTCTATAGACCCGGATGATAGAGTGCCCAGAGCATAAATGGTCACAGAGCTAACAAAGCCCAGGCAGTCAGATCTGGGGGAGGGTAAGTCTATAGACCCGGATGATAGAGTGCCCAGAGCATAAATGCCCACAGAGCTAACAAAGCCCAGGCAGGCAGATCTGGGGGGTAAGTCTATAGACCTGGATGATAGAGCCCCCCAGAGCATAAATGCCCTGCAAACAGAGCTAACAAAGCCCAGGCAGGCAGATCTGGGGGTTAAGTCTATAGACCCGGATGATAGAGTCCCCAGAGCATAAATGCCCTGCAAACAGAGCTGACAAAGCACAGACAGGCAGATCTGGGGGGGTAAGTCTATAGACCCGGATGATAGAGTCCCCAGAGCATAAATGCCCTGCAAACAGAGCTGACAAAGCCCAGGCAGGCAGATCTGGGGGAGGGTAAGTCTATAGACCCGGATGATAGAGTACCCAGAGCAGAAATGCCCTGCAAACAGAGCTAACAAAGCCCAGGCAGTCAGATCTGGAGGGTAGGTCTATAGACCCGGATGATAGAGTCCCCAGAGCATAAATGTCCTGCAAACAGAGCTGACAAAGCCCAGGCAGGCAGATCTGGGGGGGGGGGGGTAAGTCTATAGACCCGGATGATAGAGCCCCCAGAGCATAAATGCCCACAGAGCTAACAAAGCCCAGGCAGGCAGATCTGGGGGGTAAGTCTATAGACCCGGATGATAAGAGTCCCCATAGCATACATGCCTTGCAAACAGAGCTAACAAAGCCCAGGCAGGCAGATCTAGGGGGTGGGGGGGTAAGTCTATAGACCCGGATGATAGAGCCCCCAGAGCATAAATGCCCTGCAAACAGAGCTGACAAAGCCCAGGCAGGCAGATCTGGGGGCCATGTTGAACCTAAACTTGTCCCTCTGGAAACCAACAACTAAGGGTCGAGACGGCAGCATGAGCGCAGAGAAGAACTTGGTATCACCAAAGGGTCCAATAAAGGGGGTTTTATTTTTCTACTTGGGGTATCCAAAGGAGACACTGCCCTACTGGAATCCCGGGATTCACTGAGTAACAAGTGTACGCACTGGTTCAAAACGGTGTATGGCTATGCATCCCTAATACGGGAATACATTGTAGACTAAGATGATATCACCAGGGGGAAGCGTCTCTGATACCATACAAATTGAACTGAGGGAAGACAGAGTGGCTAATGGCATCTTGGGAACTGGAAAGATGCGCTGCACACCAACTAGTGGCATGATTGTCATCAGCACCTGGCCCTACCATAACAATGTCCATCCGCAAGGAACCACGCCACAACAGGCACAGCTCTCTGGACTCAACACAATCCCATTGGGGATAAGAGCCTGGGCTACTGCTCATAGATGAGGGCCAACTGACTGGAACTGAGGCATGGGTCGCCAATAGTAACCAAGGTCCAGGGGTTGAAGACATTGGAGGTCATTACGACCTTGGTGGTAGTTGCACCAACTTTACCACCATGGTGTAAACTACGTTTACACCATGGTGGATGGCGGATTTACCGCCCCATTCCAAGGTGAGTGGGGCGGTAAATCCCCATTTCCCATTTTCCCTTCCCCATTCCCATTTTTGCCCCATAGGGCATAATGGGAGTGGGGAAGGCGCTAATTACGACGCCGTAAATTACGGCGGCGTAATTAGCACCATGGCGGGTTAGCGCCATGGATTTTAACGCCTGCTAAAAGCAGGCGTTAAAATCGGAATCAGGCGTTAAGGGTTAACGGTGGCGTTAACCCTTAACGCCTGAGTTGTAATGAGGCCCATTGTTTATATACCCCCAGGAAATTTTGTTGGCAATTTAGAGAATTGCAATTATATATTTGTTGTGCATCTTTTGTTGTAATTTGATGGCCTTACGGCCGAATAAAGTTATTGATGATGAGATAAGAAATCAGATTTGACGGGAAGCAGTGAGCTTCTTACAATGGGGTGAGTTCGAGTGACATTCTGACAAGGTTGTGGAGAGGAGTAAATGGAACAGTCATCGAGGACAATACATACGTGGACATACATAGATTAAGCACAACCAAGATTGGACATTTTTAAGTGCACATAAGCGGTAGGGCCAGTTGTGCTCAGGATGTTACCATGATAGGTGAAGTGCTAGAATGGAGGCAGAGGAAGTGAGAGACAGAGGCAGGTTAGAGGCGAGGGAAAAATGGTAGCTAGCAGGCACCTGGGAGGTAGGTTAAGAGAGCAACTCGGAGGTGAAGAGGTAGGCTTTTAGTTTGGTTTTGGACACATCCATATGCACTGTTTCTTAGATGTCCAGTGGAAGAGAATTCTTTGCAAGTATAGCAAGAAGAGGGAAAGGGAATGTGAGGAGCCACTAGTGTAGTTGAGGTGGCAGAGCAGAGATTACGAGAAGGCTTGTAGAGTTGGATAGAGGAAAGATACAGAGGGGCCTTTGGATGGATGGATTTGAGAAGGTTTGTAGAGTTGGATAGAGGATAGATACAGTGGTGCCTTTGGATGCATAGATTTGAGAAGGCTTGTTGAGTTGGATAGAGGAAAGATACAGTGGTGCCTTTGGATGGATAGATTTGAGAAGGCTTGTAGAGTTGGATAGAGGATAGATACAGTGGTGCCTTTGGATGGATAGATTTGAGAAGGTTTGTAGAGTTGGATAGAGGATAGATACAGTGGTGCCTTTGGATGCATAGATTTGAGAAGGCTTGTTGAGTTGGATAGAGGAAAGATACTGTGGTGCCTTTGGATGGATAGATTTGAGAAGGCTTGTAGAGTTGGATAGAGGATAGATACAGTGGTGCCTTTGGATGGATAGATTTGAGAAGGCTTGTAGAGTTGGATAGAGGAAAGATACAGTGGTGCCTTTGGATGCATAGATTTGAGAAGGCTTGTTGAGTTGGATAGAGGAAAGATACAGTGGTGCCTTTGGATGGATAGATTTGAGAAGGCTTGCAGGGTTGGCTAGAGGATAGATACAGAGGTGCCTTTGGATGGATAGATTTGAGAAGGCTTGTAGAGTTGGATAGAGGAAATATAAGGGGGTGCCTTTGGATGGATAGATTTGAGAAGGCTTGTAGAGTTGGATAGAGGAAAGATAAGGTGGTGCCTTTGGATGGATAGATTTGAGAAGGCTTGTAGATTTGGATAGGAAGTAGCTGTGAAGTGAGGGAGTTCAAAGAGAGTCCTGGTAGCGAACTTAATGATCTTGTCGAGAGAACAGAAAGCGTAGTTGGGAGACCCAAGAGGATGCTGGCACAGTTTTCCAATTTAGAGAAGACAGCAGTCGTTAAGAGATGCTTGGTGGTGTTGAAAGGAAGGAGATGGCTGATTTTCCTAATATTTAGAAGGTTCACGTGAGCTGCTGTTCCAGTTTTGGCGATGAAAGTAGAGAATACGTGAGCATGGTCATAGATGACGCTGAGGTTTTTAACTGAAGAAGAGTAGGGGAGAGTGTCAGGTGGGAACTGGATAGGCAGAGGAAGAGATGAGAGAGAGAGCCTTTTGCAGGAAACACCTTTGCTGTGGCAGAGGTTAACATCAGAGAGTGAAAAGCCATACAATATTTAATGACAGAGAGATAGTTGGAAATGTTGATAGAGAGATCAGAGGAGAGTTCGGGAAAAGAGACGATGTGGTGTCCTCTGTGAATAGTTGGTACGATAATGCTAAGGAGGAGATTAGTGCCCCAAGAGCAGAGGTGTAGGGTTTAAAGAGGAGCAGACTCAAGACAGAGCCATGTGGAACACCAACAGTTAGAGGAGTGAGTTCACAGATGTTGTTGCTCCAGGAGACAGAGAATTGGCAAGGTGCACGGTGGATTCAATAAAGGCAAGGGCTCGATCGTGAATCCCAAGAAAAAAGAGAGTATTAAGGAGATCAGAGTGATTGGAAGTGTCAAAGGCAGCGGACTGGTTAAGGAGAATTAGGATAGAGGATAGATTGGAGTGCTTAGCAGAGGCAATGAAGTTGGACACATTCATGAGAGCAGTTTGAATGGAGTGGCGGGAGCGGAAACCTACTTGTAGGGGGTCTTAAAGGTTGTGGATGTATAAGAAATTGGTAAAACGGTTCAACACAATCTTTTCAAGCACTTTAGATTAGTGCAGAAGAAGAGACACAGGGCGAAAGTTAGCCGGTAGGTTCAGGTGAGCCCCTTGCTTTTCTAGGAGAGGAATGACCATGGCTGCTTTGAAAATATAGGGAAAGCAATTAGAGTCGAAGGACAGGTTGAATAGTTCAGCGAGGTATTACTGTGACTAAAGTGGGAGATAGAGGCAGAGGATGCTGGTAGAGCACGCAGCGTGTCATATGTAGGAGGAAGGACAGGGGAGAGTCTCTAATGTTTGTAGTGAAGTATTCAGCTAGGTCATTAGCTGACTGTGAGAGTGGAGTTGACAGTCATAGACTTTGGAGGAGTTAGGAGAGAGTTTAGGGTGCCCTGTAGCCAGCGAGGATTGTTGGTTTGAGAGTCAATGGTGGGTCAAGTTTTGTTGCACATAGACTGAGCATTCCAGAGTGCCAAGTTCAGTTGATGTGATGATATGATTGGTAATAACATGCTTAATACCCAGAGGTTTCTAAGCGCGGACCCGGGGATCGAACCTGTGTTGCTCTGTGTCGTCTTGCTTCCAAGGCAAGCACATTGCCACTGAGCAATCCTCCTGAGATGAAGGAGAAGAAGAGTAGAGAGGTTGAGTCTCGAGGAAGAGAGGCGAGTTGGATAGGCGTTAGAGGAGGTATGGTTGGCTCGTTGGCTTTGTTTGTTGGAAGGAGGTGGAGAAGAGATGGAGTAGTGGAAGTTTTGAGTTGTGAGTTTTTTATAGGGACAGCGAAGGAGGAATTTATAGTGTGATTGGAAAAAGTGTAGGAATAGCTAAGTAGGAGGAGCAGCAAGAGGAGCAGGAGTGAATGTATTATAGATGAGTAGCACAGTGTGGAGACAGAACAGTAATTAGGAACTTTGGGGTCCTCACAGGTACAGCAGTGAGAAAGGCGACAGCAAAGGCTCATAGGCTAAGAGGCAAAGAGGCTGGTCAACAGCGGGTCTTCACCTTTTCACTGTTTTGCTGTTATCGAAAAGTAAACTCTTTTCTATATGAAAGTGACAGCATTTTCCCATGTCTTAGCATTTTGGGATTAAATTGGATGTTGCATGTAATTCTGAAAGTGTAATGAAAAAAATCACCCCTCACCATGTCTTGGAAAAAATATTGTTAGGAAATTCCATTGCTGTTTCTTGAATGCATAAAAATGCTTTCTGCTCTTTCCCTCTCTGCTTCTAAAATGGGATATTTGCAATGTCGTCAATGTTAGTAGTTGTTGACTGAAATCTGAACATCCTTATTTGCTGAGAGGAGCGCAATAGGGGCATACATAGGATAACAATTTGTAATCACTTTCTTTCAAAATGATATCTGCAGACTTACAGTTTCACATTGGGCTGTTCTTCTTTCCCATGTAAGCAATGATGCCTTTTTCAATTACTCCTCCAAGCAAAACCTTTATCCAAATGTGAGCCATTCCCATGTTCATGCAAATCACTGAGGCATCCCTACTTGTTAGTATAACAGTTTTACTAATGCATGTTTGTATTGTTTCAAATAAACAGGCGTA
This sequence comes from Ambystoma mexicanum, assembly GCF_040938575.1. Lineage (NCBI taxonomy): Eukaryota > Metazoa > Chordata > Amphibia > Caudata > Ambystomatidae > Ambystoma > Ambystoma mexicanum. Next base: position 216,609,063 of record NC_090921.1, on the reverse strand, counting down.
CAGAATGTCTACTATATCTACATCTATATGTCTAATATATGTATGTTCTGATTTATGAATCCTTCAAGCGCCTTCTTCCCAACTTCCTTATAGATCATGGGAATTTTTCTTGGGTTGTGTCCTTCTGTAATGACACTTTCCCTTAGCATGTTTGTATCCCTGCATTCTTTCATTTTACCATTCTTACCGGAAAGACCAATCGATACAACTCAAACTGTAGTATAAATATTGAAGACTGATCATTGGTTGTCGTGTGGTCTCTCATTATATGCCAACAGATGTTCCACTCTTGCAATCAATCCTTATTTCTCACACTCTTTGGTGCCCCCTTTTTCCAACACATAGCGTTTAGCTAAAGCTAACCTGTCTTTACATTGCTATTGATACTTCAAAATAGCCTTTGATCGAAATTGTGATTCCACAAAACACCCAGGTGGATATCCAAATGCTTAAGCTTACAATGGAACTCATTCTTCATCATTTGTTTCCAAACATCGATAATGTACCACTTTTTCCCACAAACCAATAACTCCTGTTCACATCCCTACCCAATATCATCTCTGCTCCCCCCTACTAGCCACCCTAGCATATCCCAGCTCACACACAGCCACCCGCCCTAGCTCCCCTGCTCACCTCAACCCACCCTAGACCAGCACTGCTCACATCTTCTGACCTACCCAATATCATCTCTGCTCCCCCTATCAGCAACCCTAGCATATCCCAGCTCACATACAGCCACCCTGCCCTGGCTCCCCTGCTCACCCCAACCCACCCTAGACCAGCACTGCTCACATTTTCTGACCTACCCAATATCATCTCTGCTCTCCCAACCAGCCACCCTAGCATATCCCAGCTCACACAGCACCACCCTGCCTATCTCCCCTGCTCACCCCAACCCACCCTAGACCAGCACTGCTCACATCTTCTGACCCACCTGATATCATCTCTGCTCTCCCCAACCAGCCACCCTAGCATATCCCAGCTCACTTACAGCCACCCTGCCTATCTCCCCTGCTCACCCCAACCCACCCTAGACCAGCACTGCTCACATCTCTGACCTACCCGATATCATCTCTGCTCCCAACCAGCCACCCTAGCATATCCCAGCTCACTCACAGCCACCCTGCCTATCTCCCCTGCTCACCCCACCCCACCCTAGACCAGCACTGCTCACATCTTCTGACCTACCCGATATCATCTCTGCTCCGCCCAAGCAACCACCATAGCATATCCCAGCTCACATACAGCCACCCACCCTTCCCCTGCTCACCCCAACCCACCCTAGACCAGCACTGCTTACATATTCTGACCTACCCGATATCATCTCTGCTCCCCCCAACCAGTCACCCTGGCACATCCCAGCTCACATACAGCCACCCTGCCTAGCTTCCCTGCTCACCCCAACCCACCCTAGACCAACACTGCTCACATCTTCTGACCCACCCGATATCATCTCTGCTCCCCCCAACCAGCCACCCCAGCATATCCAAGCTCACACACAGCCACCCTGCCTAGCTCCCCTGCTCACCCCAACCCACCCTAGAGCAGCACTGCTCACATCTTCTGACCTACCCGATATCATCTCTGCTCCCTCCAACCAGCTGCCCTAGCATATCCAACCCACATACAGCCACCCTGCCCATCTCCCCTGCTCACCCCAACCCACCCTAGACCAGCACTGCTCACATCTTCTGACCTACCCAATATCATCTCTGCTCCCCCAACCAACCACCCTAGCATATCCCAGCTCACACACAGCCACCCTGCCTATCTCCCCTGCTCACTCCAACCCACCCTAGGCCAGCACTGCTCACATCTTCTAACCTACCCGATACCATCTCTGATCCCAACCGGCCACCCTAGCATATCCCAGCTCACATACAGCCACCCTGTCTATCTCCCCTGCTCACCCCAACCCACCCTAGACCAGCACTGCTCACATCTTCTGACCTACCCAATATCATCTCTGCTCCCCCCAACCAGTCACCCTAGCATATCCCAGCTCACCTACAGCCACCCACCCTATCTCCCCGACTCACCCCAACCACCCTAGACCAGCGCTGCTTACATCTTCTGACCTACCCGATATCATCTCTGCTCCCCCCCAACCAGCCACCCTAGCATATCCCAGCTCACATAAGCCCACCCTGCCTAGCTCCCCTGCTCACCCCAACCCACACTAGAGCACTACTGCTCACATCTTCTGACCTACCCAACATTATCTCTGATCCCAACCGGCCACCCTAGCATATCCCAGCTCACACACAGCCACCCTGCCTATCTCCCCTGCTCACCCCAACCCACCCTATGCCAGCTCTGCTCACATCTTCTGACCTACCCGATATCATCTCTGATCCCAACCAGCCACCCTAGCATATCCCAGCTCACACACAGCCACCCTGCCTATCTCCCCTGCTCACCCCACCCCACCCTAGACCAGCACTGCTCACATCTTCTGACCTACCCAATATCATCTCTGCTCCCCCAACCAACCACCCTAGCATATCCCAGCTCACACACAGCCACCCTGCCTATCTCCCCTGCTCACTCCAACCCACCCTAGGCCAGCACTGCTCACATCTTCTAACCTACCCGATACCATCTCTGATCCCAACCAGCCACCCTAGCATATCCCAGCTCACACACAGCCACCCTGCCTATCTCCCCTGCTCACCCCACCCCACCCTAGACCAGCACTGCTCACATCTTCTGACCTACCCAATATCATCTCTGCTCCCCCAACCAACCACCCTAGCATATCCCAGCTCACACACAGCCACCCTGCCTATCTCCCCTGCTCACTCCAACCCACCCTAGGCCAGCACTGCTCACATCTTCTAACCTACCCGATACCATCTCTGATCCCAACCGGCCACCCTAGCATATCCCAGCTCACATACAGCCACCCTGTCTATCTCCCCTGCTCACCCCAACCCACCCTAGACCAGCACTGCTCACATCTTCTGACCTACCCGATATCATCTCTGCTCCCCCCCAACCAGCCACCCTAGCATATCCCAGCTCACATAAGCCCACCCTGCCTAGCTCCCCTGCTCACCCCAACCCACACTAGAGCACTACTGCTCACATCTTCTGACCTACCCAACATTATCTCTGATCCCAACCGGCCACCCTAGCATATCCCAGCTCACACACAGCCACCCTGCCTATCTCCCCTGCTCACCCCAACCCACCCTATGCCAGCTCTGCTCACATCTTCTGACCTACCCGATATCATCTCTGATCCCAACCAGCCACCCTAGCATATCCCAGCTCACACACAGCCACCCTGCCTATCTCCCCTGCTCACCCCAACCCACCCTAGACCAGCACTGCTCACATCTTCTGACCTGCCCGATATCATCTCTGCTCCCCCAACCTGCCACCCTAGCATATCCCAGCTCACCTACGCCCACCCTGCCTAGCTCCCCTGCTCACCCCAACCCACACTAGAGCACTACTGCTCACATCTTCTGACCTACCCAACATGATCTCTGATCCCAACCGGCCACCCTAGCATATCCCAGCTCACACACAGCCACCCTGCCTATCTCCCCTGCTCACCCCAACCCACCCTAGGCCAGCACTGCTCACATCTTCTGACCTACCCGATATCATCTCTGATCCCAACCGGCCACCCTAGCATATCCCAGCTCACACACAGCCACCCTGCCTATCTCCCCTGCTCACCCCAACCCACCCTAGACCAGCACTGCTCACATCTTCTGACCTGCCCGATATCATCTCTGCTCCCCCAACCAGCCACCCTAGCATATCCCAGCTCACATACAGCCACCCGCCCTAACTCTCTTGCTCATCCCCTTGTCCGTCATCACCAACCACCGTAGTACACCCCTGTGCACCTACCTTACCTCATCTCTTCTTACCCCACCCACACTAGCTCACCAGTGAAGGGTCCCCAGCTCACCCTTCAGGGAGCGAGTCCATCATCAATGTCTATTGCACCTGAGGCTTCTCTCCCCTTCACATGTGCATAGCCCTCACCTACTGCTTATTCAGTAATGAAGCAGCGTGGGGTTAGCAGTCCCTGTCCTGCTTACTGGTGCCAAGTTCCAGCTCCCAGAGTCGGTATCCGTTCCTATTTCCAGCTACCATGGTGACTGAGGCCTCAGAGTAATGTCACGAGCTGTTGACATATTCTCTTTTTACTACTCCTGTTTCAAGTGAACTAAGGGGAAAGGAATAACTTTGATTTGATTAAATGTATTTGTATCGCGCGTACCTGGCGAGCTTAATCACATTTGGGCGCGGATCAAAATAATGGGAATGAGCATTGTCCGCGAGTCCACACTGTTATGTGGGCGTGGCCTAGTTGAGGCCACCCGAGAGCACGGAAGGAAGAGGACATGACGTTGGGGTTAGGAAGGGGCGGGCACGGGTTTCCGGCAGTTGCCGTGTGTAAGAATAAAGATAAGTTGCAACGCATTTGGGCTCCGCGTTTTCTGTTAAAGAACAGGCCTCCCCCGAACGTCATGGGGACATAACAATGGCGACGAGGGGTGCCCAACCCTCTCATGCCTAGGAGCGAGGCCTGCCGTCGGGCAGTTCAGCGCGTTGGCGTGCCTCCCGAAATCGAACGTGCCGGCAGAGACTTGGCCCGCTGCGCAGACACGCCTATTGCGCGTGTGTCAGGCACACGCAGCACCGTTCACTCGCGGCCACCCTGGCACTCCAGCAACGCTCCTGCTGCACCAGCAAAGTGAAGCAGTGGAGCAGGAAAGGGCGATACGGCCCACACAACCATCGTGGGGGGGGGATGAAAAACGTGACACGATCACCCCCACAGCTGGCAGACACCCGCGAAGGCCATGGCTGCCATGGCAGCTGACCAAAGCAAGACCAGGAAAACGCCTGATAAACACCAACTACAGAGATCAACATAATCTTGAAAGACACAGGAGTTTATAAACTACAGAAGGCATCACGAAGCTGAAACTCAAACATGTCGGACACAGCACAAGCCACCGCATCCTCATCAGGAAGCGCAGACAACACACAAGGAGATGGCCAACTGAAGCAGGAGGCAAGTGGCGCTGCGCAAGTCATTCACATGCCAGGCCCATTTGAAATAAGAGACACTTCAAACCTGGGACCCCGCTGGACCACGTGGCTGCGAGATTTCAAGTTCTACGCTGGCGCCATAGGGCTCAAAGATGATGAGAGACTCAAAAACACGCTGTTCATGGCAGTGGGACCAGCGGTAAGAGACATTGCAGGCGAGTTATTAAATGTTGAAACAGTAACATATGGAGAACTCCATGACAAACTCTCCCAATACTTTGCCCCACACACTAACATCGACTATGAACGGCACATATTCCATACCACATGACAAGAAAAAGGCGAATCCATGGACAATTTTGTAATATGACTCTGCATTAAACTAAAACACTGCAAGTTTCACAGGTATTCGAATGACGAAGCACTGAGATCACAGCTCATTGCTGGATGCCTGTCGCAACCATTCCGCAAGCAACTTCTACAAAAACAAAGATCCCTGGATGAGATCCTCGCGCTCGCTCGCATGGAAGCTGCGGTAGAGTCACAACTGGATAGCCTGGGCAAAGTCACCATTCAACAACCCACAAGCAATCCCGACACCATAAACAAACTGTACACAGCCCCCAGCCTAGAAGGCAAGCGCCCTGATGCCACTTGCTACAGATGCGGCTATGAATACCCGCACATGGGTGAATGCTCCGCCATGGGCCAACAATGCGCCTCTTGCGGTGGTATGGACCATTACAGAGCAATGTGCAAAAACGCACCAGGTCCCTCCACACACAAGCATCGTACTCAGGACAGACGAAGATATACACGACGCAGCCCGCCGACCACAAGGAGGGAGGAGGAACAAGCCACACCCAGAAGGGAGGACAGAGACCGCCCGGGCCCACCTCCCCGTGAGGACAGGCTATCACATGAAGGGTCCAGACGCTCTCAAAGGAGACGTTTTGTCCGATACATCGAGATGCGCTCTCCCTCCAGCAGCGACACCCCATCATCGGAAGAGGATCAGAGGAAGAAGGGGTATGTATGGGCACTCAACTCCACGGCCACTCAACACAGCCCAATCCTCACGTTGCATGTCAACAACACCCCACTACAATTCCTGATCGACACGGGGGCAACGGTCAACATAATAAGCGAGCAAGCCTACGAGTTGCTCACCCCACCCCCAAAGGTCAAACAGACCACGGTCCACATCTACCAATATGGTGCGACAACACCACTACCTTGCAAGGGCATGATCACGGCTTGGTGCACACACACGGACCATTCAGCCAAAATCCCCCTGCACATCCTGAAAACGGAAACCAACAGCGGATGCATCCTGATTTTTCGCACAGCTGTAGAGATGGGACTCGTGCACATATTATATCAGCTAATGGCTCACAAGTACTTTGCCAAGACGGAAGCCATTGAGCAGACATTCCCCAAACTGTTTAATGGTCTCGGAAAACTGAAAAATAGAAAGGTACACCTACATATCAACCCGAATATTGAGCCTGTGGCGCAGTACTACCGCGGCATACCAATTAACATTCAGCATCAGGTTGAGGAGGAATTGGACAAACTCATCAAATTGAATGTCATCGAGCCCGACTCAGGTCCCACACCATGGGTATCACCCATTGTCCCCGTCCCTAAGAAATCCCCTGACGGGTCCATACGCTTCTGTGTCGACATGCGCCGGGCAAACATAGCCATTAAAAGAGAAAGATACCAGTCACCCAGGATAACGGACATGATTCACCTCTTACACGGGGCAAAACTTTTCTCCAAACTGGATTTAACTAAAGAATACCACCAGATTGAAATTGCCCCAGAATCTAGGTACATCACCATGTTTGTGACACACCTCGGCTTATTCCAGTATAAACGACTCAGCTTCGACATCTCGTCGGCGGCCGAGATATTCCAGGAGGAAATACATAGAGTAATCAGACACGTCCCCAACTGCCTGAATTACTCTGATGATGTACTTGTATACGGAAAAACACTAGAAGAACATGACAGAGCCCTGCACCGGGTATGCCAGGCTCTAGAAGAGGCAGGACTCACACTGAACAAGACAAAGTGCGAATTCTCCAAAGGAGCGCTGAGATTCTTCGGACACATCTACTCGGAAAAAGGGATGCGCCAGACCCGGATAAAGTCACAGCATTAAACTCAGGCCCGCCACCCAAAAACACGTCAGGTCTGCGATCATTTCTGGGCCTAGCCAGCTATTGCTCCAGGTAGTTGAAGGACTACGCCACCATTAGCAACCCTCTATGCCTGCTCACCTGCAAGGACGCTCCATTCACATGGTCGACAGAGTGTCAGCAGGCTTTTGAGAACATCAGGAATGCCATCTCGCATACGGAGGACATGGCATACTTTGATGCCCAGAGAGACACTGAAATCATCGTAGATGCCAGCCCAGTCAGACTTGGTGCCATACTGACCCAGAAAGATCACTCAGACCCGCCCAACATCTACATAGTGGCCTACGCCAGCAGGAGTCTCACCGCCACAGAACAGGCGTATTCCCAAGCGGAAAAGAAAAGCTTGGAAGTTGTGTGGGCGTGCGAGTACTTCCACCCGTTCTTATTCGGAAAAAAAATCACGATTGTAACAGATCACCAGGCGCTATTAACCATCTACGGCGACCCAAGAGCACGTATGCCCCCAAGATGGGGCCTACGTTTGCAAGACTACAAATTCATGGTGGTACACCGCCCAGGAAAAGATGAAAACCCGGCCGATTACCTATCCCGATACCACACGGGGCCAGCAGAACCACAACCCTCCATAGCGGATGCCTACATAAATTACATAATCCACCACCTGCAGCCCCTACCCGTAGGATGGCTGGAACTGAACAAACACTCAGAGCAAGACCCAGCACTTCGGATCGTGCGCCACTGCCTACTATCAAACAAGAAAGCACTCATGAGACAACAAGCCACGTCGGAAGCCGAAACAGTGCGAGAGAATGTCAAATGGCTCGACCAGGTGCGAGATGAACTGACAGTGGTCGAAGACCACATAGTGATCAAAGGTTGCAAAGTTGTGATTCCGAAGGAACTCCGGGAACGGACAGTGCACTTGGCGCACGAGAGTCACAGAGGAGTTGCAGCCACCAAGCGCCTCCTCCGTCAAAAGGTGTGGTTTCCACAACTCGACAAGCTGGTGGATAACATTGTGGGGGGATGCAACATTTGCGCACAAGTAGCGCCGCCTACACACCCCAACCCACTACAAATGTCACCACTGCCTAAACAGGTCTGGGAGGAACTCGCAGTGGACCTCTTCGGGCCTCTCAGAGATGGCATCCATGTAGTAGTCCTCATGGATGAGCACTCAAGGTTCCCGGACGCGCAGATAGTGGAGAGCAGCGCGACCGCCAGTGTCATCCCAGCCCTAGACCGAATGCTATCAGCATATGGAATACCAAAAGTCATAAAGTCGAACAATGGCCCCACATTTGCAAGTCACGAGTTTCACAACTTTGCCAACTACATGGGATTTCAACACCGCAAGAACACCCCGCGATGGCAAATGGCATGGTCGAAAGATTCATGGCCAGCATAAAAATAACACTCCAGATAGCAAACATTCAGAACAAATCATTCGAGCAAGCCATCAACCAACTGCTGAGAGAATACCGGCACACACCCCACAGCACAACAGGAGTATGCCCGGCGGATCTAATGTTCCGAAGACCAGTTAAGACGAGACTACCGGAAGACCCTAGAACTGCGGAAATTACCGTATTGGAACAAGAAGCCAAACAGAATGATGAAACAGCCAAGGCAAAGATGAAAGAAGCAGCAGACCGCAAGAGACGTGCAAGAGAAGCACCTGTACAGGTGGGAGATGAAGTGTGGCTTCGGCAACCGAAGATAAGGAAAGAAGACGCCACGTTTGCACCCGCCCCACTCGTAGTGACAAACAAGAAAGGCACAGTGATCACCGCCCAAGGAAATGACTGCTCGTCAATAACCAGAAACGTGTCATACTTCAAACGGGTGGTCTCCAACCATAATGGGACAATGGGAAGGAACAGCGAAAGTGAAGAAGAAAGAATGCGGGATGAGCCGTACCAAAGAGATGGAGAAGAATCAGAAGGAGAGCGAGACACCGAGCTTCCCGCAAGGGAGTGGGTCACCCCCAGAAGCTCACGTCGCCCGCAGAGAAGCCGCATGAAGACAGTCCGGCTCATAGAAGAAATGGGGTAAGGATGCTGAGGTTAAAAAGGTGGGAGATGTCAGTGAGTCCACACTGTTATGTGGGCGTGGCCTAGGTGAGGCCACCCGAGAGCGCGGAAGGAAGAGGACATGACGTTGGGGTTAGGGGTTGGCGGGCACGGGTTTCCGGCAGTTGCCGTGTGTAAGAATAAAGATAAGTTGCAACGCATTTGGGCTCTGCGTTTTCTGTTAAAGAACGGGCCTCCCCCGAACGTCGTGGGGACACAACAAGCATGAGCCCCAGAGTTAAACCCATGGACAATTAATAGGGTCCAGTAAAACCAATACACCCCTAACAAGCATGAACATTACATTGTCAGTTTTTATTACAAATGCATTTCTCATATTTCATTTATTTTGGTAGTTATGCCACCTGAGATGAAACCACGTGGCTTTTGCCAGAGTGTGTTTTTTTTTCATCCACCCATCTCAATTCTCTGCTGGAGGGAAGATGTCTATGCAGCTCACTGCTGGACAGGGACATTCGAAAGCTAGATGCGTTTTCTTCAGCTTCCAGCATGGTTTGCCCAGTTGATAGAAGCAGAAGGTGGGGGCCCATTGTCTCGCACCCCCAGTGTTCTGATTTTTAAGACTAAAGATTGCGTGGGGGGCCACTTTCATAACAATTGCTAACAGAGAGATTGCAGACCAATCGCCAATATCCAGATGACAAAACCAGGAGAACAATTGGGGTCCACTTGTTCCAGGCACCTTCCCCGGGTGGGCTGTGGCAGCCCTACCATTAATCAAGTCTAATCGATGAGCAGAGGCAGCTGGTGGACGGTTCAAGTGGCGGGGCGTAAGTGATGCCCCCTTGAAATGAGGCAGGCATGTGCTTCGGAGCATTCCCACCCAGAATTACATTTGAAAAATGGTCCTGAATTGTGCATTTTACAGCTCAATTGTACGGTTCAGAGACATTAGATTTAAAAAGCCAATGGATTTTCAAGGAGTTCTGTCGGAGACCACATTAAATATGCCAAGACTCCCCATTGCCCCCTGGCCCGTGTCACTCTTGTTGTCCCTTGTTCTCCCATGCATCTCTCATTGCCTCAGTTCTGCCTCTTGTAACTCTCACTGCCCCGGTTATGCGCTGCGGCACTCTGACTGCCCCAGTAATGCCCCCTGGTAGGCTCACTGCCCCAGTTATGCGCTGCGGTACTCTGACTCCCCCAGTAATGCCCCCTGGTAGGCTCACTGCCCCAGTTAAGCGCTGCGGTACTCTGACTGCCCCAGTAATGCCCCCTGGTAGGCTCAATGCCACAGTTATGCGCTGCGGTACTGTGACTGCCGCAGTAATGCCCCCTGGTAAGCTCACTGTCCGAGTTATGCACTGTGGTACTCTCACTGCCCCATGTATGCCTCCTGGTGAGCTCACTGCCCCAGTTATGCGCTGTGGTGCTCTGACTGCCCCAGTTATGCCTCCTGGTGAGCTCACAGCCCCAGTTATGCGCTGCGGTACTCTGACTGCCCCAGTAATTCCCCCTGGTAGGCTCACTGCCCCAGTTATGTGCTGTGGTACTCTGACTGCCCCAGTAATGCCCCCTGCTAGGCTCACTGCCCCAGTTAAGCGCTGCGGTACTCTGACTGCCCCAGTAATGCCCCCTGGTAGGCTCACTGCCCCAGTTATGCGCTGCGGTATTGTGACTCCCCAGTAATGCCCCCTGGTAGGCTCACTGTCCCAGTTATGCGCTGCGGTACTGTGACTGCCCCAGTAATGCCCCCTGGTAGGCTCACTGTCCGAGTTATGCACTGCGGTACTCTGACTGCCCCAGTAATGCACCCTGGTAGGCACACTGCCCCAGTTATGTGCTGCTGTACTCTGACTGCCCCAGTAATGCCCCCTGGTCGGCTCACTGCACCAGTTATGTGCTGCAGTACTCTGACTGCCCCATTAATGCCCCCTGGTAGGCTCACTGTCCCAGTTATGCACTGCGGTACTCTCACTGCCCCAGTTATGCCCCTTGGTGAGCTCACTGCTCCAGTTATGTGCTGTGGTGCTCTCACCGCCCCAGTTATGCACCCTGGTGATCTCACTGCCCCAGTTATGCACTGCGGTACTCTTACTGCCCCAGTAATGCGCTGTGGTACTCTCACTGCCCCAGGTATGCCCCCTGTTGAGCTCACTGGCCCAGTTATGTGCTGCGGTACTCTGACTGCCCCAGTAATGCCCCCTGGTAGGCTCACTGTCCCAGTTATGCGCTGCGGTACTCTGACTGTCCCAGTAATGCCCCCTGGTTGGCTCACTGCCCCAGTTATGCGCTGTGGTGCTCTCACTGCCCCAGTATTGCCTCCTGGTAATCTCACTTTCCCAGTTATGCGCTGTGGTACTCTGACTGCCCCAGAAATGCCCCCTGGTTGGCTCACTGCCCCAGTTATGCACTGTGGTGCTCTCACTGCCCCAGTAATGCCCCCTGGTAGGCTCACTGTCCCAGTAATGCGCTGCGGTATTCTCACTGTCCCAGGTCCCCTAGTGAGCTCACTGCCCCAGTTATGCCCCCTGGTGAGCTCACTGTCCCAGTTACGTGCTGTGGTGCTCTCACTGCCCCAGTTATGCACCCTGGTGATCTCACTGCCCCAGTTATGCACTGCGGTACTCTCACTGCCCCAGTAATGCGCTGTGGTACTCTCACTGCCCCAGGTATGCCCCCTGTTGAGCTCACTGGCCCAGTTATGCGCTGCGGTACTCTGACTGCCCCAGTAATGCCCCCTGGTAGGCTCACTGTCCCAGTTATGCGCTGCGGTACTCTGACTGTCCCAGTAATGCCCCCTGGTTGGCTCACTGCCCCAGTTATGCACTCTGGTGCACTCACTGCCCCAGTAATGCCTCCTGGTAATCTCACTTTCCCAGTTATGCCCTGTGGTACTCTGACTGCCCCAGTAATGCCCCCTGGTTGGCTCGCTGCCCCAGTTATACACTGTGGTGCTCTCACTGCCCCAGTAAGGCCCCTGGTAGGCTCACTGTCCCAGTAATACGCTGCAGTATTCTCACTGCCCCAGGTATGCCCCCTAGTGAGCTCACTGCCCCAGTTATGCCCCCTGGTGAGCTCACTGTCCCAGTTATGCACTACGGTACTCTCACTGCCCCAGCTATGCTCTGTGGTGCTCTCACTGCCCAGATGCTGCCTCTGTGGGCTCTCCCTGCCCCAGTTATGCCCTGTCATGCTCCCAATGCCCCAGCAATGCCCTGTCATGCTCTCAGTGCCCCTGTGATGCCCTGTGGTACTCTCACTGCTCCAGTTCTGACCCTTTTGGCTATCACTGCCTGAGTTTTGTCCTGTGAGCCAGAGCTAGATTATCCAAAACGCACACTAGGAGTGTGCTTAGAGGCATCCAGGGAAAGGGCACACCCTAGTGGTCGACTTGTTTATTTACCTGGCTGTGGTCAGCTGAAGCTCACATTCATTATGAAGGAGGGTCTGTGCAGAGTGCAGTGCTGATGCAGAGAAGTAAGGCAATACGAATTGTTACATGGAAGAGAGTGCAGGGTCAGCCGCTAAGACGTTCTAAAGAAAGTATGCAGGGGTTGACTTGGACTGGTAGAATAAACAACATGTATATAAAACAAGAGAACAGAAATCCTGTTTTCCATAAAAGAAAGTGTTATAATATTTCACAAAGAAAATGTTTTTCTGTAGGTCACCATATTTTGTTTAAACAAAATAAAGAAATGTGAACTGCAAGGAAGGTATTGATACGATGTGATATGATATATGATATGGCATCTGTAAAGCGCCTATACACAAGTGTTTCAAGACGCGATGAGGCAAGGAAGGGGGAACAGAGGGAGGACAGAGACAACGATCTTCCTAGGCCAAGTCACATTGAGATTGTGCAAGTTCAGGGGAGAGGAAAAGTGCCAGGGGAAAGGGGAGGGGGACAGTGCTGTACATTGGATCAAAACAATAACAGGAAGTGCGGCCAGCAGGTGACAGGTGCAAGGGTAAGTGCAGACAGCAGTTGTCCAAAAGTGAAGGTATGGGGACTGTAGGATTACAGATATAGTCCCAAGTGCAAGGATTTCTGGGAGGCAGTGCAGGTGTGCAACTGGGCGGGCAGGGACCTGGGCCCGAATCAGAGCGTAGCCAGGTGACCAGTGCAGTATCAGACAGGAAATCAGCATGGGAGAGGAAGAGAGAAGGCAGAAGCAAAGATGAAGGTCTTAGGGTGCTTGCGGAACCAGAGATGGTTCTCCTCAAGTTTCAGGGAGGCTGTTCCAGAGGAAGGCGCCAGCCGAAGCAAGAGATATACCACCAACTCGTTGCTTGGAGAAGCGACTGACCCTGCGGGTGTTGGAGGTGGAGGAGCAAAGAGCTTGATTACTAAGGTATTTGCAAAGAGAGAGTTGGAGTTATTGAGGACCCGGGCTTCAGAAGGCCTAGTGGACAATGCAGAGGGTCTTGTACTTAATCATTGCAGTGCTGGAGATGTACGATCCCTGGGCTTGAGGCCAAGGACAAGTCTCGCAGTCCTGTTCTGGATTAGTTGCAGAGGGCAGAGAGTGGAAGCAGGCAGATTTAGAAAGAGGCTGTTGCAGTATTCCAGCCTAGAGAAAACAGAGCTCTAGAGACAGTGAGCTTCTGGGGGAAGGAGTGGAAAGGAAGAATACCTCTGAGGAGGTGCAGTTGGTAGTTTGACTTCTTAGAGACGTCAGAGATGTGAGGAGAAAAGGAGAATGTGGAGTCGAAGATGACCCTGAGGTTCTTAGCCTCACAGGTGGGAGCAGGAAGAGGGCCATAGGAGGCCGGCCAGAGAGTGACAGGAAAGGAGGGTGCAGGTGTGCCGATGAGGAGAATCTCCATCTTACTGGTATTAATACAGAGATCATTAGCGGCACACCACTCCTGGATAGCAGACAGTCAGTGATGAGAGAAGGTGAAGAGGTGGCAGAGGGGAGCCTGAAAATGAGCTGTCATCCACATAGTACTGTAAATTGGAGCAGAGAGCAGCAATGCGGTGGGCGAGAGGTGCCGGGTATTGGTTGAACAGCCAGGGGAAGAGGTAGACTCCTGGGGAACACCACAGGTAGAGAATGAAGTAGAGGAAAGGAAGGACCCAAGTTGGACCTGGGGAGGAGTGGGTCAATCAGAGAGGAACAAGGTCAGCCAGACCAGGTCCTGATCAGTGATACCCAGGTTATCACGGAGACGACAGATGGCATGGTTAACCGTGTCAAAGGCAGAAGAGAGATCGAGTATGATGAGGACAGAGGGGAGATTGGAATCAAGATTAGAGAGCAGGTCTTCACGGATGTTCAGGAGAGCGTATTCTGTGCTTCTGGCTGCTCTGAAGCCAGACTGATGCTCATGGACACAACCAACAGATTCAGTGTGAGGATTAAGCTGGGAGATGGCCAGCTTTTCCAGGAGTTTGCCCAGGAAAGGAGTGATGGAGATCGGGCGATAGTTAGCCCGGTACGACATGCGGCTCTCACTGCCTCAGTTCTTCCCTATTTGTCTCCTACTACCCCAGTTAAGCCCCATTTGGCTCTCACTCCCCCAGTTTTTTCCATGTCTCCCTCACTGTAACGGTTTATTGACAGGCCACCCTCAACACGGGGAGTTCCTTCCCGTCCCACTCAAGTCGTTACGCAACAAACTGTTTAATGGATTATTTCTTTAGCCCTACTTCAGACACATATCATACCCCTTTGTCACAGTTTATTAATACACAGCACACGCAAGCAAAGGAACTCCTTCCCCTACAATGAATGTGGCGCACAAGAACACACTTTTTATTTTTTTAGTTTACTACAGATTCTTTTTGAGTAGGCCTCCAATCTGTCTAGCACCCAACCTCCACAAACACCCTGTGTCACAGTGGACTAGGAACCAGGCCGGTGTGTATTAATAAGATATTTATTAATTTATTATTTATGTCAAAGGAAAATCGACCAATTACAACAGCCACCAATTTTGTGGCAACACAAAATACAAAAATCTTTACAAAACAACTAGGTTAAGATATACTATCACAGTTGCTTCTTTTTCTAATAGCAGAACAGAAAAAGAACAATTTGCCACACAAGGATAGCACTAGCGTTAAGCACTCCCCTGCAACACTCAACCCCCCCAAACCTCAATTGGACTTGATTCCTTTAAATGGAAGGCAGTGGCAGGGAGTAAGAATACAGGGGGAAAATCAGTTTTGGTGTGGGGCCACAGAATCAATATGGGGAGCCAGCAAAGCAGGGGTAAATCCGTTTTTGGAGCACCAATGGAAGAATGTTTTTTTTATTCTTTCTCACAACTGCTATGGGAAAGAGATGGAAAACAGGGAATTCTCTTGCTTATATGTAGTAAGACAGGCAGGATTTCTAGGGAATACTAGTCAGCACACAAGGAGAAAATCGATTTTTAGAATATACAACAAATGGGCAATGGAAAGAGAATGCACATGAAAATTCGTTTTGACCACGCAATAGGGAAAGAGGAACAGAAGAGGGAAATCGGTTTTTGGGATGTTAAGCTCAGTTTCAATGGAAAATAAAATACAAATGGAATTTGTTTTTTACTGAGGCTGCAAATGACAGGTAGGTTCTGGGAAAGGGGTTAGCTCACAACAGGGAAATTGGTTTTGGGTTAGGACAGCAGATGCAAAGGGAAAATACAGTGTAAAATGGAAAATCGTTTAGCCGGGCTCAATTTTA
The DNA here is from genome assembly GCF_040938575.1 of Ambystoma mexicanum. Taxonomy (NCBI): domain Eukaryota; kingdom Metazoa; phylum Chordata; class Amphibia; order Caudata; family Ambystomatidae; genus Ambystoma; species Ambystoma mexicanum. The sequence continues at coordinate 216,593,157 of NC_090921.1, read as the reverse complement.
ACTAATTTTAAATTTAATTAGGGACAAATCCGTTTCTCAGATCACAATGGGATTAATTGTTTTGGGCTACACTTTATAACTATCGGGCGCGGGAGTATAGTTCAGGGGCAACGTGCTTGCCATGGAAGCAAGACAACATGGAGCGCCACGGCTCCACGTTTGGAAACCTCTGGGTATTAAGCGCGTTATAAATAACCTATCATATCATATATCAATTAACAAAAACACTGGGAAAAAGATTGCTGGTTTCAAATTCCACCAATCCTGATCCCGTGAAATTCAATGGGGGAATTAACTGATTTACTTGCAAAAATACACCAGATATGTACACGGACAAATGAGGGGTTTTTCAAGGGGGATATGCTAACATCCACAGGCAAACAAGAGATTCTTCTATGGGGAGATGACTGAACTTCATGGGCAAACAAAAGATTCTTCTATCGGGAGATGACTGAAATGCACTGGCAATTGCGGTTTTCAATGGGGAAATATTGGATGCACTGCTACAAGAATAAAGGGCTTATGCAATTTAGGGCTGGGATTATTGCTACTTACATAGCAAGCCTTTGTTTAAGGGTCAGGAAAGCCAGGTGCATCCCAGGACACTCTGGAAAGATAGGGCAGGGGCCTGGTCACTCCACTCTCTAAAATGGTAAGTTTCAGCAGCCTTCCCTCCGTCCTCCTTTTTCTGTCTCCCTGGTTTTTGTGTGTCCCAGTCCCCCTTATATAGCAGAAATTACATCACCAATTTTGCAGTCTAGTGGAAGTACCCTGCAATAATGCCTGCCACTAGGATTGGGCAGTTACCCTCTCTCTCTACGCCCTCAATCAGGATTGGTTTAGGGGTTTGAAGCAACATCTGTCTTTTCCCATTTGTCATAATCCTTTGGGATCCTTTCAATTTTTACGCAAAAACTATTTGTGTATCACAACTTCATAATTGTACTAGCAACTGCCATAGTAAACATATTTTTTGTTTTAGCTGATCATGGGGAATTAGATAAGCCGACCACCAAATACGTACAATGTAGCAGGGCCATGTGTCACATTTTTGTTGTTTCCATAAAATTCACAACAGTTATGAAGAAGTTAGTTATTAAGCATATCCCTGATTTCATTTTACATCTTTTCCCCAACTCCCAAATTTATTACATGTTCAGATCAGCCCAAAACCTAGTATAAGAGGCCATTACAGTTCTCAGAGTCACAGGTAGATGCATCTTATATCCCCAAACCCGCCTGGAAATTACATGAAAAATTGTATAAAAATGAACTCAATCCACAGTATGGTTGCTGCGCAAAATGCCTAAAATGAAAATAGTCTTTTAAATGAATTGTGATTGTTCCTGTTCAGCAAATGGGAGGGCTGTTTCATCCAACACTGCCATCTGTCTCCCGGAGCCTGCCTGTGATCAGAGGTTTGTCTGTTTGAAGTTAGTGTGTTGTAGAGTTGGAGCCAAGTACCCCCACTCAAAGCTCTGCCCCCATGCTGCCTATATGTTGGGAGCCATAATGTGAGACAAGAGCAGTACCAGTGAAAATACCAATACAGAGAACAATCTTGGAAGTAAGGTACCCATTGAGAAAGTCATAAAAGCACTCATGACAATATGATGGCCATTTGAATGAAATCCCGGACGAAGTGTGAAAACTGAGCAAAAGAGAAGATTGGTGACGTCATGAAAAGCAGGGCTGATGCACCCAGAAGAGATGCAGAGGTGAGCGAACATAACCATTCTATATAGATGCAAGGAGGAGGTGTTAGAGACGAGCAACATTTCGGGCTTGAGAAGAAGATGCTCATGCTACAGAAACGATGAAGAAAACATCAAGTCATTTTACAATTGTACAGATGCAGTAACGCAAGTGGACAAAGTATTCTTAAAGGCTAGCTACATAGTGAATAAATTGTGGTGATGCGCCAACGTATATGCGTAGGCATGTATGGACTATGGATGATTCCACACCGTACTTTAGCAAAGCTGAACCCAGTAAATAGGCTTTTTCAGTGTGTCGCAGTTAGAAATCAAAAATGTAATCATGGAGGTGAATTCGAGAAAGGCTTGGCTGGCCAAGCACTAGAAAGTCAAGGCCACTGTGAGTCTAAATGTTCATGCAGTAGTTACAAAACATGTGAAAATAACAAACTCCTGTCTAAGCTGAGGAGCAGGAACATTAAAGACGTCAGAGGTTCATCATTTAATAATATTTCAAATACAGAAAAGGTCTGAAACATGATCTGCCGTCACATGGTTGGATGAAAATAGATACTGGGTTGCGCTGTATCAAAACCAAGAGACAAGTATGCCTGTACTCCCCTCTATTCTCAGGCACAAGGAACATTTCCAAGGGCAATGATCAAAGTGCTAATTGGCTGGCAGACTGCAAGAGTGATGATAGATGGCAGGCTAATTGGTGGGAAGCTATGGTTATGACCAGCCCACCAGCACCTGGAAGCAAGCCTGCATGCTGATAGCGTGTGGAATAGTACAGAGGGGTACAAGGGTGCCAACCAATTGCAGAGGGACACATAAAAGAGAGCCCTATAGTTTGTATAACCAATAGGACGCTGTGTATTTGATGACGTATGTAGTGACTTGCACTAGAGGAGGGCTTAGTTTGCCCACCTGATGTTAGAGACCCAATCACTTTCCTAGACAAGTATGGAACGTATACCTAGATGTTCCCTTTAAGCCAATCACTTTCCCAAGTAGATTTTTATAGTTTGTCACGTAAATTGACGTCAATGTTGACCAGTTTTTACTATATAACCTGTTTTTCTTTAATGAAACACGCTGAGTGAGAAGATGTTCGTTGCACTCCCTGTTTTAAACAATTGATATTAAAACAGACTTACTTTGCCAACTTCCTGAGCCAGTCTGATTATTGATGTTTGAATATATTCTGCATCCCCATCTGTCTCAAAGTATTGCTGCCTCCTCTTAAAGGGCCGAGTGTGTCAGTTACACAGGTTCACGTGGTAGCAGAGATGATGGTTCAGATCCATCTACCAAGTAGGCTTTGAGGGTCTTGTAAATATCGAATGTCCTCCGCCATTTAGCTGGAGGAACATGAAGCTCCATGAAGGAACATAGATAGCCGGCCATTAGTAAAAAACGTGCAAGTCACTAAAGAGATAGGTGGGGCGGGACCCTCTTTCACAGAATCCCTTTCTGGTTTCTACGGAAAGCTGAGCAGCTAAGAGGAGGAGGCAGACGATCACGAGGGTCAGAAGTCAAAAACGCAAATGGTGAGTAGACTGAGAGAGAGGGGAAAATATGAATAGGCACTGAGTGGGTAAAGTGATAACGGGATAACGGGGAAATAATAAAGGAGGGTTGGTTTGGGTATGTTTAGCTTAACCACGAGGAGCGTCATAATTTAAGGTATATAGATGAGGAGCGATCTATATGATAAGCTCGGAATTCTACGTCAAGGACATTTAGAAGGAATTGTTCTAGAGTCCAAGTGGATGAATCTAGGCTGCGAACAATCAAGGATTGTTAAAGAGGAAAATTCATACTCCAATCTGATTCATTATTAGGGGCAAGAGTAAGTCACGAGGAGAGTTGACGGAGATATATGGGGGCAGGCCAGTCTGTTTGTATATGGTATAATGTGTATGTGGTAAAGAAGTGAAATATTGAAGAAACAAGGAAGAAATAGATTTTGGCGGAAACACTGAGATTTGAACTTTAAATATTTATTTTTTTAGTTGACTGATGATGTTCAGTGAATCGGTAGATTGAAGTAAAGTGAAATGTAGAGGTTTGGAGCTGTGACAATTGGTGCACGCTCATATTATAGTATTTTTCTGAAAAGTATTTGTAAAGTTTAAAATAACAGTAAGTATATACACTTATGCAGACAGTTGCCAAAACCATGCATCCAATCTCAAACAGTACAGTGCAGAATGGGTTATGGGCACGGCAGATAAAATTATCATGCCGTGGCCACAAGGGGATCACTGTCCAAAGCAGCTTTGCAACACATGACGGCATACTTGCAGTAATGCGGCATATGAGCCGACTGCATGTAGCAGCGACGAGAACCAGAAAAAACTCCAGAAAGGGATGTGATCCCTAAAGTCCCACAGGACAAGGAGAGAAGTGAGCGACCAAGCACGTCTCTAGATATAGGGCAGGAAGTAAAGAGTTGGAAACGAGCGAAAGATAAAGTTGACGAGGTGGCGCTCATACAGAAGGAATGAATGGGTGGTATTGCTCAAACTAGATGGAAAGAGCATAGAGGGAGTAAGGCAAAAGGAAGATCAGGAAGAACAAGATAAAAAGGACAGAGAATGAGAAAAATGATTGAAAGAAGGTGAGGTTAAAAGAAAGAGTAGACAGAGATGTGAACAGCTGTATCAAGATGAACAGTTGAAAAAACAGGAGAGAGCAGAGGAGCAGAGAAAGTATGACAACAAACAAAAAGCAATCGAAGAACAAGGCAGGCTAGACAAAAACAGAGAAGAAGAGGAAGAACAGAAATTAATAAATAAAAGAATGCAAAGACACAGAGACGAAGAAGTGCGTTGGGCAAATGAAAGAAGAGAAGTGAAAAGACAGGAAGAAGAAAGGGTTATGGAGGAAGCAAAGAAACGAAGAGCGCTTGATGAAGAAATGGAAAGAAAGAGAATGCGACATTGGTCTCGAGGAGAAAGAATTAATAGAACCTAATCCAGTAGTGGCATGGGAGGACATAGAAGAGTTCTTCCCAACACAAGAACCAATAGCAGAACCATCAAGGATAGACTTAGAAGATCATTTTGATATAGGAGCTATTGGAGATAAGGTCAAAAGGCGTATCAGGAGATGGAGAGCAAAAAATGAATAAAAAAATAAAGGAAAGGATGATCGATTTTCTGCGGGAACTCAATTTCAAGGCAAAGAAAAAGGCTTGTTCAGCCTCGAGCAGAGAGCTTTGTCTTTGGACAAACTAACGTTAAACAGAGATGAGAAAGAGGGCAGCCACACTAGTTGGGGACAAGATATGTCCGACGAAGAGAGAGAAACCTTCAGTGGGGAGAAGGGATCTAGTGCATACGGTCCTAAGGGGTGTTCTCCAACAGATAGGGAAGTAAGATGCTCTGATCTGGACCTACCTAAATCGAGGATGCCAGAGTCCCTGGTGCGGCCAGATCGACCTAAAGGGCGATCCCATAGTGTGAGGGGTGATTTGCCACCTTATGTGAGCAAACTAAGGTCACTACCAGGAAGAAGGTGGTGTGGATCCATTGTCCCTGCTATGGACAGGCAGGCTATGGGGGATGAATGTGATTTTGGGGTTTCACAGTTTCCCTTGTTAGAGAAAGGAGGACCCAGACCACAGTATATACCTTGGCCACAGATGGATAAGGATAATTTAAGATGTAAACTCCCCAGTTTAACTTCTGGTGGTGCTGGGAAGTGGATACATGAACTAGAGAAAATGACAGGAAGAAACACGTTAGCCAAAGGAGACATTAAAGGTCTATACTTGGGGAGAGGGCTGATGACATTTGGTGAAGAGCAGGGTACACAAGTGTCACTGCACAGAACACAGCGCACGAGGGAGCGCCATTTAATAATCGTAGAGCAGCAGTCTGGAAAGCGCTATGAGTGCAATATGCAGATACGTCAGATATGGGAGCTATAATGGCACGAAAGATGCAGGAAGGGGAGGATCATCTTGCTTATATTCAGGATTTTCAAGAGGAGTGGTCTTTGGAAAGAAGGGACCCATGGGGGAAATGTGTACCTGTATTCCATCATATATTATTTCAGGGTCTGCCAGACCAAGTGCAGAGACAGCTCAAGAAGCTGGTGGGTATGGAGGCAAAACAGTGGCCAGAAATACAGCTGACCATTGTGCATCATTGCAGACTGTTGCAGGAGAGGGATCGAAAGAAATATGATGCTATGAAGGTTGAGGAAGCTAAGTTAGGACAGAAGAAATTGTCAAAATATGCCATAGAAGGGGCGATGTTAACTAGCAGAGAAAGGCCAGGATCACAGCAAGCAGCAGGAATGCCACAGGTGAATAAACATTGTCAGTTTGTCCATGGAAATAATGGATTCCTACCAAGAGGTAGGGGAGGATTCCACAGAAGGTGCTTCCAGAATAATCACAGAAACTTTCAAAATAACCAAGGAGGTTTTCAGCATATGCAGAAAGATAATCAAGGCATGTAGGGAGGACAAATCAGAAGGCTCATTCCTGTATGTTGGACGTGTGGAATGACAGGGCATATTGTGCGAACATGTGGGAGCTAAGGGTATGTGCAGAATGGGCAGTTCTCAAGAGGGGGGACCACTTATCCGCCTGCATACAGCTTACAAAGTAGGGACGGCTTTGCCCAAGATCAGACTGTACATCAAGCACAAGCGCCGAGAATGCAACAAGCTTTGCAACCACAGCAATCACCATTGAATCCGCCACAGGAGCAGTCACAGAACGCACCCCTGCAGATACAGCAGAGCTCAAACACAGGACAGTTACTTACTCCTAGGATAGGGGGTGTCACTATTGAGGGTGGGAATCCTTTTATGAGCACATGAATAAGTATGTACCCACAATATGACAGCTCACTGGGTGACTTGATGTGTTCAGTACTATCTGTGACTCCCAATCCTCAAGAGGAACCAAGGGGTGACGTCACTATAGGAGGCAAATCTTTTTCTTTTTTGGCAAACACAGGTACAACACACTCATGTATAAGGGAAGGAACATTTTTATTATCAGGAAATGCCATGAATGCTCAAGGTTTCTCGGGAGCTAAAAGTAGAGTTCCTTTTACTGAGAAATCGTCTCTATAGGAGAATGTGATATGTCTGTCCCACGATCAGAAGACAGGCACATTGGCTACCTATCAAGGAAAGGATCATCTTCAAAACACTAGCCCTAACCCACAAATGTATTCACGGCCTCGCCCCCAGCTACCTTACGCAAAGGATCTCCAAACAGCCTCCAGACCCGCCAAAGCTGCCTATGCCAACCGCATCATAGTACCTCACGCAGAGTGCGTGCTGGAGGATCTAGCTTCCCAACTATGGCCGCCACTCTCTGGAACAAACTCCCAGACCAGATTAGATCTATCGAGTCCTATGCCGCCTTCCGCAAGGCCCTAAAAACAAGGCTCTTTGTCTAAAGAGTCTATTCCTTATGTATAATGTCTCTACTCTTGCTTTAACCTGAACTCGACATACTCTGTATTGTAGAACATTGTACTCAGTAACTCAACTGAATAAATAACTGTATGTTGTTAAGCTTCACACATTGGGCCGCTTAATGTAACCCACAAGCAAGCCTCCTTAAGTCTACTTTTAGCGCCTCGTTGCCTAGAGGGCTGCAGTGCGCTTTACAAATCCAAAAAATAAATATATAAATTATTGTATTATTGTATTCAAAACCGACACCAGTTAATATACTGATGATTTCTTTTACTGATGAAGGCATAGTGTGTTCAACGCCAGGAATACATTATTTAAATGTGAGCAAATTTATCATGGCATTTACAGGACAAATAGCCATACGAGGAGTACCATTAGAACCAGAAGTCTTTCACTATGGGGTACGCATTTTGTTAACATGGCTACCTGGTTTAGTGGGCACAAATGTGAGAATACCTGATGAATTGTTGTGCAGGCAGCAGATACCTATGGACGAAGAGGGGGGACAAGTCTTCCCCTCGGAACAACAGGCGGCTATAGTGCAAGGAGAGTTAGCTATGCTTACAGGGGTTGATGATAACGTCAGATCATGGAGTACAGTGATTGCTATTGGAGAGGGTTACAGATTGACTGACATCACTGATGAGAATTTATTTATTTATTTATTTGCATTTGTATAGCGCACATGCAGCCCAGGGGCATCGAGGCGCTGTTACAAGAATTTGTTGGACTTTTGATTCAGGGGTTCGACAGGTGACCAGAGGTCTCTTAATTACACAGATACAAGTATAGTTAGATGCATGATATGCGTTTTACAGTTACAAACTGATATCATGTACATTTCATACAAAAAGCTTGGTTTTAATGGCTTTGCGGAAAGCTTGGTGGGACTCAATCATTCATAGGTGAGGTGGCAGTGCGTTCCAGTGGGTGGCGGCCTGGGTGAGAAAATTGGAGCCACCGGCACGCACCTTGTGCGTTTTAGGCGTGACAATCATGTTGGAATAGCACTTCCTTAAGGGTCTTGTGGCAGTATGCTTGGGGATTCTTTGGGTCAGGTAGGGTGGAGCAAGTTCATGGAGACATTTGTGGATGAGGACGAGTGTTTTGAAGACAATTCTCTCTATGACCGGGAGCCAGTGGGCATGTCTTCTAACTTCAGAGATGTGATCTTTTCTTGGCCACCCTTAGTGCGTTATTTTGGACTAGCTGGAGTTTGGAAAGCTTTTTATTGGAGGTCCCAGCGAGTAGGGCATTACAGTAGTCCAGCCTTGATCCATTTACTGCCCTGGCAATGGTGAGACAGTTCTGGCGTGACAGGAAGAGTCTGGCCGCGTTTAGGACTTTAGAATAGTAGGCTGAGGAGGAGGCGATGGCATTGACCTGTCTATCCATGGACAGATCGGAGTCCAGATAGACTCCGAGTGTCTTCACGTTGTTGGAGACCTTGATGGGAATATTGTCAATAGTGAATGAAGCGTACTGTTCACCGAGGTTACCCAGGGTAGAGGGTGACCCTATGAGTAGGAGTTTGGTTTTTACACTGTTGAGACAGAGCCAGTTATCTGCCATCCAGGACTAGATAGTTGAGTAATTGTCAGTGAGTGTATTAGTATCCGCTAGGTAGTCACCTGTGTGTCATCCGCATAGGTGGTATATGAGATGCACAGGGAGTCAAGGATGCTGCACAGAGGCGTCGTGAAGAGGTTGTAGAGCGTGGGCGCGGTACATGAGCCCTGTGGAACACCGCATGTGATGTGGCTAGGGGTGGCACATGCTGTGTCAGAAAAGACTTTCATGGCTCTCTCTTGGAGAAATTAGGTAATCCATTCACATGCTTTGGTGGAGAAGTGAGCTTGGGTGGCTAGATGGTGGCACAGGGTGTTGTGGTCCACCAGGTCAAAGGCAGCGGATAGATCCAGGAGCAGAAGGAGAGCAGGGTTCCCTGCGTCTCTTATATCGTCCATTTGGTTCTTTATGTCCAGGAGAGCCGTTTCGGTACCATGTCGTGGGCGGAAGCCAGATCGCCGCAGGCCGAGGAGACGGTTTTCTTCCAGGAACTTTTGGACTTGCAGGTAGGCTTCTTTGTCCAAATTTTAAGTAAGAAAGGTACAGTGGTGATGGGCCTATAGTTTCCCGGGACCGTTGGGTCCATGGAGGGTTTTTTGAGGAGTGGGCGTACTCATGTCCAGTTGGAACATGGCCCGACTGGAAGGATGAGTTGATAAATGCTGTTAGGAAGGGAGCTAGGATATGTGCCGAGTCTTTGATAAGTTATGTTGGACAGTCATCTCCCTTACAGTTAGAGGGATTGATGGATTTGAGCAAGGCGATGACCTCCAACTCAGTAATATCTTTGAAGTCAAATAGTGTGGAGGAGTTGGTCTTGTGCGTAGTGGGTTTACTGTGCAGGTTAGCTATGAGGCGGGAGAGGACTTTTTGATGGCCACGAATTTTGGTTTGAAGAGACTTTAGCTTGTCTAGCATGGCAGATTGAATACTATTGCACCAGTTATCATCTTTGATGAGAGAAGGAGGAGGAGAGGATGGTATTTTACCAATTCCCTAAAGATGGTGAAGATTTCTTTAGACCCAGATTTGGTGTCATATATCCTGAAGTTGAAGGAAGCAGCTTTGGCTAGGGTGATGTTGGTTTTGTAAGATTTGGAAATGGCTTTGAACGCATTTTTGGTGGCTTCAGATGGGTTGGCTTTCCATGCGGAAAGGGCAATCCTCTTCTGAGCGCGTTGGTCAAGGAGTTCTTTGGAGAACCATGAGTTGGAATGTTTGGCTTTTTTGAGGGTCAGTGGCGCAATGGCGTCAACTGCTTGGGTGACGATATCTTTGAACGTGTTAGCTAAGGTTTCTGGGTTGTTGGAGAATGGGGCCTGCGGGGCCGGGTTGAGAAAGTAAGGTGCTATGTTCTCAACTGTCAGTTGGCATGAACTCCTGGCGAAGGTTGCTGGACATGGGGAGGGAGGTATAAGGGGCCCTCTATTAGTGTTGAGGTTGAATTGAATGTAATGGTGGTCAGACCATGGGATGGGAGTGTTGGCGGTGATTTGTATGGAGTAGTTCTGGTGGCTGATCTAGTCGAGTGTGCGCCCTTTGAGGTGGGTAGGGTCAGAGATAGATTGCTAGAAGCCCAGGTTGGATAGGGCTTTCTTGAGGGATTTGGCATGGGAGTCCTTAGGGTCATTGAGCCCTAGGTTGAGATCGCCCAAGAGTATGACCTGGGACGTCTTTCTGATGTTGTCGGACAGTGAGAGGATGAGGGTGTCATGGAAGTCAGTGCAGGGTCCAGGAGGTCTGTAGACAATGTGCATGGTTATGGTGCAGTTATGGGAAACATACATTTTTAATGGGAGGTAGTCACTATTGTGGTCAAATTGACCTGCCACTTCTCTGATGACAAAGGTTTCCCTGGTGATGAGGGCCACGCCCCCACCTCTTGGGAGGTGCAGTCTTTTCTAAAGATAGAGTACCCAGATGGAATGGCAAGAGATATTGCCAGGTCTGAGCTTTTGTTAAGCCAGGTTTCTGTAAGAATTAAGAGATCAAGGTTGTCCTTTATGATAAGGTCATTGATGTCAAGGGCATGGGCAGGTACGGAGCGAGCGTTGAGCAGGGCGCAGCTGAGCATGTGAACCATTGAAAGTGTAGAGGTGGGTGGCCTGGTGGGTGCGGTGGGTGACTCAGGCATGGAGATATTATTACAGTTGGATGGTGCATTATGGGCGTTTCAGGGGGCCAGGCATACAAGGCAGTGCAGAATCATTTTTGGTCATGGGGGCAACAATCACAGCATTTGGCATGGGAGCATCACTAGGCATGGTCATAGAAGGCAGTGCAGAATCAACTCTGGTCATGGGAGCAACAATCACAGCATTTGGCATGAGGGCATCACTAGGCATAGGCATAGAGGGCAGTGCAGAATCAACTTTGGTCATGTGGGCAGCAATCAGCATTTGGCATGGGGGCATCACTAGGCATAGGCATATAGGGCAGTGCAGAATCAACTTTGGTCATGGGGGCAACAATCACAGCATTTGGCATGGGGTCATCACTAGGCATAGGCATAGAAGGCAGTGCAGAATTAACTTTGGTCATGGGGCAACAATCACAGCATTTGTTATGGAGGCATCACTAGGCATAGGCATAGAGGACAATGCAGAGTCAGTGTTGGTCTTGGGAATTTCGAATGTCAAGGGCGTAGGAGCAGGGTTGGTGTTGAAGATGTTAACAAAATGAGGAGGATTGGCTTCAGTGGGCAATGGTGCCTTAGGGGAAGCAGGCATGGGGAGCACAGTAAAACCAGCAAGGTAGGTCATAGTGGTGTTGCACCTGCATTAGGGTGGCAGACATCTGAGGCCTACCCTCATGTTGCGGTCTGCCGTACTTGGAGTGTAAGTGATGGAGGTAGTGGGGTGGGTGCGTTCCTAAGGCTGCAAGAGGATGGGCGCGTGGTAGCGACATGGGCCTTCCTCAAGGAGATGTTGGGAATAGCGGGCTGGCCTTACCTTGCTTTGAGCAGCATACTGGCGCCTTGCACGCCGTCGAGCAGAGGAGAGCTGCAGAAAGTGATGAAAGCCTTATCCAGAGGCCTTCACCATTGAGCGGCTTTGCCTGCCAGTTGGCCTCCTCTCCCTTTAAAGCGGGAGAGGAGGGCCTGGCAGGGGCGGGAGCCCAATCAGCTGTTAGCTGCACAGCTGAGCCGCTACTGGTGTAGCGGGAGGGGCAACGCTTCTCCTGGTCGCTTAGTGATAATCGGGCCACGTGGGCTGCGTGCATGGTGATGGCGGCAGGGGGCTCGATCCTTTTTGTGCTTTCCTGGCGTCGCTGGTGCTTCGGTGCAAGCTCTCGCAGCAGAGCTGCAGAGAGTGACGAAGGCCTTATCCAGAGGCCTTCGCCATTGAGCGGCTTGTTTAGAGACCACCCGTCAGATGACGTAGTAGTGTTTGAAAAGAGTATCACATATTGGGCAGAAAGACGTGAGGTTCAACAGAAAATTATGATAGTGCGACAGCGTCCTGCATTTTTTGACGAAGATATGGCTAAAGTGCCAGTTTCATTATGGACTACAAGCCCCTACGATGTAGGCCTATTAAAGGGGGCACAATTGATGGAAGTACAAAGTGGATCACCACAGGATGAGAAAGACCTGTGGGTGTGGAGGGGGTGTTGTTTACCCTCTTCAAAGGCATTATGGTGACAGGAAAGCACTGGTAAACCAGTGATGCCTGTAGCCTTATTAAGGGTGGCATTGGAACAGCTACACTACCCTGAGCATGACACTAGAGAAAGCCTCGCAGCAACTATTGTGGAGTATTGGTTTGCACCAAATCTATTAGAACGCGTTGCTTTTTATGTAGTAAATTGCATCGTATGTCAAAAGTTTACTACTGGGCACACACTGTGAACAGTCATAGGAGTTATCCCTTGACCTAATGGTCCTTTTCAGCATTTACATATTGGCTATGTTGACATGCTGCAGATCTGTAATGGATATAGATATATGATAGTGGTCGTGTGCCCCTTTTTTAGGTGGATCGAGGCCCGTCTATGGCCACACCCAGATGCCACTTGTGCTGCAAAATATTTAGTCAGAGAAGTGTTTCCTAGATAGGGAATATGTGTAGTATTAAGATCAGATAATGGCCCACATTTTGTGAATGAAGTTTTTGCACAGATTAGTTTACTGCTCAGCATAAAACATAGTTTTCTTCTGCTTATCACCTGCAAGCAAACGGGATATGTGAGAGAGTCAACGGTCTGCTCAAGGAAAGGATAGCCAAGCTGCAGCTAATGTTGAAAAAAGAATGGCTGCATTGCCTGCCCCTTGTAATATATGCATTGAGGAATCAACCAGGCTCTGACCATCACCTTACGCCCCATGAACTAGTAACGAGGCGGTGAATGAGAACGCCTCTCACTCCTCCATCAAGGAATAGAAATGATGCCCAGACAACAGCAGAATTGTTAGGAAATGAGCTGCGTGCCTACTTAACATGTATGACTACAAGTATCTCTGTCATTTCTGACCAAGTGAAGCGGACAGGGTGCCGGTCTCAGAACACAAAGACCATATAGCAACCGAATCTAAGGAACTATTATTGCCAAAATTGTTTCCCGGAGTTTCCCGGAGACAAGGTTCTGATGAAGAACTTTATCCGCAAATGGCACAAGCCCAGATTTTATGCTCCTTTCATAGTAGAGGACGTTACCCCATTGGCAGTAAAGTTCTTGAGAAGACGCGCTTGGTTACACCAGGGAGACGTAAAAGTCTATGCCGGAGAGGCCACTGCACCCACCCCTCCCCCATTTGGAAGCAAACCACGGAGAAGAAGTTCAGTATGTGCAGACTAGATTGATGACAAGGAAGAAGGACACAGAGACTGTCCAGTAAACAGAGGAAAAGTTATGCACATGGACTGTGGTTCTTTCGAGACATTCTTTGTAGCTGCTAAGCAAGGAGTGAAAAAGCTATTGTTCTTGAGCCACAGGAGTTTCTTAACATTGGACTGAAATGTATTGAAGACTTGAAAGAAAAAGAAATGCCAGACCTCGAGTTCATCTTTGATGACTGGAAGAGGGAGCAGTTTCCCGACTTCTTTCTTACCGAGTTTCTCTTTGGAGATTCCCATGGTGGTGTCTAATGGCCACATTCATCCAATCATTTTTGCTGTTTTCCTCTTCATTCGTCATGCATATCCTGAGCTGGTTGGGAGAACTACTAACATTCACCTGTTTCTGCAAGATCCTAAAAATGGTCCAATCATGAGGAGACTGCTCGCAGCCATTATAGAGCAGATCCTTCAGCTGCCTGAGTTCTGTACAGAAAGTACAGATGGTCCTATCTGATGAAGATGCCCACAAACTGCTTGGAATGTTTTTTTTTATTTTCTGCTTCATGAACATCCTTATCTTGTTGGAAAACATACCAGCACTTAGGTATTTATAAGAGATACATGGGAATTTATCAATTGGCTGATACATGGGATTTGCAAGCAGATTCATCTACTGCCTCACACATCTTCTTGAACGCATGGATGGGTCTATCGAGTGATGAAATTAATAATTTACTGGCCTTGATCTTTTGCTATTTGCTCGAAGCTCATCCTCGTTTAGTTTGGTGTAAAGACAACTCCTTTGTGTTCATTCAAAATCCTATTAATCGTCCTACAATCAGACAGTTGCTTGTGGAACTTGTGGAACAGATTTTCTGCTTCATGAACATCCTTATCTTGTTGGAAAACATACCAGCACTTAGGTATTTATAAGAGATACATGGGAATTTATCAATTGGCTGATACATGGGATTTGCAAGCAGATTCATCTACTGCCTCACACATCTTCTTGAACGCATGGATGGGTCTATCGAGTGATGAAATTAATAATTTACTGGCCTTGATCTTTTACTATTTGCTCGAAGCTCATCCTCGTTTAGTTTGGTGTAAAGACAACTCCTTTGTGTTCATTCAAAATCCTATTAATCGTCCTACAATCAGACAGTTGCTTGTGGAACTTGTGGAACAGATTTAACGGCTGCCAGAATTACTTCATGAGATTGACTGTTTCAAAATTGGATTTTCCTTCCTTAAAAGTAATCACAGGTAAAAAATGGTAACATTGATAGCAATAATAATAATATGGTAAACAACGAGAGATCACATCGACGTGCAAGGAGCCACAGTTGCTGGGGGTGGATGTACTGGTATATAATTTACACATGTATTATATTCATCGTCATTATTCTGGTTCTCATGATACATACCATTTACTATGTTGGTCCAAGAGAGCAGTAGTTCCTGTATATCTTCCTATGCAGAAGGAAGGTGCAGATATAGCAATTGTACAACAGCCAAGGCCCTATGTAATCATTCCTCCACCAGTAGCACATGTAGAGACACCGCCTTTACTGACAAGTGTTCCTATGGTTCCTCCAGTAAGAAGGAATTATGCTGATATACCTCATGAGATGATCATAAAAGCTCATGAGGCAAGAAAGAGACCTAAGAGAAGTGCAATGGAGGATGATCATGAGCTGAATGATTACCTAGACAGCAGAGCACATTTGGGGAATAACATGTGGTATCAGCACATGAAAGAATTGGGAAGGAGACCTCAAGGAGGAATGCTATGTAGGTGCACTCCTACCTTACACTGTGGGAAAGTCTAAGATATTCATAGCCGTTGAAAGCAATGTTCAGACAGCACATTGCCTATCACATATTGCACTCTGCCGAGCAAGAGGTCAGTTCATGGGCCAAACAGCATCTTTGGTATGGGCAATAGAATCGTCAACTCCATATGAAGATGATTATGTTCAAGACACAAAAACAAGAGCATAAGCAATAAGGTATGAACAGCCTGGAGTGAAAGGAGATGGGGTCAGATGGGAATTGAACAGAAGACTTGAAAGTCCAGGTAAATCTGCAGAAGAAATCCGAAGATGGAATGCCAAATGCAGATTTGGGGATCAGTACTTTCTCCAGATGGATGGGAGGAAAGTGTGGTCATCTGCAGAGCATGGCTAGTAATTGGCTGTTACAAACCAACCATTGACATTATGGAAAATGGAGGCAAACCTTTATGGTCAAGACTTGCGAAACTACTGACATGGGTCGAACAGAAAGGAGGGCCTTTACAGATAGTGCCTTTGGACAGTGTAAAGTTATGTTTCAGAAACAATGGCACAAGAAAAGTTGGAGAGAATCAAATTTGTGGTCGAGTTTTTGACGTTTCAGGAATGAGCACTGGAACAGCAGTGATAATGGATCACTACTTGGCTTGTGGATCCAGAGCTTACATGAAGCTGCCCAAAGATTGGGGAGGACGGTGTTCTGCAGTGAACGTCCATGTTCCAGCGTTGGTGATTCCTAAGAGGGACTTGAACATTGGTGACTTTCCAAAAGCAGATGCTCACCTGAAGAAGAAGAGATCTGTTGAGCTGATAAATCAAATGAAGAGGGAGAACTATTTCTCAGCCAAGTCAATAGAAGCTTTTGATTTCATTCCATATGAACAATGATTAATCAGTCAGACCTCATCTATATCCATGATAATCTTCATGCCAAGGATCCAGACAGCAGCAAATACCAAGTGGTAGCAGATAATCAGGTGGGAATTGTTGCAGACGATTAACACTACCATAAAAGGATTCAATGCCATTAAGGAGGAGTTGAGAGCCATACGACTGATGAATCTTCAGAATAGATACGTCCTGGACATGATCACAGCTATGGATGGAGGTGTTTGTGCCAAAATTGGAGAATCATGTTGCACGTTCATACCTGCTCATGTTGACAAGAATGGCACCTTGATAGAGGCCATAACATTACTGACGAAATTACACGTCCAGATGATAGACGAAGTGGAGGATATTGCTGATGACAGTTGGTTTGGATCAGACTTCTCATGGGTTCCACAATGGATGGCAGACATGTTCAAGTTCCTTGGAGCCCTGATAGTAATGATTTTACTTGGATTCTGTGTGATCAGGATAATAATCTCACAATGCAAGAAGACTGCAAAAAAGGCTGTAGGAATGAACATCATGATTGGTGTCGAATCAGGATGGAAAACTAAAGAGCTGACAGATGAAGAAATCAGAGACTACGTGAAGGCCAGCATTCATGCACCTGAGGGAATTAATTTCCTGTACCCAAAGAACCACAAGAAGTATGTGGAGAGATGGATTTACTGCATTCCAAATGGACAATGCATGCTTATGTCCTGGAATAAAGATGAGCATCTGAAATCAGCTGTCTGCTTGAACAGAGTCATAAAAAATATGGATTACAAAGAAGCATTTCTTCATATGAAGATGTCCAGATGTGAAGACTGATGGGAGAGTGGTCGATGAATCACCCAGAGAGAGGAGTGTAGAGGTGGAGCCAAGTACCCCCACTTAAAGCTCCGTCCCCATGCTGCCTATATGTTGGGAGCCAGAATGTGAGACAAGAGCAGAACCAGTGAAAATACCAATACCAAGAAGAATCTTGGAAATAAGGTACCCATTGAGGCAACCATATATGCACTCACGACAATATGATGGCGATTTGAATCAAACCCCAGAAGAAGTGTGAAAACTGAGCAAAAGAGAAAATTGGTTATGTCATGCAAAGCAGGGCTGATGCACCCAGAAGAGATGCAAAGGCGAGAGAACATAAGCATTCTATAAAGATCCAAGGAGGAGGTGTTAGAGATGATCAACATTTTGGGTTTCAGATGAAGATGCTCATGCTACAGAAACGATGAAGAAAACGTCAAGTAATTTTACAATTGCACAGATTCAGTAACGCAAGTAGACAAATTATTCTTAAAGGCTAGCTATGTAGTAAATAGAATGTGGCGATGCACCAATGTCTATGCATAGGAAGTTATGGACTATGGATGATTCCACAATGCACTTTAGCAAAGCTAGACCCAGTAAATAGAAAGGCTTTTTCAGTGTATCGCAGTTAGAAATTGAAATCTTAAACATGGAGATGAATTCAAGAAAGGCTTGGCTGGCACCGCACCAGGAAGTCAAGGCCACTGTGAGCCTGAATGTTCATACAGTAGTTACAAAACGTGTGAAAAGAACAAACTCCCGTCTAAGGTGAGGAGCAGGAACATTAAAGACGTCAGAGGTTCATCATTTAATAGTATTTCAAATACAGGAACATGGTCTGCAGTCACATGGTCGATGAAAATATATACTGGGTTGAGCTGTATCGAAAACAAGAGAAGTATGCCTGTACTCCCCTCTATTGTCAGGCAGACGGAACATTTCCAAGGTCCATGATCAAAGGGCTAATTGACTGGCAGACTGCAAGAGTGATGATAGATGGCAGGCTAATTGGTGGGAAGCTATGGTTATGACCATCCCACCAGCACCTGGAAGCCAGCCTGCATGCTGCTAGTGTGTGGAATAGTACAGAGGGGCACAAGGGTGCCAACCAATTCCATAGGGACACGTAATAGAGAGCCCTATAGTTTGTATAACCAATAGGATGTTATGTATTTGATGACATATGTAGTGACTTGCACTAGAAGAGGGCTTAGTTGCCCCACCTGATGCTAGAGACCTAATCTCTTTCCTAGACAAGTGTGGAACGGAGCCAATCACTTTCCCAAGTAGGTTTTTGTAGTTTGTCACGTAGATTGACGTCAATGATGATGAGTTGTTACTATATAACCTGCTTTTTTTATGAAACTCGCTGAGTGAGAAGATCGAGCGGATGTTTATTGATATTCGTTCTACTCCCTGTTTTAGATAATTTATATTAAAACAGACTTACTTTGCCAACTTCCTGAATCAGTCTGATTATTGATGTTTGAGTATATTCTGTATCCCCTCTATCTCAAAGTATTGCTGCCTCATCTTAAAGGGCCTTGTGTGTCAGTTACATGGGTTCAGTGTGCTCTTTGAAGAGTATGCAACAAGGATGCACACCTTTTAGTTATGCTCCATCCAAGCATAGCTTTCTCTTGAAGTCTCTGCTTTCCTAGTCAGCAGGTCTGTAAGATACTGAATTTTGATGCCTTTATCAGCACCAAGTTTTATTGTGGGGTTATTAAATGTGAGATGTGACATACAGCTGGAAGTGGAGTTTTCTTTTGTGAAGTTTTGCCCTCAGTCAGAACAGGATTTTCCTGAAGACTAAAGTGTCTCTTCAAATGTCACTGGAGTTTTGTGGGTGAAACATAATATACAATGCTTTGGTCAACCCAGACATCATGTTTTGCTTTCCTGACTTTTTCTGTGAGCAGTGAATTATTTCCCATTTTGGCTTTTTAAAGCCGTTTTTATTTGCAAACACATGTGCAGGTCGTTTTTGCGTTCAATGTTGAAAAATCCTTTTTTCCATGTTGCAGGATTCTTTGATTCCTCCATCTTTTGTAAATTAACTGCTGATTTATAATGATAGGTAGACCCCTTTCCACATGGCTCTTTAACTTTACATGAAACAAAATCAAAAGCCAGGCCGTTTTTGTTGCAGTGTTCAAATGCCTTCCATTCATGTGAACACAAAAGCAAAAGACAGGCCATTTATGTTGCAAGGTTTAAATGCCCGCTATTCATGTATTCATGTGAAAGGGACTTATGTTTGTCTCTTTAAATGCACCCCACACCTTGGATCCCCCCCATAGCTAACAATGAGCCAAGAACCAGGCCGGTGTACATGAAATATTGTATTTATTTAAATTAAAAGTAATAGAAATCACACGTGTCACCTTGTTTGTGGCTTACCATGAACTTCTTGTTACTCAAATCTATTACACAAATTAGTTATAAAAAAAAACACAAATCACAATTCTTTACTTTCTACAAATGTCAATTCAAGAAATAATTAAACTGATCAATAACCAAAACAATTATACATGTAGTGCTGTGCAATTTGATTTTCCTGCGGGCTTAAATGGCTAGCACTAGGGTTTCAAGATTGGTACAAATACATATGGCAATTATGATTTCATCTACAATTTTGGTTTTAAAAAAACACAGGGTGGTTTAGCAGTTTGTTTTGCAGAACAACACCCCCCTACTTTGGTCTGTGCTGAGGAAGTCGGACAGAAAAATTTGAATGATTTGGGGTATTTTGAATTTCAGGCACCCCTACACTAAAGGTCTGTGTTGGGGAAGCTGGATTTTAATAATTGGGATGATTTCAGAGCAAAGACACCCCTTTTCATTAAAGAGGTCTGGGTCCACAGGACAAAATGTATTACCCAATTAAATTATAGGCTATAGTTTTTCAGTGCACACAGGGAAGTGAGTTTTGTTCATTTCGAATTCTTACAAAAATCACCCTGTAGTGTTTCACCAAATGGGGAATTAATTAAATCAATCTTTTAAGTACGTAGGCTAAAGATCTACACAGTTTTGCCCCCCTCACACACTATAAAGGGAAAGAATTTAAGGCAAGCAGATTCCCCCAACTTTTGATTTCCCAGGGCACAGTTGTACCTACATAGAAAGCCTCTGTTTAAAATTGGGGAAAGCCAGCTGCGTTTGAGGACACTCTGGAAAGATAGGGCAGTGGTCTGGTCACTCCACTCTAAAGGATGGCCACCCGTTCTCCACCATAGGCCCCAGTCAGCTTTTAGGCCTTCCTAGAAATACACAGCTCCACCCAGATGCACTGGTATTTCCTTGCAGCTGTCAGATGGTAAATTGCAGGAGCACTTTTCTTGATGGAAAATTACAGCATCTCTGTCCCTTCCTCCTAGTGCATTCCCCTTATATAGCAGTAATGACACCACCAATTTTACAGTCTTGGGGAAGTACCCTGCAAGAGTTCTCACAAGTAGGATTGGACAGTTACCCTTCTCTCTCCTCCCAAATTCAGTCTCCTCAATGGATTGGTTAAAGAATCTGGAGCAGACATATGGCAGCCCCATTTGCAATCCTCATTTGTTCTCCTGTCAGGTTTTTGGCAAAAAACAGTTATGTAGCAAAACCTCATAATTTTACCAGCAACTGCCATAACATATATATTTTCCTTTTCAGTTAATCATGGGGAATTGAATAAAATACAGCCAGGTCTGTACCATGTTGCACGGCCCTTTTGCACTTATCCGCCGTTTTCACAGAAAGCATAATAGTTAGGCTCATGGAATGTATTACCCATGTTCCTAATTGTAAACCTCCACACGTACACCAACTCTCACATTTCGAACATGTTCAGATCATCCAGAAACCTATTTTAGATGGCCAGTCTAAAACGCAAGTGTAGGGTGGCTGAGAGGAAGTGAAGGGCATCGGGCACATCCTCTGACAACCTGGCCTGTTGCCTGCTCCAAAGTCTGTCCTGTCTAGGAAGAGAGCCCATATCCAAGCCTGTGTCTCTAACAACACAGCCAAACTCTTCAAAATCTGCAAGGAGCTGGCCAATTCTGTCTCCACCTCTCCTGTTCCCTCCCAGGCCCCTTGTACAGCTCTTGCTTCTCACTTCACCTCTAACACTCAGGACATCCTGTCCTCTCTCTCCTCCTATCTTTCCCCTTCCTCTACCTCTCATGTCCCCCTTGTGGCTGCCTCTCCCGCTCCTCCTCCTTTCTCCTCTTTTTCTGTGATCACTCCTGATGACATTTCTAGACAAGTCCAATCTATGAAAGTGTCATCCAACAGGTGCTTCCCTGATCCTCCAGTACCATCAAGGACCACATCGACACCCTCGCTCCAGCCATGGCCGATTTCTGCAATCACTCTTTGCCACTGAAACTTTCCCCTCTCCCCTTAAGCACTCCTGTTATGACTGGTTTTCCGGTTTGCACCATTCTTCCTGAATGCATGGTGAGTGAGGTCATGAATAGAATGTTCTGTGTGTGTCTGGAATACTTGGGTTTGAGTGAACGTCCCACCCAGGCAGTTGGTAGCCATGGGTGGTGGTAGCCAGTGGGTTCCCCTCTGTTACTTCCTATCTCCCTTATGTACCTGATGTCATCTGATGAGCTACATATCCTGATTAAAGTATCCTGTGTAATCTACTTGCTGCCTGAGTATCTGTTTAAGATAAACATAACAACTGGTGACAAGACTTTGGTGAGGACCCAGGCCAAGAAGGTAAACGAAGAAGAGACAAGGTACCTTTGCGAGTGAGAGATGGGAGATATATGTAGGAATGCTGCGGGGGTGCAGAAGGAAGTAACAGACTTGGAGAGAGAAAAATTGGGACCTACTGCCCCTCACTGATACGGTCCCACCACCCATGGCAAGTGAGTGTGTCAGAGATGGTCTCCAATGAGGCACCCGAGCAAGTTTTGAGACTGTCTTCAGCAGAGATTTGTGGCCCCAGTAAAAGCTTTGCCCAGAGTAACCTGGGCCTGTGCCACCTTTGACCGAGGACCACCTCCTGAGAGAGCTGGGCACCCTACTATGTGCCTTCCTGCTTTGTTTGGTGGTGCCGGGTAAGCAGGTTACACTTGCAGGGAGACGTGGCTTCATTAATTTGTTATCTGATGCACTGAGTGGGGAAGAGACATTTGCGCTGTGAGTGAAACTCTTACCTTATGGTGAAAGTTGGGTTTGATGACCCAGAGCATGCTGTAGTCCTTGGCAGCCAGCCGGGCAGCGGTTGGTTTTGCGCACCTCCGCTCCCCATGCTAGGTAAGATGCTAATGATGATGTCATCCGTGTGACGAGGGTGCTGGCGACCCTTGCGAGCCCTCATCCACCGGTATTAGTTGGTTATGGGAGTTGCCGGTGGGTTTATGATTAGAGGAATGGCCGTAGCGTTCCTCGCACTGTCAAGTGTATTGACACTTCAGCGTCAGGAAGTGCCTGCTTCAGCTTTCGGTAGGACGGATATGTTTGGAACTGCATCCGTGTGGCTGCATCCGGGTGAGCGGTTAAAGGCTTGGAAGCCTGCGTGAATCTTTCATCTCACACACTGGCACTATGCTTGCAGGCAGCTTTTTTCATGCGAGGCGGCGCTGGGAAAATCGTTTGAAGTTCTTCTTTCCCAGGAGTGTGACTCACTTTGCTTTATGACCGAGATGATGCCAATACAGAGCTGCATTAAATAATATACATTATTCATGGCTGCCATGAAGAGGAACAAATGATTAACCAATGTTATCTTTTGTTTATCTTGCAACGGTTCGTGTTCATATAGTGATGTGCACATGGTGTAATTGCCTTATATCACAGTTTTGTTTCTTGTGCAAAGTGATGTATGATACATTTTTATTTCAACATTTGTTATATTTGGATTACATTAGGTCTGGGCCAGCAATACATATGGGCCTCATTACGAGGTGGGCGGAATGGGTTTACCGGCACTGGTAATAGTGCCGGCGCCGGTAAACCCATACCGCCCTATTACGAGGTTCCCTTGCAGGACCCGCTCAGAACGTCTGGTCAGACCAGACTTCCTTTGCAGGTCCTGCAAAGGGACCAGGGAGCTAATAACGGGCCCATTATTAACGGGCCCGTTATTAGCTCCATCCCCATTCCTATTTAGCCCTATGGGGTCTCAAATGGGAATGGGGATGGGTTTTTTGAATGAGGAATTACCGGGTCCTCCAAGGTTGGAATGACCCCGTTATTCCTCATTCAGGGAACCCGGACCCGGACACGATTCTGGAGGAAGCCATGGCGCTAATAGCACCATGGCTACCTCCAAACTCATAATGAGGCCCATAGTGTAGATTCTAAGGTCTACGCTGATGATGACATCTGTGTGGATTTGTGTATCAGTGGTTCAAAGATGTGAATGGTGTCACTGCAATGTGTAGAAGTATTGTGATTTTATATCTTATTTCTCCTTATGTATTTACTGAGGAAGAGGTAATTTCAAGCACTTTGGGGTCTCATCTATGTGCACTATTAGAATGTACATTCGTTTCCTAACCTTTTTGGAGACTTTGCAGGTTCAGAATTTCAACATGGATACTTACTTATCATTGCATTGTCTGTTATTGCACCTAAAGGTGAGGTTGTTGGTACATCGACTAGGGTTTATAGTGATAATGTCGAAAACAAAAATGTCGAAAGTCATTATTTAGAAAAATAAGTCGAAAAAAATGTTGAATTTTTTTTTCAATACGTTTTTTTTCTAAATGGGAGGGTTCCGCCCCAAACCCCCTTTTTTGATTTTTTTTTTTGTTTTACCCCTTTTTTTTTTTTACTCCCGGACCGCAAAATAAATATATAATTAAAAAAAACGTAATTCGACATTTTTTTTCAACTTTTTTTTTCGATATTTTTGTCATTCGACATTTTTTTTTCGAGATTATGACTGACCACCATCGACTAGATCAGAATGGTGTGTGCCCTTGTTACATGGCTAGGTAGAACATTATAGAAATAATTTCTTGGGGAATTTACAACTTTTACGTTGCTCAGACATGCACCATGGACTTGCAGCACAATATTAGGTGTCATCTGCACGTTTAGATGTAATGAATTGCAACTTGTATTTTGGATTTCAGTGCAGTTATCTTTTAATGATGTGCTGTGTCTGTGGTCTATCAGTGTATGATGTTGTTTATCTGGTGTGGATAGGTCCCTGCACACATTCCGCTTGTTGAGTTTGGTGTGGCTTTGGACACCTCCACACCTAGAGAGTCCAGTGGAAAAAAGGCAGCTGCAGCACTTGCTGGATGCAGTGAGGATGTAGTTTGTTCTGCGTATAGGCACTTTTTGTGTGGAGTTAGCCGTGTCAAGTGGGAAAAGACTGCTGCATTGGTTTGCTGGATGAGAGTGTCTCCTTGGGGTTGACTTAAGTATCCAGGTGCAAGGGTAGTTGCTTTGGATGGAGACATTCCAGAACATTCATGTCTAGACGGTGTTTAGTGGTAGGGGGCTTTCCTTCTTGTGTGAAGGTTTTCAGGATTTCGGTGAGAGAGTTACGCCCCGTTCATCACATGTAATAGCGTATTAATTTTCTCCCAATTCTTTCTCAAACACCTTAGAAACCCTTTGACGTTCGGGAGGATGTGGCAGCTCTTTAACACTTTACCGGCAGTGTTTCATGTATTTTGCTGTTGTGTCCTCTCTTAGGAATTGGACACATCTGAAGGCTCAGTTTGTCTGGCTAACAAACTGGGATTGTTGAAGGTTTACTTGTGTGAAATGCCAACGTGCTTGGTTGTTTCCATGGTGTGTGCTGAGTGCATGATTGTGGTGTGCATGTAGTCATCCCATGCTCTGTGTCATACCTGCGTTGAATGGTCTATAGGTGAAGGTTAGTTACGACTTCTTCCTGGTGCATTGGGGCCATGTGCCTCCACATAGGGACAGTATGCGCTTGGGGGTGGCAGCCCCAAGATCCACGAGTGGCAGCTGTGGATATAAGGTGTTTTGTTTTGGTTGTCAGGTGTGTGTGGTTTGTGTGTCCAAGGTGGGAAAAGTAGTGCTCAAATGTGGCAGATTTGAGGCTGTCCAGTCGAAGCGGTGGGCGGAAGTTTCTCGTTTGTCTTGATGGTTTGGTTGGTGGTATTGTTGGTGTGGTCCAGTTCCCAGTGTGTCAGTTATGCTTGTTTGGATAGCCATTCAGAGTCTGCGGAATGGGATGCGTGTGTTTTTCTGGTGTGCAGTGATGATGAGTGATGTGTTTTCCTGTTGTGGGAATGTGTCTGGTTGTGTGGAAGGAGGGGAGGTATGTTATGACTGGTTTTCTGTGTGTGTGGAATACTTGGGTTTGAGTGAATGTTCCACCCAGGCAGTTGGTAGCCATGT
Organism: Ambystoma mexicanum; assembly: GCF_040938575.1. Taxonomy (NCBI): domain Eukaryota; kingdom Metazoa; phylum Chordata; class Amphibia; order Caudata; family Ambystomatidae; genus Ambystoma; species Ambystoma mexicanum. The sequence continues at coordinate 216,567,834 of NC_090921.1, read as the reverse complement.
AGCCTGGGTGGTGGGAGCCAGTGGGCTCCCCTCTGTTACTTCCTATGTCCCTTATGTAGCACAAGTCATCTGCTGAGCTATGTATCCTGATTGATGTATCCTGTTTAATCTACGTGCGGCTTGAGTATCTGTTTAAGATATAAACATAACAACTTCCTTGTGTACCCCCTCCTGAAGAAACCTTCTACCGATCCTTCCTGCCCGGAAAACTATCACCCGATCTCTATCACTCCTTTCCTCTGTAAACTATTGGAAAAGCTGGCCATCTCCCAGCTTACTCTCCACACTGAAACTGTTGGTTGTCTCAATGACCATCAGTCTGGCTTCAGAGCAGCCAGAGGTATGGAAACTGCTCTCCTGAACACTCATGAAGATCTGCTCACTAATCTCGACTCTATCTTTCCTTCTGTCTTCATCCTCCTTGATCTTTCCTCTGATTTAGATATGGTCAATCATGCCATCCTAATCAATTGTCTCTGTGAGAACCTGGGCATCACAGATCAGGCCCTAGCATGGTTTACCTCCTTCCTCCTGGACCCCCCCTCTCGGTCCAACGGAGGTCCTTTCTCTCCACCACCTCTCTCTCCACATGTGGTGTTCCCAAGGGCTCTAACCTTTCATCCTATCTTTTCAACGTCTACATGGCCCCTTTGGCCCACATCATCTCTACCTTCTCCTCTAACTTCCAGTGTTATGCAGATGCCACTCAGTTCTCCTTCCGCTCCCTCTGCCTCCTCTCCTCTCTCGCTCAGTCCTGATTAACTCTCTTTATTGTTTTTTATACCAACAGCCCAGATGGCCGTATAATACAGGTGGACTGTGACAACTTATTTCAATTATTTCTTCAAGGCAATACCCGTCAGCCGAGCCCTCAGAATCAATCGAATCCAATTGGGCCTTAGATAACAAATAGGATCTCTACAGGTCTCATGTATTTTCAGGCCTTGGGGGACACCCCCTCCCCCATACCATGACCACACTTATTTTTGCTAAAACCAGGAGGAGACACGGGAGCCATCTGGCTTGCCTCTCTTTACAACTGATACTGTCGGCTGCTGCCCAAGGTCTCCCTTCCCGCTGATCTCCTCTCTCCCCACAAATTGACCAAAACTATTTTCTTCAGCCTAATCTTAGGTTTATATCCCAGTGACAAACAGCCTCCCCCTCTCTCAGCCCTATGTGTGCACTGTACTTTTAGCTTTTATGACCTATATAGATTTGACCATGGCAGAATTGTTTGCGGCGGTGTCAATTTCAATGTGAATCCAATTTTGCCGCGACCAAATCCTTCAAAACCATGACACCCCAAACCCCCAGTACACCCACCCCACACTTACCTTTTGCTTCTTCGTTTCCTTCTGACCCTGCAGTGTCGGTACCGTCCCTCTAACACAGTTTGGGTCCAATGCCGCAAGGTACGCTTTGCATTTTTTTTGTCCCCCACCTACAGTCCTCAGGTCACAGGGGCCACCCCTGCCACCCCCAAGGCAATCACTATCGAACATGGGGGGTGGGGAACACCCCCGCAACCTCTCCTCCCCATGTTCGGTATTGATTACCCAATTTGTTGGAATTTAATCAAACGAAACCATTTAGAGGCTAATGGGCCACCATTAGCAGTTTCCTGTCGGCATTGTGAGGCAAGTGGCTGGTTTTAGCTGCAGGGGGACCTAAAGTGTTTTTATTGGTCTGTTTATGCCCCCCACCCCAAATGGCGCGAAAGTGGTCAAAGGGAGCCTCTGACTTCTGTAATGTCACGTAGTACTTTTGTACTACGTGACATTACAGTCGGAAGGGGCAGCGCCAGCGCCTGACCTGTGGAACTTTCCCCACGTCAATGCGCCGCCCCACAAACTGGGGAATTCCATCCCCTCCAGAGGCTCCAGGGACCGGGGCAATTGCGCCCCCCGGGGCTATTGCGCCCCGGGCAGTTGCCCGTCTCTTCCGGGCCAAGAAACGGGCCTGGCCTCGGCCCTCAGACAGGGTAGGGCAATTGGAAAATAAATTAGCAACATTTGTTGCTTTATTACCTTCCCCTGGCCCCGGGTGGCACCGGCGCTGCTGGCGCCAGCCAGGCCCATGGGCGCCCGTGCGGTGTGCCCTCCTCCAGGCTATGGGCGCGCACTGACACTGAAGTGTGGATCGATTGGGGCTGGCTGGTGTTGTCGGCTCCGGCCATTATAGAAAAGAGGAGCGAGTGGGTCACTGAATCCTAAAGTTGTTCCCATCACAAGCACACACTGCCAGGCAGCAGCAGAATTAGCAAATACAAACAGTTGCTGCATCCTGCCCTCGCTGATTTGCCTTGTTTCAGGAAACCCGGTAGTAACTACAGCCTGTCGAGGCAAGCACACTTCTTTCCTCCTGGTCCCGTCCTTGTAGGTGAGGCGATTGCTGAATAGGCATTTCATTTATTTTAAAATGGTATTGCGGAGATGACTGGGCCATCCAAGAACAGCCTCTGGAGGCCACAAAGCTAGACACTTTTGTCAAGGCTCAAGTAGTCATGAAAAAGGAAGCGAGCACTGGTGGTGGACTCTCCTGAGGAGATCAAAAGGCTGGTTCTCGGAAGACCTGGGCAGAGTGTCACCGTCAGCAGATCTTAGACAGTTGCACGTTCCAGCGGGGTTGGATTGGTCAGTCCGTTGGCTGGGCCAAAATCACTTTGAGGGCGAGGCCCTGGGAACTGGTACCATGCTTGGGCCGGTTTGGGGATTACTACGCCCCCCTAGCTCCCGCTCCCGAGCATATTGTACCGGAATCCCTCTTTCCTGGGCATGCAATGCTGACTTTATTTGAGTGGAAGAGTTTCATACATTTCACTGTTCGCTCAGACTTGTCTTATACTCTTCTTTGTCGTTGTGCTTCTTTTGTTTGGAATAGCAATCACGCTAGTCTAACAAGAACAAGAAAACAAACACCTACACGAACGTGCCTTGTGAATGATGGTGTGAAGGATGGATGCAGGGGCTGGACCAAAAGCTGAGCGAAGTCTGCACAGCAGCTGGTTTGGGAAAGCGACTCGGCAACTACAGTAGAAACCGTCTCCGTGGACAGTTGGTCCGTCTTCTGTATAATGCAAATACCCAGACTTGCAGGATGCATGCTTCACTTTCTTTGTTCCATTGGGGGCGACATGCTGTAGCATCAATTCATGGCCTTTAAAATACCCTGCACGGTGCAGCTTCCGATCTCCTTTAACACAAACGCTGGGAAATGGCAATGACTAGCTAACGCCACATTAATTAAAGCCAGGTCTCTAAAGAATGGTTCAAGGATTGGGGAATCACCTGCTCACACTTTCTGTCGTGTGACCAACCAGTGTGCAAAAGATGTTTCAGAGCGTGGGGCTCTTGATGCGACCCATTTCTGCATTTGATACACCAGCAGCTAAACACACCCTGGGGAGGCAGCTCCTTCTGCATAGACCATTTCTCTCCCAAGCTCAGGAAAATGTTCTTTACCATAATGGAGATTGTGAAAAAGCGCAGGGCTGCAAGGCTGGGGGGCGAGGGTGGAGGGCAAAGCACACTACGCTTGGGGTACACTGGAGATGCTTCCCCTGATACCCGCAGTACTCCAAGTCCCTTGAAATGAAATTCGTCTATACACTGCACAATGTGCAAGGGCCGCAGTTATTCAAGCAGCACGCAACTAGTAATTTGCAAAAAGTAAACTTAACGAGTCCCAAGAAAAGGTCATCTTCCACCCTTTAAGAATTTGATTGTTTTTGTTTTTATGTTGGGATGGTAGACAGCATTTTTCTTTGCGATTTTACAGTTTCATTGTGCTGTCGGGAGCTAAAATGAGTGATCACGAAGGAAACATTTAAGAATTTTGAGAGTTCAAAAGCATGAGCGAAACAACCCCCAATACTCGAACTGCCATTTCTCTGCCACGGTAATGCACTGCAGTGTGTTCCAATGTAAAGTCCACATTGTAATGTCATAATTTATGAACGCCACCTCTCCAACATTAACATTGGGAGCTATGTTGAATTGTACATGCATGTTAACTCTCTGCATATGTTTAAAGTAGACTTCACCACTCACATGGAGTAGTGATATTGTTTACGTGTGTCCCTTCTAAATATATTTAACGTCCAGTGAAATATTTGATGCAATACACATTGCATAAATGCATGTATTTTAATGCTGAGATAGACAGGCATGTACAGCTATCGGTGGGTATTTTGCTGGTGCTTGTTCTTGGAGGTTTGAGTAACACTGTTCAAGACCAGTTCATCACCTTTAAAGAGTGGTTAAATGTTTGAGGTCATACGAATGACATTAGTGTTGATCTGAAATTGTCGATTCTCTGACCTGAGTCACAGCAGCAAATTGGTCATTGTTAGTAAAAATGAAGAGCAAAAGCAGACTAACATAACCAGGACTGTTCGGGTGTGACCCTCTTACTGCTGTTTTCTGAGGTTCATGAAATTCAGCAGATGCCAGCATTGACGATTTTGTTAACTCATAGTCCCCACTCCCGCTGCTCAGCCCATGACACATGCATGAGATCACAGGTCGGGGGAGGGGGCGCCAACGATGCTTCCCGCCTGGGGTGCAATCTGTTGTAAAACCGGCCCTGCCTGGAGTCACTCTGTCCTTTTTCCCTGTGCCTTGCAAAAGATGAGCATTGCACGCCAAGGACCCTACAGCACATGAGTGATAGTGTTGGTGGTGCCCTGAATGGCGTTTCCAGCCAATACAAAATGAGCACCTTTCCCCTCAGGATTTGATAGTTGCCCAACTTTTCCCCTCATTTTACCCGAGCTAAGCACTGCCTAACTTGTGGATAATACTCATTACTCATATAAAGTAGAGGGGGGCAACCCAATATTGATCGATGGATTCGGTTGGTGGGTCCAACAAGAAATGAGTGTATGAGTCGGCACAAATGAGCTATCAAATTATTTCACCTGACTCATAAAATTCCTGCCATGCACTTGGAAACATAATTTACTTTGTTAGGAAGAATCATTTTGTTTGTTTTAAATCACACTATAGGCTTGGTTGAGAATCATTGATGAGCCCTCGCCATAAAGAACAACTAATCTCAGCAAGGTTCATAGCGAGTCTGAATGAATAAAATAAGGGACAGTCCCAGACAGTCAATAAAACGAACGCAATAGAAAGGAGGAAATTGCGCACACGCAGCTGGACCCATTCCATTCGGGAGGGGCTTTTCCAGGCCTGTTTTATTCTTTGCATTCTGGGATTTTTATCCCGCGTTTTCCCCATTATGAATCCATCCAGAATCACTAGTCCTATTTATTTGTCAACCTTACTGGCCAAACCAACCAGCGATCACTTTTCTTCTCTCAACCTGAGGGCAGGGTGCACAATTTGCACTTTGCTAGATTCGGAATCAGTCCAAACCTCTGGACTCCAAGACTGGGCACCTCTTGCCCCTCCCCTGTACAAATGAGTAAAACAAGTTATCAGTCTTCGATGAAAAAATAAAAGTGCCGCCATTTTGCTGGCTGCATTACCTGCCTTTTACCTTTCTTCTATCCGCCGCAGGGTAGAGTGCAAGGTGCAAAGTGCAAGTAGGGCCAGCAGGGAATACGGCGTGCCAGTGAGGCGGGCACAAGGTAACTGGAGATAAGCGGCAGCCGCTGGGAGGTTGCAATGAATCTGGCAGTTGGCAAGCTCCCTTTTCACACTAGTTCATCAATTCACCAGAAGAACTTGGCAGCTCCAATGCAGTGCTGCCAAGGTGAGGCAATCAGCAATGACTCACCTCTAGGCTCCACTGTGGTGCAGGTGCATTATAGCAGCTGGCATTGCCTGGTAACATGTCACCATGCCAATGCCGCTTGAATGTGGCGCAAGGCGACCAGCTGAAAGTAATGAACATAGCAAACTGTGTGGTTTAGTTGCACCCTTTTTGGCGCACCTTGCCACGCGGTGCCCTTCCTGTGTGGTCGACTCACAATCAGCATTGCTTGTGGTTCTTTGCTCCGAATATTTCTCTAATGCCCCTGTGAATGCACGCCACACCTATTCGCCATCAGTTGCAGGGGAGAATACACTTCCGCCTGGCCACCCTCACACACAAGAGCTCCCAGAGAGCTGCGCCCTATTATCGTCATCACCGTGCGCCACATTCTTGGGCCCTTTGTATCAGTATCTGCTTATTCCACCGAGTCCCAAGTCGGTCGCAGGAAAAAGCTGCCCTGTTCGCGGACAGCTGAAAAAGGCGGGCAAGTATGTAAAAGGCAACCTCAACCGCTGCTACCGCTTCATGCAAAACCCTAGCGTCTAACTTGACAGGAAATAATATTCTTTTCCCGGTTTTTAAGGTGAGGTAATTTGTTGGTGGTTTCATTTCCCCGCTAATATTCCCATTTGTAGGCAATTCTCGTGGGATCTCCAGCAAATGGGCAGAGTGATCAGTAACCCCAGGCCTCTTGGACCTTGACAGGTTTTCATCATATCTCATGAGAAGGCATTTGCATTCATTTAGAATCATCATATGCAAATTTATTGCATGAATATGCCCTCGAGGCATGGAGTTGGGCAACCCTGGCCTGAACCATTTGTGCAACTAACCTGTTTCGTACAGTGCTGTTTGGCAGATGCCACCGCCACTTGGCGACTGGCAATGTCCGTGAATGATGGGCAAAATATTATATAAATGCCAACATGTCCTGTTCCATTCAGTAGATGCTAGCCAAATCCTGTTTTTTTCTCTCGATTTCTTCATTATAAATACAGGACTTCTAATCCCAGAATGCTGGACTGGACAAGCATCTCCGGAATGGAATTTGGCATTCTGCATCTTCCCTCGATTCATGGACAGCGCCTCGTACTGTGGATGTGAAATGGGGATCCCTATCTGAGCCACCCGCTCGCACATGCGCAGTAGAGTTGTTTCCTGGCCCGTAAAGGCTGTGCCCAAATGGTAGTGTGAGCCTGTCAGTGAGACAGGTTAGGGTAGGGTCAGCTAAAGACTTGTTAGAGTCTCTCCCAGGGGCTATCCACCCAAGAACAGGTCATTGGGCTGTGTTTGTGGTTTGTGCTGGTAGAGAGACTCCCAGACCCCCCTTTGTTTTGCATAGATTAACTTTGGGTCTCACCCTAAGTTACCAGGGTGATCCAGACGTAGACCCCTTGCTCACTGTTCTTAGAGAGGCTCACTGTTCTTAGAGAGGCACAGCTTCACCTCACTGATGATGTCCAACAAGGCTGAAACACATGTATGGGGTTGCTGTTGGTACTCTTGTTCAGAGGAGAATTGCATAGTATTTCGGTGCTGGACTGCCCCTGGGCAGGACAAAGACAAATATGCAGGGATATTTTTCTCTGTGAAAAGAACAGTGAGCCAAAGACTTGGTAGAGTCTCTCCCAGGGGCTACCCACCCAAGAACAGGTCATTGGGCTGTGTTTGTGCTGGTAGAGAGACTCCCAGACCCCCCCTTTGTTTTGCATGGGGGCAGATTGAGGCAGGTGTTTGTGCCAAACACGTGTGCATGGATGTGGTAGTGTGCGTGAGATGTTGTGGTGCTGGCGAGGGGCTACTGAGAGTCAACTGGGGCAGAACCTGGGCTGCAAGCAAGACAATGTGGTAGAGTGAGGCACTTAAGAGTAACACTGTAGCAGAACTGGGCCCTTAGAGTGGTGTTGAGGCAGAACCTGGCACTTTGAGGCAGCACTGGCCGCGTAAAGCTTCACAGTTGCAGAACTGGGCAGCGAGAGCCATCGGGGAAGAACCTGGGCACAGAAAGAGCCGGACAGGGAAGAATTGGCAGCAAACGTGTCATTAGGCTCGAATTGGATTTTAGAAGTGACAGTGGGGAAAACTGGGCACCAAGGGCAATGCGGGGCAGAACGTGGGCACCTAGAGTTCAGCATCGGGCAGAACCTGGGTACTGAGATTGACATTGGGGAAGAGCCTGGGAACTGAGAGAGTCACACTGGGGCAGATCGTGGGAATTAAAAGCAACAATGGGGCAGAACGAGGTCCTGAGAGTAGCACTGGGGCAGAACCTAGCACTGAGAGCCATTGAGAAAGCAACATTGGTTCAGAACTTGGGGACTGAGAGTGCAACATTGAGACAAAACCTATGAAATGAGAGTGACATTGAGGCAGAACTGACCACTGCGAGCCATATAGATCAGAACTTGGGCACCGACTGACATTGGAGCAGATCCTGGGCACTGGGAGCAACATTGGGGCAGATTTACTCACAGAGATCAACACTGGGGCAGAACCTGGCACTGTGAATGATATTTGGTCAGAGCTCTGTCAGTGAGAGCCACATAGTACAGAACGTAGCCACTGAGAGAGATATTGCAGTAGAACTGTAGCAGTAAAATAGGACTACGGCAGTAGATGTGACATAGGACACAAATGGGGCAACAAGCTGCTTGAATATATATTTTACAGTAGCAATGCTGGCATTAAGAATTGAGAAATGTGTCATGATTATTTTTGGCCAAAATCGTCATGCAATGGTGTTTTACAGTGGACATTCTGGTATATATTGCTGAGGCAGGCCACACGATTAATTATTTACTTTTGTCACTGCAGCCTAAAATGTGGTTTCCATTTGCAATCCTGATGTATATATAAAATATGCCTCTTGATTCTTGTAGGTATTAGCAGCATGGAAATGTGTTCTGCAGTAGCAACACTCGCATAAATTGTCGAGGCAAGCCTCTTGATTTTCTTTGGGCACAGTTTGCATGAAAGGGACGCATAGTGCATGCATTATTTAGACAGGACACATGATTTCTTTAGAATAAACAAAATAAAAATGAATTGTACATTGGCAAAGCTGGCATATATGGTTGAGCTGACCTCCAGATTTTTACAAAGATTGTGAAAATGCTTTTTTACAGTGGCATGCCACCATAGATTGGGTGTACTTCCTGGAGTGTAAAATGGATGTTGCACACATACATCAATGGAAAATATCAACTATCATGTGATCCAGGAAGAAAAAGGCGGCAGTGGAGGAGCAGTAATAGGGAAGTGCAAAGGGGAGGGATGGGGCCAAGCAGAGTGAGGAGTGGAAGGACTTGGGGGAAGGGACAAGAGGGAGTAGGAGCAGGGAGCAGAGAGGTTTTCAGGGGATTTCTCCCGGGTAATAACAGAGGGGAGCTGAGGGAGGAGTTGGTGGAGGTGAAGGGAAATCTCTTCCACCAGGGGCAGAGGATTTGGGCGTGTGTCCCCTAGAGAGAGAGGACAAAGGGGAGGTGTACTACAGGACATGGAGTGATGGAGATTATTTTTAAGCTTCTGTTGTCCAAAGGTCTACAACCAATGGGAGTTTTCAAAAGGATTGTTTTGCATTGATCCTATACAATCATAAGTTGATGAGACGCGCCTCGTGATTTTCTTTGGGCACAAACCGCATGAAATAGGGGCAACACTGTCATATATTGTTAAGACTGCCTGCATGATTTTGTTTGGGCACAACCAATATGAAAATAGAGCTTACCTACTATATATTCTTGAGATCTGTCTCATAATTTTCTTTTCGAGTAAAGAATATGAAACTGTGTTTACTGTGGCAATGTTGGTATGCATTGTTACAGCAGGGTCCTTTGATTTCCTCTGGGCACAGCCAGCATGAAAAGGCGTAACGCAATACTCATATGTATGTGTTGGGGACCTGGCATCTATTATGGTCCCCAGCAGAATCGTGCATACATTCCATGGCTTGTAACCCACATTTTCTCCACATAGCTTTTGGCTGCTGATCGATCAATCTTCTGCATCCAGCTTCGCGTCTTAGGGGCGTGGGGGGGCTGGTCATGGACATCGAACCAGCTCCCCCATGTGATACTCTGGGACACCAGTATCACGAAGGCCACCGGCATCCCGGCTGCTCTCCAAGCTGGGGACCCATGGCACCCTGGCCTGCAGGCCAATTAGAGAGACACACTCAGATGGTTCCCTTATGGAGTCTGCAGCCGTTCTGTCGCACGTGCCTGCAGGGCTCCCTTTTATTTTAAAAGGGGAGTACAAGGGGGGGGAGGGACACATCCCCTTAAAGGGGCAACACACACAGGAGGGTTCACTACACAACATTGGCAAGCAACGCTACTTGCTCCTCGGCACATTTTGACAGGGGTCCCCTCTCACATCACTGTCTCAAATCACAAAAGTTCAGTGCAAGTTGCAAACCCTGTAAGATAGTTCGGTGCCTGCTGCAGAGATACGCCTGTGCCCTGCAGTTTAGATACTTCAAGGGGTGAATGTGCCTTCTGCAGAGAGCTGTGAGTAATCTGCAAGAACAGGGTGGTAACACCCTGCAGCACCTGCAGCACAGATGGAGCCCTGCCTGTAAGGAGCCACAGACCTGTATATGTCTATGGGTGGCGTAGATTCGCGACCCTACATCACATGTTCAGGAACCCGACTCATCTGGCGTGGCGCCACAGCTCGCCTACTCCTGCAAGGGAACCCACCCAACAATAGTACCTTTTCAAGACAGTTGCAAAGAGTAAACATTTAATAACTACATAGAGGTAACCGTGGATGATAAATGGGGATCGGGTAGCCACCCTCCCTGGAGTGGTTGCTTCCTACACTGTCCTGAGCAGCGGAGAGGTCAGAAGGCTCTAGAAACCTTGGCACTCAAGGGTTGGGTGCCGGATCTTTTTGCCAGCCCGGGGGTCATGGTGTCACACAACATGCATAGGAGGCTCCCCCTTCAGCCTCGCCCTGGGGGCGGCACATGCAGGGCACAGAGAGCGGCTTGCAAGTTCTCCTTCCCATACCCCCATGTTGGTACACATCTGAAGGTGCTCCTAGCTCCCACGGCGCCTCCATCCTGCCAGGATAGCTGGAACCCCCTATTCATTAGCACACATTGTGCAATCACTCCATGAGGGGTCCCCAGGTTTCCTCTTCCAATACTAGGTGTTAAAGACCCATGTTTCCCTGGCAACACCGAGGACCATTCCAGACACATTTGTAAAGTGACCGCTCCAAAATAGGTCAATCATTCTCACTTGTATAGGGTGACCACTTGACTCCATGCCAGTGTGACACTACTATGCCAACTGAGGAGATCCATTTTTATAAATGACTGCATTCTGGGAGTTGTGGTCTGGGATAGAAAATGGACTTAAGACTTAGCAGCCAACCCTTCAGCAAAAAAAGGTCACTACAGGAAAAGCCACTTCCCAGTGATACAGGTTCATTGGGCCACTGTATATATGACCATCTGCATCAAAATGAGCCAGGTCATTGGGGAGTTGCTGCCCCAGTCTTCTTCTTATCCTATGCATTCTGGGACTTGTCCTGTTTTTGTCTACAAGTCATACAAAGTAAAGACAGGACTGGATGAGCATCGAAAGAGTAATTTGTTCAGTTCTGCTCGTTTGCTTGCATTCTGGTTCTTGTAGTATTTGGCTATCTTAAACTGCACGAACCAGAATGAAAAGTAAAAAAGACTTCACTATACAAGCTCCTCCCACTTCCCATCCCAAGACTTTGGATATCTACTGCAATGCTGTTGCATTCTGCTGATGCAGCGCTTTCCTGTTCAACCCTGTGTGGATGACAAGGTTTTAATAAAGAGCTTTGAACAAACAGAACAAAAGGCCAGTTCCTTATCCAAGATGGAGGCTAGTAACGCACAACGAGCATTCATTCCCACTGTGCTCTTCCTTTAGGTATATACATCAATGTGTAATTTACTTAGCAAGACGTCAGCAATCATCATCTGCAGTCTTTTTTTATTTTCGTAGTCTCCATTCACAAGGGCAATGGATAAATAGCGCAGAATGTCTAGAATGTATGAGGACGGAGGGCACATAATGCAGAATGTCTACTATTTACCAGGGTGAAGTGTAAATAGTGCCCATTGTCTGCTATTTAGCGACTGTTGTGGAAGCCATTATGACAGATCAATGTTAGACGGGAGCAAGTCAGCAGTACCCAATGTTCTGGTAAATAGTGCAGTTGTGTTACAATTTACCAGGACGAAGGCTCAATAGTGCAGAACCTCTGCTATTTACCAGGATGCCGGGTAAATTGGGCACATTGTTTACTAGCTACCAGGACGTCATCGAAGCAGCTCCGAGAGAGTCTTAGAGGAGAGCCAGCCACCCCATAGGGCTCAATGGGAATGGGGAAGTAGCTAATAACGGTACTGTAATTTGCGGAACCGTTATTAGCTCTGAAGTCCCTTAGCGGGTCCCGTCCATAACGCCTGGTAAAACCAGGCGTTGAAGGAGGGACCCGCTAAGGGACCTCGTAGTAGGGCGGTAAGTATTACTGGCACCAGTCTCCTTAACGATGCCCGGTATCCCTTACCGCCCTATTCGGAATGAGGCCCATTGTCTACTATTTACCAGGGCGCCATGGAAGCAGCTCTCAGAGGGTCTTAGAGGGGAGCCAGCCATCATTACCTGCTGACCTGGTAAATAATGATGTGTTGTCACTGTTTATAACAGGACAGAGGTCAAACAGTGCAGAACCTCTACTATTTACCAGGACTGAGGTAAAATAGTGCACATCGTCTACTGTTTACCAGGGCACCATGGAAGCAGCTCTGAGAGGGTCTTAGAGGGGAGCCAGCCATCACTACCGGCTGACCTGGTAAAATATGATGTGTTGTCACTGTTTTACAGGACAGAGGTCAAACAGTGTGGATGCTCTATTTGCCAGGACAGGGGTCAAATAGCGCACATCGGCTACTATTTACAAGGGAACCATGGAAGCAGCTCTGAGAAGATCTTAGAGGGGAGCCAGCCATCACTACCTGCTGACCTGGTAAATAATGATGTGTTGTCAATGTTTAACAGGACAGAGGTCAAACAGTGCAGCACCTCTATGATTTACCAGGACAGAGGTCAAAAATGCACATTGTCTACTATTTACCAGGGCACCATTCAAGCAGCTCTGAGAGGTTCTTAGAGGGGAGCCAGCCATCACTACCTGCTGACCTGGTAAATAATGAAGTGTTGTCACTGTTTAACAGGACATAGGTCAAACAGTGCAGTACCTCTACGATTTACCAGGACAGAGGTCAAAAGTGCACATTGTCTACTATTTACCAGGGCACCATGGAAGCAGCTCTGAGAGGTTCTTAGAGGGGAGCCAGCCATCACTACCTGCTGACATGGTAAATAATGGTGTGTTGTCACTGTTTTACAGGACAGAGGTCAAACAGTGCAGAACCTCTACTATTTACCAGGACAGAGGTCAAAGAGTTCACATTGTCTACTATGTACCAGGGCACCATGGAAGCAGCTCTGAGAGGTTCTTAGAGGGGAGCCAGCCATCACTACCTGCTGACATGGTAAATAATGGTGTGTTGTCACTGTTTTACAGGACAGAGGTCAAACAGTGCAGAACCTCTACTATTTACCAGGACAGAGGTCAAAGAGTTCACATTGTCTACTATGTACCAGGGCACCATGGAAGCAGCTCATGGAAGCAGCTCTGAGAGGGTCTTAGAGCGGAGCCAGCCATCACTACCTGCTGACCTGGTAAATAATGATGTGTTGTCACTGTTTAACAAGACAGAGGGCAAACAGTGCAGAACCTCTACTATTTACCAGGACAGAGGTATAATAGTGCACATCGTCTACTATTTACCAGGGCACCATGGAAGCAGCTCTGAGAGGGTCTTAGAGGGGAGCCAGCGATCACTACCTGCTGACCTGGTAAATAATGATGAGTTGTGACTATCTAACAGGACAGAGGTCAAACAGTGCAGAACCTCTACTATTTACCAGGACAGAGGTCAAATAGTGCACATTGTCTACTATTTACCAGGGCACCATGGAAGCAGCTCTGAGAGGGTCTTAGAGGGGAGCCAGCCATCACTACCCACTGACCTGGAAGCAGCTCTTAAATAGGGGAGTTTGTCAGCTGTGTCCATCGGGCCTCCAGAGAAGCAACGCACCTGTTTTACTGCACAATGTTTAGCAAATACTGCAAAAAACGAGAGAACTGGGAGTAACTGGTGGCGTGCTGAGTGTTCACCCATGCCACACATGAGGGCGCTGCTGTTGTGTTCTCTGATCTGATGAGGGCATGCAAGATAAACAGGTTTTAAATTACTGTTTAGCCAGAAACATTTCGAGGGCATATCCTTGATGAAGCATGGATGCCCGAACGTGCCAAGGCTGCAGCGGGCGCCTTCGTATCCTCTTCTGTGTGCAATGGCACATGCCACTGAACATTTCAGGGCAGAAGTGTAGTATGGGGAGCCATTGTGTCGGTTATCGTGCACATCTTAGGGACTGGTTGCACGTTTGATAGTAGTGGTAAAACCTAGAGTATTTATGAATACTGCATTCTTCACCTCTTCGTCAAACTTGAAACTCTTTCTCTCCACCTGCTTTTGTGTGGCGGCATTTAAATCCATACAGAAGCATCACTGCATGTTTTAATTACCACATGCGGTAATAAAAAAAAACATGGAGTCTGATAGGTCTCCAAAATAGGGAATAACTTTAGTGACTTGGAATCATGTGGACCCATAAAGTTAGCGCATGCTTACTGCATGTGATAAGGGTATTACACTGTTGTGGTATTTCCAGAGGATCCACCGCAAAGAAATCTTTTAAAAATCTTACACAGAAATTGTAGCACTTGCAGATGCCTTCCAACTACCCTGTGGCGAGTTTACCCAGAGACAACAGGAAACACATCAAGTTCGAAATTGAGGGGGGCTATTTAGCTCCTGCTTCCACCCAAGGAGAGCCTGGTTACCTTAAAACCAACAGCTACCAGGAGCTACCTTTGGCTCCCCAGGCCAGTCGGTGCCTTACAAACATGCACATGTGACATTAACTTTGAGTATTTGAGAATGCTTATGAAGAAGAATAAGGGCACATTTAAACATAATGAATTATACAAAATGGGCATAAAGTTAAAGGTTAAAGTGTGCATCTCATGTAGTAGTGAGATTTGCGGTGCGCTGGGTGCTCGCTCCTGGCTCCCCAGCGGTACTTCCTGCCTATTGGGTGAAGCCTGACACCCAGAAGCCGGTTTTCGCGCCTGCTCATTGAATCTTAATTTCGAACCTTGCATGATATATTTCTGTGTGTTTCCACGTGTCTTGCATTTCTGTACTTCTGCTCTGTCATCAGTCAGTGCTGATTGTACTCTCCATTACTCAGGATGAACTTTGCTCAATCGCTCAAAATTGCTTGTTATTCACTGGACAGTTCTTGTTTAGACAATAAATGTGGCCCACACCATTCCATTAGATTTACCAAATTACTGTAGCCTCACGAATGGAGAAGTTTATTAAATGGTGTCCCCGGTAATACATTTTTTGTACATGAAACAGATGTCCTCATTTGGTTTACAATTAAAGGTCCCCACAACCCACCAAAAACCATAGGCCAACTTTGAGCTCTGAAAAATGGTTGCCGAAGCTGTGTAGAGCTATAGTATAGCTGTGAGAAGCCTTGCGGGTTGCTATGCAGGGACGTCATTTAGGGATCTTGTTCAGGCCCCTTAAAAAAAAGAAGAAAAATAAGAACAGGAGCGCCACAAGTCTAACACTTTCAGCACTCAGCACTCACCCTAAATAAGAAAGAATAGGAATACCAAATAATGTGTCCTTCTGGAATTCTATACAATAGTTGCTAGGCTCATTAAAGGTTTATTTCAGGCACACTTCAGGGGGTGAGTCACTGATTTAGTCTGTTCTTAAACGCCTCACTCAGCCTTTCATCCTTCTGTGGTCGATAAATGAGTACCAACACAGGTTGGGTGATATTGGGTGTAAATTGTGTCTATATAAAGTGCTTAAACGTAAGTTCTATATAATAACACATCATTATCATTTGGTCATGGACGCCTGCTTGCCTACACAGTAATTTGTTAATATGCCGCTACACACACTGATCTTAATGATACATATGGTGATCCATTCTTGTATGAAATGTACATCACATAGTGATATCGTAACTATATTTTTCGTAGTGTACAATGATATGTGATGCCACTTCCTGTTTTGTCAACGGGTGAAATGTCGTGTTCCATCGCTACCTGCGATATCACTTCGGGGTGGGGTCAAATTACATTACTTCCTGTGATGTCATCAGGGGTCAAGGGTCGTGTGATGTCACTTCCGCTACCCCTGGCATTTTGGTGAAGTGACGTCCCTGTTGCTATGCTCGCCCACGTGTGGGTAGTCTGGACTGTGTAGACCGGCTGTACAAGATGCGTAGACCACGGCAGCATTCCTCAGATATTCACTGGGTTTTTAGTTGATGACTGAAAGTTCCAGACACCCTCGGACAGATGCATTCACAGCAGAGACTCTTTAGAAAAGACTTCCGATGTGTACTGAGGGGCGCTCAGAGACACTGGGCATATGTGCTGGAGTTTCTACGGGTTTTAGGTTTGGAGATGCGTGTGTGCATTTTCACCGGTCTAGGACTTAGGTGGCTGGCTAGGCTCGACTATGCACAATGTGCGCATTGTAATCTGCACTACACTTACCTTACGCTCCCGTGACTTCTGTCTTCCGGCTGCGCCCATCAGCCCCAGCGCACACTCATGCAGTGTTTTCTAAATCAACCTTTTTTTTCTAAAAAATTAAATTCGATTTTTATACCTAAACACGCATTACTCTGTAGCCATTCCAACTCGTCACAGTCCTATCAAAGTCAAGGCTGCACCTCCCATGAGACAGACACCTTAAGTACAGCTAAAAACGAAAAATGACTTATTGATGAATGTATTCATTAATTATTAAGCATTATGACTTGCATTATGCAAATCTTTTGCTAAGTAAAACAAAAGAAAATATTACGCATTTCAGAATCCAATCACACCATTGTTAATTAATAACATACATAAAATCAGTTCATCAGTAATATAAAACATTTTCATCATATAAAACCTCCCATTAAAAAAATCACCTTTAAATTTATAAATTCAATTGTTTCAAAAATCTAATCACTGCAAAATTTAAAGGTGGTCTCTCTCCACTTATCAAAATTCCCCACGGTTCCTACTGCAACAATACTTCTCGGTCTCTAAGATTCCATATTAAGGCGTTCCTCCCATAATCCTCTCCTGTACTTTATCACCTCAGCAAAACTGTACTCCTTCCTGCCAGGAAGGGACATGGAGGAATGCAGAGAACTTGATATAATTAAAGATTCACTCCCATCCTAACTCACAGCACAATCCTAACAAAGCGAAGAGGTACCTAGAGGTAACATACAGCCTTGTAAATCCAAATAGCTGGCATTCAGATACGTTAATTAACTTAGGAAGATTCACGGTAAGAGGAATTAGCACCCAAGGCGGGGGGTGCAGCCAATCAGGTTCCTTGGATCGTGGGCTGAAACTGCTGATCTCAGCCCACGCTCCATGGAACCCGATGGCTGCTTCCCCCACCCCACAGTGCCATCTTCTTCCCATCCTCCTGTTCCCTTTATTTATTTTTTGGAAACCCCAACCCCTCTCCCCACCCACACTTAACTGATTGTGAGGCGGCAACGCCCACCGCCGCAGCTTCACTCCGTCTCCCTTTGCAGGTCGCCATGGAAATGGAAGAAGGGCTCCTTATGGACAGTGCTTAATTTGTAAAAAAATGAGTGCCAGTGCCCCAAAAATATTGGCCCCATAATGCCGGACGTGGCGCCGCCCGCAGTGCAACGCCACCTGCGCCAGTTCAGTGCTAGACCTCGATCGGCCCACCACCAACCCATCACACTGCTGCTGCTCCATGTCACATGTTTGGTGTTGCCAGCAACTGCTGGCACAGGCTAGTGGTGGGATGGATGGGGAAGGGCACACATGGTTTGAGAAAGTATAATGCTTTAAAGTTGGAAAACGCTTGTTATGGTAGGTGTCGTTCCAGCATTCCGGCAACCCCAGAGGCAAAAGAGTGCATTTGAACACACTTCTAAGTTCTAGACCTAACTTGTTAGATATTAGGGTTCACACAAAAGGCATGGCCATTGCCCCCTGAACTGTATGCACCAAACGTGAGGGTAGGAAAAAGAAAGCCGCATAGGACACAGTGGGCCAAATCTGTAGGTATTGCAAGTGAGACATTTTACTAACGGGGCAAAGGTTGGACTTAACATGACAGGACGTTACACTGCACAATATTTTACTGACCACTATCACAGCACCCGCAGAGTAGACATATGTTTGACTTGCCTTCAACAATTCAGAGGGGAAGAAGGGGGTTGAGTGAACCTTTGCAGTTGAAGTCAGGTGAGATTACATTATTTTCCCGGGATCACACACTTATGCTGAACAGCAGGCACCTCCCAGGGTGCTACTAATGCTTCATAAATATACTTAAAAGCTTTACACATAATAATGCTGTCAATTGAGAAAACTAGAGCGAGTTAGGAAATTACCCTAAAACATGATTACAAAGTGCTGGTCTTGGAAACAAGACCACGCAAAGCAACAGAGGTTTGAATCCCAGGTCCGCGCTTAGAAACCGAACTCTGGTGGTATTAGGTGTGTTATAAAAAAATCGGCACAAAGAAATGCTGCTCTGACTTATCAAACCATAGCTTTAGCACACAAGGGCATGTACAAGAAACACCTTGGAAATGGCAATATGGTGAGTCGCTATTTCCGTTTTTGTTTTACTGCAGCCAGCATTTGTATTGCTTGTCCAATTGCCCCATGGTGTAAAAATGATATACCAGATTAAACATTTTTTATTTGATTCTGCGACAAGGAAGAGATTTCTAATTTTTGAAAACTATAAAGATACTTACAATGTTATTTCAAATCCTTCACTCGATAAGGGAATGAGGACAGCTATTGTGAGGCTTAAAAGGTGAGCCATGATTTCCATTACATTACACTAGCCTATAGCAAAATATAGAGACATTGCAAACGAAGACTCTTGTAAGTCAGTAATAAAACTGATCTTGCATGTTACCCAACCTCATTAATCAGATCAGAGCTGTCTTGCTGAAGAAGATGCAGGGCTCAACTGTCAAATCAGAAACCAATACATGCAGCAGTAATAAAAGCAGCTAATGCAAATCAGGCACTTCTAGATGCTGCTGGGACAGGAGTAGTAGACAGAAGTGGCAGCCGAATTTCTTCCAATCCATCCTGAGCTGCTGTGAGTGAAACAAACAGCACAAAGTGCCTGCAATGAGGTCACACTGACTCTCACTCTCCCCTGCGAGCCCTCGCATTACGCCCACCTAAGCCTTCTGTTAGAGCAAGCTAATGACGTTTTTCTTTGGTATATATATATATATATATATGCTATCAAGCAGGGTAAGTTGGGTGAAAAGATATCAACAGGGCAGAGGAAAGGGGAGCCGCACTAGCCTCGGACTGGCCTACTATAGGGCAAAATTAGCCCAGGGCAGAACCAAAAACACAAAATGTTGTCCTGTTTGGGGGGCAGGGGACAGGGGCGGGCCACCATATCCACGGCGGCCGGCACAGTAATAATGTAGGCAGTGCAGTCATGGCACTTTGGCAAATAAGCAAGGCCACCTTGCGCGGCCTTCAGTGCTGCTGCCAGCTCGCTCGGGCCATGACCCCGGCCTGAGGCGGCTGCAGCAGGGAGGGTGGGCACAGGCAGGACGAAATGGACTGTCCGGTCTGGACACCGTGAGGTGTGTGACCGCAGTCAAGGGGGAGCAGGGGTGCAACCAGCCAGGGGAAGAGCAAGGCTCTTCTATCATCCACCCCCCCCGTTTACATTATTATTGCGGTGGGCCACCATATCCACGGCGGCCGCTGCAATAATAATGTAGGCACAGGCCTTGGGGGCAGCGGCAACTTGGTTCACCTCGCAGTCGCAGCGGACGGTCAAAGTGGAGGGGTGGGGGCAGGGGGGTGGGCAGCCAGCCAGGGGAAGAAGAGCAAGGCAAGGCTCTTCTATGATCCGCCTCTCCCGGTTACATTATTATTGCGGTGGGCCACCATATCCACGGCGGCCGCCGCAATAATAATGGCACAGGCCTTGGAGGCCGGGGGAACTTGGTTCACCTTGCTGCGGATGGTCAAAGGGGGGGGCAGGGGGGCAGCCAGCCAGGGGAAGAGCAAGGCTCTTCTATGATCCACCTTACATTATTATTGCCGCTGCCCACCATATCCACGATGGCCGCCGCAATAATAATGTAGGCAGTCATGGGCGGTGCATTGGCAATAAGGCAAGGCCACCTTGTGCGGCCTGCTGCTGCCAGCTCGCTCGGGCCATGATCCTGACCTGCGGCGGCCGCAGCAGGGAGGGGGAGCTGGGCAGGGCACATCATGCAATGGACTGTCCGGGCGGTCTCGACTACACCGTGAAGTGTGACTGCAGACCGGGGGGGATGGAGGGGGACAGGCGGCAGCCAGCCAGGGGAAGAGCAAGCAAGGCTCTTCTATGATCCGTCTGCTTACATTATTATTGCGGCGGGTGGTGGGCCACGGAATCCACAGTGGCCGCTGCAATTATAATGTAGGCATTGATTGGGGCAACACCATCAACTCGGATCACCGACCTTGCCACGGTCAAAGGTGGGGAGTGGGGGGAGGGGGGCAGCAGCAGCCACAGCCAGCCAGGGGTGAGCAAGTCTTGCTGTAGCAAGGCTCGTATCATGATCGGCTGCTTACTTTGCTTACATACATTATTATTGCGGCGCCGGTGGGCCACCATATCGATAGCGGCGGCCGCAATAATAATGTAAGTAGGCCCAGCGGAAGCCAACATGATTTTACAAAATATAAAATTGCATCATTATTTTCACACACGCGGATGCGGTCCGCCTCGACTCCGGACAGAAAGAGTTAACTTACTTAGAGTGCCTGCCCTGAGGAAATTAAAAATGACGCAACTTCTAGAACTTCTTCAGCTAGGCCGCAATGCGCGTGACAGGACCACACGTGCAGGCAGGGAGGCTCAGGCTCTGCTCTCACAAGTGCAGCCATGCCTTAAGAAGTGAAGTGATGGCAGGCACCGCTCACCAACAGACCCATGTGGCCCCACCCCACGTCACCATGTCATTTCACTCGCTGGCTCACAAGAACAGCCAATGAAAACTATGCATTCTGTGTTACCATACAGAATGTATCAAACACTGCATAGTAACAACAGAATGTTGGTTTTCATTGGTTGTCCTTGTTGTGAACTCCCAGGCACGGCCAGGCCCTGTAAGCAGAGCAGACACAGTGACTCCAATGAATTATTTATGATGGAAGCTTGCAGGAAAGTTTAAACGACAAAGCAATTACACGTGGCCAGCCAGCCCAATCATGTTCCCGTGCCCAAAAAAGAGTGCTGGTGTTGGCCACCGCCAAACACTGATACAAATTAAGCCCTGCTTATGGAGCTCTGCCTTCCAGATCAATGGCGGCAATCTTGAGGTAGTATTTTCATTCAAGGCATGAGATGCGTGCGGTGTCCTGTTCCTTGAACGAAAATACATTTTTCTTAACACCCCAGGTTTCCGGATCATAAACCAAAGGTGCTAATAACGTAAACACCCTCTCCGGTGGGCCACACCCTGTGTTATCTGCCCTGGATTCCTCTTTAAAGGCCCTTGCTCCACTCAGGCTTTTTACTCGGACTGATAACACCCGAACCAGCCCGCCAGATCGGGTGTTAATGCCATAGAAGTAGTCGTGTTCCAAATTCTAAGGAAAGGGATCCGCCAATTGACAGTTTGTAATAAAATACAATACAATTAGATAAGGCCGATATGGCTGCATTGCAAATATCTGACACATGCACCCTCCGATGCCCTTGCCCATGAGCATACATTGCTATGGTTTTTTTCTTTTGCAGTTTCCCCCGTAGGGAGACAAAGAGGTCAGTATTTCTGAAGGACCTTGTTTTGTTCCTTAGAGGTCTACACGCCCCTTGCCAGATCCACAGAATTGAGCAAATCTCTTCAGGGAATTAAGTGCCTGGGAAGGATTGTCAGAGGGCAATGTCAGGTAAACGTTCTAAATATGGTTCTAACCCCATCAATTTCTGAGCAATTTCTCAGATTCCTCAGACAATGTAATAGCCACTAAAAAGGCTCCTTTTCTTCAACATCCACAGATCATTAAGGGCCCACAAATCAGTCTTCAACCAGTCATCTATAGATGCTGAAATGCTCATCTTGGGATTTGGGGGACTCTGGTTGCTTGAGTGTCTATATCAATAAGCACTCTTGGTCAGGATAAAAGTTGGAATGGTATGTATAACAATGAACGCTTCTGTGTTTGAAGACAATGGCTTGGATGCGTGATCATTGACCAGTTCAATGTTATCCTCCACCAACGCCCACACAACCCGTTCATGCTGGTGTCCATTGTGATCACTATCAGGTACGTGGGAGCAGATTCCACTCTCACAGGAAGATACTTATCTTCCATCCAGCAAGGCAGATCTGTATTCAAGTGGGGTACCGATGCAATGTCCTCCTCCGAAATCCCCAAAGGTGGAGACAATTGCCACTGACATACTTCCTACATAAATGCATGTGGAGACGAGATCATGCCTTTGTTGCGGTGCACACACCCCTCTACCCGTATCCAGGGTCACATTGTATCAGAGTCTGATTGGAGGAACTGGCTCAGACAGCGCTGACATTTTCCAAACTCTACTGGTAGCTGGGACCTGCCCAGGTCACTTTGGATATTAATGCTGAAAAACAGCTGAGACGTCCTGAAACGGAATCAACACCAAATCCATCGGCAAGATGACCTCTTTCTAGGACGGAGCTCATACCAGCAAGTCATCAGATATGTTTGGCAAATAGTCCCAGCATGTAGATTTGACTGACCAACATGGACAGACTCACTGTGAACACCCAATGTGCCAAAGCAAATCTGAATGGATGAGGTCAGAATTGAAGCCTTACGGAGTCAACGGAAAACCAAAAAACATCAGGTGAATGTCTAGAATGGGCATGATCAGCTAGTAAACCTGGGTGAACCCCTTTATCCATAATGTGAAATGCCTGAATATTGGGCATTTTTTGAGAATATTTCTGTTCCGATCATTATGGTTCGGGATAAAATAATATGAATAGGGCATGCCTGGTTCAATTTCAGGATTATTCTTACTAGGCAGAGGCAGGAGGTTGCTTGAGCAGTTTAGGGAATGGGATAGGGAATCGGCTTTAGTTGAGGGAGAGGTAGAACATTTAAATAGGATTTAGCATATTAAAAGTTAGAACATTGAAATTTGATAGGCTATCATTTTGCCACAACTACTGATTATACTTTATCCCAGTGCCAACACTTCATGGCGTGGCATTTCTGGTCGGCATAAGGAGTATAATTTCACAGAATTATTGAATTGTTTGAAGGCAGGAAGAACATTACATTTAGTGGCTGTATGCATAAGGGTACCATCTTTTTGTGGCCATACCATATATTTGTTACTTGAGACATTGCAGATGACAAATCTTAGAATCCTTTTTTTTTCAAGACAGCTCATTCAGTGACTTTGACAAGAGAGTGCATTCAGCGGCTCGAACAGAATATGCAATGTGCCATTTCTTGTTACTACAGAGAAGCAAGGAATGTGCGTGCCAACATGTCCAAAGCATCCAAATATGCCAGGGGAGAGGGAGACATCCGGGGGACGAAACATGTGGAGAGGTGTAGGATGTACATTATCTGGTCTCCACCACCAGCATCCGCATCTACTGAGGATGAGTCTGAAGACACTGATGATGAACATGGTGACCAAGGTAAAGATGGAGACTAACCTGAGCCCAGGCCACACAACATAATCTTGCCAACCAGTGATACAGGAGAGGGGCAGGGGGTAGATACCACTGCCCGGAAGACCCTTTTAGCCCGAAAAGAGTAAGGCACGTTTACTTGCCATTTCTTTGGTACAATTTACTGAGGTTTATGAGGATTGAACAATCTAAAAATTATATTTGATAAAACTGAATTTTTTATTGTTTTATTTTTCTCTTTAAATGCCCACTACTATCCACACAACTAGATAATTACAAGAGTACATTTGAAATCACAACATGTATTTCTAGTGGATTGTATGATGCATTTAAACACATTAGAAAACATCTTTTTTTATGGTTGTGCGCATGGACAATTAGATTCCTGCTACTCACTTGCTGTATTGCAAATGCAGTAGTATTCCCGTGTTTTCACTTCTCTCTGTGAACCAATGGCTGCAAAATGGAACATATTTGCCTACTCCTGTCCCTGCCACAGGAGAGCATGCGACTGAAATTTGTTGTGGTGCATATTCATGTTCTTTGTCATCCCATCAACTACTTTCGTGTGCTTTATCAGTGTTGCATCTAAACAGCTCCTATAGCAAATACACCATCAGCTCTTGGCCATTGATGACAACATGGCATATTTTCTGAAGTATGATGATCAATAAGTCTTGCTAGCGTATTTGTTGTGTAATAACGGCTCATATTATTCTCTTTAAACTCTTATATTTTTGGCTTCTACTTTATTAAACCTAGGTGGTTTGGACAATGAATGTGATGGCAGCTCGATGCATTTTCCATACATTTCCACTTTGTTAAGTATATACTGTTGTTTCTTATATACATGACAGATGATTGAAGAACTGCAAAGCACCATTCCTAGCTGTCAGTGTTTTGCATGTTGTGGATGAAAACTGCAATTACAGTACATTGAGAACAGATGGTATATCATTCATTGGATTTCTGCTGTTAGAGGAATTTATTTTAGTTATGTTATATTATGTTATGTTATGTTATGTTATTTGGTCTTCTACCACACACTGCTGCCACTTAGGTAGTATCAGTGTCTGAAGTTTGGCAATCACCATCATGTGTTATCAAATGGCAATATGTGGTCCATTCTTTTGATTCAGATCTGTAGTAGCTCCTTTAACTCCATTTAACTTATTTCTGAACTTTTCTCGTTCCTTTTCAAATCAGTGGCAAGTGATACAACAAAGCGGCTTCTGCAGAAACTCATTGAGACCCTCTCATGCAACTGGAAAGCCAATCGTGCAGTATTTGGGGACTATTCTTACCGATCCATTTCCAATGGCAGTCTCCCTACCTGACATATTCCTAATATCTTGGTCAATGCTCAATCAGTGACCTACAAGAGGATAGCGTGGTTCTGGAGCACATGACCCTCCATGGAATTCTCCACTGATGCAGTTATCACTACCACCTGGCTGAGGGTTATCTGGCAATATAGGCAGTGTGTACTTGCATGACATATCATTTGGTGCCTCTATCCCTGCCCAAATAGCGCTGGAGTAGTATGCAGGGGTGGAAGAGGTGATATGGCAGGCTTAAGGGTAGGAGGACTTCTTGCATCAGTGTGGCTGACCTCGGGCAAGTAGGTTAACTGAAAACTCCACAGCTAATCCTTAATTTCAGTACTCACCGCGTGAGGGTGCTGTGGCAGAGTTGTCACTGGAATTAACATGTGTGCAGTAGGTCTAGTTAGACCAAGCTTCCATTTGTTGTGCGTGTGCATTGATATGGTCCCTAAAGATCTACCCTTCTTTGCTGTACCTCTCTTCACTGGGATTTTGCATATCACAGTGCCGTTTTGCCTCACACAGTCTCCCCTCCCTGTCAGCAAGCAAAAGAGGCCGAAGGTGTATGAAGAGGTGGCCAGTGTTTGGCCTGGGGTCAGGATGTCCCCTGTCCAACCTACAATTTGACAAAGAATGCCTGTGCCAGTCTCTCCACCTCTGCAAGAGCAGACAGAGGCACAGAGGGTTTGTTCTCTTCCTGCTCCAGAAACACTCACCCTCTCACTGGTTTCTGGGTGGCCCAAGACATCTGCTGCATCATCGCCCTACCATACCCTCCTCAAATTTTAAGATGATTAAAGCATTGTCCACCAACAAGTCTAGTCTATCCGCAAGACATACAATGTCTTCCTACTCAATTAAGTCACTTGTCACCACCCAGTCCTCCCCAGAAATAGCCACCCCATCTTACACAAGGAGTCCCTGCAATGGCGATGCCTCTGCCTCCTCCTTCCCTTAGCACGTCTCCTTCTGCCACCACAAACTCTGCCACCTTCTGGAATAATAGCATTATGGCACACACTAAATTCACCCCTGTCTCCTCTCCTCTTGCTAAGCAATACCTCAATAACTATTCCACTTCCGGAAACATTTGCTGTTGGTATGGTCATCTGGCACGTACCAGGCTCACAAGCTCAAGAGGCACACCATTCCCCTCTGAGACCTCCACCTGGCAATTTATATCCACATTCCCCAAGATGTCAACGCACCACTCCCTCCTACAACTCTTTGACTTCCAAATATAAATAGTTGCCCATCTTCATGCTTTCATTACCTTTCTTAAGAAGATCATTAGAAAAAACAACAAAGCGATTCCCATGCACTTCCCGCACACACAAGAACGTAACTTAGCAGAGGATGGATTCTCTGGTTCACACACACATGTAAAGAGTTTCTAGGTGTCACAAACAACCAGGAGAAACAAAAGAGAATAGTGTTCATTTTTTGGCACTAAATGCAGGGTAAAAGGAAATAAATGGGAAGAAATAACACAAGTCGAGGTAGGTCAAACACAGAGCCAAATGGGACTATGAATAGTGATGGGAAGAGGGCTTTTTTTATGCTTGAACCTTCATGATGCAACACAAAGGATAAACAAGATGGAATACTTGTTTAGGTTTTTTTTTAATAAGGGGGAGTAAAGGTGGAAAGTAAAGACGACAAAGGGTCCTAATAAAAACACAAACAAATGGATACCAATAGGGCTCAAATTGCACTGAAACCTAATGCATTGGCAAATAGGGTCACCAAACTCTGACTGGCAAATAATGTCACCAAACACCCGATAGTTAGATACTTGACTTGTCTTTCCATGATCTCCAATAATGCTAGTACATCAGATTCTAACAGTTGGCCCTATACAAAGAATGGAAATTGATCAACAATGATAGGGCCATGTGTGCCGAATAGGATCCAGTTTGCACCATCATTTTGATTGCTAGATACAGCCTTTTGATGGCACTTCCAATCCATCAGTCCAAATGATCAATAGCTAATGGCTCCTATGGTCCACTTTGATGTTAAATGGGAATTTTTCTTCAATGCAGTTGAATGGGTCAAACTTGTGCAGATAGACAGGAAAAGACAATTTCCCAGTATCCTTCCAATACAAACACTTCATCTTCATGGTTGACACAGATGTCCCTAAATCATGCATCAGTGAGGGAACTTTCCTGCTATCTGGTGAAACTCTTGACACACAGGGATTCCCTGGGGCTGTCATCACGGTTCCATATACCAATGAGCTTGACATTACAATAGGGGGGAAAGTAATGCAGGCCCCCCTGTTATACTCCTAAAGTTTCCCAATACTTTTGCTGGGCCCCGACTTGCTTAGCCAGCTCAACATGATTATCTCCTTTACAGACAGTGAGATAGTATGTGCCACCCCAGGAATGTGCACCATGAGGCGATGGTGATCATATGTGCACAAGGTGGGGGGTTTCATGGGATTCTCGTGGGTTCAGACATGTTAATGTACAGGATCACTGTGTTTCTTGAGGCTATACCCCAGAATGGGAAAGGTTGCTGGTGAGTGCCGGCCGATTTCATTCTTCATCCTGTGGTGTCCAGGAGTTGGTGGCAGGAACGATACTAGATTTGCAAGGTCTGGTGATTTCAGCTAAACACACTTTTGTCTTAGGGACTGACCCTGATGGGTGTGAGTGGAGCAAAGTGTTTTGTATTGATCCCACGGTACCCCAGAGGGCTGTAATGGATGCAGAGTTGTTTAGGGAATAACCAGACAATAGTGAGATTGAATTGGCTATTTGTATACCCAATGAAAGTATGGTGCAATACCGGAAAGTACAATGTCCCCTCATGGCCCTTGCAGCCCACCCCACTTCATTGACAGAGACTTAGAGCAAGTAACCGAAAGGCTTTGGACCACAAACGCTCATGATGTAGGGTTGTTACAAAGACTGAACCCGATGTGAATCACACTGAAACTGGGTGCCGTTCTGCCCCAAATGCGACAGTATCCCCTATCAAGGGAGGCAGAGGAAGGGCTTAGGGACACCATCACTGCACTATTAAACCGGGAGATAATAGTGCCAGGATTTGCACCTCCTAAATGAAATTGTACTGCAAGAATTTCCCGTGGCTCCAATCACTGCAACAATACTTTGTAACATCCCCAAGGAGGAGACCCATTTTAATGTGGTGGACCTCAAAAACACTTTTTTTTCTCCATTCCATTGCACCCTGACTCATAATACCTCACTACGGTTACACATGGGGGGATGAGGTTCAAACACACTAAATTAAATCAAGGGTACTGTGAGTCCCCAAGTATTTTTAACAGAGTACTGCCTGCAGACTTTGTAAAGATCCAGGTGCCTAGCACCTTTATCCAATACATGGACGATCTGCTAGTGGGCAGTGACAGCGAACACCAGTGCAGGAAAGATTCAATAACACTTTTACAACTCTTGGCCCTCAAGGGGTACAAGATTGACAAGGCCAAATTACAGTATTGCCTGCAGGAAGTATAGTACTTGGGGCAATTCATATTTGTGAACAGAAAAAGAATAATACCTGATTGTGCCGAATTCGAATTCCATCAGTCTTACCTGAATTCCATCACGCTACACCACACTTCCATCCAAAGCACCACAGCAACATCTGCAAAGGAAAAGAGACATATTCAGGTTTGCTTTCAATATTAAACAACCGCACAGCGCTGTACTTACCTTAATGGATTCCGGGGGCCTGTTTTTCATCGCTCTCTCATCCACTCACAGCACCACAGTGGCCTGTGAGGAGAAGAAGAAGAAAACACAGGTTAGCTTTAAAAGAAAATAAAGGTGCTGCGCTTCACACTTTCTCTTACCTAGAAAATGTGCCTCTCCATCCGGCACGCAGCATCAAGATCTTCGCACCTTAAAAGAAGGAGATAAAGACATTAACGAATTCTCACCATAAACAGAACAAAGACTTACAATTAACAAACCTACCTGCCTACCAGCAGATTTGGGGGCACAGCAGGCCTGGGCCCAAGTAAGGCGTACTGAACCAGTGAAGCAACTCCAGCACTTGCCAACAAACATCAAGCGTCCCGGCACAAGAAACGCAGGACGGATAGCTCACCCTACAAATAACTAAGGTGAAAAAAGAACCCAGTGGGAAGGGAATCGTCAGAGGGAGGTAGAAGATTCACCCATTAGAGACAGTTATCACAAAGCCTCCCTTCTGTAATTGCAGATTCATTATTCAGCACTGGGCAACTACGCATCCAGGGTTCCAGATCTCAGAGCCTCCAGACGCCCCCGGGGATATCAGGTGAGCATATCAGCAGCATACACTAGACCATTTCTGCAGGTCTACAAAGAGGACCAAAAGGCTCACAATAAGATTGTATGGACAGAGGACATGCTCACTGAGTTCAAAGCCCTTAAAGTAGTAATATCAACAGCCTAGTGTTCGCGACACCAGACTACACTCAGGAATTCTACTTATTTTCTCATGCCAATGGTCAACTTATGACTGCTGTACTGACGCAAAAGAGCAGGGTGGGCCACAAGCCACTGGCCTACTACAGTGGCACGTTAGACTCAGTAATGCAAGGACAATTTGCATGCGAGCAGGCACTTGCTGCTGCAGAGTTTGTGATTGAAAAAGCTCCATCATAGGAATGGGGTGTGCCATCACTTTATTCGTGGAGCATGCAGTGTTTGCTATCCTAAAAAGATTAAAATCCACTCTGAATACACAATGAGCATTGCCTATGAGTTCATCTTGTTCAGCCCAAACATACACATTGCAAGATGCAAAACAGTAAATCTGGCTACATTTGTGACTGAAAATTGCACCGATGAAGACATGGCCCGAGAGGATTCTGTATCATATGAGGGGAGGAGAAAGGCATTCCCAAATTAAAAGACAGCCCACTTGAGGGGGGGCATCCTCTTTGTTGACGGGTCAGCAACAATTGACCAGAACACTGGCTTGAGACACACTGGAGCGGCTGTGGTGTGCCTGGTAGATGGTGAATATGAGACATTAGTGCAGAAATGATTGTCAATGCATTTTTCAGCTCAGGCAGCGGAACTTATAGCACTCATAGAAGCACTTCAAGCACTGCAAGGGTGCCACGTGACCATCTATTCCAATCTGGCCTACATCACTACAACAGTGCATGCCTGTCTTGCGCATTGGAAAAGGAGTGGGTTCAGGCGGGCTGACGGAGCCCCAGTTTAACATGCCACATTACTCAACAGGCTAATTTTTGCCTTCTCACAACCCTCTGCAGTGGCGGTCATAAAATGCATCACCCACACCAACAACACAGACATGCTCTCTCTAGGTAACGCTGCCACAGATGCAGCAGCCAAAATAGCTGCATATATTGCAGTGCCTCAACCAGCAGAATACCATGTGCTAACGTCCAACATCCAACAGCCCCTTGTCCCTTACAGTGCTCTACCAACTGCACAAATAATTGAGTTACAAGGACAGGCCTTGAGGAGGAAAAGCAACTGTGGTTAAAAAGCGGGTGCAAACATTCCCCTACTGACTTATTATAGAGACAGGAAACAACAAGAAAAGCAGTCATATCACACAAGTTACTAATAGTAGCGTTTGACCAGCTTCATCATCGGTTGCATATTTCTAAGCAGAACATCACTGCAGACATACAAGAAGACTGGTTTGTCCCAAATGTCCAGGAGCACTTGACCAGTTTCGTTATCCGCTGCATCGCATGTCAGAGTTACAGCACAGTGATGACATTGTGAACAATAAGTGGCACATTGCCCGGCCCGACTGGGCCATTCCGTGAGGTACATATCAATTACATGGATATGGGTGATAGGTGCAATGGTTCCCCATATTTAATTGTTGTCATCTGCCCCCTGTCCCGATGGGTGAAGGCGGGATCTCGTGCACATCCAGATGCCAAATGCGCAGCTAAATATTCAGTGCATGAGCTTTTCCCTCAATGGCATGTGTATGATATATTAAGGTCAGATAATGGCACGCACCTTCTTAATGACTTATTCAAAGAATTTTCAACATTGCTGGGCGTTAAACATTGAATGTGCACAATTTACCACCCCCAGACAAACTGAGTTTTCGAAAGGATCAACACTGAGGTTTCGAGAGGATCAACGGCCTGCTCATGAGTACATTTTCCAAGCTTTGCACCACGTTAAAGAAAAATTAGGTGCACTGCTTGCCGCTAGCCCTTTTTTTAGCTTGCGCACATAACCCTGCAAAGACCACTATTTGTCACCCCATGAGGTGGTCACTGGCCGTCTCATGCATACACCCCTGTTTCCTGCTAGAAGAGCAACAGACCCAGACAGGGCAGCTACTTGACCACCCTAACACAGGCCATTAAACCTGTCTCTTGACAGATTGCACCACCGCGATCAGAGGAAACACCAGGCACTGCAGCTGCTGCAACATCATATTACTCAACTACTCAACCCAACGCAACCTAATCTACATGCAGAACATCATCCGTAGTGTTGGGGTCGGTTTTCCCGGGTATACCCCTGGGTCGTCTGGGTGACTGCCTGACTCTCAAAGGCCCAACTCCCTTCTCCAGAATAACAGAGGACTCAGTCAACAGCAAGTTAGAACTGCAGTTTATTGCAAAAAGCAACAGGGATCATACAAAACAATCAGGATTCCCCAGTACTTCTCAGCTTTCCATGGTGTGGGATACGGTTTTGTACAAGTATGGCATCATCACCTGAGCCCTTCCCCAAAAACCTATTATCACAGAGGTTTGGGTATCGAGAGTAATAACAGCTATGGCCGTCCCCTATAAAG
This sequence comes from Ambystoma mexicanum, assembly GCF_040938575.1. NCBI lineage: Eukaryota > Metazoa > Chordata > Amphibia > Caudata > Ambystomatidae > Ambystoma > Ambystoma mexicanum. The sequence continues at coordinate 216,536,126 of NC_090921.1, read as the reverse complement.
GTTATTCTAATGGTCCTTGCATGTCAGGTGGCTGGCCTGTGCCGTCCCCAAGAAACTATCTATTACATTGTTGCAGAGTAATGGGCTTACCATTGGTTCTTACCCCTTGTCACCCACCCCTGAAGTTCGATGCTGTGATTGGTTAGGGCTGATCTCCCCAGTCCTGGTACTTGATTCGGTTCTCAGCCCTCTGTCCACCTCTTCAGGATGATGATAAGGTGTTCTGCATTGTAACTTGTGTGTACCAACTTTGCCTATGAGAGTGCGCTCTGATGTTGCAACACTGAATCCACCTATCGGATGTCTGGAGAGCATCCCTGAGCACACCATAGTGACTTCCTATGCCCAACAGCACCGACTAGATTTGTTTACTGGGACATATTCACTACCTCCTGTTTGGACACAACACACCTCCACTAAACGGCACTTTTGCACAGAGGGTGCTCTCTTGCACCCTCCCAAATTCTCTCTGTCTCTCTGTCTCTCTCTCCCCCTCTCTCTCTCTCTCTCTCTCTCTCTCTCAGTCCCTCTCTGTTTCATTTTCTCATTGATCATATCTGTCTTTAAATAATATTATTTCTTTTCAGAAACAGCAGAAGATGGTACCAGTGCTCTCAAATGATTCCCTAAACATCAAGAAACATGTTAATTATCATACTCTGTCTAGATTTTCATACTTGTATGTGCCCTGCATTATATGGCAGGCTTGTTTGCAATTTTTATGTTTGCATTAGGTATTTATTTAGAAGCTGGTTTTATATGGGGTTCACATATAAAAAGGGGGGCTGGGGATGTGTATACCCATTCGAGAGGATAGATGCCTAATACATCTAGCGCTATGTAGGATACAAGGCACTTTCCATGAACACAGTGTAAGGCTCGAATGATCAAATCCAGACGAACTGCAGTGCAACAACAATCCTAAAAATATTTAGTGTTTGCCAAGGCCACATCTGGTGGTACAAGGACTCAAATATGCGGCAAACAAGTGGCAAGAAACAATGCTGAGTTGCATGACGAGAGGACTGTTAGGGTTTGAAGACAGGGTCCTGGGCCGAGTGAATGCCGCATGTGCACCATTCTGGATAGACCATATTGCAAAACTGACATGGACATAGGCAATGGAGAAACCTGTAAAAGTGCACAGAGAAGAGAAATATGGACTTTGCTTTTACAATGGACTGTTTCCGTGGGGGCCAATTAACGTTGTAACTAGACCTTGCTCATTCAAGTCCTTAAGAGCCGCAGTGATGGACTACTACTGGGGGTGTGGTGAGCAGACGTACTTGCACTTCCCACCATCATGGAGTGGCTACTGTTTGGTTGCTACCCTGCACTGAGCACTGCTTATAATGCCAGAAGAGTATTTTCAAGGGGCCGGTGGACTCATACCCACCAATGGCGGTTCCCACTTCTGATAAAAAAGACCAGTTGCAGGAAATAAAAGCTCTAACTATCTATCTTGCAATTCATCCGAACTTCTCAGCGAGTTACAAAACAAGAAAAGGCTATTAGGTGGCATGGAGACTTTCTTCCCGTCACTGTTACTGCCTGGTGTTCAAGCAGCTACTAACCCCAAATGGCTTCAAATAGTACACTGGGAACTGATACAGCTGGCAAATGACACAGAACAAGGGTTCAACGGCATAAAAATAGAGTTGCAGGCCTTAAGATTGATGATGATGCAGAACCGCTATTTTCTTGACCTCATGGCGATGGAAGGAGGCGTCTGCAAAACTATCAGAGATTCCTGTTGCACATTCACACCTCCTAATGATGCAGAGAATGGCTCCCTCATGCAAATAATAGGAGCTGTGCACACCCTTTGAGCGTGCATGAAAAAAGAAGCTGAAATACAGAGTGAGAACTGGTTTGGGCCCCTTCCTGGCTGGGCGCAGTAGTAAATATGTTGGTGCCCGTGGTCGTGTTTGCCCTGGTCATCTTTTGCACCTCCCTATTGGGCCTCAGATGCTGTGCCAAAGCAGTGCCTAGTAGCGCTAGGATAATGGTAGTTTTTGGGGTATCCGATGCATTTATTACTATTACTACGCCCCCACCAGATCCTGAAAACTACACTGAACATTAGGTTGATTTAGCTGGGGATGTGGTGTGTATATATATGACTTACACACGTTAAGAGTATATCCAGTCTGGAGCAAATTTGTGTAGTGTGTGTGTAGAGCATGGGTTCCTAAGAAGGAATCGCCACCATATTTGGAAGCTGAACAATGCACAAATATTGGAAGAGACCAATTATTGGGGGTTAAAAGAGTGCAACAACACAGGGGAATTTGTTAATGTAGAATTAACCAAAGGGGGAATGTTGGGAAGGAGAGAGGGTCCTCCCACCCCCCTGAGCAATTCCGAATGAGAAACAAACTGTAAAGTGCACATCAAGGAAGCAGAGGGGAGGGGAGTTTATGATTGCGTACTGCATGCATGAGGAGCTATATAGTAGAGGCAACTGTAAATGCCATCTTAGTTGTTGGCAGACATTTTTTAACGTAGGCCCAAGCGTGGCAAAAAGCACCAAACGTGTTAGTAGTAGATTTGCATGGCCCACACAGGCATAACCCCCACCACGAGTAAGCTTCAGCAAGTTACAAGCCTTCCATTGTCTGAGAGGCTGTAGGCCTCTGTGCCCCAGAAAGAATGTGCTCTGCAAGACCACGAGAAGGGAGCAGAGCACCTCTTGGCAGTTACTATTACACGATACAGATAGCATGACCCCTCTGCGCCAACACCCCACACATTAGAATTACAGCCCTCCTATGCTTTGATCGCAAGACCCCCACATACCACGGTGCCAGCCACACCAAGACCACCGACCATAAAGCTGTAAGAACCCTGATCGATCAGAAAGCAAGGCTATCTTGCCTTCACACTTGGTCACATGATGTGGTGCGAGGGAGGGCTGAAATTATAGCTCTAAACGAGAGTGGGGGACCTTGGAGGCTTTTGGCGCATCTGGGAATGAATGAAGTATGCAAGTTGGTATGACCTTGGCTCTCCACCTGGGATAGAGTAGCATTGCCATCAGAATAAGTAATTGCTTGTTAGGCCCTGTTTTATCGTGGATAACGAGCTCATCTATCTCCCTCTCTACCTGTGGTGTTCCCCAGGGGTCTAATCTCTCGTCCTGGCTTTTTAACCAATGCGTGGCAACTCCTGCCCACTGCATTGTCATTTTCTGCTCCAATTTCCAGTGCTATGCAGACGACACTCAACTCATTTTCAGCCTGCCCTCTGCCACCTCCTCTCCTTCTCTCATCTCTGATTGCTTAACTGCCATTCAAGATTGGTGTGCCGCCAACGATCTTTGTCTGAATGCCAGCAAGACAGAGATCCTCCTCATTGGAACACCTTCTCCCTCCTTTCCCCTTACTCTCTGGCCGGCCTGCCTTGGCCCTCCTCCTACTCCCACCTCCAAGGCTAAGAACCTCGGCGTCATCTTTGACTCCACACTCTCCTTCTCCGCCCACATCTCTGATGTCTCAAAAAAATCTAACTTCCTACTGCACCTCCTCAGAGGTACTCTGACTTTCTTCTCCTTCCCCCAGAAGCTCACTGTCTCTCAAGCACTGGTTCTCTCTAGGTTGTACTATTGTAACAGCCTCTTTCTAAATCTACTTGCCTCTACTCTCTGCACTCTGCAACTAATCCAGGACAGGACTGCAAGACTTGTCCTTGGCCTCAAGCCCTGTGATCGTATCTCTCCAGCTGTGAAATCTCTCCATTGGCTCCCAGTGGATGCAGGGATTAAATTTCAAACCTCATGTCCACATGGCTTTCTGGGGCCTGGGTCCAAAATACCTTCAGCTATCCCCCCGCAAATACCTCTCTCCTCGAGCTCTTCACTCCTCTACCCCAAACTCCCTCAGCATCAGTCGTTTTTCAAAGAAACAAGCTGGGGCTAGATCTCTGTCTTTTGCTCGGGCCTCCCTCTGGAACAGTCTCCCTGCCAATCTGAAACCTGAGGAGAACCATCTCTGGTTCCAGAAGCACCTCAAGACCTTCCTCGTTGCTTCTTACTTCGCCCCCGCTCTCCCCTGCTGATCTGTTCGCTCTGGGCCCTGTGCACCTTGTCTACCCTCTGTCTTCCTTGCCCTGCTACCTGCTCACCTTGCCATCCTCCCGCATTGCCTCCGGGCTACCCCTTGCACTGTGGTCTGTATCTTTGCCCATACAGTCCTCCCTTTTTCTTCCTGCACTTATCAGACATACCTGCACTACGACTGTTTGTTGTCCTTTATTTATTTATTTTTATTTATCTATTTTCTCCTTTTCTCCGCCCTTTCCACTTCTCCCCCGCATGCACTTTTACCCTCTCCCTCTCCCATGCACTTGCACGTTCTCAATGTCACTTGGCCTAGTGAGATCGTTGTTTTTGTTCTCCCTTGTTTCCCCTCCCTTGACTAGTCGCGCTCTGAAACACTTGTGTATGAGCGCAATATAAATAAAATATCAATCAAAGCAGCACCCACATGGACAGAGACGGACAAGAAGGCTGGAACTAATGTTCCAGTATACCCTATGGTGTGGGCCGACCATGTATAGGGTCGCTCCAACCAGCCTTGCAGGTTTTTACTGTTTGTATTGATGATGTTGATGACGCCTGGCATCCTTTTAGCTTGCTGCACATTCTCAATTTGGCAAATGTTTGGCAGCAGCAGTGTTCTTTGCTGATGCATTTGTATTTTGTAGAAATAAATACTTGTTATTCTTGCAAGCGGTGACTTGGGCCTTTTTCCCTAGCGGGTTGTATTTTTTCTGGCGTGAGCGTGCAGGGGCGTGTCTTCATTTGTCCCATAAAAGAGGAGGGTATGGAGGGAACTAGTCATGACAATGAAGCCACGTGAATGGTGGACCTGACGAATCATGCCTGCAACATCTCTCATGGATCCTATGTGATTCTGATCTCTCCCTGACTGCTGCCATCACGGCGTTCTCCTTGGAGTTCTCTCCAACCCAACCATAGGATCTACCTGCCAGGCTGGGTGCAAGGTCGACGCTTCCAAGATTGTCTGATGAGCTCTGGTCGGGTGTGATGGAGAAGCTTGGCACTATTCTCACTTTACACCCACTGCCACTGCTCATCTCTATGTTCTTTCTCTGCCCTTCTCTGCCCTGTCTCACTCTAGGCTGTGACCCATGCTTCCCGGAATACTAGCAACATCTTGGTCCTCCATCCGCCTTTACACTCCCCCTGAATCAATGCGGTCCTCTGGAACCCCTCTATCTTCACTACCTAAGTGAATGGTCTCTCCTTCTCTCGTCGGACTATGATGGCCTAACTATCGCATCTACATGATCACTGCGTGCCCCGTTATGTCGAATATGAAAATACTGAACCCGAAAACAGAGGCGCGCAGTGAGCATATAGATCACACTGTGCTTTTTTCCCCTACCTGTGACCCCCGCTCCCTATTTACCTTCAATCCGGACTGAACCTCCACTCACCCGTCTCCCTGCGACGTAGTCACCTACTTCTAAAGTGGGTAGGGAATTCTGTCTTTTTTTCCCTTTATTGATTGGTGGTGACGCACTACTTCCATTGAAAACGGTGGACACCCCTGCAGCCCACGAATGCATAGTACCAAACATGGGGAGTGGGGATCCACCGTTCAGTATTATGGGTTTCAGCATTTTCGTTTGTGCCGAATGTGCAGTAAAAGCGCATTCATCATTTTTCTCTCGATATTTTGCTGCAACACCACTCTCTCCCAGTTACTTTCTCTTTCTTGACGGCATCCATTGTCCACCTCCTGCTCACAATGCTCCCTCTCTCTTGATGGTATTACCTCTTCTCACTATCGTCCCAATATTCTCCACTCTCCTCTCCACGCCAATACACACCTTCTGGATCTTGACTCGTTTCCTCCGCCTGAAGACAAATTCCCAATCTTGTCTCCTACTATCCTCGCTTCTGTAAAGTGATATCGCACGTCTTTGCCTCATACCCTCATACCCGCACAGTCAATAACGTCCTCATCCTTCTCCCGGATGGCATCTCCCTCCTTCATCTCTCTTACAGTATCTCCCTGCTTCTATTCCTTTCGCCTTAAATAACACAATATGCTACGCTGCCTCCCTCCAGACAATACATTGCTTCTACAAAATATTATTTCCTCCTCTTTCCAGGGGGTACCACTCACTTTCTATGCCAAGTTCTTGTTCTGGTTCTGGAACAGTCCCTCTCTCCATTTCAAATCAGCCATGACCTTCGTCATGCTTCCCAGTATTTCTGTTCCTCTCCTTTAACCCAAACACTGCTTTCTCTGGGCTAATCTCTCCCTCCCTTCTACGCCATGTTCCTCTCACCTCACCAGTCACCCGTATCTACGCCTTCTTTGTCTCTACAGTTGTGCTCACCTCATTTGGGGTCTAGAGATCATCAGTAAGAAAGGGGCTGCTGCTCTCCTCCTTCCTGCTCTCTCAAGGGTTGACCCTGACGGACTGTGTTGGATGGTGGTTTTTATAGCCTGTTCCCTCCTCACCTTGTGTGGCACTTGGGTGTATGGCTTGCACCTGTGTAGCAGGGGCAGGCTGTTCTAGCATTGAGCAGGGTCGGACTGGGACAAGAATTAGGCCCGGTCACCCAAAATAAAAGTGCCCCACCCCTCGCCTCACGACCCTTGACCTCTGATGACATCACCAGAAGTGATGTAATTTGACCCCACCCCAAAGTGACATCCTGGGAAGCGATAAAACATGACCTTTCACCCCTTGACAAAACAGGAAGTGGCATCAAATAGCATTGTCCCCGAGTACTGTGAATCCAAGCAGAAGTCGATGCGAATATGATAATATGTTATTGTATAGCACTTACGGTTAAGATCTTTTTTTATAGAACAAATATGCATACAATATCACCCAACCTATGTTGGTACTCACTTATCGACCTAAGAAGGATGAAAGGCTTTTTGAAAAAAAAAAAGAAACATTTGAAAAGTATATATATTTTTTTCCTTTTTCTTTCTTTCAATCCGGCCCAGACATGGCCAGAAACCGGCCCCCTCTCCCCACGGACGATTTCATGCCGTCCACGGGCCGAAAGGCCGAGTGGCCAATCCGACCCTGGCATTGAGCCACATCTGTGAGGCTATGAAGTTTGCGAGATGACAAAGGCTAATCCCTATTTTGTTTTTTAAAGTTGCCCTGAACGTGTGGAGGATCTTCCTCCTGCACCCTTTGCAGATCTGCCAATGTGACCTGCTCTCAAAACAAAATGTTCCCCCAGCGTTCAGAGGGGCGTGAGAATAAAGATTACCCCTGCGCAGGGAGTATTAATTCTATTCAAGACTAGGAGGCAAGCAGTATGCGTCAACTTCTTTTATTACTACTCTTCAGCAGTTTCAACAAATCAATAGCAAATACTGTAAAAAATGTCCCAAAGTGACTTTTTCCTTTCTGAACTACAATTCCCATAGTCTCTGTAGTCCATCTCCATCCTTGCTCAGCTATGACCACATCCTGTCCCCGAGCTCCTCCTCTCTTTTACATGCTGTGAACTGTCACTTAAACTCCACACTATGTCCTGCCACCAGAGCAAAGACTTTAACCACTTCAAACTGGAGCGTCAATCCTCCTCGACTTCAACTGACTACTGTTGCTAGTCTGTCCTTTCAATGGTTCTTTGGCTCTTCCCCTAGGAGATATTACAAAGCAAAATAATCAGGGTGGCGTCCATGTATTGCAACCAACCTGCGAAAATATCATCATTAAATAATGCCAATAGTCTATTACAACATCGTCATAATTAATACTTGAATGGGAGGGAATTTAATGCTCATCTCCTAGTCTTTAATAGAATTAATACTCCCTGCGCAGAAAGCAGGGGTAATCTTTATTCTATGGCAAGACTGGAGGCGAGCATTATGCTTGTTCAAAGCTTCCCACTACAGCAGCTGCTAGGCTTTCTGTTGGCTTAAAGTAAAACTCCTTAAAAGTGCGATTATTAGCCCAGTCTGCTGCTAGCATAATGTCTCTCAAGGACACTGCTGTTGTGAATGCTTTAGATGCTATAGCGCCCCGCACTGAGTGAGCTTCATACTTCCTCAAATCTATGTTAGCTGCTTGCATAATTTTGTTCACCCATCTAACAATGGTCGCTGTAGCTACCCCCGAAAAGGCTTCCTACGCGCTAAGAGCAATTGCGTGGTACTTGCTGCTCTATGCTCTGCTGTCCTGTTTACATATTCTTTGATACAGTTCGCTACACACAGCTAGGATCTAATCGAAAAAAATAAGGATAATGGACCGAGGAGGTCCTTGTTTTAGTTCTCTTTACCACCGAGAAGGTGACTCCTTCCGGTCCGAAGGGCCTTCTATTTATCTCTAGCGCACGTACATCTGATACACATTTACAGGAGACTAGACATAGGAGCATTGCTAGCTTCCCTGACAGGTGCTTAAGCGACAGATACCTGTTTGCTGGCCAACTCTCTAGGAGCTGAAGGACTGCTGATACGTCCAACATCGTATGATAACGAGGCTCTCGGGGAAGCTTAAATTTAGCCCCTCGTATCAATCTCACTACCGCTGGGTGTTCACCCGCCGGTACCTGTCATGACCACTGTGAGTGGGCACAAGTTGTGCCACAAGCAGGCTCCCACCAGAACCCGGAGGGCCTTAAAACCACTGCAAAAGGACTCCTGGAGCCAGTCCTGGCGCCTTTGGCATCGGGCTCATATGTAGGAAGGAAGGGCTGTTCAAACTAGGTCCCATTTATGTACATGGGCCTTTAAATCCAACATGGAAGCACCCACACAGTCTAGTTCTAAGAACCAAGCCATGCGGTCTAGTGTTTTGGGTGTGGCAGGCCTGGAACTACTTTCCCTGGTACTACTTTACCTGGGCTATATAAACCACACCCTGACTGCAGAACATGCTTTGAGTTATTCTGCAACCCGCAGCGTGACGCTCACTGTGTCCAGCTCCTGGGCTTCAACATCTTCCTGTATTCCTGCAAGAACAAGCTTATTCTGCCTTACCTGAGAAAACAACATCCAGCACTCAGCATCTCAACTGGGCTGCAATCTGTGGAAACCGAGAGAAGAAGAAACATCACTCACCTGTGAGTACTAGCTTAAGGACTTCTGGCGAACCGCTACCACAGCTGCTGTTCGAACATTGCGATCTGCAATAAGGAGAAAGGGAAAAACAATATTAGAACGCGCGCTTCCAAAACATCGAATTCCAAAAGTCTTACCTGAATTCCATCGCGCTACGCCACGCTTCCATCCGGAGCACTGCAGCAACATCTGCAAAGGAAAATAGACATATTCAGGTTCGCTTTCAATATTAAAGAACCGCACAGCGCTTTACTTACCTTAACGGATTCCGGGGGCCTGTTTTTCATTGCGCTCTCATCCACTCGTAGCACCACAGCGGCCTGTGAGGAGAAGAAGAGGAAAACACATGTTAGCTTTAAAAGACAATAAAGGCGCTGCGCTTCGCACTTTCTCTTACCTAGTAAACATGCCTCTCCATCCGGCACGCCAGCATCAAGACCTTCGCACCTGAAAAGAAGGAGATAAAGACATTAACAAATTCCCACCATAAACAGAACAAAGACTTACAATTAACAAACCTACCTGCCTACCAGCAGATTCAGGGTCACAGCAGACCTGGGCCCAAGGAAGGCGTACTGTACCAGTGAAGCAACTTGCCCTACAAATAACTAAGGTGAGAAAAGAACCCAGTGGGAAGGGAAACGGTCAGAGGGAGGTGGGAGATTCACCCATTAGAGACAGTTATCACAAATCCTCCCTTCTGTAATTGCAGATTCATTATTCAGCACTGGGCAACTACGCATCCAGGGTTCCAGATCTCAGAGCCTTCCAGACGCCTCCGGGGCAGGTGAGCGTAACAGAACTCGAAGCTTTAAACTTTATCCACCTGGGTGTCATGGAGACATCTGAAACTGATCAGTTAGCCCAGCTTTTGGGCCAATTACGCGCCGAGGTGCAAGCAGCCCGGCAGGAAACCAATGCCTTAAGACGAGAGTTAATAGTCACAAAAGACCGTACTGATGAACTAAGCAAACAGCTACTACAAACACAGGCGGGGCAGGCTCCATTGCCCGGATTCGCCCCATCCGTCGCTACACCATCATCAGTCAATCCAGTACAGATAATGTGCCGGGAGCAGTACCCCTGGCACCACCAGAACGGTTTAATGGAGACCCCAGAAGGTATGCAACATTCATGAACCAGTGTTGCCTCCATTTCCTTTGAGGCCTAGGGCTTTCCCAAACGACCAGGCAAGGGTGGCCTTCATGTTATCATATTTGAGTGGAAGTGCCGCAGACTGGTCGGTACCCTTAGTGAGCCGGGATGAACCATTACTGCAGAACTTCAGGGGTTTTCAACCGGAGATGGAAAAGTTATTTGCTTGACACTTGCATGGACAAGCTCTTGATAACCAACTCCTGTCCCTCCGCCAACGGAATCAAGATTTGCTGACTTATATTGCCACCTTTAATAGACTGGTTGTAGAAGCAGGGTGGCCAGAAGATAAAAGAACCATGTTGTTTCAACGGGGCCTACAAAGGGACCTGAAGTATGTCCTTGCTCAAGTGGTAGACCCACCTAAAGACTGTGCAGAGTTTATCAACCTAGTAGTTCAGTAGGACCACAGATTACAGGATCGAAGAACAGACCGAAGTAGACTCGAAAATCATGCCATTTACGTATGTTCAAAAGATAATGTTCAATGTCCATCAGAAAATACCACAGAACCTATGTAGATTGGAGGAGTATGACCCCCTTTAACCAAGGGTGAAAGAGACAAGAGGAGACAAATACAGTTATGCCTATACTGTGGTAAATCGGGTCACTAGCTCAAAGAATGCCCAGTAAAACCGCCAAGGAAGGTGGTAGGCGCTACAGAGAAAGAAGATGATGGAAAGGAATCGCAAAACTACCAGGCCTGGCAAGCGTAGATGTCCACTTGTTGAGCAAAAAGGATGAGTCACAGACATCACATTTCGTCCTACCAGTAACCTTGATCAATCACCAACGACCATCACGGATGCATGCCATAGAGGCATATATAGACAGCGGTGCAGTTGGTAATTACATAGATCGAGATCTGGCAACAGAAATGGGACTTCCCTTATGCACAAAACCAGCAACTGAAAAGGTAATTACTGTTGACGGTACAGAAATTGCTTCAGGACCAGTAACCCAATGCACATTAGAATTAACCCTTCTGTGTCAGGATGGACATCAAGAAGCAATCACGTTTCACCTCATCAAAGCTCCTCAGTTCCGGTTGATCTTAGGGATGCCATGGTTAGTAACTCACAATCCCCACATAGACTGGCTGCAAAGAAACGGACCTTTTCTGACGAATGCACCCACGCTTGCTACCCAAAATCAATACCACAGCCAAACCTGAAATCTGTTCAAGGAATAGCATCGGGGATCGCTGAACCAATGGACACCTTACCAAAAGAATATCAGGATTATCAAAATGTTTTTCAGAAGGAACAGGCTAACACATTACCGCCACATAGGCCCTATGACTGTCAGATCAACCTGACACCTGGCGCACAGGTTTCTTGTGGTCGAATTTATGCACTTACGGAAACCGAAAATCTCCACTTGAAGTCCTATATGTATCAATACCTGGCTAATGGGTTTATCCGCCCGTCAAAGTCACCGGCAGACTCTCCCTTATTCTTCGTACCCAAGAAGGAAGGAGATTTGAGGACTTGCATCAATTACCGCTCACTTAATCAAATCACAGTAAAAAACTGCTACCCTTTGCCCCTTATCCCGGAATTGTTGGGCCAAGTCAAGGATGCCCGAATCTACACCAAACTAGACCTCAGAGGAGCATACCACCTTGTACGTTTTAAGAAAGGGGATGAATGGAAAACCGTGTTTAGCACCAAGTATGGCCTGTACGAATATCAGGTAATGCCTTTTGGGCTTTGCAACGCTCCCGCAGCATTCCAATACTTCATGAATGATGTATTATGGGAATTAATCGATGTCTGTGCCCTGGTCTATATTGACGACACCCTGGTGTATTCTCCCTCTGAAAGAGATCATGTGGAACATATTCACTCAGTCCTTGCAAAACATCGCCAGCACAAACTGTACGCTAAACTCGAGAAATGCTCCTTCCATGTCACCAAAGTTGAATTCCTCAGTTTTGTTCTCTCGCCAAAGGGAGTCAAGATGGATTTACGCAAAGTAGATGCCATCCTTAATTGGCTGTCACCTTCTTTACTTAAAGGAACCCAAAGCATGCTCGGCTTTGCGAATGTTTATCGCCGATTTATTCCAGATTTCTCACGGATAGTCCACCCAATCACATTGTTACTGAGAAAAAAACAACAAAATATTCCAATGGACTGAAGAGGCGGAACAGGCCTTTCAAGAACTCAAGAAAAGATTCACCTCCGCGCCAATTTTACAACATCCTCACCCTGATCTCCCCTATGTAGTGGAAACTGATGCTTCCAGCCTAGCTATGGGAGCAGTTCTCTCTCAAAGAGATCCAGAGACAGGCTTATTACATCCCGTGGCCTTTTGGTCATGTAAATTCTCGCCACCAGAAATTAACTATGCAATTACAGACAAAGAATTGTTGGCAATAAAATCAGCCTTCAAAGCCTGGCGGCAGTATCTATTAGGTGCCAGACATACCATCACAGTAATCACAGATCACCGAAACGTTCAATACCTAAAGTCAGCAAAAGCCCAATTGTCACGACAGTTGCGTTGGGCTCTATTCTTCGCAGAATACGATTACATAATAACATACCGACCGGGAGTTCGGAATGGGAAGGCCGATGCCTTGTCTCGTATGGGTGTTGAAGAGAAAACAAACAGTACCCTGGACCCTGTTGCCATCATCCCAAGTGATAAACTACTGGGACTCACCACCACATTGACTCTGAGTGAACTTCAAGATAAGATTCGAACCTTAATGAACCCCGAGATCTTGCAGAAATGGAATTTCCAAAATGAACATCACACGGTTCTGGACGGATTACCCTACTTCAGGGAACGACTATATCTACCAAGTTGTCACAAACATCGGTAATGTCCTCTTCTTAAGACGATAAAGTAGACTCTCCCCTTTCCCCCAACTCCTCACCTTCCACTTTATTCTTAGGTTTTCCTTCCTTGTGTCTTGAAGGTCTCTCTTTTTTTTATGAAGGTAAGGACGCCCTCGATAGGATGCCACTAAAATAGGGGCAACGGGGGTAACCCCACCGGGAGCGCCAACAAGGGGAAAAAGCCGGAGGCACAAAAAAATCCCCTAAGAGACTTCCTTCAGATAGATGAGGCGAGGTAGGCTGGTTAAGAAGGCACAAGGGTTGGACGAAGTCACTCCAGGAGTAGGCAGTAGAGTGTAACAACAAAGTCCAGGAGGTTAGAGGAAAATGCAAAGGCAATCCAGGAAACAGGCAAGGATAGGGGTACACAGCAGATCCAACAGGTAAGGAGGAAGACGAAGGCAGTCCAAACAGCAGGACAAGGTCGGGTACAAGCGGATCCAAATGTAAACAGGGAAGAAGAAAACAAAGAAGGATAAAGGGAAGAAGACGAGAAGAGAAAAGATGGGACCGAACGAGAAGAAAGAGGAAGAAAAAAGGAGAAGAGAGAGAGAAGGAGAGAAAGCAGGGAGGAGAGAGAAAGGCAGAAAATACAAGGGGCTAGCGAGAGCAAGGATACAGAACACCCAAGAAACGGGGTAGCAACGAGCAAACACAGAGAGGAAGTGAGAACACAGTGTGAGCGGCAGCAACACAGTAAGAAACCCGGAAACGTTGCAACGCGTATGTAGCCAGGAAGTTCTGGAATGTATACTTCCGGCTACGTACGCGTGCAACATCTAGAACGGTGCAGAGAGAAGCCGTGCCAGCAAGCGCAATGGCGGACTATAACGCCAGCGATTCTGCGCCAGTGATTCCACACCCGCCATCCCTGCCGCGATATGACAGTATGCCCCCTCCTAAGGAGGCCACCTCCAGGTTTGCCAGGATGCAGGAAATGGAATCTGCGGACTAGAAGTGGAGCATGGACGTGAGAGGCTGGTTCCCATGAGTTTTCCGACCAGTGATAACCTTTCCATCGTACCAGATACTCCAATCTACCCCTGCGGTATCGGGAATCACAGATCTGGGCAACCTCAAATTCCTCCTGGGTAGTATCAGTGGGCAATGGGGCTCTTTTGGGGTGACGAGCCCAAGTGTCTTCGTGAAAAATGTTCAGTTGAGAAGCATGAAACACTGGGTGAACCCTATGTAGGCCTTTGGGGAGTTTTAATCTGAAAGCCACCGGGTTGATAACCTGTGTGATCTCGTAAGGACCTAAATATCTAGGGGAAAGCTTGGAGGGGTGTGCCCATCGTGGTAAGTATCTAGTGGACAACATGACACGAGAACCCACCCCCCATCCAGGGACAGGATAACGGTGTTTGTCGGCCTGCATCTTGTATCGTTCTTGGGCTTCACTAAGATTCCGTTTAGCCTGTAGGTGGATGTTCCGCAGAATGGTTAGAGTGGAATCCACAGTGGGTAAGCTGGTAGGTATGTCAGAGACGGGCAATACTGACCGTGGGTGATAACCATAGTTACAGAAAAAAGTGGTTAGACCGAGAGTAGAGTGGAAAGAATTATTGTAGGAGAATTCTGCTAGAGGTAGTAGAGAGACCCAATTGTCCTGTTGGAGGTTAACATAGCATCTTAGGTATTGTTCCAAGGTGCCATTGAGATGTTCCGCCTGCCCAATGGATTGAGGATGGAATCCGGACGTCAAGGCTTTCTCAATGCCTAATCGGTCGCATAGGTCCTTCCAGAATCGGGAAGTAAATTGACTTCCCCGATCGGAGATGATCTTCTTAGGTACCCCATGGAGATGGAAGATATCTTTGATAAATATCTCGACCATACCAGCCGCTGTCGGGACCTCTGGTAATGGGGAGAAGTGGGCCGTCTTAGTGAAGAAATCGATCACCACCATAATGCAAGTACACCCCTGAGATGGAGGCAAGTCAACAATGAAATCAGTTGAAATGATGTTCCAAGGCCCTTCAGGAACGGCATTGGGTTCCAAAATTCCCACAGGTCTTTGGCGGGTACCCTTGCTGCGAAGACATGTCATACAGGATTGGACGTAACGAACCACATATTTTTTCATATCTGGCCAGTAGAAATGTCTTTGCAGATTGTCCAAAGTGCCCTTGGTGCCTCTATGACCAGCCATCTTGGAATTGTGACACCAATTTAAAGCCAACTTCCGAAAAGCAGGTGTAGGTAAATATAATTTACCTTCCACAAGGTAGAGACCTTCCTTGATGTCATATAGGATGTTCCTGGGATGTTTCTTCAACTCAAATTTGCCTACAGAAGCTTCTCTCACCTGTTGAAAAAATGTGGATAGTACTCTGATCCGCTTGGGAAGAGGAAACATCAGGTCATGAGCACAATCCGATCCTGACATATAGTCTCCTCGGCGAGATAGAGAGTCTGCAACTAGGTTTTGATGCCCAGGAATGTAGGTGATATCGAAATCAAACTGGGCAAAGAAGTGGGCCCAGTGTGCTTGACGTGTATTGTAGCACTCACATTGTCATAGTACTTGTAGGTTCTTATGATCTGTTCTGATGGTAAAAGGGTGTTTACCTCCCTGTAGCAAATGTCGCCACTCCAAACAGGCTGACTTCATAGCTAACAGTTCGCGCTCAATGACTGAATAGTTCTTTTGGCTGGCATTGAGGGTTTTAGAAAAATAGGAAATCGGGTGTTCCACTCCTTGGTGTTTTTGCAGTAAGACCGCCCCAATGGCAGATGAGGAGGCATCTGTCTCGACAATGAAGGGTCGGCTTTGATCCGGCTGTTGGAAAATGGGAGCAGTACAAAAGGCTTCTTTGAGATTGCGAAAGCTGTCTTCTGCTTAGTTGGACCATGAAAACGGGTTGGATGATTTCTTGAGCAAGGTGGTAATGGGTACTATCCTGTGGGAGAAGTTGGAGATGAATTTCCGATAGAAGTGTGCCAATCCTAGGAATCTTTGTACGTCCTTGATGGATTTTGGAGAAGGCCACTCTAGGATGGCAGATACCTTGCGAGGGTCCATGGCGATACCCTGATTTGATAGAATGAATCCCAGATATGGAATGGAGGTTGCAGAAAATACACATTTGTCAAGTTTGACCGAGAGATGATTGTCCCTTAATCTCTGGAAAACTTATTTGACGTGTCCTTCATGTTCTTCCGTAGTTCTTGAGTACACCAGGATGTCGTCGAGATATACTATGGTGGTCTGACACAGCAAACAGCCTGTCCATAAAGCGCTGAAATATCGAAGTGGCATTAACTAACCCAAAGGGCATCACCTGGTATTCATATAACCCATATGGAGTCCTCAAAGCTGTTTTCCACTCATCCCCCTTTTGAATCCGGAGTAGGTGATAAGCATTCCGAAGACCCAATTTGGTAAAAACCATGGCACCCTGGACGGCTTGAATGATTTCTCTAATAAGTGGCATTGGGTATCGATCCTTAATGGTCACTTTGTTCAATCCCCTGTAATCTATGCAGGGTCTCAACTCCCGTGACTCCTTTTTGGGGATGAAAAACAGGGAAGCACCAGCCGGAGATTTCGAAGGTCTGATTAGCCCATTGGCCAAGTTGTTATCCAGGTATTCCCAGAGGAAGTGTCTCTCCTTGAGCGATAGAGGAAACATCCTACAAAAAGGTACTAATGCTCCTGGAACAAGGTCTATGCAGCAATCTTCCGGTCTGTGGGGAGGCAGATCACTAGGAGATTTCTCTGCCACTACCTCAGCGTATTCCTGGAGGTGGTGAGGAAGACAGTGAATGAGTCTGGACTCGTAGATACAGGTGGTCTGGACTGTCTCGAACCTTGGCTCCGGAAGACATTCTGCCTTACAAAAAGCGGATTGAAAGCTTAGTATGTTCTTAGCCCAGTCTATGTGAGGGTTACGTCTTTTAAGCCACCCTATCCCCAGTATGATGGGGAAGTGAGCTGCTCGAAATATATCAAATGAGATCCTTGCAGAATGCTGCTGTATGCGTAGGTTCAGATCTTCAGTGGTGTGGGTGATCATGCCAGAACTCAAAGGCTCTCCATCAACTCCTTCTACCTTCTGGTCCTCTTGTTTAGCCACTCGGTTTCTACCCTTTTGTTCTGCCCACAAGGTGTCTATGAAGTTGCCGGCAGCACCACAGTCGAGCAAAGCCTGAGTTATGATTTCTGTGTTGCCCAGCATTAGGGTAACAGTAAGAACCATCAGCCTGGAATCCTCTGGTGTCTCAGAGGAAGACACCGAAAGAGTTGCATAAGGATGTGGGATGACCCCTCGGGAGTGCGTCCTAACACTTACCGAGGGCGCTCGTTTCCCGAATGTCTACGAGGGACATCTGGACAGTCACGTAGCAAATGGGTAGAGGCTCCACAGTGCATACACAAACTGCCATCTCGTCGTCTCTTACGTTCCTCCGGGGTGAGCGGGGCTCGAGCCGTACCAATCTGCATCGGTTCGTCTTTGGCTTGGCGTGAGGACGGTAAAGAGTAAGGTGGCTGAGTCTCTGGTGGAGGTATACTGTAGAACTTGGTCTTCTTTCTTTCGGAACCGTTGTTCCGATAGTCAGAAATCAATCCGAAGAGTGGCAGTGATGAGACCCAAAAAACATGTCGGACGGGCTATACGTGCTAACTCGTCCTTGAGATCCTCTCTCAACCCTCGACAAAAAATGGCATATTGACCCTGTTCCTGCCAGCCAGCTTCTGCGGCTATCTGTTTGAAGGAGATGATGTAGGTCAGTAAGTCAGAATTTCCCAGACTGATGTCCAAGAGATCCTCGGATGCAAGAAAAGTACTTTCCGTGCGCAGAAAAGTCTGCTGTAGTAGAGTCTTGAAAGCATCATAATCTTGTAAAACAGGATCAGGTTGATTGACCAGAGGGGTGGCCCAAGCCAGGGCATTACCCGTCATGTGGGTAATCATAAAGCCTACTTTGGCGTGATCCGAAGCGAAAATCTGTGGGCGGAATGAAAAGTGGAGATTGCACGAATCTAGGAACTCCTTCACTCGCTTAGATGAGCCATCAAATTCGCCTGATACCAAAGGGAGAGAGGGTAGGTCTGCAGAGGGTCGTTCTCTTTCCATCATTCGCTGTTGTAGTGCTGTGTTGGCAGCCTTGAGGTTCTGGACCCCCAGGTTAAGGCTTTGAACGGCAGCTACAAGTTCCTGTACTTGCTGGGGAGATGCCATATCTTTTTCTTGTGGCGTTGCAAACTGTCACAAACGTCGGTAATGTCCTCTTCTTCAGACGATAAAGTAGACTCTCCCCATTCCCCCAACCCTCACCTTCCACTTTCTTCTTAGGTTTTCCTTCCTTGTGTCTTGAAGGTCTCTCTTTTTTTTAATGAAGGTAAGTACGCCCTCGATAGGATACCACTGTGCCACTAAAATAGGGGCAACGGGGGAAACCCCACCGGGAGCGCCAACAAGGGGAAAAAGCCAGAGGCACAAAAACCCCTAAGAGACTTCCTTCAGATAGATGAGGCGAGGTAGGCTGGTTAAGAAGGCACAAGGGCTGGACGAAGTCACTCCAGGAGTAGGCAGTAGAGTGTAACAACAAAGTCCAGGAGGTTAGAGGAAAAGGCAAAGGCAATCCAGGAAACAGGCAAGGATCGGGGTACACAGCAGATCCAACAGGTAAGGAGGCAAGACGAAGGCAGTGCAAACAGCAGGCCAAGGTCGGGTACACAGCAGATCAAAAAGGTACGGAGGCAAGACAAAGGTAGTCCAAACAGCAGGCCAAGGTCGGGTACAAGCGGATCCAAATGTAAACAGGGAAGAAGAAAACAAAGAAGGATAAAGGGAAGAAGACGAGAAGAGAAAAGATGGGACCGAACGAGAAGAAAGAGGGAGAAAAAGGAGAAGAGAGAGAGGAGAGAAAGCAGGGAGGAGAGAGAAAGGCAGAAAATACAAGGGGCTAGCAAGAGCAAGGATACAGAACACCCAAGAAATGGGGTAGCAACGAGCAAACATGGAGAGGAAGCGAGAGCACAGTGGGAGCGGCAGCAACACAGGAAGAAACCCGGAAACGTTGCAATGCGTATGTAACCAGGAAGTGATGGAATTTATACTTCCGGCTACGTATGCGTGCAACATCTAGAACGGTGCAGCGAGAAGCCGTGCCGGGAAGCGCAATGGCGGACTATAATGCCAGCGATTCCGCGCCAGCGATTCCACACCCGCCATTCCTGCCGCGATATGACACAAGTAAAGATCTGCAAGAATTGGTCATGTCTGGTTATCACGATTCCCTGATCGAAGGCCATCCCGGAATTGCTAAGACTCTAGCCAAGGTTAAACGGAATTATTGGTGGCCAACCTAGTGTAAGGACATTGCTCGTTTTGTTCTGTCCTGTGGGATATGTGCACAGAATAAATCACAAAAACAGAAACCAGCTAGCCTCCTACAACCACTGGATATTCCACCAGCTCCCTGCCATACTCTTTCTCTTGATTTTATTACGGATTTACCTCCCTGTCAAGGTTTTAATACCATTCTGGCGGTTGTAGACCTGTTCTCTAAAATGGCACATTTCATTCCATTCAAAGGACTTCCTAACTCTACCGGTCTGGCAAAAGCATTTCTTGAACAGATTATAAAACTGCAAGGTTTCCCCTCAGTCCTAATCTCAGATCATGGAAGCCAATTTGTATCCAACTTCTGGAGGAAATGTTGTACCATGGCACAAATCGATGTTCAATTATCCACTAGCCATCACCCCCAAACGGATGGACAAACAGAAAGAACAAACCAGACATTAGAAAAGTATCTACGTTGCATGCTGCATCAAGTGGAAGAGAATTGGAAACACTTGTTATGGATAGCGGAATACGCATACAATAACTCCATACACACCAGCACGGGTCAAGGCCCGTTCTACACAATATACGGAAGAAATCCACGTACCTCTGAACTAGACTCCCCCACGACCTTGGAAATGCCAGCAGTAAAGACTCTACACACAGGCATAACCCAAGCCTTCAAAACGGCAAATGAACATTTACTGCAAGCCAACAACAGACAAAAAAAATTCTCAGACCGGCATCGAAAGAAAGCTCCCGATTACCAAGTTGGAGACGAAGTCTGGTTGGCATCAAAACATGTGCCCATAAAAGGTACCCGAACCTTTTGTCCAAGATATCTAAGACCCTATACCATCGAATCGGTGATAAATCCGGTGGCCGTCAAGTTAGCCTTACCACCAAGCATGCAAATTCATCCGGTGTTCCATGTGTCACTTGTAAATCCTGTACAACCACGAACCCAAGTCTTAACCCCACCAAAACCTGTGCTAGTTGATGGAGACCCTGAATTTGAAGTTAAAAACATACTGGATTCAAAATGTACCAGATCTAAGCTATACTATTTAGTAGACTGGAAAGGGTACGGGCCTCACGACTGAACTTGGGAAGCAAGTGAATATATTCACACACCACGTCTGATTAAGAGATTTCACCTGAATAACCCCACCAAACCCGGACAGGAAGGATACCATGAGAGGGGCCTTGGGGGGGGGGGAGTGCTGTCATGACCACTGTGAGGGAGCACAAGTTGTGCCACAAGCAGGCTCCCACCAGAACCTGGAGGGCCTTAAAACCACTGCAAAAGGGCTCCTGGAGCCAGTCCTGGCGCCTTTGGCACCGGGCTCATATGTAGGAAGGAAGGGCTGTTCAAACTAGGTCCCATTTATGTACATGGGCCTATAAATCCAAGATGGAAGCACCCACACAGTCTAGTTCTAAGAACCAAGCCATGCGGTCTAGTGTTTTGGGTGTGGCAGGCCTGGAACTACTTTCCCTGGTACTACTTTACCTGGGCTATATAAACCACACCCTGACTGCAGAACACGCTTCGAGTTATTCTGCAACCCGCATTGTGACGCTCGTCGTGTCCAGATCCTGGTCTTCAGCATCTTCCTGTAATCCTGCAAGAACAAGAACAAGATTATTCTGCCTTACCTGATAAAACACCATCCAGCACTCAGCATCTCAACTGGGCTGCAATCTGTGGAAACTGAGAGAAGAAGAAACATCACTCACCTGTGAGTACTTGCTTTTTTCTTCTAAACATTGGTTTTATTAACATTTTCATTGTATAACAAACAGGGTCAAAGCATGATCAAAGAATAGACAATCGGTACGCCCTGCAACCCCAGCCCCTCCTTCCCCCCTCCCAAAATGAAAATAAGAAGAAAAAAGAAACAAAGAGGGGAAAAAACAAAAGCACATTTCAACTAGTGCAAAATAACTGGGAGACACTTGAGTGCACATATGTAACCAAAGCTTGGAAGTGACTGTGTTCGCTGAAGTATTCCTTGACTGTTGTTCGATCACCGTTCCCCGGGCTGTGGGCATCCGCCCTCCTCCGAGCTCCTGGCCGTTCCCCTCACCCCCACCCCCCACCGGGCTTCAATGAACATCCCATCCCCAGGACTCCTGCACCCTATACCAGTTCGCTTGGAATGAGCCAGAGTCATTGTTTACCATTGCTGTCAATTTGTCCATCAAGGACATCTGCTTCACCTTCTTTAGCCAGTCCTCCTTTGAGGGGGTCTCCGGACTCTTCCATTTCTGGGCCAAGGAAACCCTCCCCGCCCTTAGCATTGTTTCCCACATTCTGGGGTATCTATATGTGTCCGTGTCTTCTGGGGGGAGACCCAGCAGCACCGTCAGGGGGTTTTGGGGGAGCAGTTCCCCTGAGACTTCCGTGATCCAACCCCTTACCCTCTCCCAGTATGCCTGTACCTTCGGGCAATGCCACCACATGTGGCCCCTCGATCCGACCTGACCGCAACCCCTAGGGCATTCGGGGGACACTCCTGAAAACATTTTTGACAGCCTCACCGGGTCTCTGTGCCACCCCTGTAAAATTTTAAAGTTATGCTCCATATCTGCCGTGAACAAGTTTCCGTGGAATGCAATTTTAAATATCCTCGAGCAGGCGTACTCTGAGATCACCTCCCCTGCCAGATCATTCCAGAATGGACGGAACCCCCTCCTCTCTGCCAAATTAATGGTGTTAAGAAACTTGTATATCTCAGACACTGCCCCCTTCCTTGAGGTTGCTGAATCAAGAAATTTCTCAAAAGGGGTCAGCTGCCTTTTTAAGTTCTGAGCCCATGACTGATCACAGAGGATACCTTTCAGGCGGAGATATTCAAATATGGAAAGAGACCCCTGTCCCAGAGCGCCTCTTAACTCCTCATATGATAGGAATTCCCCTTCTGTAAATAGTTGGCCCGCCCATTCCATTCCCAAGTCGGACCAGGTCTGAGCCTTTTGGAACCCCCTGCTCCCCAGTTTGAGGGGGTGGCCCCAGAGTGAGGACATCGGGGACAGCCATGATGTCAAATGTGCAGTCTGGGGCCCTCTTTCCAGATTGCCCAGAGGACCGCCAATGTAGGGTGGGATTTAAATCTACTCGGGATCGACCTATGTGGGGCCCACAGGAGGTCTCGAACTTTCATGGGGTGAGCATCCATGTCTTCCAGGTAAGACCAGTAAGTTCCCATCCCCTCTTTCATGTGCTCCAGTAGGACGCGCAATTAGGCTGCACGAAAGTACAATTGGAAGTCTGGGAACCCGAACCCTCCCTCCTCTCTCGGTAAGGTCAGGACCGCCTTCGCGGTCCTCGGGGTCTTGCCCTGCCATACAAACTCTCTCACCGCATTCTGTAACGTCCTAAATGTGTGGTCTGGGATGGTAGTAGGGAGAGCAGTAAAGAGATAAAGTAAGCACGGTAGTATGTTCATTTTTACCGCCGTCATGCGGCCGTACCAGGACAGGACCATTAAGCCCCATCTCCTGAGGTCAGCGGAGATTCCCGCCATAACAGGATCATAATTGGCGGGGGTGAGGTTGGATAGGTCCCTGGTAAGGAGGACGCCCAGTTATCGGATAGAGGCGTTCCCTTCTGTTATTCCATTGAGTCTGTCCAAATTGTCCAGAGCCGGGTCACGTACCCTCATGGGGAGTAGAACTGATTTGGAAGTGTTGATCTTCAATCCCGAGAAGCGCCCGAAAGCGGATATCAGAGACAGGAGAGGGGGGAGCGAGGAGCTCGGGTCCACCAGATAGGCCAGAATATCGTCCGCAAACAGGGACAGTTTGAATTCTACTTCTCCTCTCCTAATCCCCCAGATGTCCGAGTGTGTTCTTAATGCTAGGGCCAGGGGCTCCATTGTTAGGACGTATATCAGGGGAGAAAGCGGGCATCCCTGTCTCGTTCCCCAGGAGAGGGAGAATGATTCCGACAGCCTGCCATTCACTTGGACTCTTGCCCGCGGGGCTCTGTACAGTGCTGCCACCCATTCCCTGATGTGTACCCCAAAAGCCCATTTTCTGGAGGAGGAGTTTCATGTATCTCCACTCAACCCTGTCGAATGCCTTTTCCGAGTCCAGAGAGAGGACACTCGCGTCGAGATCCGATCCCTGGGCATAGTGGAATTGATCTATGGTTTTGTGGATATTATCCGAGCCCTGTCTGCCTCTTATGAATCCTACCTGGTCTCCATGGACCAGTTTTGGTAGTATCTCCTCCATCCGCCTCCCAATTACCTTGGCTAGGATCTTGACATCGATATTTAGTAGGGATATTGGCCGGTAGGAGGAGCACTCCGTGGGGTCCTTGTCTTCCTTGGGTAATACTACGATTATGGCGTCCATCATAAAGTCCGGAAGAGTTCCTCCCTCTAGGACTGCATTGAACACCTTTACTAAATGTGGGGCCAGGGTCGAGCGAAACCTTTTGTAAAAGTATACTGAGAAGCCATCCTCACCCAGGGAAGTGCCCGCCCTCATCCCACTAATCACCAGTTCGACTTCGTCTTCCTGCACTGGACCCTCCAACCTGTCAGTCATTTCCCTAGTCAGGACCGGGACTTGTATGGAATTGAAAAACCTTTCTATCTCGGTCTCGCCCCCAGTATATTCAGATGAGTATAATTGTTCATAGTATCGGCGGAAGGCCTCTCTTTTATGGGATGCTTCATGTTGTATTGACCCCACATCGTTCTTCACGGCTTTCACCATTCTACTTCTTTGCACCTCCCTCAGTTTCCAGGCTAGGATCTTATCTGCCCTGTCCCCCTTTTCATAGTATTTCTGCTTAACCAGCTGGAGACTCCTTTCTGTTTTGTGGAGGAGGAGGTCCTTCAACTGGAGCCTGTAGTCGTCCAGGGTGATTACCTGTTCGCGGTCTAAGGGCACCGTTGGGGAGCCCTCTGGCTGGAGATGGGCTATTTTTCCCCTCAGGGACCTTTCTTGGGCATCCCTCACTCTTTTATTCTGGGCTCCCTTCTTAATGAGAACCCCCCTTAGGGTTGCCTTGAAAGCATCCCATAGGGTGTGCGGGCCAACCTCCCCGTTGTCATTGATCTCAAAGAAGTATGTTATGGCGTCTAGCACCTCCTGCGCGTGGACCTCGTCTTTCAGCAAGGAGTCGTTGCATTTCCATCTACCCCTGCGGTCGACGGACCATCCCCTTGCTATGGTGACTCGTACCAGATCGTGGTCCGACCAGGGGACAGGGTCCACCCTATGGCCAGTGACAAATGGACGTAGGGTCTCATCCACTAGGATGTAGTCTATTCTGGAAAAGAAAGTGTGGATGGCTGAATAGAATGTGAAGAGGGGGGTGCCCGACCCGGGGGTGGGGATCGTGTCCACCAGGCCTAGTTCTGAGTTGACTCTCTGGAAATTTCTTGCCATGATCTCGTCTGCCACCCTGGAAATCTGGGGGCCCACCCGTTTCCTATCTCTGGACGGGTCTAGAACCATATTGAAATCCCCACCTTCCACCATCGGACCCTGGACGAAGAGCTTAAGTTTATCCCTCACCTCTTCCCAGAATTGAGTTTGACCTTCATTCGGCCCGTATACTACCGTTAGGGTTAGTGGTGCACCCTGCAGGGACCCCCGAACCAACAAGTAACGGCCTTCTGCATCTTTCAATATGGCCTCTTTCTCGAAACCCACATTCCTTGATATTAACATGGCCACTCCTCTTTTCTTGCCCTTATGGGATGCACAGAAGACCTCACCAATTCCACCACCCCGCATTTTGGGCTCCTTCCCCCGGGCCCAGTGAGTCTCTTGCACGAAAAGAAGGTCAAGGTTAGCCCTTCTAAATTCCCTGCAAACCAGGGACCTCTTTGTAGGAGTGTTCAGACCCCGGACGTTTAGGGAGCCCACTCCCAGGGACGGTAGACTGTCAGCCATTATGATAATGGTAGATCCACTGATTTTTTACTTCACATTGTGAGATTCGGTGGGTTTCGGTGGGTTTCCCCAGTCCTCAGTCCTCAGAGTCGTTCCGCTCTACCTCCTTCACTGGCGACGGAGTATTCATTTTCTTATATTTCCTCGCGCCCGCTTTTCTTCTCCTGTCTTTCGATGGGCCTGGGCCCCCCGGAGTATCCCTCTCCGGCCCTGACGGGCCCCTCCGGGGATTCGAGACCACTACGTAGTCCTGGATGGGTCCTCGTATGTCGTCTTCCGTGAACAGAGTTGACTGCTGGCCCATATACTCGAAAGTCAGGGAGAATGGATAGCCCCACCGATAGCGGACCCCCTTTTCCTTAAGCAGCAGAGTTAGGGGGCGACACATCCTGCGTTTGGCCAGAGTGTAGGCGGAGAGATCTTGGTAGATTGCGATCTGGGCATTGTTGTAAGTGATCTCCCGCGCCTTCCTGGCTTCCGCCAACACCTTTGTTTTTTCCGAATAGTAGTGAAACCGGACCAGAATAGATCGGGGGCCCCCCGCCCTACCTCCGGCCCTATGCACCCTATCAAATGTGAGCTCCGTAGTCATTTATTCAGCGAATAGGAGGGTGATGATGTCTCTCACCGTTCGGATAATATCTCTCTCCGTTTTCCCTTCTACTTCGGGTACCCCAAAAATTCTGAGGTTGTTCCTCCTTTCTCTGTTTTCAAAGTCGTCCATCTGCCTGGACCTCTCCTCATCCCTTTTCTCCAGGGCCGCTACCCTCAGCCCTACATCCAACTCTAGGGACGCTGATGATGTTTGATTGGTCTCCACCTGCAACTGTCTATTCTTGACCTTGTCCACCCTTTGATAAATTTTCTCAAATTTCTGGGCAATGTCAGACCGCATGTCCCTGATTTCCTGTAATATTGAGGCAAAACCTCTTTCCATGGCCGTCGTGGAGGGTACCGGGGCCTCCGACTGGGCCATCCATTAGTGGGGCTTGGGATCTCTTGCCGCTCGCCATCTCCTGAAAGCGAAATTCCTGTAAGGTTTTCTGCCAGTTCATCTGCCCACCCCCTTCTGGATCAGCCAGTGGTTTCCTTCCTGGGGCTCTCAGTGGGGGGCCGTGAAAAATTGGGGGGGCCCGGAACAGGGCACACCCCCACCTAGCTGTAATATGCCGTTGCAGGGGGGTCTTTATTGGGCGGGCACACGCCCCACCGTCCAAGTGGGGGCCTCTCACCCGGACCAGGGTCGCCGCGGCCTGCTTAAGTTGTCACTGGTCTGTCCAGTTGTATCTATGTGGGCAACTGGGACCATGGTCCCTGCCCCCCAATCCTCCGCTCTCTGATCTCCAGGGGGGGGACCAAGGCCACCTCCGGGAGCGCACACGCCCCACCAACGCCCGGCGGGGGCCTCGCACCCGGAGTCCGCACAGGACTGTTGATGCTTTCCTCGTGGGGAGGGGGAGCGGCACGGGCCCGACTCGTTTTCCCCACCCGTAACCCTCCGCCTCCGTGACGGACAAAGTCTGGCTCCTTGCCTGGCCTGGGCCCCCCTTGCCGTGATGCAGGTCCTACTGCCTTGTTGGGGGCCCCCTGCCTGGCGATCCTCAAAGTGTCTCGGGACTAGCTCTGAGGTGCGCTGGGTTTCTGCTCCTCTATGTATTTTCTCCGCCCGCCGGGCTAGGCCCGCGGCCCGCTGCTCCGCGGAGGCTCAGGGGAGGGGCGAGGATCCGTTCCACAGTCTCGGGGCCGACCGTGCAGCAGGATCGGGGATCAATCGGGTGAGGCATCCGCAGGACTCCTCTCCACTCTCCCGTGCCGCGGCTGCTGAAGCCCTGCACGGGTACGTCCCGGGCCGACGTCACAGGTCCCGTTCTCGGGCTTCCCGGGGACCTCGAGCATTGCTTTTTTGCTCACTAGGTGCCCGGGGGTGTCGCCACACAGCGCCGTCATGCTGGGTCCACCTGGTGGGGTTCGGGGGGGCTCAATCCCCTTGTTCTGCCCGGCTTCAGCAGGAGCAGTACGATCAGGCAGCCATTGCCTGCGCGCCCCCTGGTGGCCTCCTCGAGTACTTGCTTAAGGACTTCGGGCGAACCACTACCACAGCTGCTGTTCAAACATTGCGACCTGCAATAACGAGAAAGGGAAAAACAATATTAGAACGCGCGCTTCCAAAACATTGAATTCCATCAGTCTTATCTGAATTCCATCGCGCTACGCCACGTTTCCATCTGGAGCACCACAGCAACATCTGCAAAGGAAAAGAGACATATTCAGGTTCGCTTTCAATATTAAAGAACCGCACAGCGCTGTACTTACCTTAACGGATTACGGGGGCCTGTTTTTCATCGCGCTCTCATCCACTCGCAGCACCACAGCGGCCTGTGAGGAGAAGAAGAAGAAAACACAGGTTAGCTTTAAAAGACAATAAATGCGCTGCGCTTCGCACTTTCTCTTACCTAGAAAACATGCCTCTCCATCCGGCACGCCAGCATCAAGAACTTCGCACCTGAAAAGAAGGAGATAAAGACATTAACAAATTCCGACCATGAACAGAACAAAGACTTACAATTAACAAACCTACCAGCAGATTTGGGGTCACAGCAGGCCTGGGCCCAAGGAAGGCATACTGCACCTGTGAAGCAACTCGGGCAGCTCGCCAACAAACATCAAGCGCCCTGCAGAAGAAACGCAGGACGGATAGTTCACCCTACAAATAACTAAGGTGAGAAAAGAACCCAGTGGGAAGGGAATCAGTCAGAGTTAGGTGGGAGATTCACCCATTAGAGACAGTTATCACAAATCCTCCCTTCTGTAATTACAGATTCATTATTCAGCACTGGGCAACTACGCATCTAGGGTTCCAGATCTCAGAGCCTTCCAGATGCCCCTGGGGATATCAGGTGAGCGTAACAGTACCCCCTCCATTGGCAGGTGTCCTGCTGATATTGCTGATCTGTGTACTCCTATTGTGCGGAACGCTTTTCCGTCTTGCTCCTTTTGCACCAGCTAACCCACTTGGCCCAAGCCGCGTCGTAGCTCCTTCTGGTGGATGGAGCCCAGGATTCAGCGATAAGCTCTTCAGCCTGCACCGAAATGCCTGGCAATGCCCAATGTCTCCTGATATCCTCCACGCGATGAGCGGGAGTGTTCCTCTCACTCTCAGAGGATGAAATGACCCAACTGGGTCAGTGAGCAGTTGCTCTCTTCCCGGCAGCACTCTCGGTGGGTCTACCGCTAGTTCCATTAGCGTCGAAAACCACACTTGTGATTTCCACAGTGGTGCTACTAACAGCAGTTCTGTTCTCTCCCTCCGACGTTTCGCTAGAGCTCTGCTCAGCATCATGAATGGGGAAAAGCGTAGTGTGGGCCTCCGCTCCATTCTTGTAGGAATACATCAGTTCCTGGATCACCTGGGTCTAGTTTCCAGCTGAAGTAATCGGCTGTCTGTGTGTTCATCCGGGATGCAAAGAGGTCTATGTGAAGCGGACCCCACTTCCAATTCATCCTCTGAAATACTGTCGGATCCAGCTTCCAATCGCTGGAGTCCGTGAGGTATCGAGAATTCCGATCCGCCAATCAGTTCAGCGCTTCGGGCAGGTATTCCGCCGTCACTGACGTCTCTTACTGAAGGCAAAAGTGCCAAAAATCCTTCGCTAGCTCTGCTAACATCCTGGACTTGGTGCCTCCCAGGTGGTTTATATATCGGACTGCTGAGATGTTGTCCATCTTCAGCAGTACGCAGGATTTCATCTTCCCCTTCGTGAAGGCCTTGATCGTGAAGGATCCTGCTTATTAATAAGGATAAGGATCCTGCAGTTTATTCAGATAAACTGCCTAGAGCTGCTGCTCTAGGCAGTTTATGTGAAGACAAAGCTCTTCTTCGCTCCATTTCCCTTCTGTCTGCAGGTTCCTGCATCGGGCTCCCCAGCCCAATCGGCTTGCGTCGGATTCTATGATCAGGTCTGGTCAGTCTCCAAAAATGGCTTGCCCATTCCAGGTGTCCATATCCTTCAACCACCATTCCAGTTCGCTTACCGACTCTTGATCCAAAGGTACTAATTGATGATACCTCAAGCCCTGCTGCAAGTGTCTTATCTTTAGTTTCTGCAGCGCTCGATAGTGTAAGGGCCCGGGAAATATGGCTTGAATGGAGGCTGCCAGCAGCCCAACTATTCTTGCTAACATCCTGAGCGACACCACTTGCTTATCTCTCTTTTGATGTTTCACATCTTCCAAGCTGGAAGCTCTAGAGTGGCTCTCTTGGTGTCTAGGATAAATCCCAGGAAGTCTAGTCTCTGTGCCGGTGTGGTATCCGACTTCTCCACATTGACTAGAAATCCTAAGGATAGTAGCAGGCTCTATACCCATTTCGTCTGGTACACCAGTGCCTCTCAGTCCTCGGCCAGTAGCAGGAGATCGTCTAGGTATATGATCAACCTGATGCCCTTCTCTTGTATTGCTGCGACCACTGGCTTCATCAGTTTGGTAAAAGCCCATGGAGCTGATGCAAGCCCGAAAGGCATGGTCTTCAATTGCCAGAACCGTCCTCTCCAGCGAAAAGCTAGGAAGCTCCTGAATTCCTCTAATACTGGGACCGTCAGGTAGGCGTCCTTCAGGGAGTCTTGGAGCTGGTGGATGCCCTCCATCTTGAAATGCTGGTAAACTACCCATCTGTTAAGTTCCTTCAGGTTTATTACTGGCCTCTCTTTCTCTTTCCTGTGTACTAGGAACATGTTGCTCACGAAACTGGGCGTCCTCAAGCATCTCTCTCTGGCGTTTTTCTGGGCGAGCTGCAATAGCTTCTGATCTAGAAGGCGCTGCTCGGTGCGCACTAATTGCTGGTGGTGTTGCGCTCTTGGATGGGCGGATGCAGACCCAATACGGTTTGCAATACCCAAGCATCGCTGGAAAGCATGTGCCAGTTTCTCCAGAACATACCAGTTCTCCCCCCAACTGGAGGATAATGTGCCACTCTCACCTTGTGTGAATCCTTGTCCACGGCCGGTTCCTCTCCCTCTACGTCCCCTCGGGAAGCGTCCTCTAGCCGGGAAGAAGGAATCTTGCTGCCTGTTCTCCCAGTATTGGGCTCTGAGATCCGGGGGTCGTCTTCCTCCTTGGTTTCGACGAGCCGCGTGACCCCTGTAGGGGCCGGTCCCAGTAAAAACTCGGTTAGGGAATTTATTTCAAATCGAAGCTTGAGCCGTCTCTAGAGATGTATAGGTGCCGATGAATCGGCCCATCTCTTTCCCAAATGTTTCTCCGAATAGGAGCCCTTGTGCTGCTTCTCCCGCTTCGTATGATGCGAGGTCACTGAGTCTGGGATCAATCTTTAGCAATAAGCCTCTCCTCCATTCCGAGGCGTTAGCGCAGCTGTCATTGCCTAGTAAACACACAGCTCTCTGTGCTCAGCCTGCCAGACCCTCGGGGTCTACTTCTTCCCCTGTATCTCTGGCTCTCGCGGCCAGGTCCATGATCTTTGCCAGTTGGCCTGCAAGGTCCAGTACCTTTTCTTGGCAACTCTTCCAAGAACTGTCGATGCCCTTACGAGGGTCCTTGATGTTCTTAGATACGAAAGTAAGCATCTTGGGATCCAGCTGTGGAGTTTCGGCTACTTTACACGGGAGGTCTGGTCTTGGGCATTCTGCACGCAGGTGCTGTCGAACCTCTTTTCTGTCAAGCGCTTTCCTTAGTCTCATGGTCATGTATTGCGCAACTCTTGGTGATGGATGCCAGTCTGATGACCTTGGGTTCCTGATACTGTCCGGGTCGAACATATCCTCTTCCACCTCTTTGAGGTGTTTCTCCTTGCGGGCTCTTTTGCCTCTGCTGGGCTTGACCTCTTCCTCCTCCACTATCTCCTCTTCGTCCTGGGAGGGTAGGTCACCTTCCGCTGGCTCCTCTTCCGAGCCTGGGTCATCCTCCCTATCAACTTTTTCCCCGGGAGTGGGGATTGTGAGGTCTGGCACCGTCTGTCGCCGCAAATATACTTCTCCGAGCTTTGCAAAGGCGTCGACTACCTCCGAGGCCTTTGGTTTTGCCCCATCCGAAGGGCCCTGGGGGGTCACAAGAGGCTTTCCTCTTACAGGCCTGGGTACTCCCCATAGTCCCTGCTGTAGAGGGCTCTGTGGGCGTGCGATCTGCTATGCCAGTGCTATCCTTTGTCTGGTGTAGGATTGCTTCCAAGGTTTCCAGCCTTTCCTGTAGGGGTTTTACCCCTAGTGCCACGGCCTCCACTAGTGAGTTACCCAGCACCTCCTTGAAGTTGGCAGCTAAGTCCAAAGACTCCTCCGCTTCACCCATTTGAATTCTGACATTCTGGGAGGCTGCTGTGTGCCTGAAGTACCTGAGACAGGTGTCTGAGCACACCCACCTCACTTGCTGGCATGTATATATTTCTTCTCAGTAACTCTATCTGTGTTACTCTCATACTTATTATTATTTTCTTTTTTTTTCACTTCTTTGTGGCTGCACCGGATGTATAATGTTCTAAACGCCAGGGATGGTGATTTTGCTTCAATAGGACCTTGGTGGGCCAAATTCTTCGAGCTTCTGTGCTTGTGGGTATCTCTGAAGCTTGTCTGCTCCGAGCGTGTGTCGAGCGTGTGCCTTGTGGAGCTTCTCCGCTCCTCGCTCGTGCTACGCTGCTGCGGGTGTTAGTGTGCGCATGATCAGAATTATATTTCCTCCGACTAAGGTTAGAATGTGTTGTGGCACCGTTCACCGCCGTGCCCAGGTCCGCTACATTCTGCTCCGCAAAGAGAATGCAACGCAGGCGCTCTGGAGCTCTGGCCCCGTCTCCCCAAAGGAGGGGGTTGGAGCGGCTCGGCGGACTCCTGCTCCTAATGAAGCTCAGCGGACCCTGCAGACGCGGTGAGCACACTCCCGATGTGCCGGTGATGCAGCACAGGGCGAAAGCGTTGCGGGCCCTACTTAAATTAATTAATAAATACTGCGCAATAAACCGTTAGGTCGCGCGGGCAAATTACGCGTGCAGTCTACAACTTTACGAGGTATTACTTATTACTTATCATGTTACTACGCGCTTCATGTGTATTATCCTAATATAGCTATAAATGTCCACATAATGTCTGTATTCCCATTATCTATAACTCCTAAACATGCTGTAAAGGGAGCTGAGTAGAAAAGGTACTTATCTGCATGAAGAGCAGTAAAAGAAGAGGAGGAGCTCAGGGACAGGATGTGGTCATAGCTGAGCAAGGATGGAGATGGACTACAGAAACTATGGGGATTGTAGTTCAGAAAGGAAAAAGTCACATTGGGACATTTTTTACAGTATTTTTTATTGGATTGTTGAAACTGCTGAGGAGTAGTAATAAAAGAAGTTGAAACATAATGCTCACCTCCAGTCTTGTCATAGAATAAGGTGTGTTTATTTTTATTTTCTCGTGATCAGCACTGTCATTTTCTCATTGTGTATAGTAAACCTAGTCTCTGCAAGTACCCGAGGTCATTTCTAGTATGACTCACTGTGGAAAGTGGTTGTCTAGGCATCAGTGACAAAGAAGTGGACGTCCACACTGGCTGGAGCCTTGGAAGGGTTGCTATTTTGTGACCACAGGAGTACCACCAAACTGGCGAGGTCCAAAAAGGCCAGAGGGCTCCCTCAGCTCAAGGCCAGAGGAGCTTCTGTCTTTTCCTGCCATTGGTTTGGGGTACTTTTCTTGCCATTAGTCCATATATATGATTATATCTTCATGCTCTGTCTCTAGCAAAGTATATACCTTATTTACAATGAACCCATTTACTGTTTTTATATAACTGATAAAGTATGTTAAGCTGTGTATGACATCATCACTTCGTGCAATAATTATTTCGCTTGAAACACCGGGAACTGCTGTATTGATGTTTCGTCCCATAAAGACTGAGGAAAACCTTCATGATTACATGTTTCTTTATCGCAAAAATGAATTGCTTAGAAGCACACTGTTAAGTATGAAGCTTATTCTCTCATATTTACTTTATTTCGGTTATTTAACCATAAAAGTACATAAAAAAAGATGTGCAGAGAATAAAACCATTAAAACAATCTCTGAATCCTTAAAAGTGCACAAAACAATGAAGAAAAGCCAGCTGGACAAGGGCGCTTGGGGTGTTAGGCACCTCCGGAGGACAGAGTCTGCAAACGTTTTGTCACCTAAGGTCTATAGCTGGCGGAATTAATGTAGCCAACCTTGCACCCAATCTATCATGACCGGGTGAGGAGCCATAATGGGTGGGGGTGGGGTGGGTTAACCAACCAACTGAGCTGTGTGCACCAGACTTCCAGGGTTGCTCTGCTTCCGTTATGGTCTTTTGGCACTCTGCAGTCCCTAGTAGCTGACTGCCCCGCCTCCCACCTCCCTCTTGAACAGTAATTCCACGGCACACCTGTGCTATCCAGCGACAGCTAGAGGCCTCAGGAAGATGGAAAACACATATGCTTTGGAGAGGGTCGCCCCTCCCCCATTTCGCCTTTTCCATTTTCGGAAACCTCCCTGGGACCCAAACCCGAGTCACAGCCGGCGGAACACAGGAGGAAAATCCTCTCACTTAAGTGTAAGCTTATAAAAGGGCCATTGTGCACACTCAACCTGGCTATAACACCCAGTAAGAGTAAGACGCACCCACAAAGCCCACCTCGCATGATTACAGGTGAAGCATACAAACTGATTAATGAAATTAGCAACTTCCTGAGCAGCGCACTAGACACTGGGGGAAAACCTATGCTCCCTTCTTCACCTTCACCACCCCACCTTCCCCACCCCCGTGTTCTAGTAGTAATGAAGCAGGGTTTTATGAGTGGATGGCACCTGTTGGTGAGAAGGACGGGAATAGTGGGCTGCTTGGCCCAGGCACTGCTGTCGATAGCGCTATTGGTGAAGGACCCTTGCTGGATCTGCCTGCCAAAGGAAGGATGGGCAGGGGTAAGTCAGTCACAGTAGGTTCTGACCAAATGGCTTTGATCATTGCATCCTCAGCTGTGATGCCCCAGCTACCATCCCTATCCCCATCTCCATCGCAGTGCTAGATCCCGGAGAGACTCACGGCACATTGTGCCCCCCAGTGTCTGACATCGGTAGCCCTGAAGGTGGTGTAATCTCTAAGCCCGCTGCCCTCTATCAACAGGGCACTACAGATGACAGTCCACATAGACCTGTACTTCTACCTGGGATTTTAGGAGGGGAGCTGCCTGCCCAGGTAATCATAAAAGTCCCTTCTCCTACAGTCTATAATGTAGTCCCAGAATCCATGGAGCTATTGGGACCTGTGATTGTGGCCGAGGTTGTGGCGATGGCAGGATGTGCTGATGGTAACGTAGATAGGCTTTGGGGTGAGAACCAGGCGGACTTGATGGATTTAAGCACAGTAACAAGCCACCCTTTGCCTTCCGCCGGTCAAACAATTTTCTTCTTGTACCTCCCCTTCCAAGGACCCAGACGGGGCCCATGGCTGCAGCTGCAAGCAAATCCTGGCCGAGCTTGCAGTTATAAAAGGACTCGTATTACCGCTGATTTAATCGGGAGGAATAAGGGACAGGGGAAGAACGGGAGGCGCAATCCCTGGCACTGGAACACCTTCAGATGCAGGTCTCTGAAATCCCAACGTGGAACCTGAAATATGGTCTAGCATGGATCCCCCCCTGCAATACTGACAACAAAACTGGCCCTCATTCTCTCGCGAACAGATGTGCTTTCTAGGGCATCACTGACTGCGAGCCACACGTAATAACTCCATAACCAAAGAACCCGAGGGAGCAACTGGTGAGGCAGCCGGATCCAAAGGAAATCAACGAGCCTCCAAAGTCGAATGTACAACAAGTGCTCAAGTCCCATAGGGCACGAACCAGAGTAAGAAGCTCCTTGTTTGGGACACCGGGCCGGTCCCTCTAACAACAACAGCAATACTGGGAGGCAAGGGAGGGCCACCATATTCCTGCAGTGGGTACCTAATGTGCACCCTAACAAGTGAGGGATGCACCTTTGAATAAATGCATACACTGGCTCCATACGAGAGGTTGCTCATTTGTAACACGAGAGGCCATAATGAGCTGTCATCAATGTTCCCTAATAAGCTGGGCGCATGTGCGCTTGCCCAGCTTCCTTCTGGGTGCCGCTCAGAAGGTTTTTAGCAGCGCACACAAACAATTCTCACTGATTCAAAAAGATTTAATAAGGCACAAGCCACAGCAATTACTTGAAATTTTCTTTCTCTTAAAATAAGCAACTAATCTTGATAGTCTGCTAATTTGCATTATACTACTATGCACCTAAAATCCCTAACAGAAAAATACAACACAAGAGGTTAAAAACTAATATGAAAAACAGGGTCTATGAACAGAAGAAACTAACCAAGATATGCCTGCACACATTAACCAAAAATGTAAAATGTTCCCTCCCCACATACGACTCCTAAACCTGACTACCACACTTTTGCTGTATGACTAACTTCTGCCCCTGAGTACATTAAGATACTAACGGACAACCTTGCCTCTTACTCTCTTGGCTCTACGTACGGTTAGCAGACGTGTACCTACATCCACTTGTTTTATGTTTGTTGTAGCATGAATAACGTACACGCGGCAGAATTTCTGTTACTCATTGTGCCTTACCAATAGCGTCACCCACACTATATATACGAAAAACAAGCGCAAATATCGAATACTGACTGTAATTAAGCAGGCTACTTGGATGTATAACCAAATCCCATACTTCCTCTTCTTTGTACATATGTCATGCAAGTGCTTTGAAGTGCCCCCCTTGTAAGTTAACGCGCTATAAAACTCAAATATTAATTCGCCCTCTAAAGATTTTGAAAAGACAAATGTGATGCTCAGCATCTCCTACTTTAGCATTACTAACATTACCCTACAAGTAGAGAGCAACATTTCAATATCATTTACTTAGCCTACAAGAGATAATGGGCATGAACTATGCCTGGGATTACTCGTCCATAGCATCAGGGCACTGGATATTCAGGCAGGAAAATGCTTTTCACATAATCTGCATCTTTTCCAAGTGTTCAGAGATCCTTTTGGCATATACCTTCACACATTATATGGTAACTTGCTTCTATACAAAAACAGTTTCACTGAGCCCTTGTGTAATCCTACACAATGATATAGGGGTGGGATATGTTGCAAACAATCTTGTAAGCACTGCAAAAGAATTGTTTACATGCAGAGTCATGACTTTCTTAAAATGCACATCATATGTTAAGGCATTTAAATATGCCTTGCTTGCAAAGTATTGTGGGTCTGCAAATATCCCAGTGAGTGTCTACTGCTACAATCCCTCACTTTTTACAGTGCTCTATGAACTAGTATTGGAGGCAAGCACAGGGGCCGGGGTAGGGTATGGGTGGTAGCATCACTCCTTGCAGTGATGAACAAAGCAGCACATTTCAAAGACCAAGTCCAACGTTTCGGCAGTACACTGAAGAAAATTCCTATTGAGATCGGACAGTAATATTCTTAGAGTTCCTTCCTTCCTATGCCACTGCTCTACTGGTCAAAAATATCAGCGGAGCATTGTGGGTAACAATGAGCAACGATATGTTCATTTTTCATTGTTTTTGTTAGGCACATAATCCTTTTTTAGAGAGTAAACATGCATGGTGCATATGTCTCTAAGGCTGGTGTTATCACTACCCACAGGAGAACATAATGTGGATAGTAAGCAGAGGCACAGGGATTTTGGATCATCATATTTTAAGGTACAGTTATTCTGATGGAATTATCATTCTTATACAAAATGATTAGAAGCATGTTCTCCTGGCCCTTGAATGACTTCATTAAAGTGGCCCCTGAACTCCTTTCAGCATGTTTTTGACACATTGCTTTTAATTGCAATTAATATTAATCCATCTGCAAATGTATTCTGTCTGAGTTTCTTGACAGCCACATCAGTTATGACAAGAGATATTTGTGTTTTGTAATACAAATGAGTGATTTTCCAGTGGCATAAAACATACAGGGCCTCATTAAGACTTGGGGCGGTATCCGGGTGTAAATCTGCCAGAATACCGCCAAAAACAAATTACTGTTACCGCCACTTGTCCCAGAGGAATTTCCGCCAGATTACAACTGGTGGTGGCGGTGTAATTCCCCATTCATATTGAGTCCATATTGAGTCTATTGGACTAAATGTGGATTTTTTGGTGGAATTAGTGTAGCAGAAATTCGATGATTTCGGCGTGGGGTTGCAGGATTTACCTTCAGGATTTTTGTTGAGGCAAATCCACCACTCCAGGCCCAAAATCGCAAATTGGTGTAATGATAAAGTTGGCGGTAATGGAGTTACCGCCAATGTTACCACTTACCGCCAAACTCGTAATGAGGCCGCCATTTTAATTTGTGCAGAAGTATGTTTGCAAGGTACTGTGGCAGAAATGTTTAGCCTATGTGTTTTGAAAAAGTGTTGTGAGATATTTAAAGAATTGCAGTGGCTGGGAAGAGGAAATTCCTCTCCAAACTCTTTTACGACGGCAGCTCACAAAGTGGCTTACCTCATTAGTCGGTTGCACACATGGAAAATAATGTGCGCACAACAGCCAAATGGTTCTGCACATAGAGAAAAATAATTAGAGGGAACATTGGCTGTCATAGAGTGCCCCATGAGGGTGATCCCCTTAGTGACACTGTGAAATCGGAATTCAAGGACTGGGGAATGGCAAAAGGGGTATTGAAGAGCAGTGTGGACTTCATTCGCAATAAACTTTCCGTCAGCTCTATACCTGCCTATTATAATAATCTTATCCCGGGAAGAAACCTCCACAACGCTGTTCTCTCGGGTGCCAGTTTAATCCCATGGGCTATTAACTTGCCAAATAATTTGAGTGTTTCTCACTGTTTGAGCCTCTTTTGAAGAGGGGGCCTTGTGTTTCCCTGAAATCAGGGGTGTTGCTAGCTCTGGAAATGATCGGGGGCTAGGCTAATGTGGGGTCTATCGGGACTCGGGGCTAGCTAGTCTTTTGGATGTAGCCCCTCAGCTTCTATCTGGGGCTATAGCCCCCTCAGATACCTCCTATCAACGCCTCTGCCTGAAATGATGTTTCTAGTCCTGTATTATATTAGGATGTACTTTGATGGCCAAAGGCTGAATACATTAAAAAAAGAAAAAAAGAATACAATTGGCATATCTTTTACAATACAAATTTAGTCATTAAAATAACATTCAACTTACATCAATTAATAGGAATATTAAATTACATTTATAGTGAATTCTTTTCTTAAATACAAAAATGATTACATTATTAGCTATGGCTAAAAAGAGTACCGTAAAAACGCCATCATCTACAGCCGTTGACATCCTCAGCACAATGTTAGTAACTAATAGCTGCTAGTCTTTCTCTCCTCCTCCTAGCCATGTCCAGATAATCAGAGACAGCAAAGATGATA
Source organism: Ambystoma mexicanum (assembly GCF_040938575.1). Classification (NCBI taxonomy): domain Eukaryota; kingdom Metazoa; phylum Chordata; class Amphibia; order Caudata; family Ambystomatidae; genus Ambystoma; species Ambystoma mexicanum. Next base: position 216,497,440 of record NC_090921.1, on the reverse strand, counting down.
TCACTTTTTTTTACCCTTCCAAAAGGTAAGGAATAATAGGCAATGCTTCAAATTTCTTTGTCTAATGTCTCTGGACTGTGGACATAGGAAGAGAAAGTCTTGCGTTGCTTACGCTTTGCCGGGACAGAAAGGACATGTATCTACCAGTTTCGTGTTCCACCTGGCTTTGGTTTTGGCTAAAGGTAATATACATCTAAGTGCAATTTTTAAAACCAAAGCTCTCATCGGCGGGGTCTCAACGAGACACAGGTAATCCTCTATCGCATGGGTTTCTTTTTGAGACTGATATACATAGCCCAGGCACAGATCCAAACGTTTGGTCACGTATTGGCCTGTTGGGAAGTCCCTACGTGCATCGATAATAATGTGTCTGGTATTGCCATTGATACTCTCTGGTAAATTCCAGAGGTGTTCTAGTTTAAGCAAGTGGAAATACTTTTGCATGTGTCTAAACCATTTAAGGGAGAGAGCATTCTGATAAGGAATGATATATTTTGGAACATCCCTACATTTTGATAGAGTTACAGGACTAGATGCATATCCAAAATAATACAGGTTTGATAGCTATCTGGTCACTGATACATGTCAGGGCAAGTTTCACATATAACGGTATGTTAGGGGTATTTTTCGAGACCCATTCGAAACTTTAAAAAAAATGATTGTCTGTCACTGCAATAGCCGGGGCCTTTTGGCGTCCCCGCAATTGCGCTCCATAAGTAGTGTCTGCCATGGCCTGACCTCTAGACATTTCTAGAACTGGGGCTAACAGGTTTTGGAGAAACCTATTATACTGTTAAACGTCCTACCTAATGTCAGTCTGCAAACGTTTTGTCACCTAAGGTCTATAGCTGGCGGAATTAATGTAGCCAACCTTGCACCCAATCTATCATGACCGGGTGAGGAGCCATAATGGGTGGGGGTGGGGTGGGTTAACCAACCAACTGAGCTGTGTGCACCAGACTTCCAGGGTTGCTCTGCTTCCGTTATGGTCTTTTGGCACTCTGCAGTCCCTAGTAGCTGACTGCCCCGCCTCCCACCTCCCTCTTGAACAGTAATTCCACGGCACACCTGTGCTATCCAGCGACAGCTAGAGGCCTCAGGAAGATGGAAAACACATATGCTTTGGAGAGGGTCGCCCCTCCCCCATTTCGCCTTTTCCATTTTCGGAAACCTCCCTGGGACCCAAACCCGAGTCACAGCCGGCGGAACACAGGAGGAAAATCCTCTCACTTAAGTGTAAGCTTATAAAAGGGCCATTGTGCACACTCAACCTGGCTATAACACCCAGTAAGAGTAAGACGCACCCACAAAGCCCACCTCGCATGATTACAGGTGAAGCATACAAACTGATTAATGAAATTAGCAACTTCCTGAGCAGCGCACTAGACACTGGGGGAAAACCTATGCTCCCTTCTTCACCTTCACCACCCCACCTTCCCCACCCCCGTGTTCTAGTAGTAATGAAGCAGGGTTTTATGAGTGGATGGCACCTGTTGGTGAGAAGGACGGGAATAGTGGGCTGCTTGGCCCAGGCACTGCTGTCGATAGCGCTATTGGTGAAGGACCCTTGCTGGATCTGCCTGCCAAAGGAAGGATGGGCAGGGGTAAGTCAGTCACAGTAGGTTCTGACCAAATGGCTTTGATCATTGCATCCTCAGCTGTGATGCCCCAGCTACCATCCCTATCCCCATCTCCATCGCAGTGCTAGATCCCGGAGAGACTCACGGCACATTGTGCCCCCCAGTGTCTGACATCGGTAGCCCTGAAGGTGGTGTAATCTCTAAGCCCGCTGCCCTCTATCAACAGGGCACTACAGATGACAGTCCACATAGACCTGTACTTCTACCTGGGATTTTAGGAGGGGAGCTGCCTGCCCAGGTAATCATAAAAGTCCCTTCTCCTACAGTCTATAATGTAGTCCCAGAATCCATGGAGCTATTGGGACCTGTGATTGTGGCCGAGGTTGTGGCGATGGCAGGATGTGCTGATGGTAACGTAGATAGGCTTTGGGGTGAGAACCAGGCGGACTTGATGGATTTAAGCACAGTAACAAGCTACCCTTTGCCTTCCGCCGGTCAAACAATTTTCTTCTTGTACCTCCCCTTCCAAGGACCCAGACGGGGCCCATGGCTGCAGCTGCAAGCAAATCCTGGCCGAGCTTGCAGTTATAAAAGGACTCGTATTACCGCTGATTTAATCGGGAGGAATAAGGGACAGGGGAAGAACGGGAGGCGCAATCCCTGGCACTGGAACACCTTCAGATGCAGGTCTCTGAAATCCCAACGTGGAACCTGAAATATGGTCTAGCATGGATCCCCCCCTGCAATACTGACAACAAAACTGGCCCTCATTCTCTCGCGAACAGATGTGCTTTCTAGGGCATCACTGACTGCGAGCCACACGTAATAACTCCATAACCAAAGAACCCGAGGGAGCAACTGGTGAGGCAGCCGGATCCAAAGGAAATCAACGAGCCTCCAAAGTCGAATGTACAACAAGTGCTCAAGTCCCATAGGGCACGAACCAGAGTAAGAAGCTCCTTGTTTGGGACACCGGGCCGGTCCCTCTAACAACAACAGCAATACTGGGAGGCAAGGGAGGGCCACCATATTCCTGCAGTGGGTACCTAATGTGCACCCTAACAAGTGAGGGATGCACCTTTGAATAAATGCATACACTGGCTCCATACGAGAGGTTGCTCATTTGTAACACGAGAGGCCATAATGAGCTGTCATCAATGTTCCCTAATAAGCTGGGCGCATGTGCGCTTGCCCAGCTTCCTTCTGGGTGCCGCTCAGAAGGTTTTTAGCAGCGCACACAAACAATTCTCACTGATTCAAAAAGATTTAATAAGGCACAAGCCACAGCAATTACTTGAAATTTTCTTTCTCTTAAAATAAGCAACTAATCTTGATAGTCTGCTAATTTGCATTATACTACTATGCACCTAAAATCCCTAACAGAAAAATACAACACAAGAGGTTAAAAACTAATATGAAAAACAGGGTCTATGAACAGAAGAAACTAACCAAGATATGCCTGCACACATTAACCAAAAATGTAAAATGTTCCCTCCCCACATACGACTCCTAAACCTGACTACCACACTTTTGCTGTATGACTAACTTCTGCCCCTGAGTACATTAAGATACTAACGGACAACCTTGCCTCTTACTCTCTTGGCTCTACGTACGGTTAGCAGACGTGTACCTACATCCACTTGTTTTATGTTTGTTGTAGCATGAATAACGTACACGCGGCAGAATTTCTGTTACTCATTGTGCCTTACCAATAGCGTCACCCACACTATATATACGAAAAACAAGCGCAAATATCGAATACTGACTGTAATTAAGCAGGCTACTTGGATGTATAACCAAATCCCATACTTCCTCTTCTTTGTACATATGTCATGCAAGTGCTTTGAAGTGCCCCCCTTGTAAGTTAACGCGCTATAAAACTCAAATATTAATTCGCCCTCTAAAGATTTTGAAAAGACAAATGTGATGCTCAGCATCTCCTACTTTAGCATTACTAACATTACCCTACAAGTAGAGAGCAACATTTCAATATCATTTACTTAGCCTACAAGAGATAATGGGCATGAACTATGCCTGGGATTACTCGTCCATAGCATCAGGGCACTGGATATTCAGGCAGGAAAATGCTTTTCACATAATCTGCATCTTTTCCAAGTGTTCAGAGATCCTTTTGGCATATACCTTCACACATTATATGGTAACTTGCTTCTATACAAAAACAGTTTCACTGAGCCCTTGTGTAATCCTACACAATGATATAGGGGTGGGATATGTTGCAAACAATCTTGTAAGCACTGCAAAAGAATTGTTTACATGCAGAGTCATGACTTTCTTAAAATGCACATCATATGTTAAGGCATTTAAATATGCCTTGCTTGCAAAGTATTGTGGGTCTGCAAATATCCCAGTGAGTGTCTACTGCTACAATCCCTCACTTTTTACAGTGCTCTATGAACTAGTATTGGAGGCAAGCACAGGGGCCGGGGTAGGGTATGGGTGGTAGCATCACTCCTTGCAGTGATGAACAAAGCAGCACATTTCAAAGACCAAGTCCAACGTTTCGGCAGTACACTGAAGAAAATTCCTATTGAGATCGGACAGTAATATTCTTAGAGTTCCTTCCTTCCTATGCCACTGCTCTACTGGTCAAAAATATCAGCGGAGCATTGTGGGTAACAATGAGCAACGATATGTTCATTTTTCATTGTTTTTGTTAGGCACATAATCCTTTTTTAGAGAGTAAACATGCATGGTGCATATGTCTCTAAGGCTGGTGTTATCACTACCCACAGGAGAACATAATGTGGATAGTAAGCAGAGGCACAGGGATTTTGGATCATCATATTTTAAGGTACAGTTATTCTGATGGAATTATCATTCTTATACAAAATGATTAGAAGCATGTTCTCCTGGCCCTTGAATGACTTCATTAAAGTGGCCCCTGAACTCCTTTCAGCATGTTTTTGACACATTGCTTTTAATTGCAATTAATATTAATCCATCTGCAAATGTATTCTGTCTGAGTTTCTTGACAGCCACATCAGTTATGACAAGAGATATTTGTGTTTTGTAATACAAATGAGTGATTTTCCAGTGGCATAAAACATACAGGGCCTCATTAAGACTTGGGGCGGTATCCGGGTGTAAATCTGCCAGAATACCGCCAAAAACAAATTACTGTTACCGCCACTTGTCCCAGAGGAATTTCCGCCAGATTACAACTGGTGGTGGCGGTGTAATTCCCCATTCATATTGAGTCCATATTGAGTCTATTGGACTAAATGTGGATTTTTTGGTGGAATTAGTGTAGCAGAAATTCGATGATTTCGGCGTGGGGTTGCAGGATTTACCTTCAGGATTTTTGTTGAGGCAAATCCACCACTCCAGGCCCAAAATCGCAAATTGGTGTAATGATAAAGTTGGCGGTAATGGAGTTACCGCCAATGTTACCACTTACCGCCAAACTCGTAATGAGGCCGCCATTTTAATTTGTGCAGAAGTATGTTTGCAAGGTACTGTGGCAGAAATGTTTAGCCTATGTGTTTTGAAAAAGTGTTGTGAGATATTTAAAGAATTGCAGTGGCTGGGAAGAGGAAATTCCTCTCCAAACTCTTTTACGACGGCAGCTCACAAAGTGGCTTACCTCATTAGTCGGTTGCACACATGGAAAATAATGTGCGCACAACAGCCAAATGGTTCTGCACATAGAGAAAAATAATTAGAGGGAACATTGGCTGTCATAGAGTGCCCCATGAGGGTGATCCCCTTAGTGACACTGTGAAATCGGAATTCAAGGACTGGGGAATGGCAAAAGGGGTATTGAAGAGCAGTGTGGACTTCATTCGCAATAAACTTTCCGTCAGCTCTATACCTGCCTATTATAATAATCTTATCCCGGGAAGAAACCTCCACAACGCTGTTCTCTCGGGTGCCAGTTTAATCCCATGGGCTATTAACTTGCCAAATAATTTGAGTGTTTCTCACTGTTTGAGCCTCTTTTGAAGAGGGGGCCTTGTGTTTCCCTGAAATCAGGGGTGTTGCTAGCTCTGGAAATGATCGGGGGCTAGGCTAATGTGGGGTCTATCGGGACTCGGGGCTAGCTAGTCTTTTGGATGTAGCCCCTCAGCTTCTATCTGGGGCTATAGCCCCCTCAGATACCTCCTATCAACGCCTCTGCCTGAAATGATGTTTCTAGTCCTGTATTATATTAGGATGTACTTTGATGGCCAAAGGCTGAATACATTAAAAAAAGAAAAAAAGAATACAATTGGCATATCTTTTACAATACAAATTTAGTCATTAAAATAACATTCAACTTACATCAATTAATAGGAATATTAAATTACATTTATAGTGAATTCTTTTCTTAAATACAAAAATGATTACATTATTAGCTATGGCTAAAAAGAGTACCGTAAAAACGCCATCATCTACAGCCGTTGACATCCTCAGCACAATGTTAGTAACTAATAGCTGCTAGTCTTTCTCTCCTCCTCCTAGCCATGTCCAGATAATCAGAGACAGCAAAGATGATATCACTTTTTTTTACCCTTCCAAAAGGTAAGGAATAATAGGCAATGCTTCAAATTTCTTTGTCTAATGTCTCTGGACTGTGGACATAGGAAGAGAAAGTCTTGCGTTGCTTACGCTTTGCCGGGACAGAAAGGACATGTATCTACCAGTTTCGTGTTCCACCTGGCTTTGGTTTTGGCTAAAGGTAATATACATCTAAGTGCAATTTTTAAAACCAAAGCTCTCATCGGCGGGGTCTCAACGAGACACAGGTAATCCTCTATCGCATGGGTTTCTTTTTGAGACTGATATACATAGCCCAGGCACAGATCCAAACGTTTGGTCACGTATTGGCCTGTTGGGAAGTCCCTACGTGCATCGATAATAATGTGTCTGGTATTGCCATTGATACTCTCTGGTAAATTCCAGAGGTGTTCTAGTTTAAGCAAGTGGAAATACTTTTGCATGTGTCTAAACCATTTAAGGGAGAGAGCATTCTGATAAGGAATGATATATTTTGGAACATCCCTACATTTTGATAGAGTTACAGGACTAGATGCATATCCAAAATAATACAGGTTTGATAGCTATCTGGTCACTGATACATGTCAGGGCAAGTTTCACATATAACGGTATGTTAGGGGTATTTTTCGAGACCCATTCGAAACTTTAAAAAAAATGATTGTCTGTCACTGCAATAGCCGGGGCCTTTTGGCGTCCCCGCAATTGCGCTCCATAAGTAGTGTCTGCCATGGCCTGACCTCTAGACATTTCTAGAACTGGGGCTAACAGGTTTTGGAGAAACCTATTATACTGTTAAACGTCCTACCTAATGTCAGATTGGCCTTATTGATGTGTTCCCTCCAAAGCCCGTCTCGTGAAATTCTGACACCCAGGTAGTCGAAATAAGGTCCCTGTTCTATTTTCTGGTCACCGATAATAATGTCTATTCTTGTACGGGGACAACCGTGTTTTTCAGAACTCATCATTTTTGTTTTGCTTGGGTTGATGTCCAGACCTTGGCCCTTGCAGAATTTGACAAAATGATCCACCCATTTAACAAGGCCCATTGGTGTATGAGACATGATTACCACATCCTCAGCAAATAATATCATGCTAATTCTATACCCCCTCAAAAATAAGTTAAAACAACATTTTCTTACCCCTTTGCTAACAGGGATGGTTTGGTGCCCTCTCCCGCTAGTCCCCATCTTAGTCTGGCAGACGTCTTCTCATATAGCAACAAACTTGCATTGAGCAGTGACAGGGAACTTTTTTCATTGTAGAGTGCTTGCCATAGTGAAGATCTAAGTATGTTGTCAAATGCAGCCTTTAGGTCTACAACTAAGATACACATTGCCACCCTTAATGTTAATATATTCGTCCAGGATCATAATAATCTAAATACCTGCTCTATAGTGCTCACCGCTTTGGTAAACACTGCCTGTAAGTGACTTGGGGCACTGATTCCTACAACTCAATCTTCCGGGTTGACTTGGAGGATTTTGCCATTCCCATTAAGAAGTGAGATAGGCCTATAATTGTTTTGATGTTGAAGAGTCCCCCTTTTTTGAAGATTGGGACCATCTCCGCTACATGCCAGGAAGGTGGGTTTTTTATCCATCTTTAAAATGAAATTAAAAAGGAGTTGGATATATGGAGCCCATAACCCAGGTTGACTCATATAGAGGTCTACTGGTAGAATCTGGACCAGAGGGCTTACCTCGTGAGTGCATAGCAATGTCTACCAGTACTTCCTGCAGTGTCAATTCTAGTGGGGCTATGTCTAAATGAGGATCACACATGTTCAGTATATTCTGATGATCTGATTGGAAGTCTGCTCTATTTTTCTGCATACAGCCCCAAAAAGTGCTCTAATCAAATGTTCTCTGGAATGGCTGACTGGACAGGAGTCTTCTTAGTTTGATTTCCTTCAGCAATGAACCTCCCGAGTTATTTGGCGTTTTTCTCCTTAACTGCCTTGTTGAGGGCTTCCCAAGTCTCGAGCGACTTAGCTTTTTCTTCTTATTATGGAGAATCGTATAATCTTTCCTATACCTTGCAACTTCTTCATTTACCTCTACTGTATTGGATTTGACGGCCTTCAATAACTTGGCCTTCGCAGCTCTACATTCCCTGTCATGCCAAGTGTCTCTCACAACCTGGTGATTTGCCACAACTTTGCCACAACTTTCATAGGTAGGATTAATAAGGTATTATGCTACCGAAATGGAGGTGGCTGAATTTAGGATAATCTGATCATCCACGATGTATGGGTGAAATACTGCTTTCAATAATGGGCTAATTTCATGATATGCTTTTGACAGGTTTTGATTAGGTCGGGATCCTCGCATGTTAGCCCAGTCTTCCTGTTATTAGTACGGTGTATGACACGATTAGCATTAGTTGGAGTATTACCTCTAGATTGTGTAATAAATGACAAACATACTGCTTCATGTTCGCTTTCACTTTTTGTTATGACTTCCAGAGACATTGGGCCTCATTACACGGTAGGCGGAGAACCATGGCGCTATTAGCGCCATGGTTCATGCTGGTAAAATACCAGCACCGCCTTGGTAGAAAGGGGAATTACCGCCCCATTCCAAGGTTGGCGGGGCGGTAATTCCCCCTTCCACCATTGCCCTTCCCCATTCCCATTTTTGCCCCATAGGGCATAATGGGAATGGGGAAGGCGCTAATTACGGTACCGCAAATTGCGGTACCGTACTTAGCTCCCTGGGTCCCTTTGCGGGTTGGTTTTTAACGCCTGCAAAAAGCAGGCGTTAAATACCCCAACCCGCAAAGGGACCTCGTAGTAAGGCGGTAAGGATTTACCGGTACCGGTAAAATACTGGTACCGGTAAACCCTTACCGCCTACCGTGTAATGAGGCCCATTGCCTTTTTCCAGCTTGCCAGATCCATTAGTATATAATCAATATGTAAAGTTTTGCCCACCATGAAAAATGTTGGCGCTGGAAGTATATGTGGCTGCAACCATCCATTGCATAGGCATGTAGCTAGTTTGACATACAACTCAGCAGACGGTAAAGCATATTTATATTTTGTTTGGTTAATGTCCAGAGAGATGTGGGATATTCCATATTTTTTCTTCTCCCTCCACTAGATCCTTAATTTTTGCTCAGTGGCTCAATTCGTTGGTTCATATCCCCACGCATAAACAGAATTGGGGTTTTGTTTCATTGATGAACCCACTTCTCCACTAGCCCTTCTATCGTATTTAGGGTATCCACAGGAACTGGGCCATAAGGGTTGATTATAAATATTTCAAATGAAAACTATGGTGTTATTTGGTAGTTCTATAAGAAGCCCTTTCAAATTCAGATTTTCAACACATTCGTTACAGAAAGTCATTTTTCTATTAAAGACACAGAGGCATTGAATTACGCTTTCTCTTTCATTTTACTACTCAAACAGCAATGAACAAATCAATAATATGATAGTGTTAATTAGTGTAGGGGTGACGATTCGCGCAGGACAAACACAGTCATTGTGCTATAGAGTTAAAATTGTCCTTATTCACTGTTTCGATTCGTCCAACAACCACTCCTTTTCTTTTTTCACAACAAAGTGATTTATTCAAGTCATCTAGTGTGTGTCTTAATGCAGTCGACACATGTTTCAACCATAGGTCTTCCTCAAGGATAAGGTTCATGCGCTTGAAATATCGATTTCTATGTGCGCAATTCCTCAAGCCATCTATATATAGATGTAAGGAAGAATGCCCATCTGACAGTATCGCTTCTCAATCATATTCAGGTAAAGTGTAATTCCTCTATATAAACCTCAGTGGGTGTGGGCTTCTTTATCATGGGTAAATCCCCAGTGCCTCGTAATATTACCGTGCAATAATATAATAGTAACAAAGATCAAACTACAACTCCCAGTTTTGATAAGAGTCTTTGGTAGTCCCAATATACAAATCATTATTGACCACTCACCACCAACGATGCCGTACTGTCCAATGGTTTAAAATAGAAGGTCTTAAGGTAGATTCCAATCTGCTTATCTCATGATGTCTTCCAGCCTAGCACCTATATTAAAAGTCTTGGTGGCCATCGCTCCCCCCACAGAGTGGGTGCCGTAATTGACTACGTCAATGCCTGCTTGTACATCACCCATCTCAACCATCTGGCTATTGCCTCCGGTGTCACAGCCCTATATGACTTGCATAAGGCTATGAATAACTGAGATATCCCTGGGGGTCTAACTTCCCTCGTAATATGTTTGCATGCCGCAAAACATCTGAGCGGGCACAGTTTGGGCTGATCGAGAAAGGAATCATGATATAGAATTCAATTCTGTCTTAGGCCTTCTCGAAATAAATAATGTCACCCCATTCGGCAATATGCTTTCCTTGTTGATCTCCAATGCTCTAATGTCAGAAGTTCTTTTACATGATAACAGACATAGAAGCATAGAAAGATTGGTCGATATGGCCTTCCTAGATAAGTCAGGGTTGTCCAGCCATGATAAAAAACAGTTTCAATACTGTGTCTACATCCCACAGCTGAGAATACTTCTCCCTGGGAGCCCTGGACATTTTCACTCCTTTTAGAAGTCTGCAAATCAAGGGGTGTTCACCTATAGCGACCCCCTCAATCCTGGAATGACCCACAGATATCGCAGATCTGGGCATATTGATGGTCCCATACACCTTCCCTTGGGCTGCCATCTGGGCCAAGAAATTGGCTATATGGACCACATCTGTTCCATTGGGATGAATGTTCCTCTCCATATTCCAGTTAGCCCATGCAGATTTGTAAGCCCTGTGTTTTTCTGGTGCCCAGGATTCATTAATAATGAGCTCAGCTTCATTCGATAGGCCTGGCCTAAACAAAGCTCCCCTGAAATCACCCACACGATCAGGTTGAGTTTACCTGTCCTCAATAGTTGATGGCTGAATCCTCTGGGATCCCGTACAATGAGCTTGTGTTTGGGGAGAGCCACTGGATTGTGAAATTATAGTTCCAAGAGAGTGGGGATCCACAACTGACCCCTCCAGTCTGTAGTAATCAAAACTATGGATGCTTTCCTCCTCCTCACTAGGGCTAGCGTCCTCGCAATCATTGAGAAGGGGGGAAAAGCATAGTTTATTTCCTGACCCCATGTCTGGAGGAATGCATTTGTTGCTTCCGTTTCCAGATCTGGCCTCAGTAGTTGGTTGTTCAGTCTTGATGCAGTTGGTTGTTCAGTTTCGATGCAAAAAGATCGATTTGGCATGTTCCCCACCTAATCATCGCATCTCAAAATACTTCCTTATCCAGATTGAAATCATTGGCATCTCTGAGAGATCGGGAGTTCCAGTCGGCCATCTCGTTCTGGCGGCCCGGTAGGTACTCTGCTGTCACCGAGACCTGTCAAAGTTTCCAGAATTCCTTTGCCATTTCTGCCAACAACTTGGATCTCATGCCCCCCAGCATTTTTATGTATCTGACTGCTGACACGTTGTCCATCCTGTAGTAGAACACAACATTGAGCTCTCTCTGGAGTCCTGCATCTCACCACAAATTACCCTGCTAGCAGTTCCAGACAATTGATGTGTAGGGATGTATCTTGCTCCGACCACCTGCCCCCTGTCGATAGGTCCCGCATCAGGCTCCCCAGCCACATATGCTGGCATCAGATTCTATGATTAGATCCAGGGATGAGCCAAATATAGCTCCCCCATTCCAAGCATCCAAGTGATGTAGCCACCATTCCAACTCCTCTTTTACCTTCTTGGAAATTGCGCTGCTTGATTCGCAAGATGCGCCCCTTCTGAGGTGTTGGATTGTTAACCTCAGTAGGGACCTGTAATGTAGAGGTCCCGGGAATATGGCTTTAATCAACAACGCTAAACGTCCTACGAAACTCGCAATGTCCCTCAGCGACATCGCTCTCCTCAACAAAGTATGTCTTATTTGTTTTTTTATGTCGTTCACTTTGGCTATTGGCAGGCTGAGAGATCCCTGGATTGTGTCCATCACAAAACCCAGGAATTCCACGGTTTGTTCTGGTAGAACCTTGGATTCCTCCCAATCTATCAGAACCCAGTTTCTGAAGTAGTTCTACCATCGTCTGCACTTGTATCTGGAAGATCTCCCTGTCCTGGCACATTATGCATATATCATCCAGGTAGATTATGAGACGGATGCCCTGTCCCCTCAGATGAGTCACCACTGGTTTCATTACCTTGGTAAAACACCAGGGTGCAGATGCCAGTCCGAAAGACAGGCAACGGAATTCACATGTTGTCTCTCCCCAGATACATTCAGAAACCTCTGGTGCTCTGCCGCTATGGGGTACTTCAGATATGCGTCCTTCAGGTCTATCCTGGCAAGCCAATGGTCCTGTAATAATATATTCCTTAGAAGGTGAATCACTTCCATTTTGAAGTGTCTGTATATCACAAATTCGTTCAACCCCTTCATATTGATGATCAGTTTTAATTAGTGTTTCACTTTCACTAGGAACATGTTGCGTATGAACCCCACTGCGGATGCCGTCACCTGCTTTATAGCCATTTTCGCTTTAATTCCTTCAGCTCTTTCTCTAACAACTATAGGTCCTCTAAGTTTAGACATATGCGCCTTGGGAAGTTCGCTTTCCAAGGGGTCGTGTAAAAGTCTCATTGGAAGCCCTGAACTATTTCCAGGATCCAAGTATCTTTGGATATGTCACGCCAGCATTCTATATTCTCTGCTAATCTTCCTCCTACTGCTGGGGTAATTATGTTTAAGGTGCACTGGAGCTCGCTTGCCCTCACCTGTGGAATTATGTTGACAATGTCATTGTCGCCAGCCTCTGCACCTTCTTCTACCCCTGGATGGTCTGTCTCTGATCTTCCTGTTCTCTCCAGTGTGTTCTATCGCTGTAGAGCTTGGTGTATGAGAAGCGGCTGGAAGAGCGACCCCCTTCTTCTGCCAGCCTTCCCAAAAATGTGTCTCCCGAATACTCTCTTGAGCAAAGCTTGTGCTTTATCAAGGGACGCGTAGGAATTCGCAAATTTGGTTGGTTCCTTGATGAATGTATCCCTCAAGAGTTTCCCCTTCATTACGGTCGCTGCCTCCGACCAGGCTAAATACCTCAGTTTGGGGTCTATTTTGAGTAATAGTGACCTCCTCCTTTCTTTGGTAATAGCACAATTGGCGTTACTCAACATACAAATGGCCCTCTGAGCTCAACCAATAAGTACCATTGGGTCCACCACCTTGTTCTTTTCTCTGGCCCCTTTTCCCATTTGTAAGATCTTAGTGAGTGGGCATACTATATCCAACATCTTGTGCTGGCAGGAGCGCCAGGACCTATCCAAGCCTTTCCTCAAGTCCATCACATTTTTCCCCATAAAGTTGACCATGTCCTTGTCTATCTTGGGAGTATCTGTGGCTCCTTCAGGGAGGTGTGGTCTCGGTAATTCCGCCCTCACTTTGCTTCTGACCTCTTTCGCCAGAGATGCCCTCTGCCGTTTTTTAAGATAGGCTGCTATCTTTTTTGGTGGTTCGCATTCAGAAGACCGGGGTTGTATCAATGCTTCAGAGTCAAAGACATCACCCCCACCATCCTCTTCGTCATCAATCCTCTTCTTCTTTGGTGCTTTTCGGCCTTCCTCATCTGAGGATGATATTGAGAATACCTCCTCCTTAGAATAATCATTGTCCCAGCCATCCTACTCCTCGTCAGAGGTATCAGAGGATCCATCTTGCCACCTGCTGGGTCTTGCTCTGGCTCGCACCTTCCTTCTCTTAACACCCTTCTTTTTTGGTGGAGTGCCCAGAGGGGTATGGGCCTCATCTGCCCTACGGGCTGTTATTCTGCCCCCTTTCACTCTCCCCTGTGCTTTAATTCTCTTCAGCTCTTCTAGCCCCTGAAAACATAAGCCAATCCTCCCTCAGAGCAATTTGTTTAGGGCCCTGCCCCAACGGGGCCCCCAGAGCCTTCTGTAGCACATGTGTCATGTCTGAGTGGCTTCTCTTTTGGCTAATACTAGCCTTTCCCTCATCACTGGAGGAGCTCATGATTAGCACAAGCTACAGGGGATTATATCTTGTCTCAAAGAGGATGCTTGGGTCTGTCACCCATCAAGAATGTATATATTTATGACCTTGTTCCAGGTCAGCCAGGTTTATGTGTATATATCAGGTTTTACATGGGACTGTGCCTGTCACAATAATGAGCTGCAGTGGGTCGTGTGGCCGGCAGGGGTGCTGTTCTCACCCTCACGATCTAGCGATTGTGTCGATGGAAGTGTGTCAAAGCACTTGATCTTGCATGCGTATCTCACAATCAAGTTGATCGATGGTCAAGGAAAGGAGTTTATGCTTCTAATTTCTCTCCGTTATGACTGATGGTTCAACCGACACGGTCACCGAAGAAGAGTGAAGCAGCGGAGCTAGGCGGTCCCGCCACCGTTCCCTCTTCCCGTGACTGTGCTGCACTCTGTGGCTACCCAACGTCGCTGCAGTCGTGGGAGTCCCAGCTACGTCGCGGCCACAACAAAACTGCCAAAACTCCTCGTGGATATGCTCCGCCAGATAGGCCTATGCTGGGCGTGTGCTACCTTAACAGTAATCACAGTTTCCCACATTCAAGATATGAAAACATATAAGTGTACTTAACCTGCTGCCGAGCAGCAAAGAATGAGAAAGTAATGGCGGATGTACAGTGTGTTTATGGACATGGACAGTAATGATTGGTTATGTTTGTAACGTGGTCAGTTCAGAGACCAATAATATTGGGACTACCAATAACTCAAAACAGGGAGTTATAGTTATAGTTTTATCTTTGTCACTAACATATTATTGGATTGTTTATTGCTGCTTGAGTATTAAAATGAAAGAGAAAGCATAATCCAACCATCCGGTCTTTAGTCAAAATTTGGGGGAGTTTGTGTCCAGAGATTTAATCTTGGAATTGTTTGTCTTTACTCATGTTCCGGCTGGGCTGCCTCTTTGGGGGTGGGACCAAGCCTGATTTGCATATGGTCTTTCCCCTTTCTGCAATGCCTTGGCAGGTGAAGAACAATGGTTTGGAGGATTGCCCAGAGCAATTGCTAGAGGTTTAAGATTAATTCTAAACCTTCCAGCCATCACCTCTTTGTTTTGTATTTTGATTCCTGTGCATAGGCGCACCCTGTAGCCTTCCAGTCTTCAAGCTCTATAGGCCCATGCTTATTAGAGGCATACTCTATTTAGGGTCCAGATAAAATAAACACTGTCTTATTTATCTAGATGTTTACCAAGTCCAGCCATATTCCAAGATGCTATTTTAAGATAACAGATGTTGCAGGATGTATGAACAGGGATACTTTCAGTATTATCAAGACCTGAAAAGTGGGGCAGTAGAAGTCAAATAGTCGCCACAGGAGGCCTTTCCACCTAGGATTCCTACCTACATTGGCAGCAAAAGCTTAATATGAGTGAATTTATCACACATTTTTGATTTTCAATATTAAGTGGAAAGGATTCAACATCCTGTACATACGTCCTTTGATAAAGGGGTGAACACAACCCAGGAATATGTAATGATCGACATTTGGAAATTGTAACCAGATTCAGCATTATTGAATTTGTATTAAAATACAATTACCAATTTGCTTGAAGTAATATGGAAGCTATCCCAGTCCCCACAACTCTCAACCCCCAGACCCAATCATTATACCCCCAGACCCAGTCACCATACCCCCAGACCGAACCACAGAAGCCTCCAAACCTCCAGTCCAGTCACTATGCACATACACCTCCCAATCCAATCACCATAGCGCCCTTAGAACCAACCACAATAGTCCCCTCTAGATTCAATCACCACAGCCCTGTACATTATTTTACCATTGCCCTGTAGCCCCAATCATGACAGCTCCTTAGACACAATGAATACGGGCCCCCGGACCCAATCACCAAAATCCACATTTCCTGAGACGTAATTACTGCACCACCATTCCTAGACCCAGTCACCATCGCCCTGCCCCCAAACATAATACCTCTGATCCCCACAGCCCCAGAACCAATAGGCCACCACAGACCCAAACCACATAGCCCCCAGACTCAAGCCACATATAGCCCCAACCCTAGACACCGTCCCCATATCTCATCCCCTTCACATCCTCCTTAGCCATCTCCAAATCCAATCCTGATAGCTCCAACTTGAACCAATCCCCATAGCTCCTTTGAGACCCAATCCCCCGACTCCCTAAAACCCCAGACCAAATTACCAAAGCCCACCATAGACCCCAGTACCATAACCCCCAGATGCAAATGATCATTGCCACAAGCCCCAAGCGCAATCACCATAGTCCACAAACGCAATCCCCAATCCAGACCCAGTCCCCATTGCCCCCACCAGGCCTCATCCCCATATTCCCAGACCCAATCACCATAGCCCCCACTCTACACATCCAGTCACCATCCCCCAGTCACCATCGTCATACCCAATCCCGATAGCCCACAGACCCCACACCTGGAGTTCCCACCAGTCTAACCCCCCACAGTGCCTCCTAGACTCTACCACACAGCCCTGCCCAAACCTAGGAACAGTTACTGTAGCTGCCAAAACCTAATCGCCATAGCTTTATCCAGAATGGGGGCCAGGTTTTTATTTTCATCAAGTGGGGCAGAAATCACCCATCCCCCCTCCGGCATAAGCAAAGGAGTGAAGCAAGGTACCTCTCCCCGCAAGGCTCAGTGTCAGGAGCAATTCTCTCCCAGGAAATATTTTTAAATAATGTGCATAACATGTACTTTATAGCACTTTATTCAGAAGAGAGTGCGAAAAGGGATAGGATTTACAGGCCCTTCTCAAGCATTTTCCTCACAACTCATCACTCCACCGTTAAGCAAATCCACATTGGATATATCACACAGAGATCCCAGCAACAGTCACTCAACCTGCTTAGCTTCTTTACTTGAAAATTAAATAAACGTGAAAGCATATTTCCTTCCCCTCTGGCAACATCTATACTACCTCCAATCGAAACATGTGATCAGTGGACTATTAAGAACGACTAGTGGGATTGCTCCGGGCTACCTTGCACACCATCAATCTTTAGCCGTCTGCACCATTGAAGAATGGGACCAGTCATATGCAAATCCGTCTTGGTCCTGCCACCAATCAGAGCAGTCCAGTGCGACCTGTTAGGCCAGAGATCAATTCAAAACCTTCCTCCCATCCATTTTTTTCAGAGTTCTTATGTTTCCTGTAGCCATGCGTGAGAAGGCCATCCAAACCCGGGTATTTTCCTCTGGATTCGGGGACTTGTATATTATCTTTCTCATTTGAAATTTGGGGAAAACTACAAGTCCCAGAATTCCAAGTAAACATAAGACTGAATAGCGTTCTCACGCATGTCCACGGGAATCATGAGAACTCTGTTTTTTTGTTATAGAAGAGCTACACTACCAACAGTGTCATTTGTGATATACAGCCAGAAACCGAAAACTGTAATCATCCCCTCCCCACCACTTCACTGTTAAATCACAAATTCTCTCCTGGTTCAAAACCCACTGATGAATGGATCATTCAAGTTGAGAATTTCCTGCAACCGATTGCAGAAAATCTGCTTTACATCCACGGAAGAAGCTGTATGTGTGATTCAGCAGCGGTTGGTTTAAAAAAAAAAAAAAGATCAATGACTTCCATTCACTGCATAGAATAGAGCATGACATGCACATGCTCCGAGTAGAACGTCACCGTGCAAGTCACGTGATGTTGCCTGGGCGGGCCCACTAATGTTTAAACACTTCACACGATTACATTGTGGAGAGTAGGTGTTGATTAACTTTCATGGAAGACTCACTAACAGAGGATAGTATTGCACAGAAAGGTATTCTATGGCACTGCCCATACAGAGGTGTGGCGCCCAATGCTATTGTCAAAGACAGGAAGCGCACTGCAATAGTGTGGCATTAATAATGCCCTTGTTACTTACCATTGATCTTCATTAATCCTAGTCCTACTCTTTCTCATCACAGTACTTCTGAGGTTGTGAGAGGCAGGTGGTACCTACTGTGACGAGGAGGGGCAGGATTAGGAGTAATAGAGATTACAGTAAATAATCACTGCATTACCTCCACATCCCGCTTCCTAGTCCCAGTACTTCGGAGGAATGCCAAAGACATTGATGGATGGGCCTTTGATAACACCAGTATGCTGCCACCACACACTATAAACATGCAAGTCCCTCGCACAACAGAATTCACCTGTTGACAGGTGGATGAATATGTCATTCATAGCTAATGCACCTCCCCCACCCCAATATAGCACAGGTGAAAAACGTTACTCACTAAGACGACCTTACCACCCTTATCAAGGGCAGGTACAGCCGTAAATGCAAATAATGTAATTAAAGATGGTGAGAACAAACTCACAGTATAATAATTAGTTATAATAATAATTTCGTTTTTATATAGCGCTTTAATCTAAAGCGCTTTACATAGGGCACATTTACATACATTACTATAAAATAACATATGCGCATGCAATAGACACGAAGCGAAAATGCACTCAACATGAAGAACAAACACTAGGTCAAATATGCATTTATACACAAAGAATATCGATTGCATCCATTTAAACATGAAGAATATTAACCCAAGCAATGCATAAGCTGATTGCAACATGAACACTACACGTATATCGCTCACTAACAAAGAAACGTAATGGGCAGCAATCTTTTCATAAATGGAACCCGCAGTACAAATTCAAATGAATGAAAGGCCTTGAGGTTTCACAAAAACATAATCTGCAGAATTTATTCAAATACATACCCGTGCAGGGCACAGACAGAAGCCAGGCACCCAAGACAAAGTTACAGAGAAACTAAGGAGGGTTGGGACAGCTCAGAGAGAACACAAGATAATAATTCCCAAGGCACAAGACATATTTCGCTAAGATTAATTAAAGAGCAACCAACTTTGAAACCCTGGGGCAGGATAATTACGAGCCCAGAACTTCATGAGCAACGGATCAAGCAAGTAGAGAAAGTAATATCGCTTGCGCTTATAGTAGCTAAATTCCCAATAAATGCAGGGGGAAATAATTCAAAACATAGTCTCATCACACGTGACCCAAATTGAAGAACAACGTCCATTCATCAGCCACAGACACAGAGAGGACACCTGCCTCGACTACAAACACATATTCGCAGACACGAGGCACCTTACAATGTTAACTGCAAAGGAGTCACCCCCTGGCACATTGCCTAGGAATAAGGGAAAAGTTAAAGTATCCGTTTAAATTGAATGGAAATCAGTTAGTGGGCCTCTCTCCCACTACACCCATTCTGTCTCATGTGTTGACGACCTGTCAGTTGTCCAAGGTTGGTCAGCAAGATGCCAACCAATGAAAGCCTTCAATGTTATGCCGCCCAGCATATGTTGCATTAACCAATCATATATTGTAGAACTAATATGTATTCCCTGTTACCAATTTAGAGGTGGTCTCATGGGGGTGGAGCTATCTGATAAGTAATGTCCAATCAGAAGACAAACCCATATATAATGCATATATAGTTCATTCCCTTAACCAATCCCTTCACCCCGTAGGTTTTTGTAACTAAGATTACAGTATGACATCAGTAGTGATGTGTTTTTGGTTTATAACCCCTTCTTTTATAGGAGAGTCCCAAGATTCAATGCTTGTATGCTGTCTCTGGTTTATGTTGGATTGTTAATAAAGCAGGTTTTGCCTTGCACTTTGACTCTCCATTATTGAGTGTGAGATTTCCCAGCCTATCATTTCTGTTAAACTGGTGTTTTACAGACCATCTTAATGCACCCCTTCAGTGAATACACACGATAATACTTGCGCCAAAGTAATCACTCCTCTCGCCATCAACGCCCAACCGTGAATGTGGAAATGTGTCCTCCTAATTCCTTGCACTGCAAGCATCTTCACGGCACTCCCTATACATCTACCCGTGAGGCTGTTATGCCCGTTGTAAGGCATTGCACCACCTGCCCTACTACTGGGGGCAGTCAGATCTCCGGACATGCCTACATGCTGCTCGAAAATGCAGACCCATCTACTGAAGAATACCAAAGCCTTCTTTATGCCTCAAAAGGTACACACTGAATATATAAACACAGTGGTAGTTCTATGCATAAGTGTCCAGATGTTCCTATCAAAGTTTTAGGAAAACATGCAAGATGACTGCACTGAACAAATCATCTGAAACCACACAAGGGCATCTTGCGGATAATCAGAAAAAATGCTCCCTATTGGTGCAAAGTTTCTGCTAAATAAAGTAACAAAGCCAGTAAAATACATTTAAATACATGCATTTGCATTAAAACCTAACACTGATAACAATTCCACAATTGGTTAAGTACAATAAATCAAAGAATTATTCAGCACATACACAGAGGTGGTATATTATGATATGAGAGTTGCCACATTCCAAACTTACCTAAAATGTGCGAATTACCATGCTTTGGATCCCCATGCCAAGTCTTGTATGATAGACATTATTGTCTGTAGGCAGAATCTGTGCTTACGGTATCAGACTTTTCCAATGTAATCAGTATCTACTTGTTTACTCTGTTACCACTCCTGTATGTTTTTTTTGTGGATTAATGCTATGTCACATAATAATTCTTTGATGCATTGATATGCCATTTTATCCTGTACTCAACCGATTGTGGCATTGCTATCAGTGTTAAATGTTACTGTGAATGCTATTTAAGTGTGCAGAAGGAGGAGACTGACACACAGGTGGCATAGTGATTGCTATAGACTTTTATTAGGCCAGAAAATAAAGAGAAAACCTAACTTTCACTATCTCTAAGAAGGGGTTCCCTGCCTCAACTAAACCACTAAAGGTTCTGTCCGTGTAAATCAATAGTCCACCATCCTGTGTCAAAAACACTACTTCTGTCCCTTACTCAAAAAAAATAAACTAGAGATAAAGTAGACCTTTTTGGTCCAGAAGAATGACTCCCTTCTTCTATACTGGGGATAAAGGTTTGCGTCCAAGTTTCAGTTTCTTCTTAGGGTAATGACTCCCCTCCCTGGGTCAAAATTGTCCTCCAACACAAAAGACAATGTTCCAGCATTTCTCTCTGTCAGGCACACTGCTTATCTTTTAACACTTTGTATCAGAGCATATTTTCAGCTCTCGTTAGCATGAGAATGACTCCCTTCTCCTCGTATCTGGACTTTATAGTTCAAATCAACCAGGGTGAATGACTCACTTTCCCTGGCCTTGGTTACCAGGAGAATGTCTCCCTTCTCCTGGTATCTTGACTTCAGAGTTTGCTACAACCAGGGAGAATCCCTTCCCCGGACCAAAATTGGCCTCCAACACAAAAGGCGTAGTTCCAGCATTTCTCTCTGTCAGGCACACTGCTTATCTTTTAACACTTTGTATCAGAAATTCTTTTCAGCTCTGGTTACCAGGAGAATTACTCCCTTCTCGTATCTGCATTTTATAGTTCACTACAACCAGGGGGAATGACCCCCTTCCCCTGGCTCCTCTTTCACTTTGCTTTCACAGTTCAACACTTTCAACCATTCACTTTGAGGGTCCTGGCTTCCCAGTCTCCAGACTTGGGCAGACTTGATTCACTCCCCTGCCAAATATTTCCAAGAGCAAGATGATTTGTACTCTTCTCTTGTGGTTGCGGGTCGCAAACCCATATTTCTCTGCTGCTTTAATTTGGCAGACCTGGTTGGCTCTCCTGCCAGCTACTGCCACGAAGAAAATGACTTGCAGGGATCTTCTTTTGTGGGTGCGGTCCCAGTCCTATATTTCTCTTCTTCTTTATATTTGGGTACCTGGAGCCCTTGTTTTCCAAGTACTGTCACAAAGAAGATGACTGGTGCTGTTCTCTTGTTCCTCGACCCTTCCCTGGTGGTCAGTGGCTTTTCTCGACCACCAGAGGGAGATTCCTTACAATCATCACAATTCTCTCTTCAGGTTCCCATGACCCTGTTTTTCCCCTCTCCGGGATTGTGTGTGTAACTTTCACAACTTCTTGTTGGGTCCCAGACCCTTCTGGGCCTCTTCCTAGGCCTCACGATCATTGCAGCATATGGATTGGGTCCCACTATCCTGCCCACTTCCCAGCTGGTCCGACCATCGTCCACATTACCTTTAGGGACTCCTGCACACAGCGTTGGCTTGTCTGGGGACTGGAGTGGGCTGTCGGTTCCTCCTGCGTGGTCGTCCGTTTCTGTGACTGGTAACTACCAAAAATATTAGTATCGCTCTAGGACCCCACGGTCCACCTTCTTATGAATCCTTTACCTCTGCCTGCTCTCATGGTCAAAATACCGACTGACATCCGGTCCTGGAGAGCCGCATTCTGCAACTCACTGGCATCTTCTGCTCTCCGGTCTCCACCCTCTCTCTGCTTCTGCACCTCACAGCTTCTACGCCTGCTCTTGCTCAGGAGCTGACTTGACAAAATAGCAAGTCCTTCTTTAGTTTTTATCGCAAGCAGTCATATAAGACTAGGCTCATCATTCAAATACTCACCACTACTCGTCCTTGTTCGACACCTCCTCCTCCTCCCAGTACTTGTTAAGTAGGTCTCCATAAGGTAGTCCCTGCTCGTCCTCGTCTGAGTAGTTATTACGTTTTCAGACTTGCAGACATACATGGAAGTATAGCCTATGGAGTTGGTTCTAGTGGATAGGAAGGTGTATAAAGGTGCGTGTGGTGGGTTGTCATACTGCATTCTCCAGAGATGTTCTCCTTTGTCTTCAAAGAGGAGGTCTCTCCTCATGAGATCCTCCCTCTGAGTACCACCCCAAGGTGCACTATCAGATATCAGATTCACCACCCTGGCCTCATGGGAATGTACTCCCGTTCAGGCAGAAGTAACAACATCTCGGGATTCATCACAGTTACAGCATTTTTTCTGATCACCCACTAGATCATCTTGTGTGGTTTTAGACACACTGAACATACCCATTGTAGCTTCAATAATACTGACCTCTGACATCCATTCTGTATCCCAATAACCCCTCAGGAGAGGAAGCCTGCCAATAACCCAAAGGAATTTTGGAGCTAGCATTGGGGAATACAGAGATCACTAAGAAGGACTGACAGGACACAGGCCAAAACTAAGATGCCTGGAAACCATAAAATATGGGGCCATCCTCATTGAAATCCAGTTTCACCTAGGAATAGCTGCAACTGCCATAAAGGCCCCTGGAAGCCAAAGACAAGAAGTGCAAGTAGGAAGAGTACTTCATTATCAACCAAAGGCCATTGAGGAGATATGGGGATCAATTGTCAACATCAGACAACTTGACCATTACAGTCTCAAGAACTGTTCTATCCATAGTGCACCCTCTTTGCCACACAGGCTCCACCAAACTCCCCTCGCTCAGGATCCGGGATAATGTTGCAGGAGAAACCACACCGCTAGTATGTGCCCAACTGGAGGGACCGCATCCTCTTCCATCGAGACAAAAGTCATCCCTCACCATTACGGGAATATGAAGATCATGTCCCACCACTATTCCCTTGTGAACCAAGGACCGAGCAGAACAAGCAAACACCTCATACTACAGCCACACAGCCTGGCTTGCAACTCCCTGGAAAAGTGAGTCAGGGCATCAGAGCCGAAACCATGGAACAGTATGTGGCTCGAAGAAGAAAAGACCTGATACGGGGGACCGGCGTCTGCCAACTCCTCTAACATGTCTTAGGCTAAATTACAGCGAGAAGGGTGGAGCCCCTTACTTTCGCCCAAGATGTTAGTCAGATTTAGAGAGAATAATCTCACACCTGCCCACTCCATAGGACAGGAGCATAGCAGAAGGGCCGCAGATCTAAGCATGTTTACCATATTCTGTAGCCTGCTTGACAACTCACAAGGTTTGTAAGTTGCTGCCCATTCACACTGTACAAACCAACACTGGTTCCTCGTTTATTTCTGCCTGGAGAGCTTATCCAGAACTACGCCCTCTTCATCTCTCTTACTGCCGACTACTGGGTTGAAAGAATGGAGCCAACTGGTATTCTTCAGTAGGCAATCTGCACACAGTTGCCATCCTGATAATGTCTCTTATTTCTGATGACCTTGGGACGCCTATTTACTGCCCAGTGACAAACATGTCCCATATTGTCCCTAAAAATCAACACACTTTCCCCTACTGAGTAGTCCAGATAAGCCCATGTGCCATGCTCAGGACCAGCCTGAGCCTGGCCCAGGCCCTCTAGAATGCACAGAGCCAAATAGTAATCGATCACCATTTCCTCCTGGAAAATATAATGTCCCTAGACCTGCTAGACCTTGGATGGTTCTGCATCCATCTGACAACTTACTATAAGGGGTCAGAAATGTGAGACGGACACAAAGGTAAAGTTTCTTCAAAGTTTGCCATTTATTCAAAGTAAAAACTGTTTTGATGAAGGCCTAATTTTCCCTAACCCAACAGAGGTCCCTGCCCAGCAAACTAAAACTAAAGAAAGATGACCTAGGGCCAAAATACCTCTGGCCCTCACACTAATACACTAATATACACAATCAAATATACAAGGAAAATATGGCCGACTTTTGGTTCAACAAAACAGTTTTGTAATTCAAACTCAAATGTTCTTGGAAGTGTTCTTTGCGATCAGGGTTGTGCTCCTTTCACCTGGATCAATTCAGGATTACTCCATTTATAGTTCTGGTTCAACAAAGTTCAGTTTGAAGAATTAAAAAAATGTTTTCACCCACAAGGTCTTTCTTAGAGAAACAACAAATGTTCTTTTCATCATAGATAGTTGACAGTCCAAACAAAACAATGGGCCACATTACAAGTCTGGCGGTCACTGTGCCAGTGCTACTGGCAGGTTGCTGCCAGACTTGCAAGATTTACCTGCGCCTGGCTTGCCGGTAACACTGGGGGATTACAAGCCCGGCATTGTGGGAAGTCAGGGGCCGGTAAATTGTAAATCCCCATTCTGACTTCAGTCCCATAGGACTCAATGGGAATGGGGACCACGGAAGCACCGGCACCGTTAATAACGGTTCCGGTGCTTCCGTGAAACTCAGCAGGCGGGTGCCATTCCGCCTGCCAGGTCTAACCCTGGCGTGCGGGACATCACCAGCCTGCAGAGTCTTACTGTGCCGGTCCGGTAAATACGGGGCTGGTAGGCTTACCAGCACCATTGTTACCGGACCGGCACAGTCATAATGAGGCCCATTGACCCTCTTGCAAAGGAAAAATTAACTTTCTCCCCTCACCAAAACACAGGTTCCAAAACCAAATGCAATTGATCTGTTATGGCATGACTCATTCTTCAAAAGAAAACTTCTTCTTTTCAAGATAGTACAATATTCTTTTTCAATACTTCTTCATAAAATAAATCACTTTTGTCAGGACAGCAAAAAGCAAATTGTCTTTGTTAACTGTACTGCTTTTCAGTAAATGGTAGCGTACATCAATTCTCTTCAGTCAAAAAAAGTTCTCCCACATATTTTTCTACCACAATTATTGCAAACCATCATCTTCTTTCCTGGTCCACTCGCCTGCCAGGACTAACTACCATAAGCTATTTCCTGGTATACTAGCCTGCCAGAAGGAAATGTCCTACAACTAACTTCAAACTTGATGGGATGATTGGTATCAATATTCTCCACACCAATCCCTCTTGGAAGGAGGTTTAACCAACAATTGTCTCTTCTTATACTCTTTTAGCTCTCGACACCTGGCGTTCCAATTTTCCCTAAACTGGGAACATCATGTGCAAGAAGTATTCATAAAAGGTTTCTCAATGGCTTCCTGACACCCTTTGGATTGACAACAGTTTGGGTTACAAGATTCCTCCAACTTAAATACCAAAAAGGAAGAGGCGCTCCTGTGTTGCCTTAGTCTAATTTCACAATCACTTGGCTGTTGACAGGGTAAGATATAGGTTTTTCCAAGAGTATACCTCTCAAAAGGATGTTTATACTTCAATTGCTGTCTTAAGGATTTTTCACAACGTCTTGGCTGATGGAAATGCTGGTTGTGAACTTTTCCGAGTGTTTGTCGTGTACATATTTCTCATAGCCTCTTGGCTGTAGGTAATATTGGTTTGAGGCTTCCTTCATTGGTATTCTACCCAGAGTCTTTTGACAGCCTCTTGGCTGTGGGTAATGCTGTTCACAAACTTTCCCCTCTTGCATTCCTTTATGAGGAAACTTTTGTGAGACCCAAGCTACTCCTCACTGATGAGGCCCAACAAGGCTGAAACATGTTTGGGGATGCTTGTGGTCTTGTGTAGAAGAGATGTGACCTAGCAGTTCGGGTTGGACCAAGCCTGATTTGCATATGGTCTTTCCCTTTATGTAATGGCTTGGCAGGTAAAGAACTATGGTCTGGAGGGTTGCCCAGAGCAATGCCAGTGGTTAACATTTAACATTAATTCTAAACCTTCCAGCCATCACCTCTTTGTTTTTGCTTTGTCACCCCGAGTGGGACGGGAATGCCCAGACATGGGTCCCATGCCTGCTGGGCCCAGAGACCCAAACTACTCCTCACTGATGAGGCCCAACAAGGCCAAAACATGTTTGGGGATGCATGTGGTCTTGTGCAGAAGGGATGTGACCTAGCAGTTCGGGCTGGACTGTCCCTTTTGGGGTGGGACCAAGCCTGATTTGCATATGGTCTTACCCCTTCTGTAATGGCTTGGCAGGTGAAGAACACAGGTCTGGAGTGTTGCCCAGAGCAATGCCAGTGGTTAAGATAAATTCTAAACCTTCCAGCCATCACATCTTTGTTTTTGAAACTTTCCTCTTTGCCACTTTGTTTCATCTTCTTTAACTGTTCGATATTCATCAAATAAGTGCTGCTTCATTTTATCAATAGTTCGGTATTCAAAACTCTGTTTCTGTGACAGTCTTAAAGCATGGAGCGCCCCAGTGTTAGCATTACCTCTCTGCCAACTCACTGGTTCCCTGCGGCAGCTCCAGCTGGCTCTTCAACTTCGCAGAAGTTCTCTTGATTCTGGTCAGCTTTCCTCTACACCTCTGCGGGTCTCTGGTGAGTGATGCGGCAGTCTTTGGGACCGACGACCGCTCCATTGATCTTCCGCTGCGATGCCTGTCTGCCGCACGCTGTTCGGAAAGCCGTCTTCTCACCTGAGCTTCCTTTTAGTACGCTTTCTTCTGCTGCGCATACTCTGCAGTCTTCTTTGTTTTCCTTCATTGTGGTGGCTCCTGCAAGCGAGCTTCTCACTTCGGCTGCCTCTGCAGCTTGGATGATGGAAGCTGGCCCAGCTACGCTTCCCGTACAGCCATCAACTGCTCCATGACCTTCTTCCTCTGCTTCACCATCACCATCATTCTTCTCACTCCCCAGCTGGGTTTCTCATCCCACTCAGGTGTTTCAATTGGCAACGACTAGACCGTACCTTTGAGTATTCACCATTCTGAGTCCTCATTGTCTCTAAGTTCCTCTTCTTCGTCCCAGTACTTTTAAAATTGTGGGAATTGAAGTCCACAGAAAAAGGTGTAATATTTAGTTTTTCTGTGTGATTTCTAATTACATCAGATTGTTCTATATACTGAGGGTTACTAAAGTAAGGGGACTTGAGCTTGTGGAAAGAATCTGCAATTTCACATTAGAGGGATTGGTACATTGATAGTATGTCATTAAATATCTGGGAATTACTTAATCTTCATCCTCAGAGATAGATGAATACTGCATCTCTCCTAGTGGAGTCATCCCTTCCCCTTGTTAACCTTCTCCTCCCATGTGATCCTTCCACCTGATACTACCCCCGCGGTTAGAATCAGGTAGCGGCTGCCTTTCCCAGGCCACATGAGAGGAGACTTTAGGCTTGGCTTTAGTGATGATTCCACAGAATTCATCACACTACCCTCTCCAGAGAATACCCCCACAACTCCAGGGTCTCAAATATTATTTTGCCTCAAAATCTGTACAATTGGCCAACCAAGGAGGTTAGACACCACACGTCTCCTGGGTGGACTGGGAACTCGAAGGATTCCTGAAGAACCCCTGTGCTATCAGCACACTTATCCATGAAGACACTGGGGGTCATTACGACCCTGGCGCTAAGGGGTTAACGGCGCCGTAAAAGGCTGCAGCGCCATTAACCCCTTAGCACCTTACTACGAGGTCCCTTTGTGGGACCCGACCTGAACGGTTGGTCTGGACCAGCCGTTAAAGTAGGGACCCGAAAAGGGACCTTGATGGCATTTACGGTACCGCAATTTGCGGTACCGTAATTGCCGCCTTCCCCATTCCCATTGAGCCCTATGGGGCAAAAATGGGAATGGGGAAGGGCCATGGAGAAAGGGGGAATTACCGCCCCGCCAAACTTGGAATGGGGTGGTAATTCCCCCTTTCTCCATGGCGGACTCCGGCATGGACCATGGTGCTAATAGCACCATGGTTTAGCGCCAGAGTCCTAATGAGGGCCACTATATTGATATAATGGGCCTCATTACGAGTATGGAGGTAGCCATGCTGATTTTAGCGGCATGGCTACCCCCATACCGGGTACCAGGTCCGGGTCCCGTAAAATGGGACTTACTGGGCCATTCCAACCTTGGTGGGACCGGTAAATTACTTTCGCCGGACCCGGTACATCCCCATTCCCATTGAGCCCCGAAAGGGCTCAATGGGAATGGAGAGGATGCTAACAACGGGCCTGTTAATGACGGGTCCGTGTTTAGCATCCTGGTCTGCTAGCGGGTCTCGCTAAGGACGCCTGGTCTGACCAGGCGTTCCAGAGCGGGACCCACTGCAGACCTCATAATAGGGCGGCCGGAATGAACGGTGCCGGTCCCTTACCGCCACCGTTCATTCCGTGGCCGCCTGCCTCGTAATGAGGCCCAATGTGTCACATTCACCCTGTAGTAGCCCCTTCCCAACCCGTTCAGCATGACAGCTTGCCGCAGCCCCCCAAATCATAGCAACATGGAAGCCTTGTTCTACCCTTCCCATGATACTATTATTAATGACCTTTTGGGTCATAGTTGCCAAAAGCCTTTGACCTAACCTAACGGGAAGGATGTACTACTTTGAAGAAGCAGAGGCCATGCTAGCCAAATATATGAGCAGTATGTGGAAAAGGAAAGGAGGGAGTTTTTCTGAATGCAAAGCAAACACAAGGGCTGCATGGGCTACTCACAGCCGACCACGCGTACACTGGAGAGCTTTGAAAGCAGTTTACAACCTGCAGTGTAACACAGGCATTGCTTTTATCTAGTCACCACAGAAGCACTCCGGGTCCTTCAGGGCTGAGGGTCCTACTATAAAGCTATAAAGATTTTTGTAAAACATTTAGCGCTGCCACCTGCACCTGTCTAGGCCAGTGGTCTTCAAACTAGATGTCCAGGGGGTCCCCAGAGTCTATGAAAAGGGATTAAGATGACTGTTTGTAATGATTATGGTGACTATAATAAAGAGCCTGGAGCTCCCCTGTATATCATTTTGGTGCCCTAGGAGGGCCAACCCCTAGGTGGGGGGGGCCTAGAAACAATATTTTTACTCAGGGGGGGCTCCGTAAGAAAAATGTCTGAATACCACTGGTCTAGGCTCTTTAAACTGGGGGTGAGGAGGGGTGTGGGGGGGCAACACTAACTACACAAAGTGAATTGACGCTCAGTGGTTTATGAAATGGTAGATGTCTGTGAGCTTCTATATATTTACGTTTTTGGGCCTAGGAGTTTGGGATTTGTGTAACTGTTTTAGTAGCACATCATAGTGCACCAGCCCTTCTAAAGGCTCTAATAAAAGGTGGTGTTATGATCAAAAGGAACTTAATAGATGAACCTCAGAGGGATAAAGGGTGGTGTCAGCCACTGGGATTCAAACCTACATCCTGCAGGCTGCTCACAGAGTGCTCAACTCATTGAGCTATCTCACTGGCTAACATTATTTATGTAATGTAATTGATGTTACCATGGCAGGATGTCACAGACTGCAACGTGATTGAGTGTAGCATAATGTGACATGTTACAGCACAAAACAATGCAGTATAATATAATGAATTGTAAAATTGTGTAATATCACACTATGCTACACAATGGTGCCTAACAGATTATGATGTACTGTAATACTTTGGCACTTTGGGCCTCATCATGAATCTACCCAAACACTGTCACACAGAATGACTGTTACCGCCACTTGGTCCTGTGGAGTTACCGTGGGATTACAAGGTGTGATAGGGCGGTGTGAGCCCATATTACTCCATGGGGATTTTTCGCAAATTTACAGCTGGCAGAATTATCTCCAGCAACAAGCTGGGGGTTAATCTGCCACTTTTCATCTGAAAATCAGCGGATTTACTGTGCAGTAATTCCACCAAGGCTAAATCTGCCAAAAAGTATGGGCGGTGCAGGAAAGGTTAAGGCAATGGAATTACTACCAATTATTTTCCCGCCCCCCCCGAATTTGTAATGCGACCCATGAGCCGCAATATCATTCCTCTCTAACGTTTATACTTTTACTTCACCTACAATTTCACGTGTATGAATGACATTAAAGCAGACTCTCTAAAAAGATTTATATTTGGGAATTTTCAGAAATATTTCAGGGCTGTTCCTAGTCTTTTCTCCACTCTATTCAAATATTCACATACCTTATACTGTGCATTTACATCTCTTGTGTGGCACCAGGCCACCTTCCACAGTTTCAATAATTAACAGTTATTCGATGTGCACCTGTGTGGAGGGAAATTGTAATAATTTAAAAATGAAGTAGTATGCCCAGGATCACAAAAGGTGGTCAAGAGGTTGTGAGACGGATATCGTATCAAGAGAGATGACACAGACAACAGAACTGTAATTCAACAACTTTATTTATATTCAGGTTGGTATAACGCGGAACTAATCCTATGCTATGACCGGATTTCCCTGCCTAACTTTAACTATGGAAATTCTGTGTCAGGAAGTCCAAAAGCAAAACCTCTGACTGTGTCAAAAAACATTATGCTGTCCTCACTACAACAAACTAATGGGGGAATGTTCTCAACCAAAATCGGCGTTCCAAAACAAAAATGTTCAACGAGTGTTCATTCAAATCTCCATGAAGTCAAAGTTCTCCAATAAAAGCACAACACAGTTCCAATATAGCCTCTTCTCAGCCAGGACATCCCTTCTCCAAGACAAAATGTCTCCAAACTTTGCCTCTCAGGGTTCCCTTCCCCAAGAGTCACTCTTTCAATAGTTGATTGAACAGTTATTAAAAAAACATAGGGTCCACTTGACCCCTCCTTCAATTATTATAACACCTCCTGACACTTGTCAGCCCATTTATGACCTCTGGTCAAGGTGCAGTTATTGGACTGCACAGCCCACCCATCACAGGGCACGCAACCAGAAGCCAGCAGTCTTACTTGCGAATTAGCTCTTGATAGTAGCAAAGTTGACATATGGGAACCCAATGGTCAAGGTGCAGTTGTCAGACCACATGGTCCAACCATCACAGGTCACGCAACCACATGTTTGTCCCAGCTGTTGTTTCAATGGCTTATGAATTCAAAGGTTTCTTGAAGTTTTCCTTTTGGCAAGAAAACAGCAGCATATAGTTTTAATTAAATGGGCTACGCCAGCCCTTCTTGCCAAAGCTTATTAAAGTTTCACTGAATGGGCTTGCCAGCCCTGTTGCCACAGTCCAGTCAAGCTTAAAGTCAAATATTCAGGCTCCTCTTCTAATTTATCCTTCAGGCTTCCAAGTAGTGGCTCATTATTCCAGATTTATCATAACGGGTTGAATGTATTGCTTAATTCGGTTTTCAATAAATGTTCAATTGTGGTTATTCCATTCAATACAGTGATTTACTTCACTTTCGATTTAAATGTATTACTTCTACTTAGTTTGGTATTCAATAAAGGTTCAATTGTGGTCATTCCATTCAATAAAGTGATTTCCTTTACTTCGGTATTCGCTTTATACTTTCTCAGTAGTTTGCTACAGTTCATTAGTTCAGAGCATTGCTCTGACCCTCCTGTTACCTTTCAGTGTGCTCCTGTGGATCTCGTGGCTTCATCCTCTCTCTCTCTCCAGAGGTGGGACAGCTCCTAAACCACCACGACTGCCTCCACCACTGAGTCTCCCGCAGAAACATCTCCTGCTGCTCCTCATAATGCTGCTTCTGCTCACAGTTACGCTCACCTGGTCTCTGCGGAAACGTTGGGGCATGGTTGCAGCCCTCCCAGGGGTGAGGTCGCTCGGGTCCGATTTCACCCTCTGTGCTTATGTAGTGACTGGTGGTAATAGGTGATGCTGCTCAGGACTGCTCCTGCGAGGAGAATAGGGGGCGTGATTATGCCAGCTTGTGCGCCTGATCCCCTTCCAGACTCCTTCTCCCAAACCGTGGTATGCGCTGTCCCTGGAAAGCTCACCTGTTGATTAGCTTTGTCGAGCACTCCATCCTGCTGCTTCTGGCAGGGGCCCTTGTATGATCTGGACTGAGTTCCTTCACTGGTCCCTTGCACGTGGTAGTCCAGTCCTGCTGAGACTAAGCCACTATACTTCAGGTAAGTGTTCCTGTTTGCCTTTGTCTTTCCTCGTCTGTTTTTGTTGTATTGTAAAGTTTGTTGTCTTGTATTGCTGTCCGTTCCACCTTTGATTTTTGCTCTTTTGCTTTCTTCCCTTGCAGGCGATGTTGCCGGCCCGGCAGAAGCTGCGGAGCTCGATATGGCAGCTGGAGGGAATGAGGAACGAAGCTGCAGTGGTACAGTAGCTGGTAAGTTGTTAACTAGGGGGTGCGCAGGGTTCAAATGCGGCGCAGCCCTAGGATGGATGTTCTAACCTTGTCTTTCTTATTCTTCACAGGGTCTGAGTTTGTGGATGCGGAGTGCGGTGCTGCAGCGTCGGGATCAAGATCACTGGATGTCAGGAGATGAGTCTGCAGATGAAGCGATGAAGCACCGGTTTCCTGGAGGTGAGTATGCAGGAGAACGCCTGGTTTCAAAGGTAAGTAAACTGGTCCAAGAGGCGATGAACGTCACGTTGCACGCGAGTGCACAGTAACGCGAAGCACCGGCCTTAAGGATGGAGCAGCTTATATAGCTGCGCTTCTAAAGCCACACCCACCAGGTTCAACTTGCCTGCTACGCCCTGCCACACCCGATGAGTCAGCACATGAAGACCAGGCCTAGGGAGCTACACCCGATGAGTCAGCACATGAGGATGTTCTCTGGAATAAAGGCTTTCAGCTCCTGGAAAGGTCTTGTAAAATAAAAGCACTCCTGCACTGAAATAAAGTAAAAGCACTCCTGCACTGAAATAAAGTGTTCCTGCTCACATCGCTATATGAGCCTGGTGTCAAAGGTGCCAGGACTGAGTCCAGCCAGGGCCCCTGTGTTTATGGGTCCCAAAGGGACATAAGTGAGTCAAGTGACCCATTGCCCCCATCATTAGATGGTGTGATTTTTGTGTACTGGGGCCTGTGGCCATGCCACTCACACTTTTTATACACTCTCTGATTATTAAGGGTCTGCAGGAGGTACAAATTATTCTTTATTGCCTGACCTTCCCTGTCCTTATTAAAGGGACCTACCTCGTCCTAGTACCAAAGGGTGTTTTACATTGGGTAATCTGCATTACATCTAGGTGCCTCTTCTTCTTCTCCCTGTGCCAAAATGGGTGTTGCAGGGATCAAAGGAACAACAATAATAATAGCCCATAAAGTTTGGGGAGGGTTATTCTGATTGTCACAAAGCTAAGGGGGATATTGTGTATTTTCCCCAGGGACTTTATTTCTAATATTTCTTCTCCTCTTCCCAGTATGTCTGGGATGATAATATCTCTGTTTCTCAGGGTCAAAGTCTCGTTCTCTGACTTCAAAATTAATGTTTCATCCAAAACTTTCACAAAGGTCCGTCTCCTTGTGAACATTTTGGTTGAAACATCAATTTTGAAGTCAGAGAAAGAGACTTTAACGTGGAAGGCCAAGCGAGCGTTGATCCATGGTTTTGAACTATGTACTGTGTGGAAAACCGTGCCAGAGTGTGTCACCCTGCCTACAAGGATTGCCTTACCCTGTGAGGCCTAACGGGGGGAGGAGAGCTGGTTCAGCGACATTATCATTCAAGAATGATTTTTCCTTTTTCATACAGTTCTCCTTTTTACACTTTTGCACAAGAGATAGGACAGGCATTAGGTTTTGTTAGCATAGGCCATTTTGATTTGACTGACTTCACTAGGACTGTTTTGTTTATCTTTTGATGGTCGAGACTACTCCAATCTTAGTTGTAGGGCAAAATAGGAGTTTCTCAAACCCCAACATTTAAAAAAAAGGTTTTACAAATTGGATCCCTTGTGTCAGTGTCAATACTCCTGATACCATGCCTTCCCTACATATGGTGTCAGAAGTGGGATCTCACTCAATTGATAAAAATTGAGAACCCATGCTGGTAATTGTTATCCCACCAGAAGGCGAGACTAGGATTATTGAAGTCCTTGATTCTGACCGAATATCTACTATTAAGGAGATCTTATTCTCCAAACTGCAAGTCCCATTTAACCAACAGGATTTGTTTTTCAAAACCCAGGTACTATTAGACACCCTTCCGATAGCCCATTATCAACTACAACAGTGGGACCAAATAGTCTTAAGAGTCAGACCCTCCCATATATTTATTAGACCTAGCACCTTAAACCTACCTTTTCCCGAACCTTTTGTTTTTGGTGTCAAACTACCTTCATCGAAGTCAAGTTCGGAAGGATCAGGTGACTTCAAAACCTTCTCTAAAGAGGTTGAGACCCTTTTCTTCACTGAGTCTGAAAGCCTGACAGCAGGAACCCTTATCCCTTCTGAAAATATGGCTGATATTGTAGCAGTCATAGCCCAACTGGCTGCCCATCAAATTCAGGTTGCGGCTCGCTTTCAAGAAAATTTGATGAGATTAGACGAATTACAAGCAAGACCCCTATTACTTCAAGGGATATTACAACCCTAACAGGAAGGAGAACACTTAGGGAATTTTTTGGGGCATTTCGAACGATCGGCTGAATAACAAGGATGGGTGGAAAACCTGAAAAAATGCTACTTGCTACCCCTGTTAAAAGGTGGGTTACAAACCACCTATCAGTTGCTTAATCTAACCTTGGTAGCTACCTTCACGTCCATAAAGGAAGGGCTTCTTAAAAGAGCAGGTCTGAACAGTAATTGTTATCGACAAAAACGAAGGTCCAGATTAAACGCCGATGAAACCCCTCTGGAAGTAGTAGAACGAATTAAAAACACCATCGCCTTATGGGTCGGTAATAAAACACTGGAAGAGTTGGTAGAAATTATAATTTTGGAACAGTTTATCAACTCAATACCTCCTTTTCTTCAGAAAGCCGTATTACAATTAAACCGTCCCACTCTGTCACGTCCCTCGCACAAAACCCCCTCTGGCAAACCCATTGGCCAGGTGGAGTCAGGACTCGGGCCTCTAGAGCCTGGTATCCTCTTCAAAAGCCCTCCTAGGGCCAGTCCTGGCGCCTATGGCGCCAGGCTCACACATCATGAAAAGAAATGTGCTTGGGAACTACTTTATTGTATTTTCAGCCAACATGGAGGCATCCACATAGCTTGGTTCCTAAGAACCAAGCTATGCCAGATCTGGAAAAAATGTTGTGCAATGGCGCAGATCGACGTTCGGCTATCTACCAGTCACCATCCCCAAACGGACGGCCAAACCGAGAGAATCAATCAGACACTCGAGCAATATTTACGGTGCATGCTGCACCACGAACAAAGGAATTGGGAAGACCTACCATGGATAGCCGAATATGCATATAACAATTCTTTGCATTCAAGCACGGGACAAACGCCCTTCTATACCCTTTATGGCAGACATCCACGTACCTCTGAACTAGACCTTCCAGCCAGCTTGGAAATGCCAGAGGTAAAGACTCTACACACAACCATTACTCAGGCTTTCAAAAGGGCAAAGGAACACCTTATTCATGCCAAAGAAAAACAAAAGAGATTCACCGGGAAAAGGCCCCTGTTTATCAAGTAGGAGACAAAGTTTGGTTAGCCGCTAAATTCGTACCCATCAAGGGAACCCGGACCTTTCATCCCAGATTCTTAGGACCCTATACCTTTAAAGCAATTATCAACCCAGCAGCCGTGAAACTGGATTTACCACCTAATCTACACATCCACCAGGTATTCCATGTGTCCCTCCTGAAACCAATGCAACCCGGCACACAGATTGGGACACCACCTAAGCCCATACTTGTTGGCGGAGAACCAGAATTCCAAGTCAAAGATATCTTGGTCTCTAAATACTCTAGGACCAAGATATATTATCTCGTTGATTGGAAAGGATTTGGACCACAAAATAGATCGTGGGAGCCCAGTGAGAATATCCATGCACAGTGTCTAATCAGGAAATTCCATCGGAACTTCCCAACTAAACCTGGGCCAAACAGAAGGAACACCATGGGAGGGGCCTTAGGGGGGAGTGCTGTCACGACCCTTGCCCAAAAGCCCCTCTGGCAAACCCATTGGCCAGGTGGAGTCAGGACTCGGGCCTCTAGAGCCTCGCATCCTCTTCAAAAGCCCTCATGGGGCCAGGCTCATACACCATGAAAAACAACGTGCTTGGGAACTACTTTATTGTATTGTCAGCCAACATGGAGGCATCCACATAGCTTGGTTCCTAAGAACCAAGCTATGCGGTCTAGTGTTTTTGGTGTGGTAGCCTAGGGACTATTTTACCTGGACTATTTTGTTGGGGCTATTTAAACCACACCCGAGCAAGACAACACGCTTTGCGTTACTTTGCAGCTTGCAACGTGACGCTCACCATGTCCAGCTATTCCCTCGAACCTCGGAGACCAAAGGAACATCATTAGCAGCAGCATCTTACCTGCAGTCTTCATCTTTAAACACTTGCAGCTACTGAGAACAGCTTCCTCGAATCTGCATGCCTCCCAGACAGAACGACCTGAAAGAGGAAGATAGAGGCAACATTAAAGAAAGCAGTAGAGACATTTACAAATTACGAACTGCTCAAAAGGCTTACCTGGCTGGTCGCTTCTTGGCTGGCATCACTCCGGACATTCCACTCGCGCTGAAGAACACCGCGACCTACAAGGAAGGAAAACACAGGTTAGCAAAGGCAAGACTTCGCAGCGCTGCGCATAGCGCTTACTTACCGCATCATAACGCTCTTAATGTGCCATAATTTACCAGCGGGGCTCAACCAAGCCAGTTTGCCGCGCTGAAGCGCTGCATACCTAAGGGAGAAAAAAGAGACATTTTAAACAAAGAGAGGCATACAGGATAGCAACAAAACTAAAGAACAGCAATAAGACCGACCTGAACAATATCAAACGGGCCGGCGTCAGTGAAGTAACTGGACCGCACTCGCCCATGAAAGACAACGCACCCCTGCAAAGAAGGCAGGACGGAGAGCACGCCTAATTCTACCACAAGGTGAGGAGAGGGCACCAGAGGGACTGAAATCATACAGGGATGGAGGGAGGGTACTTACCCCAGTCGGTCAGTCTTGAACACAGTCCTCCTGTATTTTCAGGCAGAACCTTCCCCGCAGACCACATCAGGGCAAAGCTGAGAAGCATACCAGCGAGTAACCCGGCTGGGTGGCATCCCTGTGGATACCAGGTGAGCGTAACACACTCTCAACCTGGCTATTTAAACTGGCCAAAAGCATTCAAATGCAGTAACACATTTCCGTTCCTTCCCTAAAAATGAAGATAGAAAAGAACAAAAACCACCCTGACACTCTCAAAACCTGGCGTTAGAACGAGGAGGACTCTCTAAGACCCGAGAGTGGGCCCTGAGAGAAAGGGTAGAAATAAAAAAACCTGATACTAGGATTAAAAAAGAATTAAGGAGAGAGGAACCCAGAGGGATTAAACCAACACCTCCCATCTGTTTCACATGTAGAGAAACACATTATTTAGCTCAGCATTATCCCAATAATCAGAAGAGGGAGCCTAAGGAAATAGGTTGTTTAAGAGGAGAGGAATGGGAAGAACAGGAGGAGGATCTAGAAACCGTTAGCATATGTTTATGCTGATCCTCAGTGGATTTTACGTATGAAAAAGCTTTAGTGAATGTGATGATAGTAAAATCATTAGTTGATTCTGGCAGTAAACAAACAGCCATAAGACCTGATTTGGTCTCGTCAGCAGATTTAGGACATGCAACCATAGTTAGAGTCACCTGTGTACACAGAATTAACAAGATCTATCCCAGAGTACCGGTGTACATTAATAACAGGGGGAATCCCTGGCTAGTATTATCAGCCATTATCCCTGGACTTCTGGAAGAGGTTATAATAGGAAGAGATTTTCCAGAATTCTCTTCCCTTCTTCAAGAGCCTCCTCCCTCACCCAGAGAATGTACACCACAAGATCAATGGGAGTCTGATTACTATTCCCAGACCTCCCCAGTATGGGAATGGACAGAAACAGAGCCTCACAGAGAAATTAGTTATATCAAAACTCCTCAATCGCAGTTCATGGGCTAGTTACAGGGAACTAAGGTTAACATCCAGACTATACCAGCACAGCCAAAGAGAAATTATGTAGATGTGCAAGA
Organism: Ambystoma mexicanum; assembly: GCF_040938575.1. NCBI lineage: Eukaryota > Metazoa > Chordata > Amphibia > Caudata > Ambystomatidae > Ambystoma > Ambystoma mexicanum. Next base: position 216,458,928 of record NC_090921.1, on the reverse strand, counting down.
GTCCCAGGATTAGGTTTCCACTTGTCCTCTTCAAAGTCCTCAGACTAGAGACTTTGGAGAAGAACAAACCTTTCCACCTCGCATAGGGGAAGGGTATGTGAGAAACCAAAGAGTATCTCACCAGCTAGTCCTCTGGGACTTGACAACCAAGTGGCCAGGACACGGCCATCGCTTTTGGATCCAGTTCCTAGGGGTGGACCAGTACAGAATCACCTGGGTGAGGGCTCTTCAGGGAGTGGGGGTGAGATAGCCGATGGTGAGACACAGTATTCCCCCCTTTTTTGTTCATCTACCCCATACTATTTATAATGATTTACCGAAGTCCCAACCCCCCCCCCCTTTTTCACAAACACTGGGCTCAGGAAAGGGTGACTAAGAGTAACTAGACTAACTCTCTCACATCGTACAAGACATGTCCCGTTAATCGGGTCAGGCAAAGTCAGGCACTTTATCCTAAGTGCATACACCTGATACCAGTTAGCTCTCCTCACATGAATAAAAGACAACCAAAAGACACACTCTGAGCAACGGGGAACACGAGACTGAGCAGAACTTCCAGGACGAAGGCACAGCTACAGGAGCAGAGCAATGGACCAAGGACGAAAGCAGCAGGCCTAAAACGCCAAGGCTTCCCTACTGGAGGTCGTTGCCTCTGAAAGATTGGGAAAGACACGTGGAGAAGGCCAGATCCCATAAGTGAATATTGCATTCTGTTTCAATGATGCCAGAGACCCTCCCGAGTGAACGGCAGAGTTGGGGAGGTGAGGTCAAGCCTGTGTTACTAATCCTGATTTAAAAATTGGAAAACCACAAAACAAAAAAGAAGCGCACGCGGCCAGTGAGTTGGCAAGCTACCTGAGAGACTGATGTTTGTCATGATGAATGAAGTAGCAACCTCATATCACAAGTGAAGATTGCCCACATGTGGATGAGACGGGAAGAAAGGCAGACCTGTGAATGAACTTTAAAGTAAAATGCAGCTGCGAGGTCAGCAACACTACGTAACGCAGTGGTCCGGTGAAAGAAAGTAGCCCAAGTCTCCATAAAAGGTACATTGTTTGAAGCTAAAAGGCGAATAAACGGCAAAAGTGAAAGTGAAATAGTGAACGTTGAGTCGAAGTGGTCCTACGGTGGTCTGTAAGAAAACCAAGCACATTCAAAAGACTTCGACATACTAAAAAGGGGTACGAGCCTGATTGAGGGAGACCCGAAGTATACTATGCTTGGGGAAGGGAGCCACTGCTTGCAACTTTGTGTGGAACTTTTTTCTGAGAGGTTTGAATCTGACAGAGGGGGACCTATGAGAACTTTGCGGTGAAAGGTCTAAGCCCGATAGAGGGGGTCCTACGAGAACTGTGTGGTGAAAGGTCTGAGCCCATCAGAGGGATACCTTTGTGAATGTTTAGGTTGAAACATACATTTTGAAGTCAGAGAAGGAGACTTTAACATGGAAGGGCAGGCAAGCCTCGAACCACGGTTTTGAACTTTCTACTGTGTGCAAATCTCCGCCAGAGTGTGTCATCCTGCCCACAAGGATCACCTTACCCCGTGATGCCTAACGTGGGGAAGAGAGCTGGTTCAGCCACATTATCATTTGAACACTGATTTTTCCTTTTGCATACTGTAGAGGAGGAGCCAGGTGCCTCTACTGGAAGTCCTGCCCCCATATTGCCTATATGTTGGAAACCGGAAAATGCGACATACACAACTCCAATAATGGTCCCTGTACCGCGAAGAGTCCTCGGAACAAGGTATCTTTGAGAAAGCCCTATATGATGTATCGGCGGAGAAATGACAGTCTTTTAAAGGAGTTTCCAGATAAAGTGTGAAGATGAGTGAAAGTGAAGACTGGTGTTGTCACACGAAGCAGAAATGACGCACACAGAAGAGATGCTAATGAAGAGAGTATGTAGACCTTATAGAATCTGATGGCGAAGTAAAACATTTAGCAACATTTTATGTGCGGATTGAAGATTGCACGTGTGGAAAGCACTGAAGAAAATGCAAAGTCATTTTATAATTGTACAGATGCTAAAAAGCAAGTAGACTAGGGGCCTCATTACACGGTAGGCGGTGGACCAAGGTGCTATTAGCACCTTGGTCCATGCCGGTAAAATACCGGCACCACCTTGGAGGAAAGGGGAATTACCGCCCTATTCCAAGGTTGGCGGGGCGGTAATTCCCCCTTCCCCCATTGCCCTTCCCCATTCCCATTTTTGCCCCATAGGGCATAATGGGAATGGGGAACGTGCTAATTACGGTACCGCAAATTGCGGTACCGTAATTAGCACCCTGGTCCCTTTGCGGGTTGGTTTTTAACGCCTGCTAAAAAGCAGTAGTTAAAGTACCAACCCACAAAGGGACCTCGTAGTAAGGCGGTAAGGTTAAGGGTTAAGGGTTAAGGGTTAACGGTCACCGGTACCATTACCAGTGACTGTTAACCCTTACCGCCTTCTGTGTAATGAGGCCCTAAGTAATCATAATAATGGCTATACGTAGTGAATAGACTGCAGGCTGTGCCGCCATTATATATATGTGAATAGAATCTGGATGTTCCATGACATGTTTTAGCAAACTGGGACCCCATGAACAGAAGGGCTGAAGGTGTGGCGCAGTTGATTAAAACAGCTGACAACAAGGGACGATTCGAGAAAGGTTGCATGGCCCAGTGTCAAGAGTTGGGGCAGCCAAGAAATTGGTTATCTATTCGAGAAGATAAAATGAACGTGAGAAGCGAGGCAAGTTCCTGTTGAGGTGTAATGGGAAAACACTAGAGGTGTCAGGTTTTATTCATTTAATAGTGTTAAATGCGAAGAAGGAGCTCAAAACACGATCTCTTGTCACATGGTCAAGATGAAAATAGACTTTGGGCAAGCTACACCGAGACTTAAAGATAAGACCATGCTCACACTCCCTTCTATTCTCAGGTGCAGTGATACTTGCAAGGCCGAGTTCAAAGACTAATTGAATGGCAGACAGCAGGAGTGATGATGGATGATGGGCTAATTGGGTGGGGATGCATGGTCAAGTCCAACCCTCCAGCACCTGGGGTACCAGCTTGCATGCTGCTAGCAAGTGGAATATTCCAGGAGGGTACAAGCGTGCCAACCAATTGCAGAGGGCCATGTAGCAAAGAGCCCTATACTTTGAAAGCCAATGAAACGTTGTGAATTTCATGACAGCGAAGATGACTTGCACTGGGGGTGGGCATAGCTGTCCACCTGACCTTAGAGACCAAATCACAATCCGTCTCTAAATAGAAAGTATACTTAGATGATTCCCTTACGCCAATCCCGACCCTTATTTGCCACGTAGTATGACGTCACATATGAAGAATTGTTGCTATAAAAGTAATGTTTTTTATTAAATGCATTGAGACTTACGCTGTGGGTTGTCAGTTGATGCCCGTTTGACTCTCTTTTTTAGACAATTACAATGAAAAACAGTTATGTTTTGCCAACTTCCTGAGTCGGTCTTATTATTGGTGTAAGAGTAAGATCTGTATCCCCATCCATCCAATAAAGCACTACTGTTGTGTTTCGATATCCTTGTTTGCATTTGATTGTGTCCCAGAACTGTTTCAAGTTCTGGAACCATTTCAGTTGTTCCTTTCAGTTGTTGGAGCTGAGCCGGGCTGTGTGCCTGTTGCTCGCTCTGTACCTAACTTAATAAAGTACCATGTACTCAGCCGGACACAGGTAAGTGAGCACCTTCCTGGTGCGTGAGGAGTCCCTATTGTGGAGCGGAAGGCTGGGGAGCAGAGCAACAGGCACGGCAGCCGCCCACCACACCCAGGTCAGAGCGGGAGCGCTGCGTGGTGGAAGGGGGCAGGAGCCAGAATATACCAAACTTGGCCCTGTGCTCGAATGCGTGCACAAGCTCTACGCAGCGTAGTGACACGGCAGCTGTGAGGCGCGCACATCCCTGTGTTCCTCCATTGTGACGCGTTGCCTAGCAATGTAGCACGTTGCGGAGGCCAGCTGGGCAGAGCTGCATAGAGCGGAAGCAGAGCTCGACAGAGAAAGATTACGGTGCCTGCAGAACAAAGGGGCCTATAAATTAAGGTGCTTGCAAGCACAGGAGCAGTTTTTGAGTATTGTGCATTTAACAGACACACGAGATAACACAGAAGGAACACTTTATTAAGACAGACAAATTGTACATTTAAAAGACACACGAGATAACATGGAAGGAGCACTTTATTAATACAGACATGCACACACTGCAGTACTAGTAGCCAAGGAGAGCTCCAAGACTTAGCTCAACTTAAGAACAGCTATTATCAACAATTGCCAACGCATCAGTTGTTGATCAAGAGACAGAGGAAATGGCTGCTGCCATTCTGCCACCCCCGCCTTTCCTTGCAGAGCCTGGTACTCCTCCTATCAGGTGGGAAAGGTGGAGGAGGATGTTTGAAAATTACTTGGTGGCCACAGGAGGCGAAAGATTTAGTGCAACCAGGAGGAAGGCCCTATTGCTCCATAATCTGGGTCCCGAAGGTCGTTTCATATTCGATGGCCTTGCGAGTCGACTGGAAGAAGGGGGCAGGAGACCTCGAGGAGTATGCAGTGGCAGTCAAAAAGATAGAGGAGCACTTCGAGCCCAAGAAAAATATCACTTTTGAGAGTCACCGATTCTTTCAGCGAAGTCAAGATAGCGCAGAGTCTGTGGAGACCTACGTAGCCTCCGTAAGGACATTGAATCAACCTGTGAGTTTGGGGACCTGACTGACTCTTTGATTAGGGACCAGCTGGTCGGATGCACCAACAACCCGAGAGTTCAGGAAAAGCTGTTGGCCAAGGACATGTCGTTGGAGCACGTAGCATCGAGCAGACATTGCAGTACATGAAGGAGATGAAGGTGGGAAATCAGGTGGCACAGGAGGTTTGTGCAGTTGCTCCGAAGAATAGGTTACCTGGCCTGGGCTCAAGGAAAGAATGGTTGGGACAGAAGTGCATTAAGTATGGTATCCCAAGACACACTGCAAACAGTGCATTCTGTCCTGCCAAAACTGCAGAATGTTTCAAGTGCAGGCGCAAGGGTCATTTTGCACACATGTGTAAGGAAGCGTCCATTAATATGGTGGACCAGAGATATTACAATGGTGATCCATCAATTTCTTCGTCCTCAAGTGTGTCTGCTACACCCAATCAAGAGAGCAAGCCACGCCATGTTTTTGAGATGTCTGCTTTGTCGGGTGAGACAAGTTTTCCCGTAGACATTTTCATGGTGGATGGGTGCAGTTTAAAAATTAAAGTTGATTCCGCATCCCCATGGACCATCGTATCTGAAGACACTCTCAAGCATACGTTATACAGGAATGTGCAAGATTTATCACCAGCTAAAATTCAACCCTGTGGATGTGGGAAGACAGCTATAGACATGTTAGGTGGATTCCAGGGTTACGTGTGCTACAAAGGAAGGGAGTGCATGGCTGACATTCTAGTTGCAAAGAAGGGTACCTCAATTTTAGGATGGGAGGAGCAAAGCAAACTGGGAGTGAGAATTCAAGCTAGTGCGTTGACTCCTATCACCATAGCTGAAGTAAATGACAGATGGTCCAGGGAATTTCCAGAGGTGTTCACAAGGGTGATCAGATCACGTGCATGCGCATGATTGCGCTAACTACAAGGAATTCTATAATGACATCCCACGAGTAAAGGAGAATGTATCAAACTGATGGGGAAAGGCATTCAGGTTCAGCTGTGGTAAGACACAGAGAAAATTGAGATTTTGAGGTTGTAGCAAGTGCAAGAATACCATCTCACTTTTCGGCACAAGCAGCAGAATTAGTGGCATTAATTGACGCACTCGAGAAACATACAGGGCAGGAAGTGGTGGTGTATTGTGACTCTGCCTATGTGACGTTAACCATGCATGCAGGGCTATCATGTTGGAAAAGGAGGGGCTACCTCCGAGAGGACGGCACTCCAGTGAAACACACAGCATTATTGAACAGGTTTATCAAGGCACTACAACTCCCATTAGCCAACGCAATAGTTAAATGCAAGCACATACTAAGCAAACGGGCTTTATCTCTTGCAAGAACGAAGCCGCAGATGAAGAGGTCAAAAGGGTTGCATATTCATGAGATATTTCAAGTTTTGATGCTCCAGATGTAAAGGAGAAAGTAGTCCCAATTATGGTTGTAAAGGAAGGGTTTAATCATTTATCAAGAACACAGTTGATGAAGGTTCAAGGCAGTGTAACACAGGAAGAGCAAGCATTGTGGAAATGAAGGGGGTGTTCTTTATCCCCCTCTGAAGCATTGTGGCGACAGGACAGCACTCGAAAGCCAGTGATGCCTATAACCTTGTTAAGGGTAGCGCTTGAACAGCTGCACTACCATCCGCATGTAACTAGTGAAAGCCCTGCAGCAGCTATTGCGGAGGACTGGTTCGTACCGAACCTGTTAGAACACGTTGCATTTTATGTAGTAAATTACATTGTATGTCAAAAGTTTACAGCTGGGCACACACTGCGAATGATCAAAGGAGTGATTCCTCAACCGAACAGTCCTTTTCAGCATTTACACATTGACTATGTTGACATATTGACCACTAAGTATGTAGTGGTTTCAGGTTTCTGACAGTGGAGGTGTGTTCCTTTTCTAGGTGGATCAAAACAGGTCCTTGTACACACCCTGATGCTACTTGCGCAGCAATGTTTTTAGTCTGGAAGTCTTTCCCAGATGGGGAGTGTGTGAGGTGCTGAGATTCGACAATGGACCCCAGTTTGTTGATGAAGTATTTGAACAGATTACCCTATTGTTTAGTATTAAACACAAGTTTTCTTCTACTTATCACCCGCAATCGAACAGGGTATGTAAGAGACTCAGCGGTTTTCTCAAAGAGAGAATTGCTAAACTCAAATTGTCACTGAAGAAGGGATGACTCTATTGCCTGCCCCTAGAATTATTTGCATTAAGGAATCAGTCTGGGCTGGACCACCACCTCACACCCCATGAGCTAGTTACAGTGAAGCGATTGAGAACTCCTCTGTCTCCTACATCGAGGAACAGAAGTGATGCCCAGAAGACTGCAGAATTGTTAGGAAATGAGTTACGTACTTAATTGAAATGTATGACGGCTAGTATCTCTGTCATTTCAGATCAACTCAAGCGCAAAGGGGTGTCGGTCGCAGGACACATATGAAGACCATTCAGCAACCAGACTTCAAGAACAATTTCCTGTACCTAGATTGTTTGTGGGAGATTTAGTCCTAGTGTGTAACTTCACAAGGAAGTGGCACAAACTCTGTTTTAGTGGTCCATTTATTGTGGAGAACGTTCATCCCTCAGCAGTAAAAGTCCATGAAAGACACGCATGGATACACTTGGGCAACGTAAAACCTTATGCTGGTGAGACTGATGCACCCACAACCATTGATTCGGAAGCAAGACAAGAAGAAGAAGTTCAGCATGTGCAGACTCGATCGATGACAAGGAGGAAGGATGCTAAGGTTGCTGATTAAATAAATACAAGTGTGTATTTGGACTGTGGCTCATCCCGGACAGTCTTTATAGATATTATAGCAGGAGTGCTAAGCAAAGTTCTCGAGTCACAGGAATCTTTGAATTGGACTTTAGAAAGTGTTGAAGTGCTGAATAAACCAAATCTAGAATTCGAGTTTGACGCCTGCAAAAGGGAGCAGTTTCCTGATTCATTCCTCACTGAGTCTCTCTTTGGTTAATCCCATGGTCCTATCTGATGTCGATGTCCATAGGCTCCTTCTCGCTGTTTTTGTTTTTATTTTGCGAGCTTAACCTGCTCTTGTTGGGTGCAGTACTAATATATGTGTTTTTCTGCACAATCTTAAAAATGGCCCTGCAATCAGGAGGCTGCTTATGGCAATAGTTGAACAGATCCTGCAGTTACCTGACCATCTAACAGAGTTGCCTGATTAAAAAGGATTTTTCCTTCCTTAAAGCAGTACACAGGCACGATGAGGAATGTTGGAAGTGGTACAGTTTCAGAAAGTGAGCAAACTCAATGACGTATGGAGAATCGCAAATGGTGGGGACTAATGTATTGGTGCATAATATATGTGTGCTGAGCATTTATTATTGTTTTTCTGATTTTGCTAATCCATACTGTCTACTTCATTGGTCCAAGAAAGGTAGGAATCCCTTTGATTCTTCCCACTCCAGTGACTTATGCAGAAGTACCTGTTGCAAAGAGACCAAGGACATTTGTGATTATCCCCTCACCAGTGACACATTTAAGGTTACCCATTTCTCTGACAAGTGTTCCTATGAATCCAACTGCAGGAAGGACCCTTAATGATGTACTTCATGAGCATTATGCACACACCCTCCTTGCAAGAGGGAGACACATGAGAAGCACAAGTGAAGATGATTATGAGTTAAATAATTATATAGACAGTACAGCACATTTGGGGAATAGCATGTGGTATCGACACATGAAAGAGGTGGGAAAGTGGGCATCCAAGGAGAGTTGCTATGTTTGTGCTCTCCTACCTTATGCAATGTGCAATTCTAAAATATTCCTAGCTATAGAGGAAGAAGCCCAGAAAGCTTGTTGCCTGACGCACCTTACACTCTGCCATACGAGAGGTCAGTTCCAGGGTCGAACAGCATCCTTGGTATGGGTAACCAAGTGGACAGCTCCAGAAGAAGATGATTATGTGCAAGATTTGAAGACAAGAGCGAGAGCACACAACAGAGATCAAGTGATAAGATATGATCAGCCTGGAATGAAGGGAGCAGGAATCAGATGGGAAATAAACAGAAAGCTCAATTGTCAAGGAAAAGATGAGGAAGAAATACGAAGATGCAGGGAGAGAGGGCAGCTGCAAATAAAGGGAACAGTACTTTCTCCAGATGGATAGGAGGAAGGGCTGATCATATGTAGGGCATTAGCACTTACAGGATACTATGAGTCAGCTATAAACACTGCAGAGAAAGAATGCAAACAGCATTGGCCAAAGATTGCAAAATTGCTGACATGGGTTGATGATAAAGGAGACCCGCTGCAGATAGTGCCTCTAGCCAGCGCAGAACTATGTTTCAGAAAGAACAGCATAAGAAAGGTTGGAATGAATCAGCAGTGCCGTCGAATTCCCAATTTAGGAATGAACGATGGAACAGTAGGGATAATGGATCACTATTGGGCCTATGGATTCAGATATTACATTAAGTTGCCCAGGGACAGGGCAGGGCTGTGTTCTACAGTGATCGTCCATGTTCCAGCATTGGTGATTCCGAAGAGTGACTTGAACATTGGGTAGTTTCCAAAAGCAGATGCTCACCTAAGAAAGAGGAGATCAGTTGAATTTCTTAATCGAACAAAGAGGGAGAATTACTTTTCAGCTTAATCAATGGAAGCCTTTGACTCTATTCCGTATGAACACAAGTTGTTCAGTCAGACTTCAGCAGTATTCGAGACAATCTTCATGCCAGGGATCGAGACGATGTTGAATGTGAAGTGGTTACAGATTACCAGATGGGAGCTCCTGCAGACGATCAACACTACCATAAAGGGATTCAATGCTATTAAAGAAGATTTGAGAGCCATAAAACTGATGACTCTTCAGAATAGATATGTCCTGGACATAATTACAGCTATGGATGGAGGTGTTTGTGCCAAAATTGGAGAATCATGTTTCACATTCATACCTTCTCACGATGAAGAGAATGGGACCTTGGCAGAAGCCATAACGATGCTGACGTACTTGCACATCAAGATGGAGGATGAAGCAGAAGATATTGCAGATGACAGCTGGTTTGCATCGATCTTCTCATGGGTTCCACAATGGATGGCGAATATCTTCAAGTTCCTTGGAGCATTGTTGGTGATGATCATGTTTAGATTCTGTGTGATCAGAATAATCACGTAGTGCAAGAAGAGGGCAAAGAAAGCAGTAGGAATGAAGATTATGATCGATGTCGAGTCAGGGTTTGGACACAAAGAGTTGACAGATGAAGAAATCAGAAAAAATATAGAAACAAGTATTCTAGCACCTGAGGGAACAAAGTTCCTGTATCCAAGAAACCACAAGAGGTATGTGGGAAGATAGATCTACTGCAGCCCGAATGGACAATGAAGTCTCATGACCTGGAGTGTTGATGAACTTGTAAAATCAGCAGGATCTCTGAAAGGAGTAATGAAGATATGGACTCCGAAAAAGCACTTTTTGAGACAAGGATGTCTAGACGTGAAGACTGATGGGGGAGTGGTCGATGAATCAATCAGAGGGGGGAGTGTAGAGGAGGAGCCAAAATATAGGCAATATGGGCCGGGGCTTTCGTTAGCCCCGAAAGGGGCTAACGAAAGCCCCGGCCCATATTGCCTATATTTTGGTAAGTGGAAAATGCACCATGCACAACTCCGATAACGGTCCCTATGCTGCGAAGAGTTCTCAAAACAAGGTGTCCATTGAGAAAGCCCTATATAATGTACCCGCTGAGAAATGACAGTCTTTTAAAGGACATTCTGGAAGAAGTGTGAAGGTGAGTGAAAGAGAAGACTGGTGACATCAGACAAAGCAGAAATGTGCACACAGAAGAGATGCTAATGAAGAGAGTATATAGACTTTATAGAATCTGATAGCAAAGTAAAGAATTGAGTGACATTTCATGTGCGGAATGAAAATTACACGTGCAGAAAGCATTGAAGAAAATGCAAAGGTGCTTTATAATTGTACAGATGCTGAAACGCAAGTTGACTAAGTAATCATAAGGCTGGCTTTATGTGGTGAATACACTGCAGGCGGTGCCGTCATTATATATATGTGTATAGAATTTGGATGTTCCACAGCGTATTTTAGCAAACTAGGACCCCATGAACAGAAGGGCTGAAAGTGTGGCGCAGTTGAAGAAAACAGTTGACAACAAGGGAAAATTCAAGAAAGGTTGTCTGGCTCAGTGTCAAGAGTTGGGGCTGCCAAGAAACTGGTTATTTATTCTAGAAGATACAATGAACGTGAGAAGCGAGGCAAGATCCTGTAGAGGTGTAATGAAAAAACACTATATGTGCCAGGTTTTATTCATTTAACAGTGTTAAATGCAATGAAGGAGCTCAAAACACAGTGTCTTGTCACATGGTCAAGTTGAAAATAGACTTTAGGCAAGCAACACCGACACTTGAAGATAAGACTGTGCTCACACTCCCTTCTAATCTCAGGTGCAATAATACTTGCAAGGTCGAGTTCAAAGACTAATTGAATGGCAGACAGTAGGAATAATGATGGACGATGGGCTAATTGGGTGGGAGGCATGGTCAAGTCCAACCCTCCAGCACCTGGGGTACCAGCTTGCGTGCTGCTAGCAAGTGTAATATTCCAGAAGGGTACAAGCATGCCAACCAATTGTAGAGGGCCACGTAGCAAAGAGCCCTATAGTTTGAAAGCCAATGGAATGTTGTGTATTTCATGACAGCGAAGATAACTTGCACTAGGGGTGGGCATAGCTGTCCACCTGACCTTAGAGACCCAATCACAACCCGTCCCTATAAAGAAAGTATACTTAGATGATTCCCTTAAGCCAATCCCGACCCTTAGTAGGTTTTCCTTATTTCCCACGTAGTATGACATCACGTTTGACAAATATTTGCTATAAAAGTAATGTTTTTTATGATATGCGTTGAGACTTATGCAGTAAAACGTCTGTTGACGCCCGTTGTACTCGCTGTTTTAAACAATTGCAATTAAAAACAGTTATGTTTTAGTCTTATTATTGGTGTAAGAGTAAGATCTGCATCCCCATTCATCCCATAGAGCGTTACCTCGCTTAAAGGGCCTACGGGTATAATACATTTCTTCTTTTTACACTTTTGTACAAGAGATAGGGCGGGCATTAGGTTTTGTTAGCATAGGCCATTTTGCTTTGACAGACTTCACCAGGACTGTTTTGTTTATCATTTGATGGTTGAGACTACTCCCATCTTAGTTGTAGGGCAAAATAGAAGTTTCTACAACCCCAACATTTTCAATAAAGGTTTTACAAATTGTATCCATTGTGTCCATGTCAATACTTGTGATATCATGCCTTCCCTACACTACATCCTAGGCACATCATTTGAAAGAAACACATGCAAGAAAGATTGTGATGCCAGCAGCCCATCTACAACATGTAACTGAGGAGCCTGATTGGAAAAAAAGTTGTTATAATGCCCCTGCTTAAAAAGCAATGCTTGAAGTGGAAAAGAAAGTAACTTCCGGGGTTACTTTGGAAATGAGACAGCAACATGGGCTAGAAAGCAACATTGCATTTTCACCTACCCCAGCAAAACCTCTGAGGAGACGTTGTCCCAGAAGAATTGAAACCAAGGCCTTTGAAGCAGGGCCATCATCTTTATGCCACTGTCTGAATTCACCAACGGGACAAATGTTCTCTTTGTTACCAAAAACAATGGGCGAGTACAGACTTGGAGTCATATAATATCTCACTTTGCACATGCCTTGTAAAATAATGTAATCAAAGTCATTCCCTGGTTAGATCACAGAGCAGGGTCCGGTTACTAGCTGTGAACCATTCAAGGAGAAAGGGAAATGGTTTTTAACTGTCACCCGTTTTTACCACTTTAAACTGCCCATTGAAAAAAGACAACTGCGCAGCTTTCTACACAGCAGTGCAATAGAAACACAATTGATGGGAATCTAGCAAACAAACATTAAAGAGACATGTTTCTTTTTACAAAGGATTGACATGCAGGAATGTCAAGAAGCCTGACTTTTAAATTGTGTGTTCTAAAGTGCTGCTTGAAATACTGACCTATCTATAGTTGTGACTTATCTAGAAACACGTGTGTACAGCTGCGTTATAAATGCCACATCATATCATATCATTGTCAAAACAAATTAGGTTTTTTTTCTTAATGAAACATAGAGAGATTTAGATAGGCAGGAATGCTCTATCAAATAACATAAAATGAACATATAGTGGGTTTTTATCTGTTACCGGATATCTCGCAAATGGAAATAAGAAGGGAGGAATGCTTATTCCTTATATTATAATTTGTAATTTATGTTTTTTTATTATTGATGTGATGATCTAGGTGGTCAGCTGACACGTGTTTTCGACCTCTCAGGGTCTTTAGCAAGGCGATGCGCTAAAGTTCATGGACCGAGTGGTGTGGTGATTCACAATGGTTTGCTGTAGTGGATGTCCTTCACCTCAAATCCTGATGAGCTGAGACAAGTATTACCCCGACGGACATGGGTCTGGCCCTGTGGCCTCGAGGTCTTTTGAATAAACGTCCAGGTGGCGCTGCTGGCGTTTGTGGCAGGAATAAGCATTCCTCCTTTCTTATTTCGATGCACCCGGTATTGGAACAAACTATATCACATACAAAGGTGTGGGCAACACCTCCACAACCCATGATTTTGCAGCAAAAATACAAAATCAATGCTTTCAAATAAATACATCAGGAAGTACCCTAGTGTAGAGCAAGTAGATTCAAACCCCTAATGCCCCAACACTTGTACATATAGTGATGTGGATGCTTTAAAAAGTCTGCTTTAAAGTTAAAGGCAGCTTTGACAATTCAATGAATCCGCGTATGACCATTGTAGTAATCATTGGCATCGAGATTTCATACAGAATGGAAAAGATGTACAATGTATTTTCATTTTAAATTGGTTTGATTATTTCTATTTTCATGAATAGACCTTCTGTGCAATCCTGTGTTTTTATTGCCTCTAAACACGGGGGAGGCTTTTAGGAATCAATACTGTTAAACTGGCATGTCCCAAGGTCATAAAAATAACTTTGTTAAATAAATTAAAACTGTGCATGCCGTATTTGTGGTGGATGGCAAATTCCCCAAAACTAGAAGTCACCTATTCAAACATCCTGCACGATGACCTGGTCCAACAAGTGAGAAAATCTACCTGGAAGATCAAGGACAAACAGGTAACAATGAACACACCTACAGGAAAACTCAAAACGGTATTCACTCAAAACACTTTGGATCAGCATGCCAGACAAAGTGCAAATCGATTTTGAGGAGAGATGGGTGCTATTAAGCACCTGCTTGTAGCCCACCTGCCTGGTCTCTTGGCGCTTTGTCAGATCCGTAAAGTAAGGGAGGAGGTGGGTAAGTTACTACGGCTTAGTGGGAGGGAGAAAAGAGCAAAAGAGATGTGATGTGCTGTTGGAAGCTTCTGTTTGGTTGACGCTGCTCACTCAGCATATGTGTGTTTTTCAGTTGGTAGACAACCTCTGCTGTTGGATTGAGGCTGTGTAGTTTTTTTGTTGTTGTGGTATTGTGAAGTGTGTATGGTTAGTTGTGCTGTAGAGGTATGGTTATGTTTAGTTCAGAGTTTGAGGAAGTGTATGCAAAAGGGTGAGATTTTAGTAGTGTTAATTAGTGGGAGTACCCTTTCTTACCCCTAACCCCGTGTTCTGACTAACTGTGGCCCATATCCCTTCACCTGTCATACATTCTGGTGTCCAGCAATTACCACCTCCCCGGGTTCCTCCAGGGGTGATGTGTTCCCTGTGCACCGCGGTCCGTCCGTGCGAGATATTGCTCCCTAACACAGATGGTCTAAATGCAAGATTTCACTCACCAACATAAATGGGATAAGTAAAAGATTGGCTCACTAACGCAAATAGGCTAAATGCAAGATACTGCTCACTAACACAGAAGGGCTAAATGCGAGATAAGGCTAACTAACACAGATGGGCTCAATGCAAGATGTGGCTCACTAACACAAATGGGCAAGTGCAATACAAAAATGCCTCTGTGGATTGCACGATGGGGGCTTCGGTTGCAAGAATATTGTTTTGACATCATTTTTTTCTTCAAAGGTGGCCTCTCTTCGTTCTGATATTGAGGCATCCATTTCTTTCACACCTCCTATTTCTCCTATCTTATCCTTTCTATTTCTTGTTTCAAATCTATTACTAACGAGGAACCCTCTCTTCAATTGACTAAAGCTCATCCCACTGCTTCCCCCATTGATCCTATTCCCTCAGTACTTATTCCGAAGGTTTACCCATCTCTTGTCTCCTTTCTCACTTCCTCTTTCAACATCTGTCTCTTGACATCAACTCTTCCTCTATCTTTCAAGCACGCTTTTATTGTTCCAATTAAAGAAACCCACATCTGACCCTGTGCTCGTCTCTAACATTCGTCCTATTTCTTTACTGTCCCCTACCTTCCTAAACTAGTCGAACAGTTAGTGTATTCCCAAGTCTCTACCTTTGATTCCAACTCTTCTATTCTCCCACAATTTCAGTCCGGTTTTTGTCCTTGCTATTCCACTCAATCTGCTTTTATTTCTGTATTGAACTCATTACTTACTGAACGCTACTGTAAGCACTCCTCTCTTCTCATTCCTTTGGATCTTTCGGCTGCATTTGACACAGTTGATCACTCTCTTCTTTTGGCTTCTCTAGCTTCCTTTTGTTCTTTCTGGCTCTGTCCTTTCTTTGTTTCAGTCATACCTGTCCCAAAGACCTTTTTCTGTTTTATTCGGCCGGTATAACGTCTGACACCTCGTCTCTTGATCAAGGTGTTCCACAAGGGTCTGTTCTAGGCCCTTTTCAGGTCTTGCTTTACACTTCTTCTCTTGCTGCACTCATTTCTTCATTTGGCCTATCATATCATTTTAATGCAGATGACACTCAGCTCTTTTTGACTTTCTCTTCCTTCTCGTCTAACATGCACTTCAAACTCTCTGCTTGTTAAATTGTAATTAAATCTTGAATATCTAATCACTATCTCATGCTTAACACTGCTAAAACAGAGGTTCTTTCCTTTCCTGCAATCACTCTTCCATCTCCTATTGCTCCTTCCTTTGTTTAGTTTTCCCCATCCCAGCTCCCTATTTATCTTACTGCCCATAATCTGGGGTTTCAATTTCATTCTGCCTTATCGTTCGCTCATCACTTCTCTCTGTCTTCACACGCCAGTGGCTTTCACCTATGTAATATTTGTAAGGCCCGTCCTTTTCAGACCTTTCACGCTACAAAACTGTTGATATCTTCTCTCATTTGTTCTTGTCTTTTTTATTGTTCTACTGTTCTTTTTGCTATTCCACTTACTCGTTTGACCCCTTTAAGATCTTTTTTCAATGCTTCCCTCTGTCTTCTTTGTCTTCTTTCTTTTCGTGACTCTATTTCTTCTTCACGTTCTACTCTTGGTTAGCTATCTTTTCATTGTCAGCTTAAATTGAACTTTTTATGTCTGATTTCTAAGTCACTTTATGGTCTTGCACCTATCTTTTCTTGTTTCTTTCTATAGCCCCTCTCGATCTCTTTGTTTTTCTTCTCGTTTTCTTCTCGTGGCTCGTCCTCCCTGTGCCGAGTCCCGCTTTCGGTCCTTTGCTCTCTTAGCTCCTCCACATTGGAATACTCTTCCACTTTCACTTTGTTCTATTTCTCTTTATTCTTTATTTCGTAAGTCATTGAAGTCCTAACTTCTCCATCATTGTTAATGTGACTTTAGGCGCATTATAAAATACAAATAAAATACAAAATACAAACACATTAACTGACCTGGAAAAAGCAATAACCGAGCAGACTATCTTCTACATATCCTTTGCTTGCGAAGGAAGAGGCACAATCGTCCAAGGCAGACCAATACATCAACTACATTGTAGAAAATGCACTCCCAAAGTCTTCGACCATTAGAGAAATTATAAAAGGTGTTACATCAACAGAGAGTGCTCAAGGCCAGAATGATGTAAAAAAAAGCTGGTGTGAATCTCGCAGTGGCGATGCAAACCTTTCTGAGGGCGAGAGGAACCTGCTAAAGACATTTCATTTAGTAAAGGGTGTGCTGTCAGTCACTCCGCAAGGACTATTGCTGAAGGAAAACAGAATTGTCATCCCTGAATCCCTACAAGATCGAGTGATTAGTCTGGCGCACATAGGACACAGGGGGATTGTGTCTACCAGTCAACAACTTCGAACAAAAGTGTGGTTTCCGCAAATGGACACCAAGATACTGAACACACTTGAAACTTGTGTTATTTGCAAATCGGTTGCCCTACATCAGTGGTCACAGAAACTCTGAAGAGAACACTGCTGCTATTGAAGGTGTGGGATGAAGTGGCAGTTGATATGTTTGGGCCATTAGCAAATGGCAGACACGTACTAGTAGTTATGGATGAGATGTCCCGTTTTCCAGAGGTACAATTGGTTTCATCAATGGCTGCCCATGCTGTCATTCCAGCTCTTGACAAAATATTTGTAAACTATGGCATCCCATCAACAGTCAAATCTGACAACGGCCCGCGGTTCAGCAGGCATGGGTCTGCAATGTTTGCAGAACATTTAGGATATCAACATCGAAAGGTCACTTCCCTGTGGCCTTGGGCTAATGATACTGTTGAACGTCCCCCATCACACGAGGGTCATTCATGCAAGCTATTTGCACACTGCTACGAGATTATCAAAACACCCCACACAGCTCAACAGGGATCTGTCCTTCATAGTTGATGTTTGCCAGAGTGTTGCGAACAAGACTGCCATAGATTGCAAGGTCAGTGATTGATCCAGACTTAAATTTAAAAGCTTCACTTAAAGGATTATGCAAGCAAGACCAGGATGAAGAGGTATGCAGATATGAAGAGAAGACCCAAAGAGTCAAACATACAAGTGGGTGACTCAGTGCTAGTATGTCAAACTCAAGGGCATAAAGGGGTGTCAGTATTTGATCCTAAGCCATTGACTGTAACAACAGTTCAAGGATCCATGGTTTCGGCAGAGAGTCCTGGTCATACCATCACCAGAAACTCCTCCTTCTACAAGACGCTTGTGGCCAATACTTGTGATGTCAAAGAACAAGTTGATGCTGTGAGTATTGGCAGTCAAGAGGGATCCAAGCCCGACCAAGGGAGATACAGGGGTGAAGTCATCACCCAAGTACTGGCAGTGAAGAGGGGTCCGAGCCTGACCGAAGGAGATCCAGGAGTGAAGCTATCATCCAAATTTCATTGAGAAGAGAACTGATATATCTAATTCTGGAATACGATGCGTGAGGGGTCAGCGCCCAGAAGAGGGAGAGCAGTGAAGCCATCACCCTACATGAACTTTGATTAGCAATTGAGAAGGGGTCAGCGCCCAGAAGAGGGGCACCCAGTGGTGAACCATTATAAACCTAAAGAACAGTCATTTGATTGAAGGAACATTAGTTGTATTATTTTGTAGGCATCAGGTCCTCAAAGGCAAGAGATTTTTCAAGTGAAATTAGACTTGGCCATCGACGGCCCTGATAGCTGAAACTGAACTGTCATGTCGTGCTGGGAAAGCGCAAGAGTGTGCTGTGCTCCACGATCCCACCTTACCCCATGCTCAAAATGTGGGAACGGAGACTCAGGGTACTGCATCGGGACGTATTATTTGAGAACACTTCTTTCTTTTCTTGAAAACGATCCCACATCCTTTTTTGTATTCTTTGTAAGGTTTGGCAATAGGTTTCTTAGTATAGGCCCTTTTATTTGACACAACATCACTAGGACTGCCTTATTTTTCATTTGATGGTTGACGCTTGCTCCCATCTTAGATTTAGGTTTAGATCAGGTGTTTTTCCAACCTGCTTACAGCGTTCATTGTTCAACAAACACTCTTGAACTGTGATCACTTGTGTCTGTTTTACTTGTTTCCCCCATGAGTTCCTTACACTAGACACTGTCTAAAGAATATAAAGGACAAACCTATGGAAGTAGGCTGCTTGAAGGGTGAAGAATGGGAAGAAGCAGAGGAAATGTTAGAGACCTTTAGCATCTGCTTATGTCAAACACCTACCGAGTTCACCTATGAAAAGGCTTTGGTGAATGGGAAACAGGTCAATGGTCTATTGACTCAGGTAGTAAGCAGACCACTATACGGGTCGATTTAGTTACACCAAGGTCAAAACCATGCAACCCTAGTCCAAGTAACTTTTGTACATGGAGACAATGAAATCGATCCTAAAATACCCGTACACAGAGATCCGGCGCAAAACCTGTGAAATACCATCTGCCATCATTCCAGGAGGAGATTAGTCTGGGCAAGACTTCCTCATCTTCTCTACTCTGTTACAGGAATCTCCACCCCCTTTTCAGAGAATTTCTGCCCCAAAGATCCTGGCAGGAAAGTCATGATTCCCAGAATTCTCCTATATGGGATTCGGAAAGCTCAGAACCCATGAAACCCAAGGTAACCTTCGAAAAGCCAATTTGTAGGTTATTGTAGAGAGGCAGATAACATTCCTTCACCTCAACCTATTAAAATCAATCAGTGGAATATGCGAGAGTGCCCGGACATCTCTCACCCCTGTTCTTTGGCCAACCTTAACAGTAAATCCAACCAAAAAACAGGTATATCCACCTCGCATAGGGGAAGGATGTGTGATTAACCTGAAGGTGTCTCCCTGGCTAATCCCCGGGGATCTGTCCTCCAGGTGGCCAGAACATGGTCATCGCTATTGGATCCAGTTTCTGGGGGTGGACTAGTGAGGGTGGATCACCTAGATGAGGGGTGCTTGGGGAGTAGGAGTGGGATACCGACGGGTGAGACGCAGAATCATATTCTTTCTACACCTTTTCCCCATCCTACCATGTAGGATATTCCAAAACACTGCCCCACCCCCCTGCCCGACACAAACACTTTTGCACAACACGGAAGACAACGGACTAACTCCAAAGCCGTTTACCCGACATGTCCCAATACAAGGGTCAGGCAAAGTCAGGCAATTGACCAGAATCACACACACCCGATGGCCGTTTCCCTTCCCAACAGGGATGAAAGGTGGAGCACGAAAGCACAAGGAACAGGGTGAGCAGGCAGGCTGCACGACATGAGAGCTAAATCAGCATGGCAGTTCAAAAGGAGGAGAAAAACAGCGCAGACAGAGAGGGTGACAAGGAGAAAAGCGACCTTGCCCTTTCCGACTAAGGACCGTGAAACGTCTGCAGAAAATATAAGACTGTGAACAATAACCAGCGTGTGTTGCAGGAGATGTCTACGTTACACGAGACCCTCCTCCGCTGATAACCAAGCCGGAGAAGGACACTGGTCTCGGAGGTACCCACCTTGACATCAATGATAAATAATGGCAAGCAGTTCATCACAGCTGGTGAGTCGAGGGGAGAATCGATAAGAAACCGAACTGTGTTGATCGAAAAGTAGCCAACGGCTAATTTGAACTTTTAATGATACCATTGTGAAACGACGGGGAAACCCAGCAACAGAGGAGGCCGGCACCACATGTGTGCTCAAGCAGGGAACTCTGGGCAATTACCCGATGGTAGAAAGACTACTGTAACCAGAAGCCATTGGGAAGAAAGGAAAAGAGGTCAAAGTGGTCATCCAGGGGTCTTGTAAAATCCTCTGTACCGTCTAAAGTCTTTGACCAGCAGATGATTGAGAAAGCTAGGGAAGTGAATCCTGCATGGTGAACATTAATAAATGAACTGTGTTTCATTAAGATTAGCAAGAGTGAACCCGGCAGATGGATGCTGATGGTAAGGGGCGAAGTCTAAAGTCCTATGATGAACTGTCTGTAACCAAACATCAGTGAGAGTGAACCCGGCAGAGGAAAACCGACAATCAAAAGGTGGCGAGAGTGTACCCAGCAGAGGGAAACCAGTAGCGAAGGGCAAAGCCTCAAAACCTGTTTAAAAGAACATTAAGATTTGTGAAAGCAAGAAATGTTGCAGGCAAGAGGAGGGAAATGATCGGAGCCCAGTGGAGGCAGATCCTGGGGTGGAAAGCTGTCACCCAAGGTTAAGTGAGAAAGAAACTGTATTATGAATTTGTTGAATACAACTACTGAGGGGTTTGCGCCCAAAAGAAGGGGACCCAGTGGTGAAGCATCACCCAAAGTATATGTGAAGCAAAATGTTATGTTTGTTTGTTGTGGAAAACATCACGCCCTTGAGGGAAAGAGACTTTTATTGAAATGTGACTTTACCATTGAAGAACCTGACAGCTGGAACCAGACTGTCAGCTCGTACTGGGAAGGCTGCGTGATCTGAATGACACTTGGCCTAGTAGGATCGTTGTCTGTCTTCCCTTGGTCCCTCCCCCTGCCTCGTCGTGCCTTGAAACACTTGTGTATAGGCGCGTTACAAATAACATATCATATCAGATCATATCATAAGGCTCTAGCATGTGCTGTGCTCCAAGGTCCCACCTTGTCCCGTGCTGAAAATGTAGGGAAGTAAGACCCCTGGCAATCATATCCTGACTTATTATTTGGAACACTTATTTTCTTTATTGACATCTTATCCCACACTCTATCTTTAATTAGTTGTAAGGAATTGGCAATGGAATTTTCTTAGTATAGGCCCTTTTATTTTGACACAACGCCACTAGGACTGCCTTATTTTTCATTTGATGGTCGATGCTTGCTTCCATCTTAGATTTAGATTTAGATTAGGTGTTTTCTCATCCATTCTAAAGTTTAATAAACACCCTTGGACTGGATCACTTGTGTCTGTCTTTACTGTTGCCACAATGAGTTCCTTACAATTACAATACTCACCACCCTCCTCCTAAGAACAGCTCTTTTATTATATAACAGGGGCACCTGTAAAGCACAACTTTGCCTAAAGTGTCCATTTTAGTGCTACAAAAGGGTAACAGAAGTTTATGCTTACTGTGAGAAACGAGAAGGTGTCTCACCGACTAGTCCCCGGGGATTTGTCATTCAGGTGGCCAGGACACAGCCATCGCTTTTGGATCCAGTTCCTGAGAGTGGACCAGTGTGGGAGGATCATCTGGGTGAGGGTTCTTCGGGGAGTGGGACACTGGATGGTGAGAACGTGGTATCCCCTACCCTGTAACACCTTTACCTCATCCTACCAGGTAGGATATTTAGGAACTCTACCCTGCCCCCTTTTACAACACGAACACTTTCACACGGACAGTCTGCTATGAGAGAAAACAGACAAACCCCCCGAGAAGTATACCTGACGTATCCCAATACAATGGTTAGGCGCGGTCATGCAATTACTGACCATCACATACACAAGACTTTCATTAAGCTTCCCCACATGGATAAACGTTTTAGCACGGGAGCACAGTCTGAGTTAGGCAAATCCCATGAGGAAACAGCAGTTCCGAGATGGCAGGTGAACAAGAGAAGAAAGACGGCAAACCAGAAGGGAATCGCATAGAGGAATTTCCCTTGACCTTTTCCGCAAGGGACTGTTACTTTCGAGAAACCTCTAGAATAGAACGCGTAAGACCAGGAAACCAGGCTGAAGAATCCTGCATTGTGTGTCGGACAAACCTGGGTCCCTCCCGCAACAAAAAACAAGGCGGGGAGAAGCACCAGCCACCGTGGTACCGTCCTTGGCTCCAAGAACAAAACACGGTCAGTGAAACCAACACAGCGCGTGAGTTGGAGAGCCCGGTACAAGAACGGTCTGTGTTGAAGCCAAGGTGGCAAGCGGCAACATTTTATGGCGCTGTAACTATCATTTTTAAATCGTGTGTGATAAGAGACAAGTAAAGTTGAACAGCTGATGAGTGACTGAACTTTAAAAGTAAGCTTCAGTATCTTTGACAGAGTGGTCCGGTACTGCCTGAGTGCTCAATCAAAGGTCTCTGTAAGGTATCCAGCTGAGACGCGGCAAAAGTGAAAATTAGAAAAAGGTTGTATCAAGAAGAGAACGAGTAATTGTAAATCGAAGTGATCCTGCGCACAGCTGAAAGTCTTCAATTTTGATGAAGTAGATAAAGTTGGTCCGGGCCAGGTGGAGGGAGATCAATTGAACGTTTTGTGTTAAAGGGGTCTGAGCCCAGCAGAGGTGGACCCAGGGTCAACAGTAAATCACCCAGAAGTTGCATATGTGAAATCCTAAGACGAAAGGAACTTTAATGTTTGTCATGTTGCATCAGGCCCTCTGAATAAGAGACTTTGAATGGCAAAGAGACTTTGGTACAGAAGGCCCTGATGTCGAGGTTTTGAACTGCATCCTTGTGCTAGAGAAGCCAGAATGTGTGTTAAGCTCGAGTGTACCGCCTTGTCCCATGTGGAAAACACGGGGAAGGGAAGCCAACGGCATGAATATCCTGACATATAATTTCTTGAACACTTTTCTTTTGTTTAGCATTGCTTCCCACCCTATTTGTATTTAGAATCAAGACTGGGCAATAGGTTTATTAGTATAGGCCATTTTATTATGACTCACTGGACTGTGACTGCGTTATTATTTGATGGTCATAGTTTGCTCCCGTCTTTAGATTTAGGATTAGATAGGCGTTTTTCAAACACAATTGAAGTTCAATAAACACCCATGAACTGTGGTCACTAGTGTCTGTCTTATTGTTTGATACCATGCCTTCCTAACATTAACAAGCTCAATGGTGCTCATTTTACTGATATTAGCACAATGGTATTCATTTTAACAACCTCAGAAGGATGAAGGGTGGAGCGGGTCTTCAAGGATGTGAATCTGTGACCATGTGTGAAGAAAGGTCCCTTTAGGCGATGCATTAGTCCACAGAGATACTGACAGAGCATGTGAGATTCCCCCTTGCTGTCCCCTTTCACTTTTTGATGCAACATCGGTAGAAAATATATGTTCAGGATGCACAGCAAATAAATATGTGTGTCATGTTGGAGACTTCACATCATGTGGAGGCGGGGCTAGGCAGGGTCGTCATTTCACCAAAATGCCAGAGGTAGAGGAAGTGACATCACACGACCCCCTGATGACATCACAGGAAATGATGTCATTTGACCCCACCCCAAAGTGATATTGCGGGAAGCGATGGAACACAACCTTTCACCCGTTGACAAAACAGGAAGTGGCATCACATAGCATTTTACACTACGAAAAATATGGTTACGATATCACTATAATGTGATGTACATTTCATACAAGAATGGATCGCCATATGTATAGTTAAGATCAGTGTGTATAGGCCCATATTACCAAATTACTGTGAATGCAATCAGACGTCCATGACCAAATGATAATGATGTGTTATTATATAGCACTTACGCTTAAGCGCTTTATATAGAAAAAATATACACCCAATATCACCCAACCTGTGTTGGTACTCATTTATCGACCTCAGAATGATGAAAGGCTGAGTTGAGGCATTTAAGAACAGACTAAATCAGTGACTCACCCCCTGAAGTGTGCCTGAAATAAACCTTTAATGAGTCTAGCAATTATTGTATAGAATTCCAGAAAGACACATCATTTGGTATTCCTATTCTTTCTTATTTAGGGTCAGAGCTGAAAGTGTTAGACTTGTGGCACTCCTGTTCTTATTTTTCTTCTTTTTTCAAGGAGCCTGAACAAGAAAACCAGCCACTCCAGAAGTAAAGAGCCACATGGTGCTGGCCACAGCCCAGGAGCTTGCATTACCAAAGAAAAAAGAAAAAAAAACCCTCTTTTTTTTTTTTAGACGTCGCAAGGGAGACCACAGAGGTCGCAGTTGCGACCTCTGGTGACCCCTAAATGACATCCCTGGGGCTAGGGTGGGGGCGGTTGAATGGAAGTGATGTGTTTGAGGCAGGAAGCCTCAGTGGGTAATAAAGTGGAGTTCAAACCGGTAATACCTGTGTGGGCCTCCCTGATTACTGTGCGCGCAGCACAGCGACCAAGGTCTGTCCACATTGCTTGCTAGTAGGAGTGCTGGCACCGTAACATTGGCGACAATTGGATTGAACCACAGGGGGTCCCGAAGCACTCACCCTCCATTCTCAAGGCGGACCGCATGCATGAGCCGGGCTGCCAGGGTGAACTGATCTGGGCAGTGGCGGTGCGCCGATCAAGGCTAAGTGCCTGGCCCTCAACACAGGGCTGCATCATAACAGCGATCTGGGCAGCAGCAGTGAGCTAATCAAGGCAGAGGGCAGAGTGCCTGGGCCCAAACATGTAGTGGCGTAAGAAGTGGTGCACAGGCACCATTCACGCCCGAGCGGCGTTGGTGAAGTGGAGGACATGTCCCGCATTTGTGACTCCCCGGCATCCCAGGAGCCCACACCAGACACAGGAACACTGAGCCTGGCACAGAAATACAAGCACTGTCAGCAGAGGCAAACAGCTACACTATCTCCTGGAAACAAAGTGAGGAGGGGACACACAGAAAGAAGAGCCTCGCCTAATACAAGCAGAAGCCAGTACAGGGCCAACATGTCTGGAGAAGACATCCCAGCCACAGTCTCGGCCCAGTCCTCAGACAGCTTTCAGCCAATACAAGGTGACATCTCGACATGGCACTTATGCCCAGCACTCGACCTCACCGACACTGGGAACCTTGGACTCTGATGGATTTGGTGGGCAAAAGACTTCAGAGTATATGTGGGGGTAATGGGCTCCATTGATGAGGAATAGAAACAGAATGTCCTGACCCTGGCAGTGGGGGCACCAGTAAGACAGTGTTACAAAGTAGCCTCCTTGGACACTCTGGTAGGTTCCTTCAGTTAGGCTTTATTGTAAGTTACTTCACAAGCTGTTATGGTGACCCTGTGGTTCCCATCACCCAGGCTGACTTCCACCAACTGACCAATCCTTGAACCTTGACACAGCATTCACACCTAAACATTCTATCATAGCACACCAACATTCTTTCGGCTCATCATACACACATTGCAAGCACTTTACAACACACACACATACTATATGAACTAGTTGACAAAGAAAAAGCAACTTTTCTAGAGATCCAGGAGGCCTCGCCACATACTTCACCCCACACACCAATGTAGACTATGAAAGGCACATCTTTCACACCACCATGCAGGAGAGGGATGAGGCCTTAGACAACTATGTTATGAGGCTTTGCATATGCATAAAACATTTTGCTTTTCATCATTACTAAAATGAGGACGAACTGCACTCCTAAGTCATCGCCAGATGTGAGTCCCCAGAATTCAAAAAGAAGCTACTCCAGAAACAAAGGTCATGGCGCGTACCGACAAAGCAATATCGCAACAGGTGGTCAACCTAGGTCGGGTGAAGATATCCTCAAATCCCAGGGATCAGGAGGCAATCAAGAAACTAACTCCAACACCAACCGACAAGACCAGCTATGCCATCAATTCATTTTCAATTTCAACAAAACGTGTTTTAGATGTGGCTGTGAGTTCCCACATGAGAGCACACGCCTCGCCCTGGGACAGAAATGTGCAGTCTGCGGAGGAGATGACCACTTCAGGGGCACGCGCAGGAACACACCAGCACCTGCCACCCACGACAGCTCCCCGGGGAGCAACAGGCGACTTCCCAACTATTGCCCAGATGACAGGAAGACCAGTAAAGAATACAGGAGATATCGCCCAGCTGAGGGTGAACGTGGAAGGCAACAATCCCGGAGATCACACAGGTCCCAATACATGAAAAACACATACAGACCACGACGGAGTGTGCGATATGTGGAAGTCCGCTTGCCCTCGGCCAATGAGTTGTCATCGTCCCAAGATGGCCAGAGGAAATGTGGCTACGTGTGGGCGCTGGGGAAGGAAACTGCAAAAGAGCACAGCCCCACATAGACCCTTAAAGTCCACAACGTGCCGACAGAGTTCCTAATTGACACAGGAGCAACGGTCAATGTCATGTGCTAAGAGACATACAACCGGCTCCCGCACCTGCCAAAACGAAGACGCTCGGTGGTGGACATATTCCTGTACGTCTACAACAAGCCCCTGCCGTGCAAGGGAACCTTCATGACTATCTGTGCCCACCAATCACACACAGCCCGCTTCCAAATACATGTACTCTCCACAGAGGCCTACAGCGGATGCATTCGAAGTTTCAAAACGCCCATCGACGTGGGACTCGTTCCTATATTATACCATATGATGCCTCACCAAAACCTATTCTAAAATGGGGCATCACAAAGGAATTCTCAAACCTCTTCAAAGGCCTGGGCAAGCTGAGAAACTGCAAAGTCCATATTGACCCGACAGTCAAGCAAGTAGCACAACACTACTGGGGAATCACAATTAACATACAAAAACAGGTGGAGAAGGAGATAATACGTTTATTAGATCTCAACATCACTGATCCAGCAGTATAACCCATCCATGGGTCTCTCTGATTGTACTGGTCCTGAAGAAATCGGCGGAAGGATCCATCCGCTTATGCGCAGACATGCACTGCCCGAACATGGCCATACAGCGAGAACGTTATCAAGCTACGAGAATAACGGACATGATTCACCTCCTCAATGGAGCGACCGTATTCGCCTTAACAAGGGCTACCACCAGCTGGAGCTAGAAGAGGAGTCATGCTACATCAGCAACTTTGCGACCCACATGGGGCTATATCGCTACAAACGGCTAACCTTCCTCAGCGGCTGAAATCTTCCAGGAAGAGATTCATCAAGTGATCAAACACATCCCGAGCTGTCTAAATTACATTGATGACATTTTAGTATTCAGAAAAACTCATCAGTAACACGGTGACACACTGCACAAGGTCTGCATGGCTTTGGAAGCGGCCTGCGTAACACTGAACAAAGACAAATGTGAATTTGGAAAAAAGACTCTTAAATTATTTGACACAAATTCTCTGACCAAGGGTTGCACCCTGACCCAGACAAAGTCGCGGAACTGCAAAAAGCCCCTCACCCAGCAAACGTATCAGAACTCAGATCTTTCCTGGGGCTGGCAAGCTATTGTTCATGCTACCTAGAAAACTTTGCAAAAATGAGTGCCCCACTCAGAGAATTGACCAGAGACAATCAGGATTTCGTCTGGACCCCTGAATGTGAAGGCAGCTCCGAAAACATTAGAGCGTGCATAGCATCGGCAACGCACATGGCCTACTTCAGCTCCATCAAAGACACCGAAGTGACGGTCGATACCAGCCCAGTAGGACTTGGCGCGATACTAGCTCAGTACGACTGCAGGACCCCCACATCAAGGAAGTCATCTCATACGCCAGCCACAGTCTGAGAGCAACAGAGCAGAAATATTTGCAGGCTGAAAAGGAGAGCCTGGCGATTGTCTGGGCCAGCGAACATTTTCACATGTTTCCTGTTCGGCAAGGCCTTCACAGTGGTAACGGACCACCACGCCCTCCTCATCTACGAAAACCTGCAAGCCCGAATGTCGCCCTAATTTGAAAGATGTCGGGCTGCGCATTCAGGCCTCTAAATTCACCATCCAACACAGACCAGGCAAGGACAAAAACCCGGCCGATTACCTGTCACCCCACCCGACAGAACCCCTACAACCCAGACACTTCATTGCAGCCACCCGAAAAAGCTGCTGCGGCAGAAGATTTGGTTTCCAGGGCTGGACAAGCAAGTAGAGGACACATTAAAGAACTGCGCCATCTGCTGAGTGGTAGCACTGCCCGAGACCGAACCCCCTGCTGATGTCCCGCTCCCAGGGGGTGTGTGGGAAGAACTAGTGGTTGATTTCTTTGAGCCTCTTCGCGGCAGCACCTACGCTGTGGTTGTGAATGATGAATACTCGAGATATCAGGAGGTGCATATTGTACCGTCCACGGCGGCGACGTCTGTCATTCCAGCTCTGGAACGTATACTTACCGCATATGGCGTCCCACAAGTGATCAAGTCAGATAACGGGCTCCATTTCACCAGTGCAGATTTTGCAAACTTTGCACAATGCATGGGGTTGAAACACCAAAAGATCAAGCTCCTTTTATCTCAAGCCAATGGTATGGCCGAGCGTTTTTTTTGGAAACCTCAAGAGAGCACTCCAAGTTGCCCAGTTGTCCCATAAACTTTATGAACAATCACTGTACCAACTGCTAAGAGACTACCGTCACACACCTCACAGCACTACAGGCAAATGCCCTGCTGACCTCTTGTTTGGTTGAAGACTACGGATACGGCTGCCACAAGGGCCCCAGAGGGTGGTTCCACACCAGAAGACCAAGAGGTCTGGGCCAAAGAAGCGGAAGGGAAACACAAAATGAAAAGAATAGCTGACGAGCGAAGGAGCGCTCGAGAAACTAATTTCGTAGAGGGTGATCAAGTAGTGGTACGCCAGATCCAACGAAGGAAAGAAGACCCCAGGTTTGCGCCAGAGTCCCTCACCATCACAGGAATAAAGGGTACCATGATCACTGCAGCGGACAATGAAGAACATGAGATAAATCGGAACGTGTCGCACTTCAAAGAGTGTCGAGGCGAGGTGCATTCCTGGGAGGTTCCCTGGGTCGATCCTGACGACCTCTGGTCCGGAGAGGACTCGAAGGACTCATACATGGGAGATGGAGAAGACTCGGAGGACGAATGTAGGGAGGCACCAAACCACTCTCCCCGCTGCAGTCCAGACCCTTCTAAGGAAGAGCAGCCTGTCAGGGCCTAGACTAAACCCATAAGACTCATTGAAAAAATGGGTTAGCTTGTTGACTGTTCAGTTAAAAAGGGGCAAGGTGGTCATGTTCGAGACGCCACATGGTTATGTGGAGGTGGGTCTAGAGTGGGGGGCGGTTGAAGGGAAGTGACGTGTTTGAGGCAGGACGCCTCAAATGGTAATAAATTACTGCGCGTGCAGCGTAGCGACCCAGGTCTGTCCACGGTGCCCAGGCAGTAGGAGAGCTGGCACCAGGGCCGTTGCTCGGGGGGGGGTTAAGGGGGCTATAGCCCCTGATCTTTTGGTTGTAGCCCTGGATAGAATATCAGGTGCTACAGCCAAAAGACTAGCTAGCCCCCAGTCCCAACAGTTCCGACATCAGCGTAGCCCCGGGTCTTTTCCAGACCTAGCAACTCCCCTGGCTGGCACTGTAACAATATGCAACAAAAAATAATGTAAAGCATCCTAATGTAATGCAGAACTATTGACTGTACCCCTGAAAAGAGCAAGGTCACAATGTCCTGTTTTTTCTTTGAATTCTGGCGCTTGTCATTTTGCTTTTCCATTTTAAATGTAGTACTACAAGTCCCAGAATGCCAAGAAGAAGAGAACCCAGGGCTTGATCCGTTCTCACGCATGATATAGGGACATTTGAGAGCTCTGCTTAATGTAGCATAATGGAACATAGCATCCCGTATTGTGATATGATAGTTGTTTGTTAGCTTGTTCAATAAAATTGAAAAAAAAGCCACTCTTTGTCTGGGCTCAGCTAGCGTGCCTGCGCTCGGCAGCTCTGAGATGGATTATCTCCCCAGCCAGCCATGGAGGCTCAGTGCGAGTACTCCATGTACTTCCCTGCCGTGCCCTTCGTACGGAGGGAGCTGGCGCAGGCACCTGGCCGGTACCGGGCACTACCGCGCCGCAACCACCTCTACCTGGGCGAGACGGTGCGCTTCCTGCTGGTGCTGCGGGTGGGCTCTGGCGAGGGCGGCTGGGGGGCGCTGGGCGATGCACTGTGTGCACGAGCCAGTGTCAGCGCCGGGGGACCGGAGGAAGAGCCCGCGGCGGAGGAGCCGGAGAGCCCTGCACCGGCGGGCTACCGGGAGTGCCGCCCGCTGCTGACCCACCACCGCGCCCCCGGGAGTGGCGCGGCGCCTGGCGCGGAGGTAGGTCTCGGCATGATGCAGGTGCATGGGAGTAAGAATGACTACTTGTGCTGCTGCTGGTGGTGGCTGCATAGAGGGGCGAGTCGCATGCAACCACCAGCGTCAGAACAGATTGCATGGCTGCGGAGTAGGGAATGTACACGTTTGCATTTCCATTTAAATGCCGGCGTACACGAACCAGCATGCAAAGGGGGAGGTGGGGGATCTAGGTGAGCTGCTCGCACCTGACTTGAGATCGCGAGGAAAAAACCAGCATGAGCTACTCGTTTTGTTTTGAGACAGCTTGCTCTTTCTGCAGGAACATTAACAAAAAAACTGATTACATTCCCGTAAACGGCTTGTAGTGCTTGCCTTTGAGAATATAAAGCCCCCTCGAAACCAGCACTACCCTCCCCCCGCCCATGGAGCCACACGAGCGAGCCGAGAAGCATTGAGCAAGAAGATGCACAGTGGGTGGGGGCAGGGATCCGACTGGGCGCGCACTGGGGTCCTGATACAAGGACAACGGGCTACAGGGTTGGATAATGGGGTGGGCGGCGGGTGGAGGTTAGGATGGTGTAGAGGAGGGGAGGTCAAGGACTAAGGTGTATGGGACCAAAGGATTTGGAGGATTGGGGGGACAAAGATGCGGAGAACATAGAGATGAAGGATAGGAGGGGGGATCAAATGGCTAGATTGTGTGTGGTGGAGGGGGAAGAGGAGTGGGGGGAGCATAGGACAAATGTATAGGAGAATGCCCACCCAGATCAGGTTTGGGAGCGTATAAGGACCAGGACAGTCGGGCCACCGTATTAAGATTGGGAGGACAGAGGGCACAGCGGCCAGGGTGTTATGTTGATTTTGTACTGTGCACCGCTACCCACCCAGGGGCAGTCTCCAGGCGCTCTAGTGGCTCTGCAAGAGAGGTGGGTAGGGGTTAGTGGGGATAGGGTGAGAGGATAGATTCACAACCTGGAGGAACTGGCATCTGTGAGTGTTCCTTTGCATGTTTGTGTGAGAGGCCTCAGGCATTGTAACCGTATGGATAAGATTCAGTGCCTCAGTAGTGTTTTGCTTTGGTGTTAGTGTGTTGTGTAGGTTATGATGGGTTGGTCGTGTGCACTGGTTAGATAGTGTCCATAAGGGAATCAGAGTCACAGGTGGTCGTAGCTGTAAAATAATCTGGTATCTTGGTGTGTAGTTGCGTTGATGGTTTTATGGACTATGTGGGTGCTTCACTCTAGGTGTGGACATAGTAATGGTTCTCTGTTTGTTTGGCTAGTTCAAGGTCTGGTGTGGTGGCATCAGTTATGTAGGAGGAGCAGGAAGGGAAACTGTTAGTTAGGTCAGTCAGTTTGTTGGAGTCTCTGGCGTGGCCCTTTAGATGCCGCTTGACGGTATCTAGCCAAGTTCTTGTTTGTGGTTCTTTTGGCCCATCTCATCTCCTCTTTAGTTTGTGGTGGTGCTGTTGTTGCTGGTGTCCCTTCGAGGCTGTCATTGTCTGCTGGTTTTGGGCAGTTTCCTGAAGGTGATGTGATCTTCTGTGGTTTTAATTTCTTTGGGCATGTTGTTCCAGATGTTAGCAATTAGATGTGAGAGCGCTGTTCCTCCGAATTTCCTTTTTTCATAGTGTTTTGCCTCTATTTGTAGGTCATTGCTTGATCTTAGTTCCCTTCCTAGGCGATATCGGATAATCTTGTCTTGGATGAATTCCACTCCTTGTCTTGTCTGTGCAAGGCTTTGTGGGCTATGCAGAGTACTTTGAATTTAATGTGCTTTTTTACTAGTAACCAGTGTAGGATTTTCAGTGCTGGAGTGATGTGACCTCTTATGTTTAGTCTTAATACGATCATGGCTGCTGTATTTTGCATCCTTTTGGAGTTTCTTGATAAGTCTTTCCGGCATTCCTAGGTAGAGGCTGTTTGTGTAGTAAATTCTTGTGTAAGTATCAGGGATATGATTGTGTGGGTTCTATGGGGGAAGGAGAGGTATTGGATCCTCTGAGCAGTTGTAGGAGGAAGAAGCATTTTCTGGTGATTGTGTTGACTTGCGGTTCCAGTGATATTCCGTTGTCCATGAGTATTCCAAGGTTATTTACTACATTTGTAGACTCGGGTTGCGTACTCATGCCAATCGGCCAGTCCAGTGGTGGGTACCCTCCATCAAATGCTGCAGGTGAGAGCATTATTCCTGTTTTTGCCGGGCTCAGTTTAAGGTTGGTCGTTGTCATCCAGTTCTAGATGTCTGTGAGGCAGTTGTTGAGGCTGTTGTTGTGTTCCTGTGTGTGACAGTAAGTCAGTGGGGTCGAATTGCAACAGTTTATTGAGAAGCCTTCCCTCCCCTCAAGGTGAGACCAAACAAACTGGCAGATTTATTTTATTTAGCCCTACTTGTGCCCTTTGAGTCCCTCCTCCCCCCTGAGCTGCCAATGAGCTAAGAACCAGGCCGGTGTACAGGGAACATATTTGTATTTATTTAAATTAAAGTAATAGAAATCACACGGAAATGTCAAGCACCACTTTATCCGTGGCCAAACACAAAAAACTTCTCTCAACATGAATGTTGAAAATAACACGAATCACAATTCTTTACTTTATACAAATTTCACTTCAAGAAATAATTACTGACCAATAACCAGAACAATTATAAATGTAGTGATGTGAAATTTTGATTTTCTGTGGGCTTAAAAGGCTAGCAGTAGGGTTTCAAGATTGGTACAAATACATATGGCAATTATGATTTCACCCACGCTTTTGGTTTAAAATAAACAGGGTGATTTTAGATTTGTTTTTTAGACCCCCTACTTTGGTCTGGGTTGGGGAAGTCAGACAGACATTTTTTAATGATTTGTGGAATTTGGGATTTCAGACCCCTCCACTGAAATGCCGGTGTTAGGGGAAAGTTGGACAAAAAGATTGGTCTGATTTAAGAACAAAGACCCCCTCTTCCTTAAAGAAGTCAGGGTCAACGGGACAAAAAGGATTACCAAATTAAATTATAGGCTATAGTTTTTCAGCGCACACTGGGACCTAAGCTTTGTTAATTTGGAATTTTAACAAAATTCACCCTGTAGTGTTCCACCAAATGGGGAAATGATTAAATTCATCTTTTTAGTTAAGTAGGCTAATGATCTACATAGTCTTTCCCCCACTGCCCACTAGGAGGGGAAAGGATTTAAGTCAAGCAGATTTCCTCCTTACACCCCCACACCTTTTAATTTTCCAGGGCTCATTTCTACTTACATAGCCTATGTTTAAAGTCATTTCAGGTCACTCTGGATAGATCTGATAGGGGTCTGGTCACTTCACTTTCAAGGATGGCCTCCTGCTCTCCACCATTGGACCACGTCAGCCTTTAGGCCTTCCTAGCAATAGACGGAGCCACCCGGATACACTCTCAGCAATCTCCTCTGGTGTTTCCATGCAGTTTCAGCAGCTCTCCTGATGGTACTTTTCCGCTCTGTCCCTTCCTCCTAGTACAGTCCACCCTATATAGCAGCAATGACCCCACCAATTTTACAATCTTGGGAGTACCCTGCAAGAGGTCACACAACTAGGATTGGACAGTTGCCCTTCTCTCAGCATCCCAAACCCAGCCTCTCAGTCAGGGTTGGTTTAGGGGTCTGGAGCAGACATATGGCAGCTTAATTTACAAGCCCCATTATTTTTCTCATGTCAAATTTGATCAAAGATCTAGTTATTTGGCAAAACGTTATAATTTTACTAATAACTGCCATAATACTCATATTTTCAGATTCTGCTAATCATGGAGAATTAAATAAGATGACAGCCAGGACCAAACTTTTCTGCCCTTTTCACAAAAAGTGAACATATGTACCTTTATTACCCATATTCCTAATTACACCTTCCACCAGTTAACCAACTCTCACATATGGAACATTTTCAGATCAGCCAGAAACCTAGTTTAACTGGCAGACCAAAGCCTTCCAAAAAAGTGCAACTCTTGGTACAACTCCGATCTGGCTGCCCTTAAACGCAAAGGCAATATTGACTCTGCATCCACACCAAGAAAAGAGTCTTTATTCAAGCCCGTGTCTACGCAGCATCAAAAACCACCTAACTTTTCAAAGTCTGTAAGGAACTGGCCAATCCTGCAGCGGCCTCCTCTTCTGTCACACCCACCCAGGACCTTGGCTCGACCCTGGCTGCACACTTCACTGCAAAAACCCAAGACATACTTTCCTCTCTCTCCTCCACACCACCTCATTCACCAATACCTCCGGCGCCTCCCTTGGCCTCTCCACCACTTCTCCTCTTACTTCCATCACACCTAATGAGGTCGCCAGACAAGTCCGGTCTATGAAGGTTTCATCCAAACAGGTGGACCCCTGCCCCTCCAAAACCATTAAGGACAACATTGACTCTCTAGCTCCAACCTTGGTTGATCTCTGCAATCTCTCTTTTTCCACTGGAGTTTTCCCAACTTCTCTTAAGCACTCCCTTGTGCATCCGCTACTTAAGAAACCCTCTGCCGACCCCTCCATTCCAGAAAACTACTGATCTATTTCTATCACCCCTTTCCTTTGCAAACTCCTGGAGAAGCTGGCTATATCTCTGCTCACCGTCCACATGGAAACTGCTGGTTGCTTCCACAACCATCAGCCTGGCTTTAGAGCATCTAGTGGCACGGGTCTGCTCTTCTTAACACCCATGAAGACCTGCTCTCAAACCTTGACACTAACACTGCCTCTGTCCTCAGTCTTCTTGACCCCTCCTCTGCCTTTGACATGGTAAACCACAACATCCTGATTGCACGTCTGCATGACACCTTGGAAATCCCAGGTCAGACTCTGGCCTGGTTAACCTCCTTCCTTTCCGAGCACCCATCCCAGGTGGAACTTCGGTCCTTTCTCTCTACTATCACTCTTTCAACTTGTGAGGTTCCCCAGGGTTGTAACCTATCCCTAGTTCTTCAATGTCTACATGGCTACCCTTGCATGTGTTATTGCCACTTTCATCCCTAACTTCCAGTGTTAATGTGATGACAGGCAACTCTCCTTCAGGCTACCCTTAGCCACCTCCTCTATCTTGCTCATATCTGAATGTCCGCAATTCAGTAATGGTATGCTGCAAATGACATCTGCCTCAATAGCAGTAAGACTGAGATCGTTCGTATTGGGGCTCCTGCTCCCGCTTTCCCACTCTCTCTCTGGCTGGCCTCCCTTTGTCCTGTGCCCGTACCCACCTGCGAGGCAAAAAACCTTGGTTATGTTCGACTCCATTCTCTCCTTCTCCACTCCCATTTCGGACATCCCTAAAAAGTCCAACTACCAGATACACCTCCTCAGAGATACTTTTCCTTTTCTCACCTTCCCCCAGTGGCTCACTGTCTCTAGAGCCCGTGTTCTCTCAAGCCAGGACTATTGCAACAGCCTCTTTCTTAACCTACCTGCCTCTGCTCTGCGTACTCTTCAACTCATCCAGAACAGAACTGCAAGACCTATTGTTGGACTGAAGGCCAGGGACTGCATCTCTCTGGCGCTGAAATCCCTCCACTGGCTCCCTGTGGCTTAAAGGATCAAGATTCAAGACCATCTGCATTGTCCACAACTATCTGCAACGTTGCCTACCTAAATACTGTCCTTCCCAAGCACTCCTCATCTACCTACAACCTTCTGTGAGTGAACTGGTTCCCCAAGCAGAGATTCAGAGGGAGATCTTTATCCTCTGCTGGGGCCTCCCTCTGGAGTAGCCTCCCTGCTGCACTCCATTTTGAAACTAATCTCATTAAGTTCTGGAAACTCCTTAAGACATTCCTCTTCCTTCTTTCTCCATCTACCCTACTAACCTTTCTCTCGGCTCTACCCTTCTCTCCCTCCTTTTCCGTGCAGCCTGCTGACTGGCCGCCTGGTGTACCCCAGAGTCTCACATGTCCCTGGCACCCTCACCAGTCCTCTTACACTTGCCTCTGGGCCTTGCACTTGCCTAATCGTTACTGCTTTTGGTCAATGACCCATGAGAGTGGCATCTCTCAGCCCTTACCCCAGCCTCTGACTGACTGGGCGCACTTGGTCCCCCCCCCCGCACCTGTCTGCACATTTGCACAATCTGAATGCACCATGCCATTGCACAATCTGAATGCACCATGCCATTGCACAATCTGAATGCACCATGCCTTGAAGATAGTCTGTTTTTCCCTTGTGTCTCCTCCTTGCATGGTGGCGCCCCAATGCACTTGGAAAAACAGAAGCATCATCATCAGACCTATTTGCTGTTATCTACAGTGCTAATTGTATTATATGCCCATGCACCCACTCTGCCCGTGCAGACTAGTCATCATTCAGAAATTCAAGGGCTCTGAATGACTGTTTTTTTCCCTTGTTCTCTCCTTCCTTGAGCACTTTGAAACACTTGCTTTGTTTATAGGCGCTTTACAAATAAACAATACCATTACAGTTCGCTAAATCATAGGTGCAGGAATTTTATATCTCCAAAATCACCTGGAAATTACCTTTAAAAATGATACATGAATGAAGAAAATCTGCCTTATGGTTGCTGGTTATGGTTGTCCTTTTAAGTTAATTGTAAATCTATATTTTCAGCAAAGGGGAGACCTGCTTCATCCAGCACAGCCATCTGTCTCCCTAGGCCAGCCTGTGACCAGAGGATTTTTGAGTCTCTTTGAATTTGGTAGTTTGCTCTCTGAAAATGTAGCCCCCCAGCCTTAACACCTTTTTAATCATGCTTCAGCCAAGGGGAACTATCCTGCTATCATTACCATCAGAGCCAGAAGGCCTGGGGAAGACTGGTTTTCCACACCTCTAGCAGCACACACTTTATTGCAGTTGCAGTTAGATGGGGGATGTCACTTTCCAGTGGGGGAGTTTGTGGTGACATGTGTCCAACAACCTCTGTTATGTGCGGTTATATACTAATTATGTGCAGCGTTCGGTCATTGAAAGGAATTGTTTACAAGGAGTTTCGGTAGCCATGTGGAAATGGAATCGGATTGGCGGCAGGGAAAGACTCCGTTAGAAACTGTGGCATGCAACATGAGGAATTATCTTGAGTGCAGAGACATCTGATTTGAGACTCTTGCCAGGTACCTGTGAGCCGGCGTGATGAATTAATCCGATCGATGGCGACGGAAGCGGTGCCGGCGACCGATGAAAGCTGGAGTCCTCATCGAACAACCGGGACCATGCGATTACTCATGAAAAACCTCGCATTTCGCCAGGAATTGTAACCCATTCCTGCATTGTGTTTGGGACACGTGCAGCAGTGGCCGCGTTCTAACCCGCCGGCTCTGACATGCAGCGTCTATCTGGAGTTGTTACAGATTGGCAAAACCCCCCAAGGGTCTTCTGATTTGGCCCTGATGAAGGTGGTCTTACAGTAAGGTCCCTTTTCCTTTCACCACCGAGATGCGGATCACAGCAAGGGGACTAGCCCGGATCCCGGGTTGGACAGTCAACAAAGCTGAAACAATTTCTACCCCCTGGATGCGTTGGCAGACCCGACAGACCCTATGAGGGTTTTCCTCCAATCTACTAATTGGACCACTCAGATTTCACAAATAAGACATAGCAGTAAATATTACAAAACGTTTTTTAACGACTTCAAATAACATTTGCCACTATAGATGTCGGGTAGATTGAAAACCTGTTTGTTTTTGTTTTGCACTACACTATTCAGAGAAAGCCCAGTCATGATCTTAGGCAAGGGCAGTGTGATTTATATAAATTTGAGTTCGAAGTAAATAACTTTATTTGATTCGTTCCTTTGTATTGAACTGTTCAAATGTTATTGAAATACCTTCTGTGTTAAACATCAGCATTTTTTATCTTTACTAATCTGAAAGACTTTCTTTTCCTATTCCCTTCACACTCGGTTTCTGCTCACTCTACATTACTATCTCCTCTCTTTACTTTTCTTTTTATATGCGATTTAAGGAAAACTGTGAGGCAATCTGACTCCACCTCAACTCAAAAAAGTTTCTGTACCACTTTATTTGGTCTAATTGAAATGTAAATATATTGCTCATTGTTCACAATTGAATAACAATCACAATAATAACACTTTTTAAACGTCACGACATGTGTGTTGTTGTTTTCTTTGCCCAAATCATACATTTAATAATAGCAACCGAGATTTGATTGAGTCAAGCTCCGTGATAAGAGACTCTACCCATTTAGCATAACTCATAGGGTGGGAGTACAGTTTTTCTTGCAGCATATCAGTTTTTGGTGTTCATATGTCCAACAACCAGCAAAAGGGTTTGCCTAGAGACACTTTCATGAAAACAAAGTGGCTTTTCAAATGTCACTGGTATTTTGTATGTGAAACATAATATACATCACTTTTTGTCCACATGCACCATGTCTTTTCCCTGACATTTTCTGTTAGCAGTGGTACTATTTCACATTTAACTGCAAAACCATTTTTGGGGTCAGTGTTTAAAATTCCTGCTTTTCAGGTGAAAGTGACCTTCAGTTATTGCATCCACAAGCAAAACAGATTTTGTGTCATTGTTGAAAATCCTGATCTCATGTGAAAGGGACTTCTGTTTGGCCCTTTGAATGCAACCCACAGAATGATTTTTCATCAAGAAGGATTGTGTACATGTGCTTCTCCAGAAACTTTTCTGGTTAGGGCAGGTTGAATATCTGTCTGTAGTTGCTCAGGTTCGGATTCCTTTTTTATCAGCGGTTTAATGTATGCTGATTTGATGGTGGACGATACTATTCCTCTTTTGAGTGATAGATTCATTAGGTTCCTGAAGTGTATCGCAAGAGTTCTGTGGTTGAGGATGCCTTTGAAGATGTCCAGGGGACAGGGGTCCCTTGGAGATCCTGCATCGTTGGTGTCCCTGATCATTGTGGTGAAGGTTTCTTCTGTGATTGGCTCCAGGCAGGTGAGTTTTGCTGTCGTCTGTGATTTGCCCAGTGTCTGTTATCCGGCAGTCATGGTTGTATTTGCTCGGGCTAGGTTGATGGTCTCCTGGATTGTGTCCATTTTTGCTCTCGGGTGGTTGATCATGTTTTCACAAAGTGCTTAGGTGATGGAGTTCTTGCAGGAAGAAGGTTTAAAAAAAAATCTTTGATTTTGAAGAATTCTTTCTTTGGATTGTTTGCCGATTCTGTTATTGTGGCATAGTAGGACTGTTTTGCTTTGAGGACTGTTGATTTGCATAGTCTGAATTGACATTGGTTTTTTATGTTGTCTCAATCGGGTGTATTATTCTCTCAATTTTTTGAAACATTATATATGTATATTTTTTTTAATTAATTTTGCGGTTGTTTTTCTTTTGTGAACCATTTTGCTGGCAGTTTTTGTGGTGATGCTTTGAATGTTTTAGATGATGCTAATTGGTCAAGGGCCTTGGTGATCCAATTGTTAAGTGCATCTTCTGCTGTGTCTATGCCTGTTTTGGGGGGGTTCTCTTTCACATGGGACGGTTAAGTCTAGAAGGTTTGTTAGGGCCTCTGGATCCAGTTTCTTCTAGTTTCTTTTCTTGCTGGTATGGAGTATATATTTGTCCCAGACAGTATCTGGGTTTGGGATATGATGTAGAATGGTATTAAGTGGTCTCTCCATACCATTGGTGTAGGTGGCGCAGATGTGCATAGTCTTTCCCTGCAGAAAATTGTGTCCAGGGTGTGCCCGGAGTCGTGGCTGGATCAATTTACTATTTGCTTGAAATGCACATTTTCTATGAGTGCGCAGAGTGAGTTTGCTCTCGACTAGTTTTTCTTTTTCGAACCATATGTGGAAATCTCCCAGTATCACTAGGTTGTCGTGGTGGGTTGATGGCATGGCGGCCTTGTCCGCTATTTTTGTTGCAATGTTGGGGTTGTAAGAAGGTGCAGCCCTTCAGATAAGGTGTGTGGGATGTTTTTATCCACGCATCCAAGCCCTACCTCAAAACTGTGCAGTACTGACATGGAAAACATCATGATGGCCAGAGCTTCCCAGAAAATGCACAGGGAAATGCATGAAGAATAGGCTGCCACTCATTTTTGCCGATGTTATGGGCACAGAAGGACACTGCCTAAAACCACCATTGGACTACCCACACAGTAGTCTGAAACCATTGGGAGTGGCAATGCTGATTGCCAAAAGCAAACCCATAACTGTTGGGAATTCATTTTCTTAAATCCCAAAAAGGGGTGCAGTACCAGTACTCACCACTATCCAAAAGCCGGCGTTTTAAAACAACACCAGATTTTACTTTTTGTATAAAACTGAATAAATGAACCCAAAGCAGGCCAAAGAAAGACTTACTGAGAGGTGGATCCAATGTAAAGTTATATTCTGAAGTGACTTGAAGGTTTATAACAAGACTGGCTGAGCTGTGGATTTCAGCAGTTTAAGTAAATTTGGACTGAAAGACACTAAAAATCTAAATGTTTAAATTGACTGAGTGACCTACTTTTGAGTGTCACATAGGTTTCAATTGTTTAAATGTCATAGTTTTAAACTTAGAATCAGCATTCTAGCTGCATATGTAAAAATGTTTAGTTTTATTTGAATGCAGAAAACTGGGGAACAGAAATGACATGTAGCTAAAAACTGGCTTAAAGAGATTCCAATTTTGCCTGGCAACTACCCCCCCATCAGGAGTGAAACTTGAGTCACAGCTGTGTTCCCAGGCCTATCTGCCTTTTGCTGGCCACACTAAGGATATGCCATCTCTCTGATAATTGAATTAAGGGGAGCCCCCACAGAATACAGGAGCTCTGAACAAAGCCCTGTCCTGACTCAGGCAAATGTTTTATTGGCGGGAGTCGTAAAAGGAGCTTCCTCCTGGAAGGACAGGGGAGGGGCACTGCCTGTGAGAGCAAGCTGGCTTGGCAGAACTGGAAAAACCAGAAATTCAACCTTGTGCTGGGGGGAAACCACACCCCTTTGGGGCCAGAACATAACTCTAAAAAGATGAATAACTCATAGTACGGACTTGTGAAAATTATTTAAATGACACCATAATTCTTGTGATTTTTCTGCCCACATTTTAAGACGTGTTAGGACCCGGTGGTATATTCAGGGGGGTTTTTGAGTAATATCCTCTTTTCCGCTAAATGTGTGCATGTGAAAAATCTGACACTTCATCAACTAATGTCCATACTCCTTGCGCACATGTGTGTAAATTTGGGTTAATGTCCGAAATTGCAAAATCAGTTAAAAAGTGCAAATGTTGCCATTTCTGAATGCAAGCCCCCAGGAAGAGCAGATTTGGACAGGGTATACCTCCTGTGATATGTGATGGGTGCGTGTAATTTTAAAACAATATGTACCTCTGAAAATATGCATTTGGTTCAAATCTAGATTTGTGTGCAAGTTGACAGGAGAAGTGGACTTTCTGCAGGCTGTAAAATGACATCACTCTGACACAACTTAGCTCCCCCAATCAGGGGAGAAATGAAAGCTTGGCCAATGATAAGTGGAGAGGGGTAGGGTCTAGTGATGCTGCACACACACCCATTTTAAAAACACATAAAAGCAGACAGACAGGACAGATAGGGACCTTCAAATCCATTTGCTGCGGGACGCTCTGCTGGAAAATCCATACTTTACCTCCATCAATCTCTAGAGAAAGCTGTGCAGAAAGATCCAGACTTCAAATCTATCAATATCCAGAACCAGAAACCCAGACCAGCAGAGCAGAGCTGACCCAGATCACTGTGAAGAGACCCAGACCAGACCGGAGTCCAGTCCAAAACCTGACCAGATCCGTGGCGAGGCCCAGCTATTTCAAAAATAGATTGGTTCTGCACAGTCTGCTAGGTACTCACAATCTCCTAGTTAAAATAATATAATTCAATCCTATTTTAATCTAAGTAGAACTGTCTCCTAACTGTCACCTGTCATTTGTAAAGCTGTCACTTGTCATTTTCTAGTTGCAAGCTGCACTTGTCTAGAGACTTGCAGTAACTTTCCTCAGAAAGCTTAGAATCGTGGCTTTCCTACGAACCTAGAACCGCATTCCTACCCCCTATAGTTTTGCCGTAATCGCGAAAGACGCACTCGCGAATTTTGCCGCGATTTGCAAATTTCTCAACGTGTGAAAACGGCAGTTTTCTTGCTTTCATTTGCCAAAAATTCGTTTAACCTACCAATTACTCCTAGATCCTTGCTAAAGTGAGCCTGGACTAATATTAACTTGATTTCACTCACCCTGAACCTCCTAGAGGGAATTAAAAGCATTTTAGTATATTTTTCAC
Source organism: Ambystoma mexicanum (assembly GCF_040938575.1). NCBI lineage: Eukaryota > Metazoa > Chordata > Amphibia > Caudata > Ambystomatidae > Ambystoma > Ambystoma mexicanum. Next base: position 216,416,413 of record NC_090921.1, on the reverse strand, counting down.
TTCATATGCAGCACATATAAAAGCATTTTGGGCCTGTGTTTCCAACTTCTGTAGTCTAAGCTTGCTGGGGTGAACTGAATCACATTTAATTGCATTTCTGAGAACTGTGTGCCTTCCTTCCATTTCCTTGCATTGCATAAAAGGGGGGGTGAATTGTCCAAGAAAGTGATTACATTGTCTTTTGCTGAAATCCTATCAAGTTATTTTCTGTACTGCATTTCATTCCACATTGCATCCATTGGAAACCATAAAAGTATTGTTGCTATCTTATCCATCCTATAACCACTCATCATTGATTATAAAGAAGTGTGCCAGTGCCAGATTCTCCGTTGTTAATCTTTATCATATCAGATTAAGTGTGATATTCAATTATTAATTATTAAAAAGTGTGATAGATATATATTGCTTTATTTCTCAAATAAACCTTTTAACTTGCAAAACAGAACTACTTCTTGGCTCAGTGGGGTCAGGGGGATTCTGAGAGAGGGGTGTTATATAGGGGTAGTCATCCAGAACGCATGAACTGGACATAAAGATATATCAATAAGGGTTTTCATTCAGTATTATAGACTAGGCGTTGACTTAGCTGTAGTGTTGAATCGAATCCTCTTACAGGTGCATATCTCGCCTTTTTACACACTGAAATTCTTGTGACTGTACCATTCTTTTTGCTATTCTTGGAAGCACCTCCATAAACTGAGTCATGATCTGTTTATTGAACCCTTTCCTGTGTTGGATATTTCATCTAGCAAATACTTTGAGTTTGTAAAGTGTAAAACCTGAAAATAAATTAGTGTGTGTTTTCACTTTTGTTCAAATGCTTAGAATTTCTGTGTTGCAATGTTATTTAAGAATTTTGCATCACTAATGTGCCTTGCATATTGCTTTGAGACTTTAGAAAGTTTCATTAGGATTGGCGTTCTTATTGCACCCAATTTTGAAGATTGTGTAGTAAGTGTAAAAGTCTTTTCTAGCAAGGGCTGCATTGTTGTTTTGTTTATCGCCAGTGTTTTCATTGCTTTTAATAGAGGCTGCTCTGCCGATGTACAATATCTTTCTCCCCCCCCCCCCCCACCCCCTCAAGTTTACTAGTGATTTGCATAGGCATTTCATACTATGTTTTCTCTTTACCTCAAAAGCACAACAATGACATTTAATGGCTTGAGGTTTCAGATGCGTTTATTTTATGAGCACCTCTGAGCAAGCAGCTGTTTGGCAGTTCTTATTATTACAGAAGGCTTTTGATGTTAAATTAGTAGATATGTTTGGTATAGTTAATATACGTGTGTGTGTGTGTGTGTGCATGCATGAAAGGGCACATTCACTTGTTAGTCACAGCAGAGAGAGCAAGGAACGGCTGTATGCGTGGTCTGAATGTTACTTTTACTACTCCACGGTCCCCCTGAGCAGGTATAATTCATACAGATAGGGAGGGTGAAAATCTACCAGCAATTCTTTGATGGACTTTTTTGTGATTTTTAAAAGTCCTTCACCCGTTATGATAGGTATTTTTTTTTCTTTTCTTTTTTAATGAGACCAGGTAAACACTTTCCAACATTGTTGTATACGTTTTTAATAGGGTTGACTGTACTAGTACTTCTCAGCAGCTCTGCTATATATTTAAGCACAGTACTCTAGCTGCTCAGCTGAGCAGTTATATGGGACAATGAACTATACACAGCAGGGCTCAAGCACTTTTAGCGACATCCCCAGATTTCCTAGCAGGACTGCTATGCTTTGGAAAGGTAACCTGCATATTTCAACAGTGGCTTTGTAATGACGCAGTACCAACATTTGTTTGCAGTTTCCGTATGTAGCCAAAGCATTGAAGAAAAACAGTCTCTAAGCTCTCCCCTCTATTCTCGTGAGGTGGTAGTATGCACACTTGTGGACAGTGTGAGGAAGAAGTGCATTGCTTTGGTAGGGTTCAAGCCATCCTGCTCTTTTTATTGCGCGTTTCCTAACTTCAGATTCTCCCATGTCTGCCAAATCTCTAGTACCTCTATACACCTCCTGCTTCATGTGTGGGATAGTTCATTGAAGGAGGCATGGAGCTTGGGATGAGCCAGTTAGGTCAGGTAAGCCATGCATGAGACTGCTGATACCCCAACCATATAATCGGGGTACTTAGTTCAGTGGGTTGTTACACCTGTCACACAGATCAATGTTTCACTTGCAAGTTCCAAACCTGTCAGTAGCTCGATGTGCTTATGCATCTGCATGCAGTGATCTGTGTTTAAGATGGAGATAAAAGGTTTTGAATTATAGCAGAAATGACTTGGCTTTCCGCAGGGTAAATGTTTGATGGTTCAGAAATCGCACATCTCATCACTGCTGCTATAATTTGCGTTCAGTGCAGGTAAATAGAGGGGCTTAGGATGTCACATAGCTAGTCTGCAATTTTTAGTTTCGGCTATTAGGTGTCATTTGCGTCACCTACAAGCCAAATCCATTGCATCGGAGTGCAGATGGGGAGGAATTGCATATGAGGAGGGACACAGTCTGTAGACTATAGGTGTTGTTTGGTTATGTGCCCACCCACTTTCTGCCCATGGCCATGCTAATCCCTAGGACCATTCTCACCCATTCCTGCCTCTGCCCGCCCAAACCACCTCCTCATTGGAACTCTTTGAGCTCGCCTTTTAATCATGCTTTACCATCAGGCTTTGCGTTCAATGTGCCTGCCAGTGTTTGTTCGAATCAGTCTTCTGGGAGTTAATCGCTTAATTGAAGTTGTAAACACACTACTGGTTTAATATAAATGTCTTACCAGGCCTGCCGTCAGCCACTCTATTTATAAGCACTATGTGTGTCCTTCGCTGAAGTCTGTTTACAATGAGCATTGGCAAAGCCAACATCTTTTTAGCCAGGGCATACGTTTCAAGCACCTGCTATTAGATGGCCAGGTACTCGCACCATTTTGCACTTACTACCATCAATGGCCAGTTAATACCACTTCAGCTATGCCTGGCAAGTGCCTTTTTTCCATGCCTACACAAAAGCCCAAACTGTTGGCATTTTGTCTTTGTGTATGATGGGGCCGGCTTTGGCCAGAGCAGAGATGTACAACAGACTTCCTCACTAGAGATGGGGTGAGAGCCCAAAGAGGAACCAACAGCTTCTTACTGGGGCTACCGCTGGGCTGGAGTCATGCCCATTTCAGCCACTGGTAGCTGATAAACAAGCCTAACTGTTAATGTAAGTGTTGGGACAGAATGTGTTAAACCACAAACTGTAGAGAAAATTGCACAACACCTCTTGCAGTGCACCTATCTAAGCACACAGAGCTCTGGTAACGAGGTGGGGGTGGGGGTCTCACTAACAAAAGAGCAGACTCTGAAACCAGACCAGTCAGAATGCAAACCAAGAGTGGTACCCACTGCTCCAGTTAAAATGATTTTGAAGTGGGAGTATTTTACTGCAGAATTACTTTTTAAATTCGGAGTAAAATATTTTGGGGAGTGAAAAGGTGGGTCAAATTCCTTCATAAGCAAGTAAAATTATGTTTTGGCTGTAACAGAAGTGTTTAGTAAGAAATATTTCGTTGCACCCACTTTCATGCACATTTCAAAGGAGTGTTTCCCTGATCCCATCATAAAGAAATAAGCGTTTCTTCCTGTGACGTTGCATGTGCTCATGGTCCAAACGCACCCATGGAGCTTTGTGGATGAAAGCAGGGGGGGCTGCTATGTGCCTGTTTCCGATTCCTTTTATTGGGAGCATTTTTTACTCTTTAAGAGAGTATTTGCCTATTTTTAGGGAGTAAAAGTGGCTGATTCAATCTATAGGGCTGGGTTTACCCCTCACTGACCAAACTGTCTCATACGCTACAAGGGAGCTTCTCCTAGACCACAGGCCTATACACTGATAGCAAGGGCGCCTCTCCTAGACCACAGGCCTATACACTGATAGCAAGGCAGCCTCTCGCAGACCACAGGCCTATACACTGATAGCAAGGCAGCCTATGCTAGAACACAGGGGTCTGTACACTGGCAGCAAGGGCTCCTCTCCTAGACCACAGGCCTGTACACTGATAGCAAGGGCGCCTCTCCTAGAACATAGGGGTCTATAAACTGGCAGCAAGGGCGCCTCTCCTAGAACATAGGGGTCTGTACACTGGCAGCAAGGGCGCCTCTCCTAGAACATAGGGGTCTGTACACTGATGGCAAAGGAGCATCTCCTAGACCACAGGCCTATACACTGATAGCAAGGGCGCTTCTCCTAGAACATAGCGGTCTCTACACTGGCAGCAAGGGCGCCTCTCCTAGACAACATGCCTATTAAATAATAGCAAGGCAGCCTATGCTGGAACATAGAGGTCTGTACACTGGCAGCAAGGTGGCCTCTAGCTGTGCACTGACGGCGAAATGGACCAAAGTGGGCTATGCTGCTGGGATAGCATTGCACATGGAGCATGCTGCAGCAACTTAACAAAATATGGGTTTTAACATTAACCTTTTTTGTTAATGTGTACGGTAGTCTGTAAGGTCCTCCTCTGCAACTGTGAAGCCATTGTTCACTTCCCATTCCTGATTCCAAATAGCAGACCAATTATGTGTGAGTGTGATGCAGTTAAAGTGGTTGGCTTTTTTTTTTTTTGTTTTAAAGTTTTCATTTCAGAGATTTCAAGCGCGTGGCTGGCCCTGTTGCTGTCCTGGCTAGCGCGTGGCTGGCGCTGTTCCAGTTCTGGCTAGTATAGGCTCTTTTGTTACAAAGACAAACTGTTCTGTGTGTGATCATTTGGAGGGTCTGCATAAATAGAGGGCATTTTGACTCACGGATAATGGTGCCAAAGTGAGTTCCACTGTGGTCATACAGCGCTAGACAGGGGGGGGCCATGTCCCTCTCGCAGAAAGCTGTATGGGTGGGGGCGGGGCCCTTGCTCCTTCCTGCTTTCTGCTTGTGGCACTCGCCATCTGCCCCGCCTCCGCCACCAAAAGCGGTAGGGTGGATGGGGCAAGGACATAGCCCGCAGGAGGGCATGCATGCCCTGATGCCAATCCTCTGCCTCTACCTGTAGCACGCCATGGGCAGAGCATCCCTTCCTTCTCCCTGCTTCTGTGTAGGTGCACGCAGTGTACCATTGTTATTATTGTTAGTTTACATTTATAAAGCGCTCACACAGCCCGCAGGCATCGAGGCGCTGTTACAGGAATTGTTTTTTTTTTAGTTGCGTAATTGTGTTTTTTATTTTGTTTTAGTTACGTATTTATAATGCGCTTAAACACCCAGAGGTTTTTAAGCGCGGACCCGGGGATCGTTGCTTCGTGTCGTCTTGCTTCCAAGATGCGCACGCTGCCACTGAGCTATCCACCCGGGACAATGGCTCCTTGTCCTGAAGATGCCTGCGTGTGTATACGTGAATCGGGAGCACGAGCCGGGCATTATTAACTGGCATGTATTCTTGCAGACACCTGTGGGGTAGACCTTGTGCTGGCACCACAGCCGTGCCTCGCTAAAAGGGCATACAGGCATCTACCTGGGCACATAGATTTCTACCTGGGCACATAGATTCTAGTTTCACCGTGGTTAACTGGCCATACGTTAATCTGAAAGACTGAGGAGTGATTACTGGAAAAGCTTTGAACCATTCCTAGGTGAGGTGTCGCTTGGGACCTGTATGCAAGAGCCACGTCTGTGCCCACTTTACGGTGACTTTGTTATGATGGGTGATTTAACGCGCTTAATACCCAGAGGATTCTGAGCGGACCCGGGAATCGAACCTGTGTTGCTCAGTGTCGGCTTGCTACCAAGGCGAGCACGTTGCCGCTGAGCTATCCTGCCGAGACTTTGCGACACTAAGTGTGATGGTTACAAGACCTTGAATTAATCATCACCAGCCTTTCTTATGCATTGGTTTTGAGCCTCCTGCTCAACTATGGAGTGGGGAAACGCTATATATTAATCTCTGGGGAACCCCAAAAGGGGCAGTCAGCCTGAAAGGTCCCCTTCTTGCCTCTCAAGACCATAAGCAACCCCAGACATCTTTCAGTCTCGCGGCATCTGCTTTCAACAGCAAGTAAGAGGCACCTCTTGCAGGTTAAGCGTGCACCATTAGCACCCTACCAGTGTGCTGGGAGCTTAGAACACGGCTTTCTGTACTGTTCAAAATATGTGTTCTAGGCTGTCTGACCGCACCGGGCTTCCCACCATGTCCTCTCCTGTCCCTGATTATTTAATTATTGGGGTGCTTCTACAGCAAGTACATTGTGTTTTAAAGCGACCACAAGGCAACAGAGAGGGAACATGGGATAGAAAACAATGAATACACCGGAGGATAACGATGACCCTAATAGGCCTTGTAGGCATTCGAAGCGTGCAAGCGCAGAGAGGGATACGTGCTGGAGTGCCCATGTTAGTAAGTGAGCAGCAGGTGCAAGTGCCCAGATTAGGAAGTGCTAGGGAACTTTAATCTTTAAAAAAAGAAAAACGAAGTGCAGGCCTACAGTGGCAAAGGCCAGTAAGTGCCAAGGCAAGTGCTTTGTGTAGGCGGAGGCAGAAGGCGATAGTGTGTGGGAAGCCAGGGCCCCGAAGGATACATGAGGGCCCTGATCACCAATCACAGAGACCGTGAGATTAGCAGAGGAGGGAAGAAGGGTGGGGAGGGGTGAAAAGTGAAGTCTTGAGGAGCTTCTGGAATTTGAGGAGTTCTGGCTCAAGACGAAGGGGCAGGCTGTTCCATAAGAGGGAGCCAGCTGAGGAAAGAGACTAGCCTCCGGTCCTATGTTTAGCGAAACGCTTGACGCACAGAAAGTTGATACCCGAGGAACGTAGAGGTCTAGAGGGAGAGTACTTAATAAGAGTAGTTTGCAGATAGCATGGTTCCTGGCCCCAGACAGCCTTATGGAGGATGCAGAGGGATTAGAACTTGATCCTTGCAGCAACCAATGAAGAGATTTTAGGGCAAGAGAGATGCGGTCCCTGGACCTGAGGCCAAGGATAAGTGTTGCTGCCCTTCCTTTGAGAAGGAAGAGTTGAAAGTTGGATTTCTTGGCATTGTCCTGAATGTGATGGAGGAAGGAAAGGGAGGGGTCGAAGATGGCTTCAAGGTCTGGCTTCAGAGGAGGGAGAGCCCATAGAGGATGGATGGCCAGTGTGAGGGGAAGAAAGAGGGAGAATCGGTCCCAATTGGAAGGATATCAGTCTTGCTAGCATTGAGGCAGAGATCGTTGGAAGTGCACCAATACTGAATGGCAGATAGGCAGTCCGGGGTGATGGAAGATGCCAGAGGGTCTGCAGGAAGTTTGAAAAAGAGCTGTGTGCCATCTGCGTATCACTGGAGTTGGGGGGGGGGGGGGAGAAGGAGGAAATGAGTGCCAGCTGAGCAAGTGTTAAAGAGCCAGGGGGAGAGGCTGGAGCCCTTGGGGAACCCACAGGTGGAGAAAGAGCTAGGTGAGGAGAAGATGCCCAGAATAACCTGGGACAAAGGGCCTGTTAGGAAGGAAGTCAGCCAGACAAGTGCCTGCTCCGAGATACCCAGGGTGTCATGGAGCCGTTTTATGAGGACGGAGTGGTTGACCGTGTCAAAGGCAGAGGAGAGATTGAGTAGAATGAGGACAGCTGGAGAGCGAGAGTTGTTGGGTAGCAGCCTAGTGCTTTTCATCATTCTCAAGTTTAGCAAGCGCTTTAGAATTAGGCAAGACTTCTGTTAACTGTTTTCTAAGCAGTACAAGTGTCCAGGGGGGGGAGGAGGGTCACAAAATAAAGATAGGTGGGATTTAAATATAAGGCACAAATAATTATTTAGCTGAATATATTTGTAAAACTGTTAAAGGGTAGTTAGCTTTTCTCAAAGCACGGTAAACGGCAGAATCCTCTGTGCCAAAAAAGAATGCAGACTGTGCTAAAAGTAGACTACAGGCAGGCTGGCAGAGTACACAAGGTAACTCAGCAGCTGTTCCCTGTCCATCACAAGCCAGTGGAGACTAAAAAAAAGATTCAATGCACAAGCGAGTACTAAGGGAAAACAGGGTTTATTTGTAGAAATTACTGGACCAGATAAAATATTATTTTATTGAGTGAAGTGTAAGATTATGGCGGGAAGATGTGTTTATGTATGAATATAACATAGCAAATGGTGCTAAGAAAGGGCTACAATGTATTCCTGCAGAGGCAGCAGTATGTTCAGCAGGATTGGTCTAAATGTAAACCTGGCCATGCAACACTGGAAGCTACAGCATCCCTTGTATGGCAAGAAGAACAGTTTTGAACGAGCTCTGCTGGTATCCAATGACCAAGTTGAAAGCATTAAGATGCCTGCTGGCAATTAGTCTGCAGGAGCCAGCTAAGGAAGACGGACTGCTGCTCGGAATGGCTTAGTCCTCTACCACACCCCCCACCCCAATCCTCATCTTTGTAAAGATTAAAGTTTGATATTTCTTGCAAGATAGACTCATGGCCTTAATTCCCTAGAGGGGTGCATTTAACCTGGTGTGAGCAGAATCAGGTGGTACCCCCAATATATTTAAGCAGTACAAGTATGGGCTACCTTTCAGAGTCCAGAGATGCGAGCAGTTCTTCAAATATAACTTGCTTGAGTGTTTTCATCCTTTTGTATTTTTTACCTTATTCAGTTTATTAAAGAATACGTGATCTACACATTTTTATCATGAATCAAAAAACGTGCCATAGGTACTAATGTCATCAGTGGCGGAGTGTACTCGGATGGTAGTGGCTTGCATTAGAGGCTCTTGCTATGCTATGACCTGGGCAGGTGGCCGTCAACACACTGAAGGCATTGTTACTTGCACACTGCTTCTTCTACCGCTGTGATACGCTTATATGAATACTTGCAGGCCCGCTACACGGCAGGACTTAAGTGGGCCGGGGCTTGTTTTTCATTTTAAAGCACCACTACGCTGTCCGTTTTATGCTTCTGCTCGAAGGCACCTATTATCCGTGGCATCTCTAGGAATTATATTTGCAGGGGTACAAAGTGGGCCACAGGAAGAAGTAGACGATCACTTATAGCGAGCAATAGCAACAACACACCAGTGTATATAAAAGTTAAAAGACCTGAAAATAAGATGTGTACATAGCTTGTGGATGCAAATAAAGTGCTTGAGACGTATGCACCGACAGCAGGAAAGGAATTGCTGCTGGTTATAAAAACACTCGGATGCCAGTGTCTGGCAAACCAGTCATTGGGTATGTAGATATCAACAGGGCAAGCAGAAGCCTGCATCAAACAGATCCTTATCCTACACCCTTTGCTTTTTTCAGTCATTAGACATGTACATGCAGCAGGGACACAGGCGGCTATGGAGGCATACATGTTTCAGGTGGCCCAGCCGGCCCCACTACGGAGAGGCAAAGAGCACTGCTCTGCTGCCTACTTGGACAGCACAAAGGCTGAATGCCCAGTGTGACATTAAGGTTGCCCATGAAATAACAGAAAATAAAATAACAAATGAGAAAAGACCGAATTTTTGGGGGTTGAGAGAACCACAAAGTCTCACCTGCCCATAATTTATTTTTTTTAAAAAACACTTTTTATTGGCATTTAGGTAAGTTTACATATCGGGATTGCGTTCAGTGAAGGTGTTCATTAGCCAAACAGGGTGAAAAAGAAACAGGTAACAACAAGAAATAACAACAAACATGCACAGTCTCTTGCGAGGATGTCTGTGTTCAGATGGTGTTCCGGAGGGAAGGAGTGCGAAGGCAGGGTTCCGGGGCGTATGAATGTTCGAGGTTCAGGTACTAGGTGGTTCTGTAGTTGTTTGATGTTAGGGTGGGCAGGCACCTCAGGGGGGCTTGTAGTCAGCAGAGAAGGGTATGTCGCGAAGGAGGGCTTTCCACGCCTCAAGGGTGTTGTTCACGTCGGCTGTTCCAGTGGTAGCTCCATCCTGCCAGGCCCTGGTCTCAGCTGCGGTCCAACGCTCTAATTCTCTGAGCCAGTGTTGGTATCTCGGGCCTGGTTTAGATTTCCAGGCCATAGCTATGGTTCTTTTGGCTAGGATGCAGGAAATGTCCATCAGCTTGACTACGTGTTTGATCTTGTTCAGTCTGGGGTATGCTCCGAGGAGGCATTCCTGGGGGACCCAGTTGTATCTGGTAATGCCAGCTTCCGTGCAAGTTTGCTTTATTTTAGACCAGAATTGTGACACCCTGTTACAAGACCAGAACATGTGCAGTAGGTCTGCTGGGGTGGTGTCGCACCAGGGGCAGTTTGATGTTGTCTTTTTGTTAAAACTGGCGACCCTCTTCGGGGTCATGTATGTTCTGTAGAGAACATTGAGTTGGATTTGTCGGAATCTGGTGTTCCTGGAGACCTCCTTGGAGTAAAGTAGCACTCTCTCCCATTCAGTGTCCGTGAGCGTGACCTGGAGGTCGAGTTCCCATCTTTCTTTTAGTGCTGCACTTTTAGGGTTGGGCCTGTCTATTAGTCGGCCGTAGAGGCGGGTTATTGGTTTCCAGCCGTCTGAGAGTTCATGCATCTCGTTAAGGAGGGGGTTAGGGTTGGGTTCTTCTGGCCATTCAGGCCATTTTGACTTTGCAATCTGTCTGAGACGATGGTACCACAGGAATTGGCCTCTGTTTAGTTCCACTGATTCCAGGATCGTTTCGAATTCTCTGAATTTGGCGTCTTCGTACATGTCGCCCCAAGTGTAAATCCCAGCGCTCTCCCATTTTCTTGCCACTTTGAGGTCTGTTATGGATTGGCATGCGTCCACAAGGATGGGGGTGTCAGGAGAGTACGGGTGAGTGATTTGCTGGATAGAGCAGGTTCTAGTCCAAATTTGTCTACCCAGCTGTACAATCATAGGGACTTCTAGTGTTTGTTTAAGTGGGTTCCAGAGTGATTCTTTGGGAAACAGATTGGAAGATGTTAGCCTTAGTAGTCCTGATTCAGCATTTGGGTCGTCTTGGAGCCACTTTGTGACGTGGCTGAGTTGGGCTGCCAAGTAATACGTGTGTAGGTCCGGGAGTTGTATCCCCCCCTGTTTATGTCGCAGCGTGAGGATCTTCAGGGGTAGCTTATGTCTGGCTGGGCCCCACAGGAAGTCTCTGATTAGCGAATCCAGTTTCTTAAAGAAGGATATAGGGATATAGTGGCAGACATTCGTGAAGTAGTAGAGGAATCTCGGTAGGATAATCATTTTCACAATTGCTGCTCTACCCATCATGGCAAGTGGCAGCTTAGACCAGAACTTCATGGAGTTGCGAAGTGCTTTTGTTGCTTTTTCAGTGTTGTGTTCGTGGGTGAGTTCTGGGGTATGTGTTATGTTGATTCCTAGGTAGCGGAACATTCCTGATTGCCACTCTATCCCCACCTCTGGTAGTTGTTCCATGCTTATCTTGTTGAGTTTGGCTAGTGGGAATGCACAGGATTTAGATCTGCTAAATTTGATTCCGGAATAGCAGGCATAGTTGTCCAGGACATCGAGTAGAACTTGCGCATTCACTTGTGGGTCCTTTACGTATAAGAGTACGTCGTCCGCATATAGGGAAATTATGAAGTGTCTGTTGCCCAGTTTTATACCTGCATCAAAGAACTGTCTCCTGCAGTAGATGGCGATCGGCTCCAGTCCTAAGACGTACAACATGGGTGACAGCGGACAGCCCTGCCTGGTGCCTCTTTGTATCGCCCAGGCTTCTGATATTATTCGTCCGGTCTTCACTCTGGCCCTGGGTGAGTTATAGAGGACCCTGACCCATTTCACAAAGCCTTCTCCAAACCCAAACTCGTTCAGCACCTCAATTAGCCACTCCCAAAAGATGGAGTCGAAGGCCTTAACGGCGTCTAGTGATAGCACCGCCAGATCCTCAGCGCTTTCATGGGTTTCGGCTATAACATGTTGTAGCCTCCTCAGGTTGGCTGTGGTATTGCGTCCCGGGATGAACCCATTTTGGTCCTCATGTACAATGGTCCCAATCACCCTTGCGAGCCTCTTAGCCAGAATGGTGGTTAAGATCTTGGCGTCGTAATTCAGCATCGCTAACGGGCGATAGGAATCGCAACGTTCGGGCGGCTTGTTTGGTTTGAGCATGGGGATTATAATGGTTTCCTTCATGGTGCTGGGGAGAATTCCTTCTTCGTATGCTTCCGTGTAGACTCCCAATAGTATTTGAGTAATGATGTCTTCATAGGTTTTGTAGAACTCTGGGGGGAGTCCATCGCTCCCTGGGGATTTGCTGGTAGCTAGAGATCTGATCGCGTCCTTGATGTCGTCGGCGGTGATCTCAGTGTCCAGTGCTGCGCGCTGCTCTTCGGTTAGTTTAGGGAGTTCGATCTCTTCTAGGGTGGCTTTGATGTCTTCTGTGGGTACTTGCGTTTCGTGGGAGTAAAGCTCAGAGAAGAATTCTGCAAAAGCGGTGTTGATGTCAAGTTGTGATTTGTGCGTGATTCCACGTTCATCCTGGATCTCGGTGATGTAATGCCTCGGGTGTTCTCGTTTGCACAGCCATGCTAGTAGTCTGCCTGGTTTGTCGGCCTCTTTGTGTGTCTTGGTGGTGTTAGTTGCAAAGTCGAATTTCGCCAGTCTGTCCCATGCCATTCGGCAGTCGTTTCGGAGTCCCCGCAGGGTCTCTTCCCCTTCAGTGTTGGTGTACAATTGGGATTCGAGGCGTGTTATTTCCGCTTCGTGTTCTTCTAGTGTTTCCTTCAGGCGTCTGCGAATACCTCCCGCTCCAGAAATGGCTTCGCCCCGTGTTACCACTTTCATCGCCTCCCATAGCGTGCTCCAACTCGATACTGAGCCTTTGTTATTGTCTATGTAGTCTTCGAGTTTAGTGCCACGGTCTTCCTTAAACTCTTGATCAGTGAGTGCCATGGGGGACAGTCTCCATGTCGGGATCGGGGGCCTGGGGCCATTCAATCTCCACTGCATGACCAGCGGCGAATGGTCAGATATCGATCTGCCTAGGTATGTGGCATCGACTACCATGGCAGCCTGTTCCCTGTCGATGAAGAGATAGTCGATCCTCGTGTGGACCTTGTGGGGGGCAGAGTAGTAGGAGTAGCTCCTTTCATCTAGGTGTTGCGCTCTCCATATGTCCACCAGTTCTAAGTGTTCCAGAGCGTTATTGAGGGCCATGGCGGCGGCGTTTCGTGGTTGTTGTAGGGGCACCGACCTGTCCATCTCGCCATTACTGGTGCAATTGAAGTCGCCTCCCCAAATGAAGGTGCCCTCCCTGTGGTGGGCTATTTTGGGGCATAGCATTGCGATGTGCGATGGTATCCCGTGTTGCGGGAAGTAGGAGTTGACCAGGCAAATTGCGGTATTTTCAATGGTCCCCCAAAGTATCAGATATCTGCCCTCTTTGTCAGCTTCCGACCCCTGTAGGCGAAACGGAACGCTTGGGTTCACCCAAGTGAAGACTCCCTGTGCGTATTTGGAGTATGCTGCTCCTTTTCCAGTGCCACCCCATCTCTCTGCTAGTTTGGAGGAGGATTCCGCCGTCAGGTGGGTTTCCTGGAGCATAGCTATGGAGACCTGTCTGCGGAGGTAGGAATGAATACGATTTCTTCTTAGGTAGGTGTTCATCCCGCACACATTCCACGTCAGTATCTTTAGTTGTAATGTCATCTGGATGTGTGGGTGCTCTTTTTTATCCCCTCTTCAGAGGGTCTGCCCAGAAGGTTTGGGTTCGTGATAATGCGGTTCAGCAGTCGGCCCTCGTTCCTGCCTGAGTTTAAGTGCTGTATCAGCGTCTTCTGTTGTCCGGCCAAGTGTGTAGATGTGGAGACTGTGCTTATAACGTAACAGGTAACATAACTGTAACTGGTGCGCCTAGCGGCTGCATTCATTTTGCTGCACTCAGGCGCTCTCGCACCGTCGGGACCCATCCGGGCGTCAGGCTCGAGTGGGGTCGGTCAGGCAACTGGCCTGTCCTGGTCTGTTCGCGGGGGCGAAGTCCTGGGTCCGGTGTGGGGCCAAGTGAGAGCCGCGTTAGTTTAGCGAACTGTAGTGTTGATTGCTTCCGCACTGCAGAGTGCATGTGTTTACCGCGGGATCTTGCGTCGGCGATTGGGCATGCGACCAGGTGCTTAGTTTCAATCCTTAGTCTCTGGGGTGGGTGTCTGCGCCTTGGGCTAAGTTGTTGTCCTCCATCCACATGTTGGCTGCCTCTGGGGTCTCCAGGAAGATCGAGCGGCCCTTGTAGATAACTTTTAGTCTGGAAGGATAAAGCAGCATATACTTTAAGTTTAGGAGTCGCAGCCTTGCTTTGATTGGAACAAATGAATTTCTCTCTCTTTGTACTTTTGGGGTGTAATCTGGGTAGACGGATATTTTTGTGTTGCCGCGTACAAGTGGGCCAGTCTCCCTGGAGTGTCTGAGGATGACTTCTCTGTCCTGGAAGTTAAGTATTTTAGCTATTATTGGGCGAGGGTGCGAGCCCGGAGGGGGTTTCCTTTGGAGGGACCTGTGTGCCCTCTCGACAGCGAAGGCTTGCGTGAGTTTGCCTGCGCCCACCTCTTGTTGTAGTAGAGCCTCTATGTATGCAGTCGGGTTCGGGCCCTCGTCACCCTCGGGGATTCCGAGTATCCTGATGTTGCCCCTTCTGGCACGTCCCTCGGCATCCTCAGCCCTCGCCTCGAGGAAAGCCACCTTCTTTTCGAGGTCCGTCACCTTAGCCCTCAGCTCCATAGTGTTTTCCATGGTCTCTTTGATGGTCGCCTCGGAGGCGGAGACCCTTTCCGTTAAATTCCTGGCATCCTGTCTCACTAGCTGAATGTCTGATCTAAATTCGTCGATTTTGGTATCAATGAAAGTGCGCAGGGATGCTATGGCCTCCAGCACTTGTGTTTGGCTCTCGGTGGGTTCTGCATTTTTCGGTTTTGGGGGATCAGGGCTGTGGAGACATAACTGTCCATCGTAGGAGGTTTTGATCTGCCTCTAGCAGACATGGCGTGCCTGTGGGCTGGGTGCCCTCCCTCGAGTATTGCGGGGGTGTTTCGATCCACCAGGCAGCGTGGGGTGGGTTAATGGAGTTAATGGTTCTGTGTGAGGATGAGGGGGGGGTGGGCGATGTTGGGCTCTGGGCTCAGAGCGGCGGACGCTGGAGCCGCTGTGGAGTCGAACGTCAAGCGGGGCCCCCCTTATCTCCTCACCTCCTGGGTGGTGGTCACCACTGCCGGCGCGTCAACGCTGCTTCCGACGGCGGCCAGGATGTTCCTGGGGGACGATGCTGTCGCCCGGTCTGCAGGAGCTGGTCCAGTAGTTAATGGCCGCGGTTCACGCGCGGCTCACAGCGCCCCGCGTGTCGGAGGGGCCACGGGTGTTCAGCGCGTGGGTTCGGGGCTGTGTGGGAGTATGTTCCCCAGGGTCTTGTCCGCCGATGAACTGCACCTCCGTGTGCTGGATTTCTCAACGACGGCGCTCCTCGGCAGCGTTAGGACAGCGCGGGAGCCGCCATCTTGAGTGCAGGCGGGGGGGAGGGTTTGTGGAGGGCAGAATTGAGGTTCCCCGGCTCCGATTCTTTTCGGGATTGTTGTCGCCGCTCGGCGGCGGTTTCCGCTGTGTTTTGTCCGAGTTTGTGGTTCGGAGGCGAGCTGCAAGCGGTCCGACGAGGATCGTAACGCGGCGTCTCGGCCGGAGCTCGGCGTCTTAGCCTCCTATCACCATGAGCTCCAGGCCACGCCCCCCTGCCCATAATTTATACCCTTTCCCTACTTATTTTTTAATTAAAAAGTATAAAACCTTTGGTCATTTCTCCTTCCTCTATTTTGCATTTGGTTATTTCTATGGATACCCGACAATAAAGCTATTGCTGTGCGGCCATCTGCCCTTTTTAGTGAGAGTTCCTCTTGTGTTTGAATATTAGGTAGCTCAGCGAGTTGTGTGACTGTTGATGAGATTGGAAGTAACCTGTGTAGTGCTGCAGCAGTTTTAATCCTCGTGGGGCTCACTCAGTATGTATATATATATTTTTTTATTCCAAAGAAAGGGAATTGTGCTCGTTTTTTAGCAAACCTGTTTCTATCACGATTATATACGATCAGCTTAATTGTTCACGTGATTTGCTGCATAAGTCAGATTTGTTAAAGATAGCCCTCTGTGAGTAAGAGACAAATATATAGCTAGGTGTTTTGGTCTCAAAACTGAAGCTGGGACCGTCTACTGTTCTGTTCAAATTATAACTTCTGGAACCAGGAAACTGGGATCCAAAACATTCCCACATTAAGTGATCCTGAGCTGATCACTAGACGCTGTGCACCCCTCAGCCCCCTCCACTCCCAGAAAATGGCATCATTTGAGCAGTGAATCAACTCGTTAAGTTCTGTAGAGAAACTGCAGGCTAGAAGCATCTCTCTCACTGTTGGTGGGTCCACCTCTAATAGGTCAGAAGTACCTCTCTTGCAGTCAGTGCATATGCCTCTCTGGTCACTGACGTACCAATGTGTCTCCATCTCAAGTGACTCGCTTCTTGGTTGGTGTTGTGTTTCTATGATCCGGAGATGCCTTTTTTGATGTCGGTGTATACATCCCTATGGTTGGGAGGGGAGTGAGTGGGGGTGCCTTTGCTACTATGAGTTTGTCCATCTGATCAGTGGGAGACACCTTTCCTGCTGTAACTGTATCTTTCTGGTTCATGCAGCGCTCCTCTCTTGCTCTCATTGTTATCTCTCTGTTGTCTGTACCCTCTTTTGCTGAAGGGGTGTGGAAATCATACCACCCAACACCTGGGACAAGACGTTTATTGTCGGACATGATTTTCAGGCCATTTTGTCCACTGGAAAACTAGGCTATCGTGTCAGTACATTTTATTTGTTCAGGTGTCCATCAAGTGGTAGTGTTTTTTCAGAAAGAGAGTAGGGATCAATTGTTTACACTGTGGTTCACGTTCTGTTTAACATTACATTTGCTTTATTTAACATTACTAATGTGACACATGTTCCTGCGGTCACAGTTTAGCAGTGCTGCCTGTTGCAACCCTATATATGGGACTGTGTCAAAGGTCTGCGTAGGTGCACACACATGTGGGGGCAGATATGCCTACCTACTACGATCACAAAGGAAATTCTAGCCGAGGAAGCCAGCCCCCAGCAACAAGGCCCCTGTCTGAGCCTGTCGGAGCACCACTCCATCAATGTTCCCTCTAATTATTTTTCTCTATGTGCAGAACCATTTGGCTGTTGTGTGCACATTATTTTCCATGTGCGCAACAGACTAATGAGGTAAGCCACTTTGTGAGCTACCGTCGTAAAAGAGTTTGGAGAGGAATCTCCTCTTCCCAGCCACTACAATTCTTTAAATATTATGCAACACTTTTTCAAAACACATAGGCTAAACATTTCTGCCACAGTACTTTGCAAACATACTTCTGCACAAAGAAAAATGGCGGCCTCATTACGAGTTTGGCGGTAAGTGGTAACATTGGCGGTAACTCCATTACCGCCAACTTTATCTTTACACCAATTTGTGATTTTGGGCCTGGAGTCGTGGATTTGCCTCAACAAAAATCCTGAAGGTAAATCCTCCAACTCCACTCCGAAATCATCGGAATTTCTGCTGCACTAATTCCACCAAAAAATCCACATTTAGTCCAATGGACTCAATATGGACTCAATATGAAGGGGGAATTACACCGCCACCACCAGTTGTAATCTGGCGGAAATTTCTCTGGGCCAAGTGGCGGTAACAGTAATTTGTTTTTGGCAGTATTCTGGCAGATTTACACCCGGATACCGTCCCAAGTCTTAATGAGGCCCTGTATGTTTTATGCCACTGGAAAATCACTCATTTGTATTACAAAACACAAATATCTCTTGTCATAACTGATGTGGCTGTCAAGAAACTCAGACAGAATACATTTGCAGATGAATTAATATTAATTGCAATTAAAAGCAATGTGTCAAAAACATGCTGAAAGGAGTTCAGGGGCCACTTTAATGAAGTAATTCAAGGGCCAGGAGAACATGCTTCTAATCATTTGCATAAGGATGATAATTCCATTAGAATATCTGTACCTTAAAATATGATGATCCAAAATTCCTGTGCCTCTGCTTACTATCCACATTATGTTCTCCTGTGGGTAGTGATAACGCCAGCCTTAGAGACATATGCACCATGCATGTTTACTCTCTAAAAAAGGATTATGTGCCTAACAAAAACAATGAAAAATGAACATATCATTGCTCATTGTTACCCACAATGAGCCGCTGATATTTTTGACCAGTAGAGCAGTGGCATAGGAAGGAAGGAACTCTAATAATATTACTGCCCGATCTCAAAAGGAATTTTCTTCAGTGTACTGCCGAAACGTTGGCCTTGGTCTTTGAAATGTGCTGCTTTGTTCATCACTGCAAGGAGTGATGCTACCACCCATACCCTACCCCGGCCCCTGTGCTTGCCTCCAATACTAGTTCATAGTGCACTGTAAAAAGTGAGGGATTGTAGCAGTCGACACTCACTGGGATATTTGCAGACCCACAATACTTTGCAAGCAAGGCATATTTAAATGCCTTAACATATGATGTGCATTTTAAGAAAGTCATGACTCTGCATGTAAACAATTCTTTTGCACTGCTTACAAAATTGTTTGCAACATATCCCACCCATATATCATTGTGTAGGATTACACACGTGCTCAGTGAAACTGTTTTTGTATAGAAGCAAGTTACCATATAATGTGTGAAGGTATATGCCAAAAGGATCTCTGAACACTTGGAAAAGATGCAGATTATGTGAAAAGCATTTTCCTGCCTGAATATCCAGTGCCCTGATGCTATGGACGAGTAATCCCAGGCATAGTTCATACCCATTATCTCTTGTAGGCTAAGTAAATTATATTGAAATGTTGCTCTCTACTTCTAGGGTAATGTTAGTAATGCTAAAGTAGGAGACGCTGAGCATCACATTTGTCTTTTCAAAATCTTTAGAGGGCGAATTACTATTTGAGTTTTACAGCGCGTTAACTTACAAGAGGGGCACTTCAAAGCACTTGCATGACATATGTACAAAGAAGAGGAAGTATAGGATTTGGTTACACATCCAAGTAGCCTGCTTAGTTACAGTCAGTATTCGATATTTGAGCTGGTTTTTTTGTATATATAGTGTGGGCGCCGCTTTTGGTAAGGCACAATGAGTAACAGAAATTCTGGCGTGTATACGTTATTCATGCTACAACAAACCTAAAATAAGTGGATGTAGGTACACGTCTGCTAACCTTTCGTAGAGCCAAGAGAGTAAGAGTCAAGGATGTCCGTTAGTATCTTCATGTACTCGGGGGCAGAAGTTAGTCATACAGCAAAAGTGTGGTAGTGAGGTTTAGGAGTTGTATGTGGGGAGGGAACATTTTACATTTTTGGTTAATGTGTGCAGGCATATCTTGGTTAGTTTCTTCTGTTCATAGACCCTGTTTTACATATTAGTTTTTAACCTCTTGTGTTAAATTTTTCTGTTAGGGATTTTAGGTGCAGTAGTGTAATGCAAATTAGCAGACTATCAAGACTAGTTGCTTATTTTAAGAGAGAGAAAATGTCAAGTAATTGCTGTGGCATGTGCCTTATTAAATCTTTTTGAATAGGTGAGAATTGTTTGTGTGTGCTGCTAAAAACCTGAGCGGCACCCAGAAGGAAGCTGGGCAAGTGCACATGCGCCCAGCTTAGAGGGAACATTGCCCCATACAACGTTTCCCCAGACTATCAAAATGGATGGATCCATATAACTTCCACTCACCTTGGTAAGCAGCCTTGAGGCACAATGTTCCATCCTCCATTCTCTGACACTAACCCTGTTTTTAGAGCTGCATGCCTTTTTCGCCTCTGCCCCTCTATAGCTTCCCGTCAACCAGCAACAACATCACCACCATTTTATGCATGCCTTAAGTGCCTTTGTTAAAAGATCACATCTAGGTGCCTTCACACTGGGGCGGCCATTTTCGTTGTTGTGCTTCAGAATGCCTTGTTTAAAAATTCAAATTATGGTACTTTCACACCTGTGCAGCCATTTTCGTTTGTGTGCTTTAGAGTACCTTTGAGTTCCCTTCATGTGGGTGATACCTTCCCACCATGCTCACTACTTGGTACTTCCTTACCCACGGAGCCCTTACTGTGTGGCTGCTTGATTGACGGTGTCCCTCATTCCTTAAGGCGTGGCTTTGCCAGTCGTAATTGTACCCATTTGACTCATATGCTGCCTGATGTAGCCCCCTGTAACATGATGTGAGGCTGTATATTTCTTGTAGGAAGTGTGCATTTAACATATGCGCATGCAGATGGTGGAGCCCGTCTGAAGGTTTGCTTGGTCTAGGTCTGTTGGTTGTCCGCTAAGCATTGCTCAGAAATAAAAGCGCTTTTTTTATGCTGTTCTTCTTTCGAAGTGGCCTCTTACACTGAACCAATCAACACCCTATCCTCATCAGGAGGTTCCACCACCTTCACTCCCCATATTCCTTGCCGCAGTCCTGCCGCACCGTATCCTCACTGGGAGATTCCACCACCTTCACTCCCCATACTCCTTGCCGCAGTCCTGCCGCACCCTATCCTCACTGGGAGGTTCCACCACCTTCACTCCCCATACTCCTTGCCGCAGTCCTGCCGCACCCTATCCTCACTGGGAGGTTCCACCACCTTCACTCCCCATACTCCTTGCCGCAGTCCTGCCGCACCCTATCCTCACTGGGAGATTCCACCACCTTCACTCCCCATACTCCTTGCCGCAGTCCTGCCACACCATGCCTGCCCGACGGATCCACCTCTACCCGATGCCCCTGTCTCCTACCTGACCATAGCATTCATATTAATTTTTTTTCTTCTGGCTCTTCTCCCTACAGTCCCTGCCTGACCCGCTTGCCTGTTCCTCTCTTGTCGCTCCTTCCGTTTGTGCGCTCTTTTTGCGGTGGAAATTCGTGTACTGCTTTTTTTTGTGGCCCGCACAGCAAACGCGCTCATGAGACCCCACATGGGTTTGTTTAGGCAGCATACTTGTAATATTTCTTAGCCCACTACCAGAGCAACGCATTCTCATGGAGAAGGTTTAACGCCCTTCATAAAAGCGCCTTCAACGCAGTGTGGCTGCCATAAAGGGGATTCTATGTTTACTCGGTGAAACAAAAGGGACCCTTTGGGATATTATACAGGCCTTTTACTATTTTTCCTTCAGTCGAATTTAATTGCAGACCAATAATTATGAAGGTAGGGCTCCTGATAAGTGGGAGAATTTCACTCTATTTTTTTTTTTAGGAAAATTTAGAAGTAACCTTTTTTTTTTTCTCCAGATTTCTTCTTGGCCACACTCACTTTGGGCATTTGTAAGTAAATTAGAATAAATGCAAAGATATAGGGTTGGATGTCCACAAGTATGGTCTGTAACTTCCTCCACTACCAGTTGACCCCCTGTGATTGCAGTCTACTATCTCACATGTTTAGATGACTGCCTGGGTGCTGCCCCCCTTATAATGAAATGGGAATAAATATGATCCCAACTGCTCCAATGGGAGTTACTTTGGTTCTCAGACCCATGTTTCAGTAAACTCACTTGAGGGTAGAGCTCGCGTTGGCACTCAACTAGCAATTACACAGCAACCTCATATTGGCTGCTCTACTGCTCATTTTTTCTTTTCATGTGGAAACTTTAAGATTCCAAGATGCTATTTCTGATTGTGTGACTCAAGATTGCCAGGTTGGTCTATGCCATGTACAATGCCAAGTGGCATTGGCATGCTCTGCATTTTCCCTTCCGGGTCATTCAAAATCTTTTTGCGTTTAAGCTCTCGACTAATTCTTGCTTAATGGAGACTCCATCTCTAGTTCCCACTAGTAATTTCTGCATTTATACGTTTTTCACAGGAAAGGAGGTTGGGCGGCAGGCGGCCAAATCATGCCTGTTTCGGTTTTGCAAGATGTGACACGTAGATTTGTTTATGGGGCAAGAAGATTTCTTGAACCTGTTGTCCCTTTTGATAAGTAGATTTGTAAGACGAATTCCACACCCCTTTTTGCTGTCCGTGTACATGTCTCTCTGTGGTCGGCAGTGGGAAGGCCGCCTTTACTGCTATCAGTGTATGTCTCCCTGTGCTCAGTGTAGGCCTCTTCTCTTGCTGTCAGTGTATGTCTCTATAGCACCGACTTCTAATAAACTACCAATTCGTCCCCCCTAGCAGTCTCCCAACCACTCGCTTCTCCCTCTTCATCTTGTTCTTCTTCTTGCTGATAGATTTTTATCCATCAGTGGTGATTTTTGGATACCAAGGCTTGAGCCTTATTATTTGTATTTTATTTATTTATATTGCGCACCTAACCGGGAGGTAGCAAGGCGCAGAAGGAACAAGAGGTTTGCAAGGCTTGGTTACATACAAGGTACGCGGTCCGGCTGTGGTTACAGTGCTGGACGTGTAAAAATGGAAACAATGCATGCCGAGGACGCATAACTTACAAAGAAAAACAATATAGGCAATATTATATATAAGGAGCAGGTTGTCACATGACCGATGTCTACGTCAAAGCAGGTGGCAACCTAATTGTACATATTTACAAACATAGTAGTCTGGAGCATCAGGGCAGCAAGAGAGCAGGTGGTCGTTTATGTTGTGAGTCTTGAGCGAATGGATGGTTTTGGATCTAAATTGGCGGTAGGGAAGCTCCTCCCTACAGGTGGGAGGGAGGGAGTTCCATAATTGTGCTGCTTTTACCGGAAAGCTATTTCCTCCTGACATAGTACGTTTAAACCTAGGCACCAGAAGGAGATTAGAGTTGGCCGTCCTGATATGATATGGCATTTGTAACGCGCCTATACACAAGTGTTTCAAGGCGCGACGAGGCATGGAGGGGGGAGCAGGGGTGAAAGACAGACAACGATCCTACTAGGCCAGGTGTCATTCAGAACGCGCAAGTGCAGGGGTAGTGGGAAGGGGAAAAAGTGCAAGGGGAAGGGGAGAGGGGGAAGTGCTGAACAGGGTAAGTAGAATAAAAAATAAATAAATAAATAGGGCCAGCTGGTGGCAAGTGCAAGGTAAGTGTAGACAAGTGCTGGGAGGGGGGGCTGTAGGGATGCAGAGACAGTCCCGCAGTGCAGGGGTTGCCAGGGAGGCAGTGCAAGTGGAGAGTGGCTGGGCCAAGGACCGAGGTCGGTAAGAGTGGCCCAGGTTCAGGTTCAGTGCAGTTTCAATGAAGAATTTAGCTGGGGAGAGGGAGAGAGAAAGCAGAAGCAAAGAGGAAGGTTTTGAGGTGCTTCCGGAACCGAAGATGGTTCTCCGCAAGTTTCAGGGAGGCAGGAAGGCTGTTCCAGAGGGAGGGCCCTGCTGCAGAGAGAGATCTTCCCCCAGCTTGTTGCTTCGAGAAGCGGCTGACCCTGAGGGAGTTGGAGACAGATGAGCGAAGGGCTCGGGAAGGAAGATATTTAGGAAGAGAGAGTTGAAGGTATTTAGGCCCCAGGCCCCAGAAGGCCTTGTGGACAATGCAGAGGGTTTTGAACTTAATCCTCGCAGCCACAGGGAGCCAGTGTAGAAATTTCAGTCCTGAAGAGATATGGTCCCTGGGCTTGAGGCCAAGGACAAGTCTCGCAGTCCTGTTCTGGATGAGTTGTAGAGGGCGGAGAGTGGAGGCAGGCAGATTAAGATAGAGGCTGTTAGTCCAGCTTCGAGAGAACCAGGGCTCTGGAGACCGTGAGCTTCTGGGGGAAGGAGAGGAAGGGAAGAAAACCTCTGAGGAGGTGCAGCTGGTAGTGTGACTTCTTAGAGACGTCAGATATGAGGAGAGAAGTAGAGTGTGGAGTCGAAGATGACCCCGAGGTTTTTTGCCTTGCAAGTAGGAGCAGGAAGCGGGCCAAGAGAGGCTGGCCAGAGCGCTGCAGGGAAGGAGGGAGTGGGTGTGCCGATGAGTAGAATCGGCACACCCACTCCCTCCTGGAGGGGCGATAGGAAGTAGGTCTGGTGAATCTGGTGATAAGGTATTGAGGGGCTGCTTGATGGAGGCATTTATGAGTCAGGGACACTGATTTGAGGAATATTTTGTCTTTAGTGGATAGCCAATTGACGGATCTTCTAGAGTCAGAAATATGGGCTTTCTTTGGGATGCTGAGGGCTGCTCTTAGGGCATTATTTTGAAGGATCTGTATTTTGTTGGTGATATATTTGTTGCAGCCTACATAAAGTGCGTTGCAATAGTCCAGCTTGGACAGGATCAACACCCTGGCTAGTGTGATGCAGTTGGAAGGGGAGAGAAAAGGTTTGACTGCTCTGAAGAGTTTGCAAGTATACGCTGTGGCGGAGGCCATGGCATTAACTTGTTTTTTGAGGGTGAGAGTAGAATCTAGGTAGAAGCCGAAGGTTTTGACCTCCTTAGCTACCGTGATCTTGTTATTGTCAATTGCAAAGGAGGAGTAATTTTGGTCCAATTTGCTAAGGTTATGTGGCGATCCCAGAATGAGTTCTGTTTTGTCATCATTCAGGCATAGACCGTGTGAGGCCATCCATGTCTGAATGATGAGGTACACTCCATTGACGAAGGCCAAATCCTTATCATAATCCCCTGTCAGCGGGATGAGGATCTGGGTATCATTGGCATAATTGGTATAGGTGATACCCAGGCCATCTAGATCATCAAAAAGGGGTGTCATGAATATGTTGTACAGTGTCGGGGAAACGCATGAACCCTGGGGCACGCCACAGGTGATGGGTGTAGGGGCGGCTGCTGCTAGAGGTGAGAAGACTCTCATTGTGCGGTTGTTTAGAAAGGATTGGATCCAGTCAGTAGCCTCTTGAGAGAAATGGGCTGCTTTTTGAAGGTGATCACATAAGATCTTGTGGTCGACCAGGTCGAAGGCAGCTGATAGGTCTCAGTTCATCTATCTGTGCCTTAAGGTCTATGAGTGCAGTTTCGGTGCCATGTTGAGGCCTGAAGCCCCAATGTCTGACTGCTAAGAGCTGGAAGTGCTCGAGGTGGTGTTGGATTTGTTGGTATGCTACTTTGTCTATGATTTTAAGAAGGAACGGTACTGTGGTGATGGGGCGGTAATTAGTAGGAGTGGAAGGGTCAAGATTCGGTTTTTTGAGCAAGGGGAGGACCCATGATTGTTTCAGATTGTTGGGTACGGTGATGATATGAATGACGCATTTATTTGGTAATAAATGGTGATAGATCACGAGCTGCATCCTTAATCAATTGTGCAGGACATATGTCCCCATGGCAGTTCGATGGGTTGAGAGAGAGAATTACCTTTTCTACCTCTTTGGTAGAAACTCTATGGAAGTTGAATTGGCGATTATGATCATGGGTGTGCGTCTGAGTAGGGTGAGTCATTTTCCATCTTCTCGGGTTGAGTATGTAGTCGTGGGTTTGTATTCTTCTTGGTCTGTGGTCTTGTCACAGTAGGGCTGGTTTCACAGGTTCTTCGCAGTGATGGGCCGCGGGTAGCGGTCGAAGGGGTTTGCAGTGTTGATAGTGAGTCTTCTGATCAGAGGGTTCGGGTTCTGATCCAGTCCTTGGCAGAAGTTCTTACTCAGCTTCGCTAGATGTTCATCTAACATCTCGATATCCAGGTCTCTGTGAAGGTCTGCTATCCTTGTGAAGATTGGTGCTCCAGACGATATCTGCAAGGCCTTGTTCTGGACTATCTGAAGATTCTTCCGGTGTCACTCATGGCAGGTCATCCATGCTGGGGAGGCATACGTCAGGGTTGGTCTGATGATCGCCTTGTAGACGTTGATCTTTGTCCAGAGAGGCATGGACTTGCTCTTCAGGAGTGGGTACAGCGCTGCCATCTTTCCTGTTGCCTTCTCCTGAGTATTCTCGATGTGGCTTTCCCAGTTGAGTTTGCTGTCCAGGGTCACACCGAGGTAGCGGCTGCTGCTCTCCCATTTGATGGTCTCCCCATTGAGGCTGATGTGTGGGTGCTCCTTGATCTTCTTTCTGGTGAACAGCGCTGCGGTTGTCTTGCTGGCGTTGAGTTCTATCCTCTAGTCGCTGTACCTCTTCGCAATGGTATCCAATGAAGCTTGCAGGTTCTTCGCCACTTGTTTTTCGCTGAATGACTGGGAGATGACTGCAACATCGTCTGCAAACAGCGCCAGGTCGGTCTTGTGGAGATCTGTCGGGATGTCGTTGGTGAAGAGGTTGAACAGGAAGGGTCCTAGGTTCGATCCCTGTGGCACGCCTGCTTGGATGGGATGTGATGAGGACATCTCAGACCGCATGGCGACATGGAAGGTGCGCCACCCAGGTAGCTGGCAATCATCTTCACCAGGTAGTTTGGAAATCCCAGGCCAATCATCTTGTGCAGAAGTCCCTTGTGCCAGACTCGGTCGAATGCTTTGGCGACATCCAGGAAGACGATTCCTGTGGACTTCTTGATGTTGAATCCGTGGCTGATGGTGTCCACCACTCTCAGTAGCTGATGAGTCGTTGCATGCTCCTTTCGAAATCCAAACTGTTCCTTTGCTAGTAGATTTCTTTCGGAGGTGAAGTCGCTGAGTCGGGCGAGGAGGACCTTCTCCAGGAGCTTCGATAATCCAGAGAGCAGGCTGATGGGGCGGTAGTTCGCTGGATCTCTCAGTGGTTTGCCGGCCTTCTCGATGCTGTCTGCTTTATTTGTAGCCGGAAATGGTTCTGGTCAGTAAGGCAACCATTGTAAAGTAGGTGATGATTACAATCTGTTTGTAAGGAGGTGATTAGAATCTGTGAGAGTGGCGATTGTAAGTAGGTGATGATTAAAATCTGTGAGAGTGGTGATCTTTTGTAACTGTGTGTGAAATGGATGGCGACGGGTCATTTGGGCAGCCACGCGCATCCCGTAGACAGGGCCCCAGATAAGATATTGAAGTGGAAGTATTTCACTCTATATTTTTCGCAGTTAGAACAATTATTCTTTTATTGAGTAGAAAGCTAGTTCCTATTCCCAAGAGGGGGATTTTATAGGCAAGTGAAATTAGATCTTAACCTTGAAACCGATAACGTTTTGTAGTCCATTCTTAGCTGTAACCAGAAATGCAAGGAAATGAAGATGCATTTTGACCTTTAAAATTTCTCGCCAAATATGACCATGATGGGTGAAGCATCTCTCTGGGGCACTGACCTACGGAACCACTGATCTGTGCAGCTCTGTGGAAGGATATATAGGGGGTTGGTGGGGGCCAGAGGGAGGGCGGGGGGGTTTCTTGTTTTCGTTTGGAGTCGTTTACCTCCCTATGTATTTCTGCTGGGAGGGTCTGCCTGTTTTGGGCAGTGAAAGTGGCTGACGCCTTGCTTATTTCTAGACCGGCCTCGGGAGCGGTCATTATCACTTGTGATAATTGCCCTTCCCCAATACATAAATGGTTCTCAGTGCAGTTGTGTTTAAGAAGCTCACTGATCTCATTTCTAGCAATACAATTTAATGCTCGGAACCTGTGTTCCCAAAATGTACTCCTTGAGATGCCAACATAGATCAGCTGACGAGGGCACTCAGATGACTCAGTGTAGCAAAAAAGACTGCTGTTGTGTATTGCTGGCCAATTCAGGGGGTTGGAAAATATCCCCCTGGCAAAGGCTCCTGTGTTTTGGTTTGGTCGGGAGTATTGTATGTGGTGGTTGTTCTGTAGCGCAAACTGAGTGGACGGGGCTGAACCCCCACGTGACGCAGGGATATTCTACAAACATGGGTGCTATTCTATTCCTAGAAGGGTAGGGAGAATGAGAGAATACAGAGGGTTACAGGCATGCATGACACAGATGACATTACTTCCCTTGATGAATTCTTTCTTGGCTCCCCATCCCTGCTTTAATATTGATGCACTTCTGATGCAGCTATTCTTTTTAGCCTGTATGTAATTCAGTGACTCCTC
Organism: Ambystoma mexicanum; assembly: GCF_040938575.1. Lineage (NCBI taxonomy): Eukaryota > Metazoa > Chordata > Amphibia > Caudata > Ambystomatidae > Ambystoma > Ambystoma mexicanum. The sequence continues at coordinate 216,388,705 of NC_090921.1, read as the reverse complement.
CTCTGCTGGAGGACAGGAGTGAATACTGGTTAAGCCGCCTATCCAGCCACACGCTACACTAAACCCAGTCATAAGGGCGCTTGAGCGCTTTGAAACACTTGCCTGTGTATAGGCGCTATGTAAATAAACAATACCATACCATAAAGGTGAAACCGGCTCATCCAAAAAGGTATACCACTGTTGCCTCAATTTAGTAGCGCAAGCTAAATTTTCAGCCGGGATCTGAGTTGATAACAGTAGCAACCTAAACCGCTTTAGTGCAATAGATTGATAATAAAACCAGCATTGGCAATGGCAACAGTTTGGTTTTTGTGTTGGCATGGGAATGGCATCTGCCAGGCACAGCCGTAGTGGTATTTATTTATTTGTATAGCACCCAGTCCCGGTGGTATCACAGCGCTTATACATGGTTATTGCATGAAGAACAGTAATAGTGTGTCGAAGCAGATGGTTATACATATTTGTCTTAAATGTTTTCAGAGATTTTTGGAAAAACTGAGGGATAGTATGTTTGATGTGCTCAGGGAGAGTGTGCCACAGGGTAGGTGCGGTCACGCAGAAACGGGCACCTCCTCTCTTGTGCTGGTATCTGGGTATGAGTAGTGCATGGCTGGTTGACTAGCGAAGGAATTGAATCTGAGATTTAGCAGCAAAGTGGGGATGAGGTAGGAGGGGGGGTGTTGAAGTGGAGGCAGCGGTGGGCCGGGACTAGTATTTTGAAGTCAATTCAGGCTCTTATGGGAAGCCAATGCACATCACTTCTGGCTGCAGTGATCTGGTCAGTGCGATTCAGGCCCAGGGTTGCCCTTAGTGCTTTGTTTTGTAGGAGCTGCAGTTTAGTCAGTCCAGGTTTTTGGTCGAATTTCCGGAGTAGAGGACATTGCAACAGTCAAATTTGCTGCCAATATGGCCCGAGCTCGGGGGAGACATTTGTACGGTGAGAGGAATTTTCTGCTCCGCGATGAGTTTGCCTGTGGAAGAAGCGAGCGCGTTGATTTGGCGGGCCATGTTCATTTTGGCGTCACGATAGATGCCTAGCGTTTTCAGAGATTTGGAGACCCGGATAGTTGTCCATCGATGAGGAATAGGAGGGGCCCAGGGAGTTAAGGTGGTGTGGGAAGCCCACAATAGTAGCTCTGTCTTTTCGTCATTAAGACAGAGGTTGTGAGCTGCTATCCAGTTCTGTATGACACTGTCTGGTTGATCACCTTGGCCTAGTCACCTGAGATGGGGAGGAGGACTTGAGTGTCGTCTGCAAAGTTGGTGTGGGGAATCCCCAGGGCATCAAGGTGGTCAAACCAAGGTTTGCTGTAGGTGTTATAGAGCGCAGATGAGATACATGAGCGTTGTGGGACTCCAAAGGGGATGGCGATAACGTAGGCAGAGTGGTCCCTTATGAAGAACTTGGATGCTCACTAAAGAAGGATTTGACTGCCTGGTGGGAGAAATTGAAGTTGGAAAGGATGTGCTCGCAGAGGATGTCATGGTCAACAAGGTCAAATGCCGCTGCCTGAGTCACGTGTGTGGTCGAGTTGGATTTTAAGATCCCAGAGAGCCGTCTCTGTGCTATGTTTTGGTGTCAATCCTGACTGGCACCAAGTAGTTGATTTTGCTCGAGGTGGTTTTGTATTTGGGAATATGCGACCCTATCAAGGAATTTGAGGTGGAAGGGAACTGTGGTAATGGGTCGGTACTTGCTGGGAATTGTCGGGTAAAAGGATGGTTTCTTGATGAGGGTGGGGACCGTGGCTGTTTTATGGCAGGTTGTGATGGAGTTGGAGGAAGCATTGACAAAATCGTGAGCGGTGGTGCCGGCGTTGTAGTGCAGAGTTTAGAAAAAGGATGGATGAGATTGTTAGAGACATGAAAACGCATGGAGGAGAACAGCAACCTGAAATGCAACAGGTATTCAACACTGGTAATTGGAGTGCGTGCCTCACCCACCCTCTGTTTCTCTACAACTCTCTGACTTTATCCGGTAGAATTACTGATTTCTGTACAGCCAACTCCTAGAAGTTTATAATCTACAGGAGAGCCAAGACCAGCATGACGGCAGAACTGCATCCAGTGCCTGTCTGCCCGAGCCTTGCCTGAGCTGGGGTGCACAGCCGGCCCCAAGAAACTCAGCTGCAACCCCTGCTTGGAGCTAATGCAGGAGACTGACAAGAGGTTACAAAATGGCGCTCGCATGGGTCTAATAAAGGCGCAGCAGGCAGATTTGGCGAGGCCAGGTCGGCGCGGGCCGATTCGCCACGACTTCTTCGGCGCAGAAGACATTTGGGCGTACCCATTTTGGCACGCCCAGTTCGGCGCTGGGACGTTTCGCCGCAGGGAACTTTTGGCGCAAAGAATGCTGCATTATTATTATTTTTTTTTTTAATCTACGCCAAACCTGCACAATATCGAACAGGCGACTTTCGGGGGACACAGACAGCACCTTGAATCGCAGAGCCATCACGCCTGCAATGCATCAGTCGAGGTGCAATAAAATATCCCAAACAGCGAAAACCATCCTCCAGAAAAGAAACGGAAAAGAAGCAAAAGGAAAGCCGCAAAAGAGCAGTGTTTTACTTTGGTTGATGCTAATGCTTATGGGCTAATGTATGAAGTTGCTTCAGCGCTATATGCGGGTCAGCCTCCCTTTCCAAGTGACATTCTGGCGTTTGTTTCACGAGAGACCAAAATGCCCATCCAAAATATTTTGCAGGAGGCGGCTGGGGTCAGAGGTCAAAGGTTTTACAGGTGAACTAAAGAGCACCCTGCAAGAAGGCTGCAGTGTACACTCGCATGCTAATAATAGCCTGTGTCCTATAGCGCTTGAAACCAATGTCGCTGGTTTGCAGAGCTTTAAAGAAAATTCAGCAATACTCGATGTGATGTTACCCATTTTATTGCGCATGAAAAGCTCAAGAGGGGAACTGACCTATTAGGGGTCCTAGAGCTAGCTCGGAAACCAAATGGAATGAGTGGGCAGCATCAGTAGCTGACACTGCCCCAACCCTGCCAGCGTTTCCAATGCCTTGGCTTGGTCACGCAATCTCCAGGTTTCAATAAAGGCCAGTCAGTGCTAATGAGCCGAACGAATGTGCTAGGATTCTAACCTGCGAAGTAGATTTCCACCTCAGGCAGGCGCATTAACCTCCATTTGGCAGGAGGGCGTTTAAACGTGGCTGCAATGTCGGCCACGTCTTAAAGTCCCTCGCGCCAAATCGGCGGAGGCAGAAAGGCTTCTGCGCCAAAATGGACGCGCCGAACTGGCTGCCGTGCCAAGCAGTCGCGCCAAACCGGCCAGCGCTCAATCAGCGTCGCCAAAAAGTGGTGTACCACATACAGGGAGTTCTCCTTGCTCCCCCTAAAAGGTGGTTTTATTTTTATAAATGGAAGCTCCTGGGCTGGGGCCAGCACCATGTGGCTCTTTGCTTCTGGAGTGGTTGGCTTTCTTGTTCAGGCCTCTTCAAAAATCAGGGGTCAGGGCTCTTCAAAAATCGGGGATCTCCATAAGTGTAGCATTTTGAGCGGTTACCCTAAATCAGAAAGAATAGGAATAACAAATAATTTGTCTTTCTGGAATTTTCTACTATTACTAGACTCTATAAAGGTTTATTTCAGGGAAAAATCGGGGGTGTGGGGAAGGTGAGGGAGAAATGAGTCACTGATTTAGTCTGTTCTTTTGAACATCTCAAATTCACAACGCAGACAAAAACTTTGAAAAGCATTTAGAGTAGAATTGGCATCCATTTCACACTATTTATATTGGTTTTTGCAAGTTGCAGTTATAGCATGTTTTTTCCTGTTGTCTCTGTTCTGATCATCACAAGATATTCCATCTCGTGTTCTTGGTCACTTGACAACATCCTTGTGCCTAAAAGCTTGTGTACAGTGTAGACATTTTTGACCACAGACCATAAAGTGGCCCTTGATTTCATTGTCCACAATGAATTCCTTGTTTCCCCCTATCTGCATGGCATGCTGTGCAGGATGCTTGTTTGCATGTATGAGGTAACTAGTGCCCAGAGTATGAGGCCAACCTCCGAAGCTTGAAAGTAGATCCACACAGGCTTGACATGTTGGCCAAATTTGCACCAGATCTGCAGATTAACTATTATCAGTTTAATGGTATCCACTACAGAGTGTAATTTGTTTTCTGACTTTTAGAACATTCAGACATGTAATTGCTAATGTTACCATAGCCGGTAAGATGGCTATAGCTGGTGAGATAGCTCAGTGGGATGAGCGCTTGCTGAAGTGATGCAGTGTGTCTTTGGCAGGTTGCAGGTTCGAATCCTGTCAAGGTCATCTCAGCCTTTCATCCTTCTGAGGTTAATAAATGAAGACATTGGGTGATATTGTATGTTTATTTGTTCTATATAAAGTGAGTAAGTGCTATATAATAACTCCTCATCATTTGCCCTTGGGCGTCTGCTTGCATTCACGGTAATTTGGTAATATGGCCCTTTACGCACTGATATTAATGATACATATGGTGATCCATTCTTGTATGAAAAGAATATCACATTACACTGATATCTAAACCCTATATTTTTGGTAGTGTAATTGGGAACGATGCTGTTTGGTGCAATTTCCTGTTTTATCATGGAGTGAATGGTAGTTTTCCATGCTTTCCGTGATGTCACTTCGGGTTCGGGGTCAAACGACAAGACTTCCTGTGATGTCATCAGAGGTCCTAGGGGCGTGTGATGTCACTTCCGCCGCCCCAGGCAGTTCGGTGAAATGACGTCCCTGGGTAATAGAGAAACGTGGCATTGTGTTATGTGGCAGAGGACCTAATCAGTAGTCTGTGCCCTGGTGGTTGCCCATAAAAACCTGCACTTGATGAAAGCTGGCCAGATGTGTAACCCAAAAAACGAATCGCTGAGTAACTTCCTAAACATATGTCATGTTTTGAGTGGTGTGCGTGGTTTTGCCGGCTCGATAGGTTTCCCAATGTCGACGTTGTCCCTGGTTTATGAGTATTCCACTTCTGTTCTTACAAATATTGTTCCCCTCCCTAGTAAAAGGGGCGTCCCCCGCCGATCCTCCATTGACCGCCCGCTGCTAACTCTATAATCGCATATTCCTGCTCCTATCCATGATTTTCCCATGAGAGTAATTTAATTCGAAGTATTTTGGGAAAGATTGCGATTGAGATGGGAGCACTCCAATAAATGGGGAGTCCTAAATAATCGGCCCACTCGCATGTTCTTCGAAGAATCGACGTCTTCCATTGTATCGCCCTACTTTAGCAGGTGGCATCACTGCTCATAAATGTGATTCACCCACATTTCTAGCCAGTTCGAGGATTCAGAATTTCCCAATTTTTTTACATTTTTTTAGTAATATGTGGCCAAAAATGGCAAGAAAGGGGAATAGGAGGGCTTGCTGCTGTTCCCTGCAGCTGCACGGCCTTGTTTATGTTCCCCTTCAAGCTCCATTATCTGTTCACTTGAGAAGTTGACCCCTAGTTTAAGATAGCTCGGTGGGGTGAGTGCCGGCCGCGGTGATCTGCAGGTCGCCATCCCGGTAAGGCCAGCACAGTGTATACTCATACTGCCAAGGTTGCTAAATGAGCGCCAATTTTGATCGGGCGACGATTGTATGTAAATGTTCAGCACTTTGGTGGAAGGGCTATAAACCTAACCTATCCATGTGTCTTTTTCTGTAGTTCGAGCAGGCTTTTCTGTGCTGGCAAGAGAATACGAAGTGTGTTCTTTCACAGATTGTGCTTTATACTCGACTTAGAAAAGTTGAAAAAAAGAGGGAAACTTGCACTGAAGTGGAAACACTTTTCCGATTTCAAGTGCCCGACCGTGCTAGAAATGGGAAACAATATTTTTCTATTTCCAGTGCTGCTGCCCACCTGCGTCTAAAACAAATAAATAATACATTGTGTTCCAGTTGTAGGCAGCAAGATGGGGCACCATATAATTTAAATATTTGTGAGACCCTTGGGAAGCAGTTGAAGAAACTCGTAGTCACAAGGCAACACAAAAGCGATTGCCAAAAAGGCTTTGAATTAATACTAACCTCTGACAATGCTATTGGCAACCCTCCTGCTCACTGCGCTTCAGCTTCCCATGCCTTTACAGAAGAGGAAAGACTACATGTCAACTGGGCCTCACCCTAAAAAAGGGGAGCCCAGTCCGAAATGCTAGGTCACGTGTCGTCTGCACAGCTCCAGATAGGTTTTGCCCCTATTGGACCTGGTCCGTGCGGTGTAATATGGGTCCATAGACATGTGCTCGTACCCATCCCACTCGGGATGATGCCCGCAGGGTCAGTGATGTCTCTTGCTGTACAAAACGGTATGCGCAATTCTTTCAAAAACGAAACCAGTAATCTGTGCTTAGAAAAAGATGCTTTTTTTTGATGAAATAATCCAATATACCCATTCTCCCCCCCTATCCTCTACCCTCCTTATCCTTATATGTCTCTAGTCTGTCTCCCTGTACGTCTCCCCCCTAATCTCTATTTTCACTACATATAAATCACTCTTTGCAGACTTGTGCTATTATTAATTTTATACTACTTGTTATATTAATGCGGTTTATATCTACTATAGTTCATATTATATTCGTAAGTGATTTTAACAAATGACTCAGCCTTATAGAAATACTATTACAAGAGACCAAAATCATTTACTATGTCATTTCTTTGTGGTTCATGTTTTATTCAAAGTCTGTAACCTGTTTATCTGTATCATGATCAATATTTTAACAATAAAAATCATTAAAATAAAAAAAAAAGAAAAAGAAGCTTGAACAGCGCCAGACCACATGGTAAATCAACCTGATAATATATAGCGATTGTTTCAAGGAGCACATTAGGCAAAACCAGTATCCTTCAGTCTGACTATTACCAGGATACTCTGCAGTATGAGACTTTAAAACAACAGTGTGTGAAGTTTTCCAAAATGTGTATGTATGTGTGAACTCCACTTGTTTAACCACAAGCAACTCATTGAGAAAGTGACGTACTTGGTAAAATAAAAAATAAATGCTTCCAAATATGATTGTGAGTCGTTGCGCATATGTGAGCATAAACCCCAACATGCAGGGCAATTTAAAAAAAAAAAAGTTTTATTAGTTTGTTCAACAAACTTTTACCACTTTAACATTACAAAAACCGACACTTGATTAAATAAGCAACATTAAAAGTTCTTGTCACAATATTGCATGATAAAATAGGAAGAGTATTTTTCTGTGGTAACAAAGGTCGAAGGAAAAAAAGTCCCTTTTTATAAACCCATTCCAAATCTTCATTCCTATACATATTCATACTTATTGCAGTTACTCAGCCACATGTACTTTTTAAATCATACATCGGTGGTGTATGCCCAGCATATACATACCACTACCTCTAACAAATATACACATTTCATCCAACTCCCATTAATGAGAGCTAATAATTAGTCTGTTGCATCAAAGTGCGACATTAAATAGCTCTTCCAGCATTTACATAAAATGCATCCTACGCTTCACATTTGTGACATTTCTTTTCCAATTCTTCATTAATCATTACAAGAAATTTGATAAGGACAGTAATAGCTTTATTGAAGTTCCCCACAAGCATGCCTTCCAAAACCATTCTCTGGCTAACAATGTCATGCCTAATTTGTCAAGCCCCAAGGTGGTTGTACGCCTCTGCGCAAATAAATCACAATAAAACTACAAGATGTTTCAGCGTCTCTTTCTCATTTACCTTATTACACAATCGTAACCCCATATTAGCATTGACTCCAGATTCTGTGCCACAGTTCATAGTGCGTTCCAATGTATACATCTGATTTAACTTAAAACGTAAATATACGTCCCGCAGTTTGTTACAGGGAAATTGTACAATGTACATCATACGGGGCATACGATTTGTCAAAAACCTTGCAGCTTCATTGTATAATTTAAATAACGCGATTGAATTTAAACTTTTACACCAGTCGTTCTCACATAGGCACATATTTTTTTTTTTACATAAGGTAATCGAAATTCAAGATCACCTGTGGTAAGCCCAGTTTCATTTAACAGATCTAACATGGAATTAAAATACTTTACCACTAAATTTGGGTTTCTCTCTAAAATCATTCGCCCCAAGTCTTCACATAGGGAGTTTGATGATAGATATAACATTTTGGCTAAGTTGATTAATAGCCGCCAATGGAATCTTGATGAAAGGGAGGTCGAGCCAAGTTCTTGTCTGAAAGAGATTTAGCCAGTCGCAGTGCTGCTTTCTAAAGACCCCCCTGAACCTGGTCAAGAATGTTGCAAGACAATCATTACATAGCTCAGTGTGCTGAACGCCTGCTGGAAGGAGATGTGCTCTCATTGTATGATGGCTGGCATGATGCTTTATCATTTGAGGAAAATGAAATGATTAGCTTTTTGTCTAATAATAATGTATATTCATGAAACAGTGACAAACCTGCCACCGGCTTATAATGGAAACACATTCTGGTACGGTATGCCTGCAAAAGGCACTTTGCTTAAACTACCACCCACTAGATCAAACACCATCAGTTCATGGGAGAACACTGAAAGGTCTAGAGGGTCAAAAGCTACTATGGGGGGGCGTATCTTAGCCAGTGGTGCATGCAATCTGCATGTGAAATAAGAACATATTTTAAGGTCCATAATGTTAACAAGCTGCAGCCACACTTGGTATCTAACATAATTCCTTCAGTAAAACTCATGAATCACAACTATCTGGAAACATGGCGCATGTTTTGTCCTGTGTAATATCGGAGATGTTCTGCCAGTGTTGGTGTTTTCAGAATATTGAGTGTAATGTTCTCACTGCAGATGCCAGACTACAAGTAGCTGGTTTGCAAAGTGATGTGGGCCTGGGGCCCAGTACTGGTGATACAGTGAAAGATCTGCAGAGCTTGTGCTAAATTCCAACCAGGCTTTTGGTGTCGCTTAGTGGCCCTGTGCCCACTCCATTCAGCCCTGGCTTTTCAGTCAACATCTGTTTGCATTCTCGGACTTGTAGTTTTGCTTTTCTAAAAGGTGTGCGCCACAAAACCATAAATACAATGTACTACTGGCTGAAAAGGACAGACTGGGCTGTTGGCAACAATTTTCTTACTAATACCAAGTGCAGAAACCAAGGAGGGTGCGATGCCAGGCATGGATGTGCATTACACAAATGCCATGGGGTGTAACTTGAGATGTCCAAATATGCTTTTGATCAATAAACTGAACACGTCAGCAAAAAAATGAAACCTGTGCTTGTTAAAGAGGCAGAGACTCTAGGAACGTATTAATTTAATTCCGGACATTAAACTTGCAGGGCTCACACATTGCAGCCTTTGGCCGTCACGTTCCTCGCGGTATCACCTTGTTGCCTTTTAATCACTGGGCTCGCTAGTTTCTGAACTTGCTGCCAATGGCAGTAGGAATAGGAAGGTGGGTGCGTGATACCAGATCAGTGCAGCAAGGCTGCACTCTGTCTCAAGGCTAGCTCTTCTTCAATGCTGGTGTGTGGTAGAAGTGCCCAGCGACACTTCATTTTACTTCTGCGACTGACTCCTCTTCAATACCTAGGTGCAGCAAACTGTCCTCGCGCATCCACGCCTCTACTAGTACTTACATAGGGTTTCCAGTTTTCTGTAAAATCTGAAATAAACTGGAAAAAGTCCCCCGAGATTGTTCTTTCCTTCCTCGGAGGAATCTGGAAAACACTGGTTTTACCTTTTGTGCTTAACCTATGCATTTGCCAACACCCGCTCCCTCAGGTGGCGCCAGCACGGCCACTCCAGGCACAGGAGGGCTTCATCACGGGGTAATATCACATGTACTCTATACACTGGTGCCTATCCAATCCCAGGCATGCCTGCAGCAGTGTGTGTGGGTGGTTGCATACAGTACTGAATATGTGGAAAATCACAAAGTGTTCCCTCTGTAAAACAGCTTACAATGTGTTAATAACTGTGCTGCATTTACAGCGAGTTCAGGCAGTACATGTCATGCTGGTAGTTGTATCTGGTAAAGTGAGCGCAACGGGCACTGGATAGTACAAAGGGGCAATATGTATAGTGTGACTAGTGAGCGTTACTTACCCGCAAGGCAGCATTACTCCCTGCAGGAAATGCTCAGTGACGGGCAGCGCCTGCCCTGCCAAGTAGGCAACCCATGAAATAAAATCTTATTGAAGAAAAGCTCTTGTCATGTGTCTGCGTCCCAAGTTGCAGGGAGTGTGAGTGTTGGAATAGCCAACTGTGCAGTATGACTTGCAGTATTCTTCGGAAGCCTTTATCATATTTGTGCAGAGGGTAGCCTAGTGGGTAAATGTGCACGTTCATGGTAAGTTCACAAGTGCCGGCATGGGATGGGACCAAAAACGTGAAGGCCGGCTTTGCCTGTGAACACTAATTCACCTTGAAATTGCTTATTGTATATAGTAATTTCTTGGGTATCCTGAACACACATGACAAGTGAGAAGTGCATGCATGTGGTGAGGTACGGTCGTAGAAGGGGCACCAAAGAGTTTTCGGGGGTCATTTTGACTTTGTGCAGGGGTGCAGATATATCCCTCTGTCGAGACATTGAATGCTGATACTTATAGGCCTACAGTACTGGTGCAACTAAAAACTCCCAGCACCTAATTTAGAACATGCGGCACATCTAAATACTTTGCTTGCAGCCTCCCATACCTCTCCCTGCCTGAAAGGCTCTGGTTTTCCTCTAAAACCGACCTTGTGACTTTGAGCTAATCAGCTACTGCTCACTAGGAATTTATTTATAATTTACTCACCCGTACAGAAAATAAACAACCACGTGACTAACACATCTACAGTCACAACTTCTCAGCTGCTTTTGCAGCCAGTCATTTTCTTTCCCTTTTCTGTTCTCTTAAATGTGGTTACTTTGGGTCCTATGATGTATTACAACAGTCATCAAGGGACCAGCCATAAAACAAGAGGCCTGTAGCAAGCTGCTTAACCAAAGAGTGTGATCCTAGGCAAATAAAGTAATCTTGCTGCTCGTTTCCTAAAATAAATCTGAGTTCTCAATGCCTGCCATCTTTATACATAATAATACCAGTGTCAAAACAGGTTAAAATCAGTATGTGATTGATGAATGTCTTTGAGCGATGGTTGCATTAGGCTAACGGAATCAAATTGCAAGGCAATGACTTAACAAAAACCGTTAAACTGAAATTTGGGTTGGAAACACTGAGGTGTTTCAGCAAAGCAATGGGCCTCATTACGAGTCCGGCGGTAACCACGGCAGAAAAACTGCCGGGTTACTGCTGGACTTGTATTACCATTCCGCCTCCGTGACTCCTGGACATTACAGCCCTGGTGTCCCGGGAGTCACGGAGGCGGAATGGTGTTAATCTCCATTGAGTCACGTAGGACTCAATGGGGAAGTGGAAACACTGGCACCATCTCGTGATGGTGCTGGTGTTTCCACGTCCGCCTGCAGGCGGGAGGTGTTCAACCTGCCAGGTCTGACCTGGTGGGAAGATCACCTGCCGCCTGCAGGACTCGGGATCGGGCGGTCAGGAATTAACAGTGGCGGCGGGTTTACCGCCACTGTTAATTCCGGACCGCCCGTCCCGTAATGAGGCCCAATGTTCCCAAGGTCAGACTCCAAAGATGATATGAGAATATAACTGCCACAAAGTGTGGTCTGTTCTCACTCCCCACCCTCGCTCTTCAAAGAACAGCATCAACAGTGGCGAGATTTATCAGTTTGGGTGTTGCATGTTTTGGCCTTGTCAGTGCCAATGTGGAGAGGTCGTTTTCACAAATCAAAGTCTTTATGGGCAGAAAAGAAAGGGCAAGGATGGGCAAAGAGTCCCTGAAAAAGTAGTGCATGATTTACTACAATAATTTTGACTTGTAGAAATGTTTGCCATTACAGGATGAACACATTCTTCTTTACTCTCCAGAAAGTGTTGATATTCATATTGATATTTTATTTGAATCGCGCTCGTACACATGCATTTATCAACATCTTGCTCTGACTTTTACTTTATTAATTTGTATAGTGCTGAAAACAGGCCCGCAGCCATAGTAGCACTAACGGATATACATAGACAACATAAACCTAACAAGGCAAGTGCACAGGTACAAACCAGATGGGAATAAGATGAATAAAACTGCCTTTAATCCATGTTTGAATTTGGCTTGTGAGGCGCAGGTCCTTGGGTCAGGAGGAGGGCATATCTGCGAGATACCCTACTCGTGCACGCAATGAAAACCGTTATCTGTGACTTTTGAACGGGACAATCTGGAAAACCCTGATAAACACAGACTGAATATTTCTGATTGTAATCCTTGACTGTGAGGTAGTTACTTATTGGCAAACCTCTCTGAATGGGCTGACCTCTCCTCCTCCCTCCTTGCCTCTAGCTCTTAACTTGTCCTCCTTGGAGACCTGAACATCCTCCTGGATGCTACTAGACCTACTTTGGAACTCTTTCGCAACCTCTGTGACTCTCTCCATCTCTGCAGGGCACACCCTCGATGTTCTGATCTCCTCAGACCTCCCCCTCTCTAACCCTCTCACCACTCCTCTCTTGGAGTGACCACCTTTTCCTTTCCTCCCACCTCTCTCTACCCCTCGGGTTAAGCTGACTCCAGCACTGCCACCTACCTTCTCGGTCCTCCGACCCATGAAGCGTGTGCAAGTTGAGGCTTTTGCCACCACTTTCTCTCCTCCTCCTGCACCTTTGGCTGACACAGCCCTCTCTAACCCTCATCTCTCAATAACACTCTGGATGCCTGTCATGAGGATCCGCTTGAAGCCCAAATCCAAGTGCAACTCTTGGTATGACTCCGACCTGCCACCCTTAAACGCAAGTGTAGACTGGCTGAGAGAAAGTGGAGGGCATCAGGCACACCCCCTGACAAACTGGTCTGTCGCCTGCTCCAAAGGCAATACAGACTCTCTCTCCTCCCTAAGAAGAGAGCCTACATCCAAGCCTGCATCTAAGCAGCATCTAACAACTCGGCTCAACTTCTCAAAATCTGCAAGGAACTGCCAATCTGCTGCTGTCTCTACCTCTCCTGTTCCCTCCCAGGCCCTCTGCACGGCCTTGGCCTCTCCTTTAACTACAAAACTTAGGACATCCTGTCCACCCTCTCTCGCTCTACCTCCTCTTTGTCCTCCTCCACTCCTGGCCCGTCTTTGGCTTTCTCTCCTCCTTTCTCCTCCTTTCCCTTGTTCACCCCTGACAATGTTTCTAGACATGGCCGATCTATGAAAGTCTGGTCAAAGCAGGTTCTCCCCTGCTGATCCAGAACCATCAAGGAGCACATCGACACCCTTGCTCCAGCTTTGGCCGATTTCTGCAATCACTCCTTTGACACTGGAACTCCCCCCTGTCTCCCCCTCAAGCACACCCTCTCACGCACCCCCTTCTTAAGAAGCCCTCTGCTGATCCTTCCTCTCCGACTAGCTATCCCCCGATCTCCATTACTCCTTTCATGGGCAAACTACTTGTAAAGCTGGCCATCTCCCAGCTTAATCTGCATACTAAATCTGTTGGTTGTCTCCAAGACCACCAGTCTGGTTTGAGAGCTACCAAAAGCACGGAAACTGCTCTCACTAAGACCAGTGAAGACGTGCTCTCTAATCTTCCTTCTGTCCTCATTCGCCTCGATCTATCCTCTGCTTTTGATACGGCTATGCCATCATGCTCAATCACCACCGTGATAACCTGGCTATCGCTGATCAGGCTCTGGCTTGGTTGACCTTTCTCACAGACCGACCCTCTCAGGTCCAACTGGGGTCTTTCCTCTCTTCTATCTCTTTCTCTACGTGTGGTGTTCCCCAGGGGTCTAAACTTTCTCCTTGGCTTTTCAACCACTACTTGGCACCCCTATTGCCCAACGCATCGCTACTTTCTGCTCCAATTTTCAGTGTTATGCAGATGACACCCAGCTCTCTTTCAGGCTCCCCTCAGCCACCTCGGCTCCTTCTCTCATACCAGACTGTCTGGCTGCAATTCAGGAATGGTGTGCTGCCAATGGTCTCTGCCTTAGTGCCAATAGGACTGACATCCTCTTCATCGATACACCTGCTGCCTCCTTTTCTCTCTCTCTCTCTCTTTGGTCCTCTCTAGGCTGGACTACTGCAACAGCCTCTTTCTAAATCTGCCTGCCTCTACTCTTCGACCTTTACAACTTATCCAGAACAGGACTATGAGACTTGCCCTTGGCCTCAAGCCCAGGGATCGTTTCTCTCCACTGGCACCCTGTGGCTGCAAGGATCAAGTTCAAGGCCCTTTGCATTGTCAACAAGGTTTTCTGGGGCCTGTGACCGCACTACCTCCAACTTTCTCTTGCTAAACATCTTCCTTCTCGAGCTCTCCACTCATCCACATCAGGCGCTTTCACAAGCAGAGAGTGGGGGGCATATCTCGCTCCTCTGCTCGGGCATCCTCCTGGAACAGCCTCCCTGTCTCTCTCAAACTTGAGCAGAACCACCTCAGTTTCCGGAAGCAACTTAAGACTGTCCTTTTCACCTTTTATCTTCCTCTCCTCTACTGATGTCCCTGACTGCTCTGCACACTGGTCACCTGGCTAGCCTCTGAACTTGGGCCGAGGCTCCTGCATGTCCAATTGCCCTCGCACTGCCTCCGGGCTCCCCGTGCACTTAAGGGTCTGTACCTGCAACCCTACATTCCCTTCTCACTGCGCTTATGAGCCACCCGCTGGCTGCACTTATTGAGTTACCTCCACTTCTCCTCTCCCCCTTCCCCGCACTTGCGCGATCTGTGTCACTCAAGGCCTATCAAGATCATTGTTTTTATCTTCCCTTTTTTTCCTTTCCTTGGCTTGTCGCGCCTAGAAACACTTGTGTACATGCGCATTATAAATGTCCTATCATATCACAGGGTATTGTCCTGGACAGTTTATTGCCATCATTGGCAAAGGCTAAAACCTTGGCATTTCATTGCAATTCTTGACAATTGGACGAGCATTGGGCCTTTCATGGTATTGGATAAATACCTGGGCACTTGACATTACTCCTTGGCAGTGGTTATATTTGGTAATTGGGCTTTTGATGGTGATTCATGAAAACAGGGCAAATAACTGCAGGTGTTAGCACTTTTCGGCAATGTGGCAGGTTTCTAACCATCTAATGGCCATCCTTAGCAATTAACCAAGCTCCTGGCATTTGACGGCAATCTTTGATAAAGCGGTAACATCTTTCGGGAAAGTTGGCAGCCTCCTTGTTTTCTCTTTCAGGGACCCGGTAGACCGTATATGCAGACAAAACATTTGTCAATAAAATTAAAAAAAATTGCCAAAACTGTCGGCTTTGCCACTGCTCATCAAATATGGTTGATGGTTGTGTTCACTTTTGTAGGCGTTTTTTAAATAAATCTAAGAGCTTCTTGAACGATCTTCCATGCAGGCTTAGACAGCTCCCTGTGTCTGACTACAAGCAGGTTCTATGCTCACCACGACCCCAAATTGCTCAACGGTGACGGAGGCCAAACTCGCCGCAGAAATTAAATCTGGTTCAATGTCTCATCATCTGAGCCCCTTTTTTTTGGAGGGTATTGTGCAGATTTAACTTTAGTTTCTATTTGCCCCCTCCTGGCCCCATTCCACCCTTTTAACCGGGATAAAGGCACTGCTCTGCTGCATTAAATTTTTTCTATTTTTAAAATTTTTTTTTTATTATTGTTAATTTATAACCCTGGCGAGCGGTTTCTAAGCGCAGGATCAGGATTCAAACCTGTGCTGCGATGTCTTGCTTCCAAGACAAACTCGTTGCCCCTGAGCTGCCCTTCCTCCTTAGATGGCCCAGCAAGTCAAGTACTCGCCATGGATATACGTAGCTAACCAAGCCGAAGTAAAAACGCCAGGTTGCAAGCCACTAGCCATGCGTGGAAATTAACTTGTTCTCCGCTTTCGCACAGCACACCGTTTCCTATTCGGAAAGGGCGAGTGCACCAATTTTGATTTAAATCTGGTTGCTGAGAAGTCAACCAAGTTGAATGTGTACAGTACGAAAAGCACACTGGAAAAATACATGTACAGATCAGACAAGGCACATAAAATCTTTGGTGGCGGAGGCAAGTATTAGGGGGAATATAGTGGACTTTGGAATTACAGCTTCTTCGCAGTTGGCATAAAAGCAATATTGCAGGGTTACCCCTCGCTATTCCCCCCCCCCCCCCCACTCCTTCCGAGGGGAACACTGTTTAGTGGGGGAAAAACATTGTAGGCATTTCAGCATGTACTAAGCCAGGTACTTGGGGCAATACTGAACAAGGAAGTTACACCGTTACTTAGGCTTGTTGGAAGAAGTACAAACCTGGTGAAAGGCCTGCAAACCTCCCAACTTTAACTTCCCTGGACGTGATGGGTGGTGTGAAACACCTGAGGGTGTCCTCACATCTACTCCCCTTAGGTCCTCTTCTCAGGTGGCCAGGGAAAGGCCCTTGCTTTTGGATCCTGACCCTGCAGGAGGAGAAGCGAGTGAGGATCACCTGGGTGGAGGGTCCATGGGGATTGGAGATGAGGTGTCCTTAGGGGAGACAGCTTCCAGCATTTCCAGTTCAGGAGGAACCCTCTATCCCGGATGCAGATATGGGGTCTTGCTACCCATATCCCATTGACGAAAAAAATGCCAGAAAATACTACCCATCTAGAAAGAGGGTTAAAAAAAAGAAGGTATAAGGAAAGGAGAGGTGAGACATGGTATCCCTCTTTTCCTTCTGAGAACCAGCCTTAGCCTCCCCTGACCTTTATGGGCTACTGTAAACTAGCTCCCCTGAATTTTCGCCATTCTACCCACTACAGTACTGGGACAAGGAAGAGGCGACTAGGAGTAGAGCACACCGGTAGGTATTTCACCACTCTAGTACTGAGACAAAGAAGACTAAAGAAGAGTACCATTGGGGAAGTCGGGCATGCCCCACAAATAAACTGCCTAGATGTCAGGCTATTGAACATACGCACCGACACATGTGGACCATTAATACTCGTAGGGTAGTATAAGAGGCAGTCCTACACACAGGAAAAGGGGCGAGCAGCAGGGAACAGAACGGGAGAGAAGCATTTTGTAGAAACCAGAGGTAGCTGTGCGAGTCCGGAGAAGGAGAGAGACACCCAGGCGGGCCAAGAGGCGGTGGGGGGTGTCTAATGGTCCAGCTGAGCTCTGGTTGTCGAAACTACAGCGGGAAGCTGTACTCCGCCCAAAGCCCACAGCCGCCGTAGCAAGCTGGAGAGTGAGAGAACCGCTTGGTGGCAGCCGCAAGAGAGGCAAAGCTCCTGGATCCAGGGGATCAAACTGAGAACCCGCAAAGCATTACAGAGCGGTTGCGCACAGCCGGTGAGTGCAATTAAGGGAACACTCTACCTGAGGCGTCCTGCTAATACTGCCACATTTCTAAGAAGGCCAAAGGAACTGAAGCAAGTAATCTGTAAATGCTGAGTGAACTGGCAGTAATTGGACATAGTCCTGAATAATGCTTTGAATACTTTTCATTACTGAACGAATCCCGACAACCACCTTTTATGAATACAATTTAAAGCCAAGTAAGTAAAGAATACCGAGCATAAATTTTAGGTGAATATTGAATATCGAACATAATAAAAAACCTTCTGGGCAAAGCTATGGTCTCATAAAAGATAAATGGGAAAGTTTGCGAGAGAACATGAAAGAAAGATGGGGAGGAAGTAAAACCACCACACAGTGAATTCTTTGCATGAATCTAGTGCGGCAAGGTCAACGACTGGCAGAAGATATGTAACCCATTATGGCAAAGACAAGTGAGTGTGAACTTGCATAAAAGCCAGGAGAAGTGAATGCGAATCATTACCCAGGGGTAAATACAGAAGAATCTGTGTGGGCTGAAGAGCCTAGTGTTCCTAACTGCGCGACCTGTGATGGGTGGACCGGGTGGTCCAACAACTACGCCTAGACCAGGGAACCCTCAATTGTGAATGCCAAAGACATTGTGAAACAAATCAAGAAGGAGCAGTGAACTGTTAATACAATCCAGAAGGAGTGTGAAGTTGACCTGGAGTTATGTTGAACTTTGAAAGGCTGAAACAAAGTATAAGTTGCTACATTGAAGTCTTGGGGAAGGGAACCCTGAGATTTGATGAACTTCAATGCTGTCTTGAGGACGGAACCCCGAAGATCTGTGGAACTGGTTTGCACTTGAGAAGGTAATCCATAGACCTTTTCGGGGAACTTTCTTGAAATTGGGGAAGGGTGGCTGAAAGCATCTCAATACTTTGAACACCTTCTCTTTTATTATTGGTAACCCTACACATTGTTTAGCTTTAGCTGTGAGGGCAAGTATAGGTTTTGGACACACAGACTTTTAAGTTGAACTCTTTGACTTGGAATTTGCTTAGTTTCGTTCAGTTTAGGGAAATCTCACCTTAGAATAGGGCAAGTTTGTCCTTCAACAATCCTGACGTTTGAGTTAATACCTTATTTTGTTTTGAACTTTGAATCTGTTGTCTGTGTCTTGCCTCCACAGTGGGGAACATGCTGACTCTGTGGTGCTATGCCCATAAAGCAGTTGCGGCGCTATGATCTAGAAGGCTAGCGGGCTGGTACATTCATCAGATCAAACATCATATTTTGTATCCTCCCGCCACCCCTCTTTTGGTCAGGACTATACCAGTGTAAAGTCTGTTTCTAAACACAACAGCAAAGCAGCCTAGCCCCAGCCATGCCGCCTCTCAGGCAGCTGTTTAGCCGAGCGCTGGACGTTTACACGGCTGTCTGCAGGTGTCACCATTTTGGATATAAAAAAAGAAAACGCTTTGCCTTTTCTTTGTTCTAATCCAAAATGCTGGCACCTGGAGACAGCCGTATAACCGAGCAACGCTTCGGCTAAACCTGCTGCGTGATGTCTCTTAATTCTGAAACAGGAGGAGGGATGGGTTGGCCAGCCTCTTCTTTTGTTTCTGAGTAAAGAGCTAACAAGCAGCAGGAAGCCCATTAACCATGCTTGGTTGAAGGGATTCCACTGCGTGTTAGCTCTTTACTCGGAAACAAAAGGAGAGGCTGGCCAGCAGCAGGCAGCCCATTTGCATTCAAGGAGCTGTGTGGTTAAAGGGTTTTCTGGGAGGGTCAACGACCCCCGCAGGCAATTCTTGAACCTCAGCTCCTGGAATGCACGACCTGGGGGGAGGGGCATATGTTGGGGGACATGCCCCCTCAGTTTACCACTCCACTTAAAGCACCGGGGAGGAGAGTAGTGAAACATCTGGCTGAAAGAGGGTGGTAGCCATTCAGGCCAGGGCCAGCTGAAGGTGAGCGGGAGCCCATTTCAACGGAATGCTTGTGGGACCCTCCCCACCCCCCCTTCCAAGAACCGGGCTCAACCATGCCTGCGTGGTACACATGGCAGGACGGCTGAAGACTTGTATGGGCTGGTGGGGGCATATTTCTACAAGATGTTCGTTAGCCCCCCTTGCCTTAAGGTCCGAAAATCTGTCGGTCAAAAGAAAACAGTGAGGTGGGTAATGGGGCTCCAGAAAACTTCTTTTAAAGGGTATCCCTGCAAAATACCCATGTAAAGCCCCAGAACGAAAGTAATATATTGCTGTGTTACAAGCCTGCTGTCTGGCAACATGGGGGCAGGTGCTGCCCCCCCAACCCCCTAAGGCTCAAAGCCACTTTCAACTTAAAATCTTACAAGGCTTAGAAGCTATACGCAATATGATGTTATCTTCCAAAAATCTGCACCCCAGCTCTGTGGTCTAGCTCACTTTGATCAACGTGCATTAAAACTACCACAGAAGCCATATACCCATCGCTCTACCCTTCTCCAACTTTTGGTCAGATCCAGCTATTCCCCCAACCTGTACCCACTCCTCCAACTCTACTCCTTTCCTCTGAAGACCACAGACTGGATTCCCAGGTTGGGCACACAGTATGCCAACACACAGACAAGCCTCGGCGCTGAGAGACCATCGCAGTGGCGAACTCGTACAGTCCAGAAGATCTCCACCATTGCACAACGGAAGCCATGAAAGCGATGAAATGGGTCGCCAGCCTGACCTTCAATGGCACTTTTTGTATATGTTCGAAATCTCAATTACTGGCCTTATTCCATTTGTTTGATGATATATACTTCTTATACAATTTGAACCTAAAACAGCCAGATTTAAACGTTTTTCGCTTTAGAATTTTGGTGAAGTAGACCATTCAACATTTACATTTTACATATTAATTTAAATTACACGTTTTTATGTATGTTTTAGTCTATTATGATGTCATAGGTTATTTATAACGTGCTTAATAACCAGAGGTTTCTAAGCGCGGTCCAACCGGTGTTGCTCCGTGCCGTCTTGCTTCCAATGCGAGCACGTTGCCCTTGAGCTATCCCCCTGAGACCATTGACAATTTCATTTACATTGTTCCAAAAAAATCCCCTCTAGCAACTTCTTGTATATAACCTAGTACATATTTGGTGGGCTTCTTACATGTTTCAGTAATCATCTGGAAAAGCTAAACCCATCCTTGGCTATAATTACTCTCGCTTTCTCTCCCACAGACTTCTGACGAGGATCCGATTGTCTCAAGCGACGAGGTCATTTTCCCGTTAACCATCTCCCTGGACAGGCTACCCCCGGGAACCCTCAAAGCGAAGGTGAGCATTGGGGGGTGGAGGGTAAACTGGGGAACCCAGGCAATGTTACGCTCTTGTGCTAAGCTATGTTTCGCATCCTGTCGGCCCTTCCTCAGTGATCTTCCCAGGGTCTGAAGATGGCTGGTAGCTTTTCCAGTCTTGTGAGCACTGAACCTGCTTTGAAGAGCAGGCACACCACAGATCTAAAACTTGGCATTGAAAGGGACATTCCTTTCCTTGCAGGGGAATGGAACTGCGTTCATCATAAGGGATCCAGACCGGTAAATCTAGAATATCTGTGGGGCCTCACGGTGTTTGTGCCTCCAGCATTTTTCTGTAATTGTCTCAGTTTCCTCTGTGATCTCCATGCAGATGCTGACTCCTCTTTTTAAAATTGGTTCTTGTTTAATACGTGTGTCGCTCTAAAGGTCTCGTCTCCAGCCATGTGATTAGTGTTTTGCAGTATAAGATAATTATATGGCTGCAAAACCTTGCAACGTTGCACTTTGAGCATGAAGATGTATGAGTCGGCTTGCCGCACTGCTCAGCGGCAGTATGCCGCCCAGATAAAATGCCTTAATTTGGCTCTCGTGCCTCATCCACCTGGCATGCCTAAAGAAAGAGGCTCATTGTGCCAGTAGCCAAGGGCAAGCTGACGTCACAACCTACCTGGACATCATTCCTGAAAACAGTGTGGGGAGGTGTAGACGGCAATGTAAGGTTGAGCCTCCACTTGGGCGCATGACAAAAAGCAATTTAACAAAAAAATTTGTGGTGTCCTCCTGGCACTTTGCTGTGGGTTCGTTGGATATGAAGTCACTGAAGCCCAGGCCCTTTAAGATATGTTTGTTGGTCCACAGGTAAACATCGGTTAAGTCACATAAGTAGGTTCCTGGACATCAGACACTGGCACATCCACACCTTCCAGCTCCAAGATGTAACGGCCACCCACAATCCCTAGCAGTCACACACACACAACCGCACTAGATTCAGCATGCATAGTACTTGCACCTCCAGCGCAAGACTACTACACACCTCTTTCCGTTACACAACCAAAACTGTAAGAGCATAAACAACGAAAGACCTGTGGCCACCGCGCACACCCAATGAAAGAACCAACAATAGGTAAAAGAACAAGAGGGGTGGACCCACAACTGCGACCAGGAGGAGCCCTGCTAAACCCACGGGGCAACAAAATAAAAAATAACTGTACAGCATAGAACATACAACATAAAGTGGACCAAACCCTACAGCGCAGCAAACGGGGCGAAATGCAACTGCAGAAAACCCCTAAAATCACATAAGCGGCAACAACACGATTGATCAACCCCTGCAGCACCTTGCTGCAAAAACCGGTTAACGGCACAGCACCGCACTGCAACCGTTACCCCGAACCAACTGCTGACATTGTGGCGGGCAGTAGCTGTCCCCTTGCTGCTCGCTCCGCCAGAGCTGTGGTACCTGACTCCTGCTCATTTTTAAAGACCACATTGTCGCCAAAATGTTCTGGGTTTGTTGGCTATGAAGTCACTGAAGTCCAGGCTTTTTAAGGTAAGTTTATTGGTCAACAACAAAAGTTTGGTTTCCCCATAGTGACTAGTAGCAGACTTGGGCAATCATAGGTATAAACCAAAGAGAGGGAGTACTGCTACACAGGGGTTCTTCCCATACACATAATGTTCTGTGGGAGTATTTTTTAATTTGGGAAACCCTTTTTAATTACTAGTGGTACACATCCCAAAGTATATAGCCCATAGTACTGTCCAGAAAGACACACACGTAGAGGGGCTGCATAGGGAATATAATTAATTGTAATGAATAAAAGGAAAGAAGGGTTCTTTTACATACACTTGCACATATAACAATGTTTTGCTTGAAACAGGAGAATGTATTGTTGTCATAAACGGAGAAACATAGAAAATACACTGGTCCCTAAACTGATATAGTTCTCTAGTGTAACCAAATGGAAACCAAAAAGGGGCAGAACACAAGAACATTGGATATACCTATATATTCCTGGTAAATTAAAAACCTATATTTTGAGAAAGTTGTGCCACATAAATCGCACCCA
Organism: Ambystoma mexicanum; assembly: GCF_040938575.1. Classification (NCBI taxonomy): domain Eukaryota; kingdom Metazoa; phylum Chordata; class Amphibia; order Caudata; family Ambystomatidae; genus Ambystoma; species Ambystoma mexicanum. The sequence goes on along the minus strand of NC_090921.1, from coordinate 216,366,078 downwards.
ATGTGTCTATTGCCATGAAAATTCTAATAAACAGATGCCAAGTTTCTATTGCAGTGGAAATTCTATGAAACATATACCAACATTCTGATAGACAGATGACATATCTGTGGCAGTAAAGATTCTAATAAACAGATGCCAACATTTAGGAAAACAGATGCCAAGTGTCTTGTGCATAGAAACTTCTAAAATGCGTATGCCATAGACAGATGCCAAATATCTTTTTCAGTGAAAATTCTGATGAACACATACCAACGTTGCAGGGGGTAGGATTCTAGTACGACCAACAGGTAAATATAGATCACATTAGAAATGTCAGTCTATAATCCTTAATTTTGAACTTGGTATTCCCCCCCTTGCAGAGAGTTTACGTTTCAGCGGCAATTGCATACTCATTTCAACCGAATCAGAATGATTCCTAGCTGTTCTTGGTAGCCGCCTTCTTCACAGGGACATATCAGGCAAGTCCCATAAGTAGGTTCCTGGATATAAGACACTGGCACATCCACACCTTCCAGCTCCAAGATGTAACGGCCACACATAGAATCCCCAGCAGTCACCCACACACAACATTCCACCATGTCCTCACCACATTCCAATGCACCTCACTACATTCTCCATGCGTAGCACTTGCACCTCCAGAGCAAGACTACTACACCTAGCCACTGGAGGAAGGCCTGTCAGTCCCTAACCATGGACAGGTAGAGGACTGGAAGCACACATTCAAAAGTGTGTCCTTTTCAATAAAAGGAGTGCTGCTTTGAATGCTTGCATAGCTGCCTGTATTTGCAATTCTATCCATTTAGGAAGTATTGGGGAAATATTTTCATTTTGCTGCTTTGCTCCGATAGACGTCTACGGGAGTCTATTTCTTTTTGCTTTGTTTAGACACCTCTCCTGACTTTATGGAAAGCAAAGCCTTCTGCTTTACTTCCCTTGTCTTTTTGCTAATTTCTATGGGGAAACTCATTAGTCCATAAGACTATCAGTTTAGAGATACTGTCTCTGTGAATTCTTTGTATTGTTACAATTGTACACATCACCTTAAAGTGACGTGGGGGTTAGGATACGCTGTGTCCTACTAATTCTTTCTACAATGTCGTTTTGACTACTTTTACAATGTGCCTAGAATGAGCTGGTGGCAGACGATATTTTTCTCCTGTGCTTTTTACTAATGCACCTTTGCAAATGGATGCGAAGTGTAGCTAGAGATCTTAGCCGGCCCTGCAATGAGGCGTTTGGCTAACCTTTGACCATATTGTTCCTTGACCTTCTTTCTGCCCTCTCTGATCCGGAACTGCCATATATGGGAAAACGTTTACAGGGAAAAGCTGCTGTTTTTTTGGGGAAAGAGGCGGTTTGTGTATGGACCCGGATGTGGAGGCTGAGACTGTCTAGTCCCAGTACACATCCTGGTGCCTGAATGTCTGTGGCTGGGGAAGATGTTTTGGAGTGATTGGATAGCCACTGCCAAATTTGAATGGTGTAGATCCTTACCACTGGTAGGTAGAGCTTTCAGTCTGAATCTTGGATAAAAGGAGTACTCCTGCAGCAGCTATTCTACAGATCGTCGGGGCAAGACCCTTTGAAGATGGCTGGTAGTTGTGCAATTCCAGTTCAGCCCGACCTGTGGAAGACTCCTGCAACTGACCAGCACCATCTTCAGTAAAGTCCTGGTGAAGCTCTTTCTCTGCCTGATCGCAAGAAGACCAGCCTTGATGCTTCTACCCCAGAACCAGTGAGAACAACCAGTTTTGATCCCTGCTCGAGGATCCGTGTCTTCTAAGCTTTTGGAAGTGTCCCTGGATCAACAGGTGGACTGACAAGCTACCGCGCTGTAGCAGTCGCCGTACTTGGCGCATCCTTGGAACTTGCAGGATCGTCAGCTTGTACTACAAGTCACCTGCTCCTGCGTTTTCAGCCTTCATGCATTAACAGAAGCCAGACAGTGGCTGCTCCTTTGTTTGTCCTTTGAAGATCACCCGTCTGTCTGATCATGGTGACTCCCATTTGAATCTATCTTCTTCACACCCTGGAGGTGTCCGCGTGCTCTGCAGGGGGATCAGCTAGAAGGTGCCTGGAACTGCGCCCCAAGCACTGTCAGCATGTCTGAAAGTGACCTCTACACCCACAACCCCTGGGCATACCTCGACCGGCACAGAACATTGTGTCCTCAACGGAATCTGGGACCTCACCAGTGGTCGTGAGTAACCAGAGGCCAGGCGTGTCCCCGGGCTGGCCTGGTTCAAAACTCGGACTCTGGTATGACCCACATCTCGGGTCAGTGCCTGCCAATAGCAGGGGCTGGCCACAAGCCCCTCCAGCTTCATGGTCAGTAAAAAATAAAATAAAAATCATGCACCTGATGTGCCAACAGCAAAACAGGAGCGTGCTTGCCTGACCTTCTATCCCGGGCTGCCTGACGTCCTGTCCTGCCATGGGACAGGACAGGAAGTCAGGCGGCTGGGAGAGGAAGTCGGGTAAGCATACTCTTCTTTTCCAGTGGGAAATGTAAAGGTAAGTCCCACTCCACCTTCTATCATGCTCCTTTCCCTGCCCCAGCCCTTTTACCTGCACCAACACCCAGTCCACCCCCTGAGCCTCGTATCTTGCCTTTTCTCTGCCCAGCCACACTGTTTTTATTGGCCTCTAGCTCCCTCACAATCCTTTTTTCACTTCCTCGCACCCTTTTAATCAGCCCTAGCCCCCATACCCCTTCAGCCCCTTTACTCGGCCCCTTACTTTTTTCGCACCTATTGCCTTTTCACACCCCTAGGCTCCTCCCAAACCTTCTCTCACTCCTAGCACTGCACACCCCTTTTCTCACCCCCAACCCCAATATACCCTTTTTCCTAGCCCCCTCATACCCTTTTCACTGCCCACCTCAACCCTGTTACTTGGCCCCCTCACACCTCTTTTCTCACCCCTCTCCCTCTTCTCGGCCCTAGCCTCCTCACACCCCTTGTATTGCCCCACCCCCCTCACACCCCTTTTCTCACCCCATAACTCCCTCGCACCCCTTTCTTAACCCTCTAGCCCCCACGCACCCATATTCTCCACATCCCCCCTCAACCCCCCTAAACCCCTCGCACTACTTTTGTCACCCTCACCTGCCCTCGTATACCTTTTCCTGGTCCCCAGACCCCCTCAACCCCTTTACTCCACTCCCAACCTCCTCACCTCTTTTCTCACACCTCTTATCGTGCCCCCCTTCCCACCCCTAATCACTTCACACCCCTTGTCTCACTCCATGGCCACCTCGCACCCCTTTTCTCGCCCCACCCCCATATAGCTCTTTCCCCCATTCCCCTCATACCCTTTTTTCTGGGCCCCAGCCCCTTCTCACCCTTAGCCCCCTCACAAACCCATTGTCTCACCCCCTAGCCTCCTCACACCCCGGTTACAACCCCACAAGCCATCCTATGCATTTGCCTTCCCCCAGAACCCCTCAACCCCTTTACTCGGCCCCAAGCCCCCCTTCATATCTTTTTTCTCCTCATACCCGCACTTCTCACTCCCTAGCCCCCTCAAACCCCTTTTCCCACCCATATCCCCACACTGTTTTTCCTGCCCCCTCAAACCCCTTTTCTCACCCTTAGCCCCTCACACCACGTTTCTCGTCCCCAACCCCACTCATACCGTTTTCCCAGCCCCAACCCTCCTTTTCTCACCCCCTAGCCTCTTACCTCTTTTCCTGGCCCCAGCCGCACTCTGCCCCGTTACTCCCCCCAAAGCCCTCTCACCTCTTCTCGACCCTACCCCTGGCCGCCTTACACCCCTAATCTCCTTACACCCCTTTTCTCACTCCCTAACCCACTTGCACCCATTTTCTTTCTCATACCCTAGCCCACTTGCACCCCTTTTCTCACCCCTAACCTGCTTGCACTCCTTTTCACACCCCCTTGCTCCTTCACACCCTTTATCATGCCCCCTTGCACCCCTCTAGCCACCTTGGACTCCTTTTCCTGCCCTCTAGTCCCCTGGCACCCCTTTTCCTGCCCTCTGGCCTACTTGCACCCCTTTTCTCGCCCCTACCCTCCTCGCACCCTTTTTGCACCCCTAGACTCCTCACAACCCTTTTCTCGCCCTACCCCTCACTCTTCTTTTCTGCTCCTATCCCTCTCACCCCCTCACACCCATTTTCCCCTCACCTAGCCCCCCTCTTGCCTCCTAGCCCCCTTCTTGCCTCCTAGCCCCATCACATCCCTTTTCCGACCCCTAGCTGCCTCACACCCTAGCACCCACGCCCCTTTTCTCACCCCCTAGCCAGCTCATACCCCTAGCTCCCTCGCACCCCTTTTCTCCCCCCCAATCCACTCTCCTATTCCTTTTCCTGGCCACAAGTTGCCCTCATATCACTCGTCCCAGCTCCCCTTCTATCCCTCCCCCCCAGCTCCCCTCAACCCCTTTACTCAGCCCCCTCCCTTTTGTCACCCCTAGCCCCCTCAGACCATTTGTCTCTCCCCTAGCCCCCCTCGTATCCCTTTTTTCACCCCACCCCCTCTTCACACCTCTAGCCTCCTCACACACCCCATCTCACACTCTTGCCCCATGTGTAAATCATTAATGCAAATGACCCACACCTGAGGGAGAGGCTTAAAAAGCCCCCTCAGGTTCAGGCCAAGGGAGAGCAGGAAAAGGACAGTCGCAGTAAGAAGCATCAGCAAAAGGATGACTCGTGTAGGCAGCCCAGACTGAAGCTGGAGGAAAGAAGACGATGCCGGGACACTTGTGTGGCAGATTGCTGCTGCTGGTTCTGAGAGGGTCTGTGCCTCCCAGGGTCTGAAGGGCAGAAGTCGTGCAGCGGGAGGCGCGCAGGAGAGAAGCTTGCCTGTTCAAGACCAGTTTTGCAGAGGCTGCGCAGCGGGAAGGGAAGGCAAGGGACGTTTTCCTTCCCCAGAGGCCGTCTCATGTGGCTTGTGTGCACCTGTTGGCCTCGAGGAGGTTTCTGGTGGCTGGCGTGCATCAGAAGACCTCCGGAGCAAGGGGCGCTCCAAATACAGGTGGTGCGGCAAAGGCGGACTAAAGGAAGCAGTTTTCTGGGAAGCGAGGAGCCACAGAAGAAGTCCTGCGAGCGGCAAGGGGAAAGTGATGTGACTTCGAAAAGCAACAAATTGTAACCGAGGCTAATTACTGTTAAGTGAGAGTCTACGGAAAGCCCTGCAAACCAAGGGGGGGGGGGTGATATTGGTAAAAGCTAATACCTACAAACATTGTCCAAGCCAAAAGAGAATAAAACCTAGGCAAGCACAATTTAGTCAATATTGCCAACAGCAGAAGGGGGGGGGGTAATGATAGATACACAAGTTGGGAGAGATATATTGCCCATACTTTGTCCAACATATGGTGAAAGCTGGTATAAACCTACATTGCCATGGGAGAGGCAGAAGGAAACCCCATCATAGGCAGTCATTGGTTACTGGTGTAGTGGGGAAACAAGAGTGGCAAAAGGCTGCCCTTCTGGGGAAAGGCTACCCAGAAGGCGAGGAGCATAATTTGTAGAAGAATATTAAAGTGCACCAATGTGATTCTTGTTTTCCCTGAAGAGTTGTAAGTGCTGAAGCTGAAATATGTTGAATACTTTCCAGTTGTTGTGAACCTCTTGTCAATTGTTCTCAACCACAAAAGCACTGTTGATGTGAAACGTTGTTCAGGCAGGGGAGTATACCCGGATGACAAGCCTTTGGAGAGCTAGGCCTGGCATGGGAGTAAACTAGTTAGAAGTTGAAGTGCTACAAAGTGGTTCTGACAGAGACAATTTATGTTTTTTGTGGTGCTAAAAGTAAAGCAGAGTAAAGCTATTGCAAAGGAACTATATTTATTTGGAACTTATTTGTTGCGGCAAATCATCCTGACCAAGACAATTATTGTTGCTATTGATGAACTGAGAACGTGTTCAAGGAGGAAGAGAAGCCTTATACTTTCTCTCTTGGAACTTTTTGCTGACAAGTTGAAGTGGCATAATACAGTGTTGGCACACTTGTTGAGAACTAGGATTTCCCTGTCTTTTTGTTGAACTGAGGCACAGGATCAAGTTTAAATCTGTGAAATGGAAATACGGCCAGGTTGTGAAGGGAGACTGTGATTACATTGTGAATTAAATTAGTGTTGTCTTGAACTGCCATGCATTTCCTTATTTATTTGTTATATGTAGAAGTGTGAGGGACAGATATCCTTTGCTAGAGTGTTTCCTTTATATTAGGCAGGGAAATCCTCATCCGTGTGGGGATGCTGAGGTGGTCATCCAACCTTTTTGAATATAAAAGAAATTGCATTTGTTTAAAAAAAAAACTTCACAGCGTTGTCTGCCTCACATTTCTGACCCATGACACCCCTCGCGTCTTTTCTCGCCCCTATCCCCCCTCTCTTCCTCACACCCATTTTCTCACCCCCTCAAATCCTTTTCTCATACCAGCCGCCTCTTCTTTCCCCTAGCCCCCTCACTCCTATTTTCTCACCCAACCTCCATATACCTCTTATCCCAGCCCCCTCGTACCCTTTTTCTTGACCCCCTAGCCCCCACACCCCTTTTCTCACCACCAGGTCTTACAACTCTTTTCTCACCCCTTAACTTCCTCACACTCCCTTTTCTTCACCTGCTAGCCCCCTCGCACCCCTTTTCTCAACTCCAACCCCATTACTTGGACCCCAGCCCCTTCACATCTCTTTTTTGCTCCTAGCCTCTCCCACCCCTTTTCTCAACCCCCACCTCGCACCCCTATTCTCACCCCACACCCCATCTCTTTTCCCAGCCCCCCTCCTATCCCTTTTCCCAGCCCCCCAACTCCCCTCAACCCCTTTACTCTGCTCTCTCACCCGTTTTCCTGCCCCCAATCGGCCCCTTTTCTACACCCAAGCCTCTTTTCTACACCTCCCAGCCCCTGCAACAGGCCATTCCTCTACCCCCGTCCCCCAGTTCTGCATTCCCATTTCCCCTGGGTCAGCTCGCGTTTGGCCCTGAGAGCCAGGCCAGAGCCCTTAGCCAAGAGATCCCTGGCTCTCCCAGCTTGAAGGGCGGGCAGGGGTTTAAAGTTAATTTACCTGTTCATGGGATTGAGTTTGTTTACTTACATGAACTTTATCTACCTTTTTGAACTTTGGACAATGCCAGTGGTTATGATACAATCACATGGTAAACATTCCTGAAAGGTTTAACTTTGGAAGTGATAACTTTAGGGCACAAGCCAGCAAACAATCATTGGGCTGGATTTGCTAAGGGTTAGGAAACTAAGTGCTACTATGCATCTGACTAATTAGCTGTTCTGCACTGGTCAATGTTTTATAGTTAAATGTGTGATCATATTTACATTGTTTCATTTGCATAGTGTGCATTTTTAAAGGCCTAATAAATAATTGTGTATATTTTGTACATGCCTGTCTAACTGGAATCATTGGTGGTGTTCTGTGTGGACTCGATGTAGCCATTGGCCTTTCTCACAGCCCTCCTGAGCCTAATCCTCGCTGCTCTGCTACCTTACCCTGATTGGGTTTGGCTGGACTTCAGTGTGTTGCTGGTTCATCATAATAGTTTGGCCTCCCAAAGGAAACGCATCTGAACAGGGACCACCACCCAGAGCTGACACCTCCTATTCCGCTGCCAGCCTTCTCCCTTCCGCTGACGTGGATCCTATTTCTCTCTGCAGATCATAGTCACTGTCTGGAAGCGAGATTGCGAGAAGGCGGAAGTACGCGAGTGCGGCTACCTTGCAATCCTCCAGAACCGCTCCCCTTCACAGATTTTCCGGGAGGAGCAGAGCTCCTTCAAAGCCCAGGGTAAGTGTGGCAGTGGGAGGAACAAGAGGGCAATGGGGAAAGCAAAGCATCTAGGCATGTACATCAAAAATGGCCTTGGCTAGTGACGCCAGTCCCACCATAGACCCGAACCTTCTTGGTCTGCAACTATGTGTTTACTCTGTCACCATGATTACTCACTTGTGTCTGACACATGAAGCTTCACTCTACGGTCCAATGGCACAAATGCTGCATATAGATATGTCCCCAATGTTGCTCAAAAAAGCTGAGCTAACAACCCATGGCCTATGCGGTCGTTCCAGGAATAGCATCTCAGACCACATCTTTACACTCGACCTAGAATCAAATCAGTTTCAGAATTTGCACCATAGTTGACCCCTCTGCGTGTATTTTCAGTGTCGACATCAGGACTGCTCTGAATGCAGGTCAGACCGCCAAATGCTCTTACAACGAAACCTCCATTTCCTTATGAATACAGCAGAATAAAATGCATTCTTTTCATGTTTCTCGTCATTGCCTCGATACCATTGGAAACAGTGTGCAATGACTCTGTTGCAATCCTGGTAACGCAATCCTGGATCTTCGGGCGATGGTGCTGATGTTTCGTACCTTTTCGATTCCTGCTTGTTTTCGATAGCTATTATTTGTTTTTAGTTGTGAGTGTAGGGCTATGGCACGACATGGGGGTGTGAGGATGCGGTGACCAGCTCCCATCCGATGCTAAAGTCATTGGGTTGACGGGGACCGCCATCGCAGGAGTCGTCGAGTGAGTCTCACCTGGTCTAAAGAGTTGAGCATTAGAACTCGGAGGTTGCTGTTTAGCCTTCAATGCGTTAAAACAGAGTGCCGTGTCTCCCGACCCCCACTTTGTAAAGCATACTCTGAATTTCAAGAGATATTTTGCTCTTGATCCCAGGAAGATTTACAGAGAAAGCTGTGAAATAAACCCCTTTTATAAGAGCTTGAGTTAGATCTTCCCTTTAATGGAATTCCTGCGCGGTGGATCAAATCGCATTGGGATCTCCTGTCCCCTGGGGTGGTGGATATGGAGTGGATCCCAGTTTTAGACTGGTTATCGACATGGGCCTTGGGGATGTGGCAACGTCTTGCGAATCAAGTCCTCTCCAAACTGGGAAATGGTCTCCAGAGTAGATCATCCTGCTTTGCCCCCCAACATCTGTTCCCTATGCCGCTTCATACGCTGGTGCAGAGGGGTGGGTGCCTGCTGTGCTGGGTGTGTAGAGTGCTAACTGCCATGGGTAAAGCAGTAGTGGGGCATCCACTTCGAGTGGCAAATGTCTCTATTCATGTTAGTGTAAAGAATAATGATATGATATTTATAACGCGTTTAATACCCAGAGGTTTCTAAGCACAGGCCGGGGATCGAACCTGTGGTGCTCCGTGTCGTCTTTCTTCCAAGGCGAGCACGTTGCTCCTGAGCTATCCTCCCAAGATGATGTGCTTGGTAGGGATTGGGTGTGCATTGTGGTGTTTGGATGAGCGAGTCTAGAGACGAGAAGGCGGGAGCACTGGTATGTTGATACCCACCCTGTGTCTGACGAAGCGGGCATGTGCCCGGCTGCTAGTGTGCGACGCCAGCATATGATACTCGGGTGATTCTACACTCTCTGCAACTGAACTGGCGCCTGACAGATTGACCGGTCCCCATGTGGGGGTATGTTGAGCACAAGCTCCCTGAATGACGCAAAAAGCATTTTGTAAGTCCCTAAAAAGAGCAGGAAGGGCAGAGGGGCGCAAGTGACCTAGTGAAGGAATGGGAGATGGCAATCTAAGGAGTAATGGGGTGGGGGGGGCAGCGTAACAGCAAGAGGTATGTTTTTGGAGAGAATAAAATCCAATACAGACATTAAATAAACGTGAAAACCTGATTATTTATTTCCCCATTGTGAAGTGGTGATGCCTGTTCTGTGAGGGGGTGAGCTGTGAAAATAGTATCCTGGTGATACCCGTGCTGTGAAACACCCAGCGGTGCCCAGGGTGTCCTGGTGGCACCTCACTCTGGTGGTCTAACTTGTACCTGCTTTCTCTCTCCTCAGTGAGCACCCTGCTAACCGTTCTTCCTCCACCCGCCCTGAAATGCCGCCAGATTAATGTCTCTGGAAAGTACCTCACAGCCTTAAAAGGTAAGTGTGCGGTGACCTCTAAACCCAGCACTGGTGGTTCGCTTTGTGCCCCAGGTTATATGATGCAAGCGTCTCCATGTCTGTGTTTTGGGTGTTTTATAATTCACTACATTGCAGTTGTGATTATGGTTTTGGGGGGTACACCAAGAATCAAAATGAGGATTTCACAGCTAAGCCTTGAAGCTGCATTCCAGGTTCTGGCGGAAGGAAGATAGAAACCCGGAAGGGACTAAGGGGAGAGCAGGAGGATTTCACAGCTAAGCCTAGGGGCTGGATTCATGATCCTGACTGAAGAAGGGGAGAGAGGACACCCAGAAGGGAATGAAGGGATAGCAGGAGGATTTCACAGCTAAGCCTAGGTGCATTCCTGGTCCTGACTGAAGAGGGGGGGGGGGGGTAACGACACCCAGAAGGGATGAAGGGAGAGCAGGAGGATTTCACAGCTAAGGCTAGAGGCTGCATTCATGGTCCTGACTGAAGAAGGGGAGAGAGGACACCCAGAAGGGACTACAGGGAGAGCAGGAGGATTTCACAGCTAAGCCTAGAGGCTGGATTCATGGTCCTGACTGAAGGGGAGAGAGGACACCCAGAAGGGAATGAAGGGAGAGCAGGAGGATTTTACAGCTAAGCCTAGAGGCTGCATTCATGGTCCTGACTGAAGAAGGGGAGAGAGGACACCCAGAAGGGACTAAAGGGAGAGCAGGAGGATTTCACAGCTAAGGCTAGAGGCTGCATTTATGGTCCTGACTGAAGGAAGGGAGAGAGAAGGACACCCAGAAGGGACTAGAGGGAGAGCAGGCGGATTTCACAGCTAAGCCTAGAGGCTGCATTCATGGTCCTGACTGATGAAGGGGAAGAGAAGACACCCAGAAGGGAATGAAGGAAGAGCAGGAGGATTTCACAGCTAAGGCTAGGGGCTGGATTAATGGTCCTGACTGAAGAAGGGGAGAGAGGACACCCAGAAGGGAATGAAGGGAGAGCAGGAGGATTTTCCCAGCTATGCCTAGGAGCTTCTATCCAGGTCCTGACAATCAAGTGGGGAGGAAAGATGAGCACTGGACAGGACGAGGGTCCAAGTGTGGCTTTTGTGGGGAAGAAGTAGCGAGGCCCTAATTCAGACTAGATGGAGATGGCAGAAGATGCTAGTGTGGATTCAAGGCAAACAAAAAATAACATTTCATATCTTCAAAAACATTTGTTGTTCCCAACAACTAAAGTGAGAGGAAGGAATAGTGGCGCGTGAGCATCTGGGTAACCAGTGCAGGAGGTACTTGCTTTGTCCCGCATGTCATGTATGTGAGAACAAGCAACCCATGTGTACATGGACCGCTCCATGTACTGCTTGTGAAGTGCTCACCATAAATAACTGCTGCCCAAAGGCACTGCTTGTATTAGTGCTTCGCGTGACCGTATATTTAAGGAAAACGTATATTCAGGCGCTGATGGGCCCCTGCGCCCAACTGGCTGCATCCCACACAGCGCACCTAATGGGGAGCTGCACCGAGAGAGGGTGTCATGATGTTGCCACTGCACGCCATCCGGCATTTCGGTGGCAAGTGTGGTAGCCACCCACTTTCCTTTCAATGAGATACAGTTTGGGGGGGTGGGAGGTTTAGGGAAATGTCGCCACCTGGCGGCCGTTTTCACCTCAACATAAATGGATACGGGTACAGGCAGCATCATTCTAGGCACCTGGTGGAACAACTTCCTGGAGTTGGGTAAGCTCTAGTTTGGTCGTTTACGAGGGATTTGCCCATAGAACAAACCCTGAACACACTAATGAAATGTACCATAGGCATGTCCTGAGCAGTAGTTGGGTTGGTGTTGCCCCTATTGGCGTCCCTCGAGGTATAGCACCATCTTGCTGCGGGGTAAAATCGGGCCTTTTCCTCATAGGGGTATTTCCCCATAAGGTTGGCCCTAATTTGTCTGCCAGCAATAGGCTGGTGGCGGCCATTTAGTCCTAAACCAAATTGTAGTGTATTTATTGTCTACCTGAACAATGTGGGGTGGGGGTGTTTGTGTTTTCTTTTTTCTTTTCTTTTTCTAGAGTTGGCCATGCGAAACCTGAGCTGGTGGCCTCAATCCCTCCACAATCGTAGTTAATCTGCTAGAGATGAGATTTCTGGTAGGGTGGTGGTGGTCGAACCGGAGGGGGACACATGGTGAGGCAGGTCCTTTTGGCCGCTGGCTGCCATGCCCAATCGTGTATGGTGGCGGAATATCTCTCCAATTGCTGATCCCTACTTCTCACTGTCTGGATCCCTCATCCCCCGCTTATCCCTGCTACCACCGCACCCTATCCGTAACCAAATGTTCCTGTCACTTATGTACATCATCAAGTTGCTTCTTAGCCAAGTTTGGGCTTTTTACGTCCCATACTCGCCGATTTCAAGGGCTAGGCACATTGATGTTGTTTGTTGCTGGTGGTTTTGAGAGGAAGTTGGGCTGGCAGCAGGGGTGAAGTCTGTGAAGGGGGCACAGGCTGATTGGGGAGGGCTGGCACTGTGTGTTATTAGTGCTTTGTTAAAGCAGTAGGAGCTCTGCAATGGTCTATAGACACTGGGGTCCAGCTATGCCCAGGGCCAGCTCTGCAGGATTCTGGGGTGTCCTGTGTGCCCGGTCTCAGGCTCCACTCTGAATACTTTGCCTCTTTTCCTTGCAGTGTTAAACAGTTCGTCCCAGGAGGAGATTTCCATCTGGGACATTCGCATTCTGCCAAACTTCAACGCCAGTTACCTCCCCATGATGCCCGATGGCTCTGTGCTGCTGGTCGATAATGTCTGGTGAGTGACCTAAGGGGGCGGGGGGGAATATGAAAATACATAGGGGTGGACTCCAAGCGGGACACAATTCTAAATCGCAGCTTGATTGAAGGTTCTACCTAATGTTTTGCTTATTTCGGTTCAAACTCCCTTTTGCATGCAGAGGAAAATGGGATTTAAAAAAGGAGATTCTGTTATTTTCATCAAACACGTGGAAATCCCCATTGAAATTGTGAATTGGTGTATTTTCTGTGTTTCTCGTGTTTTTGTTCTAAAATCGCTTTTAAAATTGTAAACCGTGGCCTTTGAATTGCCTCAATGTTGTTGCCTTCCAATTTGTACGTCTTTGTGGGCGAGCTAGGATGGCCAGCCTTACCATACTGGTTCCTGCACAGTCTACCAGCAAAATATTCTGACCTGCAGCGTCGCCCACTTCTGCTCCAGGACTGGGACCCACATACAATCCCGCCAGTATACCAAATCCCTGCATTTTGCCACACCCTACCATTCTAGCACTTCAGGGGCGTGGCCTGGAAGGGGACGGCGACGATTAGAGGCAACACTTGCCTCAGCTGAATGCCAAAGCCCGGCCTAACAGGAGGCATTCAAATCAGGTAAGTGTTGCCGCCTAATTGCAGCACAGACCCCCTCCCCAGACACCCAGCAGGCACAACTTTGCATTGATCACCCTAGCACGTGAGGATAATGATCCCTGTATTTCTAATGAAAGGTGTGCGATGCAGGGGGTATTGGCTTCTAGTGGGCTGGGGTTAGCAGGGGACGGCTCCGCCCTGGCCCACTTAAAGCCCTGCTTGTAAGCACAACCTTTATGTGCGTGCACCTCACTCTTGTTGTGTAGCTACCCTCCTACAGCACCCCATACTGTTCCAGTAGTGTGGCATGCACACAGCTCTGCCCGCGTGCTTGGATCCTGCTTGATGACTTACCTGAGATTTAAGGATTTTGACCCACCTATGCAGACGGCTCTGTCGGTGCACCTCAATCCTGTCCTGCAGCATTTCCAGTACTGCGGCCAACATTAACCTTGCTACTGAGCCTTGATCCGCACCACCCCCCCTGCTCTGTCAGTGCACCTCAAACGTACCCTTGAACGCCATCTGCTATTCAGTACAGGGAGAGAACGCTTTCTACCAGTGCCCTTGAAGCCTTTCCAATAACACACTTAGGCCCAAAAATAACCGGTCAATAATGATCTTTGCAGCCTCTGTGGCGGGGGATCTATTGCTGAAAGAAATCAGTGCTGCCTGGTGTGTGTGTGTGTCCTGTTTTATTTTTTATTTTTCAGTTAACCTTATTGTGCCTGGTTGGTGCGAGATCCTCTCGCTTAACAGCTCTGCCATGTGGCACATTTTACAATGGTTACGCAAAGAAGCTACTGGGTAGCAGTTAGTAGAAACGGAGCAGCGCCGGCTCAAGGCGCACTCGGGGTGCGGCCGCGCAAGGGCGCCTCCCTGGCGCAGCAAATAAAGGGCGCCTTGCCTCCAGTTTACATAACACTGAGTTGACGGCTGCAGCTCAGTGTCATATAAACTTCATCAGTCTGGCCCAGAGCCTATTAAAGAATCACGCTCCGCCCTTAAACATTACAACAACAGCAGGGGTCTCAGTTCTGTTGTTCAGCTGTTAGTATCAAGAACAGGTATACGCGAACAAAAGAACTGAGCCTCCTGCTGCTTCATACCTAAATGGGGTGGGGGTTGCACCGATTCTTTCGCACAGGGCACCAGCAGACCTGGGGCCGGGACAGAAACAAAGTAAAACCACCACAGCACTATTTAAAATAGCAGCAGAACTCTGGGCTGGTGCAAGGATTTTTGATTCCTCAGACAAAGTGTCCTTTGATGGCATCCCCTGCTCTTAGTTCCCCTTCCACAGTCCTCCACACCCCAAATTACGCACATGTCGGGGTGGTCACGGAGGGTCCAGCACACCATACTGATGGCAGGAGGGGGGGATGACTGCAAAACTGGGAGTGTGTCCCAAATCCATATGAATCTCGTAGGAAGATGCAATATTAAAACTGCAAATGCAACACAAACTCCTACAGGGGGGTGCTTTTTTATACAGGCATTCTAAAGTGGCAGGGACATTTGTGACAGGAAAGAGAATTAGTTACTTAGTAATAAGGTCGTACGAACAGGGCAGGGTCACAGTCCATACAAGGGAACCGATGTTATGTAGCCCTTTTGTATTAAAATCTTCAGAGGGGGATTAGTCATTTGGTCGAAGGCACTAAATCTAAGGCCCGAGGCCATGGTCCGATGGCTATTTTTCCAGGTCATCAGCGGGTGCATGTGGCAGTATACATTACATTAAAGCGCCAGGAGTCTGTGGAATGGCGATGGCTATCTGTGGTTCAAAGACAAATCCTGTTTAAGCAGACTGCTCTCTATTTGGCAAAATACGTCAGTAGAACCAGGCGCAATCATAGTTAAAAGTTTTAGGTCAGTTATTCCTAGCAATGTTTCGACGTTGGGACCTACTATAATGAATCCTAAGAAGAGGTGTGCTTTGAATATGATCTGAAGATAATAATGAATATAAGCTTTACCATTGAAAATGAATGAATTGGGGGAAGATGGGATTTCTTTGAAGAGGTTTTGTCCAATCTTTTTGGGGGGTGGAGGGTAATACATGTATCTTAGAGTGTTTTAAATTGTTGCAAAAAGTATATAAACTACCAACTGATGCTGTATTTTTGAGACGTGGGTAAGTTTGGTCCTGCAACACCTCCTAACAGCTCTCCGTAGCTTTTGCCTTATGTACAACCATGTACTCTCTTCTTAAGTGGTTGGTCTGTCTTGGGTTAAGGTGATTAAAGGTCTACCGCTACAATTTGCTTATCTGGTTAGGTGGAGCCCTCCCTTTAATGTGGGGTGGTATCCTAGGGCAAGCCCAATCGTAAATACATTTCTGAAGAAGCCCGAGACATTCTTTTGTATTTGCCGTTTGGACAGAGCCCCTCACCTTGATTTTTCTTGGTTAGTCGAAGTAGTGAAGGGAAACTTCCTGTAGTCAGGAAAAGACTCTCTTGTAGTAGAGAAGGCCGCACTAGTAAAAAAAGAGAGAATGAGAGCAGAATTTCTGTAGTGGAAAGCATTGCGCCTCTCTTATGCTTGAGTGATGGGGATATCTCGGAAATATTGTCCGGCAAGTGTTTTTGATAAGCTGCCGTCTTCTGTGGATGAGTGAGAAGTAGAATTTAAGCAAATGGTGAAGTGCAGTAATTGTGGTATAGGCTAGTACAGTGAATGAGTGTGAAGGGAGTGCTTGAGTGAACATTTTTTCATGCCGCAGGTTCGGCTAAGTACCAGATCTTTTGAATATTTTTTTTTTTTTTAATGCATTGGATTGGAGTAAGGTGACTCAGCCTGGCTATAAGTCGAACATGTTTAAATATCATAGGGAAGGGTTGCGGGAGAGTAAGGTGAAAATTATACATTCTTGGCCTACTGAGGGATCCTATGATACAGGGATATTGGAGAACATGCATACCTTTTTAACTACAAAGCACAAGGACGCAAAGTTAGAAAAATTGTTAAACTTCTTGGAATTATGGAGGATGTATGAAAAAAGAAGGAAGGGCCATAATGTTGACATTGTGGGGGAAGGGCTGAAAAAGGAGGGTGTAGGTATTTCTTTTGCACACTCCCCACCCCCAGTATGGCTGCTATCCTTTATCGCCGGTAAAGGGGTACACAGACCTCGAGTTTGTACCACCATTTTCCCCAGCAGCTGTTCCAGTGGTTGCAAGACGAACACAGGTAATGCCTCCATCAGCTACGATTTCTAAGAACTGGGATTCTGAGGAAAGTGGAAGGGTAACTCCTTCAATGGTTGGGGCTGCAGAGAGGTTGAAAATAGAGAGTGAGGAAGGGATAACTCCCCCAACTTCTAGATCAGTGATTAGATTAAGGGTGGAAGAGCAAGAAAGAGTAAGACTGATGGAAGCGCAGAGGAAGGATTGGAAATGAAAGAGAAAGGTTAGGCCTCCTGCGAGGACAGATTGCAAAGAATGGTAGATGCACAAGAATGGGAAAAGATGAATGCAGAGCTATGGCTAGCGGAGGAAGTGGTAATGCTGTTACGGCAGCAGAGAGATGAAGTGAGAAGACTGGTAAGGGATGTAGAAGGAGAAAGGTAAAGATCTGGGTAGGTTCTTGTTAGATTGGACAACTTGGTTATCAGAATGGTTGAGGTGGACATGGAGAGCAGGGATGCTTCCAGGGGTACGGAGGCTAAGCTGGGAGGATGCTTTCATGCCTGTAGAAGGGGTAGGGGGTGTAGCAGTCGGAGTAGACGACAAAGAAGATGAATGGGATGTCGCACAAAGAGAGCAGGGTGTTGACACCTTCCACTCCAGTAGTAGCAATAGAAAACACACCATGGAACTATAGGACACACCAGGGTATTTGCATGGCTGTAGTAAGGGGTTGGGCAGAGATGGGGAAGCCCCAGAAAAAACAGGTATATCTTCTGTTGCACCAGAAGGGTCTAGGAAGGGGCATATAATGTCCTGTTGTCACACATGTACCAGAATAACTTGAAGACACCCCCTTTGCCCACTGCAGGGGCGGGGAAGTGGATTTATGCATTGGAGGAGCATACTGCTGGTGTCATGTTGGCCATAGGGGACACAAATAGCTTAAATCACGCCCTAATGGGGGAGCGGTCAGACTAACTTTGGAAAAGATCTGGGTATCCAGTAGTTTAGTTGGATACAAATACCCATGATGGAGCAGTTTTTAATAATCTTGGGGCACAGGTATGGGGGGGTCTTGCAGATTATGTATCCTGATGCACATGATATCCATTCGATTTTAGCTAAAACTATGAAATTGGATGATGATCCTGCCGTGCACATCCAATAAATTCATGAGATGTGGAGGACATTAATGGGAGAAGCACGAAAAAGAATCTGGCGATTTCTTTTCCACATGCTGAAGAAGGGACTTCTTTGAGAAGTCCAGCATGAGTTAGATAAAGTAGTAGGGATGGAGACCAAGAGTTGGCCAGAAATTCAGGAACCCATTGTGCATTATTGCGAAAGAAGAGAGGGAAAATGTACAGCAGGCAGAAAAAGCAGAGGCTAAGCTTGTTCCAAAGAAATTGGCAAAGATTTGTTTAGAAGTGGCAGAAATTACAAATTCTATGGTGGGACAGCAGGGGCAACCGGGGCAACTGGGAAACGGTGAACCTGGTATGACTCGGTGTTGGATGGATGGGGTATGTTTGCGGTCTAAGGCCAATGAAAGGATTTCTGATGGGGCAGAGAAGGATTTCCACGGGAAAGTGGGTTCTTGTCAGGCTTCGGTGCAATGGCTCCCCGGTTTTATGTGCGAACAGGAAATAATTATGGAGATTTTTATAGGATTCAGTGTTGTCTTGTGGAAAGTTGGGTCACGTATCGCAGGATTGTTGTGAACGGCCACAATACTTTAACATGGGAGGTCAACAGATGCAGGCCTGACCTTGCCATATGTCCCAGGTTCTGTACAACTGCAGCAGGCACAGGTTGAACATAACCCAGCAACTGGGGCTGCACAGACCTTTGGGAACTCATGGACCATGCCAGCACAAACATCAGTGCAGACATAGGATAAGAATCCTTTACCACAAGAGACAGTTTCAGATTACACTGGAGCAAGTGTTTTCGGGGGAAATCCTTTTTCTCTCCCAGGTGATATGTACCAGGGGTAGGACAGCCCACAGGGATCTCTGATGTGTCCAGTCCTGTCCATTATCACTGATCTGGAAGAGGTGTGCAGGTATGTGACCAAATGTTTTCATTATGGTTGATACAGGAGCTACCAAGTGTTGTATTAAGAAAGGTGAGTTCCCTTTGTCAGGTGAAATGATGGGCCCACAGGGATTCTCTGGGCCTGTCCTGTCTGTTCCATATACTGAAGATCTTCATATCAGGGTGGGCAATCAAAATTTATCAGCCCCATTATTGTATGGATACCCCAGTAAATCTTTTTGGAAGGGACATCCAGAGTTAGTCGTTGATGACGATTGCTTTTACAGAGGAAGGTATTGTATGCTCCACCGCAGGGTTGTATCCGGTAAGAGAAGCAGCATGTTTTCAGACTTATTGTAGCGACGGTGCGATCAGGGGGGTTCCCATGCATACAGCATTGTTTCTCTGAGGTGATGGTTTTGTTGAGTTTGGTCCCGGGGGTCAGAAATCGGGCCTGGCAAGTACCATTTTATTTCGAACCTGATGTGCCGCAGATGTAATGCCAGGCACCATTGTTACAATTCTCTTGGAGGTTGTAGTAATTAGGAAGAACAGGGTGGTTCTCGGGCACAGATGATGGAGGCGAGTGACAGAAAGTTCTGTGCATCGATCCAACCTTATTGCTAAGGGATGCACCTGATGAGCAATTGTTCAGACACTGAAGACACCGGAGAGGTGGTCTTTGAAATTGGTGTGCCTTACCAGATAGTGATGGAGCAAAGGGAAGTATCACAGACCGTGCTCATCGTTAAGAATACTTCATCATTTTGAAAGGAGGATTTGGGAAAAGTGCTGGGTCATTTGTAGACCAGCAATCCTCATGTGGGGCTGCTAAAAAGTGTTAGAGCAGTGATGATAAAATTGATACCCAGTGCAATATTACCACGGGTTAAGTAGTACCCCATGTCTAGGAAGGCAGACGGGATTTATGAGACCATTATGGTGGTGTTAAAGCAAGGCATAATGCAACCCTGTGTCCCCCCCTACAATACGGCTATCTAGCCTGTGAGGAAGGCAAAGAGATCCAGTTGGAGGATGGTCCAGGATTTGAGCCCCCTCCATAATAATGTTGAGGCGGAATTCCTGGTGGTACCGAATACTACTGCCATTCTCTTTCCTACTGGCACGACATACTTCACGGTGAATGATTTTTTTTTTTTTTTAAAAAGCATTATTATCTGTTCCTTTACACCCCGATCCTTAGTACCTCACACAGTTTATGTATCGTGGTCAGAGATTCGAACACACAAGATTGCCCCAGGTGTACTGCAAACCTCAGAGTATTTTTAACAGGCTGGTTCAGATGGATTTGGGGAATTTACAAGTCCAGTACCGTAATTCAGTATGTGGATGATGTATTAGTCTGCAGCACTTGAGAGAGCAGTGTCCAGGCTCCATAACGCTCCTCACCCTGCTTGCGGGGAAAGGGTATAAAGTGGATAAAGACACATTGTAATACTGTCAAACAGAGGTATTTTATTTGGGGCATGTAATGTCGACCGCAGGAAGGAAGCTAATGCCAGAGAGCCACCGCAGTTCAAAATACGCCTCAACCAGTTTCAGTGAAACAAATGCAGTAGTTTTTGGGGCTCTGTAACTATTATATATCATGGATTTTTTATTACTCTAGTTATGCAAGTCCCTTATTGCAGGGTCTAAAGGAAGCACAGAAGGCGAAAAGTATGGAGTGGTCCAAGAGAATGGGGACTTGCATTTGGGAACTCAAGTCTACTATCATCTATGCTCCAGTCCTGGCAACCCCAATTTACAAGAAGCCATTCTTTCTATTTTGCCATTCAACCAGTAAGGTGATACAAGCGTTCCTGAACCAGCAAAACATCGTTAGTCCAAAATAAGGGAGAGAGGCATACAGGTGCGGCTGTTGAGTCTTGTGGATGGGGACCACAGGGTCAGATTGAAGAAATGGTTTCCTTCTCAGTACTGTGCAAAAGTAGGGGAACTGGTGGCACTGGAACTATGCAAGCGGAAGGCAGTCACTGTTTATTCTGACTGTGTACGTCACCTCCACCGTCCACTCTGGGTTATCGAGATGGCGGGGGAAGAGGCTTTAGGAGGTTTGGCGGGGGAAGAGGCTTTAGGAGGTCTGGCGGGGTCCCCTGTCCAGAATACTGCACTGCTATCCCGGATGATTGAAGTGTTGACCTTGCCAGCAGAGATGAGTCTAGTGAAGTGCGCTGCCCACACCAACAACACTAATTCAATAGCTCGCGGAAATAATGCTGCAGACAAGGCGGCGAAAGAAGTGACATATTTCCCACCAGGTGAGCATGTGAGCCTGAGACCCTGCAGGGCCTCCCTTTTGTTTTCAGCAGTCTGCCCTGCAGCGTTTTCAGCGCCGTTGTCCTCTCTCCTTCCCTCCCTGAGATCCATTTCCTGGTTCTGTTCCCTCCTGCCTCTCAGCACTCCTTCCCTGATTGGTGGTTCTACTGGTCATCACTGACCCTCCCAGGGCAGCCCTCTTCCTAGCAGCCCCTGTGGCAAAGGGCTCCTAGGCAAAGGGCGGCTCCAGCTTGTGTCTGCAGGTGTCCACAGGGGAAGCCAGTTGCCAGCCGTCAACCAGCATCGCCTAAGTAAGGTAGGAGTGGCCTGGGTTAGGTATATAACCTCCCTTTACCCGGCAAACCTGTCAGTATAGCAGACTCTGCTGTTGCATTATGAAAGTAGTGCTGCTCTGTGGCTTGCCTCCTAGCAAAGCACTCATCTAGCAAACCTTTCTACCACTATCTAAGCGCCTGTCGTCTTGTCAACTTGTCACATCTCTGTCTCGTCTGCTTGCTCCCTGCCCTGTGTCCCTCCCTAGTGTTCTCCCATTCCCACTCCATTCCTCTTCTCTCCCTACCTACTCTATGGTGCTCTGTCTCTCCTATCTTTTCCAACTCCTTCTCTATAGACTATCCTGCTTCCTCCCTATCACTGACACCTATACCAGTGCCTTCGCCAGGCAAACCTACCGTCATCCTTTGTCATTCCCTCGCCAGACCTATGAACTCTACAAATGGTCTCTGTGCTCTCTCCCTTCTCTTCCTCTCCCATAAATGGTGGCACCCGATGGGAGGCTCTCTTGGCCTCCTTCCACTCCACTAAGGTCATCATTAATGTTTACTTGAATGGTACCGTCTTGGTCCAAGGCCCTAAAGCCAACCTTCTCCTCTTTGATGCTTCCCATGCGACATCAATTTCCTTTCTTCTCCTGCTCTCCCCTGCACAGCTTCCTCGACTACCGGTGCTGTCTCCTCCTTGGCTACCTTGCCCTCTCCTCCTTGCTCTTCTGCCCCCCTTTGGGCTAATTCTACACCTTTGCAGGGCATACCTCTTATTTGTAGCCTTCCCCGGAAGTCTTTCAAGGACGGCAACCTTCTCCATATTGCCACTCTAAAGTCTCGCTCAGCTGTCGCACTCCTCTGACATCTGCCGCCTCCTGGAGCAACTTGACCTCGATGTCCTCGGTCTCACCGAGACATGGTTCACGGCCAGCTCTGTCACAAGCTTTGACACTCTCCTCCCTGATGGGTACAAGATCCTCTCTGCACCCAGATACAATGGTTCCAGTGGGGGTGTAGCCTTGATCTTCCCTGAGAGGATTCCTGGCTCAGTCATTACTATGCAGGCCTACTCCTCTTTCAAATGCCTCGTCTACAGGCTCTCTCTCTCCTGGCCATTCCCTACTGTGGCTCCCATCTATCGGCCACCTGGTCAGATCTCCCACTTCCTCACTGAGTGGGCAGACCTCTCCTCTTCCCTCCTGGTCTCAACCACTGAACTCCTCCTTCTTGGAGACTGCAACATCCACTTGGATGCTTCCTGTCATTCCACTGGACTCTTTCATGACCTCTGAGACTCTCTCTCTATTCTGCCCTCTGGCCCGACTCAACTCTGCAGGGCACACTCTGGGTGTTCTGATCTCTTCAGACCTTCCCCTTTCGATCCCTCTCACCACTCCTCTCTCCTGGAGTGATCATTTTCTCCTTTCCTCCCATCTCATCCTCTCTACCCCTCAGCCTAAGCCAACTCCAGCACTACCACCTACCTTCTAGGTTATCCAACCCATGAAGCGTGCATCAGTTGAGGCTTTAACCACCACATTCTCGCCCCCCCCGTCCACTCTTGACCGACTCTCTTGACCGACTCACACCCTGACACAGCCCTTTCCATGCTCCATTCTGCTATATCTGATACTCTCGATGTTCTTGCCCCTGTCATGAGGATCCGCTTGAAGCCCAAAGCCAAGTGCAACTCCTGGTACAACTCTGACCTCCTCATCCTTAAACGCAAGTGCAGGTTGGCTGAGGAAATGGCGGGCTTCCGGTACATCCTCTGACAAACTAGCCTGCCGCCTGCTCCAAAGGTAATACCGGCTCTCCTTCCGCACCAAGAAGAAAGGACACATCCAAGCCTGCGTCTCTGCGGCATCTAACAATTCAGCCGAACTCTTTAAAATCTGCAATCCTGCTGCAGTCTCTACCTCTCCTGTCCCCTCCTAGGCCCTCTGCATGGCCCTGGCTTCTCATTTCATCTCCAAAACTCAGGATGCCATGTCCCCTCTCTCTTTGTCTCCCCCTCCTCCCTCTGCTCCCTGCTCTTCTTCTGGTCCTTCTTCAGCCACCTCTCCTCCCTCCTTCTCTGCCTTTCTCCTGTTCTCCTCAGACGATGTTTCTAGACAAGTCTGATCTATGAAAGTCTTGTCAAAACTGGTTCATCCCTGTTCTTCCAAAACCATCAAGGACCACATTGACATCCTGGCTCCTGCTGATTTCTGCAACCACTCATTTGCTACTGGAGTCTTCCCCTCCCCCCCCTGAAGCACTCCCTTGTGCACCCTCTTCTTAAGAAACCCTCTGCCGACCATTGCTGCCCGGCTAACTATCGTCCAATCTCCATCACTCCTTTCCTGGGCAAACACCTGGAAATGCTGGCCATCTCCCAGCTCAATCTTCACACTGAATCTGTTGGTTGTCTCCATGATCATCAGTCTGGCTTCAGAGCCACCAGAAGCACGGAAACTTCTCTCCTGAACATCCATGAAGACCTGCTCTCCAACCTTGATTCCAACACTGCCTGTGTCCTCATCTTATTTGATCTCTCTTCTGCCTTTGATACGGTCAACCATGCCATCCTGCTCAACTGTCTCCGTGATAACCTGGGTATCACTGGTCAGGCCCTGGCTTGGCTGACCTCCTTCCTCTCCAATCGACCCTCCCATGTCCAACATGTGTCCTTCCTCTCCTCTATCTTTACCTGTGATGTTCCCCAGGGGTCTAACCTCTCTCCCTGGCTGTTCAACCAATACCAGGCACTCCTTGCCCACCGCATTGCCACTCTCTGTCCCAACTTTCAGTGCTATGCGGATGACACTAAACTCATTTTCAGGCTCCCTTCTGCCACCTCTTCTCCTTCTGATTGTCTGTCTGCCATCCATGAGTGGTGTGCCACCAATGATCTCTGCCTTAATGCCAGTAAGACTGAGATTTTCCTCATCGGCACACCTGCTCCCTCCTTTCCTGTCTCTATTTTGGCCCTCTTCCTTCTCCCACCTGTGAGGCTAAAAAGCTTGGGGTCATCTTCGATTCCATACTTTCCTTCTCTCTTCACATCTGTGGCGTCTCTAAGAAGTCGCACTACCAGCTGCACCTTCTCAGAGGTATTCTTCCTTTCCTCTCTTTTCCCCAGAAGTTCACTGTCTCCAGAGCTCTAGTTCTCTCTAGGCTGGACTACTGCAATAGCCTCTTTCTTAAGCTACCTACCTCTACTCTCTGCCACTCATCCAAAACAGGACTGCGATACTTGTCCTTGGCCTTAAGCCCAGGAATCGTATTACTCCAGGACTGAAATCTCTGCACTGGCTCCCACTGACGGCAAGGATTATGTTTAAAACCCTCTACATTGTCCACAAGGCATTCTGGGGCCTCAATACCTTCAACTCTCTCCTCCTAAATATCTTCCTTCCCAAGCTCTTCAATCATCCGTCACCAACTCCTTCGGGGTCAGTCGCTTTTCCAAGCAGCAACTTGGTGGTAGATCTTTCTTCTGCTGGGGCCTCCCTCTAGAACAGCCTCCCTGCCTCTCTGAAACTTGAGGAGAACCCTCTCTGGTTCCGGAAGCACCTCAAGACCTTCCTCTTTGCTTCTGCTTTCTCTCCTCCTCTCCCCTGCTGATCTCCTTGCTGAATCTGAACTGCACTACACTGGTTACCTGGCTACCCTCTGATCTCTGACCCAGGTCCATTCCCCACCAGTTGCACACCTACACTGCCCCCCTGGCAACCCTTGCCCTCGGGGACTGTTCTGTATCCCTACAGCCCCTACTAGCACTTGACACATGATGTCTGCACTTACCCGTGGACTTGCCACCAGCTGGCCCACCTTTATTTATTATTTATTTTCTTTTTATTTATTGTCTTTATTTATTTTACTGTTATCTTATGTATTGCACTGCCCCCTCCTCTTTCCCCCGCAACTTTATTTCTGTAACATTTACTTCATGAGTTGGTACAATTTAAGAAAATGATGAACTATAGACAACAAAGAAAGTGCGAGAAAGACGAAAGCTAATCAATACAAAAATATGCAATGCTGATCCAGATTAATGGGAAACCGGAAAGTTCAGCCAACTTGCTGGACAAAAATTAGCCATCCCACTACTAAAACACAGCATGGGGGTGGGAGGGAATTGTAAAAGTCTTAGAATCTCAAAATGCAGAATGCAGTGTAGAGAACAGTCCACACAGAACCCCTCCCCTCTCACGTGCGCAAGTCGTGATGGAATTGCCTTGCGCAGCATCGGGCTCTTCGCCGCCCACCTGACCGCACACTGCTGCGGCACCTCAGCTCCAGCCATTGGAGACAGCTCGCATCAAAGAGGCAACTAGCTCAAACCCAAGAACCTTGTTCTTACTGGCAACGATTCACCACAGAGCCTGTTCAGCGTCAGGCGCACTCGATCCACCCTGCACGTGCCACGGCGTGAAGGGGTTAACTCCACCCACAGTCAGTGTCTGGGTACTCAACCTGTTCCTGGCAGCAGTGGAAATCGTTTTTTGCCACATACCTTGGGGCGCAGAGAGTCACCCAAGCAAGCTAATGGCTCCACTTCTGATGACGCATTCAACAAAGCCTGGCCTGATTGGACCACCACCATTGCAAAACGAATCAGAATTTCTTTAGCGAACAGGAAGTGCCACACTAGGCTGCTGTTGTCAATCGCCCTCACAAACTCTCCAGCCACAAACACTCGCCTTCAGGGCAATCGATCATGAACTCATCAGAGAATAGCTTATTTTGCAAAGTCATGACCCCAGAGTTCAGTACGCGCTTTGGATGCACAAAGACCATTACCATGGAGGGGACCGTTACGGTGGCTTGAACGATAAACCATTCACTGCGATGCATGAAGCCTGAAGGCGACTGGCAGTTTAGAAGCCAAGGAAGGGGTATGCACAGTAAAGAAACGTCACTCTACCAAATGGCACGGGAGTGGAGAAAGGCCGCCAGAAACCTACTCTGGTGTTCAAGGCAACACATGCAGGTGACCAAGAAAAAAAGAAACCATGTTGGTGGAGGTTCGCATATCCTATGGCGAAATGATAGGGCACTTGCTTGAAGAGCGCTATGCCATACACTCCAGGGCAGTAGATGCGCTAGATTGTCCCTCGCCAGACCTTGAGGGCCGGATCCATGGCGTGGTTTCAGGCTACCGCTCATTAATATTCTTGAGATAAATTTGCATACAATGATTAATGTATGCACATTTTTGCTCAAAATTAATTACCGAGAGATATCTTAAAACCCGTCAGGATTCCGGCCCTCGAGGCCTACAGTTGGACAATCCAGCGCTTGGAACTATTTTGATAAAAAACTAGGAGATGTGATGAGCTAATCGGTGTTTAACGTAAGAACCGGGCATAGAGCTACAAAAGGGGAAAGCCAATTTGTATGGTTTTAGCCAACGAGGCAAAAAAGCTGGCTCACTTTGGGTCAGACTACACAATCCTACCAGAAGACGTGATTCGAGAACTGAGCCCTCACGAAGGCGAGGAACTACCCTCACCTGAAGTTTATCCTGGCACGAAGGGCACAAAAAACGTACTTGAAGCCGACATTTTCAAGGACAGAAAGGCCACTGGCAAGATCTATGTATTAAAAAGAAAACGGTGTATCTTGTGCTGGGATGAGAAACGGCTGCGGAAAGTTCGTTCGTGTGCTCCCAAGCCAGGTCTTACTGCGAGTTGTTCTCTTGTAAGGACCTGCTCCAGACGTATGTATCAATGATTTGTGAGCAGCCATGTACTCCATTAAAGAAAGAAAGTGTGCACTGAAGTGCTGGGGCCGGGAGCAATCCACAAAGGGAATATACTACCTGGTGCACGTGACTATGCAGAGGATTTTACAGGCCTGCTGAAAGCAATAGAAGTATTTAAGCATCAAGTTGGTGAAAGCTACAGAGATATGATGGGTTATTTATAACGCTTAATACCTAGAGGTTTCTAAGCACAGACCCGGGGATTGAACACGTGTTGCTCAATGTCGTCTTGCTTCCAAGGCGAGCACGCTGCCCCTGAGCTATCCTCCCAAGACCAGAGAGAGGCTCAGTCTGGTGGTTCGCCTGACAAATGAGATTTCAAGGGAGTACAAATTGCTTTCCTCCTTCGCGAGAGTAAAAGGTGTAGACAGGGTAGGGCCTGAGCAAGCAAGGCCCACCCAAAAACTGTAAATGCCCACTTGGCAGCGCTGTGTGGGCATTTACAGATGTTAAAATCGCAGCGGTGGGCCCAACTAGATTAGTTGCTGGCCCCACTAGTAGACTATCCTGGCTATGCCTCTGTAACAGTGACATCCAACAAACACATGCAAAAAGTTAAACTGTATGGAAATCGTTATCCTGCAGCAGATGGCGGCATTGAGACAGAAAAGCAGGCTTACCTTACAATTACCAGATAAAGCACAGTGTGGACCAGCGCCCCACCCCCAATGGGATAGAGGAGCACTAACATTGTGAGCGCCCCCCTGCATGCAAAGAATAGGTACAAGAGCAGCATAAGATGTTAAATGCTTTGCTCACACAGAACAAGTCAGCTTGCGTAGTGGCCATTCAGGCTTCCCTCAAACAAGCAGAACAGGTGCACAGTTAGATTCCCACACTGAGAACTGATTCAGGAG
This sequence comes from Ambystoma mexicanum, assembly GCF_040938575.1. Lineage (NCBI taxonomy): Eukaryota > Metazoa > Chordata > Amphibia > Caudata > Ambystomatidae > Ambystoma > Ambystoma mexicanum. Next base: position 216,338,486 of record NC_090921.1, on the reverse strand, counting down.
TGCACACTGCCCTCCTAATCTAGAAAAGGTATACCACGGACGTCATATCATGCGCTCCTTGCGGAGAACAGGAATGCTGAGGGGCTCAGCGATGCAAGATTACCACATATAGAACAGATACGTTGTGGGTCACTGCAGTATACGCTGCATTTGCATAGAGCAGGAACTGCATGGGATGCAGCAATGCAAGCATGCCCCCCCCCACTGAAGAGGTCAACAATGGGCCTCAGCAACGCAAGCCACACTCGCATAGAACTGGAACATCCAAGGCCTTGGCAGTCCAACAGGCCTAGCAGTGCACCACCCACATAGAAGAGGAAGTTAATTACCTCAGGAACAGCACTTGCACTAGTTTTCATTGCAGTCTTGGAGATTAGAGAAGAGGGGTGGCCCCTCTGAGTGGCGGAATGGCACCCTTGAGCAAGGGCTCTGCTGCCACTGGCCATTTATAATACCAGTTACCAATTTGACTGCAAGTTGAGGCTGAATGGATGTGTAAAAAGGACATAGCATACTCATCCGTGCCCCAGATAAGGTTTTGACGTGGGAATATTTTATCCACCGTTTTTATAATTTGAGTGTAAATTTAATTCTAAGAGTAATAATAGTTTGCCTCCAAAAGCGTGTGAAAGGTATGCGACGGGCAACCAAAACATGACCGTATTTGAAAATGAATAGGACTCAATACAAACCAAACAGATTTGTGTAGCAACGATGTATGGCTTCAAGCAATGTAGATGCAACTTGATGATAAAGGCACAACACATGAACCTTTGTGCAAAACAGGATTACTTTCACAGAAAAAAAAAAAAATCTTACAAACGCTACTCCCAATTGTAGCTCAGTTTTCCATCTTATTCATGTTAAGATCCTGAAATTCTAGGAAAATAAATATGCATAATGCTTCTGTTTGCTCCATGAGCATCTACAAACACAGAACACAACAGATTTTGAACTGAAAGAAACCTTTCTTTATCTCCCTGTGATGTTGGTTTCTCTTTCTGAAAGCCTCTGGGCACACAGCCCAGAGGAAAACATGTCTGTTTTCAGAGGCTTCTCCGGTGCCTGCACTTTCATCCATGATGCTGAAAATCAAAAGAAGTGCTCTGGTTTCCGTCAAGTAACCTGCTGTTTGCACTGCCTTCTGCACCCAAATCGTGCATAAATGATATGAATGGAAAAATAAATGCAGTCATATTTACAAGATTGTAATGCATAAGAAGTCCTGGTACATCACTTATCTGGAGGCTTGGGTTCGCCACTCCTTTGCATTGACCTCCACAGCCTAAAAAACAATGTTGTCCCTGACCGTTTTCTGCTTCCCAAATTTGGTCGACCATCGGCTACTTCCGTTTTTCAGAGCTTCATCACTCATCTGCTAGCAGGGGTACAAAGTAATACCCTTTCATACAGTCACTCGGAGGAGAGGCACCATGCCTCTCTTGACTTGGTCCTCCAAATACTCCAATCCAGCAGTCTGACGCTTGGGGTGTAAAGTGCTAATTCCTGCAGGAAGAAGTTGAATACCATGGCTACGAACTGTCCTCCAAAGGAGTGTTGGCCAAGGTGGCACTAGTCCAGGCCATCAAGAATATCTTATTCCCCAAAAGAAGGATCCGCTTCACTCATATTTGGGGGTAAAATGAGTACTTTGCTAAAGATGTTTGAGCGTTTCACCACGAAAACTGAAGGTTCACACTCCTAAGAACTGTGTTCAAATAGTCTGCAGCCGCACAAGTGGGTTTTCTGGACATAAAATTGGACGTTCTCAATTCCCTGTGCCGTGTCCTTTCCAACCGGATGCCTCCACCATCATAGCAGTCGGTGACAATGCCTATGGGCTCGTTGCTGTGAGGGTGCAGAAGGACAGGGTGGAAAAACACATTGTTGCATTTGCCTCTTGCTCACCTACAGACCCTGAGAAGAACTACTCTGTGATTGAGTACAAACTGCTGGCGTGTGCATGAGCCACTGAGCATTACTTGCATATAGAGTAGGAAGTTTGTTCAGCAATTACCCCAAGCCCCCCGATCCACAGTCTAGTTTCCGAGCTGCCCCCAGAAGTAAGATTAGCGGGAATAGCTGCAATGCTATAGGAGTTCTTTTTCAAGATCCACATACACCCTGGTCTGGATGAAAAAATGGGCGAATTGACTGTCAAGAGTGCCACTCCTGAGTGACCCGACCTTGCAGCGAAACGAGCTCAAATGTGCCTTGGCCTCCATGCAGGATGGCATACAAGATGCCCACTCCTGTATCGCAGTCGCTCAGGGCCCAACACGGACCTCGTGCTCACTAACTTCTGGTTCTATACCAGGACATGCTGGCTTTCTAAAATCTCTCCCGACCCGAATCGGTAGCCATACTGGAAAATTTAAAATGAACTTTCGACTGAAGGGGGAACTACTCGTGCAAGGTGAGAAGTTCTCTAAATGTGAAATTGGTGCATACGACGCATTACTGTCACTGTGGGGAAGAGGGGTTCATTCTTAACAAGTGTTACCACTCTGAGGATTACTGGTAGCCCATGATGACTTGGGGAAGTGGCCAGTGCCTCACCCCATGTGCCATGTACAAGGAAGGGCTGAAACATCTCTCCAAATCAACAACCCTGTTGAGAAGCACAAATGCGGGCAAGCATCTTCTGGGGGAAAAGGTCGGGATTTACTTCATAGCCCAAATAACTGTCACCCTATCAATGGTCCAGGCTTGTACTCGCAGACTTCAATTCTAAATGGATTGAGGCCAGCTAACATACAATCCCTACTCCAGAACTCCCAAAGCGAAGGGCACCCATAAAACACAGTGTCAGATAATTGAATCCAATTTACTTTGCACCAGATGGCCCCGTTCTCAATCTACTGGGATTCACCATTGAAAAGTCAAAAGAGCGTGTAGGCTTTTCAAGGATTTTCTTCAACTTGCCAGGCACCAATAATATCCCTGGTGTCAATGTCTTTGCTCTCATGCAAGGCAGGCCAGATGATACCAATCTTAGTCCAGCCTGGGCTCGCTCTAAAGGTCTTAAACTAATGCTACTAGCATCAAACATAAGGGGCTCAGAGAGCGCAGCGAAAATCGGGCTACTGCAATGAACCAATCAAAAAGCTGTAAATCTTCCCAGATTAAAGCGTTTTTCAAAATTCATTGCCATGCGGGACGGGTTCTACCACTGGATGGAAGATCACTATCATATACTTAATTCCTCAAAGACCCTCTGCCAGTGCCCAGAAGGCCCCACCTCACCCCATGGCCTGCAATCTTGAGATCCTCTTTCACCGTGATCCGAAGCTCCAACAATTCATCACCTCTATTGCTGCTCTCATTAACCTGCTGAATATCGGGGAGATTTGCCCTTTTTATTTTATTTATTTTTATTTCTAAAGTGCTTGAACAGGGGCTCGAAGGCATAAGAGCGCTGACACAGACACACAAAGCATGTACAGCAGAGAAGAACGTGGGGCAGGGGGAGACTGAGAAAAACGGAACAAGGCCGAGGAGAATTTTTATTCACAAAGAAAGGTTTTCAGGTTACGTTTGAAGCTAGGAAGATTGGAGCACAGCCTCAGGTCAAGCGGAAGCTTATTCTACAGATGAGGGATCGAGACTGGAAAACATCAATTTTGTACCAACACCAATTTAGCCTTTGCTGTAAAAGTAGACCAGTGTTGTTAGATCTCCGGCTGCGCCTGTCCGGGAGCTATTTCAACCGTGCTGCCAGGTAGGACGTACTCTTGCCATACAAGAAAGAGTGTGCAATGCAGAGAGTATGAAACATGAGTCAATGTAACACTCTCTGAGCTGTTACTCGCCTAATGTGACCTGCTTCTTTTGAACCCACTGATAAAATGTTCAACATTCTTACTCCTCTTCCCTACATCCTCACACGTACTTCATCCAACTCTCTACTGTCGCCATGCTGCTGGCAATGCACATCCAGAAGCCCTACGCATTTCTCGTACTGGTCTTAAAGTTCCGTTCATGGTCTAGCACCCCTGGCCTGGGTGCTACTATCACCCACTACCTGGCATCCTCCTTTCCAGCATATTTCTCAGTTCCCCCGTGCCTCATCCTGCCTCATCCACCCACCACTGCAACTCCCTAATCCCAGAGATCCAAAACGCCACCAACAATCACGTAGTCAAGAAATCCCTCCAGCCCCCATTCCTTCACACAGACCGTTCCTCAGGCTATGCCAGAATATTGTCCCTTCTTCCCTGTCACCATTATGCATACCCTGACCATCCCTCTGTAAATATCACTTGCATGGCCTATGTCTATTTGTATTGTGCCTGGTTCATGTTCTACCTCGCCTATTATCACCCGGTCTGTTTCCATAGCAAAACATGATTACAAGGCCCCCCGCTCGCGGATTGCCCTAGCTCCTCTATGTACATATGTATGTGTTTCTTGTTGAATGCCCATGTCCTCCTCATTGCACGAACCAATTTTCACTAAAATGCCTCTTAATTATCTTACAGAAGGGGGAGGGTGAAGTTGTTTTTCCTCAGTTTCTCCTCACTCAGAATCTGACGAGCAGGTTAACTTAAAGAACAGGAAGTGATGCCTCTGCCAATAGCCAGCTGCATAAGAGAGAAAAATCGCAAACCATGGCCAATGATGTCATATGCAAACCTACAAAGTCGCACTGGAGCGGGAGGGAAAGATGGGCGACATGGGGGGGGGGAGACAGGCAGAGGGAGGAAGGGGAGAGGCATCAGCCACCAAGAACCCTTAGTGAATGCTTACACTCTGTCTCCATCAATGTACGACAGAAAGTACCTGAGCCCAGGTAAACATTGCTAAGTTCCTGATCCAATGCTCTCTGCTGTGACCCAACCAGGCACACCAGTGGCAACCTTGGTAAGGGTGGAAAACCTGCAGGTATCTGGGTGTAACCAGACATACTGCATAATGCTGGCTCTGTGGCAAGGTTCTGGGACTGATTTCTCTACTAGTCCCATCTCATAAGTCTTTGTTTTCATCTCGCAGCCACCAGTCCGGCGATGTATCCATGGCGTCCTTCTACCGTGTGGACAGTGTATCATCCTGCCTCCCCAGCATGCTCAGTGCCCTAGAAGAACAGAACTACCTGTTCCAGCTGCAGGTGGTTGAACGACCCCAGGAGGACACCAAAGAGGTGAGAGGCAGCCATAATCCAGGAATGGGAAAGCCCTGTTTGGCCCATAGGCAGCATACCTCATGTCGCTGACAGAGCTCACTGTCAAGAAGCCTTTACTCTGGAGGACAATGAACACCCTTTCAAACTATATGCAAACGGCCGGCCAGCTATTAAAGATGATGCTTATACATTTCTTCTGCTCAGCGTCTTTCATTCCTTTTACAGGGTCTGGAGGTGCCATTAGTTGCCATAGTCCAGTGGTCAACGCCGAAGCTACCGTTCACTTCCAGCATTTACACTCATTACAGGTGAGGCCGTTCCCTGAGCCTGGCAGCTTCAGGATGTTCCTATTGAGTCACAGCATCACTAACTGGGTACATGCTCTGTGCCTAGAGTTGAGCAATAGCCGTACAGTTTTCCAGGTCTGTGAGGGGATTCCACCCCACTGAAGAGTGCTTCAGGGAGAGGGCCCTCATTGAACTAATTGTAAAATCTCTTCGTGTGTTGACTATCTCTGAAATGCTTCTGGGGGGCTACACTGGTCGTTGATCTTGCTCTCTCTGGCTTAGACTTTATGATCAACAGTCTGAGTCAGTACAAATAAAAACACAATCAAAATGCTGTTTGTCTGGACTAAGACTGGGCGAAATCGCAACAAAAAAAATGTGGATGGCGGGAAATCAGCCTTTGTTTTTTCAGTCCACTCCGCAAAATATATGCACGGGCGCACGAAGCGCTTGCTGTTCCTTCTGCTTCGCTAAGCTTAATGGCGCATAGAATTTTTATGTCAGAAGTCAAACGAGAGTCAAGTTTCTCAATTTTGCTTTGACTCTGGTGAGTTTGCCCTTCCCTAGCTTGTGCATATGATTAAGCACCTTCAGAGGTGTTATGCACCTGGTTGGATCCTCCACAGGTTCTGGAGTCTGAATATATGGTCAACCCATTACAGTATAGCTCATTGAATCTGCACAATAGGGTAGACCATCCTTGAGCAGCTTCTGAGGTATACCCAAGTTGTTGGACCATCACTAAGCATTTTCTTTCTCCAGGGTCTGCAAAAGTGGCTGGAACATCACCAACCCTCCTTTGTTGCCGTACATGGACCATTAGTATCTAGTTTCCGGGCCTATCTGGTGTTTTATTATTTAGCAGCTGCTGCACAAGTGGGTTGGTGAGGGGGTGTCTGCAGTTCCAAACATCTTTATGCTGTTATTTGGTTGTTTGTGAGGGTTTTGAACTATCGAAGACAAGACCAGCTTCTGCGGTCGGGATCAGCAGTGGGTCCCTTGCTGTACAACCTTTAGTTTCAGTACAATGAGCTTGGATAACATAATTTATTTATTTTTGTAATGTGTAAATATGGATTAAAAATGAGAATCTGCAGAGTTCTCAAGGAAGAGAATTACATACAAGGTCCTGTATGAGAAGGTTGAACTAGAATTCAGTTTGACTCAGCGGTTTTCCTATACCTATTTTTCCCCGAATTCCACATCGATCCACCATACCAAAATATTGAAATAAATAGGATAGACGTACAATTGAATCCATCGATGCAAGACGCTTTGCATTATCCACAAGGCTTTCTGGGGCCGGTGCCCACACTTCATCCAACATTCTCTTCCAAAATACCTTCCTTCTCGAGCCCTTTGCTTAGCTATGTCCAACTCTTGAAGGTTTAGATGCTTCTCCAGGCAGAGAGTTGGGGGTAGATATCTCCCTCTGCAGGGGCCTCCCTCTGGAATGGCCGGCTTGCTCTCTCAAACTTGAGCCAGCCTACCTGATGTTCCAGAAGCCGCTCAACTTTCCTCTTCTCCTCTGCTTTCTCTCTCTCCCTCCCCTACTGACCTGCCTGGCTGCTGTATTTTCTGGTTGCTTGGTGTTTGGGAGATGTAGCATTATTATGCTTCATCACCTCTCCTAGGGAGAACCCTGGCACTTTTTTCGGGACTTCTGGACCTTTTTCTTTTAATGCTCAATGAGTGGAACCTTTTTCCACTCATTCATTCTTAAAGCTCTGTCTTTTAGAACTCCATTCTTTGTATTCTACCTATTCTAAGGAGTCGGTATGCTCCATAGCTCCTAAAGGCATCTGTTTTTTACTACTGCAGCACACAGCTCTCCGTATGGGCAGTGTTGCTGGGGACCCTCAGGATCTCCCTTTAAGATTATTTTCTAATATCCCCAAGTAAATACAGTTCTCGGTGATAGTGAGATACTTAGTATCCCCCCAAAAACTCAATAGTCTGAGAGATTGTCTCACACCACCTTCAGTAGAGTGCCAAATGGATACCTAGTACCACCTTTTCTCTGCTCCCATAGACAATCACCTAGTTATGGCTGGTTGCAGTGGGTGTGTGCTACCAACCATTGTGTATTTTCTGGTACCGCAGGCTATGTCTATAACCTCAGTGGTGCGCAATAAGAGCACCCAACTAACAACTTGAGACTCTCATTTTTTCGCCATTACTAGCGTGGTTATTCTTTGTTAGCCCTTCATCTACCATTCTGTGAGGGGGAGCAAAAGAGGGGCGGGGCGACTGCAGGAAGCAAAGAAGATTGCCGGGCAATCCGTGTCCTTTGTTGGTTCTGCAGAAAAGGCACCAAAACCGCAGTGCGAGCCAAGAAGTTGCTGGAAGTCGTGCTACAGGTCCTCCCTCGAGAGTGGTAAGAGATCCCATCCATTGTGCTGGCTTCAGTCATCGGACCAAGGAATCCAGAGGTCGAGTCCAGAGTAGCAACATTGCGGAGCATCCAGCACAAACATTTTCTCTAACCTAACTAACTCTAACCTAAGGTACTGTTTGGAAAAGGTATCGCTTACCGGATTCCAAAAAGTCGCTCCAGAGTGTGGAATGCACATAGAGGTGTCCAGGGCAACCCGTACCTCAGACCCAAGCCACGGCTTGTGTCTCTTCCACAAGTCCGTTTTTAAGGTCTCCCTTGTTTGTTGTTAATTTGCTGCTTCAATAACACTAGACACTGGAAGAAATCCACAGGAACTCTTCATAATTAGCTGCTTGTCAAGACTACAAGCCCTCTCCGAACTGCCTTTAGCTAGGGTTGTGTTTTGGGACTTAAAGGACTTAATATGCGAAGAAAACCTCTCTAGAACTTTGAACCAAGCTCATGTCACACTAAGCATGTTCCGCCCTTTAAGTGACTTTACTAAATGTATTTGCAGAGTAAAAGCATTATTGTATAAACTGTTGAAAACCGCAACGAGTAATAGCCAATAGCCGATAATACGATAACCTTGTATTTTCCCTCTAACGTTGCTACAAATGTAACCGCGAACAAACACAACAGTGAAAGTGTCCTTTGAAGTGTATAATCGAGTATTCCTAAGTGTTCTAGTACAAACATCTGAAGTATTTAAAGTGATTCTGGTGTAAATATAATAAATATATACTTTTCATATAACTCGTAAGTACGTCTTTGCTGTGCCTGTCTAACTAGATTGTGTACTTACACACAGCTCACATCTTCCTAAGATAAGCCTGACTGCTCTGCCATTCTACCAAGGTCCTGAGTTAGTACAGACTGATACTAAGAGTAGGGAATCTTAAAAACTACTGGGATAGCTTACTAAAGTTTTGCTGCCAGTAGTACTTTAGGAAAACTCCCCTAACACTTGGCTAACCTCAGAGTCTCACTGGGTGCCAGGCTATTTCCTGATCAGTCACCCTCATACTGCCTCCAGGCCTACCACACACTTGGGGGATGAAACTGTAACCCTACAATTCCTTGCACTACCCAGTGCCGCGCTGCACTTACTCGGAGCATTGCTGCCCTGTTTTCCCCTACCCCTTTAACCCTCCTCCCTTTCCCCTTGCGCTTCTCACACTTGCACGATCTGAATAATACAAGGCCTAGTAAGATCGTTTGTCTTGTCTCTCTGTCTTTCCTCCCTTGTCTTGTAGCGCCTAGAAACACTTGTGTAAAGGCACATTATACATGACTTATCATACCAATGAGTCCAGAATAGTAGGAATATTTCATTGTGTGCTGTTGAATCTAAATTATTAAAATTGTAGTACACGTTTCTCTATAAATCTAAATTATTTTAAATGTGTGTTCTTTAGCTGTTACAATTCATATTAATAAAGTGAGTTTAAAGTTGACATTCCTAACTTTTGTTATAACCTACACACATTTTAATGCTCTTGAACAAATTAAAAAAAATCTGCAGCTAATATTAAAATACAATATAACCCTAACTAGATCCACACACCCTGCAATCCCCACCCTACCTAACATTCGGTGATCTTCTCCCTTTTTCCTCCCCTGGTTGCCTGTTGATCCCTGTTGCCTTTTTCTCTACTCCCCTGACTGTGTTCTTTCCCCTATAATTGTGAAGTGCTCTGTTGCTTCCCGAAGCTAGTAATATGCGTTTTTGAGTATGTTGGTTTTGTTATTCCCTTTTCAAATTAATAAGTATCAGTTTGTGTTTTATTTAAAGGTGAAAATTCATATTTTTGCTGTGAATTATTGAATGTCTTCATCTAGGTTGGTATCGAAATTATGGCTCAAGTTAATTTAGGGTGGGGCAAAAAGCCTAGATCCGTTGGGCCAGCAGTGAACATCCTCTGGGGCCTGTGTGTGGGACTCCAACTGACAGTGCACATGTTCTGGGTTCTGTGCCGTGTGGGTCCACAGTTCCAAGCAGACTCTGGGGCCATAGGCAGAGTTAGACCACCAGGGAACCACTTCTAGGAAAGGGGGAGGAGGGAAGAGAGATTATATACTTGCGCTGCTACCTGCATCAAACATTTGTGCCATTGACACTAATGCTATATTTCCCTTACCTGATACAGATTGCCAAACATTCGACTGGACCGGCCTCGCTTCGTCATGACTGCCTCGTGCGAGTCACCCGTTCAAGTGCACAAGCGCTTTAACGTGACATACACTCTTCTGAATGACCTGCAGGACTTCTTGGCCGTGCGGCTAGTGTGGACCCCGGAGAATGCTGGGGCAGGTGGGTGTGAAGAAACCACAGTGGCTTTAGAGGGGAAAGTGGTGTTGTTGGATAGGAGAGCGGAGGGGTACCAGAAGGACTCTAGAAAATGCAGCAGAGTCAACATGCCAGTGGTGCTTGGGTGGCAAGGAGATCTGTGAGTAGGTCCCGAGGTTGGAGAACACAGGCTGGAATCCTAGGCTTTAATGCAAGCTCCCTCTGAAGGGTTTGTATAGGTGTGGGTGTGTATTCGTTAGGTGGGCCACTGAAGGCACAGTAGAAAATATGTGGGTGATGTGCCTTTTTCTCCTCCAATGTGTGTGTCCATTCCATCATTGTGCTATGAACCAGGCATCATAGCTCTGGAACATGCGATTCCCCACCCACACCCTATTTTTGTAACCTTTCTTCCAAGTCCCATCTTATTTTACTTCTGTATAGTAAATTAACATGTGTCCTATGCATCAGAATTGTGGCTGGGCTCACTCTCAATAAAGGAGGACCCCCATTGCTGCAGGAATTCCTGCCATCTGTCATTGGTAGTAAAGGTATGAGTGATGCAAGTTCTTTTTGTACGCTGGGTGCCAGGATAGCTTCTATTTGATCCCTAGGTCAAAGAGGGAAGGCTGTTCCGTAGACACTACCATAGAAGATCTTCTTTTGAGAAAGAAAGTTAACATGGACATCTTATTATTTGCAAGGGTTAAGGCTTTTTGGTGCACTTATGTCATGAGGTGCAGAGGGTGCTGCGGTCTAAAGGGAGACAGGTCTTTATCTGTCGGCACCTGATGACCAACAGTGGAGAATTTGTGGCAGGGGTGAAGTGGCCCTTTCGCTGAAGGGACACAAGTGCTTGCAGAAAGATCTTTATAAAACGTACTAAAGCAAGGCTAAGAAGTGATGCACAGCACCCCTACTATAAGGCATTTAGGTGGAAAAGGGGGAGAGCGGGTTGAGTCCCAGGTAGGGGAGGTAGGGGAATCTCTTGCATCTAAATAAGTGGTTAAATGCTGAGGTTCCGGGATGGAGGATCTTTGCCGGGAAAGTTTTTCTGATTTGGATTTCTGTTTATTCCCTGACCCTGTTCCATTTTTATAGCAATAACACTCATCCTATTCCATCTGTTTGCAGGTAAGAAACTCTCGGAAGAAGAGAAGCGGGCCATGCAGGCGGCCCTGGACTCAGTTGTGTGCCACACTCCACTTAACAACCTAGGCTTCTGCCGCAAAGGGAGCTCACGAACCTTCGATGTGGGCTTCCAGATCCTGCGAGCTGGGCTCTTTGAGGTAGGAGGTGTGAGGTCTGAGGGATTCACCAATTGCAGTTCTCCCATTTTCTTTAATTTCCACAATCTCCATTTTTCTACCTGGTTCTCCAGCTGAGTCAGCACATGAAGCTTAAGCTCCAGTTTACTGCCAGTGTCTCCAATCCACCACCAGATGCCAGGCCGTTGTCCCGCAAGAGTAGCCCCAGCAGTCCAGCCATGCGCGATCTAGTGGAAAGAAACCAAGCCAACTTGGGGCGCTCCCAGTCCTTCTCCCACCAGCAGCCATCACGCAGTCACCTAATGAGGTAGGGAGCACTACTGTCTTCATTACCTGCCATGATTACTGATGCCCCATCTAGTCACCTAATGCAGCGAGCATGACAGACTGCATACTCTCAGGCACCTTGTGAGATTGTGAGCATGCCTGTTTTTCAACTTGCATTGACCTTAGAAGGTAAGGCCAGACCTTTTCTTGAATCCACTAGTCCTCAGATGAAGTAGATAGCATGCCTGTTCTCAAGATGTAGAATAATAATTCTTGTAGCCATATTGTAACATAGGGCGCAGAGGTAACACTTAGATAGACCACCAAGAAAGATAAATCCATTTGAGTTCAATGCGTTGAATAAACAAAGGAGTTTATTTGATGCTCCAGTGCTAGGAAAGATTTTAAGTGCATTTTTTCCTCCATTTATGGGCCCCCCAGACATTTTGCTTTTGTTCAGCTAAACCTAACTTGACTTTTTCCAGTGGAGCACAGCCTTCAGCTGCGCTCATCTGTTATGGGGAAACCGACATGCCCTTCAGACTGTTACTGTTCTAGTATTTGTACTTCTTTTTAATAAATCATATCCCGTTTACCGCAAGACTGTTACCAGTTTCGAAACTGGATGTGCCGAGGAAGTTCTTTGGTCTGCCCTTTGGCCATTTTGTCCCTTTGCCTTCCTCTGGGTCGAGCAGACTCGGGGAATTCCATATTTGGGCATGCAGCCTCTCCAAAAACCGCAACCTTTGCAGGCTCCTGCATGTACCCAGGAAGATGTTGGGCAATATTGTATGCAGTACCATTTTGAATGCACTACAATAACCCTGGCCTCCTGGCAATAGGGACCCAACCTTTGGTATAAGTCTGAAACTACACAGGTTGGTAGTGTCGCTGAGCAGCCAGGCTCATCTCAAGAGGGGTCAATGTGAGCAGTAATGTTGTTTGTTTATTTATTTGTAGCGCGCACCAGACCCGAAGGTATCAGGGCATGGGAACAAGAATGTTTTAGGCTTACAAGTTGCTTATAAGTTACAGGTTATATAGACAAAATGCAGATGGATATGAATACAACAGGTAATACATAGGCATTACAAATGAGGATTCAATAAAGTAGGTAGTCCAAAATGCAGTGCAAGTGCGGGTCGCGCAAAAGTTCAAAAGCCCAATTTGTTTGTTAGGTCAACAGGTCGTGTGGCTGGACTATAGGTCATTTTCTTTAAGCCACTTAATCACATTTGTTCTAAAATGTGGGTATGATTGGTCCGTCCTTAATGTGGGTGGGAGGGAGTTCCACAATTGGGTGGCTTTGATGGGGAAACTATTTCCACCAGTTGTGGTCATTTTGAACGGGGGAACTGATGGGCAGTTCGTATAGGCAGCTCTCGTGGGTTTAGATGAAACTCTTCTTTCAAATCTCTCTGTATGGTAGCTTGCTGCTAGGTTGTTGAGACACTTGAATGTTAGAGAAGCAGTTTTGAGTTTAATTTTGTCGACTGTGGAGAGCAAGTTAGATTGTCTTCTAGTCATCGATATCTGAGCTCTCTTGGAGATTCCTAGTGCCGCTCTAAGGGCATTGTTTTGCAGTATTTGGATTTTTTGCGTGATGTATTTATTAGACCCGAAATAGAGGGCGTTTCAATAATTCAGTTTGGACAGCACGAGTGCTCTTGCCAACGTGGTGCAATTATTTGTAGAGAGGTAAGGTCTAGCTGATCTGATCAATTTACAAGTATAGGCTGTGGAGGATGCAATGGCGTTTACTTGCAAGGCCAAGGTGAGACGGGAGTTGAGGTAAAAACCAAGTGTTTTTACCTCCTTGGAAACTTTATGGCCGTCTATGACAAAAGTTGTGTAGTCCCCATAATGATGAGTTCCGTTTTGTCGTCTTTCAGGCATAGACCATGCCGTGCCATCCATGCCTGGATGATGAGGTATATCTTATTCACCAAGGCCAAATCCTGTTTGTAATCCCCAGGAAGTGGGATGAGAACCTGGGTGTCATCTGCATAGTTAGTGTAGGTGACACCTAGAAGGTCCAAATCATCAAACGGGGGCTTAGTAAAAATGTGGTAGGGGAGACACATGATCCCTGGGGTACACCACACGTAATAGGAGCAGGGTCTGCAGCAGCTGAGGTGGAGAAGACCCTCATGGTCCTTTCACTTAAAGATTTGATCCATGCTATAGCCTGAGGTGAGAAATGTGCTGCAGACTCTAGGTGGTTGCAGGCACTTTATGATCCACCAGGTTGAAAGCTGCAGAGAGATCCAGAAGGAGAAGCAGGGCAGTTTTTCCTTGGTCTCTCAGCTTGTCAACCTGTGTCTTAAGATCAATAAGTGCAGTTTCGGTTCCGTGCTGTGGTCGGAAAACTGATTGCCGCGAACCTAGGAGCTAGTGCAGTTCCAAGAATTTCTGGATCTGTAAGTAGGCCACTCTAAAATCTTTAGTAAGAATGGCACTGTGGTGATGGGCCTATAGTTTGTGGGTATGGCCGGGTCTAGTGATTGCTTCTTGAGAAGGGGAGGACCCAAGATTCCTTAAGATTGCATGGTATAATAGCTGATGAGAATGAGGAGTTGATGAGTTTTGAGATAAATGGTGATGGGTCTCTAGCAGCATCTTTTATTGTTTGCGCCGGGCAGTTATCGCCTCGACAGTTTGATGGTTTAAGTGATCAGATTATTTTTTCAACCTCCACTATGGACAGTTTGGTGAAGTTGAATCTTATCTTAATTCAGGTTTGGCCGTAGTACAACGTATGTTAGTTTGGGTAGTTGTGCGAGGTAGGTTTAGTTTTTTTCTTATCAATTTTAGCTTGGAGGGTGGCAATTGTGTCGCCCAGGGCTTTCTGTATGTCAGAACACCATACCTTGTTTTTGACATAGTTATCAGGTACCGGGATAGGGTTCTCCAGTTCCTTTAGGATTGTAAAGAGCTCCTTAGTTCCTGGTTTGGCTTGCACTATTTTAGTGTCAAAGCTTTCTTTGTGACATAGTTTCACAGTAGCAGTTATTCAAATAAACATACTCAAGGTTTCTTGATAAAACAATTATTAATTTATTTCACAGTCAGTTGTATAAGCCTTCTTCAGAAGGGAGCAATATATGTAACCCTTATAATGGACTTCATAACACACTCTGTTTCCCTAAATCAGATGCCCATTGGGGATGGCGCACAGACACTTCCTACACCCACCAGTGACTTAAATAGCTAGGACACTGTGGACATTGATTTATCGCTGGTACATTTAGAGCAATACTAAATTGGATAAAAGATAGAAGATAGAAGAGAGGAATAAAACAACGGTTTAACAAATAATTCACAAACCGGTAAGTACTTTTTAAAACCATCCAATGCAGAGTAGAATTAACCCTTTCCTGGGGGAAAGGCCAAAGCACAAAGTCAGAGGTAAAGCGGAGTCACTCGGGGAGACAGGACAGCCAATGTTAATTGCACAATGTCCAGGGGAGCTGAATATCTCTTGCACAATGTTTTTAGAAATGTTTGTAGAAAATATAACACGTGAAGGGCCACAAGCTGGGAGGGTTGTGAAGAGGCAAAGCGTTAGCAACTCTGCAAGGCAACCAAGACAGGTCTCAACTGAGAGCATGCAAGGCTACACAACAAGAGATGAGTTCTTAGACTTTGCAGTACCTCTGGTTAGAAGAAATGTTTCCAGCTGGCTACTGTTCCTGTACAGCTCTGCAGACCCTGTTGTTCCTGAGCCTCAGTCGTGGGGACAGGAGAGAAGATGTCTGGAGACTCCTGCTCTGCAATGGGAAAGTCAGCGGCAGCAATGGGCAAACTTCAATTCAGTGGTTCTTCAGTGTTTCTGCTCCTCGCATCTGACAGCAAATAGCAACACCACGGTTCTCGGATACCATTCTGGACTTTCCTCGCAGCCAGGGTCCAGCACTCTGAGGTGGCTCAGGCTTGGTCAGTCCTGCTTCAGGGAAGACCAGAGGTTCTTCCTGGGGCTCCGGTCTGACTTAAAGGCAATGCAATCAATCTGGTGTTCCGTTCCCTGGCACTTTGGTTCCAGCAGCAGTGGAAGTACAGCCAGCTTTGAGAGGATGTCCAGACGGGCTTACATTGGAGTTGGTTGTTCCCACCAACTCAAAGGGAGAAGTTGCCTTGAGGCAAATTCACAGCAGCAGGGCTTCAACGGGCAAACCAACAGTCCAGGAGTTGCAGCAGGCATCTCTTCCAAGTTCTTCTTCAGATTCCTTCGTCCAGTGGTCGACGCTGCTTTCCAAGGTAAAAAGCCTCCTTTTTTTTAATTTTAATTTTTTTTTTTTTTTTTAAATGCAGGTTTCTCCCATTTATTCCAGCCTAGCTGTCAATCACACTGCAGGGTGGCCGTTCTTGCCGGCCAATCACCTTTGGGGTGCATTCCCAAGGGGATTAAGCACAGGGAGTTTCGGGCACCTGCCTCCTCTTCTGCTTCATTTTCTGCCCCTGCCAGACCTACTGGAGCCAGAGGTGGGCTTCACCTGTGAATCCTGCCAAAGACAAAACGAACAAAGGGACCAATCCTAGTTTGGCATGCAGAGTAAATCTCAAGAAGGACCTTTCCAACAAGAAATGGCAAAAAAAGAAGACCGGGCCATTTTGATGAAATGGGCACCCATGGGTGCTTTACTGCAGCGGCCAGCACAGCCCGTCATAAAAACACACAACGGTAGTAAAACGTAAACCACTGCCACCAGCTATGAATTGTAGAAGGGATAATCTAGAAATGTTACATGAGAAACTAGACAAAGGGGATGCCAAGTAACCCCTCCAGCACCCTATGGTAAAATGGTGTGTGCTGGGTCTAGAAAGTTACAATTTTAAGTAAAGTCAACTTCACTTCACTGCTCTTGGAAACAGTAGTTTATCCAAGAGAAGGTATTTAAACCTTTGGGAAATATTGGGAAATCTAAGACTTCCCGGTGCCACTGAAGGTTCATTGTGTCACAATGTAAAAGATGATGCCTAGGGAGTTTGTCAGATTCCAAAGTTAAAAGAAACATAGAAAACATATAGAATTAAAAATACAAAGTCCCATTGTTCAGCAAAAGAGCTGGGGGGTCTCTAAGGTGGGTGGAATTTATCACTAAACTGAAAATTCTCCCTAACAGAAGAGGATTGGGATTATTTGGTCCCAATCCACACTTCCCTGATCTTAGACATTTGGTTCCACAAAAGCCTTACCAAATCTAGGCCCAGCCTATTCCACATTCAACATAAGACTCCAACATCACAGTCTCAAATAAAGTTAAAACACTCGGCATATACCTGCAATCTTCCCTAGGAGCAGAGGCACAGGTTTCGTACCTAAAAAGAAATTGCCAGTACTATCAGAGATTACTACGCCGCATTATGCCATTCCTTAACGCCAAAAATAGCGCCACCATCCTGTCTCGACTCGATTATGGGAATGCATTGATGCTAGGGTCTAGCAACAACTGCATTAAACAATGCCAAATAATCCAAAATAATGCAGTTAGATCCATCACCGGGAAACCCAAGCGCGACCATATAAGCCAAGACAGAATTGGCCTTCATTGGCTCGCCATAGAGGAGCGCATTAAATTCAAATCCTTGACGTTGGTCCACTGCTGCCTATATGGCACGGCTCCATCATATCTTAAAAAGGAATTCAAATGGTATGAACCAAGCCGATGTTATCAGCTAAACAAGGGCTACTCAAATACGGCCGTGCCAGAGTAAAAACCACTGGACCTGGGAGGGCTTTTCCCACCAAAGCCATTGCTCTCTGGAATGAGCTTCCCGGCAATCTTAGGCTGGAAAGTAAATTCCTTTCCTCCAGAAAGCAGCTGAAAACATTACTCTTTCGGTAATCTGTTACATATTCAGCTCCGGACTCCTATTGAGTCCATCTCTTCTCTGTTTTATGTAGTCCCGTGATTTCTTAAGCCATCGTGTTTTTGTCGTGCCCTGATGCTCGCGAGCTCTGGCGCGTTATAAATATATAAATAAATAATGTATCTCCTTATCTGTATGTAACTGTAACGTTCTGCAACCTGATTTTAAACTGACGCACCCATACGCCCCTGGGCCTGGCTGCGCTTTATAAATAAACAAATACTTCTGGTGCCAGTATGTTTGAATGACTGGCACCACTGTGGACCGTGATTGGTCCAAGTCTGGCTTGCATGCATGCGAGTTGATCTTCGATTGGTTATCCCAGATTTGAGCGCAATGCGATTCTTCGAGAACAGGAGGGGCTCTACATCCATTCCAGGTCGATCACCTGAAGTTCACTCCAAACTACAGGAGTCAAGTATCTTGAAATGCTAAAGCAGACCCGTGGAACTGCCGGGGACTTGCTGGAAGGTTTTGCACCCTGAGCCTGCTGTTGTCCCGTTGGACCCCTATTTTTGCATTGATAACTGTAGGCCTGCAAGGCGCTTTGACCCTTTGGCGTAGTGGCTACATCTCTCATCTGCTCCAGATCACCCTCCCAAAGAGCCTCATTGAAAGTGTTCCTGAGCCATCCAGTGAACCTGGGGTATCGCATAGGTGCGCCACCATCCCGATTTGACACTCGAGACTTAATCGCCAGCTTGTGGTCCTGCTCCCTCTCCTACCAAATCTCGTAGTCCTAGCTCCTCTGGGTCACGATTTAAGAGTATTTGCGATCCCTGTGTTGCCCTGCTGTTATTGTGTTGGGAGTTCTTGAGTTTCGCTCCTCGGCTTTCAAGTATTTTTGCCTATTTTTGATATTTGTTAGAATTCTTTTCTTAACTCCGTCACAGTTTTGACTTGTCGGCAGCAGGAATTCGTTGCTGGTCTCGATCCCACCTTATGTTGGATCGCTACATTGTGTGAGGCTGGTAACTGAGTTTTGGGCCTAGTGAACATGACATGTCGGAGACGGAGAGAAGAGCCTCTTCAGGTCTGCTCCAGATACGTTCAGAAGAATGTCTTGATTGAAAACCAACACCACAAGTGTATTTTTTGCCTGCACCCGGACCACGATGTGGAGGCATACCTCATCTGCCAGTCTTTCTCCACTAAGACGAGAAAAGATCGCCATTAGAGTTTGGTGCCATGGTTGGACGAAGGTCAGGCCTCTGCCAGGGCTTGAAGGCTTAAAGAGCGTACTCCCTCTGGCCAGAGGTCCAGATCCTTTGAGGACGCTTCCAAGAGCAAGGTACCTAAAAAGGCGAAGTTGTCGCACTCTCCGACTTCCTCGTCGATGAACGCTGCAGCCTCTGTCAACTGGATCGGCGATGGCCGCATGGGGGACCCCAGCTTCAGAGGGCCAGAGATCATCCACTCCTTCACCGTCAACCACACCACCCATTCGGCGAAGCATCGTTCATTGTCCTCATCAATTAAGACTCCGTTGATGACCTTGTCCACCAGGCCAGCGGTACAGGTTTTTGTCACGTCTACAGGCTTGTCAACTACTGCAGTCACAATCTCTACAGCGAAGACAGGCATCTAAAGGGTAGCGTTGCCTTCAAGACCTCCGTCCGTCCCGTTGCCGTCTGCACTACCTTTTCCAGATGCGCCTGTTAGGCTCCTTCCAGAGAAGTTCCAGCAGAGAGGAGGAGGTACCACCAGTGCTCTTATTCTGGCAAAGCCCACAAGGGCCCCCCAGCCGCCTGGCTCATCCCCTGTGAGGCCTCCCAGAGTAGTGTCTCAAGCCCCTGTCACTGTCACTTCCATCCTCCAGTTGAAGGGGAATTAGTCGTTTTGGAAGACGTCAGCCCATACCCTATGGAGCGTGGTATTGGCCTACTGCCACAGCCAGCTTATCGGCCCGTGCAGGCTCTACAGCCTACTTGCCCTACGAGCCACTGGCCTCATGCATCATCTTGACGCCTCAGGCTCCAAGAGAGGTCTCTTTGGACATTTTGTCAACCCTCCACACACTGATCATGGCGATTCAGCAGCACCTACCACCTGTGGCCCTCTGGTGGTCCTGCTGTTCCAGGCCTCCTGTGGCCAGTCCACCAAGACCGTCTCGGCCACGCCTGGCACCACCTCCTCCAGTGCCTGCGATCCCACAGCCACCACCTTTTTCAAGGTCCCCTCTTGTAGAGGAGTTAGGCCTGACAGGAAAAGTCACTAATAAAGACACCAACCCGGATACAGGTGATACACAGGGTATTTAAGACTACATTCCTGAAAACGGTGAGCCACCAGACCTATAGCTACCATCTAGAGAGACTCCTTCCCCTCCCCCCACACCCCGGATGAATTGGGATCTTTCCAGGCAATGATTTCCCAGGCAGCCAAGCTTTTCAACCTAGTCCCGGTAGAAAAGGACGGATTTCTTTTTCCAGCATTGTGAATCCTACAGAAAGACTGTGGTCTCTGTCCCGCTTCTGGAGGATATCTCTGAGGACGGGCTGGTGGTGATGCAGAAACCCTTTCCCGCACCAACTAGGGAGGAGAGGCAGGAGACTAAGTATAGGGTCCCGGATACAGCTCCTAAATGCCTCGGAGTCCATCCAATGCCTCTGTAGTCTTGGCTGCTGTGAGAAAGTGATCTAACCCATCATCCTCTTGCTCAGTCCCACCAGGAGGGAGTGTAGCTGGATGTAGCTGGATGTAGCTGGAGAGCGCATAACTACCACTGCAATGTCTACAGTCAAGGCTGCCAACTCCCCAGCCATCCTTGCATGCTATGACCGAGAACTGTGGTACAAGTTGGGACCCATTCTCGATTTCCTGCCAGAGGACAACAAAAAAGCAGAGGCCATGGCCATCTTTCATGAGGGGGAGGCAGCATCTGACCATGCAATCATGATGGCCCTGGGCATTGCCAACTCCGGTTACCGGCAAATGGGCAACAGGGTAGCCTAGTCCCAGCTGCAGCATTCCTTCATCGGAAGGGAGTGTATGTCTACCCTTACCTGGACGATTGGCTGCTCTGGTCTCGTTCTCATGCCCAGGCAGTGCAACGTACAGCAGAGATGGTCCAGACTCTAACCTCTGGGATTCTCCATAAACGTTCCCAAATCCTGCATGGTGCCATCCCAAGATGCACTGTTCCTGGGAGCCCGACTCAACACATTCTCGTGCCTGCTGGTCCCATCAGAAGAAAGGATAAGTACCATCCCAGGATACTAAAGGCTATCCTCTGCCAAAGTGGCATTAGTGCGGTCCATCAAATCCCTGTTGGGGATGATGTTTGCCTGCATTCACTTGCTCCCTTTATTGCGGGTTTCACATGACCCCTCTTCAGGAGTTCCTGGATGCCAGGTGGAAGCAGATCTCTGGTTCGGTACGACAAGATAGTCCTCAATCAAGTGTTGAGGAAAGCCCTGGGGTGGTGGTCGCCTTCACATCTTGCAGCGGGCTCCGTTCAGGACCCCGGCACATCAGGAAAATGGTCACTACTGATGCCTCTCTGGAGGGTTGAGGTGCCCACACAGGCTAACCATAAGCCAGGGGGCTATGGCTCTCGCAAGAGAAGATGTTACATATCAATATCCTGGAGCTCGAGGCGGTTCTCTGGGATCTGAAGCCTCCACTTTTGGGAAAGGTGGTCCGGATCTTTACAGACAACATGGCCACCATGTATTAAAGACGCCGGGTGGAACGAGATCTCCCATCCTCTCCCTGAACGCAAAAACTATGGTGCTGGGCCATTGCTCAACAGATATTTCTAGTCACGTTCCTCTTGGGTGCTGCCACCAGTGGCAAGCTCGGGTATCTTGGATCTTCAGCAAATGGGGCCAGCCTCAGATCGACCTGTTTGCAACAGCGACCAACACCAAGTGCCAGCAGGTTCCCTCAAGCAAGGAGTGTGGGGGATGCTGTCTCGATCCCTTGGGAAGGCTGATTCCTGTACACATTCCCACCAATACCATTGCTGCTACATGCAATCCACACACTCCCAACTATCCCGCTGCAAGATGATCCTCATTGCACCGGCGTGGCCCAGGCAGATTTAGTACCCAACTCTCCTTTAACTTTCAATTGCTCCAGCCTTCAGTCTGCCCCCTCCCCCAGACCTAGTCTCCAGGGAAGGAGTGTCAATCCTACCCAATAATCCAGTGTCTCTGAACCTAGCTGCCTGGCACCTGCAGTCCTAGAGTTTAGACACTACTCGTTGCCCTTGGAATGCAAAAAAATTCTGGCTAAGGCCAGGGCTCCATCTACACTGACCTTTTACAAAAACAAGTTGATGTGTTGTACAGTGTGGTGCCAGTCAAAAAGATTTCTCCATGGTGTGTTAGGGCACCACAGCTTCCTACATATTTTCTCTTGCTTGCCAGGGATGGCCTTGCCCATGCATCAATCCAGGTACACCTGGCTGCAATCTTGAAGTACATCTGAACTCCAGGCAAACACTCCCTTTGGTCGCATAGACTCGTCAAAGACTTTTCCACCAGTGAAGGCACTTGCTCCGGCGTGGGAGCTTAATGTGATACGCTGGGGCTGCCGTTTGAACCTATGCATCGGGCTCCTTCGAAGTTTCTTTCTTGGAAAACCATCACCTCTGCCAGGAGGGTTGGTGAAATAAAGGACTATCCTATCCTTATGCTGAAGGTTCCGTCAGACTTTCATTTAAACAAGCCTTTGGTGCTGCCAGTTTTCTTTGCAAACCTTTCGTCTGCTGTGGAAAGATCTTTGCGTTCGCTGGATGTAGTACATCCCTTGAAAATCTGTTGCACGCACAAAGGGCTTTGAAAAGACTTCTCTGCTTTTCGTAAAACTTTGAACATGTGGGACATGGAAAGGCTCCCTATCCAAGGTGTCCATCTCAAAAATGGCTCTCCGGCTGCATCGGCATTGCCATCAGCTGTGCAACAGGCTGTTGTCAGGCAGACCTAGGGCCCATTAAACCAGAGTAATTGCATCTACAACAGCATTCCACTCTGGTGTTCCCTTGCTGGATAGTTGCATGGCTGCTACGTGGAGATCTACTCACACCTTCACAAGATTCTACTGTGTTGACAGGAAATCCAGGGAGGGGTCTTGTGTCAGATGGTGCTTTGCAACCTGTTTGCATGAGTCGAGTCTGTTCCAGGGATAACTGTATTGTTTCCTTTGAGCCTTGCAACAACCTCACGGGGTTAAATGTACTGCTGTATAATTGTATTCATAGCATGTGAATCCATGTATGACCCGAAGCTGGAGATGGAACAAGTTACTTACCTGTAACTCTTGTTCTCCAGCGTGTGTCTTAACATGCAAACCCTTCCTCCTTCCCCTCTATGGCTCTTATTGGTTCCTAATGCCACTTTACGGGCACGACCAAATCTGAAGATGGCCACCAGGGGAGGGGCTAAGGAGGAAAAATATCATTGGTTGGGGCAGTATGACCGAAAGTGACCGCAATAGGCTGTAGAAGTGACAATGCCGTTTTTAGCTTCAAGCTAAACTGTTTTATGGATTACCAGCCTGACGATGGGGAATATTCATGCCATGTGAATCCATGCAAGACCCACGCTGGAGAACAAGAATTACAGGAAAGTAACTTGTTCCTTCCAAATTGTGGTCAGAATAGATTCTAATTTGGAGGAGGATATTTTTTCCCAATGTTTATGATGGTTAGTCTGTCTGTGAATCGAAAGGTGTATCTACCACACCCCCTTTTTGAATTTTTTGAAGGAAGATTTGATTTCAATTAAGCCATAGCTCTCAACTCTATTAACATGGGCCCAAGGCTGATACCACCCGTTGCAGCCTGTGGAAAAGGTGCTTATGGCTATTAGCGGGTTTGCAGTCCAGAAACCCAGTGTGCTGATAGTAATTTATTTGTATGAAAGTACGGGAAGCATCGCAGTGTCCCTTTCTTTCATACAAAATACCTACACGAGATGGCCACCATGGAGCTGGAAGACTGGCTCCAAGCGGCGCTTCTCTTCCATTTCCATGGTGACCAGCAGGGAGACTGAGCGGCAGCAGTGGGTGCGCTACTACTGCTGAAGGCATCAGGTAAGCAGGGATGGGAGGGACGTAAAACAAGGGCGGAGGGAGGTTGGGGCGGGTAAATGGCAGGGTGGTGGAACCAGGCATAAGGTTGCTTGGAACGTGGGATCCAGCCTGCAGTCTGATTGGTTGGTTTACCCTGTCCCGGATGCCAATATGGCTATTGGCTCGCTCCCAATTAGAAGGCAGACTAGCATCCATTTTGGAAAACCGCTTCCAACTTGGTGAATGACACATTGGTACCGTGCTTGACACTTCTCCAGGTGGACGGGTGAAGGGAATGAATTATGGATATAAGCTAGATATCTAATGCAAATGCTTAATGAGCTGTGTGCAATAGGTTTGAATTCCAACTGTGACAATTTAGGCCTTCATCCTTCCAAGATCAATAAATGGATCACCATTAAAACAAGTAATAATCACCTCTTAATAGAACACTTAAAGAAGGAGGAATCTAGCATGAAAGCACTCTATATTCACATAATTAATCCCTATAGGGGGGGGGGGTGATTGATGGGATAGACGCAGAGGTCTATATGGTCTTGAGGGATGGAAAAGTGCTGCTGAGTATATATTATGTTGATTACTGGCTAATGGGGAGATGAGAACAAATTGGACAGTGCATTGTAAATGTATACCAATTAAGCAAGTACATTCTCTAGTGTTCCAACTCTATGCTTTCTTTCCCCCTTTTCTATAGGACTGGCAGTGTGATGGAACGGCGAGCGATCACCCCTCCTGTAGGATCCCCTGTGGGACGACCATTGTATCTACCACCAGAGAGGGCCGTGCTATCCCTGGATAAGATTGCCAAGCGGGAATGTAAGGTGCTTGTGGTGGATCCAGTGAAGTAACACCCGTTGTCCTGGAAGCTTTCCCCAACTCTGACTTGGTCTGTATGTGGCCCATGTCTGCAATGACTACTATCCTGTCATGTGGTACTAATCACAAGGCTGGACTGCACATGCTGCCAGCAGCTGTACAAACTCGTGTTAGGAACAGGTGTAATGCCCAATGGTACAAGCAGAGACCTGATGGGACAAGTTATCGTTCGTATTCTGTTGAATATTTTGCTTTTATTTTTTTAAAGCAATTTCCACTGCCACCAATGCAAGTACGAAGGCCCCATGACCATGCCTTCAGTATGTTGACATGCTGCAGACGTTTGAGCCAGTGTTGGAGGAGCTGGGATCTTGGCCAAGTATTTACAAAAGGACCAAGAGCATCTAAGATGTGGATTCTGAATATGGACCAAGGACATATAGTCAACAATACGGACCAGTCGAATGGTACTGCATTATGGAACACTGGTTGTTTTTCATTTCGTAGGGGAATGTCAAACATAAATTGAGACATGTGGAAGTTTCATTGGTTGGGGGTTTGGAGTAATCCTTAACTGGTCAATTGGACAGGCTAATGCTCCATGATGCCCTATACCAAGGCAATACTCTGTAGACCGAGCTTTTAGGATAGGGTGGTTGGGACAGGTTTGACCCCCCCCCCCCCCCCCAAGGCAGTCTGGAGAAAATGCATCATAAAGGCACGATGAAATGGGATGCTCCACATGGGCATTCTGAGTTCAGAAATTTGAGAAAAGAACCTAATTGTTGTGCCCCCATATACAATGTGGGTAGTTCGGATGCAGAGCTACTGTGATGGGGGGTGGCACCCTCCCACATGGCATGCTGAATGCAGAGCACCTGTTGCAGAAGGAAGGTATCTGGACTCCCCAATGCATTCCATGGTGTGATTGTTTAGTATGGAGATCTACTGAGGTGGTGTGTTATAGGGGTACTGAATGCCTGGTGTAATAAGGGCTTCTGATGCCCGCCTGGTGGCAGTAGAGACACATTTAGTCAGTGTGGAATGAGGCACCCTAATCCCCTTTGAGCTGCCAGGGCATGGTGGTCTATTGGAATTCCTCTAGGATAGTGTCTGGTAAGCTGCACCCTTCCTCCCTTCTTTAAGCAAATACAGTTCCCTCCAGGTTCTGTGGGCCAACGTATTCCAAAATTGTACTTCATTTTACTTGTTTATTTTTGCACTAATTTCCTGAAAGTAGTCAGAGTATCCAAAATGTGGTCATTCCAATAATACAGAAGTGTTGCCCACTCATGGCTGGTCTGCCGCAGGTGATGCCCAGAGATCTGGCATGGGGAGCCTATCGCAGCAGATTTTAGCTTTGCACTTAGTCCGAGTGGGTTAGTAACACTGGCTCAGACCAGCCCACTACAGCAAGACACTCAGGACCTGGAGTGAGCCATGTGAGAACATTTTAAATATCTGCACTTGAAACGCCCTCCCACCCCTGCCCGCCCATCACTGTGGTGCGAGAATGCAGAAGGCAGTAAGTCTGCCCACTGCGACCTCGCGTCACTGCATGGACACTCCTCTACCTACACTGTGGTCCTGCCTTAGAGTCGCCATGCTGGAGAGGTTAGCCTTGTTCATCTCTTGGGGGAACCATGTGTCCGAGAAAGTGTGCTATGTGTAAGGGACCCTGGGGCAAAGAGGAGACTCTAGCCATGAGGCATTTCACTTTCATCTATGTTATGTTATGTTAGTGAGTCTTATAAAGCGCACGGTCGCCCGAGGGCATCGTGTGCGTGATCTGACCATGGGCCCTCTCTTCCAACTCCTGTCTGTTGCCTGAAAACTGCTGGTCTGAGGACTAGCTAAAACGAGAGCTTTTGCCTGCCACCCAGTCAACTCAGAAACCACAATAGACTGGGCTGCATACGGGTTTGGCTACAGATGCTGGGAAAGCACATCTGTAGCATCTGGCAGAGCCAGTGAGCTATGGAACATTGTGACATCCAATAGGGGATTCCACTCTGAGGCAAACAGGCACATCCTTTGCGAACAATATTGTCCACACTCTTCAGTACGTTCCCATGTTTACAAACTTAACAGAGTTAAGTATTTTTTTTTTGTTTTTAATATAGAGATGTAGGCCATATTTCTTGAATTCTTTTATGTTCTGTTGCCTTTTTATTTTTGTTCTCAGCAGTGGACCACAAGGAATCTTTCTTGCACTCTCGATGACTGCTTATCCTTTAAGAGTTCTTATTTATGTGTGCATTTCTGAGGTTTACAAAATTGGTTGCTACCTGTGGCATTTAAATAAGGTCCATCGCAGGTATTCACAGTTTTTGTCTTGGGAGACCTTTTGTATATTGTGATCTGAAAATTGGTCTTGTTTATGAAAGCATAAGATGGGTACCGTGTCCTATGTCCTTCCCCTTGGAATTCGGGAAGCCTGACCTTTCAGCAGCACACAATCACAATTTAGGGACAGCTATGGCGTCTTACGTTTTAATGCAAATGAGTGATGCTTTGGTTACGTTCTAAAAAAGTCATTATTCCTAAACACGAATGAGGTTCCTGAGCACCTGGAGACAGGCTTAAGACCTTACACCTTAGAAACCTTCTCCTGGCTCAGGATGTGTAACCCCAGGGCTCAGCTTCAACAACTCCTGTAATTTCCCAAAGCAGAAGAACCCTCACATCAAAATGTGCAAGTTTGTAGGAGCAGGAATGGGGACTTGGGCAAGATAAGGGAGTAATGCAGATTAATTGGGGCATTGTATTCTTTCTCTGCAGTCATTACATGAATGTGGATGTACGAAGCTGACCATTATTTTCATGTGGAGGACAAAAGACATCTTGAGGTATAATGCACGCATCATGGTAATTTTCTTGACTGTAGAGAAGAATGAATGTTTGCAAACATGTATTCTGATCTGGACTGGAGAACCAGATCCCTATCTGCAGGGTGAGAGTGGGGAGTTGTTTGTAACATGCGCCAACTGGTCACATGCCCTTTTCCTTCAAGGCAAAGACCAAGGCCTGAAGGTCTAATCGAATGTCTGAGTTTTCTCAAATTAGAGAAGTGGTTCACTGCCTGCATTGATTATTTTTCTTGAAGGGATGGAGAGCCCAGAAACCTGCCCCACTCTACTTGGTTGGCATTGGTGGTGAGAACCAAGATAGGAAGGGTAGAGAGAAATGTCCTCGCTATAGGTGAGATAGAGCAGGAGCCTGAATTTCATGAACGAGGAGAGGAAGGACTGTCTCAAAGGTTGAGCGAGACCGATGACCACAAGACAAGAATGTGGGCTACCAGTAGAAGTAGATGTGGTCTTGCTCAGGGGATGATTAAGACTCTTGTCGCTATTTCCCTCTGCACTCTCACAAAGGTGCAAACTGTAGGAGAGATGATGGGTGAACAGAGGACGTTGCTGTCCTTTCTTTGGGGAGAAAACTCAATGTATGTTGATGTTGGGTTAGCAGACAGCCTCGGTTCAGCAAGAAATCAAACTGTTGACTCTCGCAGGCTATGTTATATGTGAGAAAGAAGATGCATGAATTAACTTGTCATTTAGGGATTGGGGTGAGGGGGGCGGGTTTAAGAAACCTTCTCATATAGCTTTGCTCTGAGATTTGTTATAATCTTAGTGGAAACCCTAAGTGCTGATTTGATCCAGAATAAGAGTACTATGAAGTGGAAATCAGTCACCCACTGCTAACCTTTAAAACTTGTGCTGGTTAAAATGGAACCCCAAATGCAGGTGTCCAGAAGATCCGTGAAGCACCCAAAGTACCATGGAGACCCATGGGTAAAATGGCTTGAAGGGTCTCTGTACGAGTGCACTTTACTAACGAGGTGATTGATGGTTCCATGTGTTAATATCCCAGCAGAAATATCACCATACAATAAATATCGCCATATTTTTGCGGCGATATCGAGGCATGGAACCTGTGGGGGACACCCCTGCAACCCATGCATTATTTTTAAATGAACGGCGGACACCCCTGCAACTCCCACTCCCAAAAACCCCCAGAATTATCCACCCCAAAATATCGCCTATAGGCGTTCCAGACGACCATATATACGGTGATCATTTTGGCAGGGATAATATGTAGTGATACCTGATTGATCCGTTTAAGATCAATCCCCAACAGTGAATCTCCAGAGGACTTTTGGATCAAAATTACAATTGCTTTGTCTTCTAGAATTAGACGGATTAGACTGAAGAGACAACTTCTTCATTGAATAATTTAGCCAGTGAGTCGATATTGCGCCACACAGAAGGGCAGGTGGGACTTTTGGCAATGTGTTGACGCTTTCCTTGATAGCCTACAAAGTGTCGGATTCACCTAGCTGCCATGTGGACAGAGAAAAAACCTAGACATCTCCTGCACAAGGGGTGATGCTTTTGAGAGCAGGAGGGCTGGATAACAACTGGGGAAGGCTGTCACCTCTAGCTTTTGAGTGTCTCTGATCAACTGAGCAGATGACCTGGATAAGGAGGACTTGAGGATTGATTTCATGCGCTCTTCTCCCTTAAAGTATTTGGCCACTCTTATCCGCTTGTCTGGATAGAATAGCACCAGAAAAAAAGTGAATTTGGGAAAGACTGTCATCATGGATGGGTCTTTGGTTTGCAATCTCTAAAGTGTATTCTTCCCGGGAATGCAGATCCCAATACTAGTAGTGTTTGCTCTTTGTTCGCAAAACTATGGGTCGGGTACTAGTTGCAAGGCAATGCAACTCCGGCAAATCCTTCTCCTTTGCCTTTTCCAGTACAGAGCGCAAGACTATTAAGGCTTATAACATACAATAGGTGGCATAGTTGATGAATTGAGGACTAAGTTAGAGATAACACTTTGATGGCAGCACGTATGTTTTTGAATAAATATATATTTTTTTTTTAACCAAGAGTTCCTCTGAGAGTGGTGTTCTGGGGCGACCAACTCCACCCTCCCAATTATCAAGTAAATGGTTACGTTAAAATGTTTCCCGAAAGACACACGGTCTTCGATTGAGTGTGCTCTGGCCAAGAAGTGGCCAACAGTCTTAACAAATTATCTGATTCCTTACAAATGACCTCTTTCATAGACCCAATGGTCGGGTAGTTTGAGGGCAGCAGGAATACTGATAAAAACACCCGGCACTGAGGGTACGGTAGAGGTTTTTTAAGCAGTTGCGTTTATGCCTAACCTGATTGAAGATGCCATTCAGGCCCCCCAAACCCTTGCTCCATTTTCTCTCATCTTAACAAAGGGAATATTCATTGTGTTTCTGCTGAAACTGTAACGAGCGACATAGAAAGGGATCTGCAAAACTTCCTGTTTAGCAAGAGGTGTTCTTTCCATCCGATTTGTGCCACTGCCCCAAGACCTCCACTTCCTTGCAGTGAGTGGGTTGGGACAGACTGGAGGGTCCAAAAGAACAACCAAGTATCTGTTCACCTGCAGGGAATTGGGTCCATATTGAAAAAGTAGTGGCAGATCATCAGTCTGGCCAGAGACAAAAATGGGACTTGTTGAAGGTGAGCTTCATGGTTCTGCGCCCTGAGTGGATACATGTCTTTCTTTCAACCAGATGCAAAATTCTCTCCATGCTGTTGGGCAACTCATTTGAGTAATGATGTATATGCAATTGCACATTAAAATGTCTGTGATTTCCAGGTGTGCATCCACATAAGCAACTCCCCCATGTGCTGCAATCGTTCATGTATTTTCTACATCATCTGGTGCCCTGGAAGTCAAATAAGCTGTGGCCTACATGAGAAACCTGGCCCATGATGCCTGTGTATTGCCAGGCAAGGCGCCTGGTCTGGATAAATGTCTTAATACATTCCTGAATGATCGAGGAGACCTTTGCTATGTTCATTTCCACCCTCTGGTACTGCAAAAAGTCTTGCATGTTTCATTCAATTCAGGGAGATGGAGAAGTTAGCCCTGCCTCCAATCTCCTTGGATCTGGTTTTTACTCTGATCGGCTCATCTCTCTGTGGGTAGGAGTAGCCTTCTTCACAAATACATACCGCTAATTTATACTGAAGAACCGGTCTGTGGTGGACAGCAGGATCTGTCAACCACTGGAAATGTGTGTTTTGCCCTACACTGGAGGCATCCACTGTATGAAGCGCCACGGACCATTGTGCCAGGCGTTTGGGACATGCGTACTGTGTTTTAGTGTTTTGTTTTAGACCTTGAAGTTGAGTTAATGCACTTTAAGTTTTATCGTTAATTTATTTATAACTTGTTTCTACAGGCTGGAAAGGGGATTTCTGGCTGAAAGCGAGCATGTCTTGTGATTAAACAGTCTTTAAGAGTTCTTGGTCTGGCGTCCATTTTTTTGCATTTCTGTATCCAAAACTCTGCCAAATTCACCCACACCTGGAGCCTTCTTGGATCCCATGGATCTGTACATCTCAATGTCCTCTAAGTACATAATGAATGGGCTTGAAGGGGACATCTGATAACACTGATCCTTGCCACAGAGCCAATCCTGCCTAAATCAATGCTTTCCAGAGACTATCACTATTTAGGCTGTACGTACTCACAGGATTGACACATGATCAATTGGTTTCCTCTAATGTAGATGGGCTCAGGTGGTTGGCACGGGATACAGACAATTTCACAGGCTCATGCCTGGAGATATTACGTCATCTGTGCAGCATTCCAGGGTACTCTTATGCAGCACATAACTGGCTCTGCCAAAAAGCACCATAAGAACATTGGGCGTGTTGGCTTCCGTGCTGTAGAGAAAATGCAAACGCTGAAATACCTGTGGTACATTCAGGGACAGACCTGAGACCAGTCTATGCCAGCATTACACGTACACTATGACAACCAACAAGGAACATCCTTTCATCAGGTTCTTCACCATGCATTTACTGGGTTTGACTCCATCTCCATTGTTCGATTTCAGATGTTTGGGTTTGTTACCTTGTAATGGGTCCAATAATCACTCCTTTGTTTTTCTTTCATGGGCTTCCCAACATGCAGCAGTGCCTCCAATAACTAGGGCACATATGACCTAAATAACTCACTGTAATCTTATTTCTGGTGCTTGCATCAGCTTTGATTCACATGCTGTGCATTTAGTCAGACATCTAGTGATAATCGCAGAGTATTGCATTTTCTTTTTAAGATTGAAAAGGGACCCCAACCTGGGCATGTCTGTAACACTATCCCTATTGTGATATGTAGTGTACCCGAGGTCCCCCTTGTTGTTTTAGTTCTGCCATGAGGGAACCTGAAGAGCATGAATGAGTGATTAAAGTAGGTGTAAAATGTCTATGTTCCTTCAACTCCAAGAGCGAAGGAAGGGTGGGCGCATGTGAATCTAAGCAGATGTAAACACCAGAAATACAATTACGGTGAGTAATGTAGCTCTTCGGATGCTTGGGAATCTGCTTAGAATCGCATGCTGTGCATAGACTAGCAAGCAGTACCCAGAGATGGTGGTGGGATGTGTGAAGGAATGGCAGCAAAGAGATTTCTTAACACTGCCTGCCCCATCAGAGAATCAGTCTTAGAGTGTGTATCTAAGCAGTAATATTGAGTGAAGTGTGAGCAGAACTCCAGGTAGCTGCCCTGCAAAAATAATCAAGAGGAACATTTGCAATGAAAGCTATAGTAGCTCCTGTGCCTAGAGTAGAATGTGCTCTAGCCGTAAAGGGTATATCTTGTTTAGCCAGAGAGTAACAAATCTGGATGCATTTAACAATCCATTTTGAAATTGCTGACTTGGAGACGGGGTCCCCTTCTCTACCAGTATCAACAGAGACAAATAACTGATCTCTTTCTTAGTGGTTTTGTCTTATCAAGGTACTACACCACTGCTCTCCTAACATCTAGTGTATGGAGGCTTCTTTCCGCTGAGTTGGTTGGATGCTGAAAGAAAGTTGGAAATTCAATGGACTGGTTGACATGGGACTTGGAAATAAATGTAGGCGCAAACGTGGGTGTCTGCGCAAAATGACTTTGTCCTTTTGAATAGTAACAAATGGGTCTTGAACTTAGAGGGCCTGCAGTCCTCTAACTCTCCTAACAGAATAGCCACCAGCAAAGCAGTCATATAAGTAAGACCTTAAGACTAGCCTTGTGCATTGGCTCAAAAGGAGGGCCCATAAATCTAGTTAGGACAACATTCAAGTAACATCGAGGAGTTGGGTTAGAAATAGGAGGGTAAAGTCTTTTTAGCCCTTCCATGAAGGCCTTGATTCCAGGGACTTTCCACCAGGAAACCTTGCTTTGAGATGTGGTGTAAGCAGAAAGGGCGCAAAGTGGACATTCCGTGAGTTAAAAAACTAGTCTGGAGTCTAAGAGGTGATTTAGATGAGGACTGTGTGTGGGTGAGCCGTCAATGGGGCTGATGTTGAGAGTACTGCACCAAATGACAAAACGTTTCCTCTTAGTGGAATAACAGTGCTTAGTATTATTTTAATTCCTCCCTAAGAATGTCCATACACCTTTGAGGCAGCTGCAGATGCCTGAACTCTGTCCCCAGGAGCCATACTGCTAATTTGAGGGCAAATGGTGCAGTGTGGTTCTCTTATTTTGGGACAGCATGTTGTACGGGCAAAGGCAGTTTCACAGGAGGGCGAAGGGACATGCTCATGAGATATGAGAACCACGGTTGGGAAGCCCACATTGGTGCTATCGGGATTAGTTTAACTTGTTCCTGGTGCATCTTGTGAATTATCCTAAAAAAGATATGCAAAAGCATACAAAACGATCCAGGACATTGCGCCTTTTAAGGGTAATTGCAGATGTATTTTATTCTCATCTGTAATGTGAAAATTGCCCTTCAAATTACACGCGTTTAGGCCCCTGTTGGCCGTTTTCAAATCAGGGCTGGTGTAATCAAACTATTGAAAAATGAAATATACAGAACAATGTATTATACATATTCAAGGTGAAAGCAAGCAAAAAGGCAACAAATGCATTTAAAGCAACATATTATGAGAACATCAATATGATTGTGTAAATAAACAAAAACATACATTTTTAAATTACAAAGAAAAATATTGAGCGGAAAAAGGTAGTGGGGAGAGACATACAAACAAAACAGGAGACAAAAGACAAATATTGCATTAGTCATGGTTATTCCCCAATTACGGTGTTCAGTAAAAACCACGGCTACTTCATGTCAAAAACTTACCCACACCGGGGGTCATTGACTTCTCGTTCCGCAAAAATGTATTGGGTCAAATCCCATTCTTGTCTATTCTGTTACCAAAAGACATATAAAAATGTCTTTCAATTCCAAATCATTATGTGTAAAGTGCTGCACTCGAGACTTCGTATAATGCTGCACTCGAGTAATTATGTCAAATGCTGCGCTCGAGACTCCGTTTATTCACGTATATCATGCTGCAAGCACAATAGTGCAAGCGCAGTATGATTCCTCCATTTCATAATGTTTATATCCGCTTCGGTTGAAATGATGCGTATATTATACAGGTTGTGATCTATCGTATAAGGTTTCCATGTCCACACATCAAAAATCAAAAACTATAAATCGCTAATATTCTGGGGCAGAGAATGCCACTTACTTCAAAAAGAGAGAGTAGTCACTCGCGTCGGCTTGGCAGATCGACACGAGCGCCATCTTGGGACTATTTTAACTGTTCCCATGACAACATGACGCCGAATACGCTGCTTCGCCCTGTTGCTTAGCAACTTGCGCGTGGATTCCTAAACCAAATGAACTGATTGTCGTTGTCGCTATTTGCTAGTTTACCCCACTGATGAGTTGTAGTACCGAATATAGCATTAAGAAATTACATTACTCAAACTATTTTTGGAAGTTTTTTAAAACCAATGATGTTGCGTCATTGTTATATCGGTACCTTAAAGGTATATACTCAATGGATTATGCATGCTAATGTTTACTATAGGCGAACTAATTATTAACTATCCATCCAAGAACGGTAAAGTATTTGTCAGAACGTAAGCATATTCTGGCTTACTATAGTTAGACTAATTGATACCTTTTATTGCTCTTGAATTGTTAGTTATTTGTCAGAACGTAAGCATATTAATGAATACAAATGTTATTATGTACTGTCATGGTAATTGAGACAATAATTACCTATAACTGTAAAAAAATGCTATTACCTGTAACATGTTATGTTATGTTACCTTCACTTATAAAGCGCACGGTCGCCCGAAGGCGGCATGGCGCTGATGAGGAAGCTACCGAGCAGGAAGAACAAAAGTAGGCAGGGAGCTAAAAAAGAGTTGTTTTCAGGGCTTTCCTGAAAGCCAGGTGGTTAGAGGTAGACTTGAGTGGCGGTGGGAGGTTGTTCCACAACCTGACCGCAGCGATGGAGAAAGCTCTGCCACCGAGTCTTTCCCGGTTGTACCTAGGAACCACCAAAAGGTTGGTGTTCGAGGAGCGAAGATTGCGTTCCGGGATATATCGGACAAATTTGGTTTGAAGAAACTCCGCTCCTAGGCCCTGGATTGCCCGGTGGACAATACACAGTGATTTGAATTTAACTCGCTGAGCCACTGGGAGCCAGTGAAGTTGGCGAAGCACTGGCGAGATATGTGCTCCATATGGAGAGCCTGTGGCCAGTCTAGCTGCCAGGTTTTGCATGCGTTGGAGACGCTGGAGAAGGCCCACTGGCTGAGCGAGATACAGGGAGTTCCAATAGTCCAATCGTGAAAGGACTAGTGCGGCCACCACAGGAGGGCCCATGGCTTCTGGGATCATAGGGAGGACCTTCTTAAGTACCCTAATCTGGTGGTGGGCGGATTGGCAGACCGCTGAAACCTGATTTGACATGGACAGGGAGGTGGAGAGAATGACCCCTAGGTTCTTAACTTTGTCCACCGGACAGGGCAGGGGGCCCAGAGAGGGGGTCCATATTGCTGGGCTAGGAGAGCAACCCACCAACATCACCTCCGTTTTGTTGCCATTAAGCTTGAGCCAGTTTTGGTCCATCCAGACACCGACTGCTTTTAAACAGTCGTGAAGACAGGCTGAGACCTCGGTGTGATCCTGATCCAAGCGGATCAGGATCTGAGTATCATCCGCGTAGGAATAGCAATTAAGTCCATACGAGCGGATAAGGCAGACAAGCGCCCAGATATAAATGTTGAACAGGATAGGGGAAAGAGACGATCCCTGGGGGACACCACAGGTGAGAACACAAGGGGAAGAAAGGAAAGGGAGCATAGCAAGGGTCTGAGTGCGGTCTGCGAGAAAGGAGGTGAACCAGGCCAGGACTGGACTGGATATCCCGATTTTTGCCAGACGTGAGAGAAGGATAGGATGGTCCACCGTATCAAATGCGGCGGACAGATCCAGCAAAATCAGAGCTCCAACTCCACCTGCATCAGCAATTCTGGACATATTGTCTTGCACTGAGACGAGCACACTCTCCGTCCCTCTTCCTGGCCTAAAGCCTGCCTGGGCAGGGTTGAAGATCTTAGAGGATTCTAGGAAGGAGGACAGAAGGGGCGTGACCAGAGATTCCAAGAGTTTAGACAGGAACGGGAGCAGGGATATGGGGCAGAAGTTAGAAGGGATAGTCAAATCCAGTGTCAGTTTTTTTAGCAGGGGAATGACCCTTGCAGATTTAAGTTCTGGCGGAACCAGACTGGCAGGAGTTATTTATAGCCGCTGTAATGACGGACAGAATGTCTGGGGCAATTGTCTTCATAATGCTTGCCAGAATAGCATCTTCTGGGGAAGAAGATTTAATTTTGAGGATCGCTGCTAGAACCTCAGCCTCAGTAAACAGAGGAAAGGTAGACCAGCTAGCCGGGGGGTCAGTGGGGATAGGTGGCACAAAGCTAGTAGTGCAGGGGGATTGCATAGCGGGGGATTTAGCGATGTTTGATCGAATCGTGTCGATCTTCGTGATAAAGAAAGATGCCAGATCATTACTAAGCTTTTGCGATGGTTTAACCGTGGACGTAAGGGGCTCAGAGGAAGCGAGTGACTGGACAATAGAGAATAGTGTTTTGGGCTTACATAGAGCACTCAATTTTTTGAGCAAAAAAAAGTAGTTTTGGCCAATTTGACATTGGCTAAGTAGGTAGAAAGACTAAGCTTGTACAGATCTTTAAGTAAAGGGTCATAACTAATCCGCCATTTACGTTCAGCTTGTCTAAGTAGCAGGCGGGCGCTTTTGTCAACAAATACAATTATAACCACTTTGGTGAAGTAAAATACATTAAAGTAACTATAAGAATGATGCCATTTCAGTATCAAGATTTAAACCAAGTACAGTTGTGTTAAAGAAACAAATTATCTTAGCTTCTGCTTTTGCGTAGATTCTGTTGCCAATGTACTGCCGGGGGTATGGTGGGGTCTTGACTCCCAATTTTTGCCAGGTGCTCACGAATTCTGATTCTAAGCTCTCTTTTAGTGCTACCTATATACAATTCTTTGCAAGTGCATCTGATAGCATAAACAACATACTTTGTTATACAGTTAATTGAATGCTTAATCAAAAATACTTTTCCATTGTGACCCTGTAGGCTTCTAATTTTGTCTCCCGCAAATTTGCACATCGTGCAGAAACCACATTTTCTGAAACCTGGCTCACTTTTAGTAAGCCAAGTAGTTTCATTATTTTTTGATGTATCTGGTAACACGGATGGGCAAATGATAGATTTGAGAGTGTTAGCTTTTTGTCTTCTGTTTTGTTTGTATGTCTCTCCCCTCTACCTTTTCCCGCTCAATATTTTTCTTTGTAATTTAAAAATGTATGTTTTTGTTTGTTATTTACACAATCATATTGATGTTCTCATATGTTGATTTAAATGCATTCATTGCCTTGTTGCTTGCTTTCACCTTGAATATGTGTGATATAATACATTGTTCTGTATATTTAATTTTTCAATAGTTTGATTACACCAGCCCTGATTTGAAAAAGGCCGACGGAGGCCGAAACACGTGTAATTAGAAGGGCAATTTTCACATTACAGATGAGAATAAAATACATCTGCACTTACCCTTAAAAGGCGCAATGTCCTGGATCTTTTTGTATGCTTTTGCATATCTTTTTTACTATTTTTGACGGGTTTTCTTGTGGCTTACCGTCGGTCCAGTGGTTTGCGACAAACCAATGAATGTGAGGAACAGAGGGGTGATTCCTTTCCCCAGTTTGGATTTGTTTGCAACCATGTTTGTATTAAGCTAAAGTTGAACGAGTCACCCAACCGACCAGCTGTAACACTAAGCCCAGCATTCTTTTGTGAATTATCCTGTTGAGGAGAGAAACTGGGGGAACAGCGTAGGCAAATTTCCCTTGCCATGTGATCCAGAGACCATTCCCCTTGGACTGTCTTTTGAGATAACGAGAGGCATAGTCGGCGATCGGTGTTGCATGTCTGTAGGCTCCATTGACCATTCTGGCATAATAAAGACTTGTTACAAGGGAGTACAGATTTTAAGGATAAGTTTAATAAAATGTGTGTAATGTAATTATGTATGTTAAAAATATTTAAAATATAGGAAATTGACTCTGTAGCCAGCGGGTCTTCAAGCCCGCTGCTTTGTTGTATTGAGGTTAGAGGGGGACTTGAGATTAGTTTGGAACTGCCAACTGTTGGAGTGCTAAAACACAATTTCCCCCACATCCAGTGCAGTGCACATCCTAGCCACGTCACACATGAGGCGATGCAGGTCTTAACTGGCTTACGTCAGCATGAAACCTGTGCTTTTTGAGGTCGGGTCGAAATTCTACCTGGCCGGTAGCAGAGGGGGGGATTAGTGAACGTTGGGGCTCGTTTGTAAGTTTGGCTGACAAATTAATATCGCTGGTGGTTAAGTGGGGACATGACACCATGTGTGTTCACTAGCCCCGCTCAGCGGGAGTCAATGAAATGGGACATTTTACACTTCGATCCCTAAACAAAATTCGGGATTTGGGGCTGGAGAAAGATATTGATAAGGACTATGAATCACTGGGATCTGTTAAAGTACCACTTACGGCGGCTTTGTTAAATGTTGGGTCCATAGTGAGCCACATACACAAAATACATGACCTCATTGAGGAACATGAATTGGACATCATGTTTATCACAGAAACATGGTTTAATGACTCCTCCCAGGCCCTTTTCCAGTGGCTATTACCAGAGGATTATTCGATTAATTTCATTGACAGGATTACAAAAACAAAAAAAGGAGGTTTGCAGGTGGGTTGGCAGTG
Organism: Ambystoma mexicanum; assembly: GCF_040938575.1. NCBI lineage: Eukaryota > Metazoa > Chordata > Amphibia > Caudata > Ambystomatidae > Ambystoma > Ambystoma mexicanum. The sequence continues at coordinate 216,299,999 of NC_090921.1, read as the reverse complement.
AACTCCAAAGTCTCATTAAAAATCTCACATCAAGATGCCACAATTCAGATAGGACATGCTATCAAGTGGAGGTCACCCACCAGCTCCACAAACATTTTATTTGGCTACCGCCCTCCAGGACGTGCCAAAGCCTTTCTGGAACATCTAGATCAGTTCCTGATAGACCCATGTAGTAAGCAATTGGATCTGCTGTGTCTCAGAGATTTTAACATATGGATGGATGATTGTTCCATGACTGATGCAAAGGAACTCTGGGACAGTGTAACCAATTATGACCTGAAACCACTGAAAGTGTTCTCCTCTCATATCCAGGGACACTGTCTAGATGTACATTTATGTAGAAGAGCAAGTACTAAATCAACTGGCACTATGCCCGTTTTGTGGTTCGACCACTTTGCAAGGATGTTTACACTTGGCCAACCCGCGAGCGGGCCTATATCCACCAGTAGCATCCCTCCTGCCAAATACCGTAAACAATATTGAACAAGGAGCTGTAGATACTTACTTTTGATAATGGAGCAGAGATTATGGGTGACATTTGTTTCAGAGTGGCTGTGGCTTAAAGAAATTCTAAACCTTGGCTTACGCAGGACCTCCTTTGTTTACACAAGTACTGCAGAGCAATGGAACAAAAGTGGAGGAAACATAGATCCTTGACACATGTTCAGGGTAAAATAGGCTCAAGAAGAATATAATAATGCAATTTTTAGAGCCAAATCTGATATCCTTATTAGCAAAATTGAGGTGTCAAAAAGCCAACTGAGAGAACTCTTTCAAACTATTGCCACCTTTGTACGGCCAAAATATTCATTTTCCTCCATGGAATCTTCCGTGGATCAGCCAAATGGTTTAAACACATTCTATCACAGAAAGATTGAGGCGATCCAGGAAAACATTGTACTTAGCTGTCCGCAATTCCCTGATGGTCCAAGCCTTTTTAATGATTCCCCTGGGTGGTGAGCCTTTCTCTTTTTCACCAGTTAAGCAGGATATGGTATTGATATAATGGGGAGAATTGAAACCTACTAATGATACCCTTTTTGCCAGCTCAGCGGGTGTGGCAAAACATCTATCTTCCGGGTCTGTACCCTTGGCGTTAAAAGAAAGTCCTTGGTCATACCCCTTCTGAAAATAAAGTTGAACCTAGACCCCAAAAACCTGGTTTACCATGGCCCGGGAAAATTACCTGAGAGGATTGTAACATCCCAACTACACAAATATGTAGAAACCAAATCTGTATTGGATCCTCTCCAGTCTGGGTTCTGGCCAGGCTTTGGGACTCAGACTGCATTGATGGCTGTGTGGGATGATCTCCTGAGGTGGTAGAATAAGGAGAACTATCCCTATTGGATTTCTTTGTGGTGTTCGACACAGTGGATCACTGTATCTTACTTGGACACCTTAGGTGGACTGTGAAACATCTCTGACCAAGCCATAAAATGGGTAGACTCCTTCCTCTTGGACCGGCAGCAACATGTGATAATGGGTGGGGTATATTGTGGACTCCCTGCCACAGGAGTGCCGAGTCCCCCAGGGCTCCTCACTCTCTCCCCTTCTTTTCAACATATATTTATGCCCCCTGATGGACATACTAAAGGGGCATGATGTTCCACTCCTATGCGGATGACACACAGGTGTACATCAAAATAGGGAATGTGGAAGAGGTGTTTTGGACTGTTGGCCAATGTTTGGAAGAAGTTGGGGAGTGAATGTCCTGTAATTGGCTCCTCCTACTTAATGCCAACAAAATGGAAGTGGCACTATTCATGCCTGAACGCCCCAAAATTTAAAAAAATAAACTGCATTTGGCAGGAAAATCTGGGGGGTTAAATTCAAGTGAGTGCCAAGGTGCAGTCAGTATTTGGCACATTGTGCCATTATCCCGGTTGATGATCATCAAGTGGTGGTGGGAGCCCTGGTTGACTCGCGTCTGTACTACTGTAATGGTCTGCTTGCAGGCATTCCACTTAATCAAGTTTAACACCTGCAGAAAACACAAAATGCTGCAGTGAGATTGATCTTCAAAGTTAGGAAATACTGTCTAATCTCAAGATGATGCTGATCCTTACATTGGCTCACCGTGAAGGAATTATTTGATTTAAAAATACTATGCTTAATTTTTAAATGTGTAAACAACTGACACCCGAATATCTATCAAATAAAATGTGTAGTTACCAACCCGTTGGCTGTATTCAAGTGACAAATTGTTGCTGCAAATTCCCGTTTCGAACTGTGTGTTAAGGCGAGACCGCAGATTAGAGTAAACGGGCCAAAGTTATGAAACAATCTGCCTTTGGAGATTTGGGTCATTAAATATCACGATCACTTTCACAAGGCTTTAAAACCCACCTGTTCAAGTAATTTGGGTGGGTGAGAATTACCAATGGAGATGTACTATTTTGTGCTGATCGACTTCTCTGGTAAAACATGTTTTTTCTTGCCTCCCTCTTGGTGTTTTGCTTTTAATCTGTGCCCAGATCCGATTTGGTTAATCAGGTGCGCTATACAAATGTTATCAAATCAAATTGTGCATTCTCCAGTGTTGCAAAGAAGTCGATGTCTGGATGTTGCTATTCTGAAAAGATGTGTAAAATGTGTTTGTGCAAGTGCCATTCCTGTTTTACGGGTAGCTGCGTGTCTCTACTGAGCACATCTCAGTATATTCTTCCCCCCTGGAACTTGTGACAGGAGGAACATGTTGTGTTTGAGTGCCCATTTCCAAATGCTCCGAAACAGTTTGGCGCCATCCCTTGCAGTTGTGTCTGAAAGGTTGTATACAAATTGTTCGAATCACAATTGACCTTTGCACAATTGACTGAATTGCGAAGGTCAATTCTTACATATATGCAGGGAGAAACCCCCCGCAACCCCATTTTTTTATATATATATATATATATATATAAATACATCTACATACACGGTCAATTGTGCAAAGGTCAATTCGCACCCTTGACTTTCGGTCAATTATGTAATTTGAAAAATTGTGTTCGAACAATTTGGGTAATACCATCTGAAAGACTTTGAATACAGCAAGTAGCTCAAACAGGTTGATGTTTGTTCGCTACCGATTGTGACCATGTGCGGTGCACCATCTGGTGTTAAAAGTATGCTTCTCCCACCCTGACAGGAATGTGTTGGTAGCGAGAGTGGCTTCTACTGCAGGGGTGGGGGAAGGGGAGTGAGAAGGATTTTCCCTTCAGAAGGCTCTACTTCCACCACCACTGCAAAGGCAGAACGAGGGCTGTCGAGACAACCATTAGATCGTTACACTGACTGACTGACTGCTTGCTTGACAACATTGGCTCGAGAGCCACTCCTGCATAGGACACATGCGCAGACTGGCGTGTGGAACCAGGTAAATGTAGGATGGCATCATTCCCAACAGCCTCATGGCTTTACATACGGTTATCTGACGACCAGTTACATACTGAGAGATCTGAAACCATGTGTTTTGGACCACCTACCCCCACCTCGGGTGTGACGATAAACTCATCTTCTGTTTGAATTAGGGCCCCCAGAAATAGTTTGACTGGGCTGGGCATCATTGATGGAGATCCACAGATTGAAAAGGTGGTTTACAGTCTTTTGGGTGTTGTCTAGGCATGCTTGGGGTGTCTCCAGGTATGAGCCAGCTATCTAGATAAGGGTACACCGGAATGGACTGTCTGCACAGGTGAGCTACTGCCAGTACCTTGGTAAACACCCACAGGGCTGAAACAATGCTGAAGGGGAGTACTTTGAACTGATAGTGAATGTTCTCTATCTTGAAACATAGGTACTTCTGTCTGTTGACAACATTGAATTATAAAAGTATGCATCTTTCATGTCCAAGGTGGCTATGTAATCCCTTTGGTTCAGCAACAGGATTACCTCCTGCAGAGTTGTCATACTGAACTTTTGAGGCTTGACATACTTGTCCACAGGTTTAATACAGGGCGTATGGTTAGATCCCTTTTGGGTACAAGGAAGTACATTGAATAAAATACCTGTTGATCTGGGACGAGTTTGAACGCTCCCATTTGCAGCAGGTTTTCCACTTCAAGAAGGATGAGGAGATGTTCTGGAGACAGGCTTCTGTTCTTTGGTGGGTGGTATAGAGGCGGATGAAGAAACTAGATACAAAAACTGTTGCCTACAGTCTTGAGCACAACACTGGTCTGAGGTTAGCCCCTCCCATGCGTGGGTGTAGCATGTTTACCGTCCTCCTATTGGAGAGGCATGGGAGGAGACCCAAATCGCATAGTCATTTGCTGGCAGGGGAGCCTCTGACTGCTACATTTCATCCCCTTCTTTTGCCACACCAACATGCCTGCTGTTGAGGGGTTTGATAAGTGCCAGATGTTCCTTGGCCAGAATACCAGGATGAGCCACCTGTACCCTAGGCACCTTGTGTGGGGCGGGAAAGGATTGCCCGTGAATGGACCAGCAGGTATTGAACACTGTGTACATACAGCCTGCTTAAGACATTTTAACATCTCATGCTCTCACTTTGTAGTCTCAAGTGCAAGGTCCACTGCTTTGCCAAAGTGAGTCGAATCCTTGATAGGTTTGTTGATGAGCGAGGTCTGTGTGTCGGGTTTATACCCTGAATATTGTAAGCCATGCATGGAGTTTTAAAAGACTGCCCTCAGCCAACACCCTACCTGCTGTTTCTGCAGCATCCATCGTATTTTTTAAGATGTTCTGTGTGACCCGACATACTTCCAGAATGTTAGGCAAGATTGTATGCAGTAGTCTGTGGGAGACTGCACCAGCCTTGGCCTCTTGGCAATAGTTTACCAACCTGTGTAGTACATGCTTATACCAAAAGTTGAGTGGTGCGGCTGAACAGCCAGGCTTATCTCAAGAGGGGTCAATGTGAGCAGTAAGGTTGTTACACAGAGATTAGTGACAAGTATCCAAATAAACACTTACACTCAAGATGTCTTGTTTAAACAATTATTAATTTATTTAAGTCATTTGAATAAGCCTTCTGTAGAAGGGAGCAATATAGAGGTAACATAAAAAAACACTTCAAAATGACACTCTGTTTCTTTGAATCAGCAAATACCCATTTGGGATGACACACAGATTCCTCCTACACCCTGAGGTGACTTAAATAACTAGGACACTGGGGACATTAATATATCACTGGTACATTTAGAATATATCACTGGTACATTTAGAGGAATACTGAGGATGCGTTAAATAAGGAGAAGATAAGGGAATGAAAAAATGGTTAACAAATATTCTTAAGCAGGTAAGTGCTTTTTGAACCCACCAATGCAAAGTAAATTAACACTTTCCTGGGGGAAAGGCAAAGCACAAAGTCAGACGTAAGAAGAGTCTTTCGGGGAGCCACTACAGTCCATGTTATTTGAGCAAAAGTGTAGGTGAGCTGAAGCACTTCTTGCAGGTAGGTAAAAAGTCTTGCACAATGTTTTAGAAGTTTTTGTCTAAAATGAAATCACTATAGGGCCACAAGCTGGGAGACTTGTGAAGGGCAAAGCTGTAAGCAACTCTGCAAAGGCAACCTAGGCAAGTCTCAAGTGAGAGCTAGCACGGCAACATGACAAGAGGTAAGTCCTCTTAGTTTTATAGTACCTTTGGTTAGAAGAAAAGCTGCTTCCAGCTCGCTTCTGTTCCTGTGTAGGTCTGCAGATCCTGGTGTTCCTGGGCCTCAGTCATGGGGACAAGAGGGAGGATGTCTGGGGACTCCTGCACTACGAATGGAAGGTTGGCGGCAGCTACGGGCAAACTTAAAATCGGCAGCACTTCGCGGTTTCAGCTCCTCGGGACCCTTGCAAATGCCACCAACGCGGTTCTTGGATACCACTATGGACTTTCCTCACATCTGGGGTCCAGCACTCGGTTGAGGTGGCTCAGGATTGGTCAGTCTTGCTTCATGGGAGTATGGAGGATCTCCCTGGAGCTCGGGTCCGACTTAAAGACACTCACTCGATTCTGGTGTTCCTCTCCCTGGCAATCAGTTCCTGCAGCAGCAATGGAAGTACAGCCAGCTCCGAGAGGATTTCCAGAGGTGCTCGTTTTGGGGTTGATTGGTCCCACAAACCCAAGGGGAGAAGTCATTCTTTGAAGGTCTTCTAGTCGAGGCGAATTTGGAGCTTCAGCACTGCAGCAGGGCTTCACCGGGCAAACCAAGGGTCCAGGAGTTGCAGCAGGTGTCTCTTCCTTCGTCCAGTGGTCGACTCTGCCTTCCAAGCAAAAAGCCTCGCCTTTTATGCAGGCTTCTCCCATTTATTCACAGCCCAGCTGTCAATCACAGAGCTGTGTGGCCAATCACCTTTGTGTGCATTCCTGTAACTAAGGTGACTAAGCACAGGGAGCCGGGAACATCCCTCGCTTCCTGCCCTGCCAGACACGCTGGAGCCAGAGGCATGTTTCACCTGTGAATCCATCCGAAGAACAAAGGGCCGAAACCTTGTTTGGTGTGCAGAGTAAATCTCAAGAAGGACCTTTCCAACAAGAAATAGCAAAAAAAGACGACCAGGGCCATTTTGAGAAAAATGGGCACCCATGGGTGCTTTGTTGCAGCTGCAATTGGAGCCCGTGGTAGAAACACACAATGGTAGAAAAAAGTAAACCACTGCAACCAGTCATTAATTGTAGAAAGGGTAATATCATAAAAATGTTACATGAGAAACTAGAAAGAGGGGATACTAAGTAATCCCTCCAGCGCCCTATCGTAAGATAGTGTGTGCTGGGTCTAGAAAGTTACACAATTTAAGTAAAGTCAATTTCACTTCTCTTGGAAACAGTAGTTTCACCAAGAGAAGGTATTTAATCCTTTGGGAAATCTAAGCGACTTCCCTGTGCCATTGCACTGAAGGTGCTGCGTCACAATCTAAAGATGATTCTTATGGCGTTTAGCAGACTCCAAAAGTCAAAAGAAACACAGAGTCCAAGTTGCAGAAAAATACACGAGAGAGTGGGGGAAAAGGTCTCTCTCTCCAGGTTAGAAATTAAAAGTCCTAGAGTCCAGTAAAAAGAGCTGGGGGTCTCTATGGTAGAAGGGAATTAGCACATTTCTGAGAATTCTCCCTAACACAGAACAATTGCAAGTAGTTGCAAATCTTGCTGGTTCAGGCACATTTTGCAGACCTTCTTGTACCAGGCCTATTGTGTTTTTTTTATTATTTGTTTTGGTTTATTTATAAACCTTTACAAAATCACACAAAGTTATACTTTTACAGATTCATATCTTCGAAGTTAAAAAGATCAGACATTTTAAGAAATACCGAAACAATAATTTTTACAACTTGATCACAAACCAAATCCAGGAATAGAACAGACATTTAACATGACATATTAGAGCGAATCACATTTGAAAAAAAGCTCCATACGAAATACCAAAACCAAACTTATTCACAAACCAGGAATAGAACACACACAATAGACAGAATTGTATTTGTAAAAACTAAATTCATTAAAAACAAACAATAGGAAATTTAAATTTAGCCTAGTACAAAAATAACCCATCCTTTATAAAAGGAAAATTCCTAACACAAAGGGCACAGGACCTAATGCTAGTTTCGACTGACCACAATTTTCCCTACATCTTGACATAGGTCACACACATTTCGCAAGAAGGTGGTCACCCGTATTTTTAGCCTGATGGAGTTGTCATGTAACATTCTTTGCCATATAAAATCTTTATCGACATCATGACTGGAATTAACAAACTGTGCAAAGTACCAAAATCTTTCGGTTTTAAGACCAGAGCATAGCAGCAAAATATGTTGCAGGGTTTCAACTTCTCCCTCTTTCATACAGTATCTACACCAGGACCATTTATCCAAGTTGCATTTTCTAATACTTAAGATTTGAATAGTAGACAAAACATTGAATCGGAAGCGCATATAATCATTGCGCATACGTTTGCTGGGGTATTGGGTCAGATATCCTTCAATAACTGGATGCCACTTCCAGGTAGAACAAGCATATTTATACAGTTTGGATTCCAAGATTTTGTGCTTGGTCTTCTGCTAATCAAAAGCCATGAGGCTGGTTTTTGATCCTTGCTGGTTTCTTACATAGAGTAATAGCTGACATACCTATGGAAGCAAGACAACACATAGTCTCCGTATGGAGTTTGTATATAAAGGGGTTGGACAGTTATTGGTAAGCCCCTGCGTATAGAGTGTGTTCTGCAGCTGTTTTACAATTTTTACAGAGACTCATACGTTTCCATGTAGCATAGGTCGAAAGCGATTGAATACCCAATTCGTATTTTACCAATTCTAAAGGTATGCATTTTGGCAGATGAAACAAAACAGCTCTCCAGATTTTACTTTCGATATGTTTCAAATATTCGTAAAGTTTATTAGCCGAAAGTTCCATGCCATACTTCAGACGGGGTATCATTTTTTTTGGTATAGAATTCCCTTAAGGGCACCATGGAAAATGTGCCAAATTTCGTGTCAATAGCACGCATCTGTCTGATAGCAATATCCGCTTTTAGTTTAAGCTGACTTTTTATCAGAGTGTTGGAATCATCTCCAGAGAAGTAAAAACCCAGGTATTTAAATGTGGGTTGGGCTTTAATTGTCTTATTCCCACAAAACTAAGAAAAGGAGTTTTCTTTCCTATTACTTCTGCCAAAACGCACGATGACTGTCTTAGATGGGTTAATTTTCAGACGTAGGCTAGATGTAAAAATTTCAAAAGTCATAAGCAGTCTTTGAAGGCCAACCTAGTGTTATCCATCAGAAGAAAGTCATCGGCATACGCCAACCAAGACAGATGTATATTATTTAACTTGGGAGAAACGAAACCTTTTCCACTAAGGGCCTTGTTAGCCCCGCTAACATACAAGTTGAAGACTGTAGGTGCCAACATACACCCTTGACACAATCCATTAGTTATAATAAGTTCCTTAGACAGCAGACCCTCGTTGTTTAAACGTACCATCACCCTTGTATCCGTATATAGGGCACTAATGATGTCCAATAAATGTAAGGGGATTTCCAGATCTTTTAGTCTCTGCCACAGAAGATTCCGATCAACTAAGTCAAAGGCAGAGCTTAGGTCCATCGAAGCCACAGAGAGGGATCTGTTGCCTTGGACCATGGACTTTGCTATTAGAGATTTTAAAATAAGCCCCCCACAGTCTGTTCCAATATTTTTCTTAAAGCCGATTTGTTTAGCAACAAGGATGGATTTTTCATTAATCCATTCTTGCAGTTCCCGTAACACAAGAGAACCGAATATTTTTGATTCTGGATCGGCAATTGCAATCGGTCGATAGCTTGTGGGGCACAGTCGGGAACCCTTCTTAAAGACCGGGATAACAATAGAAACTCTCCACGATTGCGGAATGATCTTGAGCACAACAATATTCCCATAAAGTATGTACAAGACCTTAGCCCAAATGACCGGGTTGAGTTTCAAAGGTTTAGGAAAGATTGTTAGGACCAGTAGCACATGAATTTTTTATTTATTTATGAGTACAATTATGTCCTCTGGAAAATGCAATGACCATTTATATCCTTGAGAACTCTTACGGACCTCAGATCTCCTACTATCAATATATAACTTGGAGAAGTGACCCAACCATAAGTCCTCTGGGATAGCATTTAGAACGGCATCTTTCTGTGGTCTTTCTAGATCATTTATTAGAGTCCAAAAATTCAAACAATTATGACCATGGAGAGATTTTAACATGGCTTCCCCGTCAAGCTGTGTGTGGCAACCTTTGTGATGGATTACCCAGTTTTTTATAATTTTGTTGTATTTTTTTCTTCTCAAGCAGACCCAAGGAGTGAGATAATCCTCATTTTCTTAGATGTCTGAGCTCTTTCCTATAAATTGTTCTTATTTGTATCTGCCATCAGGTTAGTTGCAGAGGATTTAATGTATTTAGTAAAATTAACAGCTGAATAACATTCGGCACGATTCTGAGTCGACATTATATCATGATCTCTGATCATAGTGGCAGTAAATTTGTCATTCAACCTGTGACACCATTTAATTCTGTTCCCTCTAACATTTACCTCCACATTATGTGAATAGGATTTCACAGTTGGTTTACGAAAATCAACTCTCATTTCAAAAGTGAGGAAACGATTGTCACTACTTCCAGATTCCTTAACTTCAAACTTACATAAACCTTTGGAAAAGGAAGCTGATAGAAAAACATAGTCTATTATAGATAAAAGGCCTCTAGCCTTCCAGGTGTAGTGGTCATTGTAAAGGATATTCTGGCCCAAAGATTCTGCAAAATGGGTCCATAGTCTTCCCCGTAGATCTGAATGTCCTGTAAGTGACTTCAATTCAGCACTCCAACTAAGTCAATGCCTACTCTGGGATGCCCAATGGAAGCCCTTATTTATATATTTTTTTATGTCAAAGTTCTTAAATCTGGATGATGAACCCTTATATAACGCCCCGCTCTTTGAATCCCCCTGACCTCACTGAGCCAAGAAGTAGGTTTGTTTTGCAAATTAAAAAGGTTTATTTGAAGAATTAAACAATATATATATATCACACTTTTATGGATAAAATAATATTTGATAGTCCACTTATGAATATAACGGGGATCAACAATGGGTAATATTACAATAGCACAATCTCTTTAATCTGGAGTCGGAAGAGGAAGGATAAGGTCGCAGAGAATACTTTTATGGTTCAAGGAAATGCAAGATGGGGAAAGAATGCAACACAGAAATAAACTTGATATGAATTCAATCAGAAGATAATATAATCACTTTTTCCCTTGTGACTACTCACTCCCCCCCTATGCAATATGAAGCGATGAAAACGAGGGCACACAGGTTTCAGGAATACAATCAAGAATGCAGTTCAATTCCAGTTTCCCCCAGCAAGCTTAGAGAGACACAGGAATGATTTTAAAACACAGGTTAAAACGCTTTTGAATGTAATTGCAAAGGATGGGAAAATTATACTAAAATGCTTTTAATTCACTAAGGGATATTCATGATAAGCGAGTTACTTTGGATTAGTTCAGGTCAACACTAGCAATGATTCATGAGCGATTACCAGGTTGAAAACGAATCTAAGCAATTGAAAGCAAGAAGCAGCTATTTTAACATGTGGTGAAATTGAGCTAAATTGCAATTCGCAGCCCTTTTTTTCCGCGTGTTTATATCGCGATTACGGAAGAACTATAAGGAATTGGAGTTTTGTTTGAAAGCCGAGCATCTTAGATTTAAAATGACAGTTAAATTTCGCTTCTAGGACATGTGGTTCAAAAGATACAGACGTTTCTGTGAAGGTAGATTTTCAGAAATAAAGTCAAGATTTCAGAAATGACAGATGCGCTTTACAGATTTGGAATTGCAGGATGGACACAAAATTCTAAATGCAGTTCTGGACAGGTTGAAATGGATGGGATAAGATTACTTTAGACTAAGAGATGACTATGCGCAGTTCTAGACTAGATACTCACTCCTAGTTTTTGGAATGGAATCCACCTCGTCAAAGATCTGGTCAAGGGTTTAACTTCACTCGCCACCGGACAGGTCTCAGGCCCTCTGGGTTCTGCGTTCAGCACTGAACGGCGGTCTGCGTCCTCTGGAACTGGATCTGACGGGTCCTGGATTATAGCACTGCTTTCTGGGTTCCGGACCTGGGTTCTAGCACAGGGTTCTTAACTAGAATAGAACAGTTCAGCCCGGCTGTTGAATGTGAGAGCCCCTGGGGAGTTTAAGGGTTAGAATCAGGTTTGCAAAAGATCCTGAAGGCTTGCTGAAGAGGACTCAACTTGTGGATCAGGCCTCTTTCAGGTTCTAGAGCTTGGTTCTAGAGTCTGGTCTCTGGATCTATCTGGAGTCTCTGTCTGGATATTACCTGGATCTGGAGTCTTCCGGCCGGGTGCTGCGCAGGAATCAGTTGAAGTGGAAAAATGAGTGTGTCCTTGCCTGTCCTAAGCAGTCTCTTATTATGTGTTTTCAAAGTGGGTGGGAAGGCTGAGTCTACATGTCCAACCCCCTAAGGATTTGATAGGTTAGAGGATTCCCTGTGACCTGACTGGAGAAATGATTAGCGTGTCAGAATGAGTCAGAGCGATGCTGTGTCTTACAATCTAGTGAAGAACTCCCCTTTGCTTTTACTTAGAAAATCAATTTTTCCCAAAAACATATTTCCCAGATACACAAGTTGTTGAGACTACATGTACACATCACAGATGAATCAAGACATGTTTCTGTTCAAGAATCATGTTCCTACGTGCTTGGGTTCAGAAATGACAACTTATTCGCGATTTTGTGTGGGTTTGCCAAGATTGGTTCTGCACCCAATTTTACACAGACATACACACCCTCTCTGAGCATATTACTGTAAGTTTTTATGTTTCTAGCATTAACACTGTATCTACAATATTAATAAATCCCGGGGTTTGGTCTCAGAACATCGTAGGGCGTCCAGCTTAGTCTTGGACTGTGAATGAATTTGTCATTTTAAGAATCCCAAAGTTTCATATTTTTGTCAGCTCGGTAAAATTTGTTAAAGCAATTTTATAAAACATACATTTGCTCTCAATTGAATTCACATCTCAGTCTGGTCCGACCCCCCAGAGCTGGGTGAGTCGGATGTCACATGGCCTGCCTCTCCCAGAGCAGTTGTTTGACCAGTTATACCCAAATTGGCATATTCCTATTCATCCCTAAAGCCCCCATTGTTCCTTCCTCCAGGCTGCAGGGAAATCTCCTCCCTCCGATTAACATGTCCATGCGACCGCCTCTCCTGTTGGTGAGAAGGCCCCAGGTGTGGGTTCTCAGGGAAGCAAGTCTTTGGAAGTCTTAGCTGCATCAGGTTACTTTCTGATCAATTGCACAGAGTCCCTTGTGAAGAAAAACATACATTTATAAACTTAAAATGAGCAATATTACTTTAATTCAAGTCTTTTTCAGAATGAAATCACTGTGTGGCACTTTATATGGCATTTTGATGGAATTCTCTTCTTTGGCATATTTAGCTTCTGCAACACAGCTCTCCTGTCAGAATTTTAAATCGCCAGCACCTGACAGAGGCGAGTAATGGTACTATACCCATGTTGACAAGCTGTCTATCTTTAAAAGGGGATTTAGCTTGATAGCATATGATTCTTGCTGACATTTTACTGATGTGGATTCTTGCGGTAGAGTCATGTGGAACACCCAACAAGAAGGTTGGATCTTTTTGGTGATTTGTGAGCCATGATTGGGAATTCATTTTCTTGATTGTCAAAATGTGCTACAAATCGCTCTGTGTTGCTTTTGGCAATCAGTATTGCTATTTCCAAGTGGTTTCAGGCTACTGTGTGTGTAGCCAAATGGTGGTTTTAGGCAGTGACCTCCTGTGCTCACTAATATAGGCAAAAGTGGGTGGCAGCCTATTTTTCCGGTTTTATATGATATGATATGGCATTTGTAACGCGCCTATACACAAGTGTTTCAAGGCGCAAAATTTTGACTGCACATTTTTTTTTTTTTGGATGGTTTTGAGCGAGCAGCATGCTTTCCAGTGGTCATTCTGATGTTTCTGCTGCCAGCAATGCACAGTACTGTTGCAGGGCTCGGATGAGTGGGTTAATATATCCCACAAGCCCCTCTCTTGCGATGGTCGTCGATCTTTCGATGGAACTTCACAAGACTCCAAAAATGGCAAAGTTCAGCATCTTTTCCCCCATCAGGGGTGGATCGATTGGTTCTCCTCGCCAGTCCTGATGGGAGTATCGAGTGATACCCCGTGCCTCGCGGATCTTTGCTCCCGGTCCCCGGGTCATCATCCTTGGTCAGTCTCCATGGTTTATCCCTCCTAGGATGACAAAGCAAGGTGGCAGAAACATATTCGTAGACATTTCCCCACCACTATTAATGTAGTGGGGCGGGCATATACATTTCATAAATCAAGAGACATTTGCATTCTTATATTGTATAGCCTATATGTGGAATATTTTAGGGTTGGGATTTTGTGGATCTGGAGGGCCCCCTCTGGGGTTCCAGACGACCGCTCCAGTTGCTGCAGAGTGTGCCTAGGGTAGCAACACTTTAGCTGATTAATATGGACCCACTTGTCTTCCCCCTCTGCCAAACTGCCTTTGGGGATGCGGATCTTGTAGGCAACTGGTGAGATCTTGTCTACAATTTCAAAAGGTCCCTTCCAAGTAGGCAGAAATTTCTGCTGTTTGGCCTGGTTCCTTTGGAAATTGTATAGATAAATCTGGTCTCCTACATTGTAGTCTTTCCTGGTAGTCTTTAAGTCATAGTGGGTCTTCATGCTATCGGCTGATCTTTCTAGATTTCACTGAGCATAGGCGAAAGCATGTTGAAGGTGTTTTCTTACATTTTCAACATACTTGTGAGTTGTGGAGGAATTGATCAATGTCTGCTCTTGGGTCCGGTAAAGCAGATGCTGGGGAAGCACCATCCTGCGTCCAGTCATCAACTCAAACGGTGACATTTTAGTTGCAGATGAAGGGGTAGATCTGATGGCCATTAGGACAAGAGGAAATTGAATATCCCAACTTGGCCCAGGATCTGCCATAAACTTTTTTAAGATGCTCACCATGGTTGTGTTGTAATGTTCTACTGAACCACTAGAGGCTGGCCGGTAAGCAATATGTAGCTTCCTTTTAACCCCAAGGATCTCCCACATCTTTCATTACTTCGCTGGTAAAATGGCTACCTTTGTCTGACTCAATCCTTTGGGGTAGTCCAAAACGCGAAAAGATGTGATTGATCATCAGGGCAGCTGCTGTTTCTGCCTTGCAGTTTGGGGCCGGGAGATATTCCACCCATTTAGTAAACAAGCATGTCACTGTCAACATGTACTTATTCCCCCTAGAGGAGCGAATCATGGGCCCTATGAAGTTGACTTGCAAATCTGACCATGGCAGTGTCATCCCCCTCTTTTAGAGATGCGCACGGTGTGTGAGGGCTGTTGGCTGAAATTGTGCACACACAAGACACCCCTTCAAGTATTGGTCGAGGTCCTGCCCCATGTGTGGCCAGTATGCAACCTCTCTTAAGATTTCAAGTGTTGTATGAAACCCCTCATGACCGGCTGTGGCCGCATCATGGGCGTGACTTAACACCAGGCTTCGGAATGAGGTAGGAACCACTCACTGATCATGACCAGCTTGGGATTTCTTTACCAACAAACCGTCTTGCATTCGGAACATTTTTGGACATTTCATCAACACTCTGAGGTCCTCTTTCCCTATGTAATCGGTATCCGTCAGGGGAAAGTTCTCAGGGTCCTCAAAGTGTTGGTAAAACTTACCAATTATTGGATCCCCTTTTTGATCCATAATCAAATCGGCACCTGGGGTCTCCTTACTCCATTGTGCAGTTGAGAGATCATTGTGAGCATTTGTCTGGGACTTAGTGATAGCAGTGACCTGGATTTCCCCCAACAGGGACTCAATCTCTATTAGATCCCCTTGGATGGCCCCGGTTTTGGCCAGCTGATGCTAAGTCATTTCCAGTTTTGTCTGGTCCCTCTACTTTGGAATGACCCTTGATCTTTTTCCAGTAGATGGTCAACCCATTCAAGGTGACCAGATCATCAATTTTCTGAATTAACTTCCCATGTTTCAAGGGTTTGTTATTAGCACATAGCATGCCTCTGGCTTTCCAATTAACCAGGTGCTCCACGAACCCGTTCCTTACATAATCCGAATCTGTGATTATGACCAGTTTGTGGAGTTGATGTTGGACAGCAGTGAGGATGGCTTGATGCACAGCCATCAACTCTGCCACTTGACTACTTCGGAGACCAATCTTGTACACAGCAGAGGGTTCTGGGGACTCATTCACCCATGTGTTAGCCTACCCGGCCACAAGTTCTTTTTCCCCGTTGTTAACATGGTAAGACCATCGATCCACATAGACAGTGGGCATTCCCCTCACACTTGTCTTCTTCAAAGACTTTGTGTGGGGAATTAAGGTATGCCTCCATGTTGTCTTTGATTTTTAGACTTTCGTCCTCGAGACCGTTTTCTCTGGCACAATCATGCAAGTCAGCCAGACCTTGCGCGAGGGGACTCTTCTTGTTTTGGCCATATCTGACCTCCACGGGAAAGCCTTGCATTGACAGAATCCAGGAAGTAATTCGGGAATTACTCACATTTCCGGCCCGGATTCTGTCACTTTGGAGATATTGCAGAGGCTGGTGTGGAGTCTCCACTATGATGTGTTCCCCCTGGATAAATGGGCGGTAATTCTACAATGCCCACACCGTTGCCAGGAGTGCCTTCTCACAATCGTTGAATTTCTTCCCTACAGAGGATAAAGTTTTACACGCATTGGAGATTACTTTATTGACCTTGTCATGCTTTTGATATAATACTGCAGTCAAGCATGTATTAGAGAACCCTGTCTCCAAGAAATACTCCTTGTTTCTGACAGGGTAAGCTAGGCAGGGCGCCTGTGAGAGGCTGCTTTTGATTTGTCTTACTGCCTTGGCTTGTTCTGGACCCCATTCCCACTTGACTCCCCCTTCAAAAGATGAATCAGGGGTCTGGTGATCTCTGCGTAGCCCTCAATGAACTTTCTGCTATAATTAGTCAGTCCAAGGAGGCTCCTTAGTTCCCGCAAAGTTGTGGGGTCTTTCAGTTTCTGGAGTGCTTCCACTTTCTTTTCTTGGGGACAGAGACCCTGAGGAGTAATCTCATGCCCCAAGAAATTAACACGGGTTCTACACCACTGTGCTTTCTGAAAGGAAAGTTTTGCTCCAGTGGCCCTCAACTCGGTCAGAACATAACGGATCTCCGCTATGTGTTCCTCAACAGTTGAGCTTCTGATGAGGACATCATCTACATAAGCCAGGTTACCCCTTTCACCCAGGTCGGGCATGGCCTTATGCAGAAAAATGTTGAATTCATTGCCGGAGTTGAGGTATCCGAAGGGAGTCTGGGTCCATGTGTACTGCTGGCCCCCGAAGGTAAAAGCCAGCTTGTATTGGTCCTCCCTACTGACAGGCACAGTCCAGTATCCATTGGTCAGGTCTATTGCAGTGAATACCTGTGACCCCTGGATCTGGGCCAGCCCTTGGTCAATGTAGGGAAGCGGCCATCGGGAAGTATGGACCAGTTTGTTGAGCTCCCTAAGGTCGGCGCAGAGTCTCCACTGGCCGTTTGGCTTCAATATCCCCAGCACCGGATTATTGAAGGTGCTGTGGACTGGACGGATGATCCCACGGGACTCCAGGTTCTTAATTATTTCAGTAAGGGCCTCCATTGATGCGAGAGGCAAGCGATATTGCTTCACAAACACTGGAGTCATGCCAGGGTCCGTGGGAATTGTTGTTGTGTGGATGTCGTTGCGACCAGTCATGAGTCCACCGCAAAGAGATCTTGAAAATCCAAGAAAACTCATTTCAACTTTTGCTTCTGCTCCAGAGTCACACAGGCATCAGCTAGGTTGACTGTCTCTTCAACCATCTGCCTGAAGCCTGGAAAGACTTATGTTTTCGCTATCTTAGCGGTTTCCTCCAGCTGGGTGGAGAAGTCCCTGGTCAGAGTGCTGATTTGGACTGGTGGCTTCAGGTGGGAAAGGCAGCCCTCATGGACCTGGAAAATCACCTCATCCCTCCTGAAGTCACAAGTCACATCTTCCTTACCATGAGGGAAGGGAGTGTACACCAGGAAGTTTCCCCCATGCCGGGTAAAGATCCTGTCTGGTGTTGTATTGTCATCACTGTCACTGTCAAAACAGTCCTTGGGGATTGGTCCGAACAGTTTGTTTCCTAAATCAATCGAAAAATGTCGGTCATCAACCGCTGTTCCAATAATGGTAGCTGCGGCTAGAGTGATACTCTTTAAGTCGCTGTTATCCACCTCTATTGGAATGGTGTCATGTTCTATATTGACTAATGGTATTGGGTTTACCCCCAACCCTTGCTGTTGGAGAGAAGCATTTAGATGAATATAAACATCAGGGTTTTTCACTTTTTGTCCTCTTTTAAGTTTCACTTCCAGGGAGAATTGTCGGGTCCTTTCTGGGATGGTGGCTTCCTCTTCAATCTGAATTTCAACAGCATAAGGTAGCAATTGAGCTGACCTAAATGCTTTCTCTTGGTCATCAAAGTCCATGGGATTATCCGCTAATCGGGACCAAGCTTTGAAGTTTATTAGGTCCAAACTAATGGCAAAGCGATTGAGAATGTCACTGCCTAAGTAAAACGCGGCAGTGACGTCTCGCACGACCCAACAATTATGGACTATGCTCTTGTTGCCAATGGAGATTTTGAGCATACACCTGCTTGGCAGGAGATGTTTGGAATTGGGTGTTTCCAGATCCATTTCCCATGTGTCTATCAGTTTGAATGTGGGAATGGCTGGATCTTTTGGGAGTTGGCGGAACATGGCTTCGCTGATGAAGCTCTTACCGTTGTTCACAAACACTCGGGCGAGAACAGAGTCCTTCTCTTCATTTAACTGAACAGGGATGAACAACTGCTCTCCAATTTGCTGAATATCAGCCAGGCTCTGAGCTGATTTCTCGTCTTTCTGGACTATAGGAGTGGGAATGTCTGATTGTGGATTGGTAAAGAATTTCAGAGTGTTTCCTTCCAGTGTGGAATACCACCTTAAACTGGAAGGAAGATTGATTTTCAGAAATAGAGAGGATCCCCCCATCACCAGTCTGGTGTCCTACTGCTAATGCTGTCATGTCTGGAATTTGGTTGTTCTGGAAGTGAAATTTGACTTGGTCAGATTTTTGTTCAACCATGTGGCATGTGGCGTTTAGACTAACATGGTTGACAGTCTGTTTCAATTTTATTGGTCGGCTAGTCTGGGTCCAGAGGACCTTGTTTACGCAATCTATTAGGGGTGACCACCTTCTCAGGAGGTCATTCCCTAGTAAAGAAGGGGTGCCCTCTGGAGTCACTACTATGACCGGGTGTTTCACCTTGTGTCGCCCAATTTTAATGTCTAAATCCGCAGTCCCCTCGACGGGAATCTCCTTCCCGTCAAAGTTCTGAAGTTGTCCAGGAAGAGAGGTGAGAGGAATTTTATATTCCCCCCCCTTCCTGAATTCAGGTAATCAAAGGCCTTTCTGGACTGAAGGGTAGCTTGGGATCCAGTGTCCACCTGTGGCAAAATAGTCCTCTGCCCCTGTATTTGTACCAGGGCATAGTATCTTCCCTCCTTCTCCGCAAGGGGGCACAGATAATGCACATTTTTGGACAACTGGTGGGCTAATTTTCTGGTTTTGGACATGGAGAGAGAAGAGATGTAGGCAGAGTTCAGTGGGGAGTCTTGGGAATCTGAAAGAAAAAGTTGGCAACTAGAAATAGAGGTTTTGGGTTCCCCTGGTTCTGGCCACCCCCCCCTTTTTGGAGGCAGTCACCAGGATGGGTTTGAACCAGGGGATTTTCTTGCTGTTGGTTCTGGGATGGGATGATGGGCGGCGCTAGCTCAGTCCCCACATCTACCCAGTCTGGATGTGAATCCCTTGGGATCAATTTTTCTTTGGGAGGAGTTCCCCCATCTCTGAAGGAGAAGATTCTTTTCCCAGGATCCTCAGAGGATCCATCTCCTTCAAATTGGACGATCTGTACCTCCTCCTCAAAGTGGGTCTGTTTGGGTCCTTTGTTTCTCCTACCCCCCCCTCTGCTCCTTGGGTGGCAGACTTTCAGGGGTAGGAGATTTTGTTTCCGGTTCCTGGGTTTCCAGGGGCTGTTTATAAGTGGTGAAAGAAGCTTCCTCCAAGGCTTTACACCCCCCCTTCCCTTGTGTCTCCTCCCTGGGAACCGGTGGGTTGTCGGGGTGCTGCCCCCGTCATTGTTCTGGAGCACCAGGTTCAGAGTTTGGGGCATTCTGTACCGGTATGCTCATCTGAGGGTTCTGCTGAGCCCTCCGCATGCAACCCAGATCCTGTGCCATATTTTGGACCTGGCGCTCTAACTGTGAAACCCGCTCAGGCTGATACGGGGTTCTGTTTTCTCCCTATCTAGGTGGCTTTGCAGGGTGACTACCTGCTCTGTGCATGCCCTGTTGAAGTCCAGTTGTTGCTCCAGCTTTTTCTGGCTCTGCAGTAGGGAGTCCAAACCTTCTTGATACTTCTTCTGCAAGTCCAGAATTCTGGTATCCTGGTCTGCCCTTTCTTGTTCCAGGATACCTATGTGCTCTTTGATTTTAATGATATATTGCCTACTTTCGTTTTCTGACTCCTGGCTCCTCTGCAGCCTCTGCTCAGACGATTCCAGATCAGATTGGTCCTTCTCTAATGCCATCAGTCGCCTATTTGCCAAATCATGGCCTTCAGCACATTTGCCCTGTATGGCTCCCATATATAAATATAAATATGCCGCTATCGTGACAATCTTGTCGTGCTCATCTTTGGCTTTAGGGGCCATATATAGTTCACTCAGGGCCACGTGTAAGGGGCCCTGATCTCTCCAGATATTTAACCCAGTTGCAGAGACCTGTTGTGTGATTGCCTGCAACCACACATTCTGGTCCTGCTCAGTCCACTCACCTTTCACAAATAGCTTATCTAGAGGTGCTCTCTTGCTATCTTGATGTCTACCAGTGTCGTCATTCTGGGAATTGATTTCCTTCCTGACTTACAGAATTTTGTTATTTTATTTTGCAAAACAGACTGTTTCCTGAGAGCGTTCCTTTTTGAGGGGTGCTTTTACAGCGTAGTTGCCCAACAGGATTTATGTATCCTATTAGTTAGCACACTGAATTAAGCTGCACAAATGGTAGACCTAATCCAGAAGTCCTGTTACGAGCCCCCACTCTGTAAGTGACTTCACTTCAGCACTACAACTAAGTCAATGCCTAGTCTGGGATGCCCAATGGAAGCCCTTATTTATATATTTTTTATGTCAAAGTTCTTAAATATGGATGATGAACCCTTATATAACGCCCCTCTCTTTGAATCCCCCTGACCTTACTGAGCCAAGAAGTAGGTTTGTTTTGCAAATTAAAAAGGTTTATTTGAAGAATTGAACAATATATATATATATCACACTTTTATGGATAAAATAATATTTGATAGCCCACTTATGAATATAACAGGGATCAACAATGGGTAATATTACAATAGCACAATCTCTTTAATCTGAAAGGAGTCGGAAGAGGAAGGATAAGGTAGCAGAGAATACTTTTATGGTTCAAGGAAATGCAAGATGGGAAAGAATGCAGCACAGAAATAAACTTGATATGAATTCAATCAAAAGATAATATAATCACTTTTTCCCCTGTGACTACTCACTCCCCCTCTTATGCAATATGAAGCGATGGAAATGAGGGCACACAATTCCAGTTTCACCCAGCAAGCTTAGAGAGACACAGGAATGATTTTAAAACACAGGTCAAAACGCTTTTGAATGTAATTGCAAAGGATGGGAAAATATACTAAAATGCTTTTAATTCACTAAGGGATATTCAGGATAAGTGAGAGTTACTTTGGATTAGTTCAGGTCAACACTAGCAATGATTCATGAGTGATTACCAGGTTGAAAACGAATCTAAGCAGTTGAAAGCAAGAAGCAGCTATTTTAACATGTGGTGAAATTGAGCTAAATTGCAATTCGCAGCACTTTTTCCACATGCATAAATCGTGATTATGGAAAAACTATAAGGAATTGGAATGTTGTTTTAGGTTTGTTGAAAAGCTGAGAATCAGCTTTGAAATGACAGTTAAATGTTGCTTCTAGGACAGGCAGTTCAAAAGATACAGACTTTATTTCTGAAAATCTACCTTCACAAAAAAACGTCAAGATTTCAGAAATGACAGATGCGCTTCACAGATTTGGAATCACAGGATGGACAGAAAATTCTAAATGCAGTTCTGGACAGGTTGAAATGGATGGGATGAGGTTACTTTAGACTAAGAGATGACTATGCACAGTTCTAGACTAGATACTCGCTCCTAGTTTTTGGAATGGAATGTGCCTCGTCAAAGATCTGGTCAAGGGTTTAACTTCACTCGCCACCAGACAGGTCTCAGGCCCTCTGGGTTCTGCGTTCAGCACTGAACGGCGGTCTGCGGCCTCTGGAACTGGATTATAGCACTGCTTTCTGGGTCCGGATCTGGGTTCTTGCACAGGGTTCTTAGCTAGAATAGAACAGCTCAGCCCGCCTGTTGAATGTGAGAGCCCCTGGGGAGTTTAAGGGTTAGAATCAGGTTTGCAAAAGATCCTGAAGGCTTGCTGAAGAGGATTCAGCTTGTGGATTGGGTCTCTCTTTCAGGTTCTAGAGCTTGGTTCTAGAGTCTGGTCTCTGGATCTGTCTGGATATTATCTGGAGTCTTACGGCAGGGTGCTGCGCAGGAATCAGTTGAAGTGGAAAAATGAGTGTGTCCTTGCCTGTCCTAAGCAGTCTCTTTTTATGTGTTTTCAAAGTGGGTGGGAAGGCTTATTCTGCATGCCCAACCCCCTAAGGATTTGATAGGTTAGAGGATTCCCTGTGACCTGACTAGAGAAAGGATTAGCGTGTCAGAATCTGTCAGAGTGATGCTGTGTTTTACAATCTAGTGAAGAAACTCCCCTTTGCTTTTACTTAGAAAATCAATTTTTCCCAAAAACATATTTCCCATATACACAAGTTGTTGAGACTACATATACACATCACAGATTAATCAAGGCATGTTTCTGTTCAAGTCCCATGTTCCTACGTGCTTGGGTTAAAAAATGACAACTTATTTGCGGTTTTGGTGGGTTTGCCAAGATTGGTTCTGCACCCAATTTTACACAGACATACACACCCTCTCTGAGCATATTACTGTAAGTTTTCATGTTTCTAGCATAAACACTGTATCTACAATATTAATAAATCCCGGGGTTTGGTCTCAGAACATTGTACAGAGTCCAGCTTGGTCTTGAACCGTGAGTGAATTTGTCATTTTAAGAATCCCAAATTTTCATATTTTTGTCAGCTTGGTAAAATTTGTTATAAGCAATTTTATAAAACATACATTTGCTCTCAATTGAATTCACATCTCAGTCTGGTCCGCCCCCCCAGAGCTGGGTGAGTCAGATGTCACATGGCCTGCTTCTCCCAGAGCAGTTTGACCAGTTACACCCAAATCAGCATATTCCTATTCATCCCCAAAACCCCCATTGTTCCTTCCTCCGGGCTGCAGGGAAAATCTCCTCCCTCCAATTAACATGTCCATGCGACCTACTCTCCTGTTGGTGAGAAGGCCCCAGGTGTGAAGGGTTCTCAGGGAAGCAAGTCTTTTGAAGTCTTAGCTGCATCAGGTTACTTTCTGATCAATTGCACAGAGTTCCTTGTGAAGAAAAACATACATTTATAAACTTAAAATGAGCAATATATATTTAAATCAAGTCTTTTTCAGAATGAAATCACTGTGTGGCAATTTATATGGCATTTTGTTGGAATTCTCTTCTTTGGCATATTTAGCTTCTGCAACACAGCTCTCCTGTCAGCATTTTAAATCGCCAGCAGCTGACAGAGGCGAGTAACGGTACTACACCCATTTTGACAGCTGTCTATCTTTAAAAGGGGATTTAGCTTGATAGCATATGATTCTTGCGGACATTGGGCCTCGTTACGACCCTGGCGCTAATGGGTTAACAGGGCCGTAAAAGGCTGTGGCGCCGTTAACCCATTAGTGCCTGATTACGAGGTCCCTTTGCGGGACCCGACCTTAACGGCTGGTCTACACCAGCCGTTAAAGTAGGGACCCGCAAAGGGACCTTGGTGCTAAGTACGGTACTGCAATTTGCGGTACCGTACTTGGCGCCTTCCCCATTCCCATTGAGCCCTATGGGGCAAAAATGGGAATGGGGAAGGGCCATGGAGGAAGGGGGAATTACCGCCCCGCCAACCTTGTAATTGGGTGGTAATTCCCCCTTTCTCCATGGCGGAGTCGGTAAATTACCGGCATGGACCATGGTGCTATAAGCACCATGGTTTTCCGCTTGGGACGTAATGAGGCCCATTGTACTGATGTGGATTCTTGCGGTAGAGTCATGTGGAACACCCAACAAGAAGGTTGGATCTTTTTGGTGATTTGTCAGCCATGATTTTAGCACATTTTGACAATCAAAAAATTAAATTCCCAAACAGCTCTGGGTTGCTTTTGGCAATCAGTATTGCTATTTCCAAGTGGTTTCAGGTTACTGTGTGTGTGTAGCCCAATTGTGGTTTTAGGCAGTGACCTCCTGTGCTCACTAATATAAGCAAAAGTGGGTGGCAGCCTATTTTTCTGTTTTTCACTGCACATTTTTTTGGATGGTTTTGAGTGAGCAGCATGCTTTCCAGTGGTCATTCTGATGTTTCTGCTGCCAGCAATGCAGGGCTCAGATGAGTGGGTTAATACATCCCACAGTCCCACTGCTCTGTCGTGGTCTCCAGAGAATGCCACTGAACATCCCCTGTTACTCTGTCCCAATAACAGTTAGCATTCATATCTCCAGCAATTATAATCTCGCCTCCTTGGTTGCTTTGTAGCCACAGTTCCATTATGGCTCCCAAATTGACAAGCTCTTTCTCAAGGGTCAAATCAGTAAGTTCACTGGGATTCCAGTACACATTAATAATGAGTACCGAAGAACCATCACTAGAGTTACCCAGCTTGTAAGAAACCACTAAAAAGTGATGTGCACAGTTCCATTCACCAGTTTTCACCATTTTGTTAGCATGTTTAGCAGCTATAATCAAACCCCCCTTCGGGCGACCAGTAGTAGTGCCATAAGTACACACCGAGGTGACATCAAAGCCATCCCAGCATAACTGAACTCTGGACCATGTCTCCTGTAGGAGAATAAAGTCAAACTCGCCCAAATATCTCATACATTTAGCATTATGCAGAAGATTGAGACAGCCTGTGGAATTCCAGCTCACACATTTAAGCATGTGGCAGGAGCTACAGGGGTTTGCCCAACTGCTTCAATGTGTCAATCGATTCCCTCAGAGACAAAGCCAACCATCGCCAATCTTGTTTATTCAGATCTTGTTCACCCCCCTAGAGATGTCATTACCTGGCTTTCTCTCTTGATTGCCCCTCTCAAAAGACACCGGCTTCTGTACCAAACCTGGGGGATTTTGCATCATTGGTCTATATTCATAAATATCAAAACCACATATTTGTAATTGTTCAGCCTCCTTCAAGAGCATAGACGTTATTAAGGGTGAGGGAATGACAAGCCGAACATGATCATACCTGAATCTGTGTATATAGTCCACCAGTTCAATATCAGATGATGTAATTAAACTGAGGTCTGGGATGGTCTACAATAATGATAAAATGTATGATCTATTCAGGGGTACATTGCCCTTATCCTCAAATAAAGCTTTGAGGATTAACCCAGGCATCTCTGGAAAAGCTGGTCAGTATCCTGTTTACCAAACTTCGTATATTGATTAGCAAATTCAGGCTCATTCTGCTTAGCGCCGAAGACATTCTTACCACTCCCCAGCAGCATAGACCCAACACTAGAGGCCGGTAGATGTTCATGCAATTTTCTGGTTTGAAATATAGCATCATAGCTATTACCAGAACCAGAGGTAATACCAGAACCAAAGGAAGGGTCATCCCTAAGCACCTTAATAATCAGTTGTCATATTTCATTAGCATTCATAGCATTGTTAGAGACTTCCAGGCCCAGAACCCCCTCACCTTCTGTCCTCCGTGGGGATGTGGCCTCAGTCACTATTGTGTTGACTCTGAGTTCCATATCATGCTGCTTAATAGCATGTGGCACACTTGTATCACTCTTGGGTTCTACATCACCAATTGACATATTCACAGTCGTTCCGTCAGAATTATACCCTTTAACCCCATCTCTAACAGATCTTTCTTTGTCAGCCATATTTCCTTTTGAATACATCACACCAACACTAGCATCGTTCCTAATAGTTTGCCCCAGACAGACTCGAAATTAGAGGTCGCACTATTGGTACTTAGCATGAGTGCCATTTTGAAAATTTCAAAAATTACTTCACTTTTCTTTTTCATAGCATCGTTCAAGGTAGCCTCAGCCTCTGTATACCTGTCTCGTATACTTATCTCTTCACTAGTTTTACGGTTTACCAAATTGTCCTTCACATTAAGATCTCTATTACCCTTCACATTGCAAACTCTCTTGCTCATTATGTCTTTATGAACCATTTGGGAGGATTCACCCTCCTCATCTGTCATTGCCATTGTTAGTATCGGTTCCGCATCCCTCAAGAATTTCCTTGAGGTTTTTTTCAGTACAGCTGCAATATTATTGTTCTTTTTTTCTTTGTTTGGCCATTTTTTTCCCCTGCCTTTTAGATAGTTTTACCTCAAAGTTATCATTAGAATGGTCCACTAATGAGACTTTACCATCCGTAACAGCCTTAGGCTTTTCTTCACCCAGGACTTCTTTGTGAACCCCGTTTAATGGGTTGTTCACCTCCCCTATATCCTGTGTGGATGCAATTACAATAATTTCGTCTTTCGAGATGGTGTTATTTGAGCGAGTACTTGATTTATCCATTTTACACTCATTCTCGTTTAGCCTAACTTCATCCCTCATGGCCTGCACAAATGACTCAGTAAATCTTCTAGGTAGTTTAACCACCTCGTTTGCCGAAGTCAGGAGGGCCTCTGTCTGTTTTCTCAGTTCCGACTGCAGCAGTCTGTTAAATATACTCATCATTGCAGAAAAATCAGACCACATAACTGGTCGTTTAGCTCCCCCCCCCCCCCCGGGTTTATACTTTCATGTTCGGTGTGAGAGGGAAATTTAGCCAAGTTGTCATAACCGAAGCTGCCTGACAACGGTACCTCCGCCACGGCCAACGAGTCACCGTTAACCAGTATTTCACCTTTAGTAGTATTAGCAATAGGTGAATCCAAGTCAACAAAAAGGGGTTGTGAGGGATCAATTCGATCCTCAATGGTTTTACAATCAGGGGAACAATCCTGTGCACATTGCAAAAGTGCTTCTTCCTCATCATTTTTGATGGGTAAAGACTATCACGTCTGGTGCTGACAGCATTGAAAAAGTCAGCCCCGGCATCTCTCCTCATTGCTGGAAGTTTGTTCTTACGCATTGTTAGCTATGTTTACAAGATACAACAGATTCTACTCAGATAACACACTTCCTAGAGTATTGAATGTTCCCACTGCCCTGCCAGCCGAACAGCCAAACAGCAGACACTTACGGACACTTCCAGTGCGCGTACCTGGACCAAGTATAGTGTCCTGTGTCCAATCACTGTGAAGGCGGGCGGGACAAGCAGTCAGAAGGATTGTGACTGTAAAAGAGGAGCAACGCTTCAGAATGGTGCCGGTAAGATACCTCGTATATCAAGCATCAAGCATTAACATAGTATTACGGCCAAAAAAGTGGCCGTATGGAAACAGTCAATGGTATTTACTTGTTGCAGTCCACCCAACAGGGTTAACAGTCGCGGTTTGCCGCAGCTAAAACCTCTCCTTGCCGACGGCTTGATTCTGAAACAGCAACACAGCAGCACAGTCAGTACAACCAAACAGCAGACACTTCCGGACACTTCCGGTGCGCGTACCCGGACCAAGTATAGTGTCCTGTGTACAATCACTGCAAAGGCGGGCGGGGCAAGCAGTCCGAAGGATTGTGGTTGTTGCAGTCCACCCAACAAGGTTAACGGTTGCGGTTCGCCACAGCTAAAACTTCTCCTTGCTGACGGCTTGATTCTGAAACAGCAACACAGCAGCACAGTCAAACAGCAGACACTTACGGACACTTCCGGTGCACCTATTGCACATCATCGAAGCTAGCAAGGAAAGGGGTATTGTTAGCAATGAGGGTACTGTATGCCACAGAAGAAGCTATTTGTTTGCCCAAGGTGGGGAGTTTCTTACAGTATGTGAGGGGGAGACAGGGGAACTTCTGCACATTTTCTAGTCATGGTAACGACCAGGCAGTCCAGGACGGAATGACCCCAGATATACAGATGATCCGAGGGTGCAGGGTGAAACATCTTTTTGATTGGTGAATTCACCCCTCGAGCAGGGGTAGTGAGCAAATTCCCCATGTCATTTGTGGGGATACAAGCATCTGGGTCATGAGAAATAGGGCCTTGAGAGCCATCATCACGATCCGGAACATAGTAGACCTCATCGCCCCGATCATAAAGGAGCTCCATTTCGGACTTCTGCCTCTCCCATTCTAACCTCACTGCATTGGCTTCCCATAGTGAAACAGGTAGAATTTAAGGTACTATGTATCGTGTACCAGGCTTTCTATGGCACTGGCCCTAAGTTCTTGCAGGAAAAATGTCCTCCATGGGTTACCGCTCGCTCTTTTCATTCTGCTTCCTTATTGCTCATTCAGATCCCCTGTTTTTGTCCTTCTAGATCTGGTGGCTGCGCCTTTTGGGTAGCAGCTGCAAGGCTATAAGAATGCCCTGCCACTGGATCTGCATGCAACACAGGATCATCTCAGGTTTCGTTGCTCCTTGAAGACTGCTATTCTAGTGGCTCTTTCTCTTTGCTGCTTCTGCTCTCCACAGGTAGTATCATGATGCCACACTCCCTCCCACCAACCCCCCAATTAGTGAAGCTTGTGCTTTACAAATTCCTGAAAAGAAAATTCAGGCATGTTTTGTCTAGGAGAAGCAGAGTGAGCCTCAGGGGAGAGAAGCCTAGGCGACTTAGAGGGCCTAGGGCCTTCCTCAAAGGAACAGGATTGTTTAAGGAGTTCATCGAATTTGTCTGAAAACCCAATACATTCTGATACTTTCTCCATGCAGTGTTCAAACCTTTCTCTAGTCCAGGAAGTGGATATGGACGTTTCTGGAAGTGGAAAGCTCAGTAGGAGCTGCGACTCTGGGCCCCTGTAGGGACTGGGACAAAGGAGAGGAGGCCTAGGTATACCCTGGAAGAGGAGGGAAAGGGATTCTCTAAAGAGAAGTGTAGAGGAAATAGGCCCGCACTCTCCCTACTGTAAGGCTGAAGCCTGAAGGCAAAGGCCAACTACAGCTGCTGAGTTGTAGTTTCCAAACGAAGACTCACAGGACTGCAAATGGGAACAGTCGTCGATAGATGTATCAAAGGCAATCTCTGCATGATAGCGACCAACCAGAATGGAAAAAAAAAAACAAAAACAATCCGTGGTCCTTGACGCGTGAGGAATCTTGGGTGCACTACATGTCACATTAGAGATGTTACAAGCGCAATAGTCCACGATTACCACTATATGTCAGCCTATATGCACAGCATGTCATTCTAAGTAGATTCACAAGCAACAGATATATGGGATACTTTACTCACTGTAATTTTATTTCTGGTGCTTGGATGTTCTTAGATTCGCATGCCCTGCATAGTCCAACATCTAGTGGCAGTTGCAGAGTATTAAAAGATTTATTTTCGAAACGGATGTCAACAGGCCGTGTTACACTATCCCTAGTGTAGTGTTTGCTTCTGACATGAAGTTGCACAAAGTGTAGCGTGTGTACAGATGCGATAAATCATAAACAGCGATAACCCAGAAAATGTCTATGCGCCTTCTACTCCGGAAGGGGGGCAAGCATTTGAATCTAAGCAGTTACAAGTACCAGAAATACGATTGCAGTGAGTAACGCATCCCTTATGGAGCTTGTGGATCTGCTTATATCGCATGCTCTGCATAGATTAGCGAGCAGTATCTGGAGAAGGAGGTGGGAAGTGAGAAGGTACAGCGGCAAAGAGATGTTTTAGGATCACTTGTCCCACCTGTGAATCTGCATTAGAATGTGTCAATGCAATAATGCTGTGTGAAAGGATGGATGGAACTCCATGTAGCAGCTTTGCAAATGGCGTTTAGAGGGACGTTTGCAATGAAAGCTAAGTTGGCTCCTGTACCTCTGGTAGAGTGAGCCCTGGGGGTGAAAGGTAAGACTTTCTTGGATAGGCAATAGCAGAGCTGTATGCACTTGACTATCCATCTGGAGATGGCGTTCTGCCATTGTGATCACCTTCTCTTCCAGGTGCTAAGGAGTTGGTTTGTTTTCCTTAGAGGTTTAGTTTTGTTCACTTAGTACAAGACCGCCCTCTGTATATCAAGTGTATGGAGGCTTCTTTCTGCTGAGCTTGATGGATTTTGAAAGAAGGTAGGGAGTTCTATGGATTGATTAACATGGAACTTTGAAATGAACTAGGGTAAAAACCTAGGATGCGTTCTGAGGACAACCTTGTCCTTGTGTATTATGAAGAAAGGGTATTGTACAGACAAAGCTTGTAGCTCACTGACTTATCTTATACAGGTGATAGCTACCAGGAATGCAGTCAGTTTTAGGCTGGCCTTGTGCATAAGCTCAAAGGGTAGACCCATGAGCTTGGAGAGCACAACATTGAGATCCCAACCCAGGTGAGGGTTGAACATTTAGTGGGGCAGGGAGGAGGTAGTAGGCATAGCCTCTATACACCTTGCATGAATGTCTTAATGAAAGGAACTTTGCACCAGCACACCTTGTTCTGTGATGTGGTGTAAACTGACAGGCCCACCAGATGCACTTCAATGGAGATAAATACTAGGCCGGAGTTTAGTAGGTAAAGCATGTAGTGTAGTATGTTGGCTGGGGAACATTATGTTGGGTTTAGTGTTTGTGACGTGTGCTATATCACAAATCTCTTCCACCTATTGAAATGGCAGTGTCTGGTGTTGGATTTCCATGCCTCTTACAGGATATCCATACACCTTTGTGGAATATTCAGGTGGCCAAATTCTATGACTTCAGGAGGTAGGCTGACAAGTTAATAGACTGAGGGTGTAGGGATGCTCCCTTCTTTTGTGTTAGCATGTTGTACGGGCACAGGAGGTTTTATGGAGCCGCACATCACCAGTTTGAGCAGATGTAGAAACAAAGGTTGTCAAGCCCACATACCAGGTGCACTATTTTGCTCAAGAATGTTGGCGGGATAGGGGGTGTAACATAAGCACATTTCCCTGATCAGTTCATCCACAGGGCGTTCCCCCTTGGACCCTGGTTGGGGAAACCTGGACGTGAAGTCTGGGCATTGTGCGTTTAGGCTTGTGGCGAACAAGTCTAACTGGGGGCGGGGGGTACCCCATTGCGAGAATATTCTGTCTAGGATATTTCGGTCGAGTTGCCACTAGTGTTCTTCTGGTAGAGGGTATCTGCTTAGAGTGTCTACCAGAGAATTGAGTTCCCCTGGAACATGTTGCAATGTTAGGAACATGTTCCGCTTGAGTGCCCACTACCATATATTTTGGGATACCTTGGACAGACTTTGAGAGTGTGTGCTTCCTTGCTTGTTTAGGTAGAACATGGCAGCGGTGCTGTCTGTGAGGACCTGCACTGTTTGACCTTTAAGATGTTGCTGAAAGGCTTGAAGAGCCTTGAGGACTGCCAACAGTTCCAGGAAGTTGATATCTCTTTGGGCTGTTGCATGTGAGCCCCCCCTTCCCCACCTCCGGCGAGTGAGGCGTCTATAGTTCGGATCACTTGTGCTGGTGGAACGTGGGGGGTTTTCCTTTTAACAGGTTGTTCCTGGATCACCAGCGAAGAGCCTGTACCAGGTTTAGTGAAACAACCACTAGATCATCACACTGAATGCTTGCCTGAGACCATTGTTTTGCTAACCATTCCGGCATTGGGCGCATGCGCGGACTTGCAAGTGTATGCATGAGGTCCTCATCCCCAAGCCAGTGCATTGCTTTGCGTACCGTTATCTGGTGACCAACCTTATAGTGAGGTACTTGCAACTGCATGTTTTGTACTCTCTTGTTTGAGGCGAAAGCCAGCCAGCTCCTCCTTTGTCTTTAGAATAGCCATTAGAAATTGTTTTGTTTAGCTGGGGACTATGCTTGATTTCTTTTCGTTGATGGAGAAGCACAGATTGAAAAAGTCTATTGTCTTTTGAGTGTTTTGTTTGCAAATTTGAGGAGATTCCCCAGTAATTAGCCAGTTAAGGGTGTACTGGGATGGACATTCTGTGCAGGCGTGCTGCCACTTCTGAGAGTGGCTTTGTGAATACTCTTGGTGCTGAGGCGATGCCGTTAGGGGGGCGGGGGGGAGGAGTACCTTGAACTGGTAGTGAACTCCCGCTATCTCCAAACACATTTTCTGTGCGTAGGGAGCATTGAAATATTAAAGCATGCATCTTTCATATCCAATATTGCCATGTAGTCACCCCCGTTTTAGGAGTGTGATTACCTCTTGGAGCATGGTCATGCAAAACATTTGGGGTAGACATATTGTACGCAGGGCGGAGATCTAGCACTGGGCGCATGTAAAAGTCTTTCTTTGGCACAAGGAAGTATGTTGAATACCCTTGTTTACCTGGTTTGCTGGGACGATCTCTATGCCGTCTTTCTCCAGGAGAGCCTTTACTTCTTCGAACAGTATGTGTTTTTCTTCTGTTGACATTTTCCTCTGTCTTGGCGGGCGTGAAATTCAGCCTCCTACTGGAGTAGCATGGGAGGGGACCTGAAGCGGTGAGTCATTGTTTGGGAGGGGTGAGGTTCTGGTCCTTCCTCTGCCCCTTTCATTTCCTCTTTGAAATTGGAAGGGGAACTTTGTCCTTGCGATTGGTCCCAAGATGAGAGACTGTCCGCCCTGAGTATAGCCTGAGGAACGTTGAGCACCCTGACCCCGAACCTTCTAGTTTGTGGAGTCCCGCTGAACATAGGGCTTGTTTGTTAACTAACCAAGGGATTTGAGTGTGCCGGGATTCCTCCTTAGAACTCAAGGGGGTCTTCGACAGCCTTCTAGAATAATACATTAGGTTCCACCGACATGTTTAGGAGGATTGCCTGGGTTTCAAACATAAACCCCGATTGTCTGAGTCAGGCGTGGTGCTTGATGAGCATACCCTCTATGATGCATCCTGCATTATCTGTTGCATCAAGGTTATTTTTCAGGATGCAGTTTGATATCTGCTTGCCTTCTGAAATAGTCTTGAGTCTTTAGGGGTCCTGGGACAGCTTCGATTTGGTGTTCCAAGTCATCCCATTTGTGGCCGCCATAACTAGCTAGAAGCGCAGTGTTGTTGGCAATTCTGGTTTGGTATGCCGCAGAGGAAGTGCCCTTTCTCCCGAAAGTATAGATTTGTTTGCTTTCCTTGTCTGGCAAGGCCTCTGCAAACGCCAGGGCAGTGCTTGGTTTAAGCTGACCCATAATATACAGGGGGGTCAGTGGGCACCGGTCTGAATAGTTTTTATATTCTGGGGTTGAGTGCCCATGTGAGACGAGGCACCAGTAGGGTCTTTGTACAGACTGCAGAAGTGGTATAAACTGGGTGGCAGTTTTGTCCCCTCAGGATGTCTTCCATTAAAACAGTTGACCTGTGCTTCCTGAGTGTCGATGTGAAAGTGTTGTCACCTTTAGTTGCAGTTCATTGTATTGCAGTTGGTTATCAATGGGAGAATCTGCTACGGGCTGGTCTGGCGACAGAATTATGTAAATGTCGTCATAGAATTGGTCTTGGCCTTTATTATGAAGGTCCCCTTGAGACTCCAGGTCTTGTGACCCTGCGTGATCGATATAGCACATGTCTTGAGAGGGGACTTGGTAGGTCAAGGCCAGACTGTGGCTTGGACAAGACATTTTGGCAGGGGGGCTGTGCTGAGGCCCCTGGCTGTGAAGCACCTCTAAGGGATGACTGTTGGTCTGTGTGGCTGTCCATAAAGTCCACAAAATATGACATCCTCCTTAAGATTTTATTAAGCTGATCAGGTGTATAGGCTCCTGAAGGTGGGAAGCCTGACATGATAGGGGTGGCCTGGGAGGGAGTTTGATCTTTGTGGTGCTTAGTCCCTGAGAGAGTGTCTAAAAGGGATATGGGGCAGATCTACAGCCTGTGTGCTTTTCGAGGTCAAAGGTGTCAAAATGTGTGACTTTTTCAGTGACCTCGCTTTGAGCAGGGAAGCACTGACGGGTCTTGATTATTTCCTTCATTTTTCAGTGTTTTCTTGGGACGCCGTAACAGTGCGCGAAAGGAGGGCATTTTGTGAACCGACCTTGGGGTCCAATTTCATAGGCCTGTCATGGGAAGAAAGCATACACGATGGCCCAGAGGACAGTGTAGAACCTGAGCAGCTCTCTGTGGGCGTCGACGCTACCATTGAAAGTCTTCCATGGGGTTGGTGTTTAGTGTCCTTGTGCTTATTTGTGCTCTGGCTGCCGGGTGACCGCACCATCACAGGGCTGCCAGGCTGCTTATTGGAGTCGGGGGTGGGGGGAGAACTGCACAAGGGGTTCCGACGAACTCTGCTCACCTTCAGCATCACTCATGACCCCGATGCTGCCCTTGCTGTAGTCTTCCGTCATGTCGATGGAGGCCATGGCGTGAGCGGCCAAGCGTTTGGTGCGCCAATTCTTTACAGTTTTAAGTTTGCAAACTTTTTCAAGGTGATCCCTCGGGAGACAGTAATTGCACACTCAGTGCATGTCCTTCCACATGAATTTTTGGTGGTAGGTAAGGCAAGATTTCAAGGGAGTTTTGTCCATTGTTGAGGGAAAGGGAATGACAGAATATACATTCTCTAAAGAGGTCAGTATGAAGAACATCCCCCCCTCTCTCCCTACTGTAAAGCCCGAAGAGGGCCGTGTAGGCCATGTCTGGTCGTCGATCAGTCAAGTCGTTGTTGACGACGATGAGGTCGTTCACTAAAAGCCGTCGAGCAGTCTGTTGGATGTGCAGTAAATAGCGAACAATAAGGAAAGGACGAGCCTACAAGTAAATGTTCAACTAATTAATTGCATCAGCCTGAAAGAGAACGCCACATTTGTGACCGACTTCGATGGTGGAAAAAAAGGGACCTCGACGCGTGGAGGACTAGGGATAGTATTACTAACACGCCCACGTGACATTAGTTTTTGAGTTTTGTTAACAAATCTTGTAATACTCTGCGACATACACTAGATGTCGGACTATGGGAGAGCATGTGATCTAAGCAGATCCACAAATGTATATCACACAAGGAAAAATAAATCCATTGATGGAAACCACAGTTTATTTCAAAGAGGGAGACATGACCCACTTGCCAAAACAGGCCAAATAGTTCTTCCTGTAACCAGGAAAGATAGCACCTCTTAATGAAAGGAAAGTACAGTAGCCACTGAGCGGGTGTAAAAGGGGAGTCCTTTTGACTGCGAGTTCTAGACTAGAAAAGAGCGTTCACACATTAAAAGCATTCAATACCCAGAGCTGCAGAAGTGAGACTGGTAAACATTGAACCCAACCGCCTCTACCTATTGTCTTACTTGGTACATACTACATTTGTAATGCTGTTATAGGCTTTGGCTCTACCCTGCTTTTCCATTAGGGTTTTGGTAATATATAAAAAGAAGAGTGGGATGGGGGGGGGGGTGGAGGGGATAGCCATGCACATTTTCTGGGAGTTGCAAATATGGCAAATTCACATTATTGACAACCCTCTTCTGAATGTTATTTTGTGGGGTGGGTATATCCACTACAATGTATTACTTGGGAAATTCTACGTTTGCAGGGACACATCATCATCATTTGGTTTATACGATAAGCTCTCGCTCTGCTTTCAAATGCTACAAAGTGTTGTGTTATGTAGTGTCTATCTGTTAGTTCTGTGTTTTGTTCCAAAATCTAAAGGTTTGTTAAACAATCTATTTGTTCCTTATGCTGCTTGGTGGGTTGTCTACCTATCCTTCCCACCTGCACTCTTGTCTGGGCGACACATCAGTGGTCGAAGTGTACGAAATGAAGTAGTGCAACTATGTTCCCTGCTGGCCGGCACCCACACCCCACAAACCCCATCACCAAGCCCCCTACCACACACAATACAAACCCCCAAACACTTGCACCTGCTGTTTAAGGGAACGTTCAATGCTGTGCACTGAAAGTGCAAGCTGCAACGTCTTCCTACACATTTATTTTAAAACAAAACCATTCCGGAACAGTTTCTTTTTAAAATAAAAGTATAGGAGCTCTAAAAGGTAATTTAAAAAAGTAGAGGAGCACCGCTCCCGACCGCTCCCGCTCACTTCGACCACTAGCGACACTTAGTTTATGAAAAGGGTGGTTGCAGCCAAAGTACACTTGTGAATGTTATTTGGTAACTTCACCACACTAAGGCATTGAAGTTTTACAAGCAAGCAGTTATCTCTGCAAAAGCCACCTCCTTAAAAGCCAGAATCACCAATGCTTTCATCATCCTTATGGAACTCTAAACCCCCTGCTCATCCTCCCTCAGGACTAAGGATGAAGCCTGGTGTACAAATATTCAAACCGCTATGCTCAACAAAATTAACACACTTAACAAAAAAATCCTTTTTAATCGAGGCAGCCGACACTCGCCGCCTTGCGTCTCAGGAATTGCTGCCACCACCCCCACTCTCTCAATGATCCTTGCCATGCTGCAGTTTTGCTTCAAAGAGATCAATGAGTCTGAAGTCCTAGTCATTCTTAGGAGCCTAAAACCTTCCAGATGCAGTCTGTCCCACCACCACCACCAAGGACTGTTCAGAAGTCGTAGCACCATTCATCACTACCTTTATCAACGCCTCTTTTTTTTTGGCCGGAATAGTGCCCTCCAGTCTCAAGGAAGCCTGGATACTTCCGCTAAAAAAATAAAATAATCCCTAGACCCTACAGGCCCATCACTACAGTCCCTTTCTTATACTGAAAATCTTAGATAGAGCTGCATACCTACTAGATTAGCATTATCTAGGAACCAACCATATCTTGGGAACACGCCAGTCAGGATTCCGCCCAAGCCATAGCACAGAATCAACGCTGTTGGACTTAAAATAATACAGATGGATGAGATCAGGGACGAGGGAAAGGCTGCCCTCCTAATCTGGATTCGCCAGCCGTGTTCGACCACAAAATCCTGTTTCACCACCTTAATAGCTCGGCTTACTTTTCTCCTGAAGCTACACTTGGATTGCCTCCTTTCTAGAGGGGAGAGTCATGCGAGTGCTTGCTTAGAACGCCAGCACCTCACAACCCCCAATCCCATCCTGAGTGGGGTACCACAAGGATCCTCAATATCCCCCACGCGCTATAACATCTTCAGCAGACCCCTCTTAGACATTCTGGACGCCATCTGTATAGCCTACACCAACTATGCCGACACACAAATTCTCCTCCCGCTCACTGGTAACTATGCTGAAGACTTCAACACCCTCAATACCATATACTCCACCATTCAGGCTTGAATGGCAGCAGACCACCTCTGCCTGAATGAGGACAACAGAGATCCTGCTGGCAGGGCCCCCTGCAGTGCCAAAAAAACGGTACAACCAATATTCAGCTTTCTATATCGATGACATTCCGGTCCCTGTCTCTTCAGTGAAGATGCTAGGTGTCTACCTTGATGCCACCTTCTCACTATCCCACCAAGTGAACGCAATCGCCTCCTTGGCTGCCCATGCAAGCAAACTGCTAAACGTATAAAGCTCCTTTCTATCCCCAGATTGCTGCCTAACCATTGCATGAGCAGTCATTGGGTCTAGGCTTTACTATTGTAACGTCCTTTTCGCTGGCACCACGGCCAAAAACCTCCAAAAGATGGAAGTCCTACAAAATAATGCTCTCCGAGCAGCCCTGAACAGTCTCAAAAGGGACCACATCTCTGCAGTCGGAGAGCAGCACACTGGCTCCCAATCCGCAAACATATCTTAAAAACCTTGCCCATTACCCACTAGTGCCTCTCCAACATGGCTCCCCCCAACTTTCACAGAGAAACTCAAGAGCCCACTTCTCCACCCCATACACTCATTGCCTCCTTCTGCCTAAAGCCAGATGCTCCAAAGGTTTGAGTTTCCCTTAGATTGCAGCCTCCCACCTTGAGAGCTGGACCGTCACAATGGGTATTCTCCAGCATTGGATCTTTCATGGATTCACATTATGTGAATATCCCCATCATTTGACTTAGTCATTTTCCTATGGAAAAACTTGACACCTTGAGTGTCACATCACCGTCGTCGTGGTTGCTTTTAGTACCCACCAATGGGATGTTCAGTGTATAGCGCTGCACCAGCAGCTTACCCTCAGATTTCAACCATCTTCCGAGCTGGTGGGATTCCTTGTGTTTCTCTCCTGAGAGAAGATTGTTTCTTCAGAAATTAACCTTTCTCTTCAAATTCCCTCTTCCGGTACAACCCACATCAAAATACATTGGTTTCCAGTTCCAACCATGGAAACTTCAGGACCTAAGAAGTCTTTTAGGCCATTCGAAACCTGCGGCCTAAAAAACTTTTACAAGGAGAACAGACACACAAAGTGTCCCCGAACCATTCCGCTGACAGCTGTGCCATCTGCCAGGGTTTTGCGCAAAAGACCATTAAGGACACGAACCGACACTGAGGGCCTCATCACGACTTGGGGGGGGTAACGCCAGCGGTATTAGCACTACCGCCGAACTCCCCAGCGCTCATAGCGCCGGATCACTTGTTTGTGGTAATGTTAATCCCCATTACCCATTGAGCCCATTCGGGAATGCCCTATTGGGCTCAATGGGGAAATTTTGCGCTAATACCGCTGGCGGATTTCCCGCCGGCGGTAATAGCGCAAAATTTCGGCGGATTTCCCCCCAGCTCAGAGCTGGGGAGAAATCCGCCGAAGTCCTGCTTTGGCGTACCCTTAAATCTGGCGGTAATAGCGCTACTGCTGGATTTAAGGGTTACCGCCAAAGTCGTGATGAGGCCCCTAATCTGCTGGCTCAATGAAGGGACCTATCTAGCATCTCAGGTTGGCATGTCATGGAGTCGGAGAGCAACCACTCCCTCTGACAGGAGGTCATCGTCAAGGCAGAGGTCCAGATCTGAGGAGCCGGTGACAAAGAAGCAAAAGACAAGTGAGACCAAATCGTCTTCGGGGCACAATAAAGCCAAACCTGTAAAGAAACCTCCACCTAGTGGTGAAAAGTCCCATTCAGGGTCCAGACGCTCTTCCAAGGGTCCTTTGTCGAGGTCACTGTCAGACAAACCAAGGGAGAAGGGCTTGCACCAGCCATCAAAATCCACTGACCCGTCCAGTAAATCTCCTCTGTCAACGGACAAACACAGAGCCAAATCAGCAACGGCATCCTCCTCGACCTCGTTGTTGAAAAAGTCTAACTCCACGAGTGGCAAAAAATGAATCTAAGTGATTTTACCAAACCCAAATCCGGCCACGAGTAGTCATCGAGACACCAGTCAACGGGCAAATCGTCGTCAAAGTCTACTCCGACAACACCACCATAGAAGATGGCATTCAACACGACAATGACCTCTTCGTCAGGGTCTACAGCTCGTCTCCTGTCGACCACTTCAACAGCAACCACCCCATCAACGACCAAGAAGAAGTCATCTGCTGAAAAGCCTGCACTCCCGGCGACCACCATGCCAGAGATTTTGTAATTGTCGACAGAAGGCAATATGTTGTCCCCTAAATGTATTTTAAAAACACCAACTGGGCCCACGATGCAGCGTGACCAGGCTCACCTGGGAATGTCTCCTATGTAGTACCCAGTTATCATGCCAGAAGACATTCTGCAGCATGAGATTACTTCTGATTTTGAGTCTCCTCCATATGAATGTCAAGGCGTCTTCGAATCCGATCCTGAAGAAGGAACTACTGATCCTCCTATCCATGGACCATCGAGAGAGGAAAACGCTCCTCTACAGGCTCAAACACCTACTCTGTCATCAACATTGGTAGGAATAGGCGATATGCACGCACACACTACGCCCTGCTTTTCCCTGCATGTCCTTACTACACTGCAGTCTCTGTTAGGTCAGCTTGACGCCAGGCTTCTGCTTCCTATAGCAATTCAACCATATGGAGAACCTCACATTACCCCTCAACAAAGGGATCCCTGCAGAGACCAGGGCATACGCCCCAGGATTCAAACACCTCCTAGACCTCCACCTCCACGTACATTCAGTCCATGTAGGAGGGACCAAGAAGAAGGGGAATTGGTCGCCACAGACAGGACACTGATCCAATAGATACAAGTTCCACTGCCTCCTCGTCTCCTCAGAGAGCCGACACATGGGACACAGATCCAAACCAAGATGCACCGGGTAGTCCAGCTAAGCCTTCGTTTCTGGACGATATCGGGGAATTTCACTCTACGATGTCCAAGGCATGCCAGGAGTTTGGCCTAGTTCCAGATGAGGAGAAGAAAGATTGTTTCCTCTTCGACCATAGGGGTAAACACAGGAAGGCAGTCTTTTTCATACCCATTCTGGATCACGTGTGGCAGGAGGGCCGCCGTACTATCAAACATCCTTTTACGGAGCCGGCGGTTAAAAGAAGGTTGGAGAAGAAATGTAAAGCTCCTAATACTACAGCGAAATGCCTCACTTCGCAGCCTGCATCAGAGTCAGTGGTCTCAGTGGCAGCAAGCCACAAGGCTCGACCACAGCATAAGTGTGCCACTCCGTCAGACAACGAAAATCAGAAAATGGATGCCTTTGGAAAGAAGGTTCTCAGCATTGGGGCAACAACTGTTAAAGCAGTCAATGCCCTGGCAATAGTCGCTCGATATGATTGAGAGATGTGGCACCGTCTGGCTCCTTTATTGGAACACTTGCCGGAACAGCAGAGAAAAGAGGCCATGATGCAGGTGCGCGAAGGAGAGGAAGCCTCGAATCACAGCATCAACATCGCTGTAGACCTGGCTGAAACTGGGTTCAAGCAGATCAGCAATGGTGCAGTTCTTAGACGCCAGGCATGGCTATGTTGCACGGCGTTTCACCAGGAAGTACAACACAAGGTCATTGATATGCCATGTGAAGGAGAAAATCTGTTCAGTGACAAAATTGATGAGGCCCTTAAAACCATGAAGGCTGACTCGGACACGGCTAGGTCTCTCACAGCCCTTCAAAGCAGGAGGTCCTTTCGCTCCTTTCGAGGAGTCTCAGGCAATGCACGATTCTCATCCTCCAGAGACAAGCACTATGGTAGGCACAGATATTACTCTCAGGGCTACAAGCGGAATTATCAATCCTCCCAGCGCAACAGAGAATACTGAGGGCAAAGAAAGCGCAGGTCTGCCACCTCCCAGGGAGGTGGGCAAAATAAAGCACAACAATGACTGCCGCTAGGGCAGTCAGGTAAGGGGGGGAAAATGTGGTGTTCTTCCTTGACGAATGGCAAACAATAACGACCGACGTGGGTGCTAGATGCAATCTAGTACAGCCACTTGTTGGACTTCAAGCGCCCACAAATCCCGATTTTCCTACCCCCCTCTCTACAAAAGGTATCTCACCTGCATCATGAAGTCTTACAGCACGAGATACATCAAATGCTAAGAAAACGAGCCATCGAAAAAGTTCTTCCCTCAGCCAGAGGGAAGGGAGTATATTCCAGGTACTTCGTGGTAAAAAAAAAAACAGATGGGAAGTGGCACCCAATTCTGGATCTACAAAGACTAAATAAGAACACCAAAAAACAAAAATTCAAAATGGTAACGCTCCAGGAGCTCATAAAAGCCATTCAGCCCCAGGAATTCCTCACGACCTTAGACCTCAAAGAGGCATACTTCCATGTGCCAATACATCCAAGGCACCAAAGGTACCTCAGATTGCTAGTCGACGAAAGCCATTATCAATTTTGGGTACTGCCTTTCGGCCTGAAATCGGCACCCATAAAATTCACGAAGTGCCTGCCACCGGTAGCAGCCTTCCTCCGGAAACAAGGCCACCACGTCTACCCGTACTCAGACGATTGGCTAGTTCGAGGGTCAACAAGCCTGATCTTCTCTCAACCAAACAGAGATGCTGGGCTTTACAACCAAGTATACCAAATCATGTACAGTTCCCTCAAGGAGTTTGGTTTTCCTGGGTGCTCAATTCCTTAGAGGCCACAATCTGGTCAAATCTTCTGCTGAAAGAATCAAAATATTGCAAACTCATTCACACCAAACAAGCTAGCTAGTAACAGTCTACGCATACATTGCTCTTCTTGGTACTATTTCCTCTTGCATTCCGCTTATTCCCTACTGCCGGTTGCACATGCGGTCAGTGCAAACGTTTCAGGCTACCAGATGGTCCCAAACTCAAGGTTCCTGGTCAGACAAAGTAACCATCTCCCTGACTTTGTAAAACACACTGAAATGGCAGACTTACCCCTGTAACATCTCGAAAGGAATGCCACTCATATATCCAAATTACCATCTTACCATTGTAACCAATGCCTTCCAGGAGGGATGGGGTGCTCATTTTTGACTAAGCCAGGTCTGGGGCTAAGTAGACTAATGCATCCACTACAGGGGCCTGTGTTTGACCTCCTGGTCACAGGTTAAAATCCCACTCAGCCCTTCCTCCTAACGAGGTTGATAAAATGAGTACCATTAAGTTGGGTAACAACAAACATGTTTTAATGCCAAGATGCCCTTCGGAGGTGAACGTGCACTTTACATATACGCATGTTATGTTTTTATGTTATGTTA
Organism: Ambystoma mexicanum; assembly: GCF_040938575.1. Taxonomy (NCBI): domain Eukaryota; kingdom Metazoa; phylum Chordata; class Amphibia; order Caudata; family Ambystomatidae; genus Ambystoma; species Ambystoma mexicanum. The sequence continues at coordinate 216,257,756 of NC_090921.1, read as the reverse complement.
AGCACCAGGTCAAAGGCCTCTGGTCCCTCGAGGAAGCCCTACACATCAATGTACTGGAATTACAAGCAGTGCACTGGGCTCTAAAATCCTTTCTTTCTCTAATCGAGAATTTGGTGGTGCGTGTCCTCACCAACAACACAACCACAATGTTGTATCTACGGAAGCAAGGTGGAACGCGATCAAACACTGTCCCAGGAAACACAGAACATCTGGCATTGGGCCATCTGGCACAACATTCTACTTCAGATCTTCCACTTGTCAGGGATGCAGAACAAGCAAGCAGACACTCTCAGCAGGGACTCCTTTCAGACATCCCCCTCTAGACCTTTTCGCCAGCCCCAACAAGCAGTACCAGAAATTTGGCAGCAGAATTCCACATCCGACTCTCAGAGGCACCCATTTCCGTTCGCGTGGAACGGCGTGTTTGCTTATGCGTTCCATCAGTTTACTCTCATAGGAAAACGATACAGATGATACGCAAAGGTTGTTGCAGAACAATCTTGGTAGCCATGTACTGGCCCAGACAGACCTGGTTCTCGGATTTCCTTCAGTTGGCAGCGGACAATCCATTTCCTCTAGGATCTTCTATCCCAGAACAACGGGATGATCATTCATCACGACCCAGGCTCTCTCAAGTTAACAGCATGGCTCCTGACCACTCCGAATTCGGTCATCTGAATGTCCCTCAGGAATGCCGGCGCATTCTAGCAGCAGCTAGAGCTCCTTCTACAAACATTTCATATAGCCGAAAGTGGAAAAGATTCTGTGCGTGGTGTGCACAGCAGCCTAACCTGCAGCTGCTAGCTATAACACCTCATCAGATCCTTCCTTACCTGCTAAAGTTTGCTACAGAGGGTCTGGCGATCTCTTCCATCAAAGTGCACATCGGCAACCTCCAGGTTTACACGGAAAAGAAGATCTTCTCCTCTCTACAATGACAGGCTAATCAAACACTTCTTAAAAGGCCTTTTTTTGTACCTTCCCACCAAAGAAAAGGATTCCACCTGTATAGAGCCAGAACCTGGTCCTAGCAGGACTTATGAAGCATCCTTTTGAACCTTTGTCGACACCCACATCACATTTCTAACTTGGCAGGTGGCTATTTTAGTGGCCATTACGTCTTTTAGAGGTGTGTCGGAGCTCCAAGCCTTGGTTGTAGATCCTCTGCATCTATGGTACATGAGACACAAAATGGGTCTTTCCACTAATCCTCATTTCATTCCTAAAGTACCTTCAGAGTTTCATAAAAATGCTACAGTAACTAACTATACCCACATTCTTTCAAGATGCCTCCTCACTAACGGAACAGGCTATGCACTCTGCATGTCAAAGGTCCATTCAAATAGTATTTGGATCACACAAAATCTTTCAGATTGACTAAGCAGCTGTTTGTAACCTTGGGTTCACCCAACAAGGGAAAATCCATATAAAAACAGGACTTTTCCAGATGGGTTGTATCTACAATCTCCTTCTGCCACTCTAAGGCCAACACGCCGTTACAGTTGGCCCCCAGAGCGCACTCCACCAGAGCCACGGCGGCTCTGTTCTGGGGAACCCATCAGAGACATTTACCAAGCAGCAATATGGGCAGTGCCCCACACTTAGCAGGCACTACTGCTTACACCAGCAACACGCTGAGATTGAGCAGACGGGACGGGCTGACCAATGACTTTTCCAGTAAGGTAAGCCCCGCAGCTTCCACGGTTGTTTCCTTTCTCTACTTGAATATGTATTATTTTCGCATTAAAGCGAACAATTTTAAAGTACCTAATCTGTGTGTGCCTGGTTTTCCACTGCCTAACATTTACACTGCTACAAAATCTATTCACAGCAGGTGAATCCATGAAGATCCAATGCTGGAGAAAGGAGTTGTTACTTACCTGTTACTCTGTTTCTCCAGCGTTGGTATCTTTCATGGATTCACATGAGCCCTCCAGGCAAACATCCTCTTTGAGGGATATCCTCCAGTTGGAGTGGTTAGAATCGTGAGGGGAAGCTGCTGGGGTGGATTTATAGACTCGACGTCCCATTGGTGGGTACCAAAAGCACCCACAACGACATTGATGGGACACTCAAGGTGTCAAGTGTTTCCACAGGAAAATACTAAGTCAAAGTAACCAGGGTTTCCCAGCCTGATGACGGGGGATATTCACAGCATGTGACTCCATTAAAGATACCAATGCTGCAGAAATGGAGTTACAAGTAAGAAACTACTCCCTTCTGGAGATCCCTCAAAACCTGGTTGTTTGTCTAGTCTGGAACCCTTTTCCTTTTGTATCTGTGTCCACTCCGTCTGCCAAATGTTTTTCTGTTTTATTGCAAGTAACTGGTCTGCATCAACGCCTCGATGCCTCTGGGTTGTTTGTGCGCTTTATAAATTAAATAAACACACACATACCTGTTTCTACCAGCGCCTCCATCTCCCTCAGGGTCAGTCGCTTTTCTAATCAACAAGTTGGTGGTCGAGCTCTTTCTTCGGCTGGGGTCTCCCTCTGGAATAGCCTCCCTGAAGCTTGAGGGGAACCATCTCCGGTTCCGCTTCTGCTTTCTCTCCTCTCCACTCCTGAACTCCTGGCCGTAACTGATACTGCACTGGTCACCTGGCTACCCTCTGATCTCCTCCCCTGCCTGTTGCACACCTGCACTGCCTCTCTGGCAACCCCTACCCCTGAGGACGGTTTTCATTATCCCTACAGTGCCCTACCAGCACTTGACACCTGATGTCTGTACTTACCCTTATACTTGCCACCAGCTGGCCACACCTTTTACTTATTGCTTATTTATTTATTCTATTTATCTTATGGCCGATCCCATGTAATGCACTTCCCCCTTACCTCCTCACCTCTGCACTCTTCTCCCTCCACTTGCACAATCTCAATGTCACCTGGCCTAGTAAGATCGCTGTCTGTCTTCCCTCTGTTCCCCCTCCCTTGCCCTGTCGCGCCTTGAAACACTTGTGTACAGCAGGCGTGTGTTATAAATACCATATCATATGTAATCTAAAATCTGCATGCTTCCCTCTATTAACAGGACAAGGTAACTGCTATGGAGGTTGAAAATGCTGGAATCTCAGTCCAGGGTTCAATACCAGAGTTTAAAGACCACGCTTACTTAAACAGGCCCATAGTTCTGTCTGTCTTTCCTGTCAATAGACGCCGGCAATCCATATCGATTCAGGGTTTGGGGAGTAAGCAGATGGATTTGCCCTCAGTGTTTTCTTGGGCATGGTTTGGACATGCCCAGGCCTATTGACACTGGCATGTTTTTAAAACGACCAAATCTAAATGTTCTGCACTTAGGCATTCGTTATGTATAGATACTTTAATTTAGCATCACATATAGCATAGGAATGAATCTGCCATTATCCCTACTTAAGAAGTGAGGAACAAAACGTACTTCCCCCTTTGTCTCACTCATTCCTATTATATACTTCTACCCGTAATTACAGCCGTAATGAGAAACCAAAGCCATCAAGAATAACCTTTTTGATTTCAGTTGAGTCCTCCTCTTAGCACTCCTTATGTTCTTTATGCTCGACCAAACCAGTCATGGCCCAGGCCTGGCAGTTCTTCCGGGATTACCATTCCTGACTAATGGTAATATATGGACAATTTACCAGATCAGTTCGAGAACTTTATGAGCCTAGCAAACAAACACTACCCTAGAATTATATTAGATATTTTCCCTCTAAACTGCCTCACATGGAAAATGGAGTTCAAAATACACCGAAGTCTATATTATTCCTTCTTCATCATGGACAGATGATCACCCAACAGAGTCGCATGCATCCATACGATTACAATCACTCTCCTCCCTGCAGTCCCTCCATGTTGTGTTCCTTATTGTTCTTTTGGTGGCCAGACAAGCCCGGTGTCCCAAGACTGCTACATTGCTGATTTGGCACAGTATAAAAGCCCCCTTAAAATAACATACTGTGAAGGTGCTTGCTTTTGGCAGCAGTTGCTGACAGAATATAATAGGCTTAGAGGAGTTTGGGATAGGTAGGCAACCAGGCACACTAGACTGTGCCATACCAGAGGCAATGGAAGGTTTGAACTGTCTATTTGCAGCATAGCAGTAGTTTGATTCCTTTCTTGCTGTGGAGCAAGAACAATACCGGAATGTACCTCAGGCAATGTGGTGTTTGGTCTTTGTGCACCATACAAGTGTCTGTAGGCAGCATGGCAAGGTTTTTGTGTGTGAAGGTAAAAAGGCTGCAAGCTGGCTGTTCTCTCCAGCTTGCCATGTTTCTGACCAGAAAGAATCTGGTCATACGACGAACTGGGAATCAATTCACCAAAATGCCTGGGGTAGCAGAAGTGAAATCACACACACACCCAATGACATCACAGGAAGTTATGTCACATGACCTTTGCCCCTGGTGGCATCACATGAAGTGACATTTAACCCCCAATGCCGTTGCCTACAGGTGTACAATGTAAGAAAGGTTACATTTCATAAAAAACCAAAATTGCACTAAAGCAGACATAAGAGTATTTAGATGTCAAGCACATTTTCACTACGGTGCTGCCTTGATATACCAAGGAGGGTTCATGTTATGACAGACCCAGTATAACCAGCATAGGGCCATTTACTGCTAATTTACACCAATTATTGCTGCACGTGTAGGATCTAGTACTCAAGTCCCGCAGGTGCTTCCATAATACAGTGTGGCTAATGTAGCCTCTGTGGACAGCCATCTCATGTCTGTTATAGCATTACAGCCTAGGTATGGTTACAATATGCAAATTACAGATTTGTATATCTAGTTCCTTCTTTCGTATGCCAAGTGCATCCTGAAATGTCCAGTCATTTTTTTTAATGTTTTATTGGTTAAACAAAATTTCAACCTTTAACATAACTCGTGAATGATGTCTTTCTCTTTACGATATCTCACAGTGAAACTGTGACGCATCCCTGAATGTTCTTTATTGTCCTCCTTTAATCCCTATGAGAATCAGTTCTACAAATTTGAGGGCATCCAAAGTTGTGCCGATTCTATCGGCCGTCAATATTCTTTCCCAATAGTCCTCTTCCGTCGTCGTATTTACTTTGGCCACCCACTCTCCCAAATATTGCTTTCTTTGAGTGATCAATTTCGGGCATGATAACATCCAATGTTTTATTGATTCTAACATTTTCGGATTGTCACAAACCGACATCTAGCATCCTGGACTGCTTTTTGTTTTCTTAAATAATGTACCTCCCTAGTTGGGAAGATGTTTAACCTACAGCTCATCAAGAGGTCCCTGTAGCGAGATGAGGGAAACCTTCACAAGTAAGGAGGTGGATCGTTCAATGCCTTTCGTTCCCATATGATGTTATGGCAATTTTTGTTCTGCCTCTTCAGGATTTCTGTTTCCTCCCAATCTTTTTCACGAAGAATTTTCTTTACTTTATCCGGATTTTCTTTCAACGTGTCCATTTTGATGTTGTAATACTCTAGTATTTCTTGTCAATTTTGCTTCAGGCCTGGAAGTTGATATCTACCTTTCTTACATCTTCATTTGCCAGAACATCAAAGGGGATAGGTGGTTTGTCCAGAATACATTTCCGATATAGCCAGTAATGCCATCCAATGCGAGTGAATGCCCCAAACACCTTGTATGGGATAAAGTCAAAGGCATAGCCAACTGACAAAACCCCAAACACTGTAATAAGTAACAAAGAAATCTTTATTTATTTTTACTACAGACTCATCTTAATATTAAGTTTATAGAGACAATATCAATTTCATTTTAATCCAAACGTTCATAACAAACTTATGTCAGCAAGTTTCGATCCCACATGGATCATCATCAGGAGGACCAAGAGGCTGACTCCCTTTCCCCCCACCAGCACTGTACTCTTACATGGCACTCATCATAAATGCTGTTGACCATACATGCATGAGCTATATGGCGACTGACGTAATGATATGGCCCGCTGTAACTGCATAATTGACAGCATTATGTGTTGCAATTGGATAGCTCACCGAGTTAAAAGCTCATCTCACATGCCAGCCTGCACTTTCCATGGTTGATAAACTAATTTTATTACATTTCATACTAATAACACCTATTTCTTTACAGCGTTTAAAAGCAGGCAGCATCAGGCGTCAGACATGAAGTGCTATACTATTTTACTTCGATATGGGAAAGTCTGGGCCAGAGTAACTTCAAAACGTGGAGTATTTTTTCACAAAATGATAGACCTCAAAAATAAAACAAGTTGACTCTACATAAGTAGCTCTTCATCCGTGGGGAGGGGTAATCATGATAATTAACATACAGGGAAGTCAAAGCGGGGAGTGGCAGGTGTCTTGCCTTTTCTTATTGTGGCACAAAATTTGTTTTTAGTGACCATCTATGCCCCGTAAAAAATGTCATGCCACAGTAAAAACCAGCTAGGCTTACTACACCAAAATTCCAGTCTAGCCACAGAATAACACATATTGTGCATGCTTTAGTTTCATGTGGCAAGAATGCATTTTGACGCAAACAGTCTAGCCATTTCTTACTGCAGCATATTTGTTTTACTGGACATCTATGATATAGTATAATAGATGCCCGGTAAAAAAAAAAACTCTCCTCCTTCCCTACCTACCCAGCCGAAATCAGCCTGACAGGCAACACAAGCTCACCCGCATTCATTCAAAGACTATGGAGTATTTTTATCCACACCACTGCACCCCTTTGCTAATGGGGAAAGAAAACTGCCAAAAATTGAGGCAATAACGCCTGTGCGCACAAAATCTGCAAAATTGCACAGAGTTCCTAAACCACCAAAAGAGCTCCACGCCCTGCCACATCCACAGGCAAAGTGGTGTAAAAGCAGGAATCACTGCTGTCACCTGAAACTAGGCCACAGAAGGGCCTAATCCGAAAATGCCCTTCAAAATTCAGGCATTTTCCCAGAGAATTATGGAAAGGAAAGTGTACTGAAATCATGCTGACCACTGCCTAAGGAAATTGGCTGTCAAATCCAGTTTAAATGTATTTCGTTTTCCTGAAAAATTGCAAAATCCACTATTTCAAGCATGTTTGTGAAGGGCTAATTATTTTAAAATGTTTAAATCCTTTATAAACTGTGCTTATATTTTATATTTGAAATGAAAAGACTTTAATGACAAAGAGCCCAGTCTGAGACCAATCCACTATTTAATTCTGATCTGACAGCCTGGCCTGGGAAAACTTGACATCTCCACTTGACACTTCCTTGAGAACAGGAAGGCTAAAGGCTGTTAATGGTGCCCGCATATTGCCAGCAAGCCACACAATGGGGCCGCATTAGACATTTGGCTGCTGGCTGACCAAAGGACAGGCGGAGCATTGACCCCTGCAAGGAGGGGCAGGATGTGGAGGAGGTTTCTCAGTGAACTTCAAAGGACTGGATAGCTGCTGCCTGAAAAGGGGAGGTTACACAGGAGGACTGTGATGTGAAATCCTTATTTTTGATTAAAGTTTAAAACTCTTTAACTGAGCAACCTACATAGGGATAAATCTGAAACTTGGTAGACATTAAACTAATTTCAGCCTTGTGATTTGAAGACACTGAGGAAACTCTTACCATTTAAGGAACCAAAGTTATGAAAAATGTCTGATTGTGGCAAAACTATTAATGTTGCAAACCTACAATTGTATGTACACAATCCACTGATAAGCGCCCAGAGATGTAGCAAATTAGAAATGATTAATCCAAAGTGTTATGGGTAAAATTGATTAAAAAATCCATAGAATGACCAATACAGCTCTCACAAAGATGGGAAGTGAATGTAAATGTAGACAATCGAATATAAAGTATATGTGTCCAATTTTATGAGAGTACATAATGGTAGAAATGTACATTTGTGCAAAAGTATGTTTTGAGTAAAAATCCAGGTGGGAGTTCCTAAATCATGTCATAAAATGACAGCTCTATTCAGGCTGCCAACCAAAACAAAACACATGCCTGTAGCCACTCACAACCATGGGAGTGTGTTTTGAAGTTCTGCCATACACTTTGTAATGGATAAATATAGGTTTTTCACTACACACTGCTTCCAGAAGAGAGCGCTTCCAGAACACTGCTTCCAGAACCCATCCAGATGTCCACGCAGCACCTTATTGCAGAACTTTTCATCTGACTCCAGAATTCTTTGAAAGATCCAGGTTTCTTTGCAGAATCCAGACTCTAGTATTGCCAAATTATTGCTAGCCTGACCCAATTGCAAACATCCCAAATTAGAAGGGATTTAATTCTGATTCAGCTTGGCTTGCTACCATTAAGGCTTGCCCGCTGAAAACTTGCATCCTGCTATCTACCGTGTCCAGTAACCAGAAAGGGCCCATCCATATCCAGTCTGAGGTGCAGTCCAAATTGACCAGAACCGCCTTGCTGATCAAATCCTCCTAGAGGTGCGCTGCTGCCAGTACACCAGATCCAATTGATGGACCAGAGCTGACAGTCCAATTTAATAACTTCTTCTGTAAGCATTAACAGGAAGAACAGTGACCCATAGTATATCTGCATTGTATGATCCCAATCTCAAACCCATCCCATCTTTAATTCAGAACGCCAGTATTGTTAGAATCCTTCTTGCGATGATTGCCTCACCTGTGTTCCAAAACCATAACTCCCTAGTGATTTTGAATAAGTAAATCCCCTGGAAGAAGTAGAGGATCCACAACAGGACGGGTTACACTGATGACGTGACTGTAAGATACACATGTGGCATTCTCTTTTTCATCGTCATAATATAGTGTAATCAAACCCATCTGTCATTTTCAAAAGCGCATTTGTTTTAATTTTCGCACCTATTTTGCAAAAACGCCTCTCACTAAAACCTCTATAACTCATTCAGTTTTAAAGATAGAAATGAAATTTCAACTCTCACTGATACCTAACATCCTTAGCTACATCCACAACTAAATACCGCATCAGTGTATTTGACCCATTTATCTTCAATATCGCATAGTAAACATTTGCCGCAAATTTGCAAAATTCACAAGTTTACATGTGTCATTTCCCCATTTTAAAGTGTTTTTCCCATCCCCTCTTGATCTGAAGTGTGTATTGTTGTTTATATTATAGCTCATGTATGTTAGGACCCGATTAGTGTTGCTTCACAAAGCCATTTTCACCTGTCATTTTCAAAGTGTAATTTGCCAAAACAAGGTTTTCAATCTTGTTTGGGAGGGAGGATTGCCTATAAACTTTAGACCTTGTCTTTTACTCCTGAATATCTGCTGATTACTCACATTGATGTAGGATTGCTCATTTGTATTTAAACAAAACTTTGCAGGGGGAAATATTAACCTAAACGCTATCTGTGCACAACACAAAATGTTTTTTTTTCTGTGTTTCTATTCTGCATCATTATAAGTGAATTCAATCGCTTTTCTTAATTTTTAATTGTATTGTCACCCTTTTGGTGATTGCTACCCCATGTATAAATATCTATAATAAACATTTGTGTGATTTGAATATTAAAATAAATAAATCTGTACCTTTACAAGCAAGCCTGATTCCTGGTTTAGTGTGACCTGGGGGGTATTTTGAGAAAGGTGTGATATGAGTGGTATATCATTCAGAATATTGAACTTCTAGACAAAAATAAATCAGGGATTCAATGCACACTACGTTGCTAGGCAAGACCTGGATGTGTGCCTGATTGAAGTCTCAAAGAGCGTGTGGCATCGTCCGGGCTTCTGAATTGAAATACCACCCGTGACAGTCTAACACAGCAAACTAGCCTGCATGGTACAGACACCTTGCTGGGTTGGCGTACAGGCTACATTGTACAAGCACCCCTCAAAAGAAATACTCAAAAGAATTGGGCCTGTTTGCAAAAGTAAATTAAACCTGAAATAAGTCAGAAGGAAATTGATATTTCTGAGATGGCGACCCCAGTGGAAATTAATATTGCTAGGGAACACACCCTGCTCAAACTGTTTGTCAGGGGTGAGTGGCCAGAACAGGATGAACAGGCATGGATGCAAGAAATAAAAGAACAAGTCATTGCAATAGACCTGAATAAAAAGGCAGGACAAGGGTCCATTACATCAAGCGCTTAGCGAACTGTACATGGCCCCAAAAATAAAAGAGGCACAGTGTAAAATTGCCCAAATAGCGGCCTACCTGTACCTCCACATAGGAATCATACAGGAAAAGCATGCAGACAACATAGATCTGGCAAAGCGGCAAGGGAAAACACTGCAGAAAATCCAGACTAATCTGGACTCTGCAGAACAAAGGCTCCAGAACAGCCAAGAATCGGAAACAGAGGCTAGGCAGTATATCACAAAATTAAAGGACGATCTGGCTCTCTTACAGCAAAAGAATGCATAACAAGATCTCAAATTACAGACACTGCAAGATGAGTATCAGGAAAGGGTTGACTCTTTAAAACAGAATCAGCAGAAACTATGTAGAGGAGGTCCCAGACATGGCCTACACCCCAACCCCACAGTTTGAGGTACCAGAAACATACTCGCCAAAGTATGTGACGTATGAGGAACAATTGAACCAACAGAGAGCTGTGCCCAGTGCCCATCAGAAGAGCAATACCTGTTGAAGTGCCTATAACCAGACAACCATGGGCGGCTCGGTACCCCCTGAGGCAACCGTACCAGCAGCTGGCCCGAAGTGAAGACTACTTACAGGCCGTCCCCGAAGAGACCCAAAGAGCCCAAATGGAGGGTAAATGGTGACGACATAAGAGCCCGGACAGTCGTACAGATGCACATAAATGACAAGCAAAAAAGGATAACATGAACATAAACAAATCGAAAGATGACGCACAAGGACGAAATGGAAAGAATAATGATGTAATGGATTTATAAGAAGAAACAATGTTGATTATATAAAGAGATGTAAGGAAACGTAGCTGTGAAACAAGATGGAAGTATTCAACCAGCTAACGCTTGTAAAAAGGATTGGCACGCACAAAGCAAGAAAACGGAACTGCTTGTAATGCTTAATAGAAGAATAGAGCGGCATGCGCCAATTATATATCTACCTCAATGAAGCACAGTATACAAGTGCGACTCCATTTTGTAAAGCAGAATTAAACCCATGCTGCAAGGGGCTAACAAGACCAAGATTCATATTCCAGACAAAGGAAAGAGCGGAATCTAAACTCATGCCTGGGAATTCGAGGTCAACCTAAGGAAGGGAGGAGAGAGGCAACCTCGAAGAATCGAAACTTCAGAGCATACCAGCCAGCCAGTGAAGGTCGAGATAAAGAAGCCCCAGGCAGGTGGCGAGGCCGAAGGAGAATCAAATACACGAATACAAGGAAAATGAAGCAGATTCACAGTGAACAGACACGTGACCAACCAGGCACGAAGAGGTAATTCACACATAGTCTAATTGACACATGGCCCTAAAAGTACTGATTGATGGAAAGGAGGCAGGGTGAATCTTGGGGCACAAGGTTCTTGGGTGTCCATTCTGCATGCTGCTAATTAAAGTGGAGATTTATGTCTACGGGTGTAACCCACCGCATTCACAATGGACCAAATAATCTAGGGTCCTATAGCTAGTAGAACCAATAAGACGTCGTACTTGTAGTGACGTCTATCATGAGTGATGTAGAGGGATGGGCGTAGATGTCCACCCGATAAGAGTTATCCAATCCTCACGCTCTGTTACCATATACAGATATAGCACCTATACTTAAGTTACCTTTTCCAACCAATAGAATTGCATGACAAACGTTGAGTATTACACGTCAATGATGACGAGAATGTACTATAACTATTGCTGGCTGAATGAAGAATACGGAAGTTGAAGCGAGACAGGCGATCGCAACACTGTTGATTACCATTTGTTTCCCTGTTTTTTGTACTTGTCATTAAACGGACTTCCCTTTGCCAAACGATTGAGTTGTCCTTATTGAATTGTGTTGGAGTAAGAGAATCCTGCACCCCATCCTCCTCAAGGTGCAGCTATCTTATCTTACAGGTACTCGAGGGTGAGCTCTGACCTATGGGCCCGTCAGAGGACACACCGCCCTCCTGTACACTTGATAGAGGATGGTTATGCCCATCAACTATTGATTAATTATTACCAAGACACCTATTGACCATTGACACGAAGTAACTCTAGTAGTTCTTCGGCAATATCACAAGTTCTTCGCTATTCGGCTGAGTAGACTGAAAAGCTTCCCGTGGACAATGATAGTGTAAGTCCATAAAAAACTGCAGTGGGTCTGAAGGAACCTGCCTTTCAAAGCATAACCCTTCTCATTCCTACAGGCAAAAAGACCAAAAGAGGCGGTAAAGGAGGGGTGGTGATCCCGAAGATTCAGAGAGGAACATACGAATGGTGAGTGAACCAAAAAAGTCAATATTTTGGCAAATGTCTTGTAGGCATTAGAACAAGTAAGGGAAGAGGTAACAGAGGGAGGCGGAAAATAGAATAGTCAGAAGTAGAGAAGACTGTGTGTATATGTATATGTATATATATATATATGTATATGTATATACAGTGCCTTAAGTGGCACTACAAATCGAGCCGGGGCTCATCGAGGGGGCGTGGCCTAACAGCGGGGGTCTTGATGGCCCGTTAGGCCACGCCCCCTTGACGAGCCCCGGCTCAATGGGCTACTGCCACCCCTGCCAGGCAGCCTTTTGTAGGGATTAGCACCCTCTCCCCTATCGGGGAGAGGGTGCTGACCTCTGCATTTATTTTGTGTAGGCTTGCCTGGCAGGGGACAGCGCCTGCCTATTCAGCCTTAATGGTGGTGCTGCCCCTCGCCAGCTGGGGAGGGGCAGCACCACCATTAAGTTGAAAGGGTGAGGCCACTGGAATCAGAGGTCTTTTTCCTAAATACTGAAACTCCCGCAAATCCGCGGGAGCTCCAGTATTTAGAAAGCAAGGCCTCTGCTTCCAGCGGCCTCACGTTTCTCCATAATGGTGGCGCCGGCCGACGGGAATCTCTTGATTAAAGGGATGCCTCGCAGGTGCGGCGCCACCATTATGGCTGAAAGGCATTTTTTTCTGCAGCCTGAAGCTCTCGCACACGAGCGAGACCTTCAGGCTGTAGAAAAAAATGCCTTTTCGTGTAGTGGCCGGGGCTGTCAGGGGAGATTACTGGGCCCCGGCAGGGCCCCGCCTCAAAACGAAATTTCGGAGACCCGGCAGGTCCCGGCCCACTTAAAGCCCTGTGTATATATATATATATATATATATATATATATATATATACACATATATATTTTAACGAAAGTAAAAGTAATTGCACTTCTCCACACAGGGACAGCACTCAATGCGGTCAAGATGCCAGCATAAAACTCCAAGAACGTAAGTCAATCCACCATTCCCCAAAGTTCTTATGCCATATCCAGTTTTATTCAAGGCATTACAACCTATGACTCGTTTCGCAACGCTCCCGTTGCTTGCTCACATTTAAAACATAATGAGACTGTGAAATGCTTTTAAGTACAGAAGGGCTTGATCTCTATGATTCTGCCCTACACATTTTGTCGTTCTTCTCTTTCAATTCTTGCAATAACCCATAAGCATTCTGTGTTGAATGCATGCAGCCATTTTAAGATGTGTTGATTCTCATGCTTAGTGCATTTTTTAGAGATATCACAATCATTTTTTAGTGCCATTCAGTGTGCAGTGACAGGTTTTCACTTTTGTTTATGCGACAATTTTAAATTTATTGTCGCTCTGATAGTTGTTAATTAAAATCGAAACCTGCTCGCTGTACACTTACACATTATTCCCAATTACAGCCTGAATTTGCAGTCAAATACTGGAATCAGTACACATGTGAGGAACTATGATATTCCCATCGTTTGATCTTTTTTTTTTGTCAAAATCTTTTTATTGAAACATCAATTCACATTGACATCTTTAACAGTATAAACAATGGCAAGGATATTTGAATGCAGTTCCACCATACATCATTATTCTCCTGCCTAGAACTCAACGCATAGCGCTGAGACCAATTAATTTAACAGTGGGTTGACATTTCATTTTAACCATTATATTTCATTTGTGACATCTTTATTACTGTTACTCTTGGGGGTGTTTTGCTGCAGTTGTATGTGAAAGAAGAAAAGAAAAGGGAAAAAAAAGAAAAATATTTAAAAAAAAAGAGGGGGGGGGAATTCATTTTCCACCTGCTCACCCCATAGTCCGGGTGTTGTTCTTAGTGTCTGCTATTCTCATGTTCTGGCGCTAGATAGCCATGTCCCTTGTTTGTACTAAGATTCTAAGGGCTGGAGAAGGCTTTTGATCAGTCTTGGCTGGAAGAACATATGTTCCTTTTTTTTTCGTATGGTCTAGAAATGGGGCCCCAGATTTGTTGGAATTTGCCCGTTCGGTTCAGTCGTGTGGCTGTTAATTTCTCCATTCCCAGGAGTTCCCAGACCTTGACCCACCATTGTGCAATACAGGGGCCCTCAGGCTCTTTCCAACAGCGCGCGCGTGTAAGACGGGCTGCCATTAATAGATGGGTGATGAGCTGCGCTCTAGGGCCGGATTGCGGGTATGTTCCGTCCTCAGGGGAATCTCCCAAGACGATCACTATTGGGTCTAAGGGGAGGAGGGTTCCGCAGATATCTTTAATTTTGGAGCGAATCTCCAACCAGAAAGATTGAATGGTTGGACAGTGCCACCACATGTGACCCAGGTCCCCTTTTGCCCCGCACCCGTGCCAACAGGTCTAAGGGTAGTCAACATTCATAGCATGCAGTCTCTGCGGTGTGAAATATCATCTGTAGCATATTTTGAGTGCGCATTCCCTTACTGTCGTGCATCTGGAGGACTTGTGTGCTCTGGCCCAGATTCTCTGCCACGACTCAGGAGAAATTTCTTTCCCCAGCTCTTTCCCCCAAGATACCATGTACGGCAGTTCCTCCTCCTCTGGGGCTATTTCTGTGAGACGATAGCATGTAGCTACATTATGGGCCCGTTGACCTTCTATAGCAGTTAGCTCAAGGCCTATGGGAGGTCTACTGGCTGCTTTTCTAACTTGTGGGTTGGTGATCCAGTGCCTAAGTTGAATGTATTTAAACCTTTCAGATTCTGGGAGGTTAAATTTCTCCTTGCATTGGATAAATGTTAAGGGGACACCGTCTGCGTATGTCTCCTGCAGCCTCAAGATTTTATTTCCCGACCATTTATGATAGGATCTAGGTTGTAGCCCGGGGTAAAGATAAGGTTCTGTGTGATCGGAGTCATCGAGCCCAGACCCGGGGTCAGTCCTCTTAAGGTGAGCTGTCTGTCCCAACATCTGAGTGAGGCACTCGTGGTAGGGAGGAGTGGAAGTTGTGAAGCTCGCGCTTCCCGCGGCAGGAAAGGGAGTGGGATAGGGGGGGTCACAGTGAGTGTCTGTTCTGTCTCTCCATTTGGAGGGGTCCTCTAGGAGCGCCCAGACCAGGATAGGGGCTATCTGAGATGCACAATAGTATCTAACCGTGGAAGGGAGCCCTAATCCCCCATGCTGTTTACTTCTGGTGAGGATCTTGCGCTGAATTCTAGGTGTTTTACCTTGCCAGATGAATTGGCAAATGGCTTTCTGAAGGTCTTGTAGGTCTCGCTCTGGGATGTGAACTGGGAGCGCCTGGAATACATAGAGAAGGCGGGGTAGTAGAGTCATTTTAACAGCTGTCATTCACCCCAGCCAGGTAATTTCCAGGGGGCCCCCATTTTATTAGTGATTCTTTAGCTTCTTTAAATAGTGGGGGAATATTGGCCTTCACCAGCCCAGAGTAACTTGCAGTCAGATGCACTCCCAAGTATGTTATTTTGGAGGTCACCCAGCTGAGGGAGAATTTGTTCTCTAAGGCGTTTAATACCTCGGGGGTTTCGGACAGGTTCAGCCCCTCGTTTGATCTTTTTTAAGTTCAAGATTATAAAGTGCATAGTGCTGTAAACATAACTCTCAATCCATTTACCTTAAAACCTATAGTGCAAAGTGCTTTGTTAGTATCTTGAACATCAATCCTCACACATTGTCAAATGAATTTTCTGTGGCAGCGAGACAGAAAAGTGCTTGGTGCTGTAAATATACAATAGTACCATGGCCAGTATTAAATGTGCAAAACCAGGATTTCGGGCAATGTAAACAGGGGTATATCGAAGGACAAGATGAATGAAGTCAAGACTAAAAGCTATACAGTTCTCACTGTTTACATAAAAAGTCAACACACATAAAAATTGTAGAAAAGATTAAAGTTAAAACGAGCTCAAGTATCAAAAAAAATCAACAAAAGATGTTTCCTTAAATTGCTAACATAAAGACATAATCAAGACTAAAGCAGAAGAGGAGATTCATGTCCCAAGGAATGTATACAGTTCTTCATCTAAGTTATGTCCTCCTGGTTTCTTAGTTTGAAAATCTAGGATGAATCGTGTCTCCATCTGGCGTAATTCCAGTTCACTGTTCCCTCCACGTGGATTGAGCTTTATGTGGTGTACTCCAAAAAATCTAAAACTGTCTAATTTGCTCTGATGTTGGTCTCTGAAATGTACTGCCATTGGGTAGGAAGCATCTACATTTTTTATGGCCCGCATATGCTGTAATATTCTCAATTTCAGTTTGCCAATAGTACTTCCCACATACCAAAGGTTACATGAACAAAGCAGTGCATATACTACAAATTCTGTATTGCATGTTATTTTAGTTTTCACCTCAATATTTTGACCTAATATTGGGTGTGCATAATTTGGTTTTTTCAGAGCAAATTGGATGCAGCGTTGGTTTCTTTCTTCGGGGACATGAAGCTGTTAACCAATGTATCTTTGATGGAGGTAGATTTTCTGTAGGTTATGTTAACTCGGTCTCCCATGAATGGAAATAAAGTTTCATTGGTTTTTAAGACATGCCAATGTTTATGTAATATTTTCCTTATTATCTTTGCATGTGAGCCATACGGGAGTATTAATCTCACATCGTCAGGTTCCTGAATCTTTTCAGATGTTCGATTGGTGGAGAGTAATGCTGTTCGATCTAGGTTTCGTGCTTTGATGTAAGCTCTCTCAATAATTGCCTTAGGGTACCTTTGTTTGGCAAAGTTCCGAGCTGTGATCTTGCATTCTCTATCGAAAAAATCTAATTTGCTACAGTTGCGACAGATCCTGACAAACTCACCGTATGGTATACTCCACTTTAATGGAGTCGGATGATTGCTACTTGCAAATAATGGCATGTCAGAACTCGTTGGTTTCTGATGAAGTTCTGTGCTGATTTCTTACCATCAGTTTTCACCAGTACATCTAGAAAAATTAAGGATTCATGGCTATAAGTCTCTGTAAATTTCAGATTCAAATTGTTGACATTTAACATAGTTACAAAGTCAACCCAGTCCTTTTCTTTTCCATTCCACAAGATAAATAAGTCATCTAATCTATGAACCGTAGTCAGAGGACTATTTGGTTAGTATACTTGGTATTGGCATCAGTCTAAACACATTTTTCCCTATATATATATATATATTTGGGATAATGACTTGAGCATAATAGAGAAAATAAGTGGTTACCGGGGTGACACTCGAGAGAAAACAGTGGTTACCGGGAGGGGCACCCAAGAGAAAAAAACAGGATACCAGGAGGGACTCCTGAGATAAAGTAAGAGGATTCGCCTTGTTCCTGCGCTTTAATATAGCGGTCAGAAGAAACGTGAACTCAGAGCCCACATAATAGGGGACGATTAGGCTACTGTGACGATTAAAGACGTCACAAAAGGGGTTTGTTTAAACTCCATGTCAGGCTAGTGATTAGAAGGCAGGGATATGTGTGTCCAGCTCGTGTCCGTCTAGTCTGTCAAGTATCTGTCTTGTGTGTTCTGTGATATGTCAAATGTAAAGAACTGTATGGTTGATTGTTTGAAATGAAGTTTGGGTTTTATGCGATTCTGTAACTAAGAGGGAATCGCCAATGGATTGATGTTCTTGAGTAAACTGATGATATAGAATTTTGGCAGGAAAAGATTGGATTGGAGCTTGCGTATGTGGTGCTTGCTCATATTGTTGGAAGTATTAAACGTGCATGAAAATATTGTTGGTAACGGAATTTAAGAATGGAGGAGATTACCCCACTTGCCCACTTATGTAAGCAGCTGCCCAAACATGCACTCAAGCTTAAAAAAATATAGCACCGAGTGCGTCAAAGGTACCGCCCACAAGAGGTTTATGCTGTGGCCACAGAATGGGTCCCTATCCAAAGCCGTCCTACAACACATGACAACTTATCTGCATGCCACATATACAGGTAAAAAACTAGAGAAACGCCTCGCTGTTCTAGAACTGCAGAAAATGTTCGAACAGACAAAGGAGGAAGAACCACCTGCAAACTGGATATTAAACGTAAGCACAAAGAGGGGGGGGGGGTGAGACGCCTACCGTGCCACCAGCCCTGCTTGAGCCAGAATTCGAGGGAAGTAAGTCAGTGGGACTTTACCCGCTAAGGGGACGAAATCAAGGGGAAGGATCAGGAACTTAATCTTACCTCTGCAGTCCCGAGGGATAAGGAGAGATGCGATGATGAAAGTAAAGACCAGGCACAGATTGGTGCACCTCTCGATAAAGAGAGAAGGAAAGAAGTGGAAAGGAAGTGAAGATAGAGCTGATGAGATAGCATTTGCAAAAGACGAATGGATGGGAGGACAGATATTATTGAAACTCAATGGAAAGGGAGGTGATGATGTGAGACAGAGAGAAGTCTGATGAGACGCAAAGAAGGGAGAAGGAAATAAGGGACGAATAAAAGGAAAGATAGAACAGCTATACCGCAAAGAACAAGAAAAACAGCTTGTTCGCAAACAGATGGCAGCCTATAACCAGTACAGACAGAATCAGCAAAGTTTGGAAGAAGAACAAAGAGTATGTGAAAAAAGGATAAAGAGGCAAAAGGATGAGGAAGTTAGAAGGGTAAATGAACGTAGGAATAAAAGAAAAAGGGAAGAAGAAAGGATTAGAGAAGATGTGAGGAGACACAATGAAGTCTATGATGATATATAACGCAAGCGTAGACAGAGGGCACGAGATCTCGAATATTTGGAGCGGGAAGTTAAAAAACCCAATCCTGTTGTAGAATGGGAAGACATCGAAGAATTCTTTCCCGCGTACGACTCAGTTCCTGGAACTAGTGGGACGAATATATTGATGATGACTTCGACACCAGAAGCATCGGGGAAACGATTGATAAAATATACGATGAAATGGGGCTGGAACAAATAACCCAAGGGGGAAGGGAAGACGAGCGCTTGGAAAGCGTTCAACTGTATGACACTGAGGATGTCACCCGAAGTAGTGGGAGCAGGGGACTGTCTCTGGACAGGCTAGAAATTAGTAAGAACGACGAGATGCAAGGAGTTGCGTGAACTTGAAACAATCAGCGTCCGAGATGGAGATGGAGGACGAGGCACACGAAGAAGGGAGACGGCGCAAGAAGCGGCTCCCAAGGGACAAAGGGGTACGATGGTCAGACGCCAGCGAGTCTGCATCTAGGGCATCAGAGTCTGCCGCGCAGCGTGGCCGACATGAAGGAACACCCCACAGTCAGAGAGGGGAGGGGGGGGGGGGGGGGGGGGGGTGTCAGCACCTGCCTATGTAGACAGATTGAGGACATTGCCAGGTAGACGGTGATGCGGGAATACTACTCCAGCAATAGACAAGAGAGCTATGAGGAAAGAGAAGGAGGACTGCGCATTCCAATTCCCGCTACTAGAAAAGGGGTGAGTAAGACCACAATATATTCCATGGCCACACATGGACAGAGATAACCTGAAGAACAAGCTTTCAATGTTGACATTGGGAGCCGGGAAGTGGATACACAAGTTAGAAAAAATAAGGGTGTCACATTAGCTATAGGGGACATTAAGGTCCTCCTGATCGCCATACTTGGTGAGGGAGCAGACGATGTATGGAAACGAGCTGGGTACTCTGGTGTAACCATAATTAACACTACCCATGACGGGGCATCATTTAATAATTGTAGAGCAGCGGTGTGGAAAGCGCTACGAGTGTTTTACCCAGACACTTCCGATATGGGAGCTATAATGACTCGAAAAATGAAAGTCAGGAGGATCCGTTGATTTATGTCCAGAATTTTCAAGACGCATGGGTGCTCGAAACGCATGAATCTTGGATGAAATCTATCCCTGTATTCTACCATATATTGTGCCAAGGGTTGCCTGAACCGGTGCAAAAACAGTTCAAGAAATTGGTAGGAGTAGAAGCTAAACCATGGGCGAAATACAGTTGACAATTGCACATTACTGTAGATTGTTGCAAGAAAAGAATCGAAAAAAGGAGGCAACTTGTAAGGGTGAGGAAGTGAAGCTGGTGCAAAAGAAACTCTCAAAGTATGCTCTCGAAGGAGCTATGCTGACCAGCCCAGCTGAATCGAACGTACAACAGGCAACTAACCCGTCACAGAATAACCAGGGTAACGCGGGATTCAGAGGAAGAGGATGGCAGAGTAATCAGGGAGGTTTCCAGAATAATCAAGGAGGCTTTCAAAACGTGCAGATGAGCAGTCCAGATATGTCAAATGGACAGATGGCCCGTCCACCGCCAGTGTGTTGGCTGTGTGGAATGACAGGACATGTGGAGCACTGATGCAGAAGCCAAGACGTGTGGCAAAATGGTCAAGCAATGGGAGCAGGCACGGTGAATCCGCCTGTTATGCCTCAACAGGGCAGTGCACAGAATCACACAGTGCAGCAGCAAGCGACGGGCTTGCAGCAAGGGGCGCAGCAAGGGGTTCAACCATCAAACATGAGGAACCTGCCACAGGGGCAATCCCAACAGGCACTGCCGCAAATGTCTTAGGGCACAAACTCTGGAATAGGAGGCAACCCTGGGAATGAAGAAAATACACAAGCATACAGTGGACTGAACTTATCCATGAAATAGGACAGCTCGCTGGGAACCCTGATGTGTTCTATCCTATCAGTGACACCAGACCCTAACAGGGAACCAAGGGTAAATGTCGTCATAGAGGGGAAAGAATATTCCTTCTTAGTTGACACGGGCGCAACACGCTTGGCATACGAGAAGGCAAGTTTTCCTTGTCCGGCCAGGCCATAATACTCAGAGTTTTACAGGAGCTCACACCAGAGTTTCCTTTATGGACACTCTCCCAGTCTCTGTAGGAGATTGTGAGATGAATATACCTTTATTATATTCACGTCAGACCCCAGTAAACATTTTGGGTCGAGACTTAATGACAAAGTTGAATATGGCTATCTCGTTCACAGAGGAGGGCATAGTATGCTCCACTCCAGGAATGCATTATTCGAACGTGTGCGAAATGATCAGAGCATACTCGGGACACATAGCCATGAGAGCTAAACCATTAGAACCAGAAGTCTTTGCATATGGCGTGCGTGTGCTTATGGCGGGATTGCCAGGCCTGCAGATAGAACTATGAGAACCCCTGATGAGTTCCTATTCAGGCCAAGAATACCTATGCATGAAGAAGAGGGACAGGTATTTCCCTTAATGATACATCGTGCAGCAGTGCAAGGGAAAGTAGCATTGGTCGAAAGGTATGATGATGAAGGCAGACAATAGGTGCGCGATAATCGCCCTTGAAGAAGGGTATCGAGTGACTGACGATCTGTTCGAAGAATACCCTGACTTAGAAGAGACAAGGGTGGAAGTAAATCTCATATTCTGGGTCAAAATGATCAAATGAGAAGTGCCACAGAGAATGTTGTTGGCGCTGGTCCGTCCAACATACTTTGATGGCGACATGGCCGAGGTGCCCATCTCAGTATGGACTACAGGACCTTATGACATAGACCTCCTGAAAAGGGTAGGAGAAGTGAAAATTAAACTGAAACCAGGAGCAATTCTACCAAGAGAGCGACAATATCCCATGTCCAGAGAAGCGGATGAAGGGATCGCGGAGACAATTTCCGCCATGAAGGATCAGAGCATCCTAGTGACATCAGAATCACCCTGTAATACGGTGATTTACCCCGTCAAGAAATCAAAGGGAGGGTCGTTGCGTTTAATCCAAGATTTAAGAGCATTAAACAATATTGTTGAAGCCGAGTTCCCTATAGTGCCTAATCCATCTACGATCTTGTGTAACATACCGATCGAGGCGAAATACTTCACGGTGATTGATTTGAAAAATGCTTTTTTTCCTCAATCCCGTTACACCGTGACTCGCAAGATCTGATGTCATTTACATTCAGACAAATACATCTGAAGAGCACGAGATTACCACAGGGGTATTACGAGTCCCCGTCCATTTTCAACAGAGTTCTGCAAATGGACCTAAGCTGTAGCTGCTGTAGACAGTGTTGTTTTCCAGAATGTGGATGACATTCTGATCTGCAGCACCACTGAAGAGCAATGCAGGCGCGATTCAGTCCAGCTACTGACCATATTGGCAGAGAAAGGATATAAGGTTGACAAAGAAAAGTTAGTATTAACAAGAGGTGCTATACATAGGCCAGCTAATCTCACATGAAGGGAAAAAGGTAACCCCAGAAAGGGCTGAAGCTATCATGAACACGGCTAGGCCGCTCACGATAAAGCAAATGCAGAGCTTCCTAGGCCTGTGCAATTATGTCAGAGCATGGGTCTTCGATTACAGCTCATATACCAAGCCCTTGGTGCAGGCCCTAAAGAAGGCCCAGGCAACAAAGGAAAAGATTGAATGGACTGAGGCAATGGAGAAGGGATTTGCAGAACTCAAGAGGGTGATTTGTACGGTCCCAGTTCTCGGGATTCCTAATTATGCAGAGGAATTCTACCTGTTCTCACACACGAATGGCAACGTTATGACGGCAGTACTTGCCCAAAGAACCTCGCTATGGTACAAGCCCCTGGCATATTACAGTGGGGACCTGGACCCAGTCATGAGAGGCCACTCCCCATGCGAACAACGTTTAGCTGCCGCAGCGTTCGCCATAGAGAAGGCGACAACCATTGTAATGGGCTGTTCCATGATGTTCTATGTAGAGCACTCATTATTCGCCATCTTGGAGAAACCAAAAGGCACATTGACATCACAGAGGGCTTCTGCCTATGAAGTGATTATATCTAATCCATTGATCAAAATAGTTTGATGTAAAACTGTAAACCCAGCTACGTTCATAGCTGAACCAGTCACTGAAGGAGAGCGGATACATGACTGCGCCAACTATGAAGAGTTCTATGATGAAATCCCCAGGGTGAAGGAAAATTCCCTGGCGGGAGGTGAGATCGTTTTCATTGACGGTTTGTCAAGAATCGACCAAGAAGACGGACAAAGATACACAGGCGTGGCCGTGGTAAAACACATAGCAAATGGAGAATATCAAGTGCTCATCAGTGCACGAATACCATCACATTATTCATCACAGGCTGCAGAATTATTGGTGCTGATACTCGCCATTGAGAGTCACGCAGACCAGGAAGTAACAGTATACAGTGACTCCGCCTATGTGACGTCCACCGTGCACGCAGGCCTAGCACGATGGAAAAGGAGGGGCTACCTCTGATCGGACGGCACACCAGTGCAACATTAAGCCTTATTGGACAGGCTGATAAGGGCACTACAGCTCCCGGTGGGCATAGCAGTCGTGAAATGCGCTGCCCACACTAAAGGGGCAGATTTTGTGTCACGTGGAAACCATGAAGCAGACACGGAAGCCAAGCGTATGGCATCCAAGAGTGAGACGATCATGGAAGTAGAAGTGGCACGCACCCATGAACGAATGATGGTAGCTCGAGCCACACCAGAGGCCTACAGCAATATGGGGCAGACTCAACAGATGGAGCTTCAAGGGGAGGCTGTTACGCTCACCTGGTATCCACGGGATGGCCACCCAGCCAGTTGGTCGTTGGTGCCCTTCCTAATGATTCCCTGGTGTGGTCTTGGCGTCGATGGGATTCCGCCTGGAAATGAAGACTATATTAGGACTGGGCGACCAAGGTAAGTTTTCCCCCACCTCCCTTGTGTTTCCAGCCCCTCCAGGTTCTCTTCTCACCCGGTTGTCGGAATCGGTGGGCTCTCCGTCCTGCTCTCTGGGCAGGGGCGCGTTGTCTTTTATGGGCACGGGCAGTCCAGTTACTTCACTGACTGCTGCCCTTGTAGTGTCTTTCAGGTGGGTCTTATTGCGATTGATGGCGTCGTAATTCTTGCATGCCTTTTCTCTGTTCTAAATGTCTCTTTTTATCTCCCTAGGAGCGCGGAGTGTCCGCTTGGAGAACTGAATATGCTGGTTCTCACCGGGAGATGATGGCGCGCTATAGCGCTATGATGCAGTAAGGATGCGCTTTACGTAGCGCAGCGATGTCTTGTCCTCATTGACCTGTGCTTTTCTCTTTTCGTAGGTCGCGGTGAGTTCCCAGCGCAGATCGAGTTCCGGGGCTATGCCGGCCGAAAAGCAACCAACCAGGTAAGTCTTTAAGCGCTTTGTGGTTGTAATGTCTACACTACCTCCTTTAATGATGTCTTTCTCCTTTTCTCAGGTCCTTCGATCTGGGAGGTGAACTCCACCAACAGAGCTGCCCAGGAGCTGCGAGCAGTGAAGGATGATGGATGCAGATAAGATTCTGCTGCTAATGATGATCTTGGTTTTTCTGCAGGTCCGGAATTCACCAGGCTTGTGAGAAAGCTGGACACGGTGAGCGTCACGTTGCTAGAAGCAAAGTAACGCGAAGCGAGTTTTCTTGTTCGGGTGTGGTTTAAATAGCCAATGTAAAGTAGTCCAGGTAAAGTAGTCCCTAGGCCACCACAGCCAAAACACTAGACCGCATAGCTTGGTTCTAGGAACCAAGCTATGTGGATGCCTCCATGTTGGCTGAAAGCCTAAATAAAGTAGTTCCTCAAGCAGATGTCTTTCCTTACTGATGAGCCTGGCGCCAAAGGCACCAGGACTGGCCTGAGAAGTGGATGCCAGGCCTTATTAGTGATCCAAGCCCTGATTACACCTGGACAATGGGCTTGCCAGTGGGGATCAAGGCTGAGGGTCGTGACAAGGCACCGCAGGACGGAAAGAACCTGTCGAAGCATCGAGGGTGTTCTTTAAACCCCTCAGATGGGTTTTGGCGGTAAGACAGCACTGGCAAACCAGTAATGCCTGTAGCCCTACTAAAAATAACATTCACCTCTGGGCACACATTAAAAGTAGTGAGAGGAGTCATCCCCAGGCCAAATGGGCCTTTTCAGCACTAGCATGTCGATTATGTCGCCATGATTCAAGTATGTAACGGGTAGAGGAACTTAATTGTAGTGGTGTGTCCATTCTCTAGATGGATAGAATCAGGTCCCTGTACACACCCAGACTCAACCTGTGCTGCCAAATTTCTGGTGAGGGAAGTGTTCCCTAGATGCGGGGTGTGTGAGGTGATGAGGTCAGATAACGGGGCTCATTTTGTTAACGCAGTCTTCGAGCGGATCAGCTTGTTGCTTGGTATAAAGCACAAGTTCTCATCGGCGTATCATCCGAAAGGAAACAGGATTTGTGAGAGGCTCAACAGCTTGTTAAAAGAAAGGATAGCCAAGTTGAAGCTTACTCTAACGAAGGGATGGCTGCACCGTCTACCACTGGCATTGTATCCACTTCGGAACCAACCAGGCTCCGACCATCATTTTACGCCGCACGAGATAGTCACGGGAAGGAGAAGGAGGACCCCCTTTTACCCCTCAAGATAGAGCTAGATGTGATGCCCAGCCAACCTGAGAGGTCTTAGGAGCCGAGATGCAGGAGTACCTGAACTGTATGACATCCAGTTTCACTGTAATTTCAGACCAAATACAGTGACGACGAAAAGGGTGCAGCACAGCACAAGACACAGCAGGAGGCACTGAGACAGACGCCGTTCAAGGTCTATGTGTGCCAATCATCTTCCCTGGTGATGCCGTGTTGGTAAGAAACCACACAAGAAAAAGGTGGGACGAGCCAAGATTCAATGGCCCGTTCATCGTAGAGGACTGCACTCCCTCAGCCGTCAAACTGCAAGGCAGGAGAGGATGGACCTTCCTTAATGACATTAAACCCTATATCGGTGAGATCCCTCTAGCTGCACCCTACCGCGAAGAAATCACAGACAACGGGGAAGAACCTCAGCACGTGCAGACGAGTTCCATGACGAGAAAGAAGGACGCATGAGCAGCAAAGCCAAGACAAAAGAACTTTGTTAAAAATTGTGGCTTTAAACTGGACATTTCCTCTAAGCAAAAAAGGACACTCTGTGCATCTTAGTTGCAGGGTGAAGAAGAGAATTGCACATCTAAGCCACAACGCACTGACACTACGACCTGTTGAATCAAGCCACACTTAGGCATTGTTGAAGAAACAAGACTCTGATAGACTGTACACAAGGACTTTTCATTAAGAGCTTAACACAGTAACCTGAAGCAACCAGCACCAAGACTTTGTTTTGCAGATCTCATGGCATCTCCCAGCAAAAATCTCACATGGGATGTACTCACCTGTAGGGAGAGTAACCAGTGTCACAGACTTTGTTCAAGATCCTGCTAACAAGAAAGTAATCCGGCAACTGCTGACTGTCATCGTGGAAGCCTTCGCCGAGTTGCCTGAATACAGGGATAAGGACACAAATGCTTCCACCACAGGTGATCATAGATGAACTCCCGTACACGCTTTTCTTTCGCATCATACAGGAGTGCCGAGGACTCATCGGGAGAACCACGGACACACTCACCTACATTAGAGATCCAAGAAACACTCAACATTTGAACCAACTGTGGATCAAGCTAAACTACGTGGTTGCAATCCATGCAGCAGGAAAGTGCAGAGACTGTTCACGTCAAAAGAAAGGCCTGTGATCCAGAACCTAGCCAAGCAGGACAAATGTCCCTGTCACCCGAGGACAGCCAACTGGCTCACAATGTCATGTTCCGCCTAGTCCCCGACTATCCAGAAATGGTGGGAATGCCTGCAGAGGTTGACGTCATCACCTTCCTCAGAGATCCAGCTAATGTCGCACACATGGGAACACTCCTCCATGGAATAATGCTCCAAGTGGAGCTGTCCAACTTTCAAAGAGAGTACCTAAGGAGATTCCAGTGAAACCTTCCGCCGAGGGACAGATCGAGGGGACAGACACACAGTTCTTCATCTTTCCGCCGTGGGACAGATGGAGGAGCAGAGACGAGAATGTCACCGTCTTGTTTTTATTTTAATTTTATTTTAATTTTTTTGGTTTGATTTTGAGTGATACCATCTTTTCCATTTCTTCGCATGGAACAGGTTCCAGCATGTCCTCAGGACTGAAGCAGATTCGGGGAGTGAATTGGGAACATACCTATTTTGAATATGCATAATGATTGTGATTTACCAAAGGTGTTAGTCTAATCTTTTTCCATAGTCCAGTAAGAGAACTATTTCACATAACCAGAGACAATCGTCAACCGCAAGAGGGCAACACTCGAGAAGCACTTGACACTTCATGATACAAATCTTTTTGAGAAACAAGAATGGAGTAAGTGAAAAGAATTAAACACTGACAATTGACTCATGATTGAAATGCCGGCCCAGAACAGTAACTTGGTCCTCCCGCAAACAGAGGGGCGCCCCCGCTTCCCTGGAAGAAAATGCTGCCAGTTTGCTTACTGATCAATCATGTGTATATGCATAGTAATTATAATTGTTTTTCTGTCATTAACAATCAGAACTGCATTTTTCATTGGTGCACGAAGTGTCCCGATTTCAGTGCACCCACCGGATATGGTACGCATGAGGCCAACAAAAGCATCTAGACCCTATATAGTAATTCCAGTCCCAAGAAAATCTGATGGTAAAGTAAACAAACTAAAATTGAATGTAATTAGCAGTGATTCATACACACTTGAGGTAACGAATGAAGAGAAAATCTGGAGACAGGGTCAGCGCGGAATGAATGAAAATGTAGCACTGACAACTACACGCACCCACAATGAATGCACACAAACAAGGGCAAGTGTCAATGGCTACAGAACCTCGAACGATGGCAACAGAAAGTACGAGACTGCCTATCGAACAACCAGTCCCAGAAAATAGTTGAAGTGATCAAGAAGAATCAAGTGAAAGACTAACTAAGGAAGATATAACAAAAGCCCTCAAGAAGACGGAGGCAGCTACAAGAGAATTCACTGCAAAGACACAAATGCTGATAGACCATTTGTTCCCATTTATAGCTAGAGCGAAGAAACATGAGGAACTGAAAAATAGAACCACAGAAACTGCAGTGATAAGCACACCAGTTCCAACACAAGAAACAAGCACCAGACCCAAAACAAAGCCATACGTTGGACAGATGGCACACAGGTGGTGGTTAAAGGAGCTCTACAAGAGAATACAAGAGGAGAAGAAGAGAATCGCAAAAACCTCCTCCTACCACAGCGATACAGTTAATGAAGCCTGCTCCACTGGCAAGCATGCCTGAGAAACCTCCAGCAAGAAAAAGTAGCACAGTCGCATTTAGAGATATAGTTATAGCCAACTACAAAAAGACACCAAGAATAAAGAGAAGCCCACATGAAGACAACAATGAACTAAATGATTACCTGGATAGCACAGCACACCTAGGAAACAACATTTGGCACCAACACATGAAGGTAGTCGGAAGAAGAAAAGCTGAAGGAGAATGCTTAGTCTGTGCACTTCTACCGTACAGCATGGGAAAATCCAAGATCTTTGTGGCTGTAGAAATCGATGTCCCTACAGCAAACTGTATGTCACACGTAGCAATGTGCAACACCAGAGGACAATTTATGGGAAGAGCCGTCTCATTGATATGAGCAACTGAAACAGAGTATCCCGATGAAGATGGTTATGTCCAGGATATCAAGACAAGAAACAGAGTGCACACTAAGAATCACGTGATCAGGTACGAGAAGCCTGAAGTTAAAGGACCAGGAACAAGATGGGAAATAAACCAGAGGCTGAACGACCAAGGAAAGACTGCAGAAGAGGCTCAAATTTGGAAGAACAGAGGCCAAATGCAGATCTGCGGTACAGTGGTTTCCCCAAACGGATGGGAAGAAGGAGTTGTAATCTGCCGAGCGTGGATGGTCCTTGGAGCCTGCCAAGAAGCAATAGAGAACAAAGAGATTATGCAAACCTCTATGGCCGAAATTGGTAAAGCTGCTGACATGGGCCGAAGACAGAGGAGGACCCTTGCAAATAGTACCACTGGAAAGCCCAAAATTGTGCTTCAGAAGCAACGGCACAAGGAAGATGGGAGAGAATCAAAACTGCGGACAAATCTTTGAAGCTCCAGGAATGACTCAGGGGACCACAGTTATTATGGCCCATTACTGGGCATGTGGATCCAAGGCATATATAAGACTACCGAAAAACTGGGGAGGCATATGCACACTAGTGAACGTCCACGTTCCTGCACTAGTGATCCCAAAAAGAGACCCGAGTATGGACAGTTTCCCGAAAGCAGATGCTCACCTAAGGAAGAGGTCGTCTGTGGAACTAGTATCCCGAATGAAGAGGGAGAATTACTTTTCTGCCAAATCAGAAGAAGCATTTTATGCAATCCCATATGAACACAGGCTGTTTAGCCTCACCTCATCGGTATTCACAATAATACTCTTGCCACACATCCAAGTCGGAGCAAATACTAAATGGTTGCAGATAACCAGATGGGAGTGATTGCAACCATCAACACCAGCATAAAAGGATTCAACGCGATCAAAGAAGAACTGAGAGCAATCCGATTGATGACCCTCCAGAACAGATATCTACTTAACATGATCAGAGAGATGGATGGAGGTGTTCGCACAAAAATCGGAGAATCATGTTGCACATTTATACCTTCGCTTGACGAAGAAAATGGAACGTTAACAGAAGCCATAAATATGCTGACAAACCTAATGAACCAGGTGATAAACGAAACCGACGAAGTGAATGATGACAGCTGGTTTGGAGCACTATTCTCATGGGTCCCACAGTGGATGGCAGACATGTTCAAGTTTCTGGGAGCCCTGCTAGTGATGATACTGCTAGGATTCTGTGTTATCAAAATAATCATCACACAATGCCAGAAAACTGCGAAGAAAGCCATTGGGATGAAAATCATGTTCTATGTTGAACCTGGATGGAAGCCCAGAGACCTAACTGACGAAGAAATAAGAAACTTTGTGAAGGCCAGCGAATTTGCACCAGAAGGAACAAAGTTTGCGTACCCCAGAAAATGAAGAACGTATGAAGGGAAATGGGTCTACTGCAGCCCAATGGGCAATGCCAGCTAATGACCTGGAACAAAGACGAACATATAAAAACAGCAGGAAGTTTGAAAGGAGTGATAAAGATATGGACTCCAAAGACACCCACGTTCACACCATCATGTACAAAACCAGAAGACAATGAACAAGATACTGAAGAACCAAGTAAAACGAATCCAAAAGGAGGTAGCAGAAGTGGTTGATGAACCGACCAGAGGGGGGAGTGTAGAGGAGGTCCCAGACATGGCCTACACCCCAACCCCACAGTTGAGGTACCAGGAACATACTTGCCAAAGTATGTGACGTATGAGGAACAATTGAACCAACAGAGAGCTGCACTGAGCCTATGCCCAGTGCCCATCAGAAGAGCAATACCTCTTGAAGTAACTATAACCAGACAACCATGGGCGGCTCGGTACCCGCTGAGGCAACCGTACCAGAAGCTGGCCCGAAGTGAAGACTACTTACAGGCCGTCCCCGAAGAGACCCAAAGAGCCCTAATGGAGGGTAAATGCTGACGACATAAGAGCCCGAACAGTTGTACAGATGCACATAAATGACAAGCGAAAAGGATAACATGAACATAAACAAATCGAAAGATGACGCACAAGGACGAAATGGAAAGAATAATGATGTAATGGATTTATAAGAAGAAACGATGTTAAATATATAAAGAGACGTAAGGAAACGTAGCTGTGAAACAAGATGTATTCAACCAGCTAACGCTTGTAAATAGGCTTGGAATGCACAGAAAACAAACTACTTGCAATGCTTAGTAGAAGAATAGAGCAGCATGTGCCAATTATATATCCACCTCAATGAAGCACAGTATGCAAGTGCGCCTCCATTTTGTAAAGCAGAATTAAGCCCATGCTGCAAGGGGCTAACAAGACCAAGATTCATATTCCAGCCAAAGCCAAAGGAAAGAGCGGAATTGAACCGATTGATGGAAAGGAGGCAGGGTGAATCTTGGGGCACAAGGCACCTGGGTGTCCATTCTGTATGCTGCTAATTAAAGTGGAGATTTATGTCTAGGGGTGTAACCCACCCAATCACAATGGTCCAAATAATCTAGGGTCCTATAGCTAGCAGAACCAATATGACCTCGTACTTGTAGTGACGTCTATCACGAGTGATGTAGATGGGTGGGCGTGAACGCCCACCCGATAAGAGTTATCCAATACTCACGCTGTTACCATATACAGATATAGCACCTATACTTAAGTTACCTTTTCCAACTAATAGAATTGCGTGAAAAACATTGAGTGTTACACGTCAATGATGATGAGAATGTACTATAACTATTGCTGTCTGAATGAAGAATTCGGAAGTTGAAGCAAGACAGGCGATCGCGACACTGTTGATTACCATTTGTTTCCCTGTTTTTTGTACTCGTCATTAAACAGACTTACCTTTGCCAAACTATTGAGTTGTCCTTATTGAATTGTGTCGGCGTAAGAGAATCCTGCACCCCATCCTCCTCAAGGTGCAGCTATCTTGTCTTACAGGTACTCGAGGGTGAGCTCTGACCTATGGGCCCGTCAGAGGACGCTCCGCCCTCCTGTACAGCTGGCACAACAGTTAAATTACAACAGAGCATGTGCAGATACAGACAGTCACTTTACACAACCACATAGAATCCTTGAAAGAGGAAAATAATAAATTAATTATTAAAGACATCCACTCTCAAGAGGAATTTGATGAGCGCCAGAAATCTATTGCTTTTAAAAAACAGAGGGACGACCTGGCTGAACAGAGGAGCACTGTAAGTCAAGAGATGGACGCTTTAGGCCAGGAAGTCAGCCAATTAAAAACTAAGTTGGAAGAAAGAAAGCAGGCCCTTCAGGTGTTTAGTGGAATTAAAACTGAATATGAAAAGCTACTAGAGCACACCAGGCGGGTGGAGGATGCACTGGCAAAGAACACTCAGACTAATAATGACCAAACTCAGGAGGTGAGTCTCCGGCAGCAAAAATTGGCCCAGTATTTCCAATCCAGGCAGGAAGTACAGAGAGACAATGAGGCTCTCAGTGAAAAGAATGACAGGCTCCACAAACAGATAACCATGCAAGAACAAATCATTGAGACCAGTAAGGCCTTAATAGAGGAGCAAAAGGGTTGGATTTTGGCATGTAACCAGGGATTAGGGGCTGAAAGAGATGAGGTAGGAAGGGACAGAGAAACCCCTGAGCATAACATCAGGACCCCTGTCATCAGGAACTTTAACCCCTTCAGTTCCATGGACTCTGCCACCCTCATGTCCACTGGCTCATATGAACCAAGGGCCACAGGGATGGTAGACTTCAGTAGAATGGGAAATATGGGCCTTACAGATCCGCCCCTCACAAAAATGGATGGGCGGGCATCGCTGTACAGATTCCAAAATGTTAGGGCTGGCCCTCTGATTAGGAAGCCTCCAGTGAGGGGAGAATCAGAGAATTGGATCCTCAAAAATACTGCCTACCAAGGGATCAGTCTGTCAAATTTGGTGGGGAACTCCATGAAACTAGACCCACAAAGAGTATCTTAAAGACCTCTTCCCGGATAGGGCAATGGGGGTGGTAGACTCTTCTGAGCACCACATGTCTCAAGAGACTGGGTCCCCGCATTCTGCAAGCCATTCCCAAGTTCGCAGAATCAGGGAGAGCCTAGAGGATCAGATAGACACCCCCTGTATCAGTGCCTCTGAGTCAGCGGATGAGTGGACACGGGTGACTAAGACTAAAAAGGCCAACAAAATTTAGAGGGCCCTACTGAAAGATCCCCTGAAACAAATCAAGGCCATTAGAAGTGTCATAACTTGCCATCATAAAAAGTATTCCGTTTGGGAGCCCCTCCAGTTGTATGAGCAAATGATGGATACTTTCCATTTGAAAGATAGCCAGAGTTGCATTCAATATGTCAAGTGGACATTTTCCCCTGAATACTCCAGCATCTTAGGGGGGCTGGAGGATCAGAACCACTCAAGATGGTCCACCAATAGGGTGGCCATCTTAAAGCATTTCTCCATAAATAGGAACCCCAAAGAGGCCCTCACGGCGGCCTACAACCTGCAATGTGGGGAAGACCAGGCCCACAAGAATTTGTACAAGAGTTAAAACGTGCCTTTGCGCAGACCACCAGGAGGGTGCACACAGACAGTAGGGAGTTCATTAATACCTTCTTTCATGCACTCCCTAAATACATCATGACCCAGCTGGTGAGGGACTTTGATGAGAAGAGATCACTAGACTGGGTCATTGAACAGGCAACTTGCATTTATGAAGTGCAGGAACCGGTAGAGAATAGAAATACCAATAAAAACCCCAAACCAGCTAACACCCCTGCTGCTGCTAAGGTGGCGGAGGTAAAGGTTGCCCCCATTTTAGATCTGGAGATGGGGGGGGGTCTAAAAATATTCCTGTGCAAAATCCTCCTAACCAAAGACCCAGAAGGCCTTTGGGCCAATCCCAAACAGGTAGTCAGGGAGGTAATCCCACAAATGGGACCCCTAACTCCCCTGACTATATCAGCCCCTGTTACGAGGGCAACAGACCCATCCTGGGCTATGTTGTTGGTGTCCTTACCCACGTTTGGACTAATATGCTGCAACACTTGGTGCTGTGGGCTTAGGAAATCCAAGAGGGCGGAAAAGCCCACATTTGCGCCAGAATCCTGGAGAACCGTGCAGTCTTTGCGCACAACAAAATGGTCGCCTGACCTGCCACCCACCAGTGTGAGCGTGAGGGGCCAGAAGCGCCATGAGCGAAATCAGTGCTAAGGAATATGGTGCTGTTCAAAATCTGCTGTTATTAATGTCAAAAATGGGTGCAATACTGGTGCTCACCACTACCAGAAAGCCGGCGTTTTAAAACCACCAGACACTTATGTAAAACTGAACAAATGAACCAAACCAGGCCAAAGAAAGACTTACTAAGAGGTGGATACAATGTAAAACTATATTCTGAAATGACTTGAATGAAGTAATTGTCTAATGTATGTATTGAAAATAGCTGGGGATGTCAGCAGCTTAAGTGAATTTGGGTTTAAAGCCACTAAAATCGAAATGTTTACAATAAATGAGTGACCTACTTTTGAGTGTTACATAGGTTGCAATTGTTTAAATGTCATAGTTTTGAACTTAGAATCAGTGTTCTAGCTGCACGTGTAAAAATTGCAAGTTTGGTTTGAATGTAGAAAACTGGGAACCAAAGTGACATTTAGCTGAAGCCTGGCTTAAAGAGATTGAATTCTGCCTGACAACTACCCCCGACAGGAGTTGAAACTTGATCAGCAGCTGTGTTCCCAGGCCTGGTTGCATTCTGCTGCCCCTGCCAAAAGGAGAGGACACCTCTCTGATTGAATTAGGGGAGTGGCACCTGGGGACTGCAGGAAACTGAACAAAGCACTGTCTTGGGCTCAGGCAAATGTTATATTGGGGGTGGGGGGGGTCATAAAATAGCTTCCTCTTGGGAGAAGTGGGAGGAGAAGTCCCTCTGTGAGCAAGCTGAGCTTTGGGGAAGTGGACAAACCAGAGATTCCACCATGTGCTTTGGAAAACCACACCCCTTTGGGGCCAGGGCATAATTTTAAAAAGATGGATAATTCATAGTGCGGACTTGTAAAAATCATATAAATAATATTCTTGTGATTTTTCTGTGCACATTTTAAGGGGTGTCAGGACTCTGTGGTTTGTTCTGGGGAGTAGTAGCGGAAAATAAGGTTGTTACTCCAAATGTATGCATGTTAAAAATCTGACACTATCATCTGAAACCCATATCCCTTGTGCACATTTGTGTAAAATCTGGAAAAGTTTAGAGGTCATTATCTGGATGAAAAGGGCAGAATTCTGTCAAAAGTGGACACAACATCTTACAAAGACAGGGATCGGATGGTTTGGTGCTACAGAAAATATGTTAACTGGACATATATTAGAAAAACGGTACATAGATAAATAGGTATTTGGATCAGAAATAGATGTGTGAGCAATTTGACAAGGGGAGTATCCTGACCATAAACCTACCTCATCACTCTGACTCACTGTTCCCTTCTCAAATCAGGTCAAAGAGAAATCCCTGACCTATCAAATCGTGAGTGGGTTGGGCAAAGAAAGTTAGCATCCACACCCATTTTCAAAAGACATAAAAAGAGCCACTGGAACCCAGGTAGGGACATTCATTTTTCAACCTTCAACTGAATTCCTGCGCAGCACGCTGACGGAGGCTCCAGACTTCAAATCCATCAATCTCCAGAGACCAGAACTTTGAACCCAGACTCCAGAACTTGTAGCAGAGAGGCCTGAATCCACAAG
The DNA here is from genome assembly GCF_040938575.1 of Ambystoma mexicanum. NCBI lineage: Eukaryota > Metazoa > Chordata > Amphibia > Caudata > Ambystomatidae > Ambystoma > Ambystoma mexicanum. The sequence continues at coordinate 216,222,358 of NC_090921.1, read as the reverse complement.
CTGAATCCTTTTTCAGCAGGCCTCAAAATCATTTGCAAACTATTCAACAGCCGGGCGAGCTGTTTGAATTCCTTGCCAAGAACTTTTGCCAGAACCGGTAGCAGACCCAGAAAGCAGTGCTGTATCCAGAGAGACCAGAGATCCAGAGAGACCAGATCGCTGTGCAGTGCTGAGAGCTGACCCAGATCGCTGTGCACAGAACCAGTACCCAGTGGCGAGAGAACCGCAGCCAATCCTGACCCAATCCGTGATGAAGTCGCATTCCTGTCCAAAATATAGTGCGAGTACTCAGCCACAACTGTGCAAAACCAATCTCTTAGTTTAAAATAATCTAATTCAAACTATTTTAACCTATTGAGAACTGCATCATAGAAACCGTGTCCCTCCTGTGGATTCAAAGCTGCAAAACTGTCATCTGTCATTCTGAGCTTTACTTTTATTTTGAGAATCTACCTTCACAAAATCGTCCGTATCTCTTGAACCGTTTGTGATAGAAGCTGAGATTCTAAGCTTTCCAACAAGCTCTAAACCGACTTGCTACTCCTTATAGTTCCTTCGTAATTGCGCTCAACACACACAACTAAATTGCCGCGATTTGACATTTTGTTTCATTTCAGCCACGTGTAAAAATATTTGTCTTTTGCTTCCATTACGGAATTCCGTTTTCAACCTGGTAACCAGCCCTGAATCATTGATAGGGCCGGCCTGAACTGATTTAAAGTATCTCTCATTCACTTTGAACCTCTAGAGGGAATTAAAATAATTTTTAGCATATTTTTTGCTTCTTTGCATACCACCTTTAAAGTACTTTGCCTGTGTTTAAAATCATCCCAGTTTCTCTAAGCTTGCTAGGGGGGGACTGAATTCGTATTGTAATGTGATTGTATTCCTGAAGACTGTGTGTGTCAGTTCCACCTCCTTACATTGCATAGCGGGGGGGGGGGTGAATTGCCAAAGGGGAAAAGTGATTATATTATGTTTTGCTGAAATCATATCAAGTTTATTCCTGTGTTTCTTCTTTTCCACCTTGCATTTCCTTGTACCATATAAAGCATTCTCAGCTACCTTATCCTCTATACTACTCCTAAGTAATTACCCAGTGTGCTAGTATCACATCATCCATTGTTGATCACTCACTGTCAAATGTCTAAGTGTGATATCAAATATTAATTTATTATAAAAGTGATACATATCTATTGTTTAATTTTTCAAATAAACCTTTTTAATTTACAAAACAAACCTACTTCTTGGCTCAGTGGGGTCAGAGGGATTCTAAGAGAGGGGCGTTATATAAGGGTTTATCATCCAGAGTATAACTTGTCATAAAAATATATAAATAAGGGCTTCCCTTGGGCGTCCCAGACGAGGCACTCACTTAGTGGGATTGCTGAATTGAAGTCGCTTAACAATGTGTGGACTCCCGAAGCCCAAGGGTGGGGGGAATCCAACCAGATAGCTACCAACCCAGGAAACGTCCCTCCTAACTTTCCCCAGGAGGGCAATAATCCGGGTTGAGCTTTTTTCCCCCGGTACCCGCCAAACATCAACCCCCAAAACAACCTTTCTTTCTTTCTCCACTTTCCTGAGCCCAGACAGCCCAATCCGGGAGAGGGGAGGCCAAGGGGGGGGGGGGGGCGGGGTACCCAAACTATCCCAACCAAGGATATTATGGGAGAAGGGACAATTACCCTTCCCGTGATCAACATAGGATGGACCAGAGACCCACGTACCAGCCAGAGCGGGTGTCCCAACTGAAGCGCCAGGTCCAGAACTTGTCACAGGATCTGTGTCACATGTTGAGGGCTCAGCATAACCCTCAGATGAACATGGCGGCCCAGAACCCAGCAAATCAAGGGTCTGGTACTCCAGAGCAATGACGGGGAGAGCACCCCGACAATCTACCGGTTCCAAAGGAGGAGGCACAAGGGGAAGGGAGGTGTAACACCTTCCTTTCCAACTTGTGAAAAGCCTCTGAAAACCCAGGAACTGGAACCAGAATCTCCTGCCCCCGAAAGTCTGCAACCTAAGGAACAGAGGGCGGGTAGAAGAAATAAAGGGCCTAAAAAGAGTTTAGAGTCTTCCAATTTGAAGGAGAGGGGTCTTCAGAAGACTCTGGGAAAAGGATCTTCTCCTTCAGGGATGGGGGGGATCTCCTCCCAAAGAAAAGTGGGTCCCGAGAGATCCTAATCCAGACTGGGTAAATGTGGGGACTGAGTTAAAACCACCCATCATTGAACGCCAGATTGACAAGCCAGAAAATATCACCCTGCCCAAACCAATTCTGGTGACTGCCTCCAAAAGGGGGGGGGGGGAAAGCAGCCCAGAATCAGAACCAGGGGAGCCCAAAACTTCCCCAATATCCAACGGTCACCTCTTTCTTACAGATTCCCAAGCTCCCAAACAGAGGGGTAGTTTGGGCAGGATTCTGTCACAATCAAGAGTAAAGAAATTAACCCACCAATTGGCCCAAAATGCGAATTATCTTTGCCCCCTTGAGGAAAAGGAGGGAAGATTTTATGCCCCGGTCCAAATAAAGGGGCAGTGTACATTTTTGGCACTGGTGGACACTGGATCCCAAGCCACCCATCTGTGAAAAAGGGCCTTTGATCAGCTGATTTCAGGAAGGGGGGAGAAATACCAGATCCCTCTTCCTGGACAACTTCAGAACTTCGATGGGAATTAAATTCCTGTCAAGGGGATTACGGATTTGGACATTAAAATTGGGCAACACAAGGTGAAACACCCGGTCATCGTTGTGACTCCAGAGGGCACACCATGTTTACTAGAGAATGACATCCTGCGTAGATTGTCCCCCCTAATAGATTGTTTAAACAAGGTCCTATGGACCCAGACTAATCAACCAATAAAATTAAAACATAGTGTCAACCATGTTAGTTTAAATGCCACATGCCACATGGTTGAACAAAAACCCGACCAAATTGAATTCCATTTTCAGCACAACCAAATCCCTGACGTGACAGTCATTGCAGTAGGACAACAACCTGGTTATAGGAAGTCCTCTCTATTTCTGAAAATCAATCTTCCTTCCAGTCTAAAGTGGCATTCCACACTGGGGGGAGGGGCTCCGTTCTCGCCCGAGTGTGTGTGTGAACAACGGTAAGAGCTTCATCAGCGAAGCCATGTTCCGAAAACTCCCAAAAGATCCAGCCATTCCCACCTTGGGAAATGGACCTGGAAACAACCAATTCTAAACATCTTCCAATTATGATCAAAATTTCCATAGGCAACAAGAGCATAGGACATAATTGTTGGGTCGTGCGAGATGTCCCTGCTGCATTTTATCTAGGCAGTGACATTCTCAATCGCTTTGACATTAGTTTGGACCTAATAAACTTCAAATCCTGGTCCCGATTAGCGGGTAATCCCATGGACTTTGATGACCCAGAGAAAGCATTTCGGTCAGCTCAATTGCTGCCATATGCAGTTGAAGTTCAGATTGGAGAGGAAGTCACCATTCCAGAACGGACCAGACAATTCACACTTAAAATAAAAATTAAAAGAGGACAGAAACTGCAAAATGCTGACACATATGTTCACCTCAATGCCCATTTCCAACAGCAAGGGTTGGGGTTAAACCCAACCCCAATAGTAATACAGAACACAACACCATTCCAATAGTGGTGGATAACCGCGACCTTAGGAGTATCACTCTGGGCGCAGGCACCATTATTGGAATGGCGGTTGATGACCAACATTTTTCCATATATTTGGGTAATGAACTGATGGGACCAATCCCCAATGAATGTTTTGACCGCGATAATGAAAATGACAACAGGATCTTCACCTAGCATGGGGGGGAATTTCCTGGTGTACTCTTCCTGCCCTTATCCAAAGGAAGCAGTGACCTGTGACTTCAGGAGAGATGAGGTGATCTTTCAGGTCCACCAGGACTGCCTTCCCCACCTGAAGCCATTAGTTCAAGTCAGTACTTTAACCATTGACTTCTCCACCAAGCTGGAGGAGGCCGCTGAGATAACCAAACCATAAGTCTTTCCGGGCGTCAGGCAGATGGTTGAAGAGAGAGTCAACCTAGCTGATGCCTGTGAGACTCTGGAGCAAAAGCAAAAATTGAAACAAGTTTTCTTAGATTTTCAAGATCTCTTTGTGGTGGACTCATACGACTGTGGTTGCACCGAAATCCACACAACAACAATTCCCACGGACCTTGGCATGACTCCAGTGTTTGTGAAGCAATACCGCTTGCCTCTCGCATCAATGGAGTCCCGTACAGAAATAATTAAGAACCTTGAGTCCCGTGGGATAATTCGCCCAGTCCACAGCACCTTCAATAATCCGGTGCTGGGGATTTTGAAACCAAACGGCCAGTGGAGACTATGTGCTGACATAAGGGAGCTAAACAAACGGGTCCACACTTGCCAATGGCCTCTTCCCTACATTGACCAAGGGCTGGCCCAGATCCAGGGGTCAAAAGTATACACTGCCATTGAACTGACCAATGGGTACTGGAATGTACCTGTCAGTAGGGAGGACCAATACAAGCAGGCCTTTACCTTCAGGGGTGGGGGAGTAGCAATACACGTGGACCCGTACTCCCTTTGGATACTTCAACTCCGGCAATAATTTAATATATTTTTGCCTAAGACCATGCCCGACTTGGGTGAAAGGGGTAACCTGGCCTATGTAGATGATGTCCCAATCAAAAGCTCAACCATGGAGGAACACATAGCGGACATCAGTTATGTTCTGACACAGTTGAGGGCTGCCGGAGCAAAACTATCTTTCCAAAAGGCAAAGTGGTGCAGGACCTGTGTCAACCTCTTGGGGCATGAGAAATCCTGAGAGCCTCCGTCACCAGGAAAAGAAAATAGAAGCACTCCAGAAACTAAAAGACCCAACAACTCTTCGGGAGCTAAGAAGCCTCCTTGGACTGACTAATTACAGTAGAAAGTTCATTGAGGATTACGCAGAGATCAGAAGACCCCTGATCCATCCATTGAAGGGGGGGGGGGGGGGTCGAGTGGGGTCCAGAACAAGCCGAGGCAGTAAGACAACTTAAAAGAAGCCTCTCACAAGCGCCTTGTCTAGCTTACCCTGTCAAATACAAGGAGTTCTTCTTGGAGACAGGGTTCTCAAATACATGCTTGACCGCAGTATTATACCAAAAGCATGACATGGTCAATAAAGTCATCTTCTATACGAGTAAGACTTTGTGGAGGAAAAATTCAACGATTGCGAGAAGGCACTCCTGGCAACGGTGTGGGCATTGAAGAATTACTGCCCGTTCATCCAGTGGGAACACATCATAGTGGAGACTCCACACTAGCCTCTGCAATGTCTTCAAAGTGACAGAATCCGGGCCGGAAATATAATTCCTGAATTACTTCCTGGATTCCGTCAATGCAATGCTTTCCTCTGGAGGTCAGATATGGCCAAAACAAGAAGAGTCCCCTCGCGCAAGGTGTGGCTGACTTACTTCATTGTGCCAGAGAAAACTGTCTCGAGGACGAAAGTCTTAATCAAGGACAATGTGGAGGCATACCTTAATTCCCCACACAAGGTCTATGAGGAAGACAAGTGTGAGGGAATGCCCACTGTCTATGTGGATGGGTGCTCCTATCATGTTGACAATAACGAGGAACAGGAACTTGTGGCCGGCGTGGGGAATGCATGGGTGAATGATGCCTGAGAACCCTCTACTGGGTACAAAATCAGTCCCCATAGTAGTCAAGTGGCAGAGCTGATGGATGTGCATCAAGCCATCCTCACTTTTGTCCAACACCAACTCCACGAACTGGTAATAATCACTGATTCAGATTATGTCAGGAACAGGTTTGTGGAGCACCTAGTTAGTTCGCAAACCAGAGGCATGCTATGTGCTAACAATAAACCACTAAAACATGGAAAACTATTACCAAATATTGATGATCTGGTCACCTCGAATGGGATGACCATCTACTGGAAAAAGATCAAGGGTCATTCTAAAGTTGAGGGACCAGACAAAACTGGAAATGACCTAGCTGATCAGCTGGCCAAAACCAGAGCCATCCAAGGGGGTGATCTACTTTAGATCGAGTCCCTGTTGGGGGAAATCCAGGTCACTGCTATCACTAGGTCCCAGACAAATGCTCACAATGAACTCTCAACTGCCCCAATGGAGTAAGGAGACCCCAGATGCTGATTTGATTATGGCTCAAAAAGGGTATCCAATAATTGGTAAGTTTATTCAACACATTGGGGACCCTGAGAACTTTCCCCTGACGGATACCAATTTCATTGGGAAAGAGGACCTCAGAGTGTTGATGAAATGTCCAAAAATGTTCCGAATCCAAGACGGTTTGTTGGTGAGGAGATCCATATCTGGCCATGACCAGTGGGTGGTCCCTACCTCATTCCGAAGCCTGATGCTAAGTCACGCCCATGATGCAGCCACAGCCAGTCATCAGGGGTTTCATACAACATTAGAAATCTTACGAGAGGTTGCATACTGGCCGCACATGGGGCAGGACCTCGACCAATACTTGAAGGGGTGTCTTGTGTGTGCACAATTGCAGCCAACATCACACATACCGTGATCCCCTCCAAAAGAGGGGGATGACACGGCCTTGGTCAGATTTGCAAGTCGATTTCATCGGGTACCGTGATTCGCTCCTCTAGAGGGAACAAATACATGTTAACCGTAACATGCTTGTTTACTAAATGGGTGGAATGTCTCCCGGCCCGAAATTGCAAGGCAGAAACAGCAGCTGCCCTGATGATCAATCACATCTTCTCGCGTTTTGGACTACCCCAAAGGATTGGGTCAGACCGAGGTAGTCACTTCCCTAGCGAAGTGATGACAAAGATGTGGGAGATACTTGGGGTAAAAAGGAAACTACACATTGGATACCGGCTGTCCTCTAATGGTGGAGTTGAGAGGTACAATAAAACTATTGTGAGCATATTAAAAAAGTTTGTGGCAGATTCTGAGCCAAGTTGGGTCATTCGATTACCCCTTGTCCTGATGGCCATCAGATCTACCCATTCCTCGGCAACAAAAATTTCTCCATTTGAGCTGATGACTGGAGAAAGGATGGTGAGCAGACCTTGATAAATGCCTCCACAACTTATGAGTATGTTGAGAATCTGAGAAAACACCTTCAACATGCTTTTGCGTATGCTCAGCAGAATCTAGAAAGATCTGCAGACAGTATGAAGACACACTATGACCTTAAGACAACTAAAAAGGAATATCAAGTAGGAGACCGGGTCTACTTGTACAATTTCCAAAGGAACCAAGCCAAAGAGCGCAAATTCCTCCCAAGTTGGCAGGGTCCTTTTGAAATTGTAGGCAGAATCACACTAGTCACCTACGGAATCTGCATCCCCAAGGGAAATTTGACAGAAGGGGAAGACAAGTGGGTCCACATAAAACAGCTAAAAAGTTGCCATCCCAAGCATACTTTGCAGCAAATGGAGGAGCCGACCGGAAACCCAGAAGGGGACAATCCGGAGACATTAAAGAATTATTAAATGTTCATTGAGTACGTACAAGGAAAAAGGGTCAAGACCAGCATTCAACATAGACAGGGAATATTGTAAATTGAATTCAAGGCATGCACCTGCCCACTGAGGGAGTAGTAGTGGGGACATTCCCATAACCACGCTATGCTCTGTTTTCTAGCACTGGAACTAAAAACCACCTAATCACCAAGGAGGACTCCGCGGGGTCCGGAAAGGAAAAAGAACCAAGAGCCCGGAGTGTCTCTCCACACTCACAACCAGAACCAGCAAGGAGAGAATGTTGCATCTATCATTGATGGGAGAAGCAACCAGATGTTTTCACATGGACCGAAAGAAAAATAATCCCACTTGCCCAACTCCCCCACGACTGGATGTCACGATGGAGTCAGCGGGGGGGGTATGTGGAGTATTTCTATCCACACCACTGCACTCCTTTGCCAAGGGGGAAAGAAAACTGACAAAAATAGAGGCAATAACACCTGTGTGCACTAAATCTGCAAAATTGCAGAGAGTTTATAAACCACCAAAAGAGCTGCACGCCCTGCCACATACACAGGCAAAGTGGTGTAAAAGCAGGAATCACTGCTGTCATCCGTCACCTGACACAAAGCCACAGAAGGGCCTAATCCGAAAATGCCCTTAAAAATTCAGTCCTTTTCCCAGGGAATTATAGAAAGGAAAGTGTGCTGAAATCATGGATTCTCCAGGCAGTCCGAGGAATCCAGGCATCACTGCCTGACAGCTGCCTAAGGAAAATGGCTTTCAAACCCTGTTTAAATGTACTTCTTTTTCCTGAAAAATTGCAAAATCCACTATTTTAAGCATGTTTGTGAAGGGCCAATTCTTTTAAAATGTTTAAATCCTTTATAAACTGTGCTTATATTTTATATTTGAAATGAAAACTTTAATGTCAAATAGCCCAGTCTGGGACCAATCCACTATTTAATTCTGATCTGACAGCCTCGCCTGGGAAAACTGACAATGCCACTTGACACTTCCTTGAAAGCAGGAAGGCTAATGGCCATTAATGGTTCCCGCATAATGCCAGCAAGCTGCACAATGGGGCCGCAATAGACATGCTTCTGCTGGCTGACCAAAGAACAAACGACAGGCGGAGCATGGACCTGTCCAAGGAGGCCAGGATGTGTAGGAGGTTTCTCAGTGAACTTCAAAGGACTGGACAGCTGCTGCCTGAAAAATGGGAGGTTACACAGGACGACCGTGATGTGAAATCCATATTTTTGATTAAAGTTTAAAATTCTTTAACTGAGCAACCTACAGAGGGATAGATCTGAAACTTGGTAGACAAACTAATTTCAGCCTTGTGATTTGAAGACATGGAGGGAAACTCGTACCATTTAAGGAACCAAAGTTATGGAAAATGTCTGATTGTGCCAAAACTAATAATGTTGCAAACTTACAATTGTATGTACACAATCCCCTGATAAGAGCCAAGAGATGTATCAAATTAGAAAGGATTAATCCAAAGTGTTGTGTAAAATTGATAAAAATCCATAGAATGACCAATACAGCTCTCACAAAGATGGGAAGTGAATGTAAATGTAGACAATCGAATATAACGTATATGTGTCCAATTTTATGAGGGTACATAATGGTAGAAATGTACATTTGTGCAAAAGTATGTTTTGGGTAAAAATCCAGGTGGGAGTTCCTAAATCCGGTCATAAGATGACAGCTCTGTTCAGGCTGCCAACCAAAACAAAACACATGCCTGTAGCCACTCACAACCATAGGGGTGCGTTTTGAAGTTCTGCTCATGCCATAAACTTTGTAATGGATAAATATAGTTTTTAGGTTTTGCACTACACACTGCTTCCAGAACCAATCCAGATTTCCGCGCAGTACCTTATTGCAGAACTTTTCATCTTGTAGCTGATCCAGAATTCTTTGAAAGATCAAGGTTTCTTTGCAGAATCCAGACTCTAGCATTGCAAAATTATTGCTAGCCTGACCCAATTGCAAACATCCCAAACTTGATGGGATTTAATTCTGATTCAGCTTGGCTTGCTACCATTAAGGCTTGCCTGCTGAAAACTTGCAACCCGCTATCTACCATGTCCAGTAACCAGAAGGGGCCCATCCAAATCCAGTCTGAGGTGCAGTCCAAATTGACCAGAACCGCCTTGCTGATCCAATCCCACTAGAGGTGACCTGCTGCTGGTAGGCCAGATCCAATTCATGGACCAGAGCTTACGGTCCAATTTAATAACTTCTTCTGTAAGTATTGACAGGAAGAACAGTGACCCAAAATATATCTGCATTGTATGATCCCAATCTCAAACCCATCCCATCTTTAATTCAGAACTCCAGTATTGGTAGAATCCTTGCGCCGATTGTCTCACCTTTGTTCCAAAACCATAACTCCCTAGTGATTTTGAATAACTAAAGTAAATCCCAGGAAGAAGTAGAGTATCCACAACAGGATGGGTTACGCTGGTCACGTGACTAAGGTCCACATGTGGAATTCTCTTTTTCATAGTCATAGTGTAATCAAACCCATCTGTCATTTTCAAAAGCGCATTTCTGTTTTCATTTTCGCGCCTATTCTGCAAAAACGCCTCTCACTAAAACATCTATAACTCCTTCAGTTTTAAAGATAGAAACACAATTTCAACTCTCACTGATACCCAACATCCTTAGCTACATCAACAACTAATAACTGCATCGCGGAAAAGAGTATTTGACCCATTTTTCTTTAACATCGCATTGTAAAGGTTTACAAGTGTCATTTCCCCATTTTAAAATGTTTTTTCCATCCCCTCCTGATCTGAAGTGTGTATTGTTGTTTATATTATAGCTCATGTATGTTAGGACCGGATTAGTGTTGCTTTCTTTAGAACTTGTCACCATTTAAATATTTTTGCACCCTTTTGCAGTATTTCACAAAGTCATTTTCACCTGTCATTTTCAAAGTGTCATTTGCCAAAACAAGGTTTTCACTCGTTTGGGCGGGAGGATTGCCTATAAACTTTAGACCTTGTCTTTTACTCCTGAATACCTGCTGATTACTCACATTGGTATAGGATTGCTCATTTGTATTTAAACAAAACTTTGCAGGAGGAATCTTAACCTAAACGCTATCTGTGCACAACAGAAAACTATTCTTTTTCCTGCGTTTCTATTCTGCATCATTAGAAGGGAATGCAATTGCTTTGCTTATTTTTGAATTGTACTGTCACCCTATGGGTGATTGTATATATATATATATATATATATATATATATATATATATATATATATATATATATATATATAAACCTATGTGTGATTTAAATATTAAAGAAAAAATATATATTTACCTTCACAAACTAGCCTGATTTCTGGTTCAGTGTGACCTGGGGGGTATTTTGAGAAGGGTGTGATAGGAGTGGTATATCATTCAGAATATTGAATTTATAGACAAAAATAAACCGGGGTTTCATTGCGCACTACATTGGCTAGGCGAGACCTGGGTGTGTGCCTGATTGAAGTACCTACAAGACACATTCACTTGCTCTTTCACACAGAAGTTGCTCACTTATTCAAACACATATTGCCATATTCAAGCCATATTCAAACCACATTTACACAGTACATTCACACAGCATTTACTCAAACACATATTCCTACATTCTAACAGCATACTCACACACACCCAACTATCGAATACTCGCCCATTCACACAGATAAACAAATACAAAATTACATTTTCCTTCCACTTACCTCAGAGTCAGCACTGCTCTGGATGCTGCTTCCATGGTCCTTACTAGGAAGCAGAGCGCACCTACTGGTTTCTGCACTTGCGTGCAAGATACACGACTCTGCAATCCTTTAGCAGGGAGGGCACAGCTGCGACCTCCAAATGACATCCATGACCACACATACTCCCGTGTGACAAACTTTCACTATGTTGTATGGCAGCTACTTGTAGTATTTTCATTAACATCTTGGACAGTGTTTTTTATCATGGCTGTATTATAAGTAGGTCTTCTGTTGGCATGTCCACAACTGCATTCTGCTTTACCGTGTGTCTAACCATTTCTTTATTTGTGGGTAGGTTCAGAATATTGAGCTCCAAATTTGACATTAGTTTAATTTCAGCAAAATAATGCCCACACAGGTGGTTCACTCTGCTGAAGGCGAGGGAACATTTCCGTTGCTTTGCATTAGGCACATCAATCTCTCAGCTACATTCTCTAGCTTCTTGGATAAAGTGCATTTCCATGGCAGGTAGATGCAATCTGGCTCGTTAACAAAGACCTTTGACAACCATTAGAATTAATTATTTGTGAAAAGTTATCCATAAAGACAAACTGGCTACTTACTTCCCTAGTCAGACTCTGCAAGCTAACCTAGCAATACTGCTTTTTCTTACCAAGGAAGTCACTCATTCTTAGTCCTTGCTCCATCTTTATGGAACTCTCTCCCTCATTTTAAGATCAAAAACCAATCGCCTCTCCTTTTGCTGTTTGCTAAATACACACCCATTCCCAAATTAACCCCTCCCTTCCTTAAGCCTCACTCTAAAAGCCTCAATGGCAAAAGGGTGCTCTATAAACATCGCCCTAACCTCTGCCCCCAAAAATAAGATTACGCAGGTCTTTTAGCAAATAATTTAAATGGTATTAACTGCAAATGCCAAAACTAAGAGTTCTGAATTTCTGCGGGCCCTGAGGCCAACCTCAAACAGCATGCAAGCAGAAGGGCCAGTCATCATGGGATTATTATGTTACCAGTTACTATTAACATTTTAAATCAGCTGCTGAGGCATGACGCCTGCAGCATACAGGCCCTGAAAACTGATCTCCATACTATCCAGAATGGTATAAATGTTAAAACATGCATTCAAGCCCCCATTACGCAGGGCTATAAACATGTCCAACACAATAGTCTAATCATGCTTGACAACTATTGTCTGCAGCAAAATGAGACCATGGTACTCTACCAATCACCAGTTTACAATGCACAAAAAAAGGTATTGAAATTTAGGAAGTTATGGATGATCTGCTAGTGTGAAGGCTGTATGCCAATTTCTGGTTGAGAAACACATTAGAGCAGCTTTCCCATCTGACCTTTTACCTACAGGGCACATGCACCAGATGTGCTCCACTACTTTCCTGCCTGCAAGATTCAGGCCTCCATCTACGCAAGGCTCCTAGTTTCAAGACATAGAAACAGAGACCCACATAAAGGCTTTGGGAGTGTGGTTGTTCTCAGCCTACATTACATTACATTTCTGAGTCAAACCAAAAATCTTCATATACCCCTTAATTCTTACTTCACCTTCTTGCACCATTTCCATTTTAACTGGCACCACACAGCCCAGTGGAAGAGAGGGACAGAAAGAGTGATGTATAGAAAAGGAGAGAGGGGGTGTTATGTTGCAAACCAACCACGGGGCACAGGCTAGATATAACCTTTATTTCTTTAGGATCATATCTAGCGTAGCTGCCTCCTGACAAAGACCCTTTCAACTGCTGTTCAGTCACCTTCCACAAACTGATTCCATTTCAACCCCTTGAGGTTGCACAAACCTCCAGCAACACCCATAACCGAACACTGTCTCTTCACCAGAACCATCCTTTCTTTGCTCCGAACACCGTCTTCACCAGAACCATCCTTTCTTTGCTCCAAACACCTCCACCGCTTACCAGGATAGACACCCAAATCTTCGGCCCCCTCTACTTCTTTTGAGAATCTCAATTCACCCGTCCTTAAATTACCCAGGGACTTGAGTTTGATCAGATCACCAAGATTCACATTTACCTCCTTAGAAGACTTCCTCATCAAATCATTCTTTACTTTTCATTTCACTCTGCAAAACTCTTGTCACGCACTATGTCCAAATCAGCACCCTCATATTTCAACCTTCCAATCCATCCAGGACACAAATGAGAGTTGGGCTTCCTGCCCCTCAGCAACTCTAAGGGCGATACTCCAGTCACTGTATGGGAAGCCAATCAGTTTTAAAATGCTCTTTCCATCACCGCCCTGACCCAGTCACCGCATGTGGCCACCACAATTCTTAGGACAGCCAACAAAGTGCGTTTAAATCTCTCCACGCAACCGTTATCTTGAGGATGGTACAAGGCAGTGGTGGCCCGTTGAATTACATATTTCTCCCAAAACTCTTTAAGCTCCCCGAGACCAACTGTGGTCCATTGCCAGAAAAGCATTTGTGGAAAACCTTCTCTCCAGAACAATGGTTCCAGAAAGCGAATGATACTCCTTGAACTCACATCCTTCAACATTCAGACCTCAGGCCACTTTGACAGCAAGTCCATCACCACCAAGATATACATCTCTCTTGTACCCCCTGATACTGAGCGGCCCCAACAGGTCTAAGGCCATCTCATCCCATGGCACCTCCTGAATTTCCATCGGCAGTGTCAAGACTTGCAACCCTTGGTCTGTGTCTACACATTCCATGCACTCTGACTTTTCTCTCCACTTCCACCATCCATCCCAGGCCACCCAGAAGTCAGCCCTAATCAACACCTTTGTCCTACTAGCACCTAGCTGACCTGTGTGACTCCTGACTCACTGTCTCCCTCATCTCAACTGAAACCACCTTGCGGTGACCCCTACATAAGTAAACATCTGTCAAACAAAACTCATCACATATTCTCCTGGAACTTTTAAATTCCTCATTCTCCACAGCTCCACTTCAACTCATCTGTATCAATTCCACAACCGCCTGATACACATCATGAGTACATGCCTCATACCACTCTGATTTACATATTCCTGAACCTAAATAAACCTTCCTCTCCCTTAAATTCCAACTCCTCATAATCATCCACTACCGATGTCTCTGCTGCCTTGGAAAAGGGATCTGCAACTACATTATCCTTCCCTTGTAAGAACTGCTAACTGTAACCCCTGCATGCTGCTCACCCATTTCATTATCCTCCAGAATACACCTTCCAACAAACCTTTGTTGAAGAACCTCACCAGCAGTTTGTGATCAGACCTTGAATTCTCTTCTCCATAAGTATGTCTTCAACATGTTAACTACCTGCCGCCCCCACAAACACACACACCCCATCAAAGAATACCACTTTTCTGCCTCAATTATTCTTGAAGCAAATGCAATTTTGAAAAACTTGCTTCCTGTTGCATTAAAACAGTCCCCGAGCCAGTATCACTTGCATATGTATACACCAATGGCTTTGCCCTTTCAGCTAGCTAATCAATACTACAGCCCGCAACACACATTGCTTCACACACACACACTTCATCCCACCGAAACACCACTCTCTTACTTGTAGGTTTCCGCATATTTCTGCTTTGTCTGCAAGTCCTTTTACACAGGTGCAACTGACTGAAGCAGTCCAACTAGAACAACGTAGAAGAGAGAAAATGGGATGGTAGAGGACTAGGATAGGATTATGGCATTTATAACACACCTGTACACAAGTGTTTCTAGGCACGACAAAGCATAGACAGAAATCTTTCTTCTAGGAAACCTGACCAGGCATGTCTATGTTCAGAATTGTCTGACTGACATAAATCTGGACAGATTCATACCTTAATACTCAACCAACACATTTATTTTTTAAAAACAGATCACCAATATGTGGTACAATCCTTTTGCCCAAGCATATGTCAGCTCCACCCAGAGAGTGCCAACACCCTACTGGCAGGAGTCCCAAATGCTATGTTGCCCCCTCTGAAAGTAGTTGAGCATGCTTCCTCAGGGAGCTAAAATATATTCAGCTACATCCCCACCATCCTCTCATAGGTGCACTGGCTACCCAATCAAGAACACATCACGTACAGAGCAGTCACAACCAAAACACCATTAACTGGCTGATAAACTCTAGAGATCAGTGAAATTAAACCTGAACGCATAATCATAAAAACAACTAGGTTTGTGTCTCACCATTTGCATATTCAAATGACAAAGCACATTCATATTCAGATTTCTGTACTAGGTAGGAGTGATGAGTGCTCCGGGTTCAATTTTTTAGTGGAAGTATTTTCCTCCCTATTTTTTAAAGTTGGGAGCAAAATGATGTTTGTAGGGAGTACAAAATTAAGTCCCATTCCCAAGAGGCGTATTTAAAAAATGAAAACAAACTAGTAAAAATGATTTAACTGTGAACCACATTTGTTTATAAATATTTCTGTGCACATAGTTATTCGTGCACATAAACTACACATTTATACCTCTTATAAGGCAGTAATAACAGGGTTTCTTTCTCCCAGTGGCTCTGTACTGTGTGAGCAAAAGCGGGTGGTTGGGGGACTCGTATGTGCCAGTTTCCATTTTTGGTGGGTTGCATTACACCCTATTTGTGGGTGTCTGAATGCTTAGGGAGTAAAACTGGCGGATACCTCCATCTGTAGGGCTGGGAGTTATTGAATTAAATATTCCTTGACACATTCAGAAAGGCTTCCTTAATGAACAACAAGTATGTGTTTGTTAGCCTGAGTCCATAAACCACCAAGAATATGGCACAATCTGACACAGGTCTAAATAAGAGGTCAGTGTTAAAAGACCAATACAGAGGTTTCTGAATAATAAAACCACCCATTTGTTTAAAACAAGGTCACGGTCTTCTCTGTTTGATTTGGGGACTACCTTTGGGGTTGGGGGCGCACTGCCTCTCAATAGCCCCTGGGATATAGTTAATATTTTATGTGAACATATGTATCACGATGCAGATCTAATGTTACCAGAGCCTTTTCCATTTTGAGACTCCCCATGATGTAATGATACATTTGTGGATAGATTTTCAATTACTTTGCAGTGGGGGCTTTTAGAAGTATTATGCGAGGTTCTTCAAGATGGAAGACTTCAAACAAAAGGAGACATCTATAACCAAAAGCAGGAGTCAAATGTCAACTTCATAGACTGTGGAAAACATGGGTAAATCCTCATCCATGTATTACATGTCCATGTGTGATTAAAATTATATGATGCAATTTAAGAGATTTACAGTAGACGGATAAAAACAAGTCTGCAAATTTCAGCAAAGTGGGTTCCCCGATTATAGCAGGGCCTGCAAGGTCATGGGCACACGCATCCTCCACAATACTAAGATTTTCCAGATGTCGGTTAAGGGATTGGCGAGTTAGTATTGTCCAATTCTCAATTCCAGCAACACTTCAAGAGTTCTTAGGGAGGATATTTGCTTGATCGCACAGAAGCCTTAATAGAATGGTTACACAAACTAGTCATCGCTGCAAACCAAAAAGGGCATCACTACATTAATCAGCTTACATTTGACAAACAACTCAAATACGTTATTCTTTGAAAAGTATCAATGTCCAAAATGCAGATAATCAGCTTCTATATTTGAAAAAATTAATGTAAAAGATAATTCAGGCCCCAAACATTTAATGTGATCCATTAGTTGTGAATGGGGATGGTCATGTTCCTTGTGATATTGTCAAACACTCCTTGGGTATTTCGGTCTGCCACATTACAACTTAATGATGCAAAAAATGACAGCTTTGTTTTTTAAGGCACATAGACCAGTTCACTAGGAGCTTTGGCAAAGTACAAGCTTATCTCACCCAGACCTGGTTTAAAAATGCTGATGAAGTGTTTAGGTCCCAATGGTGACCTGCAACAAACCCATACCAGGATTATTATATTGACACACTGCTTCAATACCTATAATGGGCTTTTCAAGCCTTTATTAAACTGCAATGCTCGTTTAACTGTCCTTTACCTTTATCACAATAGGCACCCTCACTGCAGCTGCACTATCTTCCTCGTTCAGCCTTCAAAGAAACACGGTGCCTGCCTCTGTATCCAGCATTCTGCTCCAATTTCGAAGGAGTCGAAATGTCCAGGGCTATGGGAGAGAGGTTGAGGGGGTGTGGGGGATGGGAGAGGTAGGTTATTTTTGAGTATAAACGATAATATCAAGGCTTTAGGCCAAGCTTGTCTCACTCAGCAACACCAGTCTAGACAGGCCCAAATCGTGCTGCTACTTGGCCCTTTTGCTGGACTTTCAGCCCTCCTACAGTTCGAGGAGGCCTCCGGCTGAAGGCAGTGCAGCAAATGATTAGGCATCTGGCCCCAGACCTCACCATCTGTCAAACACTGTACACTGATCCAGGAGACTCCACGGGCAAAGTCAGGAAAAGGTCCAGGAACGGTCACAACATAAAGCAACTCTTTTAGGCGGGGAAAACGAGGGCAAGTAAGTATTTTCATATATCATGGAGCACCACCTAAAAAAAACAATCTCATACCTCTCAGTAACACTAGCACTGAGAAGAGTTCAGGGAAATCTATACGAAAGGATACAAGTGATAACTTCCCCATTAAAAAAATGTATATATGAACTGCACACAGCACGTGAAATAAATACACGCAAGAACACTTATTGTCAGCAGCCCATCAATAACAAGACTATTTGTTTGCAGTAAATGGCCAGTCAGGTTTCCAAATTGCTGGGAGCTATTAAGCTCCTGCCCTAGGAGAGCCTAGTTAACCTTAAACCGGCAGTTACCATGCTCTACCTTTGGCTCCACAGGACAACTGGTGACGTACAAATATGCATGCCATAGTAGAATGTAAACAAAGAAGCATTAGGACACATCTAAACATAATAGGAAAAAGTTAACATCTCATGTGGAAGTTACATTTGCAGTGTGCTCCTTCCTGCCTATTGGGTGATGCCCGGCACCCAGGAGCTAGTTTTAGCTGCTGCTCTTCAAACCTCAATTTTGAAACCTGCAAGGCCAAGAAAATAGGCCTGTTACATGGAAGAATACAATATGTATGAAATGGCAATGGCAAATAGTCAAATCTGCATGTTCTAGAAAAAAAAGGAATTGTGCCAGTTTTTTTCTTTGCAGTACTGAGAATCAGTGTTTGAGCATGTTATAGAAAAGGGTTTGTTTAAAAAATTGGGTCTTCATTGTGCCAGTTCTCTTCCTTACACCACTGAGAATCAGCGTTGGATAAAGCAGCATACAGCGACTTGAAGTAAACCTTTACCAACAGACGCCTTATTGCGAAACATTTCTAATGTTGGCCCGGTTTAAAGAACCAATTGGAATATATGTAGAAAAGAACAGGATTGTAAGAGCTACATTTGTGCATAAAACAGCAACAGGGGCTAGTGTGCGGGGGTTGAGGTGATGGCTTTCCCCAGAGTAATTGTAAAGTCAGGCTTTGAAGCTGGACTACAAACTTTATGACATTGCCTGGATTTACCAAACGCCAAATGTTCTTTTTTCACCAAAGAACCGGCCTGGTTCATCATCCAGGTCCTTCCAGAAGGATGAAATTCACATTTAGACAGGACACGAGGCATTAAGGGGCCGATTCATGGAACAAACGTGCGCCGAAAATCCATGCGCAAGCAGGCGCAAGGGAGCGCAAGCGTGAGAAATGCAGCGCACGTGTGCGATTCAAGGAAGACGCTGTGCGTGTTTCCCGCTGTCCGTGCGCCCAATCCAGCTATGGCGCACGCAGGCATACACGGCGTGCGCTACGCGCACAGCAAAAGCGCACATAGCGCGGCGCACACAACCAAAGTGGGCCTAACACGCGGAATGGGGAACAACGCGTGAAAAAGAAGGCGTAACTGGGGAAGTACTGCAGGGAACTACACGGAATGCCCACACGCACGCGAACAACCCGTATTCATGGATCCGAATACGGGAAACCCGCGCACGGCAAAAGACGCGCACAGGTGTCAACGCGTCCGCCACACGAAGGCAGGCAGAAGCGTCCCCGCGCACAGTATAAAAGTGCGCGCAAACAACAAACGCGTATATACAGCTACGATGAATGCCCCATTTGTCGCAGCACTGATCGTGGGACACCGCAGGAGGAGGAGAATAGCCAGGGCACGCATTTTCGCACCACGGACAAGCCTTTTTGGGATGCCCGACGACCAGGTCTATGGCAGGTATAGGTTTCCACCCCATATCATCCTAGACCTGGTCAGGGAGTGGGAAGATGACCTTACGTCCCCCACCCTTTGCTCCCAAGCATTGAGCCCCTTGGAGAAGCTGCTCAATGTCCTGCATTTTTTGGCCACTGGGTCATTTCAGCGGACTACTGCCATAGTGGGGGGGGTTTCACAGGCCACGCAGTCACGCTGCTTACACCAGGTGCTGGCAATCATGACAGCGCGCCCCTCAGTCCGCAGGCACATATACATGCCCAGAACACCCGCAGAAAGGCAGGCCGTTGTCCTGGATTTTTTCAGGGTGGCACACTTCCCCAAAGTGCTCGGTGCCATAGATTGCACCCATGTGGCCCTACGTATACCTAGGGCCACTGAGCACATCCACCAAAACCGCAAGCACTGGCATTCCATCAATGTACAGGTGGTATGCGATGCAAAGGGAATCATCACCTCTGTCTATGCAAACTACCCTGGCTCCACCCATGACAGTTTCATATACAGAATGTCCGCCCTGAGCCGGGCCCTGGAAGCTGGGCAGCATGGCGACACATGGCTCCTAGGTCAGTACAAATGCCCTTGCACATGCATGCAAGTCACACACAGACAAATACCCAAACCCTAATAATCTCAACTATTATCACCTCCCCAGGGGACAGTGCCTACCCTCTGAGCAACCACATGATGACGCCAATCCGGAACCCCACCACACCACCCAAGTTAAGATACAACGCCGCCCATATTGCAACCAGGGCCATAGTGGAGCGCACATTCGGAGTGCTCAAGTCACGTTTCCGCTCCCTTGACCGCTCTGGCGGGCAACTACTCTATGCACCACCAGTAGTGTGCAGGATCATTGTGGCAGCATGTGTCCTGCACAATGTTGCAACACGGCAGGGCGTCCCGGTGGACATGGTGGTGCCCCCACATCCCCAACCACAGGCGCTGCCCATGGGAGGGGACAGGGCACGTGGCGAGGAAGCCCGGACCCAGCTTGTGGCCACATTTTTCACCTAAACTCCCACCCCTGCGGAGTGCACACAGGCCTGGCACATACCAGGTGACAATCGATGATGACAAAGAGACAGTCAACTGTCACAACCCTACCACCCTGAGATAGTTGCCATGGAAGTGCCACATCGTCTGCATCCCTAGCTACTTAAACACAAGCTATCCCGTGTGACCAAAAGGCACACAAATGACATATGACATGATATGGCCTATACACAAGTATTTCAAGGTGCAATGAGGCAGGGAGGGGGGGGGGGACAAGGGAAGACAGACAACGGTACTACTAGGCCAGGTGTCTTAGATTGTGCAAGTGCAGGGGTAGGGAGGGTAGGGGGAAGGGAAAAGTGCAAGGGGAAGAGGGAGTGGGGGAGCGCAGTACAGGGGAAGTAGACCAAAAAACAAATACATAGGTCGGCTGGTGGCAACTGCAAAAGGTAAGTGCAGACAAGTGCTGGGAAGGGTGGGCTGTAGGGATAGAGAGACAATACCGCAGTGCAGGGGTTGCCAGGGAGGCAGTGCAAGTGGAGAGTGGCTGGGCCAGGGACCGAGGTCGGTGAGAGTGGCCCAGTTGCAGCTCCAGTGCAGTTCCAGTGAAGAATTCCGCAAGGGAGAGGCAGAGAGAAAGCAGAAGCAAAGAGGAAGGTCTTGAGGTGCTTCCAGAACTGGAGAGGGTTCCCCTCAAGTTCAGGTGAGGCAGGAAGGCTGTTCCAGAGGGAGGGCCCTGCCACAGAGAGAGATCTACCCCCAGCTAGTTGCTCTGAGAAGTGGATGACCCTGACATGCAAGGTGTGCATCACACATACCTGCAAAACAGGCAATGACCATCACTGTCATGTCACTCAAACCACAACATGACATGGCAAGCAATACCCATACACCAACACAGTAACGATAAGGTACACATTGCCATGTCCTAAATCTACAGTGGCATCAGACAATGATGCCTGACACGGAATCAGATGAAATGACAGACCAACAAAATCTCCCACCCAAAATAAGTAATTTCCAAATGCATTACAAGAGTTGTAGACGTAACAGAACAATGAATGCTAGTCTACATGCACATTGTGCACTGCAAAATCAACACTGCAGCTCATGTGTGCTGTGTCCTACTCCTGCAACACACTGCTCAGCGCACAGCACAGTGAACAGCCATTGTGTGTGATGCACACCCTGAGCATCACATCTAAGTGACAGACCACATCAAACAGCAAATTAGGCATGTACAGGATCCATAATCGGTCACAGAACATGTGCTGCAGAGACACAGTGGGCACCAGAAGGCAAACAGTGTACACGTGAATATGCAAGGGTGGGAGTACATGTAGTGCATCAGAGTGCAAGTGTGTGGTTCTGCAAGGACATGCACTCCACATATGCATGTGCACTCAAGTGACCATTAGTGTTCTCTACACATCACATGTGAACATTCACCATGTGTATACCCCAGCATGTCAAACCACAACTATCCCCTCGCACCTGAAAGGTAAACACAACACAAGAACAGGCATTGATCAGCAGAACACAACATGTACATAGGATACCACCATTACAATGTCAGAGTTCCCATCACACTGCAGGGCAAGGCAACTATCAACAACAACGCCCCCTCCCTCACAAATGACCATGACCCACTGAACAACTGCACCCGGGTCATGGAGCCTTCAAACCTCAATTCCACCTGGCCACAGGATCACCTTTACCCTTCGTCACCATCTCCCACCTTGTGTGTAAAAAGGTGCCTGCACCCTCATAATCCACACTCATATCCAAAATCACAAAATCCAAGCCAGAAAAACGAACCAGAACACCCTCCAGTAGATGACTTGACGTAGCAGTACCTCACAAAGGCCAAGTACTACCACAATGATGCAACAACCAAGGTAGCACAGTAAAACAATGTCACAACAGGATGTGAAACATGTGTGGTACATGACATAGGATGATGCACCATGAACGGATGTGTACTGTCACAGGTCCCCTGTACAGGTGCGGGAGTGTCACGAAACAACCACCCCCACCATGTCCCGGGTGCCTGCAAGGTCAAACTCACACAGGCCCCTGAGACCCTGGTGGGGAAGGAGGTTCAGGGATATGCAGTCGGGACAGGTGTTGGCACACTGGATGACTGGAATGAGTG
This sequence comes from Ambystoma mexicanum, assembly GCF_040938575.1. Lineage (NCBI taxonomy): Eukaryota > Metazoa > Chordata > Amphibia > Caudata > Ambystomatidae > Ambystoma > Ambystoma mexicanum. Next base: position 216,199,843 of record NC_090921.1, on the reverse strand, counting down.
GTAGGAGAGGGGAGGAGGAATGACACATGAAACTAGGGAATGCACGAAAATGTACTACCTGCATGAACACATACACAATCCAAACAAACTTGGACATCATTGTCATGGCCTTCTGTAGTCCAGGCTCAGGAGTGGTACGAACCAACCACCCCCTCTAGGGTTTTGGCACCTGCAAGTTCGGGGCTTACACAGGCATCCGCAACCCCAGCGGGGAAAGAGGGCCAGGGAACGTTGCTTGGATAGGTACGGGAAGCAGGAACACCGGGTAGAGGGTACAGGGTTCAAAATTGCATTGGATTACGGGTGATTAGGGGGGAAACAACATACCAAATTGAACCACACATACATCCATGCATTAGTACACTCCCCAGCAAGCCTATGCAGAGCAGTTTGAAAGAAAAACAAGACACTTAGCTCTGGTTTTGAGTGCTGGCCTCCTGCCTGCGCACTCTCAGGTCCGGTTACAGGAGCACTGCAATGCTGCAAAGAGAGCCACAGTCAACACAACCTGTATGTGCCAATTACACAAAAACACAACACCAAACATGCCCTATAGCAACAAACTACTCTACAAACAGACAATCTGGTGTAGATGCTTCGTACCCATATATAACATCACCCCTGTGACGGGTCATACACAGTCAATGCAGTAAGTCGGCCGCCTGTGGGTGCGTGGCAAATGGAACACCAATGTCTCACAATTCACACATGCAATGTTCCCTGGGTAAACAGACAGACCCATATAGCAAGCCATGACTTCTGAGCAAGTTGCGTACCACCATGACCGAAACAAAGTTGGCAGTGCATTTATCATAAAGTACATGGAAAAGACATGCACTGCACCCGAGTATGTCCCTTGCTGTATGTCCCTGTGAGCTGCCCCTTTCCATGTCTCGGAAGGCTACATGGTTGATACAAGTGCCTCAATGGACCTTGGTGTACCGGAGGGTATGTGCCACTGCCCCTGCATGTGTCGCAGACAACCTTACAATCAACAGCCATCAGTCCACCAACACATCTGAGCTGCATTGTGTGCTTCAACACCAATATTCGTCTAAGCTCACCCTCAGTGCTGTGACTAAGCCTGCATGTGCAACTCGCCTGGTGCAAGCTTTGCTGTGTCGTGGCCCCCCTGTGCTGCTCACCTTGCCTGGAGTTCCTTGGAACATGTCAGCAGTTATAGGATGTGGGTCTGCAATCCCTGTGCCTCTGCTTATGCACACATGTGCATGTGGGCACCAACAAACGTGTCCAGAATTCCGTCGTCCAATGGGCCAGGTCTGCTGGCAAAGGTGCTCTGGAGGCTCATCCCCCTGCAGAAAGGGCATGAAACACATGATTAGTGCTTCAAAGTCTTCTGTGTGTGTCTCATCAGGCATCTCATTACTTGACCATGTCAGAGAGTCACATCACAAATCACACCATCAGTCCATCTTTCACATCCAAAGTGTGGAACACTATCTACAGCATGAATTGCAACAAGCACGTGTACAGTAAAGATATGAAACAAACTACACAATGCATAGCAATTAATGTACACATTAATCATGACACACCCCATCTAGCAAAAGCTGAACAGTGGACAATAACACCAAAATCATCCCCACTAGGGGTGTCAACACAAGTCACACAGCACCAAACATGCCACAGATATGACAGTCCAAAGCCCTTGTGTAAAATTCTGTAACACCGAACCATCCTTGCGAGCCCATGGATAAGGGAGGCAGGAGTGGCATATGTGAGCCAAGGACCCCAAGCAGCAAACACATACACAAGACAAGCCTGAAGGTCCCAGCTGGAACAGACAGTGGATGCCTTCAAAAGCCACAAAGCACCGCACCGTCACATGAAAGCACAATAGACTAGCAATTTTAAACTAAATCAACTATTAACTAATTACACTTACAATGGAAAACCTACATTACCTAATTAAACTAACTATCAAACAGAAACTTGACTAACTAAACTAAAAGAAAAATCAAAAATGGCCACATTCGACCCGGGGGGGGATGGGAGGCACCCAGGAGGGGGGAGGTACAGGGTGCTGCTCAACATCCACATGCGATGATGCTGAGCCAAAAAAAAAAACTCCATGGGCTCAACGCCTGCACAGCCCGACCTATGTGGGAGACAGATGGTCGTCCGAGTCTGGCTCATCCTGTAAAGGACCACGTGGCACAGTAGCCTGGCCACGCCTAGCCGCAGCTTGCCCCTCGTCGGCAGCAAGTCTGCCGGATGGGTGAGCCTGGTTCTGTGTGGCGATGTGACGTAGGTCTGCATGCAGAACCTCACGTGATACACGCGCTTCCTCTTGCAAGGTAGCACGTATAACACGGAGTTCCTCCTGCAAGGCCTGGCTGGACAACCGCTGCACCTCCCGGCAAGCCTGTAGCTCAGCCGAGATGGTACGCTCAAGCTGTGCAAACCTCTCCTCTGCCTCCTGCCTCTGGGACATCATAAGGACACCCAGAGTGGATCAGAGGGAAGCATACTCCTCCCTTAGGGCATCCATGTGCGCCTCTGCGTGAGCAGCAATTGCTTGACGCAGAGACGACATTTCAGCCTGGCGTGCCCTGTCTGAGGCCGCCATGCCCAGCCTGAGCGAGCGGGCCGTGGACCGTGCCGCCTGCTGCTGGAGAAGCACCTGCCTAGCGGGCCACACGCTCCATGCTCTCAGCGATGTTCTCCATTGCTGCCCCCTGCCGTTCGGAATTGGCAGTCATGTCTTGCTCCCACTCAGTATACTGCGGTTGCGCGCGGCGACCGAGTTGCCGGGCTTGAACCCTGCGGGACCCAAGGACCGGGGGTCCTCGCTGTGTTGGCACCGCCCGCGGCTGCACGACTACATGCCCCCGTCGACAAGATGTCCCAGGCACATCAGTGACTGGTGTGGAGGGTGACCCTGCGTCCCGATCCACCACGGGCGGAGGAACCAAGACTGTCTGATCCCCCAGTGCAGGGGTCGCAGACAGAGGAGTGTCCACATCAGAATCACTCACCCCTGACACATGGACTTGATGCTCATCCAACTCAACATGGACGTCAGAGTCGTCATCAAGGCTGGACTCATAGGCAGCCAAAGACAAGATGGACTGCAGCACTTGGGGGTTTTCGTGGCCTACCACCCCACGACCCCCACTAGTGCCGGGTTGATGTGGTGGTAACAACCCTGTGTCTGGCATGACAACACCATCCTCCGCCTCCATTGCGTCATCACCTGAAAAATAGAGAGAAAAAAGGTCACTACACATGTCAGAAGCACACAACACACACACACACCGACAGCAAACGCATCCGGCAGACATGTGACACAACATATAACCTGGCATGCATGCTGGGTCAACTTTGAATAGCTTCTGTGATCAGACCTGTTGAAAAGTGGCAGTTTCCATGGAAGTGGGTCTATGCAGTGCAGAAAATGTGTACGCCACTCAATACCTACATGTACAAGGACTCCATGGTGTGTGCCAGGAAATGTGAAGGCAGTGCAATGTCAAATTCAGACATCACGTGCATTGTGCATTCAATGTGTACCATATCTAGAAGCCAAGCACCCCTCCACCCCAGTACCAAAGCAGGGATGCCTAGCATGGTATCAAAAGGCTGACCATACACCTGTGTATTGACAGGCAGTGTTGACTGGCATCAACAGCTTAATGTGATTCAAGTGACAACACTGCAAATGATGCTGGGACAGTAGGCAGGACACATGATGAAAACTCTGGAGGCCGCCCACGTGTGAAGAAGACACAACAAGAGTTGGACAGAGTCATTGGCCATTGAACAGGCTGAGGCCTGTGAGCCACACAGATTGTCAGAGTCTAAACATGTGTGCAACGCAGGACTGAGCCACACTTGACATGGGAAGGCTGATGAGATGGCAGGCAATGTATGTAACCAAGGACTTGTATTACAGTGATCATCCAGTCAAGGACACATAGGGGCATGCGTGCAATGCACAAGGAGCATGAATGGGCACTCATGTCCCTGCGGGACATCTGACCCATGCACAGTACAAGTGAGATACCCTGCATCGAGTACTAAGGCTGTACCACACGGCATATGTCTGGCAGATTCTACGCTGGAAGTTAGCATCTACACAGGACACATGAACAAGAAAGTACACATTGGCAAGATTGAAGCAGACCAGTGCAAAGGTGGAACTGGGGTGCAGAGTGGCGGAGGAGGGGCAAGGGAGCATGCCTACATGGAGTCCCGCATGCAGGCAGAGGAGACATGCATGACGGAAGCAGTGCATTACTTACACATCAGAACCATGTACACGTCACATGTAGCGGCAATCATGCACAACACATCCCACAAGTGAAACACACGTCCTCAACAAACACGCATCAACACTCACTGGACTACGCATCAAAGTCCAGCATCTCTCCCACTCCTTCGACCAATTCAGGTGGTATGAACTCCGCAACGAGAGCCTCATGCGGAGTGAGCTCTTCCTCCTCTGGTGCAGGCCCACCGCCAGTCACCAGAGTCAAGTTGTAATTAGAGGCACGCTTAGCCTTAGTGCTGCGCTTGATGTCATTCCAACGCTTTTTGCACTCTTGCGCCGTGCCCACCTCATGGCCGAATGAACTGACATGTTCCGCAACATGCTTCCAGTGGGTGTCACGTTGGGCAGCCGTAGTCCGACTATTGGCACCCACTAGCATGTCACGGCTGTGGCCCCGCACGTAGTCCACGAGGAAGTCCAGTTCCTGCTTACAGAAAGGCTTCTTCCTCGACGTGCAGGAGGTCGTGGCTGTGTGTGGGGTCCCAGCCTGTGCAACCTTCCTCCTCTTGGACTGTGGCGCAGACCCTGGCTGGCTAATGCCGCCCTGACCAGTATGGCCAGTGGGTTCGGTAGTTTGAGCCAAGGGAGTGGCAGGTGGAGGGATGACCAAAGGCCTGACTTGTGTCAGTGGCAGCTGGGTGCCCACTAATGGACCCTGCGCAGCAACATCAGCTGTGGCAGGGTCATTGACCGCAACGGTCCTGGTTGGCAGACTCACAACCGGGGTGCTGTTGGGTGCATCTGCCCCTGCCAACACCCGGCTGTTCGGGGCAGCAGATGACATGACTGCCCCAGGGACACGTGTCTTGGTCTGAGCAGCCCGGCCTGCCCCTATGGTTTCCCCCCTGGCCTGTTGGAGATCTACCAAGGGCTCTTCAAGTGCCAATACAGCCTGCGCTGGCAGACCCTGAGCCTGGGTGGCGGTGTCCACAGCTGCACCTGCAGCTATCACTACCCTTGGGCCCGTGGCAGTCGATGGAAAGGACTGCCGGGTCAAACGGGTGCCAGTGCCAGATGCAGGAGCTGCATCCCCCGGAACCACAGGGGGTGGTGGCATGACTGCACCGATACATGGCACAACATTGTGCTCAAGTGGCGCACCCCTGCCTCTTCCCCCTCTGTGGCCGCCCTGGATTCCCCCTACTTCCTGGTCACCACGGCCCGCCACGAGGAGGACGCCCAGCTGAGGCGCCCCTCACCTTTGGTGGGCTCCCAACCATGGCACTGATGTAGTAGTGCTGGCACAGATGGAGTGGTGCCAATGGGAGGTGTACACCACAATTGACCTGGGCAATTGGGGTGAAGGGGATGGGAAGCAAGATGTTAACAGCCCCCCTGCACCTGCAAGGCTGTATGTGACCCCGGTGATGTGGTGACGGGTCACGCAACGCTCAGGCACCCCAAAACTGCAGTAAAACCGTGCACGCAACCCTGCAGCCTACGTGCGTGGATTCAACCTCCCGCAGTACGCGGTGGCACCCAGTAACACAAATAACGTGTATGCGTGGGACACGCAGGCTACTATGACATCGAAAATGGGTGCGATACACAGGGGCACCCACAGTGGGAAAAAGAGCGCGTGCGACTCACCGTCTGACTAGTGCGATGCAGAAAAACACGCATAGCCAATACCCCCGCCAAAAGAAGAGATACGTCCTTGATGGCTGCGAAGTTGTGATGGCGCGCGAAACAGGAAGCAGCAACACACGTCGGTCTCCACGAAAGGCACGTACAGCGAACTGCTGGGCCTGCTCACCTTTAACCCGTGGTGAGGGAAACGCATGCGCGCGTCACGTCACTTACGCGCATGGGCCCTTTCCTCGTATTACACGCGGACGTGCAGTTTTTCACGCGCGCTGAAATGCCCATGCACGCCTGTGCGCGTCACGTCACAGGGGCGCTTGCGCTTCAGGGGCCTTCTGTCCAATGAAATTGCGTATGCGTGCAGACGTGCTTACGCGCTAAGGGCCTTTCCTCGAATTACACGCTGCCGTGCCGAATGTTCACGTGCCAAATCACACCGTATCAAGCTGGCCACGCGTAAGCACACGGAAGACCACGCTCCTGCCCAGAAGGCCGAACTACTGCCCCCCAGAGCCCCGAGCACGCTGCCACCTGCCATCTGCTGCTGCCTGACTGCTGCCCACGTGCCCTGCCATTTGCTGCCTGCACATCAGCCAGGGGTGCTGTTGCTGTGACCACCCCTGCTGGAACCGAAGACTCCCGACTGGGATTCCATCGCTCCACAGCCCAGCCCCAGGACCCAGTTGCCAACCCACTCCTGCCTCTGGGGTTGTCATGTCGGGGCAAACACCATCTGAGACCACTGGCAACCCCCGGCCAGAGAGGCAGAGGGGCACCAGCTTCAGTGCCACTGAAGCTGGTGTCCTGGTGGAGCAAGTCCTGGGGCAGTATGATGCCCTCTTCGGAAGTTCCCGCGCCGACAAGGAAGGACGGACTCGGATCAGCGGATGTCAAGGGGCGCCGGGGCCACTTGTCGGAAGAACAGATGAGGGTCCTGGAACGCATTTCCCTAGCGCTCCACGTCCAGGTCCTTGAGAGGCAGACCCGTCTGGAGTCGAGCGGTAAGTGTACATGCATCCTGATTGTGAGCGGTGCGTGTGGCGATTTTTCAGTAGTGTGCAGGTTGCACATCTGTTTGTATGGGGTTGAGTATGGGTGGGGGTTTACAGGGCCGTGGGGCTAACACATGCAAGTGCTGGAATGTGTGAGACATGGCTGGTGCTTGTGTGTGTAGGCTTGCATGCCAAATGCAGTTGTGTGGGCACACATGTTTGGATGAATGTGTATGTAAGTAGACATGTCTGTGATGTCACGCATGTATGTTGTTTTCAGCTGCATGTATCAGCACTGTGTACATGTGCATCTGTGTGTATTTGACAAGGGTGCAACAGTGATGCAACATGGATGCATGTGACAGCGGTATGTGGAAGCCTGATTGGCAGATGTGACATGGATGCCCATCTGAACACTGCGACACTTGGCAGAGGTGTACACATGCATGCAGGTGTGGTGGTGTGTGTACATGTGTGGTGCACTTCCTGTGTTGCATGTGATGTCTGGCTCACCTTTGCCTGCTCATGCTGTTGTATGGGTATGGATGGTGCTGGCAGTTGCGATATGGCTGTGGTATGGCTCATGTGTGCTAGTTGAAATGACGTGTGTTGGGGATTGTGATGGCATGTCTGAGGTTTGCCAATGCCACTCATGTACAACTGTCATGTGTGTATGTGTCCATTGTACAGTGCCCTGATGCCTGTGTTTTATTTCTCCCCGTCTGCAGCGTCAACTGATGAGGGCGGAGAAGGTGCTGTGGAGCACAGCGGCGGGATCCCACCGCCAGCTGGAAACGCAAGGCCCGGCTCCCCTCCCATGTTGTCATCTCGTCGGGGAGTGAGGAGTTCGGTGCCGCGTCCCAGGCCGCAGCTGCCGGGGGGAGGTCCAAGAGGCGGAGGTTGGAGGTGGACTCCTCGGCAGCAGAAGGGGCAGCTGGGACCCCACAGGGCCCAACGGGGGAAGATGGCACTGAGTCATCCAGGTTGGTGGGGGGGTTTGGTGGAGGAGGTCGTGCAAGCAAGAGAGACGGGGTCTGGAGGTGGGGATCCCACTGGTGCTAGTGGTGCAGTGCAGGACCAGGGACAGGAGGCAGCACAGGCCGCCGCGGAGGTGCCTGTGTGCAATCCTGTCCCTACATCATCTTGCACCAGCAGGGATGCCTACGTCCAGACCAGTTTTCAGGCAGGGGATGAGCAAACGACAACTGGCCTTCATCTGCCTGCGGACGTGGCTATCCGGGTCCGGGTTGAGTCTGTCCTGACTGCTGTGGCATTGCTTCAACGGGCCATGCGAGGTGACCTGCAGTCTTTTCATGAGGAGACTGCACATCATCTCGAATGGCTCGTTGACCACGTCAGCCTGCTGGGACAGGTCACCCAGGCCGGATTCCTCCGTATGATGGGGCTTGCTACGACCCCTTCCTCAACTGAACCCCCTACGCGCCAGTTGTCCTCCGTGCCATCTTCCTACCCATCAGTCACCTGGGTGCCCTGTGGAGCTGCCTCTGACGGTGCTGCCAGGCTGGTGGAGGAGGCATCCCTGCCACAGTCGGGAGTCGGACGTCCAGCAGGGGTGGCCACATCAACGACTGCACCCCAGCCGGTGGAGGATGTGCAGGCAGCAGGAGGCAGTGCACGGGCAGAGGCACAGCAGCAGCAGCAACGTGGTGGGAGCCATGAAGGCTCGGGCCTTCAACATCGGAGGGGCAGGCATCGGCCGGAGGGCAGGAGGATCCAGGACAGAGAGTGTCTTCCGTGTGGCAGCGGTTGGGCCACGCCATAGATGCGGAGCGGCAGCGGGTGGAAGAGGCACGGCTCACAATGGTCAGGGCGGAGTGCCTCGAGGCAATCCGCAGGCGTTTGGAGGTGGACACATCGACGGCCCTGCGGACCCTCGGGGCCATGGAGGAGGACCGCCTCCGGGACATTGAGCAGGAGTTCGATGATGCTCTGGCCCGGGACATCCAAAAGTGAGCCGTCAAACTAGCCCGCTGCCCTTGTACATAGTTATGTAGGTAGTGTTAGGTTTCCTTTTTTTTTGGATTTATTTTGGACCTTTTGGACATTGGCCACATTTTTGTATATAGTTTATTTTATTAGTTAGTGTAGTTAGATCGGTTTCATTTCTTTTGTTGGGATAATGGACCCTGGCTTGTTCGTATGTACATAGTTCACTGTTGGATTGTATTTTCCTTTCACATTTTAACCATGGAGCAATGGCTTTCAATTTTATTTCCCATTGGATTTTGTTTTGTGGACAGTGACTTTGGACACCATTACTTTGGATTATGATTTTTGGTTTTGCTTTTTTTCACGGACATGCTTCTTTTCATTCTTGTACATTCCCATTTCTGTTTCTTTATTTTTGATTCTATTTAGGTTTCCTTTAATAAATATTTTTTTATCAAACTTCAATGTGTAGTATCTCATTGGTTTCATGCATATCATGATATGGGTTTTGAGATTCACTGACACCCATTGGGTGTATGTGAGGGAAATGTGTGTTTCGGAACTTGCAATTGGTGTTCTGTCATGTAATTGCCAATTATGAGTGGGTGGATGCAATACTCGGGTGGGTGTTTTGCATTTGGAGGCTGACCATAGGGACTAGGGATCTAGATTGTGATGACATGTTGGCTGGGGAACATGAGTTGGACATGGGTGGGGGCCTGCTGGCAGGTGCTCCACAGTGCTGGGGGTGGTGGGAGACATGGGTGGGGGCCTGGTGGAGGGTGACCCTGCACTGCTGGGGGGGTGGGGGTGGTGGGAGACATGGGTGGGGGCCTGTTGGCAGGTGCCCCACAGTGCTGGGGGGTGGGGGTGGTGGGAGACATGGGTGGGGGCCTGGTGGAGGGTGACCCTGCACTGCTGGGGGGTGGGGGTGGTTGGGAACATGAGTTGGACATGGGTGGGGGCCTGCTGGCAGGGGCCCCACAGTGCTGGGGGGTGGGGGTGGTGGGAGACATGGGTGGGGGCCTGGTGGAGGGTGACCCTGCACTGCTGGGGGATGGGGGTGGTGGGAGACATGGGTGGGGGCCTGGTGGAGGGTGACCCTGCACTGCTGGGGGGTGGGGGTGGTGGGAGACATGGGTGGGGGCCTGGTGGAGGGTGCCCCTGGTGGCTGGGGGTGCAGGGGGCCATGCGTTGGTGGGCAGTAGTGCAAGTTGACATGTGGGTTGGCTGGGGGGCATGGCCATGGTGGATGGGGTGCCTGCAGGACATGTGCAGGGTAGACCCCTGTGGTGTGAGCCACCTGCAGGGGCCGTGGAGGGTGTAGAGGGAACACCTGGGAGGACCCACACGTGCAATTCACTTGTGGTGCTCCCCGCGCACCCCTGTAATACACGTACCCTGATGGAATCGCGTGTGGAACTTCCCGCGCACCCATGGAAGACACCTACCCTGCTGATGTCGCGTGTGAAACTTCCCCCGCACCCTGAAATACACTTACCCTGATGAAATCTCGTGTGGAACTTCCTGCGCACCCCTGAAATACACGTACCCTGCTGAAATTGCGTGTGGAACTTCCCGCGCACCACTGAAATACACGTACCCTGCTGAAATCACGCGTGGAATTTCCCGCGCACCCCTGAAATACACGTACCCTGTGGAAATCGTGTGTGGAACTTCCCGCGCACCCCTGAAATACACGTACTCTGCTTGCACGGGGCCAATCGCGTGTGTAACTTCCCGCGCACCCCAGTGATACACGTAGCCCGCTTGCCGTGCTGGTACAGGGTTAGCGCAGCCCTTTGCGCTGGATTGGGGATTTTGATGGCTTTTCCCTGCGCGAGAGGTGTTCTTGGGGGCGTAACTGGCGCTGCTGCAGGGTCGCTGCGCCACTGTGCGCCACGGCTGGTTTTGGTGGCTGGAATCCATGAATACGCTGTGCGCGGAAATGGATTTTAGCGCACGCGGCTGGCGCAGGGATTCGCACGCGCACAATGTGCGCCACTTGTGCGCTGAATTCTATGAATGACCCCCTAAATTGGTATAATTACTTAGGTCGAGGACTGTATCATGATTTGGCTGGAGGAAATGTATTTCAAAGAACCTTGTGACAAAGGATCCCATGGCAGACTGGCTTCTCAGGAGGATGATAAATATCCCAGCTAAGCTCAAAGGTAACACCACCAAATAGCCTGCTCACAGTCCAGGGACTAGAATGCCATTTCCTATTTTGCGCAAGGGAAAAAGGAAATGCATCTTTTAACATTTTACATATGGAATCACATTCTTGAACATCTCGATGTACGACGAACCTATTTTAAAACAAAATTGTTCAAGGGCTGAGAGGGTGGTGAAACGCAGCTAAGTATAAAATTATATTTTTTGATATTTATGTAAATGTTGATATGTTTGCCCAGAAACGTTACATGTTAGTGGCTCATATATCCTGGAATTTGTGGCAGGTAGGTCATTATTCTGAGATGGGATCGTATTTTTATGTGAAAGCATCAGACAGTAAAAAGGAAAAATCTTGACACACAACCACATCGCATGTTCAAACCAGACTAACATCATTTGGAGTCATCAGCTTGAGCACAAGCCATCTGATTAGTAACATGATCACAGGTGAGAAACATGATGTTTTAGAAAAATCTAATCTTTAATGTGATGTCATCTTGAAGATTTACACATTAAATGGGAGGGGGAAACTGTTTTTCTTTAAGTTACTCCCATTAGACTGCCCTCTTCATCATCATGCCCAATGAGTATGAAGGGGATGGTTATGTCACTTTTGGAACATATACGATCACATACACTGACTAACTAGATTACAGAAATGATTAAAGGGAGAGGTTTCTAATCTACAAAACCCAGAGATTGAAGGTGACTGACTGGGAGCATTCATAGAATAGCTTGCTTTCCTCTGGACATATCTTGGATTGCTAGCAGACCACTGTGAAAGAGGCTTATATAGAGTTAAAACCCAGGTTTTCCTTCGAAAAATAAGGAAGCAGACAGGTCCAATGCAGATGGAATATAAAACAGGCTGTGGACGGAAGCTGACACCTTGCTGACCGATGCCCAAAAGGGGAAGAATTAAGCCAGTCCTTGAGAGAGACCACCCACCTGTCCGAGACAGCCTAAAAATAATTCCTTTGCAATTATAACATCAAGGTGGAAACACTTGTGTATAGGCGCGTTATAAATGCCATATCATAACTATAATTCTGGCCGAGGTATACAATAAATCCCCTCATTTGTGAAAGTACTGAGAATCAATTGACTGTACATCCTGGGAAATTAATGCATATTTCAGAAGAGGTAAAGCATTTGGGGGTCATTCTCTCTGCCTCCCTTTCCATGTCAAACCAGGTCTCGGCTGTCTCTCTGTCCGCACATCACCAGATCAAGGTACTAAAGAAGGTGCTACCTATGATCCCAGAAACCATGCGTCCCCCGGTGGTGGCGGCACTGGTTCTCTCACGGCTGGACTATTGTAACTCCTTGTACTTATCCCAGCTGCCAGGTATGCAAAATCTGGCAGCCAGACTGGCTACTGGTTCCCTCTATGCCGCCCACATCTCACCGGTACTCCACCGTCTCCACTGGCTCCCGGTGGTACAGCGAGTAAAGTTTAAGTCACTATGTATCGTCCACCGGGCAATTCATGGCTTAGGAGCAGAATTCCACCAAGCTTAATTTTCTCAATATATCCCGGATCGTAACCTTCGCTCCTCTACAACCAATCTACTTAAGGTTCCCAGGTTCAATCGGGAAAGACATGGCGGTAGAGCCTTTTCTATTACCGCAGCCAAGCTTTGGAACACTCTGCCATTATCACTTAAATCCTCAGCTAACCATCTGGCTTTCAGGAAAGCTCTGAAGACCACCCTGTTCTGCCCTTTTTGTGTTCCCTGAGCTCGCAGCTTCCTTACCAGCGCCATGATGCCTCTGGGCGACCGTGTGCTTTACAAATGTATATAACATAACAAGTGGAAGTGCTTCTGGAAACGATCTATTTTTTCAAATCCACAAACGTTGAGTATATTGGGAGATCCCGACTCCTTTTTATCTGTAATGGCCAACTACAGAATGGGAGCCACACTTTGTACACGACTAGAAAAATATTGTAATGAAGTCATTCCCTGGTTAGATCACAGAGCAGTGCCCACTTTTCGGAGAGGATTTTTAAGTGCCACTACTTTTTCTCTTTAAATTACCCATTGAAAAAGTGCCAAATGCACCCTTTTTACACAGTAATGCAATAGAAAAAACACTGAAGGGGATGTAACAAACCTTGCTACTTGCAAGAGTTTACATGCAGGAATGTCACGTAACCTATCTGTGCACTGAGTTTTTTAGAATGCTGCTTGAGATACTGACATGCCTATTGAGTAAGGGGGAGGGGTTTATTTTCAATACAAAAGTAGAAGCCTTGTTCTGGATCATTTATTTTTCAATTAATCTTGTGTAACGCGCTTAAGACCAGTCTTTAAGCGGCCAGCATTCGAACTTGTGTAGCTCAGCTTGTTTTGCTTCTAAGACAAACACGTTGCCCCTGAGCTATCCTCCCGGCTCCTATGTATGGTTAATGTGCGCTCAGGGTAAAGAAAATGTATATGTGATGATGTGGGTGCTTGTCACAAAGTCTGCGTTCAAGATATAAGCAGCAGTGACAAGTGAATTGATCAGTACATGATCATCATTTTAGTAACAATTGACAATCGGTTTTTGTACAGCATGGCAAAGATGTGCATCCATTTCATCAATAAATAGACCTGCACAATCCTGTGAATTTATTGCCCCCAAAAGGGGAGGGAGGCTCGAGGAAATTGATACGTTGTACCGCCACGATCATACCAAGAAGTGTTTAATAAAAATTGTGCCCACCTGATTTGGGGGTGGGGGTGTTGGGGGTGGGTGGAAAATTCCCCCATACTAGATGTCACCCGAATAAACATCCTACAAGACATGCCAGCCTGCCCAGCCACAAGCTATCTGGGGTGACATTGGAGTTGAAGAGTAACAGACCACAAATCGAGGCAGAGTATGCAGGGGCCAGAGGAAGGTGAAATAGAGGGGTGTGCTGGTGAGCTCCGCAAATGCTCACCAACATTGCTACCCATAAGGGACAGGCTTGTGCGTGAGGAAAAGACAGCATATCTGACCAGCCCCAAACACAGACATCATACCCATCTAATGTCAGGGCAACAGCATCCACTCCAGGGCACCAATATGAAATTACACAAACTCGTGAGGAGGTGTTATACTGGTACAAGAGCCTACCCAGCTAATTAATCACACATTATGACTGGCCTGCATGCCAACAATCCCTCCTCAAAACAGGCATATCAACACCTATGATACACCAACCCAGACAGTTTGGGGAAGAGGGTGTGTGTTTTTTTTATGTCTATAGGGACCAGAGCAGATAACCTCTTTACCCCCCCCCCCCCCACCCCAGGACTACTTGCATCCATTTCACCAGACATATATTGCATCCCTGACATACCAGTTAATCAGTGATCACTCAGGGTAATCAGCGGCACAAGGTCATGTAACTAGCAGGAGCAAGATTTATAAATCCCCTACAGCACGAGAGGCAGAACGGTCATTAAGCACAATCAAAAGCAGGAGAAAAGAACAAGGACCTCATCACTGCCTGCTTTGCTTGTCTATGAAGTGTTCGATTTGAATTTTCTGAATGAAGTTATGATAAACGAGGAGATGTAATCCAGAATTTTGAAAACCCGAAGTAATTAGGCCCAAAACTCTGCAGTGTTGCTCAGTGATCGTTGTTGAACAGCCTTTACAAAGTCCTTTGCGCACTGCAATGCCTTTATATTTTTGCACATCAACAAGGCAACACAACGTATAATTCAGCACAGCATTTTATTTTAGAAACAGAAGGGCACACATCCATTGAAGCTGCAGTCTCTCTGCAGGCAGCATCCTCTCCAACATGATTAAAGTAGCACAAGAGTTTGAACCAGTGTATTCCCTACTTTCCACGTTCTCAGCCAACACTCATTGCAGTTCAGACATCATTAACGAAGTATCAGTGCTGATCTTTGCATGAACACACGTCTTCAGCCTACTCAAGCTCCAAGCTGGTCATCAAACCTTGGCCATAAAACCTGCAGAAAGAGGTGCAGCGTGTATCCGATTGATTGGCGCTGGGTCATGGCTGCTACATAGAGGAGAAAATGTGCAGTCCTGAAGACAGTGCAAAATGTAGAGCACTCTTAGCACTGAAAGGTCGATCAGTCTGCAATGTATTATAAAAACAGTCTACAAACTCCCTACACGATGACAGGTTCCCGTGCAACATTCTGGCGTTTCACAACAAAAATCTTCTGTCCCGAGACCGTGACCAAGTAGGTTTGCTCCCCGAACACCACTGGAGGAGGTAAAGCAGAAGAATTAGTAGACCAATATTTAAAAAAAAAAAATCACAATAGAATCACAACTATAGGCAGCTCAACTGGCCAGCCTTATTACAGTAACAATTATATTCCCTGGACCACCTACATGTTTGTTATTTCAGGCCATGGGCGTTCCAAAAAAAACTAAATATATTGGGATCTTCTACTTCCCTATGAAACATATCCTACTAGAAATCAAATCTGAGAATAGCAGAAGCTGAGCCATAGGATATTTTAAAAGATCCTTTTCAACTTAAGCTATGCAACTAAAATAAAAATAAAAATGTTGTTAAACAAGTAAAAGCTACCAGGAATTGATTCCTTGCCATACAAAAAAAACAAAAAACAAAAAGACAAAAAAAAAAAAAAGCGCACATCTGTGAAACCGTTTAACTCTTAACATTGCAAATCAAGTTTGTCGCAGGGGTTGTCCAGTTCAATTAGGAAAAACTAATATTCAAACTCTGATACCTTTTATTGGACAAACTGAATATATTATACAGAGATAGAAACCAAAAATGTGACACTATAGCACTGCTACTTCGCTACTGACACCCATTTGCCCAGAGGTCGACAACAGGCATACCCTTTTGCAACCATGCTACTCCTCCCTTTGCTGCAGCTGTTTGCCACTATGCACACTCACCAGACAGGCGTTTGAAAGGTAGCTCTTTGCTGCCATGCATGCGGAAGCTGCTGGCCGTATTTACCATCTCTATAATGACTGCAGCAGCACGTTCGTCGTTCTCCAGGTCTCCTGCAGACTAGAGGAGAATGAGAAGGTCAAATTCAAGCCAAGCCATGGTTAAAGGTCATCCGATGAGGAGGTTACACATCTGCCAGTTCCCTCTACATGAACTCTATGTAGATGGGTCATCTACCTTGTACACCCTTTAAAATCTGTAGGAACTAGCGAAGTTTCTAATCTAACATTCTACGTGATTGTACTCGCATAAAAAGGTGACCACCCCTTAAATGTTCAATCTTCTTTAAATTTACTTTGATTCTATCAATCCTAAAAATGTACATGTGCACATATAAGAACAAAAGAAATTGGTATAACTGTCATGCACATTAGGGAAAAGTCGTACTTTTTTAAAAAAAAAAAGAAAAAAAGAAAAATAAATCGTTCAAGCCTGGCTTAATGCTCTTCCTTGGGTTCCATGTGTTAATTGCCAGACAAATATCGCCATGCAAGAATGATGGCGATATTAACCTATGGAACCTGCGGGTGACACCCCTGCACCCATTTACCCCATAAATTATCCCCACCAATAATATCTCTTGTGGCGTTTCTCCGACTGCCATATATGTGGCAATTTTATTGGTGGGGATAATATTACCCGATACCCTTCCTTGGGGAGAAGGCATATCAAGTATTTACTCAAAGCCCATGAAAATCGTGCATCTAGAATCGGAAAGCAATGCAATAAAACAGGTCTACATTTTCTTTTCCAAATGCATTATTAGGATTTAGTCTTTTGGGCTAAAAAAGGCATTCTAGATTACTTTAAACACCCTGCCGTTTATGCTATGAATTAGTATACAGTTAAGCCTCAAGAATAAAACTGTCTAGTTGTGGTCACACGCCACCAAGACAGGGTTCCAATGGCTTATGGATGAAATTAACATATATGTGCTCTCCTTGATGACTGAGTTCAATCGTTCACTTTCTTTCAGGCATACCGCTCTAGCCTGGCTATGCCTATAAACGATTTGCATGTTATCTAACCAGTGGCTAGCATTAATTAATGCAATCTTATTTTTAACCCGATAAAGCTATATGAATAGTTAAGTTGACTACATTTAACAAAACAAAACCCTTGAGAAATTCAGCAGATGTGGGAAGTCATGACCAGCTTAACTCGCTGTGCTCCTGTTGATGTCCCCCATAATGCCTTTTAGTAGGTCATTGTGCATCCCCTACGTTTGTTTTTTTACCTGCCACAAGCCATGGCATTTACTCCCACTGCATTTTGAAACACTATCGGGCCAATAACCACAGCCTTTGGTCTCGTCCATTGTACATGTTCCCCAAATGTGTTTCTGTTGCACCCACTAGGTGGCTGTGACCACTATACAAGACATGGCCACTATTCACACCATTAACAACTCATTTTTTTACTAATTGTTCCCAAAATTGGGGGGGCTTGGGGGGGGATAGAGCCTCGACAATCGTTTTGGTTTAGAAAATGCCATCCAAATCCAGCCAGCAAGTCAAAGGTTATTTGTCCCTCTTCTGCAAAGCACCCAGGTTGTAAGTCGTACGGGCATCACATGCCCAGTAACTACAATTTTGTTTTGCTAAATTTCAGCCAAATCCGTCAAACGAGTCCAAAGTTATTAGCAATTAATTTTTTGTGTTTCCTATGATACTTCATATTCTACTATAGTGCAGAGACTGCCACACTATAACATATGGGATACATTACTCACCGTAATCGTATTTCTGATGCTTGCATTTGCTTAGATTCTCATGCTGTGCATAGGCCGACATCTAGTGGAAGCTGCAGCGTATTACAGTTGTTTTTGAAATTCCAAAAGGGACTGCGACAAGGCATGCCAGTAATACTATCCCTAGTGTGATGTCCACTGTACCCATGGTCCTTCAGGCGTAGTGGTCCCTCCGATTGTTTTGTTTCTGTCATGAGGTAGCATGAAGTGTGTATCCAAGCAGATGTGTATCAGACAAGCTCATAATCATCCATGGACCTTCTCTCCAAGGGGAGCAAGGGTGGGTGCATGTGAATCTAAGCAGATAGATACAAGTATCAGAAATACGATTACGGTGAGTAATGTATCCCTTCTGAGGCTTGTGGAATCTGCTTAGACCACATGCTGTGCATAGATTAGCGCGCAGTGTTAGGAGAAGGTGGTGGGTTGTGAGAAGGTTCATGGGCAAACGGATGTTTTAGAACCGCTTGTGCCACTTGTGCCACTTGTGCATCTGTCTAGGAATGGGTGTCAATGCAGTAGTGCTGAGTGAAGGTGTGTACTGAGCTCCATGTAGCTTGCTTTGCAAATGCTGTCTAGGGGGACATTTGCAATAAATGTCAAAGGTGCTCCTTGTGGCGTGAGCTCTTGGCGTGAAAGGCTGTGTCTTGTCCGACAGAGAATAGCACAGTTGTATGCATCTGACTATCCATCTGGAGAAGGCATTCTTGGAAATGCGGTCCCCTTCTCTGCCTGGGTCTACGAAGACAAACAGTTGATCTGTTTTTCTTAGCGGTATGGTCTTGTTTACATAGTAAAGGACCGCCCTCCTTACATCTAGTGTGTGGAGTTTTACCTCAGCTGAGCTTTTTGGGATCTGGAAGAAAGCCGGAAGCTCAATGAACTGGTTCACATGACATTTTGAGATGAAGTTAGGAGACCTATGATGAGCAAGTAAAACCAGTTTGTCCTTGTGTATGACAAAGAAAGGATCCTGCACTGACAATGCTTGCAATTCACTAACTCTTCCTATGGAAGTAATAGCGACTAAGAAGGCAGTCTTGTAAGTCAGGTGTTTAAGACTTGACTTGTGCATCGGCTCGAAAGGGGGTCCCACGAGCTTAACGAGTACTACATTGAGACCCCATCCTGGCGGTGGGTTTGAAATTGGAGGGGAGTCGCTTTACTCCCTCCATGAATGCTTTGATGACCAGCACCTTCCACCACAATACTTTAGAGGTGGTTTAAGCCGACAAGGCCGCCAGGTGGACCTTTATAGAGTTGAATACTAACCCATAGTCTAGCAAGTGGAACATGCGCAATGGGGTACATTCTATGGGGTTTATTTGTTTAGACTGGAACAAAATTACAAATCTCCTCCACTTGGCGAAATAACAGTGACTAGTGTTTGGCTTTCGTGCTTTCTTTATATCATCCATACACCTCTGTGGTAGGTTAAGATGTCCAAAGTCTATGACTTCAGGAGCCACGCTGCCAAGTTCATGGAGTGATGTTGCGGGTGCACTGTTAATCCCCTGTGCCGAGTGAGTAAATTGGTCTGGCAGCTTGATGGGATCGCACATCGCCAGTTTGTGCAGATGTGAATACCATGGCCGTTTTGCCCACATAGGAGCAACTAGGACGAGCGTCACTTGTTCCTTGTGGATCTTGTTGATGAGAGGAGTTGGGGGGGGGGGGGTAAAGCATCAGCAAATTTCCCTGAACAGTTCATCCATAGGGCGTTCCATTTGGAGCCTGGTTGGGGGAATCTAGAAGTCTGGGCATTGTTTGTTTTCGCTTGTAGCAAACAAGTCTAGCTTGGGGATACCCCATTGAGCGAAGAGGTGGTCTACGACCATTTCTTTAGTTGCCACTCGTGTTCCTTTGTTAGGGGGATCTTTGCTCAGTGAGTCGGCTAGAGAGTGGAGTTCCCCTGGAACGTGTTGTGAGACTAGGAATATTTTCCGTCCGAGTGCCCATTTTCAAACTTGTTGTGCTAGTTTGGACTGATGTTAGAGAGCGTGTGCCCTCCCACCCCCGCATTTGTTGATGTAAAACATTGCTGTAGTGCTGTCGGTGAGGACTTGCAGTTTGCTAGGTTCATCTCGAATGCCTGAAGGGCCTTGAACACCGCCAGTAGCCCCTGTGCTGTGTGATGAAGGTGATGAGCCCCCCACCCAGCAAGAGATGCGTCTGTTGTAACTATCGCCTGGTGTTAGGAATAGAACAGCAGACTGTCTGTCCAGGCTTACAAACGTGGTAGAAATGGATGATGAAGATATAGTGAGGAAGAGGTTGTCTTCAATATAAATTCTTCACCTGTTCCACATGAAGAATGGAGCAGGCAATGAGGGATGAAAAATAAAAATCGCTTAACATGTTAAATATTGCAATACAGAGTGATAGTGCACTGAAGAACCATTTGCAAGAGTCGTGTTTAGCACATTATTGGAGTGTTATGGATGAGTTGAACATTCAGGAAGATTTGTTAATGCTTGGAGATAAAATCATTCCACCCATGAATGTACAACCAAGGATCATAGATTTATGCCACGAGGGACATCGAGGAATTATGAAGACCAAACTAAGGATTAGAAGCGACTATTGGTGGCCCGCATGCAATCTCCAGATTGAAAGAGTAGTGAGAAACTGTATCCTTTGTTGTAATAGTGAAAAAGCATGTATATGTTCCAAATATCCCATGGTTGTAACGGATGTGCCTGAGAGGCCATGGGACAAATTAGGTCTGGATGTGTTAGGCCCGGTATGGAGCAATGGTGAGCAACAATACTGTTTGGTGGTGCTTGATTTACTTACTTACCAGGTGAGCAGAAGTTTTGATCAAACCATGCATCACTACCAAATCAGTTGGTAATTTTATAGATGAGATCAGTGAACAAGTAGGGTATCCCCCAGGTCATAGTTACTGATAATGGTACTCAATTTCGATCAAAAGAGACACGTGATTATTGCAGAGCACACTCCATAGAACACAGATTTAGTGCCATTTATCACCCTCAGACGAATGTTGTGGTTGAGAGGTTCAATCGCATTCTCAAGGAGACCATTCGCTGGGCGTGGTCAAATGGGTCGATATGGAAGAAAGCTGTGAGGGATACAATTATAGCCCATCGTTTCACCCCACACTGTACAACCAGTGTTTCACCTTTTGAATTTAGCAGAGGACGCAAAGCCAACACTAAACTTGTACCACACCTTGGTTAGGTAGGAGTACCAACACAAAAGAAAGACCAGAAGGACTTTTAGAGCGTATTAGAAATTCCCAAGTTAAGAATTAAGCAGCACATGATAGCGTGGGTATAATGAGAACAAGGGGCAGGTTACCTGTTGTAGGGGACACTGTAAGGATTAAACTACCCCCTGCACTCAGGAACGGATCATGCAAGTTGCTCAGGCTGTTAGTGATTTCTGAGGTGTTTAAACATGCGGTGAGAGTGGAGGATGGACGTGTGTGGAATATGGAAAGTGTGTGTAGCGCGAGGTGAGGCGAATGCTTCTGGTGTTTCTCCTCTGAAAAGAATGAGGACAGGTCTGAATGAGAGTAGTCCGAGCATTCAGATGGATGGAAGGAGTAATATGAAGAAGGTGTGTGACATGGGTAGAAGTGAACAGAATTCGGCTGTTCACGATGTAGAAGATCTTACTACAGACCACGACTGGCTGAATATGTGTGCGAGTGAGAAGGACCACTACTGCAAATTTCTGTCAACTGTAAAGAGAGGAGGATGTGTAGCAGGAGCCTGCTAGCACGCGTCCTACAGCACGAGCAGCTAGGACACGTGCCTGTTATGCAGTGACAGGCAGTGAATGCAAAGGAGCCAGCTCGGGAGACGGTTGACAGAGAAGACAAGAGAAGGGAGCTGTGCTTTGTGACGCTCGATCCATTTTACTATTTATTTGTATAAAGTTAATGTATGGTTACGTATATACACGGTTTAATAAAGTACATAATTGTATTTACTTTCCCTGCATATCCGACTTCATTACAGGAGTCAAGGATAGTACTACGGTAGTCAGCTTGCCTCTATGCCTTCATTATCAATACGGGTGCCCCCCCGTGTACCACTGACATCTGCTGCTCCGCACGCCAGCTGTAACTCCCGGTCCTACGATTTCCCTTTTGGAGGTTTCGCTGCTCTGAGTTGAAAAGGGCAAGGCAAATCCCCCTTCCTCGTCCTTCCAGGTCTCACCACTTCTCTCCTCCATTTGTACTGCCGATTTGGTGTGGCTGTCACCTCGTGCTTTTGGCCTTGCTCGCAGTGTGCTTCCGTGCTCTGCTTTTTATCACTGTGGGGAAGGTAAAGGCCTGTCGGGAGTGAATGGTTGGTGTCAATTACCCGACTCTACCTGACCTGTGCATTGAGAAGTGTCAGATAAACGGCTCTGGTGTTAGTCCGTTGTCTGTTACAGTGTAACAAAGCGTTCTTGTTGGAAAAGGACTATGCTACAGGGTTGGATGAGGAAACGGTGTTATATGGAATCATAGCCCTTATATACTAGGGTTTTAGAGAAACTCATAAGGTTTGTGAACCCAATGGGAATGACCGGGAGTATTATCGTGAAATGAACAGGGAGGACTGTGAGAATGGCAGTGTGTTGTCAAATCAGATTGGGAAGTGGAAAAATAAGAAGGAGAGGGATGGGAAGAAAAATAACCGAGTGTTCAAGTAGGATACAGGAAAAAAAAGGGTCACATAAAAAAGTAATCCAAAACCTTATGTGTAAAAAGCTAAGGTAATGCAAAAGTATTCCCATTGCACTGTAAGATGCAGTGTGCAAAGTTAAAAACACAAGAATTCCAAAACGCAAACAGTTTCCCCAATACCGATTGTCTGAACGACGGATCAGTTTCCACAGAATGTGAGCAAAAGGGAAGTGAAGCTGCAGGCTTTACTTCCCTTCAAAATGTCAGGACAGGATCAAAAAATAACATGGTTCCATAGGAATCTATGGAGGGAAAGTTGCAAAATGAAACTTTATCTTAACAGTCACGTAGCATATTTACGTGCATGGATGTTAATTTCTATGATGTGGCATGTTTAGGGTTTATGTGCAAGAGGTTTGTGCATGGTATGCGAGGTTCAGTTATGTGCAAGTAGCAGTGAGTGTGTTCCTAGCTTGACAGTAGGCAGGGATAGAGCTAGCGAGGAGTTGAGGGGAGTGGCCCAAATGACAAGCGTGTAGATGTTTAAATGTTTAATGTGAAAACTGCACCAAGCTTCCACATAGGAGCCAGCTTTCTGATAGAAGGATAAATTATCGTTCATTCTCAGAAGAAAATCACAGCTGACTGGGGAAAAAAATTGGATACCAGAAACTGAAGCATTACTACTTTAATGAGCAATCCATACAGTACTGGGATAGGTTGCGACTGAACAAGTTCAGGGTGCAATGCCAAACCATTCATCTTTGAAAGTATATCTGGTCTAGGTATAATGTAAATGTTTCTTGCAAGTGAAAGTCAGAGCATTTCTGGCAACCAGACAGTTCTTTATCCAGACTGTTGCCATCAGGATTATGATAGCTGTAGTACTATGCAACTTGAATACATGCGTGCTAATCAACACAATCACAAAAAGCATAGAAATAACCATTACACCAGATCATTAAAAGAACACTGCTGAGAGATCATTTTTGATGGTCACCAGGACAAAGTCGTGAAGGTTGGTGTGCTGTGCTCTTAAAAACAGGTAAGAAGCTCCCTACCACTAGATCTGAAAATACATAATTATCCATGCAGTCCCCATTTCCAAACAAACAGGCCTTGAAAAAAGTACTTTCTTGTTCAGTATCCATTCTGGAGAGGCTACAACCACGCTGCCTCAGGTCCATCAATGTTGCACGAGATATGGCATGGCTCATATCTGAACAGTGATCCTAGGGGATTGTGCCTGGGAGGTATGGACAAGAACATACAGCCAGTGCCTGATTAAAAGACCACAACGGCTAACCCATATTTGCTCAAAAGAACAGTCAAATAACTCAATAATCCATATGTATGAAGGCTGGATATAAAAGTGTAAATCTAAACCAAGAGAGCTGAATATTCGCTTTTGAACAGCTGAGGTCGTTGGTTAGCTTGTTAGCAAATAGCTTAAAGGAGGCATAGGTTTTACTACCTATCTAAAACCTTGGTTGATCCAAGTGGATGCATGTACGTGTGGAACATTGCTTAAGAATTTGTAGAAAGCTAGGACTTGCATAATGTTCTTAATGAATCACACTGTAGCAAGACCTTAATCCCATATCACAACTGCAGTCGTAAGAAGGGTCACAGTTCCACAGTTTACAACAATTACTTCAAAAACATGAATCTGCTTTTACTTGAGAATGTTGTATTCCAAAATTAAACTGCATATCAGGGACCTACATTGCCCAACACACGCTCATGCTGCCAAAGTCATGTTCCCTCAGGTCCCCATGGTCCCACCAGCCATCAAACTTACAGCTATGACTCCTTCCTCATTGATGACCAAGTAGCCCTGCTGGTCCGGAATCCGTTCCAGTCCAAGAGTGAGTGTGGAAGCCTGGGAAACGAGAGACAGTGTGGTGAAGTCCAGATCACACAAACAGAATCCCTTCAGGTTGCCCCCCACTCCTCCTCAGGACCATTGGGCTCTCCACCCTACTCCCACCCCAACAGCTTAGCCTAACCTCCAATCCAGAGTAAATGTTGCCTCCTGGGAACCAGGGTTACTAGAGTGTCATGCTTCCACTCGGCCAGAGAGCATGAATCACTAGTCCCATACCATTAAATGTTGTGCCACAGAGTCTGATGTTACATGGCCTGTGTTGTGGTCGATTGTGAAGAGATGGGAGTATCCCCACTTGCACTCAGCAGGGCTGCAAGAACTTATAATGTGGAAGGACGGTACTTGCTTTTGGTATGTCCAGCGACACAGATTCGTTTTAAATACCTACACGACACCATATCAAACTTTTCTCTCATGGATGAAGAAGTTTGCTGGCAAAAACTGATAGGAGGAGATAGAACTTCATGGCTTCTGGCCAAGGTAAACATTATGCAATACATTGTAAAAGTGATGTTTCCTTCAATTCCCTTGACGCCTTAGCACAAACGAGCAGCAAATTTCCTTGCATAGTGGCATAATCATTAAGTGAGAAACTAAAGAGACTAATAACAAGAGTCTACCAGATTGATCCACTGATTTTACCAGATTGATCCACTGATTTTCTTCCGCGAAAAAACATGATCTGCTCTTCTTTTGTAAAAAAAAAAAAAAAAAATTTTTTTTGGGGTTGTATACAAATGAAATTAAAAAAAAAGAAGAATGTGGAAGTGTTAGTGACAGTTGGCACCTTGGTGCATGCAGCTGAAGAGAGGTGGTGGAATCAGTGACTGTTCTCCATGTGTAATTTCTATTCTGAAATTTGCAGCTAAGGAATAATAAAAATGTACCATCTTCATGAAGCTCTTCTATTCTTCCAATAACTAGTACACTATTATCAACTGGGATTAAAGACGTTAATAAGTGGATTTGTGAGGGGTTATTAAAAGGGACACTTCGATCCCACAGACCTAAAACAACCACCACAAGAACGACAGGCTGCTTAGGAAAGCTCTCCCGAGTTGGAATGAGGTAGAGCATCTTAAAGTGATAATTCATAGGTAGCAAAGGTTGTTACCAGTCTGGAATCACATCAGAGCTGCAACAATTTCAGACATTGGGTGCCCTGCCAACCGTTTATTTTACTGACTGTGCTATAGAGCGAGCCAGCCAAACAATTGAGAGGAGAGTTGAGAGTGGCAGAAAGGAAAATCTGGGTTGGACGTGTGTAGTGTACGCTAGTGTGTCAAACTGCCCTGAAAGTGCCATGCTACAGTCGGGCATGTAAAAGTCAAGGGAGCACCTTGTTGGAACCATATACAGACGTGGTAGTTGTTATGCATGATTTATTGTGCTTCATTTAATCAACTTTGCTTTAGGAGCGTCGAATTGGAGGCATAGCTGGAACTTGGCCTTACCTGAAACGAATAGATTCCCTAAAACACATCAGCGTGCACAAAGAACAGCCCATTGCATATTCTGCAAACCTACTGGCAGTAAATTAGAATGACAGAGCGTGTTATAGTGACTGGATTTTCTAAATAAAAAAGGGGACGGGCCACCAACCTAAAAGTAGGACTACAATTTCACACTAGCCAACAGGACTACAGTTCCATACTGGGTAGGTCGTAGGGGAATACTCTAGGACAGGGGTCTCCAGCTTTTACGTTAGCTAGAGCTACTTGTAGTGGAGGCCCACAGTGGAGAGCTACTAGCGGACGATATCGGGGTGGGGATATTTATAAACCTCTGAATTTTTACCAATATTTTTTTGGCCCAATTATTTCCTCTCTATAACCAGATGGAACAACATATGCCTTCACGATTATATTAAGAACTTCAAAAACCTCCTTGTTACATTAGTATTAGTAGCTGTCTCAGAAAGACAGATATTTGTTGGACTACCACACAAATATCCTGTCATTTTTGTACCCTTCCTTTGCGTTTTATGCAGGCTTTCTACATGCTGGGCACACTTGTTTTCCAAATGTGCATTTCACACTTCCATAAAAAAAACAAAAAGTAATTTCCAAATTGAAAAATGCTGCTTGCGTTCACTAGTTTTCGTTGAAATGTTTTTTTTGTCAGACACCACACATACTCTGTTATTTGTGTGCCCCTCTGTGTTTTAGCACAAGTTATATTTATAAAGATGTTATATGCTTGTCAAACTGGTTCATCACAAATAAATGCTTCTGTTGTGCTGACAGCAGTTTTTAGGAAATTAAACTGTGGGTTCATGGGTGCTAACTTTTGATTTTCACTACAGGGGCAGAAATATCCCCACCTCCATCCTGAATATAAGCAAGAGACCAGCCCAACCCCTTCCCTGGCCAAACACATTTTATAGCACTTTTTCTATGACTCCAGTGCTATGCGGACGACACTCAGCTCATTTTCAGGCTACCCTCTGCCACCTCTTCTCCCTCCCTCATCTCCGACTGCCTGTCCCCCACCCAGTAGTGGTGTGCCGCCAATGATCTCTGCCTTAATGACAGTAGATTCTCCTCATTGGAACAGCTCCTCCCTCCTTCCCTGTCAATCTCTGGCCGGCCTCTCTTGGCCCTCTTACTGCTCCCACCTGCAAGGCTAAAAACCTCAGGGTCATCTTCGACTCCACACTCTCCTTCTCTCCTCACATCTCTGACGTCTCTAAGAAGTCACACTACCAGCTGCACCTCCTCAGAGGTATTCTTCCTCTCCTCTCCTTACCCCAGAAGCTCACCGTCTCCAGAGCCCTGGTTCTCTAAGTTGGACTATTGCAACAGCCTCTATCTAAATCTGCCTGCCTCTACTCTCCACCCTCTGCAAATTATCCTAACCAGGACTGCAAGACTTGTCCTTGGCTTCAGGCCCAGGGATCGCATCTCTCCAGGACTGAAATCTCTGCACTGGCTCCCAGTGGCTGCAAGGATTAAGTTCAAAACCCTCTGCAATATCCACTAGGCATTCTGGGGCCTGGGGCCGCATTACCTTCAACTCTCTCTTCCTAAATACCTTCCTTCTCTGGCTCTTCGCTCATCTGCCTCCAACTCCCTCAGAGTTAGCCGCTTCTCCAAGCAACGAGTTGGTGGTCAATCTCTCTCCTTGGCTGGGGCCTCCCTCTGGAACAGTCTTCCTGCCTCCCTGAAACTTGAGGAGAACCATCTCCGGTTCCGGAAACACCTCAAAACCTTCCTCTTTGCTTCTGCTTTCTCTGCCTCTCTCCCCTGCTGAAATTCCTGCTGATTCTGCACTGATTACCTGGCCACCCTTTCTGATCTTTGGCCAGGTCCTGCCTTTGCACACCTCCCTGGCAACCCCCTACACTTACGGACTAGTTCTGTATCCCTTCAGTCCCCTTACAGCACTTATGTCTGCTCTTACCTTGCACTTGCCACCATCAGGCCGTTTTATTTATCGTATTTCTTCTTCTTTCCCCATGTACTGCACTTTCCCCTTACCCTTCCCCCTGGCACTCTTCCCTTTGGCCCTACCCTCGCACTTGCGCGATCTGAATGTCACCTGGCCTAGTAGGGTCGTTGTCTGTCTTCCACTGTTTTCCCCTCCCTTGCCTTGTCACGCCTTGAAACACTTGTGTATAGGCGCGTTATAAATGCCATATCATACTCATCATACTAACACCACTGAAAAAGTTATGCCCTGACAAAAAGCCTTCAGCTCGAAACAGAAGCTGGAAAAAGAGAACAATATGTGAAACAGATGTTTAATATGTAGAATATATTTTCTTTAAATAAATAAATGGAAATCTTTCTTTGGAAGGAATATCATGCAGTGAGAACACATTTCTCGAAATTGGTGGGGAAGTCATCAAGAAGCATGGACAGCATTATTAACCAAGAAGACAAAGCATATCTTGAAATGCAACCCTCTGTATTGTAGAAGATGAGGACTATCAAGCTGACTGACAATGGGACTTACGTTTGAAGCTTCAACTTTTGTAACTGATTTGAAAAGTGCAGTGCATTTAAGTAAGTTTCCTGATTCTTACCAAATAGCAAACAAAGTATTGGAAGCCAGAGATTCAGGAAAATAGATTACTAGATGTATCCAATTGTTCATTACAACTAAAATATTTGTGGAGATATAGGAATATCCATAAAACTCAAGAAGCCAGTAGCTAACAAGTACCATTAGGCTGTCCTGTTCAACGAGTGACAAGGAAGTAGATCACCACAACATTGCTGGCCACTATGCAAAATAGTGAAAGAAAAAACGAAATAAACACAACACAGTTTATTTACAGCTTCTGCGACTCAACATTCAAAAGTAAACCCAGAGTATTCAAAGAAGTCTGGCAGCTGCTATCGATGATTAACATTTGCAATATCCAAGAAACGTAACTGCTACCGGCTAGGAATTTAAAGAAAAATAACCTACTAAGTGTCCCTCTAACAATAAATTGCTGACAGCAGGCACGAGTGACAGAGCGAAATGAAAGCAATAGGTTCAACTTTTGGTATCTGAATACTTAAAGTGAGCAGAAAATGATACAATTCAAAGGTCTCAAAAAGATGTCAGTAAAAGAGTTCCTAACATCAGAAAGTTTCAGGACTGCTTGAAAGATAGTGAACAATGTCAATGTGGCGGTTTACTACGAAACTAGTGTAGGTTAGAGGAACTGAAAAAGGTCAAGAACATAATTTAGCAGCGATCTACAAATATACTACTGGTACCCGAACTTGAATCTACAAAGATTTTCAAACAATGCGCTTATGAAAAACAAAAATACAAATTTAAGAACTGCTGTGTAAAAGATACAGATTGTTAAACAGAAGCAGAAAAAGTAAACATACTACAATGACATTCTTGAAAAAGAATACAATAAAATTCTACATTTGTACTGGTCAGTAATTTTGCAAAAGATTACAACTATGATAATATCATTTGTGAATGGACTAATTTCTGAAACAGCTGAAAAGTGAAAGGCAACTGGCCCAGATAGCATTGGTGTACAGTTTTTGTACAACGTCTGCAAGAAAGATCACACACTATATTTTTCTCAATCTGGTTGAAAATACTCTAGAATTAATTACAATAATCATTGATACAGGATACCAAAGAACGTTATTTTGAGTGAATTGTGGAAGATCAGTAACTGGCCCTCAGACACAATTGCAAGCAACTGCATTCATGAAACCTTTGACCAAACTATAGTGTAAAAGAATTGTCACCGGTCACCATAAATCATGTGCAACAATTTTTTTATGAAGGTCTATCAGAGGACATAAAAATCTGACCCATTACTAAAAGGACCAGCAAAATCAAACAACATCTCCGATGTTTGCCAAATTATTAACATTTGACTCATTCATATGCAAATACTGAATGGTCTTACAATGCAAAGAGCTCCCTGTCAAGCAAGAAGGTTAAAGATCATATAATAATAAAAGATGGCAGTACTATAACAGTGGGGCCATTAATATGCAGTCTCAAAATTATTGGCAAAGGTTGGCTGGCTAGTAGCTGAGTTATGGTCACTAGTTTAAGCCTTCAATTAACTGGCCTCTGTCCCCAAACCATCCCTAGGGACCATTGAGTGTGTACCTGCTGCTGGAACAAGATCCCCAAGTCTGCTAGCTATACTACTGCCCAAGCATTTACCTGTTGAAGGACCCCAGGAAGGTATGGGCCAGCCTCCCTTATGTTGGAAGCCCAAGGAAAAATGACTCCTCTTGGCCCGAGACCCTGAAGTGGGACTCTCAGCTCCCGAGAGGCATGACTGCTAGGATTCCTGCCATTTCACCATCGAACCACTGCGAGCCGTGTTTAGAGTGTGTTCGTCCCAGATCGAAACACCAGGACCCTCTGGAGCCGTCTTTGGCCATCGCTGAACCTGGAATCACTATTCCACACAATGGAACAGTTTGGCTGCCAAACTGCGCCATCTGAAAGTGTGTTGTTGCCTCGGCTCGACCCAAGAAGTACAACTGCATCTGCACTGCTCAATCTGCCATTCACATCTGTTCCTCACTGCAGATTGAACTAACCCTGGTAGTCTTCACAAACTTCGCCCTTCGAGCCTCTGCATCAAACAGACTCATCTGCACATTTCGTGATCAGCCTGTCAGCTGTCGAACCTTGACAGCCGAAAATGGTGACCTCCGTGATCCGGAGCGCTTGAGTAATGTTTCAAACTGCCATCTTCTTAAATTCAACCCAGCTTCGACACCTGCTTGCTATTGGACCTCCGCAACTTCCACAGTCGCAACACATCGAACCTCTGAACAGCATCCAGAAGCCTGTTCGCTGTTGTCGAACTGCCAAGACATTGCAAAAAGTACTGTTGACGAATAATGGGCCGCTTTGTCCATTCTGGAATCTACAGACTGTCGATGTCCCATAAACCCATTTATTTGCAACCTCAAGAACATATCCTTTTAAACATTGTGGTTTTTATTGCCTATTCTCCCGCCCCCCCCCCCGTCGCATTACCCAGAGTGCTGCATTCATCATATTTGCATATTGTATGTTTTCTAAAGGGGTAGGTTTTTGTAGTGCTTTCTATTTAGGTATTATTGTACATGGTGTGGTTGATTATGGTATATATTTTTATAGAACCTTGAACGGAGATCCCTTTGTTTTGAACCTTATACTTTGCCGTTTGGGCTGCTACTCCGAGAGTATAGTCTTCCCTCGGTCTACGTATGTTACCACAAAAGGCAAAGGAGTTGTACATCTAAACTGTGTCCGTTTTAACTTTACGATTGCGTTACATCTTGGTTTGTAGAAGTGCGAGGGCCGAGTGAGTGTTTTAGCCTCTACTCCTCCTTGTACTGCTGCATGGCAGAAATCAATTTGTCAGAGTGCCTCCGCATGTATTCCTATGTCCTTCTAAACTCATACAACTGGCGCAAGACTAATCACTGCCGAGCCAGTCTTCCATTTACAAGGAGGCCCGGGAGGCAGCCCCAACAGAGGAATCATGTATGTGGGGTGGGGAGTGATGAGGTGAGACAGGAAGGATGAAGGTGGGGGGAAATGGCAGGGCAGGCAGTTCCTGGGTCAGAGCTTGCTCTGAGCATCAGCTTGGATTATGAGATTCAGCCTGCGATCTGAGCAAGCAGATTGCCTGTGGCGCAGCCCCGATAGCCAACTGAAAATAATCTCACATCTAAATTATGGCTCAACACACCCAACCATATCAAAGAACACCACATTGTTCTGAGCATTAAAGCAGAAAACACTATCATCAAGTGTGAAGTATATAAAGGGCAAGAAACCATAACTTTGCCAACTGTAGATACTGAAGAGAAGTATGTGAAACCAGATCACAAATCTCTCGTGCTTGTCGCAAGACAAAAGATACTGAATCAAAAAGTCACTATAAAGAAATGGCTAGTAAGAAATGGTGTGCTATGTATATGTGCACCATTTTCGAATGAGTAATTGTATATAAGAATATTCTTTGTAAAGGGCTTTTGATAAAAGCGCTATTAAATAAGTTATTATTCAGAGACTATTTGAGTTCCTTAGAATGTTAATTAAATAGGAGTTTATTGCATATTTCCAAATTTAAAATCAGTTTTCATAATTGTTGTGTGGAGATAACAGTAGTAATAGGTATGGTAGAGGGATTAATCAGTTTACAAAGTTAAATAAGAGTGGGACGGACGAGGGAGAAAGAAACAAACAAGAGTAAAAAATGGGAACGAGAGAGAACATTCGAGAGAGAGAAATTCTACTTTGTTTATATATTTTGTCACATACCTTGAAGTTCACCAAGCCATAATATCCCTTCAGGCAAGTCCTCAAACGTTGGGTGCCAGGAGCACTAATAGGAACCCAGAATTACCTGTTCTACTGATATAATGTAGTCAAATGCTTTGATATCCAATTAGTGATGTGCATGACTAGATTAATGAGATTCCCACTGTCCCCAACAGGAAAGAAGCTTGGCAGAATCGGCAGGGAAGCTTGGCTGTAGGCACTGTGAAAAGACACTCATTGTTTAGGATAACTAGGAGGCCCTCAGGCGGCAAGTGAAATACCAATTTTCTCAATTATCAAGCCAGTTCAAGAGGAGCGTGCCCCAAGGGACTCCCTTTTGTCTAAAATTACATGGCACCTACTAGGCTTGAACTACTGCATTTGCCTAGATAGTTAGGGAATTTGGCTGTGGTGATACAACCCTCCAATAATTACATGGGCCCCAAAACAAGCTTGTAGCAGAGAGAAAACCTATGGGGAGCA
This sequence comes from Ambystoma mexicanum, assembly GCF_040938575.1. Classification (NCBI taxonomy): domain Eukaryota; kingdom Metazoa; phylum Chordata; class Amphibia; order Caudata; family Ambystomatidae; genus Ambystoma; species Ambystoma mexicanum. The sequence goes on along the minus strand of NC_090921.1, from coordinate 216,167,382 downwards.
GATGGGCAGAAGCTCGATATACATTTCCATTATGAATACAAACTGAAAGCAAGACTTTATCTTCTCAACCCGACTTGTTTCAAGCAGTAGTCCAAAAGGTTTCAAAAAATGTGATCAGGCTTGCAGTTACAAAAGCAGAATCCACTAAGTGGTGCATTTTTCTACTAAAAGGAAACAGGAGCTGGGCGAGTGCCATAGTGAGAAAGGTTTGCATTAACTCTATGAATGATGTGAGGCTGCAATAATAGTCCAGCACTGTATACAAGTAACTGTGTCTTCAGACATTTGGTGTTTCGGCTTGGCTGAAGAGCAATGAGGTAAAGCTACAATCTGTGGCACCAAGGTATGACTGGACACCTCTCGCTCAGAAATCCCTGTAAAGCATAAAATCTCCACAGCACTGGAGCTTCAGTTGGCCTGGGATAGCCAGCCTAAATGCATAGGACAATGCATAAAGCAGCTTGGTTAGAGCCTCCAGTTTGAGCAACAGAGGGGCAACTCCCTTGCCGATAGTAGACCAGGTCATTTTCTAGGCGCTGGCTGGGATACGAGAAAGGGATGGGGGGGGTACATAGTAAATTGTTAATAGATAAATTGAAAAGAAGGGTCTTGAGGTGTTTCCGGAATAAGTGGTAGGAAAGCTCATCCTGCAAGTGAGCAGGGAGTTCGTGCCTGAGGGTGGTCCTAGTGTTGTGAAGCTTGCGCCACCTACTCTTATCCTGTTGAAGCGAGGTGTGAGCAGGCAGTGTTTCTAGGCAAGTCTGGTAGGTCTGGATGAAAAATGCTTTTTGATGCTGTTCGCAAGGTATTGTGGTGCCTAGTTGGAGATACATTTATATGTGATTGACAGCATCTTGAATTTGATTCCGTCTTTGACAGGGAGCCAATGGGCTGACTTTCTGGCCTCAGAAATGTGGGCCCGTCTTCCGATGTCTAGTGCCGTTCGCACTGCATTGTATTGGACAATTTGGAGTTTGTGCAGGCTTTTCTCTGATGTTCTGCATAGGAGAGAGTTACAGTAGTCCAGCTTGGACACTAAGTGCTCTGGCAATTTCGATGCGATTCTGGGGGAGAGGAAAGGTTTGCTGGCGTTAATGAGCTTGGTCGCCTAGCCTGAGAGGAGGAGGCAATGTGGTTGATGCGGCGGTTCATGGCGAGAGAGGAGTCTAGGTAAACGGCAAGCGTTTTGACCGATGATACTACAGGTATCTAGTATCTGCCATTCGTGAAGGTTTTGTAGGCATCGCCGAGTTTGGATGGGCAAGCTGCTGGGCCGGGAATGACGAGTTCAGTTTTATCCTCATTCAGGCAAAGGGTATGTGCCGCCATCCAGGACAAGATGGTTTCGTAGATGGTATTGATGTGGCAGGTGTCGGTGGGTAGTCTCCAGAGAGGGGTATGAGAATTTGCGTGTCATGCGCGTAATGTGTGTCTGAGACACCAAGGGCATCCAGGTGGTCGAAGAGGCTTGGATGGCTGTGGCACAACAACCATACTGCACTGTATTATGATGTATTGGTTCTGTGTACTTGATAGACTGCTGGGAGCAGGGGCAATGTTCTGATGATTTTGTGGTTTGGTTGGCAGTAGTAAAATACTATGTGAATGGAAGTGGGTAGAGGTGCCGGAGGCTGTGTTATTTTTGTGGATTTTGCCAACTACCTACATGTTTGCATGCATGGCTGTATTATGGTGCGGGGTTGTGTAGGAGTGCCGGTGGCTGTATTAGGTTTGGGGGTTCTAGTACCTGGCCACATGTTCGCATGCATGGCTGCGTAAGGTTGCATGGGTGTGGCCAAGGCCTAGGCTCTTGGGTGCATGTTCAAAGGCTGTAAGCCATGCACCCAAGAGCAGAGGCCTAGCCACACCCACCGCAACTTTATGCAGCCATTTATTCCAACACTGACAACACTGATACTGCTATATGGATTTTTTTTTTTATTGCATAGATCCTCTACGTTTTGAGCAATTAATGCGTTCCACTGAAGCCTATTTTACAATGAGCTTTTCCCCTATTCATAGAGAGGTATGACAGGTTTCCATTTCCGGCCACCTTGCAGCTACAAAAACTAAATCAGGCGGCAACGTGTTACCATTTCATCGTGCATTTCCGATGCCAAGTACTCCAGTTAGGTAGAACTTAATTTGACGTACATGGAGACATGTTGGTACCTTATACATGGTGCAATGAATGTATAGCTGACACAATATATACTAGGTGTGTAACGGTATACCGTTATAGATACCTTGAACAACTTAATTGAACTAGGATAACCGTCACATTGTTTGGTTATTATCTTATTTGGAAAGGCTGCAGTAAGCAAGTGCTGCACAGTCTGGATCTTGCACTGTGGGATGCGGTGTCTGCCAAGGGGGCCTTGTTTGGCAGACATGAGCATAGGGAAAGTGAGGCCACATTAGTAAACAGATTTGATGTTGTGACCGCTCTTTCTGTGTGGAAAGAAAGTGAACACATATGCACACCTGAAAAGTTCAGGAATGGGCATGCTTAATAGTTTTTAGATTAGTAATGAGGTGCAGAGGAGAGAGACAACCCTGACACTAGGTTGTGAGTTATAGAAAACAAAGAAGAGAAGGGTATCCACAAATTGCTCTTTCTCTGATCAGTAGAGTCGGGTTAAAGATCAGCCGATTTGTAGTTTTTCCATCAATTTGAAAGATGGGGAACTACACATCCCAGAATTCAAAGGGGGAATGAAATGGATGCCCTTCTGATGCATGTCCACAAAAAATTTAAGCTCTGTAGACTGTATGAACACGGGGCCCATCAGTGCTTTGTGCTAGTAAATACACCCCCCCCACCCCCACTGTCCTCATGTAGATGTACACATTGGCACTAGAGTTGTTGCTTCACTTGATCCTTCACCTGCCTTCTGCATATGACACTGGACTCAAGCAGGCAGGGCAGATTCTACATTCAATTTGAAGTATCTAGAGCAATGGGGGTGAGATATTTCTCAGGTCTATCCTCGATTTGTGACACCACCCATGAAAGCATTCCTCTGTCTCAACATGACAAGGGTCCTAATGCGCTCAGATCTGGGGAAAATATGGTAATGATGGGGCTGTGTTGAGGTGGTGGTCCAGGCCATATTTGTGCCGATATGTATTTTAACTGTCATTTTCAAAAAAATGTTGTTCCACTATCTTTAAGAAGGTAAATGAACATGTATTGCAAGAATCAAGAAAGAAATCGACAGTGCCCGCTGCTCGCTGTCCTTTTAGGTTTACATGGTCAGTGGTGACTCCAACATCAGACCTTTATATTACACCAGGCAGATGGTAAACAAGCTAAAGTAATTTGATCAATATGCAACCTTTCGGTGAGTGTGTGTTGGCTATGACATTTTGACAAAAGACACAATGACATGGACTTTCAGACCTCACAAGTGACTTTTCTCCCTTTAATGGAATAAAGCGTTATCAAAACAAACTGATGACCGATGCAGCGAGGGGTCATAATGCCATGCCACTGAGCAGCAAGCTCACTGCTCAAAATGTGCATTTTAACACTTCCACTAGTCACTCTTTCATTCAAGGCAATCAACGAGCGAGCGCCATGAAAGACCAACTCTGCAGCTGCCTTAGATTCCTGGAGGATCAGCTAAAAATGTGCAGAGACAAGCTTAAAAATGCTGACAATTTATGACCTTTAAGAAAATATTTGTTAAGATTAGTTAACTCCACCTGCTATACCGCAATAACCATGATATAGTCATTTGGCAAGAAGGTTTATCATACCGCCATAAAACCAATACTGTGACACCCCTAATATATACATGTACATTTATGCCCCCCCCCCCATTCTACTACTTATATGTGGCGTGAGTTACAAATCAACGGTGTATGTTGGCAGACTGTGTGCAATGGCTGTGCATACGTGGGTGCCAATGCCATTTTAGGCACTTTAGTGCCTTTGGGGAAAGGAGATTTTTGGGCCTCTCCTTCATGAAAGGAAACAAAATTCCTTTACGACTTCTTCAAAGATTGTACGTGCTTTCTAATGTACAAAGCATAGTGATCTGACCAGGTTGTGTCGCCTGTGTGGTACATTACGGCTATTGGTGTGAACGTTTTGTTGCCAAATGACGCCTGACCGTGTGAGAAGGTAGTGAGCTTGTAGTTACTTTTATTTTTCCCTATCTCCATTGTACGTTGAAAGCATTCATATTGTATATTGCCTATGGGATTGTATATGTAAGGTGGAAAGATTATCGGAATTGGAAGGCCTGCACAATATGCTATGGTTTGCATTTTGTACCACCTGCTGAAATGGAATGGAATCATAGTTAGGTATACATACATAGAGAAAGCGTTTGCTGGGGACTTCTTCCTGAATTCCATGATTGCAGAAAGTGTATGCATGTTTCCACATGTAGGAAATCTGAAAGATTTCATTTATGGGTATGTTTTTTGCTTTCCAATACCTGCAGTAAGTACATTACCACTTCCTGTGGATTAACTTGTCCATTTAACATGCATTTACTATTCAAGCACAGTAGTCCAATTCCTTCCTTATTCCTGAGCCCCTGTAATGGTTTCCAGGATTGTGTGCAGCATTTCTGTGCAGGCCTATTAATTCTAAGCACAACTTGTGTGAGCCGTTTTGATAAATGTTTTAAACAATTAGTGCCATTTGCAATACACCATAGCTTGCTACATTTGCATACTAATTCACACCACTTGTGTAGCAAATTTGAATGGACCAGGCAGTTTTGTGTCCGAGTACTTTTTGCTTGCTACACTTTGTAAACGAGATTTCTTACAGTACAATGGTGTGTTACTAACATTTGGAAATGGTTGAAGGTGCTTTTGCAAGCAGGTCCAGAAATGGAGGCTAACGAATCTTGTTCTCCTGTGCATTTGTTGCGCACTAGACAGGAGTTCACAGTTGGTAGCATTTTATTTTTTCCGTTGTTGCCGACTTTTACATGGTGCTTAAGGAACTGCTGCAACGACTTCATGGAGTTGCGGCAACCGTTATAAATTGAAGTGCAAGGCGATTTGTAGATGGCCACATTGGTTCATTGCCATAGACAATGGCATCTAAGTTTGCTGGGGATATTTCTGAAAGCAGTGTTTTTCCTTCCATTATGCTATTGTGTACCTTTCCATACACTTGTACAGTGCTACGTATGGCAATTTGGTTTCTTCGCTCTTGTTTGTATGATTGCTCATTGAAGTATGTCTCTGTGCTGGTGGTATGCCTCCAATGACCGGTCTTGATAGTGAAGGTATCTATGCTGATATTGCATTTGCTTCTAAGTAGTGGTGGTAGTTTACAGAGTAATTTTGTTAGTGGTTTCATTCCCATTAAATTTAATTGAAAGAATTTTCGTTTTAATAACAATTTTAAGAGCATTGCACGGTCTACAACAGTTTCCAGGATCACTTTTGTGCAGTAAGGTTTAAGGGTGGAGCGTGATTTGTACCCTCTACTTATAAGGTTCTGAAGGACTCTGTGGTGGAACTTATTTTGTAAAAATACTTTTTTGGAATGCTCGCTTGTGGTGTCATTAGCATTTGCACGTCACCTCTTCTACTCTTGGTTAGGGGCTCCTCCCAGTCCAGTGCTGGCTCTTGATCTTCGGTTTCCACGTCATAGAAAATGTGACATTAACTCTGCTTCCAGTGCCTTGGGCTACCGGTGTCTCCTGCTCTTACGCCAGCAGCCAATCCCCCTCCACTGGGCATGGGACGGCGGTGGGTGAGGCATACCCTTCTCACCCTCCCACTGGGACTTTTCGTTCCTGCATCCCAGAGGCCACCCCGCGTCTTGATTCTCCTCTGGGCTGCCTTCTGTGGATGGACTCCACGGATGTTGGCTGTCCCCGCCTGGACTAGGGGGGGGGGGGGGGGTTTCTTCCCTTGTGGCTTGCTTCCTTGTCCCCCGCTCCGACGGCGTCCTCGCCTCTCTCCTCCTGGGGGCCGGACTTCTCCCGCTCTCCTCCCCACCTCTTTACTTGTGCTCGCACCCTCGATGGATCTAGGGGAGTCGTGGAGAGGCTCCCGCTGCTGCCGGGCACTGTGCGTTCTCTGACCCCTTACGCTGTCTGTCAGGCCTCAGGTTCCTCCGCTCGGAGATACACGCCACTCGTATCACAGCATTTGTCCGGGGGCCGTGCTCCAATGGGGCGTGTGCGCTCGCCCCTCGCCTCCACACTCCTACCCGAACCCGGCAGTGTCTCTGCACCATGCAGGTACAGAGAGTGGGAGAGAGCCGTATTTCAGGTATTCCAATACTTATTTTGTTGTGCTTTATATTTGCGGCCCGGCGGGAGAGACTACTCTGCACGTCTCCTTGCCGCGGCCACCATCCTGGAATAGAGCCTAGTGCTCAATTTTAAAGGGGTTTAAACATTATTTGTGTAACATTTTAAGAACTTTCATTAAAAAGATGTTTAATATATATTGTGTATATTCTTTTAAGCCCATACATTTTTTGAACGCACTATTCCTTTTTAATGTAATATATGATACCTTCAGGAAACCCAGTGTTTACACCTTTGGTTCTTTCAGCGCAAAGTATATGAAAACACTAGAACCGGGCATAATCAAGTGGAGAAATTTTCAAACCGGACTTCCGAGCAGCACAGCGAGTACTGTAGAATGTATGATACAAGCTATACTATGAGGCTCTGGCTTTGCGCTCCGGAGGACGCAGTCTGGTACGCCCCGAGTGCTGTGTAAAAGCATGGTATACAATAATTAAGGTTATTTGCCATTTCGGCACACCAAGATATGATGGTATTAAAAGGTATGAAAGGATTATTATCACAGACATTTGTGAACAATGTGGTTAAAACTTTGAACACTATCATGTTACAATTAGAACTCTGGCATCTAAAGCCATGGATACATTAATCAGTCAACAATAATAAGAATAAGCAAATACAGTGCTCCCTTGCCCTCAGTATGATCTAGCAAGGGCATGAAATATATATTCTAGTAAAGTAATTAATATTGCTGCTACATTCAATGCAATTTATGGAACTCTTAACAATTCATCAATTTTTGTTGTCCCCTCTCTTCCCCATCTACTCTCCCTTTCATTGATTGGCTTAATGTACCAATTATTTTTCATATGTGGTGCATTATACTGAATATTTCATTTTGTGGTATTAATTCACTGATTGTGGCGCACCCTGATGGGGGGGCATGTCTATACTATTATTTGTTTGGTTTTCTTTATTATGATGGAATGAAACTGTCATGATACAATGTCTTTGTTTAATTAGACGCAGACTTTACAAATTTGCCTTGATAAAGACCGCAAAGGTCGAAACACGTGTTGGCAAGAAGGGGGAAGAAAAACTGAAAATAAATTGCTAAATGAATTGCTTAACTCCCACTTTCTTTATTTGAGAATTGTATTTCAAGTAATCTATATCTGTCCAGCACATTGATTTTGGCACACGCTTGGTTTTCTGTAACACTACGCTAGGCAGGAGTCAGCCTAGATCCACCATCATCTACAGATGTCAAGCACTTTTCTAGTACAGTTTCCATCCAACTTTTGAGCCATAGCACCCACTGGTATACCCTGCATATTTTCTATACAAAAAATAACAGCAAAGAACTCTGCTGCTCGAGAACATTCGGACTCCAGAATGAATGTCGGTGCCTTTTGAGAGGCCACAGCATCAGTAATTACATATAGGGTCTGAACCGGCATAGTTGATTGGTAAGACTGTATCCATGATTGTTAGCCAGAAACCTGTGCAGTTCCCTCTGGGACCACTGCAAAAGATTTAAGACTACAGGTGTTTGGCAGTAAACCCACTTGGTAGCAGTCTGTACCACACAGATTCACTTGGTAGCTGTGGCTGAACTCGAGAAGAGTTAGGCAGTATACAGAGTATTCACAATAGGTCAAGAGAACACAGTAGAACGAGTAAACACTCCAGGGCTTGGTGTAAAAGATAATTATTTAAAACCACATCTAGAAAAAACACACAGGCACTAATAGTAAGCAATTCAAAAAAACGGTCACTAAAAGATATACACTCCCTTAAAAGAATATTAGACAAGTCTTAACTAAAGCCCCACTTATTTTCAGACAGCGGTGAGCGCTTAACGTAGATGGCACTCTAATAATTCGGTTTAAAAGGGAGTGAAAAGCAGAGAACAAGTTGAAACAGATCCCAACACTTTTACCAGAACATAAGAGAGGAAGGCAAAGTGAAACCGTGAAGTTAGAGTTCAAGAGGCCGGATCCGCTTTAAGAGGATCAAACTAAATGTGTCCAAGGTCACACGGTTGCAGTGCACAAAAGTCTTGTAAAGGTTCAAAAAGGAGTTGGACCAAAGAAAGGGACCAGTTAGAGGGTCAAGGTGGCCAGCCCAGTCCAGAAGGTTAAGGGGTTATTATTACCTTGTAGCAATCTTTAGAAAGGGAGGCCTGGCGGACACGGTACCTTAAAGTGGTGAGAACGCTCAAGCGGGGGCAGTTGTTCCTGGCAGCGGTTGCAAGTCGGTGCTTTGTCCGGGGGAAGAGAGGATCTCGTCGTGGAGGAAGACAGGAGTCAGTTGCACTGCCAGGGAAGAAACCAGCCACATAGTTTCTCAGGTACAAGGAGCGGTCCGGTGATTCGCGGTTCAGTGGTGAGTGGCTATCCGGCTGCCGGGGTGCTTGGCACGGGCAGTTCGACCACAAACCGGGCTGGGGTGCGAAGAAAGAAAGGAAAACTGGTTGTGCCCACCAGTCAGGGGAAGAAGCCTCTCCAGCCGGGAGATCTTCTCTGTCGTCTGGAAGTGGTGGTGTCGTCGTGGTAGGTCGGCTCAACTTCTCCCTCGGATTCTCAGGTCCTGTGGCGACTTCTGAAGTTCCAGTCCCCAAAGCCCTGCTTTTATGCAGAAAACCCCTTTCACTCAGCCTAGCTGTCACTCAAACATGCTAAGTGGTGTGGGCTAATCACACAAGAGTGCGACCCGAGTTACCAAGGTAACTCGGGTCCAGGGTGCCTAAACCCCCTCCCACACCCCCTGTGTTACCCAGACAGAGTGGCACCACTTTTGGAGGATTCTGTGGAGAAGCCCGCCAAAAAGTGGAACAAAGGGCTCGACTTGGGTTGGAGTCACAGAAGAGAACACAAACGCCATTTTAGAATCGAAAAAAAATACCAACCGGCGAATTAATATTAATTAAATAAACCGGCGGTATGTTCAAGGCTATGAGAATTAAATAATTAAAGTTGGTAGCCTCGAACAATGGGAAAATCCCATAGAAAATATTTGCGGTCGAATATAAAAAGTAGTTTCCACTGCCACCAGCCAAAACTCGATCTGGGGGGGACGGAGATGTGCCCCCTCGACTAACAGACCAGTACGTCCACAATATGATGGTTTGTACTGGTTTCTGTTAATAATTTGGGACTAGTAAAGCCAATGGTGACTTTACATGCCCTGGGAGACAGTAGTCAGTCCCAGGGTATGGAGTCTATGGTGGGGTGTCACTATGACATCCCTGTGTTACTGCACGGAGGGTGCTGGGTAACACACACAGGAAAAACACATGAGACCCTATGGAGTAAAGGATCCCATAGCCCATAAAACACATTACCAGTCAAAGGAATACCATAAATCATGTCCAAGAGTGGGAGAAAAAGCGTCTCACTCTTGGCAGGAGGAAAAAAAAACTCCAGAAATACAGCAAAGCTGCTGGGGGACTCACTAGGTTAGGAAATTCAGCCCAAAGAGAGAATTCTCCCTAACAATGGACTTGGTCCATAGGGGATGACGGGCTACAATTGTTTTGTTTCACAGCCATTTGTAGAGCCCCATGTGGGTCAGCTGGGCTTATCTCCATGGAGTGAAGGTCAGGTCTCTCATAAGTTACATTGTGAAAAGTACGATAATATGCTAAACCTACTCCAACATCACTATGGAATGCACCTGGGAGGATCGTGGGCTGGTGCCAGGGCGAGGGGAGGAAGAAATACAGTCACACTGACCCACCACTTCTGTGCTTTGTGCCATGAAACAGTGCTGGACGATGGAGAGGTGGGTTTAGATTGAATTTTCTTACAGAGATGATATATCCCCAGAGGTATGAGAAACACATACATTCCTATTCATATTTTACATAGCTGTCTGTAACTGTCCTTGGTTTTCTGAACCACTTGCCAGGAGCGCCTTGTCCAGTTTTTTTGTAGTATTCTTTCACAAAATCAAAACCTGTCTCTGGCTTCAATCGCTGAAAAACAGGCTACTATTGTTATTTGGCCTTGAGCGAAAGTCAGCAACTGTTTGAAGGACATAATGTGTTGAATACCCACAGAAAATGATAACATTTACTATATTGAAAGTGGACATACGAAAATGTAGTTTCCATTTCTGTGACCTTTTATTCGGAGCGGTTACTCATCGTGGGAACTTTCTGAAATTATGTAAACTCAATTATACATATTATTTGTAAGATTAAAAAAGGCATGTTTGCTGTATGTATAATCACTAATTCAGCAACGTGCAAATGTGTGATTTGATACCGTACATTATGTTACGTTGAACGATATTTATACCACGCACTATAAAAAACTGAGTGCGTAACTCACAGTTTGTTTATATGTCTAGTAATGATTGTTATTTGTGTATAGTTTGAAGAGGAGTGAACAAGCGTTTGATTTTTTTAGGATGCATTTCTTTACTGGCCTTGTTAGCAGGAACATATTGTGACAATTATTTATCGAAGACCCACAACCTGTATGCAGACTAAGGATATCCAAACCACTTTGTCCCGTGGAATATCCTGGTGTGCTGTCACCGTTGCATCGTTTTGCACCATAAAGTTGGGGTTGGGGAGAGGGGCTGAACTTTTTCAGTGGGCACTTGGTTCTCTTTTCGATTATTAATCTTACAAGTTCTGTTATAACGCCATCTGTCTGTGGTTCAACTTAAAACGTTATTTTCTGGTGGGGACCGCTATGCTAAGCGGGTGCACTTGGTTCTCCATCCCATTGGGAGCTATATCTACTTCACAGCGCTAACCTTTCATGCACGTCGTGGTCTCAAATACTCTCCCATGTTATCATGCGTGTCTTCATTCGGTGTGGTTTGTGTTTATGATTAGGTTTCATGCAATTTCTGAATTATACGATAACTTGTTATATTCGATTACAGAATGGTACTAAAATACATTATTTTATTCTGTTATCTACACATATATATTGTACTGTTCTGCATATGCCATAGTTTCCAGCAACCGTTGGATGGATTCTTCAAACAACATTAGCGGATAACCATAAACTGTGCTTGTTGTAGAATGGTTATGTGGGACGACCGACATGGACCAATCTGCCCTTTGGTGGTACCAGCAATAAGGAGCAACTTGTCAGTGTTCACGATGTAACAACGTGCTGAAGCGAATGCGATGTGCTTGAAAGTGCAAAGAATTTGCATTTTCTGACCAACGCAACACCATGTGCATCATTAGAAAGTTTTGCTGGAGCAACATAAGGACACACGAGAATTGGAGTATAGGGATTGATTGATCGTTGATCACAATCTGCACACCATGAGGAAGTTATAAACAACATTCGAAGCATGCGATGTTCGCTAGCTATAACTTGTATGGCAAAAGAAAATTGTTCATTTTGTGGACTTAATATTCTCTTGCGAGCGTTCTTTGATGAATGAAAGCACTTGTTACATTGCAGACTATCAATGTTTTCTTAAAATAATGTTTTGCTATGTTATTTGGGACAAGAAAGAAAAGTGACGCGCTGTGAGAGGATGTGTGCGTGTTTATCTTTCTGGTTCTGCAAGTAACGTCATGGCGTGGGTGATGACGGAGCACGTTTGGCTATGCTGGCCACGAACATCATGAAAATAGGTGGAGCATATCATTTTTACTAGTGAAGTCAGCTTAAGGGCGGGTGATATGATTTAGTGCCGCAAGGGCACTTGAATTTAGGATGATTCAGCAACGGATAAGATTAGCACAAGAAGGCAACGCCCAACCTGTTCATTTCGCATGTGTAAAAGTGAGGAAAAGGTAAGATGCATAGGAAACATTTTTAAGATAGATTACTGTATGCTTAAAAATACATGCCCGAACGATCGAGAAAACAAAACTTTTGAGCGAACTTGCCCTTTAATATCAGAGATTGGTTTCTAAGCGTGGGATCAGGATTCAAACCTGTGTTGCCCTGCATTGTCTTGCTTCCAAGACAAACGAGTTGCTCCTGAGCCATCCCCCCCTCACCAATACCAGTAGTCAGATACATTTAAAGATTTCCAGTCATCACTTGATGTCCATTCATAATAGTGAGGTGCACACTTGAGTGCACAGTGAATTTTAGTAATGTATTGATGTGGAAAGAGGTGCAGCCCAAGGCATAGTCCATATCTAAATGACATGTGTGGGATCTTTCAAAAGTCTACATTTAAAAGTAACATTGTGGCAGAAAGTTTGAGAATTTAACATTGTATGTACTCCTCTTGGACATTAGTGCATATATTGAGCAGGCACTGCAAACTGCCAGGTCTAAACCACTGTTTCTTGCTTGTGCAAGGTTTTAGTCTTTGCTGAACATGTCTCTGCATTGAAGACTCTTCGCTTAGTGTGTAGCTATGCTCGCCTTCACATCTCAAGCTTCCGACGTATCCTTTTCAGCATACGCAAGCGTGTTGTAGGCTCCCGCTTTCTTATGAAAGTAGAAGATGAAAGTCCTCACATTGTTAGCGTTATCGCCTGCCTGAGAGCATATGTGAATGCAGGTATATTCAACATCACTAAATGTATCACAATATGCCGTTGTCCACACCAACTAACATGAAAGAACAAAGCTAGTATCAAAGGGTTGTATAGTCAGGCTTTGTCCCTGCTTGCAACAGTGTTTCAGTAAGATTCCTTGCCCTGTCTGGTCCACCCATTCCATTGAAATACATGTGTTCCTTTGGGAATAAGAGAACAGTGGCAAGGGAGACGGTTCTAATTTCCACCGAAGTCTCATACTGCCGTTGGTTTGTTCGGTTAGTGCTTTTTACTAATACATTATTTACCAATACACCAGAATCGTCAGTGGTCATTTTTCCACCACACATGAAGCAGTAAAGAGAAGTGCATGGCGGAGTGCACAAAAAACTACACTTTAATTGTGAAACCTTGAAGCACAGTGAGTTGCGCGATTGATAAAAAGCCTTCAACTTGAGACATGGTTGTACATAAGAACATGGCAAGTTGTTGCCTATTAAAAAAAATGCAATGATAACCACTCGGTGGAAAAGAAATGTTTCGCAAGAATATGTCCTTGCGAAATTGCTAAGATTTGTGGAACACAAAAGAGGGTATGGGATATGAGAGTTTTTCCACTTGAAATGTCCCAATCACCCAACCCCAAAGCAATCTGACCCCAATCCAGAATGAAAGAAGTTGGTACCCTGCTCTGGGGAGATTACGGTTTCAGAGAGTCAGGCACCACTGTAGCCCAAGAGCAAGCTCAAGCCTGATGCTCAAGCCGTGTGAAAGCCAAATGCTTTACACATCCACATCTTTATCCAAACCGCACAGAGCAACAAACAACGCAAGCATCTACCTCCACCCTGGCAACACAACGTTGGCTTCCTTTAACGCTTACCCACCTGGCTCTATAAGACGAGATCGCACACCCTCGTCAAAACAGAAGGCATTTCTCAAGCAGTGACCAAGCAAACAAACTGCTTCCAAATGTCTTGGTTAAGCATTTAATAAGCCTTACCCTGGCACGTACTGGGCACGAAAAAAGTAAGATAATCAGCCAGCAATTATATTCCATGTCATTTACTGCGTGCTTGGAGAATAAATTAACTGCTTGTAGAGAAGTGAATGAAAATAATGGGGTTAATCATTCCTATTGTTTGATAAATGGTAAACAAGCATGTATCTTTCTGCAGGGCACCCTCACCCAGACTGGCAAATATAGTGCCTTCAGGTATTTCTACTTTAACCCACGATGACCGCATAGATCTTAGGATGCACCCTGACACTAGTTGCCCTTTGAATCACCCAGAGATTTCAGCGAGTTCCCGGATGCGGTGGGGTAATTGAAGGGGTACTATACTAATGCAGTTTGCTATTTTGGATCACATCCTATGCTATGTATGTTACATAGTAACAAAAATACACGGGGGTGACTGGCAACAGCTGAGGGGGGGGGGGCTTCGCTTGACCTGCTCTTGAAATGACACCCAAAACACCGCCCCACATCATCTCCACCACAGTACCGCTCACATACCCCAGCATGACGACGCCAAATACCAAACATTCGCTTTCCTGGGCTCTGTGTCTGCAAGCATACTACTGGAAGTCCCTCTTCTTCACAATCACACCCCATTGATTCAAATGCTCAAGTCCATAACACCTTTTTTCCGCACCAGGGACCCATTGGCGTCTGTTCTAGCGTCTTCCCAGCCTAATGCCCCCACCAGGGTACAGCCGCTGCGCACTTACCATATCTTGTCGCTTGTTCTCTTGGTTTGGGAAATCACATGACTCGTTGAAAGAGGAACATAATGAAATGTAACCCCTCCCAGCTCGTAGACAGTTGGGCAGCCATCTTTGTTCGGGAGGATTTTCTTTAGCTGACAGCCACCTTTCCATCAGATTGCGTGGCCACCAGCTGTATTAGAGGAATGGCCCGAGCAACATGTTCTCATCACGTGATTTACGCGCCAAGTTCCATGCAACTATTTTGCTTTCGGATAAGGCTACGTCACGAAAGTGATTGGTAAATCCGTCCCGTAGTATCCGGAGCATCATATGATCACCTCGAACCTGATAGTTACCACGCGACTGTATTAGTTTCTTGCATACATCACACACAGCTCTATATTATTGTTTGGAGCTATTGCAAAACGTGCTCTGAACCAAAACACGTTAAAAAGAGCTTGTGGAAAGCCACACATGTTTTTTTATTAATTCTGGGATTAGTCGTATGAAAATGACAACTCCCAGAATTCTGAGAAAAAAACAAGACTGGATTACTTTGACACATGACAATGGTAGCGATCATTACGTCCTCTTCCTCGCTCCAGACCATGCAATTGAGATCCCACTTCACAGACAGGTCCATATACAAACAAGCATTGACAATGCCGACAGTTTGGGCTTTTGCATAGCTCTTAACTCACATGCTTTTGGCGGGTGTCACCCGCCTTGAAAGCAGATGAATCACCCGCCAAGTCCCTCAGGTGCCCATTCACTTCTATGGGCCTCTCACCCGCCAAAAAGAAAATTGGGTGTTTTCACCCGCCTTGGATACAAAAAAGGTTGGGAGCTATGACACTCATTCAATTCAATCGGCACTCACCTGCCCCCAAAATATCAGGTTTTTTCATGCGCCTTGGCGACACAAATGTTTGAGAGCTATGACTTTTGTGTATGGGAAAGGCACTGCTGTAGTGGTATTAATGTCCCCATTGATGGTAGCAGGTGCAAAATGGTGTGAGTACCTGGGCATCTAATAGTACTAGTGCCTAGCAAATGCCTAATACTTATACACAAGCATAAACTGTTGGCTTTGCCAATGCGTGTTTTGAACAGATCTTCAGTGAAGTCCACCCATAGTGTTTATAAATCAAGGGGCTGAAGGAAGACCAGGTTTAGACATTTTTATTACACCAGTAGCTGTTTACAGCTCCTATTAAGTCATTAAAACATTGGCAGACACATTGAGTGCAACGTTTGATGCTAAGGCTTAATTAACATGAGCTCAAAGAGTTCCCATGAAGAGGTGTATTGGCGAGGAGGGCCAGGAACTGGATGGGAATTGTGGTGTCTGTATCTTTAAGGAAGACACACATGGCAGAGAGACGTAACTCCGCCGTGTGTGATTAATAAAAAGGGCACGTCACATGTGCGCCAGAGCGCCCATGGATCCTCGGATGTGTAACAGTGACTGGAGTCTGCTGTGTTTGCCAGGGGGGGATGGGGTGGGGCTCGCGCATACATGCCAACATTCCGTAACACCTGGGAGGGAGATTTCTTCAGAGAAATCGTGAGACAACAATTTCCCCATAGGATTGTATTGGGGGAGTAATTATTTTAGGCAGGAGAACATGAAAAATAGCAGTATTTTTCACTGAAAAATCGTGAGTCTCCCGGCAAATCGGGAGGGTTGGCATGTATGCTCGCGGCGCATGGGCCTGGGAACGCTCCATGCAGCTATACAACAGGAATGACCAATGGATTTAGCATGGCCACGGGCAGTCAATGGGAGGGAAAATAACCAAACTAAACCTTCAACTTGTATGTACCTCCTCATATGCCATTTCTCCCTATCTGTAATCTATAGATACCTTCCCCACCTACCTAAGTAAAGCTCCTCCTCCTGCTACCAGGCAGGCCAAGAGGAGGCTAAAGCCCTTGAGTTTTCGGTTAAATTAACAAAACCTCAACCAGGCCGTACCACAGGTGTGTGGGGGAAAGGGGTGGTTAGTTTGACTGGTGCAAGAAACAGAATACTGATACAGGAACTGGTAATGAAGATTACAAGTAAGTACTTAGTCCATTAACCCAGCATCCCTCTTCCTCCTCCCAATACATACATTTGAGGAAGTAGCAAGCAGGGACTATTCAAGCCAGATTAATCACTGAAAAATAAAGATACTGTGTACCAGTGACTTTCATTCCCTGTAGAAAAGCATCCTTAATGGAGGACTCCCAGCACAGCAGAACTAAACACTGAGCCCTCCTCTGAGAATGCAAGGCAGTAGTGGCAGTTGAACCTGAAGGGACAAACTCATGTAGCCGCATGGCATATGTCTTAGATGGACAGACACTGCCTGGAAAGTAGCCCAGGAGGAGGCTACACTTCTAGTAGATCTACACTCTATCTCTGTGCTGAGAAGTGCCCACAAGCTCAAAACACATCGATATGGCCAATTTGATCCAGCAACTAATGGTCGTGACTGAAGACTTAGAGCCTGTGTGGCCAGAAACAAAAAAGTTGGCAACAAGGAGTCACATCAAGAAAAAGGGGCAGTGCAGTCCAAGTTTACCCACATCTAGGGGACTGAGGAAAGACTCCGGGGAACTGGACTCATCTGCCAGTAAGGACGGCAGGATCTGTTCTACATTGAGATAAAGAAAAGTCTAAACAACGTTAGGCCAAAAATTCAAGGAATGAGAACATCAATCCTTCTGGAAGAATGCATAGATGCGGTGGAACTTATAGTAGAGCACCCAATTCCCCCAGGAGACTGACAGAGGTGAATGCCAGAAGGAAAGTTGTCTTCAAGGTAAGCTACTTCAAGGAAGCTTCCTGCAAGGCCTCAAAAGGTTGAAGAGAAATCCAGGACAGGTCCAAAGGGAGATCACGTGGAGGGCAAGGAGGCCTGATCGGTAACCGTGCCCTGGAGAAGTTTTTACCGAGACGGGCGACAAATGTCTCAGCCTTCACAATACCCACCATGGGTCACAAAAAGCTCAAATTGCCAGAGAAAGTACACAGCTATCCCATATCGCACCCCCCCCGTAGGAAATCCAGAATGGATC
Source organism: Ambystoma mexicanum (assembly GCF_040938575.1). Taxonomy (NCBI): domain Eukaryota; kingdom Metazoa; phylum Chordata; class Amphibia; order Caudata; family Ambystomatidae; genus Ambystoma; species Ambystoma mexicanum. The sequence goes on along the minus strand of NC_090921.1, from coordinate 216,149,889 downwards.
AGGTTGGCAGGAAAGGGGAAGGAGGTTATGATAAAGGCACCAATCTGTAAAGGATTGCCAATGCTTATTGTAAGCCTTCAAATTTGAAGGGTGTCAACACCACTGGACTTCTACGGCCAAATTCTTTGACGTATCCTTCCTCATCCGACCCCCTAATTAAACTTACAGACCTTTAGGTGGAGGGACAGAAGGTTCAATGGAGGAGAGTGGGGCCCTAAAGGGGCCAGGGGAAGGGACCATGTGGGCTCTGATGACAATTCCTGGAGTAGTGGAAACCAAGCCCTCATGGGCCAAGCTGGAGCTACCAGGACAGCTGAAGTCCCTTCGTCTTCACTCTGAGCAGAAACCTGGGTAGCAGGGGAATTGGGGAAAGGCGTAAAGAAGACTCCTGGGCTAAGGGATAGAAAGGGTATCCCAAACCCAAGTCAGGAGATCATGCCCCTAAAAGCCATAAAAGGGAAGCATGTGAATTTGGCAGAGGAAAACAGATATATCACTGGCCTCTGAACCTCTTGCACAGGGCTCTGAATGATTCCTGAGATAGGGACAGGGATCTCAGGGTTGGGAACACTCTGCCCTTCCGTTCTCTTCCCCTGGCAGGTGGATGGCTTCCAAAGATAGCAGATGCAATTCCACCCATTCCATGATCTGCGCTACAACTGAGGCAATAGGGAGGGGCACCTCGAACCCGCCTGTCATTTGATGTAGCACATGGTCACCATGTCTGTCAGATCAAGAAATGCTTAGCCCTCCAACTGCTGTGAACCGCCAACAGTTCCTTCCAGTTGGAAGATGTTTTGCTTTCCACCGGAGACCAACGTGCCTGGACTGCTGCAGCATTCGGGGTAGCACATGTGAGAAACCTGGAGGTGTCTCCCTAGCTAGTCCCCGGGGATCTGTCATCCAGATGGCCAGGACACAGCCATCGCTATTGGACCCAGTTCCTGGGGGTGGACCAGTGAGGATGATCACCTGGATGGGGGGTCCTTGGGGAGTGGGACACCGATGGGTGTTACGCGACGTCCCCCTTCTTACAACACATTTTCCCCATCCTACCATGTAGGATATTCCAAAATGCTCCCCCCGACTTTTCCGACACAAGCACTTTCCCACAACATGAAAGACAATGGACTAACACTAGAGCTGTTTACCTGACATGTCCCAGTACAAGGGTCAGCCAAAGTCAGGCAATTGACCAGAATCACACACACCTGATGACACTTTTCCTTCCCCACAGGGATAAAAGGTGGAGCACAAGTGCACAGGATGAGCAAGGCAGACCGCATAACTTGAGAGCTAACCCAGCACGGCAGTTCAAGAGGAGGTGAAAGACAGCGCATATCAAGAGGGTGACTAGGAGAGAAGCAACCTTGCTCTTTCTGAACAAGGCCTGTGAAACCTCTGCAGACGGAAGCATAAGACCACAAACAATAGCCAGCATGTGTTGCAGCAGGTGTCAGAGGTACACAAGACCCTCCTCCACAGATTACCAAGCTGGGGAGAGACGCTTGTCTAGGAGGTACCAACCTTGACTCCAAATAGAAAGAAAGCAAAGCGGTTCATCACAGCCGGTGAGTTGATGGGAGAGTCGATAAGAAACCGAACTGTGTTGAACAAAAAATAGCAAACGGCTAATTTGAACTTTGAAAGGTTTAAAGAAACAATTGATGAAAGATGGGGAAAACTACAGCACAGAGGCGTCCGGCACCACGTGGGTGCTCACACGGGAAACTGTGGGTGATTACCCGATGATAGAGACTACTGTAACCAGAAGGCCTTGGGAAGAGGCGAAGAGAGTTCAAAGTGGTCATACAAGGATCTTGTAAAATCCTCTGTACCATCAAATGTCTTTGACCGACAGATGATTGTGAACGCTAAGGCAAATGAATCCTGGTTGATGAAATGAGTACATGAACAGTGCATTGCAAAGGTTGGCAAGAGTGAACCCCAGGTGGAGAGATGCTAACAAGAAGGAACGAAGTCTGAAGTTCCATGAACAGTGTGTTGACAGGAATGACCCGATAGAGGGATGTCCACAGTGAATTGTTTGAAAATACATTAAGGTTTGTGAGTGTAAGAAGGATTGTAAGACCAGGGGTAGTGGACTATCCCCCTTGGCATTAGGATCCAAGCCCGGCAGAGGGAGATCCAGGGGGTGGAACGGCATCACCCCAACATTTGTTTGGAGAGGAACCTTTTGTTTGTTTGGATTAATGATTCAGGCCCTCGAAGGCAGAAGACTTTTATTGAAAAGAGACTTTACCATCCAAGAACCTGAAAGCTTTTACGGGACTGTCGACTGGTGCTGGGAAGGCTCAAGTGTGTGCTGTGCTCAGTAGATCCACCTTGTCCCGTGCTCAAAATGTGGGGAAGGGAGACCCCTGGCAGTCGCATCCTGACTTATTATTTGTGAACACTTTTTTCTTTATTGAAACCCATATCCCACACTCTTTCTATAATTAGTTGTAAAGATTTGCAATCTTTTTTTAGTATAGGCCTTTTTTACTTTGACAAGACGCCACAAGGACTGCTTTATTTTTTATTTGATGGTTGAAACTTGCTCGCATCTTAGATTTAGGTTTAGATTAAGTGTTTTTTCCATCCTGCATTTACAGTTTAATAAACACTGTGGAACTGGCATCACTTGTGTCTGTGTTTACTGTTGGTACCATGAGTACCTTACACACCCCAACCCATTGTTCTGGCATCTGTTATCACAACCAGCAGCGATGGATGGCTCATAGGAACCCCCTTCATTATTTTGTGGAGCGATTAGTACCACTGAAGGAATTACTTGACTGCAGTTTTCATGGGTATGAGCAGGGAATAATTTTGCAAAGATGAATGCCAGTGCCTTAGGAAATGAGCAACTAGAAGTTGAAAATGGGCCCTGCCTAAGGGATTACAAAGATCGAAGCTGCCATATCACTCTGGTTCTGCAGTGAAGTCTGGCTGATGCTGAAGGACTGGAGAGAAGCGCCCCCAATCAGTATTGCAGTTTAAGTGCCCCGTGGAGAGGCAGTGAGACCTGACCCAGACTGGTTTTTAATTCCACCCTTCTGAATTCCAGTGCAGAGCAAGGAATCAGATGGCTCATGGTAACAATCAATTTCCATCCAAACAAAATCAGGGTTTGGCAAACAATAGTCATGTTCCTTGCCGTCTCCTCCCTGGATGAGGCCTAGTTCATCCAATTGTGCTTAAACTGATGTACTCGTATCCCGTCTGCACAGAGAATTCCCCCAAGTCAATCAAGCACCTTGGTGAAGGCCAAACAGAAGTACTGAAAACTGGACGTGTCAAATCTCAGCAACCTGCGGTCTGACCCTCTCATGGTGATCCAGATCTACAGAGCCCAGGAAGTCTGCTGGAGCGATCAGCAGAATGATGGTCTGGAGAGTCCCCATCTGGAATTTCACGTTAGCCACAAAGCAATTCACTCCCTGGAGATTGATGATAGGACGAAAATCCCATGAAGGCTTCAGAACCAGGAAGACAATGGAATATACCCCAAGACCTTGTTCCACCTGGGTTACTGGTTTGATAACATTTTTCTTTCACAGAGTTTCAATTCCCTGCTAAAGCAACCAGCATCTTCCTCACTGCATCCCTGGGCCAAGGAGTGATTCCGACCCCACAATCCAGATGGCAAGAGAGGGAAGGTATCATGAAGTAGGCACAGACAAAAGATTGAAATGTATACTCAAAAGATTTATATAACTTAAAATGCAGGATGGAGTAAGGCCTAACTTATGCAAATAAGAATGGGGTCCTGGGAGGCCCTCTGCCAGACATTAATCCCGGTTACGAGAGCCTTACCCAGAGTCTTTAGCTCGCTATCTTTCACAGAGGAGAAATATCCCAATCAAATCAGTCTTTGTCCTGCCCTGGGGCAATCCAGCACCAAAATGCTAGGCAATTCTCCTCTGAACAAGAGTAGCAACAGCAACCCCAGACACGGGTTTAGGTCTGGTTGGACCTCATCAGTAGGGTGGAGCTGTGCCTCTCTAAGAATAGTAAGCAAGGGGTCCACATCTGGATTCCCCTAGTAACTTAGGGTGAGACCCAAAGTTACTTAAATATGCAAAACACAAGGGGGGTACTGGGAGTCTCTCTGCCAGACATTAGTCCTGGTTGCGAGAGCCTTATCCAGAGTCTTTAGCTCACTATCTTTCACAGAGGAGAAATATCCCTATCAAATCAGTCTTTGTCCTGCCCTGGGGCAATCCAGCACGGAAATGCTAGGCAATTCTCCTCTGAACAAGAGTACCAAAAGCAACCCCAGACACGGGTTTAGGTCTGGTTGGACCTCATCAGTAGGGTGGAGCTGTGCCTCTCTAAGAATAGTAAGCAAGGGGTCCACATCTGGATTCCCCTAGTAACTTAGGGTGAGACCCAAAGTTACTTAAATATGCAAAACACAAGGGGGGTACTGGGAGTCTCTCTGCCAGACATTAGTCCTGGTTGCGAGAGCCTTACCCAGATTCTTTAGCTCACTCTTTTTTACAGAGGAGAAATATCCCAATCATATCAGTCTTTGTCCTACCCAGGGGCAGTCTAGCACCAAAATGGTAGGCAATTCTCCTCTGAACAAGAGTACCAACAGCAACCCCAGACCCTCTTCCTACCTTCTTGTCCCCATCAGGGTTCTCGTGCCTCTCATTGCCTCTTTGGGAGCTGCTGCACGCCTCTGGACTTCTGTGGGACTGGGTCGCGCATCTCTCTGGCTAGGAATGCCTCTCTGCCTTCTTCCAGGCCTCACTGTGTCTCTGCGGGTCACCAGCTTTGGCGGATCTGGCAGCTTCTCTGAACCGCTCGAACCACTGTGCATCAGCTCTTCCTCCTGCCAGTATTAGAGTCATAACCACTGGCCACCAGAGAAGGGCAAGGACCCCAAGAGTCTAGAGGACTACTGGTACATCAGAGGAAGTCTTCCTCATGTCAGTGGAAGGAACAGAACCACTGACGATCAGAGAAACCCGGGTTGAGGACCCAAGTCCCAAGAAAGATACAAGTCAACTTTCTTGTGGCAGTGCTTGGCAGGTTAGTGAACAAAGTGTGCCATACCAAAGAAGAGCCACCTGGCTTTGGGGCCCATATCTATATAAGAACTTTGTGGTTTATTTCGGAAAGCCCAAAGAGAAGCTTGCAGAATCTAGGGGAATGAAGTCATTCCCCCTATACCCTGTGGGCTTGGTGAACTGTGGAAGCCCAAAATGGAGGCTTGAAGAATCTAGAGAAAGGGAGTAATTCCCCCTAGAATTTGTCTGTTTTGTGAACTGTCTTGATACATGTCAGAGGTGTGTCAGCATGTCCCGTGGCTGGTCTCCACTTCCTCTGGTTCGGCGGCCGGCTCGGCAGCGCGTCCGCCAGTCCCCTCAACAGCTAACTTGCTGTCTTGCTCTCGAACGCCACTGTCAGTCCATCCTACCTTATGATTCCAGTTTCCCGGGCATTCATTTGAAAGTCCTTTGTTACTTTCCATGATGTGTTCTTCGCAACACCATGCATCTTTCTCATCTCAGTATCAAGGTCAGGCAATACTTTGATATTAGTTGGGAGCTTCTTCGTCTCAGTAAGACTCTACCCTAAAACAACAGACAAATTGCAAGTCTAGATGAAGGTTGTAGTCAAGGTAAAGGCTGGAATTGTATAGAGTGGCTAAAAGATGTTGTGGTTTGGTGTAACCTGGGTAGTCTGGGCTCTTCTTTGTCTCAGTGGATCTTATGTCACTGGCCCTACACAGGTACATGGGGTGGTTGGGAATATGACTGGGGTGTACCATAGGTAGGTTGAGGAGCAGTGATTGGGAGTGGGTCATACCGCATTCTCCCTAGATATCTGACCCTATCCCAGAAGGGGAGTCACTCCTCATGCGATTCTCCCACTGTGCACCACCCCCAGGGGACTATTGGATAGCGGCCTCATTTCCCTAGCTTCATGGAATGAGGCTCCCCCATGGGGAGAAGTGACATCATCTAGGGATTCGTCACAGGTAGCAGAAGGAAGAGGAGACAATTAAGCACTATTTTATTGCACTCAGGACCTTTGACTTGCTCTTTGATTTTGGACAGTTTCTCAAAGAAGTAATGAGGGATCAGTTGATGTAGAATTTACATCATAGGCATTTCAGGTGGCGGTTATGGATGTGCAACAGTGGTGTGAGGAGCCAGGAATGAGACGCGGAAACAGGGGGTTCATGATTTTGGCCAGAAACGTATATTACAAATGAAAAGGGGGTTGGAAAATGCCTCTCTGTCCCTACTCTAAGAAGTTTTTCCCTACCTAACACAAAACTAAGGGTCTGTCTGTTGTCAAGATACGCAAAGCAAAATGTCCTGTGTCCACAGTACTATTCTGGTCACATTCTAACAAAATTAAATCTAAGGTGAAAAGGCTAATATCTTTGGCCTTAAAAGTGCACAGATGTTCAAGTTCCAAAGGAAAGGCGTAACCCCAACATAAAAGATCCCAATGATTAGGGTTCACAGTTCTAGGGGATGTCCCTTCCCCTATGATTCCTCATTACTGTGCTTTATACTTTTATAGACATCAGTTTCCTTGAGTTTCTCTTGTTCAACAAAACAACTGATGTAAAACAACTTGGCTGTTTGTTTTAATCTTGGTAGGATACCTGGTGTGCTCTCCTGCCAGGTTTCGTCTCCTCTTTGTACGATTTCAATACAGTCTTTGGCTATTACTGATATATCCTTATCAGGACTTCCTCATATGATGTACATTTCACACTGTTCAACCTGACCTTGCCTGGTATACTCACCTGCCGGAATGTTCTCATAGGGAACACACTTGCAACTTGAATCTGCCTGAAATACTCTCCTGTCAGGTCTTTTTCATATATGAACACATTTGTAACTTGCATCACGCACTTGTAACTTTCATCTGTCTGGTATCATGCCAGGTCTCATGCCAGGGCTTTCTCATATAAACCTACTTGCAACTTGATTTTGCCTGGTATACTCTCCTGCCAGGGCTTTCTCATATGATGTCACGATACGTAGGACTGCTCGTTCTCCTACAAGATAAACGGTTGTCAAACTTCTGTCCCGTCCGCGTCCCCGGCAGTTGCCATGGCTCCTCTTACAACGCCAGACACGAAGACGGTAGATAACGCTGATCACCTAGCGTTCCCTCACCTTGTTTACTGCGCTACGATGTGAGCACATGATCGCGCTCTCTGAATCATATGTAAACCCTGCCTTTCTTCATCATGGTGCTTCTGATTGAAGTTGGTACGCCGACCTCTGACTCCTGTTTCTAGCTCACTTCAGTTCCTATTCTCTCACGGTTCCTCTTTGACCTCGGAACGCTTACGGACTGCCTCGTGGAATTGCTTGTTTGTTGACATCCTTTGCCATTCAAACCTCAGAACACTTACGGATTGCCTCTGGTTAACCATTTGCTGCCTCTTGCTCTCGATATTTTCAGACCTCAGAACGTTCCACAGACTGCCAGCGCCTAATCCCTGCTTGCCTTCTTTCGTGTTGCTCCAGGTAATACCCTTGGATGCAACTTTATTATTTATTTCATTTATTTTGGCGAAACGTCTTTATTGGATTGTGACCTTTTGCTTTTCTTACCTTGAATTAACTTCTTAGATGAGACTAATGGCGCTATGCAGTTCTTCGTCATTGGATATCCTTTTCCTCGGTAGAGCGTCCTCGTTCCATCAGGGATAGGTCCTACTAATGTACTAACTTCAATTTTCCTCAATCAGCCCTTCCTGTCCAATCTGATTCCACCCTAATATCCTTTCAAGCATCTTGGCAAGTTACCCTTTCTGCATTTTGCCTGGAGTTGGGATCTGGACATTATTATTAAGGTTAGTGTTGCGCTGATTCGTGTGCGTTCTATGTTACCTCTTTCTTTAATAACACAGATTTATCTTTCTTCCTTAGCCTGGCGTGTACTGGTAGTACCTTGCTCTTTCACCTGAATCACTGTGGTGCCCATTTTATTTTGTACGGGTGGCACAGTGTCTCAAAAGAAAAGTCGCCCTCTATTGAGGAGACCCTTGTTGAGTGTGAATCAAGATCTGGGCGGCACATTTCGTCGGATCTCTTCCAGACAAACTGATCCTTGGTACATGAGTACTGACATATGAACACATTTGTAACTGTTATAGCTTCACAAAGTTCACAATTTTCTCCCCTTGACCTCTCTTGGGCTTTGCTTTCTTTGGATGTGAGTCGCAGGCTCATAACTATTGTGATTTTGCAATGTTCACAAGGTAAGGGGTTCTCCTTCTCTCCCCTTGACCTCTCTCGGTCTTTGCTTCCTCAAACTAGTACTGTGGGTCCGAGACCCTTCTTGGTCTTCCCAGGTTCGTACTGTGGGTCCCAGACCCCAGTCCCACTGTCTAGGGCTTTCATTACACTGCCTGACAGTGCTTTGGTGTCGCAACCCTTTCCCTGGGTCCATCAGCTTTCTCTTTATGGCTTCACGGCATCTTCGGTGAGCGTCTGTACTCTGGATGGCATCCCAGCCTCTGCTGCCTTTAGGGAGCACGACTTTCTTCCTCATGCTCTGCTCCACTCCAATTTCCATGAGCCTCTCAAAAGCGCGTTGCTCAACAGGGCTGTCTTCTCACACCTTGTAGCTGTCTGTACTCCTGTGCCACCTCCTTGCTCTGCCATGAGCTGGAGAACCTGTTTCAGATGAACTTCCCCAATGAGCGAGCCTCCAGCTTCTCTCTGTCACACTGCTGGTGTCCAGGGGTTCTCCCCCCTTTTGGGGGCCATAGTGGTTCCCTGGGTTCCCACAGTGCTTGACAGTTCTTCACAGGCTGTTGTGGTGCAAGCGTTCCCCCTTCTCTCCTCTGGAACAGCCGTCCAAGAGCCCTTCTTCTATACCAAACAATTCCTGCCTTCAGCTCCTCCTTGCTTTATTTTGGCTCTGTCAATAGGATTTCAGCAAAGACTAGACTGCTGTAAATTATTCTTACATGTAATCCTCATTCCTCCATTTGTCTGCCTCGTCACAGTACTGATCTTATAACTTTCTTGTGAGTCATTGGGGATGTTCCAAGTCACAGTACTGGGAAAGTGATCTTCATTCAGGATACTCCTATGCTTCCTCGTGACAGTACGTCTTAGGGGACTGGTAGGAAAAGTGAAAACCATGAGTCCATTAGGGAAGGGATGGTTTTTAGGGTTGTAAGAAGGGGGTTTAGGTGATTGGTGTGGATACCGCATCTGACCCGATGATGTCATTTCACTCCCTTGTGTGTGGGTTGCCTCCCTGTTGGGCAGATAGCTCAGGGGGCAATGCGCTTGTCTTGGAAGCAAGACGATGCAGAGCAACACAGGTTCGATCCCCGGGTCCGCGCTTAGAAACCTCTGGGTATTAAGCCCATTATAAATAACCCATTACAATTACAATGTGATCCTCCCTCATATAGCTTCCCCCAGCATTAGGATCAGGTAACGGCTGCCGTCCCCTGGCCACATGGGGAGAGGTCACCGCTGGGAAAGAAGTGAAGGCACCATCAGATTCAGCACAATGGATATCCAAGCCTGGACAAAGCCATTGCTCTAGCCAAAAGTATGGAATGATCCATTAGGTAATCATTAGTGATAAGTAAAGACAAAACCTCTGCCACATTTAAAATGGTCACTCACCATGAAGCTAAATTGAAAGCACCACGGAGCACAATCAGAGAGATACTGATGAACAAGAAACATGAATGCCTCATATGCTACACAAATCACTTAGAACATGTCAAATTCTGCCCAGTTGTGGCCAGGTTTTGTTCCCTATGTTGCGAGAAGTTAAATTGTGCTAACATGTGCAGGTCTAAGAAAAACTCTCACGCCAGAAACAGAGGAGCCGGAAGAACACTGTCAACTCTGTGGACCATCTATATCAAAGATCTGCAACCTTTGGTTCTCCAGATGTTTTGGACTACAACTCACATTAGCCTTAGCCAGCATAGTCAATGGTGAATAATCATGGGTGTTGCAGTCCAAAACATCTGGAGAGCCACAGGTTGCAGAACCTTGATCTATATCATCCTTTGGTGAGCATGGGACTTACCGATGCCAGCATGCCTTCAAAGAGCTCAAGCGGAGCGTCACCATAGCACCAGTCCTTGCCTACGCAGATCTGCAGTTACCTTACGTACTGCATGTGGGTGCGAGTCTGGAGGGATTGGGATTCTGTTTTGTACCAGGAGTCCAACGGTGAGACAAGACTAGTCACTTTCACCAGTCGAGGCCTGCATTCAGCGGAGACTAATTATCCAGTCCACAAGTTGGAATTTTTGGCACTGAAGTGGGCCATTACATAGGGTTCCAGGATTACCTCTACAGCGCCTTCATGGTGAGGACGAACAACAACTCCCTTACATATGTGTTGAAGTCAGCAAAAGCTGAATTCTACTGGACACCATTGGTTCGCTGCACTGTCCACATATAACTTCAGCCTACAGTATAGACCTGGGCGCACTTACATCGATGCTGATGCAATCTCTCGAAGGCCTCACGCTCAGCCGGATGATACAGCTGGATCCACTTCGTGGAAGGAGTTGTCTTCAGAAGGCCTCAGAACTATCTGCCAAGCTGCAAGTCAGCAGGAGCCAGACAGAGCAAGGGGCTTGGATTGCTTGGGATCTTCAGCTCAGGCAGTACCTGCCGTCTACTGCAACATCACCAGTCTGAAAGTATCTGAGCTACCGCGTGTGACCCAAGATGAGATCCGTATGTCACAGCTAGCAGATCCTGGGATCACTCTGTACTTGTAAGCCAAGGCCACGGGAGCGGATGTGTCTAGAGACGTCCTTCATGACCCACAGCAAGCTGCAATGCTGAATGAGTGGAAGTCGCTCGTGCAGAAGGGTGGAATCCTGTACAAGGAAAGCAAAGTTGGAGACAGGCTACTACACCGCCTGGTTTTCCCACAGAGATTCCCCTGAGCTGTATTGAATGCACTACATGACCAGCATGGACATCTTTGCAGCGACAGAACCTTTGAGTGGGTCCACTCAAGGTTTTTCTGGCCCAGACTAACAGCAGATGTTGAGTATTATTGCCAGCACTGTGCCAGGTGTATCACAAGGAAGACCCTGGCTCATCCTGCAGCCTATCATCATCATGGTTCCAGGCCTATGGACATCGTCTGCATTGGCTTCCTCAAGTTGGAGATGGACAGGTGAGGAGTGCAGAACATCCTGGTGGTGATAGACCACTTGATTCCGTATGCACAGTCGTTTCCCACCAAAGATCAGCATGCCACCACCGTTGCCTGTGTGTTGTGGGGAAAATACTTTGTGCACTACAGCTGGCCGGCCAGGATACATTCCGAACAGGGACCAGACTTTGAATCTACACTCACCAAGCAGATGCCGGAGCTGGTTGGCATCAACGAGATGCGTACAACTCCATATCACCCTTAGTGTGATACCCAAGTGGAGAGGTTTAATCGACTGTGCCACCTTGGCCATGCTGGGCACCCTGAGGCCAGAGGAGAAGAATAGATGGAGTCAGCATGTGGCCACCCTGACCAATGTGTACAACTGTACGAAGGATGATGCCACCGGGTTTACACCATATTCCTTGATATTTGGAAGGGACAACGGCTGCCTGTAGACTTGTGTTTTGGAGTGTCCACAGACAGAAAAGTCAGAAAAAACTACACCAGCTACGTTAAACAGCTCAACTGTCAACTGGAGCAATCATATCAGCTAGCCCAGGCTGCCGCGGAGAAGACGGCAGAAGGGAAGAAATGCTGCTATGACACCAAGGTCAGGTTTCATGATCTTCAACATGGCAATCCTGTGTTGATCCGCAGCCTGGGAAAGAGGTGAAGCAACAAGCTAGGCGACAAGCGGGAGTCTTAGCCTTTCATCATAAAGCATCAGCTGGAAGAGCTGCCTGTCGGCCGACTGCGAGAGGAAAGATGCACAAGGAATAACAAGAACTTGCACCAGAACCACATGCTTCCAGTCGGGAATGAGGTTGAGCTGACACCGGAAACGACCGATGAAGAACTGACGAAGGTGCCAGTGAAAAGACAGCAGCGATTCTGCGCTGACAGGACAAAAGAAGATAATTCGAAAGCTCAATTCCCGGAAGCTTCTCCAGCTATCGAGGCCGAGAGAACATCAGAAGGTCAGCCGGAAGCTAGTGAAGATGCCGCGCTCAGGGCAATCAGTATGGCGTCTACCCAGGCCAATGGTTAGACCAGACACTTGTGTGGGTCCCTACACCCACAGAGCCAGATCACACTGCTAGAAGAACCTGATCCCCATCCTCAAAGAATTCCTTCAGAGGTGGACGTGGCAGAGGAACTGTCACCCATTCCTCCACTGGAAGATAGGGTCCCCGACTTGGTGCTGAGTACTCCGCCAAATCCAGGGGAAAACCTACATGAGGCCACGGCTGCTCTGCGTCATACCACCAGGGAGAGCAGACCTGTTATGAAATGAACATATGATACACTAGGGGTCCAGTGTGAGGCCCCCGTCCAAGAACCTAAAGGAGAATATTAGTGCCCCAAGAACAGAGGTGTAGAGTGTAAAGAGGAGCATACCCAAGTCAAAGCCTTATGGAACACCAAGTTAGTTGAAAGGTATATGGGATTGTGGTTTGTGTAAGAAAGAAACTGATGTGCAACGTAAAGGAGGACGAGTAATACAGAGGAGGGCTGAGAGGGGAGGGTTACAGAAGAGGCTGTGGGAGAGAGAATAGAATGTGTGTGAGATGGAATAAGGTGGAGGAAATGGCAGAGAGACGCTGTGAAAGATTTCCATCTCCTTGTCACAATCACTCCCGGATTCAGTTGGTTCCACACCGCTTTCCCAAGTGTCCCTTAAGCCCTCCTGCTCACCTGCAGTCTCCTCTTCTGCTGGGAGTCCAAATCTCCGAATCCTTAAGGTCTCTTCTCTGGAATGCAGATGGGGTCTGCCTCGAGAGGAAGCCACCCTGCCCCTCTAACTCGGGGCCTGGGGGGGCCCCCGAACCGGGGCAGACCAGTGAAGGGGAAAAAGCCCACAGGCACAAAAAACCCCTTCCTTGTTGGGTATGGTGACAGGATGCCGACAGGATACCAAGTCGGAATTATTGGAATGGATCAAAATGAACAAAACTCCTCTGGGGGAGTAGGAGGGGAGAGACGAAAGAAAGGGAAAAGGTGAGAGCCTAAGGAAGCGAAAACCGGAGAACTGAAATGGGATAGGGAAGCCAGAGAGGAACGAGAGAGTCGGGGAGACAAGGCAAGACGGACAAAATCACTGGAGAAGGAAGAGGATAGCAAGGCTCAGAAGAAAGGACTGGAGCGTACCAACCCAGAAGCCTAACGCGAATAGGTTGCAACGCGCGGACTTCCGGGTTGGCGCTCGTAATAAAGGACGCCGCTGGTCAGAAGGCGGAAAGCTAGACCGCTGCTGGAGAACGCACAGCGGCGTAATGGCTTTCTCAATGGCCGCTCCAGCGTCTCCACAGCTGCCAGCGACCGCCGTGCGTGACAGTATGCCCCCCTCCAGATCCGAACCCTCCGGGTTTTCACGGATGTGTCCGGTGAAAACGCTTGACCAGTTGAGGAGCATGTACGTAGGACCTGGGTTCCCAAGAATCCTCGGAACTGGGATAGTTCTTCCAAGACACAAGATATTCCAATCTGCCCCTGCGATATCTGGAATCTAAGATGGCAGATACCTCGTATTCTTCTGGTATAGACTTGGGATTACCCAATATCCCTGTGGTCTTCCTAACAGGGGTGTCTGGATCGACTGGACGGAGAAGGGAGGAGTGAAAGACCGGGTGTACTCGAGACAGGGACTTGGGGAGTTGTAATTTGTACGCCACTGGGTTAATTCTCTTGATTATTCTGAAGGGTCCGATAAACAGGGGGGTTAGTTTGGTTGGGTGTACCCATCTGGGCAAGTATTTAGTAGATAACCAGACCCGATCGCCCTCCTGCCAATCGGGACCTGGTAAACGACCTCGATCAGACAAATCCTTATACCTGCGTCTGGCAGATACTAAACCTTGTTGGGCGGTAGTGTGGGCTGTGGTTATTTGGTCTAAGGTGGATTCAATGGTGGGTATATTAGTGGGTGAGGAAAAAACCAGAAGAATACTGCGAGGGTGGAAGCCATAGGAACAAAAAAAAGGTCTGAGTCCCGTTGCCGAGTGTACCGCGTTGTTATATGCGAATTCTGCGGTGGGCAAAAGGCTCACCCAATTGTCCTGATTCTTATTGACATAACATCGGAGGTATTGCTCAAGGGAGGCATTGAGGCGTTCTGTCTGACCATTAGTCTGAGGATGGAAGCCTGATGACAAAGCCCTCTTAATATCTAATCGTTGACATAGGGCGCCCCAAAATCGAGAGGTATACTGACTACCCCGGTCAGAAATGATCTTATCGGGCAGACCGTGGAGCCTAAAGATATCCCTAAGGAAAACTTCGGCCATCTCGGAGGCGGACGGCACTCCTTGCAGTGCTGTGAAATGGGCCAGCTTGGTGAAGGTATCAATGGTAACCATGAGACAGGTCAAACCCTGGGATCGGGGCAGGTCTACTATAAAGTCAGTGGATATTTGGGACCATGGCCGGCTTGGCAAGTCCGGTTGCATCAGCAACCCATAGGGTTTGTGGGTGGAGTTCTTATTCTGGGCGCAAACCATACACGTTCTACAGTGTTGCTTTACGTCCAGAGAAAGTGAAGGCCAAAAAAAAGAGCGAGAGATTAACTCTATGGTACCTCGGACACCCCTATGTCCGGCGGTAACATGGTTATGGCCCCATTCCAGAACCTTAAGTTGTAAGGACCTAGAGGGTATGTATAAACGTTGTCCCACCAGTAAAAGACCTTTAGACCAACGAAGGTGAGGATGTAAGTCACCCGGCACAGTGGTTGCCAAATCGGGTTGGGTTGCCATCTTAACCTCTTGAAGAAACGAAGAGACTATCCCCACTATTCTGTTCCGGGAAAACATAGGGTGACTTAATGAAGGAGAGTGGTGTTCGAAAGTCTGACGCCTAGACAGGGCGTCTGCCAGGCTGTTTTGGGTGCCTGGAATGTAGGTTATAGCAAAATCATACAGGCTGAAGAAATGCGCCCAGCGAACCTGCCTTGAGTTGACACATTTCATATTTCTGAGAATCCTCAAGTTTTTATGATCCGTACGTAAAGTAAATGGATGTGCTCCGCCTTGAAGCAGGTGTCTCCACTCTTCACAAGCCACCTTAAGAGCCAGAAGTTCCTTTTTGATAACAGAGTAGTTCTGTTGACTTGCGGAAAGGGTCTTAGAAAGATATGCAACAGGATGTTCCTGTTCCTCCTTGAGTTGAAGAAGTACCGCTCCCAAGGCGTTAGCGGAGGCATCAGCCTCTACTATAAAGGGCTGGTTCTGATCGGGTTGAGATAGAATGGGAGCGGAACAGAATCTCCTCTTTAAATCAATAAAGGCTTGATCCGCTGGTTCAGACCAGTGAAACGGCTTGGCATCCTTCTTAAGTAATGAGGTAATGGGCAGCACTATCTGTGAAAAATGTCCGATGAATTTCCTATAGAAGTTGGCTAGTCCCAGGAACCGTTGGACTTCTTTCAAAGAAGTCGGTGGGGGCCAGTCTAGGATGGCAGACACTATCCTTGGATCCATGGTTATGCCTTCCTGGGATAAGATATAACCCAAGTAAGGAACGGAAGACATATTAAATAGGCACTTCTCAGGTTTAACTAATAGGTGTTGAGACTGTAGTCGATGTACGACTGTCTGAAGGTGCGATGTATGTTCGGAGGAGGATTTTGAAAAAACCAAGATGTCATCGAGGTATACTATGACACAGAGGTATAATAGGTCAGAAAACAGGCGATCCATGAAACGCTGGAATATGGCCGGGGCGTTAACCAAGCCAAATGGCATCACGCGATACTCAAAAAGGCCAAACAGTGTCCGAAAGGCGGTCTTCCATTCATCCCCGTCTTTTATCCGGAGAAGGTGGTAGGCACTCCGGAGGTCTAATTTAGAGAAGACGGTTGAACCCTGGACTGCTTCCAATATGTCTGCTATCAAAGGCATTGGATAACGGTCGCGGACTGTGACCTTGTTGAGACCCCGATAGTGAATGCATGGTCTTAACTCCGAGGAATCCCTCTTGGGAATGAAGAAAAAAGAGGCTCCAGTCGGTGATTTGGAGGGACGGATGAGGCCATTGGTCAGATGGGAATCCAAGTAGCTGCGAAGTGCCCTCTTCTCCAATAGAGACAAGGAAAACATGCGACTGAACGGAACCAGGGCATCTGGCACCAACTCAATGGCACAGTCCTCCGGCCTATGCGGAGGGAGGTCCAAGACAGAATTGTCTTTGAAAACTTCCTTGAACTTAGCCAATTCAGGGGGAATCTTACATATTTCATTTACTCCTTCTTGTTGGGGGGTAAGGACTTGTACCAGATGTTCTGAAACATGTAGTAAACAGTTTTGTTTACAATATGAGGAGGTAAAGGCCAGGGTGTTCTGTGCCCAGTCGATGAGCGGGTTATGCCTCCTCAGCCAGGGAATTCGGAGGATTACTGGAAAATGGGCTGCTCGAATTAGATCACATTGTATCTGTTCCGAATGCTGGAGAATGCAGGCCTTCAAGGATACAGTGGAATGGGTGATAGGCCCCGATGAAAGCGGAGAACCATCAACTCCTTCCACCTTCTGGACTTCTTCTCGTTTCAACAGAGGAAGACCTTGTTTGTGCGCCCACTCAGTATCCATAAATACTCCTGCGGCGCCACAATCCAGTAGAGCCATGGTGGTAAGGACTTCTGTCGGGGTTTCCAACTGGATGGGAACAGCCATAAGGCGGGAGTCCATAGTGGTTGGATGAGAAGCTACAGTCACTGTAACATAGGGACTTACGGTCTGACCTCGGTTACTCGTCCCCTTTAGTTCCGAGGTCGTTCGTTTCCCGGGCGTCTAGGCGGGACTTCATGACAGTTCCGAAGCAAGTGGGTACCGGATCCACAATACATGCAGAGGCCCGCATCCCTCCGGCGTCTTCTCTCTTCAGGTGTCAAAGGGGATCGTGCGGACCCTACTTGCATCGGTTCCTCCTTATTACTGGAGTGAGACAGGGAGGGCATCGGGTAGGCACTTGGTAGAGGAACGACGGATGCTTTCTGTTTCTTCCTTTCCGCCTTGCGTTCACCGAGGCGGTAGTCAATCTGTGTTACGATGGAGAATAAATCCGACAGGGTAGTAGGACGGGCTATCCTGGCCAGCTCGTCCTTTATCTCCTCCTTCAATCCTCGACGGAATATCGTATACTGGGCCCTTTCTGGCCAACCTGCCTCAGAGGCCAAACTTTTAAAGGTGGAGATGTATGTCAGCAGGTCATTGGAACCCTGTTGTACATCCAAGAGTTCTTCTGCAGCCACATGTGTGATCTCGGGTTGTTCAAAAGTCTGGCGCAATAAGGTCAAAAAACCCCCATAATCTCTGATAATCGGGTTATTGTTGGTCACTAGGGGGGTGGCCCAAGCTAAGGCATTTCCTATCATGTTAGATATCATGTACCCCACCTTGGCGTGATCATTAGAGAACATCAAAGGTCTAAAGGCAAAATAAATGGAACAGGCTTCCAAGAATTCTTTTAAGCGCTTCGGGGTGCCGTCATATTGCATCCCTACATGGCCCTACAAAAACACATGTGCAACCTGCACACTACAGGCACACCACGACACGCACATCGTCCAATCACCATGCATGTACACTTACAGCTCGACTCCAGACGGGTCTGCCTCTCAAGGCAGATAAGGCCATCGGAGGTAAGTCGTAATCTCTAGCTTCCCGATTAGAGATCATCTGCCTCAGGACTGCATTATCTGCCTTCACGTTCTGCAGTTCAACGTTCATGGCCTGGACCGCGGCCACTAATTCTTGTATCTGTTCGGGGGTGGCCATACTTCTTTTTTGGCGTTGCAAACTGTCACAATCACTCCCGGATTCAGTTGGTTCCACACCGCTTTCCCAAGTGTCCCTTAAGCCCTCCTGCTCACCTGCAGTCTCCTCTTCTGCTGGGAGTCCAAATCTCCGAACCCTTAAGGTCTCTTCTCTGGAATGCAGATGGGGTCTGCCTCGAGAGGAAGCCACCCTGCCCCTCTAACTCGGGGCCTAGGGGGGCCCCCGAACCGGGGCAGACCGGTGAAGGGGAAAAAGCCCACAGGCACAAAAAAACCCCTTCCTTGTTTGGTATGGTGACAGGATGCCGACAGGATACCAAGTCGGAATTATTGGAATGGATCAAAATGAACAAAACTCCTCTGGGGGAGTAGGAGGGGAGAGACGAAAGAAAGGGAAAAGGTGAGAGCCTAAGGAAGCGAAAACCGGAGGACTGAAATGGGATAGGGAAGCCAGAGAGGAACGAGAGAGTCGGGGAGACAAGGCAAGATGGACAAAATCACTGGAGAAGGAAGAGGATAGCAACGCTCAGAAGAAAGGACTGGAGCGTACCAACCCGGAAGCCTAACGCGAATAGGTTGCAACGCGCGGACTTCCGGGTTGGCGCTCGTAATAAAGGACGCCGCTGGTCAGAAGGCGGAAAGCTAGACCGCTGCTGGAGAACGCACAGCGGCGTAATGGCTTTCTCAATGGCCGCTCCAGCGCCAGCGTCTCCACAGCTGCCAGCGACCGCCGTGCGTGACACTCCTAGATTAAACCGTCTAGGTTTTGGATTATTCATGAAAATGTGGTTTTCCAAACAGCTTCACTTTACTTAGGAGTGGTTTGTATTTTATAACTAGCTGTCCCTTCTTGCCCATGGAGTACATACCTGAACCAGTGGCATCTGAACAGATGCAACGCTAGATGTATAATGTTGTAAAATCCTCTAAATCTTCATACAAATGAGGAATAGGAATTTCAGGGGTCTACTTCCATAATATGGAGGAGTGCACTTTACGATGATCAGACAGCCTACTTGCAGTTACATATATCAATGCCGTACCTGTAACACAGATCTTCTTCGCATTTTAGCTATATGTGCACTTTATAAATCCCTTTCGTGGATACATTGTCCCACAGGATCACGTGATTGCTTCTCCCGCCAAAGTTATGGCTCATGGAGGAACTGGCTTTTCCCTTCTTCTTCTTCACTCTTTCCCTTTTGAGGTCCACAATGCACCTGTACATCATAGACAACACTTGCATCTGACACTTCTGTCACTTGGCTTAATGCTCTCAGATGATCTCCTCGCTACTTGGCAACACCTGAGCGTATCTCAAATTTATTACACAACCGTCGGCTGACCATGCAACGATGTACTAGAAAATGCCTTCACAGGAATTGCTCAGATTTAAAGAGGGCTTTCTTCCCCTTTTTCATGTTCAGCAACCCATTTGATGCCTTGTGAAGACATGAGGAAGGAACCTGCAAATTAGGAGGAAGACAAGGATGCACAAGTACATATCAATACACCATGCAGTGTAGAAAACAACAACAATATCCGCTAGGAATGTCTACACAGTATTGACTACAGACTGCCCACACAGCTCATGGGAGCCCAACGTCACTGTGTAATTCACTGTCACTTGGTCACACCCTTTGCAAGCCCATGGTAACGGGAAGCAGGAGGGGTGTGTGTCTCACGAACCCAAGCATCTAACCCAAACTCAGGACAAGCCTGCATGTGCCCAGCCGGAATACAGTGGATGCCTGCGGGAGCCACACAAGGCAACACACTGTACAAAAATAAAAAAAATAATCAAAAATGGCCATGTGGGGCCCATGGGGGGTGGGAGAGGCCACCCAGGAGGTTCGAGGATAGGGTGCACCCCAACACTCACCTGCGTGGATGTGCGAAAAAATAATACCTCCTTGGGCTCATGGCCTGCACGGCTATGCCATTGTGGGAGAACTGCTGTCACTCTCCTCACCCTCTGCTGCTGCATCAGGAGGTGGTGGCACTATGGGAGGCAGCCCACGCAAAGCCCGGGTATGGTCCTCCATGGCAGCAAGCCTGCGGGTCTGGAAGGTCTGATTCTGGAGGATTAATGTGCGGAGATCCCCATGCAGCACCTCACAGGTTGCCTGCATTTCTGCACGCATGGCCTCGCGTGATGCCCGGATCTCCTCACGTGTTGCCTGCATCTCAGCTGAGAGCGAACATGTGAGCTGCTCCAGCTGCTGTTCTGCCCTAAGATTAGTGGAAGCCTCAAGGTCAACCAGAGTCTGCCTGAGGGTATGTAGTTCTTCCCTCAGGGCTTCCCTGTGGGCCTGGGACTCTATTGATATCGATTGGCGCAGAGTCTCCAGTGCCGCCCGTCGGTCCCTGTTGGACGCCATCATGTCTTCCCTGTGTGATTGGCAAATGGAGTCTGTTGCCTGCTGTTGTTGCTCCATCTGCCTTTCAGGGGGGATAATGGAAGTGGCCACCCTCTCCATTGCCTGAGCCATCATTTCTACTGATGCTGCCTGTTGGGTTGCAATACCGTATATGGAGTTTTCCCATACAGTATTGCCTGGTGGCGCACGGCCACCGCGTCAACGGGCACCACACCTGTTTGGGGCAAGGCGAGCTGCACCTTGCTGTGCTGGCACTGCCTGAGGCTGCAGGACTGCCTTCCCCCTCTGATCTGCTGGCCCAGGAACAGGATCAGATGCTGTGG
The DNA here is from genome assembly GCF_040938575.1 of Ambystoma mexicanum. Classification (NCBI taxonomy): domain Eukaryota; kingdom Metazoa; phylum Chordata; class Amphibia; order Caudata; family Ambystomatidae; genus Ambystoma; species Ambystoma mexicanum. Next base: position 216,129,268 of record NC_090921.1, on the reverse strand, counting down.
AGTGTGACCCTGCATCCGTAACTGCCAAAGGCGGACCTACCAACACTGGCATCCCCATAGAGGGTTCTCCCCCTGGTGCAGGTGGGTTGGACAGAACAGAATCCCTGCCAGAAACACTTACCTGCAACGGCACTTAAGTCTCATCATCCGATTCAGCACCTGAATAGAGGTCTGGTGAGGTGCACTCAGAGACACCCCTGGAGAGTATGGCCTGCAGAAACATTGGGTTCTCACCCACCACCACACCACGTCCCCCACTGGTGCCCGGTCGTGCCAGACATTCCTCCTGGGTCTGCATCATCTCCTCAACCTCAACAGCATCAAGTGCGTCATCACCTGCAAAAACATGAAAGACAACAAATGGAAACAGGCATGAGCACCATAGCACACACATAGGCCGTGACAAGCCACAGATCCAGTACATGATCAACACATGTCCCACATGGCTATAACCCTGCCATGCATGCACTGTCAAAGAGTTGGAAGTGGAGTAAAAAAGGCAGACACTGGGGAGAGCAAGATGGAAAAGCAACACATTTGTAGCATGTTGGGTAGCACAGGCATCACACATCAGGCTGTGAGTGGCATGTCCAATACACATACATGACACATGCCACAACACAGATGTCATGTATCATATCCACTGTAAAGTACAAAACTACAGAAATATGTCAGTGATTGAGTACTGTCACACATCTATGTGAAATCGACATGATGAGAAGATTAATGCTGAATAGTGTTTCAAAATATGCGTGTGCCACACAATGAAACACATCCAGTGTCCAAAAATACTGTTATTGTGGGCTGATCAAAGGTTGGTCACTTTGACATCACAGGAAACAACTGTCATGTTCCACATGCAAACAGCCCCTTATAATCATTGTCATGCAGGCCAATACTCCATCAGCCTGAATGGTGTAATCATTGACATAACCAGGTAATAATAGTGCCCCAGTGTGGCCTGTAAACAATGACCGAAGCATATCACATATGTCACAATAGGGCATAAAATTGTCTAGCAAAAAGGGGAGAGTGCAAACAATCAGCATGAAGGAAGACTTACTAAATCAGACCAATGTAGTTGCAAGACAACAGTTCAAGGTAAAGTGCACAAATGTGGGCTTAATAGGCAACTGTGGCCAGAAGGGATACAGTCATACCCGAATCCAAGGCACGTGAATGTATGGGAGGAAGCACATGGGTGACCCATACCACTCAGGTGCACACACCCTCAACTGGCACGGAATCTGAACCCATCACCCAAACAACATATACATGGATTACACACACACGCATGGGCACTCACCGGACAATGCATCGTAATCAGGTAGTTCTCCCACGCCTTGGATCTGTTCCTCTGTGACGAAGGCCCCAGCAACAGACTCATGCTCAGTGAGTTTGTTGTCCTCTGGTGGAGACCCACCGCCAGTCACCAGAGTAGCGGCATGATTTGAGGCCAGCTTGTTCTTTGCTCTGCGTTTCAGGTCATTCCACCGCTTGTAGCAATCCTCAGCTGTGCGCCTCACAAATCCAAGGGCACTTATGCGGTTGGCGATGATCTGCCAGTGTGCCTTACATTGACCAGTTGTGGTCTTGGACCCTGCAGTCACCAGCATTTCGTGGCTATGTGCCGACACATAGGACATAAGTGCATCAATTTCCGGGTCATTAAAGCAAGGCTTCCTTGACGTGCCGGAGTGTGTAGCCATGTCTGGGGTCTCAGCCTGTCGTGCCAGAGCACCCTTCTTCCTCTTCTGTAAAGGTGGAGCGGAGCCAGAGTGGCTTACGCCGCTCTGGTCAGTAGGTGCAGAAGCACCAGTGGACTGGGTAGCAGGAGTGTGGGAATGCACAATGACCATAGGTCTTGTTGCAGGCATTGGTTGCAGGGTAATGTTGTCAGGGGGAACGTCAGTTGGATGCCCCTGCAGCCTCCCCACCCTGCCTACTCGGGGCAGCAGATGACATAGCTTCCCCAGATCCACGTGGCTTGGTGACAACAACTTGCACCGCCACACGTGGCCTAGACTTGCTGACCTGGAAGTCAGCCTGGGAGTCATCCTGTGCCAGGTCAGGTGCCACAATGGGGGTATAGGGGCACCCTGCAAATCCCGGCCACGTCCCCTACCGCACCCACCACGGCCACCTTTTGAAGGTCGGCCACCTTTGCCTCCCTTACCGCTTGGTCGCCTCCCAACCATGGCACTGATGTTGTTGTGCGTATGGGAGTTGCAGTAAACAATTGTCCTGGGCAATTGGGGGCCAAAGGGGTAGGGTACTAGATGGAATTCGTACCCTATTGCTCTAACAAGTTTGTCTGTGACCCCTGGGGGAAGATGACGGGTCATGCAACACACAGGCAGCCCAAAATCAAAAAATAACGTGAACGCAACCCCTTGTAGACCACATGCGTGAAAAAATGTACCCGCACTACGCTGTGGCACCCAGAAACACAAAAATAAGCGTACGCATAATACACGCAGCCTACAATGACCTCTGAAGGGGTACGCGACACGGGGCAAGCACAGTTGGTAAATACGTGTGCGACTCACCGTCTGCCTGGAAAAAGAACGTGAAAAATACGTGCCTGTGTGCATTGGCAACACCCCCGCCAAAAGAAGAATTGTACGCTGTCTGAGGGGAGACAGGACAAAAGAAGAAGTGAACGCTGTTTGAGGAAACAGGCCCAACAAAAAATCAGAAAAAAGCTGTCAGAGGTAACAGGGAGTACGAACTTGAAACGCTGTGAAGTAATCGCGAGTGAACCGACAAGAAGTACAGAATTCACCCACTCGCTCTCCATGAAAAGCACGTACAAGGAAATGGCGTCTGACATGTAGCTTTTAAACCGGCCCACACCTACACGTCACATACGCGTGTACGCGCTAAGGCCCTTTCCTCCAATTACACGAGCTGACACTCGGACGTGCATTTTTTGGACGTGTACGATGAACATGCACCCATGTTGATGGAAACGCCCGCGTGCCACACCACTTACGCGCGTCGGCCCTTTCCTCGGAATACACGCATCCACACATGGACGCGCAGTTTTTCCACGCACGATGCCACGTCACAAGGGAAACGCCTTTGTGGGTCACGTCACAGAAGCGCTTACGCGCTAAGGGCCTTTGGTCCAATGAACCCGCGTACGTGTGCTGATGCGCTGACGCGCGAAGGGCCTTTCCTCGAATTACACACTGACGTCCAAGATTTTCATGTGCCAAATCACTCTGTATCAAGCTGGCCACGCAACACCACACAGAAGACCACACGCCTGCCCAGAAGGCCGATTTACTGCTCCCCAGAGCCCCGAGCACACTCCCACCTGCCATCTGCTGCTGCCTGACTGCCTGCTGCCCACGTGCCCTGCTATTTGCTGCCTGCACGTCAGCCAGGGGTGCAGTTGCTCTGACCACCCGTGCTGGAACTGAAGACTCCCAACTGGGATACCATCACTCCACAGCCCAGCCCCAGGACCCAGTTGCCCACCCACTCCTGCCTCTGGGGTTGCCATGTCGGGCACAACACCATCTGGCATCACTGTCAACCTCCAGCCAGAGAGGCAGAGGGCCACCAGCTTCAGTGCCAGGGAAGTTGGTGTCCTGGTGGAGCAAGTCCTGGGCCAGTATGATACCCTCTTTGGAAGTTTGCGCGCCGACAAGGAAGGACGGACAAGGATCTGGATGGACATCGTGATTGCCATCAACGCGGTGGGGGTGGCAGTCCGGGACTTACATCATGTCAAGAAGCGCTGGGAGGACTTCAGGTCAAGGACCCTCAAAAAGGCCCGGTGCCTTGCTAAGGCAGCGGATGCCAAGGGGCGCCGGGTCCAGCTGTCGGACCACCAAATGAGGGTCCTGGAACGCATATGCCCAGCGCTCTACGTCCAGATCCTTGAGAGGCAGACCCGTCTGGAGTCGAGCTGTAAGTGTACATGCATGATGATTGGACGTTCGTGGTGTGCCTGTAGTGTGCAGGTTGCACATGTGTTTTTGTAGGGCCATGTAGGGATGTGTATGAACATGGCCGTGAGGCTGCCATATGTGAGTCCTCTCAGGTGTGAGACACATCGATGGTATATGTGTTGGTAAGCATGCTGGGCAAATGCAGGTGTGGGAGCACACATGTTTGAATTTCTGTGTATGTACATTGGCATGGTTGTGGCATGGATGTTGGTTCATTATGCATGTATCTGCACTGTGTACATGTGCATGTATGTGTATTTGACAAGTGTGCAACTGTGATGCAACATGGATGCACGTGACACTGATATGTAGAAGGCTGAATGTCAGATGTGACATGTATAGCGATCTCGTCACTGCGACAGTTGGATATGTAAACATGCATGTAAGTGTGGTGGCGTGTGTGCATGTCTAGTGCACTCCCATTGTTTCATGTGATGCCCGGCTTACCTTTGGCTGTACATGCTGTTGAATGTGTATGGATGCTGCTGCCTGGTGCAATATTGCTGTGGAAATGTTCATGTGTGTGAGTTAAAATGACATGTGTGTCGTGGAGTGTGATGCCGTGTCTGAATTTTGACTATGCCACTCATGTACAACCGTCATGTGTGTATCAGTCCAATGTACTGTGCCCTGATGCCTGTGTTTTATCTCTCCCTGTCTGCAGCGTCGACTGATGAAAAGGGCGGAGAGGGTGCTGTGGAGCACAGCGGCAGGGATCGCACTACCAGCCGGAGATGCAAGGCCCGGCTCCCCTCCCAGATTGTCATCTCGTCGGGGAGTGAGGAGTCTGGTGCCGCGTCCCAGGCCACAGCTGCTGAGGGTAGGTCCAAGAGGCAGAGGTTGGAGGTGGACTCCTCGGCAGCAGAAGGGGCAGCTGAGACCCCACAGGGTACGACGGAGGAAGATGGCATGGAGTCATCCAGGTTGGTGGGGGGTTTGGTGGAGGAGGAGGCCGTGGAAGGGACACACACGGCGTCTGGAGTTGGGGAGTCCACTGGTGCTAGTGGTGCAGTGCAGGGACAGGAGGCAGCACAGGCCGCCGCAGAGGTGCCTGTGTGCAATCCTGTCCCTGATCCTGTCACTACTTCATCTGGCTCCAGCAGGGATGCCTACGTCCAGACCCGTTTTCAGGGAGGGGATGATCGCACAACAACTGGCCTTCCACTCCCTGTGGACGTGGCTATCCGGGACCGGGTTGAGCCTGTCCTGGGTGGGGTGGCGTTGCGTCAACGGGCCATACGAGGTGACCTGCAGTCTTTTCATGTGGAGACTGCACGTCATCTCGAATGGCTCGTTGACCGCGTTGACCTACTGGGACAGCTCACCAGGCCGGATTCCTCCGTTTGCTGGACCTTGTTCCGACCGCCTCCTCACCTGAACCCCCTATGCGCCAGTCGTCCTCCATGCCATCTTCCCACCCCTGTATCACCTGGGTACCCTGTGGAGCTGCCTCTGACCCTGCGGCCAGGCTGGTGGAGGAAACATCCCTGCCACAGTCGGGAGTCGGACGTCCAGCAGGGGCGGCCACCTCAACAACTGCACCCCAGCCGGAGGAGGATGTGCAGGCAGCAAGACCCAGGGCGCAGGCAGAGGCACAGCAGCAGCAGCAACAAGGTGTGAGCCATGGTGGCTTGGGGCCTTCAACATCGGAGGGGCAGGCATCGGCCATAGGGCAGGAGGACCCTGGATGTCAAGTGTCTTCCGTGTGGCAGCGGTTGGGCCACGTCATAGATGCGAAGTGCAGCGGGCGGAAGAAGCACGGCTCACAATGGTCAGGGCGGAGAACTCCATGCGGAGGGCCCTGAGGCGGGCCGAGTGCCTCGAGGCAATTCGCTGGGAGTTGGAGGAGAACATGTCGTCGTCCCTGCGAACCCTCGGGCCATGGAAGAGGACCGCCTCCAGGACATTGAGCGGGAGTTCGATGATGCCCTGGGCCGGGACATCCAAAAGTGAGCCGTCGGACTAGCCCGCTGCCATTGTAAATAGTTTTTAGAGTTAGGTTTCCTTTTCCTTTTTATTTGTGGTCAATGGACAATGCCACACACATTTGTATATAGTTTTATTTTTAGGTAGTTTCTTAGGCAGGTTTCATTTGTTTGGTTGGGCTCATGGACCCTTTACATCATTGGACAATGGATTCATTTGATATCTTTTTTGGAATTTTGCACATGGATTAATGGATTTTTATTTTGGACCATGGATTGTACATAGTTTGATCATGGATTAATTTGGAATTTGTTTTTCATTATGGACATGGAGAAATTGATTTTTCTTTCTCCGGACTATGTATTGTAAATAGTTGGACTATGTACTGATTTATCTTTTTTAGTTTTCATTATGAACATGGAACGATGGATATCATTTTTTTACCTTTCCTTTGGATTTGCGTTGGTGGAGGGAGAATTATGACTGTTTTTCTTTCAATTTTTTTTGGATTGGTTATCATTTTCATTCATTCATGTTTGATATTTTGGTATGCTTTCATTTCATTTATTTATTTATGTACATAATACATTTTCATATGTTAGTTCCATGTGTGGGATTCACTCATTGGGTTGATGCATGTGAAAATGAAGGGTTTACACAAGCAATGCCAACCAGTGTATGTGTGTGATGGACATGTTTTGATGTACATAGTTGAGTTTTGGTTTGTGTCTTGAGATGGGCATGTCAGTGTGGGGTGGATTGGGAAATCATTCCGTCTCAAGAATGGGGTGGCAGCATATGGTTTTTTGGTGGAGAAGTGGGCCATGATTGTGCATCTTTATTTCGTGTAGGGGGGGACATGAGTGGGGGCCTGCTGGCAGGTGCCCCGCACTGCTGGGGGTTAGGGGTGCAGGGGATATGAGTGGGACATGAGTGGGGGCCTGCTGGCAGGTGCCCTGCACTGCTGGGGGGTGGGGGTGTAGGTGGAAATGAGTGGGGGCCTGCTGGCAGGTGCCCCGCACTGCTGGGGGGTGGGGTGCACGGGGACATGAGTGGGACATGAGTGGGGGCCTGCTGGCAGGTGCCCCGCACTGCTGGGGGATGGGGGTGTAGGGGAAATGAGTGGGGGCCTGCTGGCAGGTGCCCCGCACTGCTGGGGGGTGGGGGTTCAGGGGGACATGAGTGGGACATGAGTGGGGGCCTGCTGGCAGGTGCCCCGCACTGCTGGGGGGTGGGGTTGCAGGGGGACATGAGTGGGGGCCTGCTGGCAGGTGCCACGCACTGCTGGGGGGTGGGGGTGCAGGGGGACATGTGTGGGGGCCTGCTGGCAGGTGCCCCTCACTGCTGGGGGGTGGGGGAACAAGGGGACTTGAGTGGGGGCCTGCTGGCAGGTGCCCCGCACTGTTGGGGGGTGGGGGTGCAGGGGGACATGAGTGGGACATGAGTGGGGGCCTGCTGGCAAGTGCCCCACACTGCTGGGGGTTGGGGGTGCAGGGGGACATGAGTGGGACATGAGTGGGGGCCTGCTGGCAGGTGCCCCACACTGCTGGGGGGTGGGGGTGCAGGGGGACATGAGTGGGACATGAGTGGGGGCCTGCTGGCAGGTGCCCCGCACTGCTGGGGGGTAGGGGTACAGGGGGACATGAGTGGGGGCCTGCTGGCAGGTGCCCCGCACTGCTAGGGGGTGGGGGTGCAGGGGGACAGGAGTGGGACATGAGTGGGGGCCTGCTGGCAGGTGCCCCGCACTGCTGGGGGGTGGGGGTGCAGGGGATATGAGTGGGGGCCTGCTGGCAGGTGCCCCGCACTGCTGGGGGGTGGGGGTGCAGGGGGACATGAGTGGGACATGAGTGGGGGCCTGCTGGCAGGTGCCCCACACTGCTGGGGGGTGGAGGTGCAGGGGGACATGAGTTGGTGATCAGTAGTGCAAGCTGACATGTGGTTTGGCTGAGGGGCATGCCCATGGTGGATGGGCTGCCTGCGGGGCATGACCAGGGGTGCAGGGTAGTCCCCTGTGTTGTGGGCTGCCTGCAGGGGCCGTGGAGGGTGTAGAGGGAACACCTGGGAGGACCCACACTGTCAATTCACGATTAGGACTCCCCGCGCACCCCAGAAATACACGTACCCTGCTCAAATCGGGTGTGAGACTTCACGCAAACCCCAGTTATACACGTACCCTGCTCGCACAGGGCCATTCGTGTGTGAAACGTCCTGCGCACCCCCGAAATACACATACCATGCTCAAATCGCGTGTGAGACTTCACGCGAACCCCAGTTATACACGTACCCCACTCGCACAGGGCCAATCGCGTGTGAAACTTCCTGCGCAACCCCGAAATACACGTACCATGCTCAAATCGCGTGTGAGACTTCACGCGACCCCAGTTAAACACGTACCACACTCGCACAGGACCAATCGCGTGTGAAACTTCCCGCGAACCCCAGTTGTACATGTACCCCACTCGCAGAGGGACAATCGCGTGTGAAACTTCCCGCGAACCCCAGTTATACACGTACCCCACTCGCACAGGGCCATTCGCGTGTGATACTTCCCGCGTACCTCCGAAATACACGTACCATGCTCAAATCGCATGTGAGACTTCCTGCGCACCCCAGTTATACACGTACCCCACTCTCTCAAGGCCACTGGCGTGTGGAAGTTTCTGCGCACCCCCAAAATACACGTACACGGATCCAATCGCGTGTGAGACTTCCCGCGAACCCCAGTTATACACAAACCCCACTCGCACAGGGCCATTCGCGTGTGAAACTTCCCGCGCACCCCTGAAATAAACGTACCATGATCAAATTGCATGTGAGACTTCACGCGAACCCCAGTTATACACGTACCCCACTCGCACAGGGCCAATCGCGTGTGAAACTTCCCACGAACCCCACTTATACACGTACCCCACTCGCACAGGGACAATCGCGTGTGAAACTTCCCATGAACCCCAGTTATACACGTACCCCACTCGCACAGGGACAATCGCGTGTGAAACTTCCCGTGAACCCCTGTTATACACGTACCCCACTCGCACAGGGCCATTCGTGTGTGAAACTTCCCGCGTACCCCCGAAATACACATACCATGCTCAAATCGCGTGTGAGACTTCATGCAAACCCCAGTTATACATGTACCCCACTCGCACAGGGCCAATCGCGTGTGAAACCTCCCGCGAACCCCAGTTATACACGTACTCCACTCGCACAGGGACAATCACGTGTGAAACTTCCCGCGAACCCCAGTTATACACGTACCCCACTCGCACAGGGCCATTCGCGTGTGATACTTCCTGCGCACCCCCGAAATACACGTACCAGCTCAAATCGCGTGTGAGACTTCACGCAAACCCCAGTTATACATGTACCCCACTCGCACAGGGCCAATCGCGTGTGAAACTTCCCGCGAACCCCAGTTATACATGTACCCCACTCGCACAGTGCCAATCGCGTGTGACACTTCCCGCGAACCCCAGTTATAGACGTATCCCACTCGCATAGGGACAATCGCATGTGAAACTTCCCGCGAACCCCAGTTATACACGAACCCCACTCGCACAGGGTCAATCGCGTGTGGAAGTTCCTGCTCACCCCCAAAATACACGTACACGGATCCAATCGCGTGTGAGACTTCCCGCGAACCCCATTTATACACATACCCCACTCGCACAGGGCCATTCGCGTGTGAAACTTCCCGCGCACCCCTGAAATACACGTACCATGCTCAAATCGCATGTGAGACTTCACGCGAACCCCAGTTATACACGTACCCCACTCGCACAGGGCCAATCGCGTGTGAAACTTCCCGCGAACCCCAGTTATACACGTACCCCACTCGCACAGGGACAATTGCGTGTGAAACTTCCTGCGAACCCCAGTTATACACGTACCCCACTCGCACAGGGCCATTCGCATGTGAAACTTCCCGCGCACCCCCGAAATACACGTACCATGCTCAAATCGCGTGTGAGACTTCACGCGAACCCCAGTTATACACGTACCTCACTCGCACAGGGCCAATCACGTGTGAAACTTCTCGCGAACCCCAGTTATACACGTACCGCACTTGCACAGGGACAATCACATGTGAAACTTCCCGCGGACCCCAGTTATACATGTACCCCACTCGCACAGGGCCATTTGCGTGTTAAACTTCCTGCGCACCCCCGAAATACACGTACCATGCTCAAATCGCGTGTGAGACTTCACACGAACCCCAGTTATACACGTACCCCACTCGCACAGGGCCAATCGCATGTGAAACTTCCCGCGAACCCCAGTTATACACGTACCCCACTGGCACAGGGACAATCGCGTGTGAAACTTCCCGGGAACCCCAGTTATACACGTACCCCACTCGCACAGGTCCATTCGCGTGTGATACTTCCCACGAACCCCTGAAATACACGTACCCGGATCCAATCGCGTGTCAGACTTCACGCGAACCCCAGTAATACACGTACCCTGCTCGCACAGGGCCTATCGCGTGTGAAACTTCACGCAAACCCCAGTAATAGGGGTGTTCTTGGGGGCATAACTGGCGCTGCTGCAGGGTCGCTGCGCCAATGTGCACCACGGCTGGTTTTGATAGCTAAAATCCATGAATACGCTGTGCGCGGAAATGGATTTCAGCGCACGCCGCTGGCGCAGAGATTCGCACGCGCACACTGTGCGCCATCCACGTGCACCACTTGTGCGCAATATTCTATGAATTTCCCCCTTGGTGTTGCGATGTTGAGCGTGATTATTGTGCTATGGTCACCCTTTCTACTAGACCTTGTGATGTATGGGGCCCATTCCGGTCTTACCTTCTTGCCCAGGTGAAAGAAACAACGCTGTCAGACGATGAAGCAGACCCAAATCAGTGAGATGGATACCTTGCAGTAATATTGCGATGGGATGCTTTGATGGGCTAGGAAGGGATGCTGACCGCTATTTTTGTTCTTTTGTTTCCGGGTTTGTTTTCCCTTCTGTTCTGCGGTTTAATTGTATCTATGACTCTTTCTGAATTATGAGGGAATAACAGAATGATGTTATTGATGTTACGAAAGTATGTTGCTGCAGCTAATGTACTCCTGTACACAAGGCCTGTCTTGGTTGATCTGTTTTGTTTGATGTACTGATTTGGACGTGAACCTTATAAATAATAAATAAATAAATAAATAAATATACATATATTATATATATATATATATATATTCAGTAAAAAAACTTTGTTAAAGGGACGTTATGGTTCAAAGTAAAACCGAAAACCCCCTGAAATTCGGCAGTTATGGTAAGATAAGCAACCATAACTCGCGCCACCGTGCACTGCTAACACTAACACCCAGGACATCAAAGATGACATCACAAATGTCATTGATGACATCACTGATGTCCGCGGACTACCGCCATATCGAAAATCTGAGCGTGGTGAATGTAAATTTAAATAGTGTGCCCTATTTCCCCTTTGAGGTTGGCTCTGAAAAGAGCTGTTGTTTTGGGGGTTTTTTGTAGATGCTTGACAGACGCCTGTTATTTTGTATTTTTTTAAAAAATGTTTTTACTTTACTCCTAAAATCTTCACATAACCTTCTTCAAAGCAACCCTTACATTCCAAAACAGAACGGCATTTCCCATAAAAGATAAGGAAATGCCATCTTCTTTAAAATAAACAGCATTACTGGAATCAATATTCTCATTATTACAGAAGAACATACCAGCTCTAAGCATGAAGGCACACGTGCCTCGGTTGATTACACACCTAGCATTGTTTTGCTGAGGACAAAAAACTGAACTATTGTCCCATATTGCCCTAGGTACTTATCCAGAAAAAAATACTTTGGCATTTGGAAGGATGTTCATTACTGCTTGAACCAAGTGTTCCAAATCTGCCAACAAAGTAGGGGCATTGACATAGCCCAAATGGAAAGCACCATAGTGCAAAACTACCACATGGGGACTGTTCATCCTGCCCATATCTTCACAAACTTGTACAATTCCCTGTACATTGCAATCAGGCACAGTGCTCCACACCACCTCCACTCCTTTAACATCAAAATTATTTGCAACATGCCTGCATTGAGCATAGTGTTGTAAACCATGCACAAACATATCTCCAAGCACCAACACCCTGACTTTCTCCACCACTGCCATCTTCACTACATACAGTCTCTTTGAACACAAATCCACAACCTCAACATCTGATTGGCTGATCCCTACAGTCTTCTTTCCATGCTGGATTTGCTGGAAAACCCCGGATGTAGCACGCCCTGTCTGCGGACCGCGTAACTCTTAGACAGCCCTTCTACCATTTCCACTTCACTCTCTGTGCCATTCCCTCATTGGATACAGCTAAGCAGGCACACAATACGGAGAACGTCCTCAGAACACCCCCATTTTGTTTATTTTCGAACATTTCAGGACACCGCGAGTGTTCTTGGAACACATTCAACTTGCCAGCGAACAATACGGACAACGTCCTCAGACCACCCCCATTTTCTTTATGTACGAACATTTCAGGACACCGCGAGTGTTCTTAGAACACTTTCAGCTTGACAACGAACAATACAGACAACGTCTTCAGGACACTCCCTGCGAACATTCCAGGACCCCACAAGTATTCTTAGAACACTTTCAACTTGACACTGAATCCATTCTGTTTATTTACGAACATTTCAGAACAGCCGTGTTGTCCGCACACAAATCGAACACAACAAAAGTGTCTAGCACATAAAAAAAATACAACATTGAACCTATCTCATACTCCCCCACCCTCCCCAAACACTCTTACACACCAACACACTCCACCAAATACAATTTTTAAACCAAGTTTCACCACGCTGTCCGCGGTCGTCCGCGAATGCAAGATGTCGGGCGCCACCAAAAATCTGACGCGCTCCATGCCCCACGCCGTCCAATCAGCGAACACGTCAGATGTCTGCGGACATCGCGCAAGTCGCTCGGCCAATCAGGGCACTGTCCGCGGAGCGAAACGAGAAGTCCGTCCGCGGAACAAACAGATATATCATTAATTTTTTTGCCTTACATTTTGGTCATTTAAAAAAAACTACTGGACAGATTTACACCAAATTTGCAAAAGCACACTTTCAAGACCAAACCCCCACTCCTGCCGCAAATTTTGTGTAAATCCGTCCAGCAGTTTGGACTGTAGGCGTGCGCAAAGTTTTTTCCCATTATGTCTATGGGAAAAAATAAAAGTTTTGGGACCCCCCCTATAACTTTGCCCCCCTGGACCAAACCTCAAACTATGCAAAGAAATGCAGAGTGGGCCATCTACATTTTTTGCAAAGTTTGGTGAGGATTCGTCCAGAGGGAGCGAAGTTATAAGCCACCCAAAAAATGCTCTTCCTATGGAAACACCAACTTAACCATAACTACATGGACGCTACCGCGTCCATGTGATATATATATATATATATATATATACACATTATAAAAAAAAGAAATGTCTTTGGTATCAGGACAGCAAGTCACACAGTGTGATAATTTTACTATAATGAATGTACACCTCCAGCAGCTCCACTGGCGCTTTATTGTGGGAGTAACTCCACTCTTGTCTGGGCAGTCAGAATCAATGGTATCATTAATAAACAAATCTACGCACTAGATCAAGGCTAATTGGCCCCTCAGTGAATACAGAGAATAGGACCCACTGAGAAAACTATTGCGGGAGACTTTATTGTTATTACCAAGTCTGAGTTGAACCTTTTAGATCAATTGTTGGTCTCGAAGTCAAATCAATTGCATCTAGTTTATGTCGTATGGTACCTCTTTGTTTCTTTTATGTAATGCCCAGTGTAATCTGGCTACGAACCTCCTGTGAACCAAGAGGTAGGCTCTCAAAATAGGCAGCACAAGAAACTAATTGTCAGCCCCCTTTGGCACTGACGTAAGGTTGCTCTAAATAAATGTGCATGAGTGCTAGGGAGAAGGATCAACATACTATTTGTACCCATCATGGGTCAGGCTCAGTCTTAACAAAAAGATTTTTTCAAGGACTGTGAACTCTGTGGAAATTACTTTCTGACTGAGTGAGCTGGCTCCTGACTTAAGTAGTGCCATGGAAGTAAGAAAATCTCCTTTTTTCTGACTTTAATTCTACTTTAACAAATATACTAGTCACCACAGTAAACCGAGATGTGTTGGACGATTTGGGCACAACGGAGAATGAGTAGCAAGTTAGAGAAGCAAGAAACAAGCGACACCATAAATACTTGCAGTCTAGTTTTATTGCACGTAACTTGGGCAAAGATAAAATCCATTTGGATGGCTTCACATCATATCACATAACTACAACAACAAAAACGTAAGGGTTCGATATTTTGATGGGCTGGCCATCTTTGTAAAGACCTTTTTTTATTTTTTATTTTTATTTTTTTATTTTGGTTTTTTCAAACCTTTAAAAAAGAAAAACAACGACCAAGAGACACAATAACAAACGGCAAAAAATACATATTTTTGCATTCAGTTCCATAGATAAATCACATCTTTCATCGTCAGGGTGCATTTCCAACCATCCCCTTAATTAAAGAGCAGGCTTTGCGTCCAAGCGGTCTTTTATGACGCGAAGAAAGGAGACCAAGGCATATAACACAGATCTATTTGACCCGTCAAACATGGCTCTCCACCAATCTTCCCGAGATACGAGTTAAAATTTCTCTATTACTGGGCCAAAGATGGTGTTTCTTTCTTGTTCTAGCCCAGACCAAGTCATTGTCAGATGCTTAAGAGTTTCATTTGTGGTTTTACAGAGTCGACACACTAGGTCCGAATCATTTGACTGGACCAAAAGCATAGTCGCTCCTTGGTAGGCAGTACATTGAGCCTAAACTGCAAGTATATGGTTCTAGACCACTGGTCTGGGAAACAAGTCAAGTATTCTGGAAGACGGCCGTAAGCTCTCGCCACTTCGGGGGCATCTTTCATTGTTCGTGATTCCGATCTTAGTTTACAAGTGTTGATCCAGTTGGTTCTCCACAGCTTCAATTTTGCAGAGTCAGGATTTTCAAGCAAGGTTTGTGTCGTGATGTCATATGTGTCAAGAACCTCGCAACACAACTCATTCCATTGATACAAGATTGTTTGAGCTTTTTCGGAGTCTGGATTGTGGAGTATTGCCATTTGTAAAGGCGGATTCATTTGTATTGTTTTCCTGAAAAGACAAAAGATTCCAGGCAACTCTTGCTTGAATTGAAATGTACCCGAGTTTGTATCTTACACATGCTCTGGCAGTCCCCTTTGGGAGGTGTAGAACTTTGGACCAAAAGATGTTTTCAAGCAAGTTCCACACCTCATGCCCACAGCTAAATGCATTTTCTCCATCATATATCAGGGATGGAACCACCTTTTGTTGGAAAAAGGTTACCGTGGGTTTTAGGGAGAATTTGCCAAATTTTTTGTTGATCAGCGACGCCTGGCATGCCAACTGCCGGCATTTGCTCTTTGCTGTCTCTACCCAGGGTGCATCATTTCTACTAGCACTGATTCTCATCCCCAGATAGGTGGTGTTCTTCACAATCCTGATAGGTTATTTATCCAGGTACCATTTGAATTTCTTCTTGTTTCCTTTAGAGCCCTGCAGTTTTTCAAAAATGATAATTTCACATTTCCCCTTGTTGATGTTAAGACCATTCTCTGTTAGATACTTTTCCACAGAGATAAGTTTACGTTGGAGTCCTATTGGTGTTAAATCCAACAGAATAATGTCGTCCGCATAAACAAGGTAATCGATGTGAGTACCATGTATTTTCGGTGGAAACGTAATCAGCCCTTTGAAAATGTCTTTGATGTCTGATATGAACAGGTTTAAAATGTTCGCTGCTAGGGGACAACCTGGTTTAACACCTGTAAATGTGTCAATTGGGGCCGATAGATTGCCCTTGAGATCTAGTCTGACCCTAATAGAGGTGTTTGTGTGGAGTTCACGAATGGCAGCCAGCAGGCTAGATGGACAGTTCCACTCGCTCAGTTTTCCCCATAGTAGATCTCTATTTATACTGTCAAAGGCCTGAGATAGATCAATTAGTGCCAAATAGATCTTAGAATTTGACCGGTGGGCTTCCATCTTCAGTAAATTTAACAGTAGGAGGTTAACACAGCATCCCACACCCTTGACAAATCCTGTCTGTCTCGGGTCCACTCGATTACATTTAGTAGACCACTCCAGGAGTTCTTGTTGGAGAAGGGAGGCATACACTTTCCCCAACACATCAAGCAGGGCGATAGGTCTATAATTTGTACGGTTTCTACGGTCACCTTTTTTGAAAATCGGTATGATCACTGCCGATTTCCATGATTTCGGGGTCTTACAGCACTTGATAATTCTGTCGAACAAAATCTCACAAAAGACTGACCATTCTTCTGGTGGCATTTGAAAGAGAAGTTTGGGAGCCCGTCCGGTCCTGGTGCTCTAGAGTCATGCACGTTCTTAATGACTCGCAAGATATCTTCATAGTCAAAGGTGAGCTCCCAGTGTGTTAGTTTTGGGGATTCCCATTCTTTAATACCTTTGTCTTTGCGAAAGAGATCAGAGTAGAAGGAAGTCCACTCTGTCTCTAGGACCAAGTTTGCCTGCAAAACATGTTGTGGTGCAAGGTTATCATTTATGAGTCTCCAATAATCGGCTGGATTAGTGCTCGCCATTTTCAGCAGCATAAGCTCTGCGTCATTTTGTAGCATGATGGCCAGTGAGATTTAAGCCAGTTCTTATAGGCTTGTTTGTGTTTTCGTGATTGTTCGCTGGCATCTGAAGAGAGGGATTTTCGCATCTTTCTCAGTTGCCAACGCAGAAGTCTTTTTCGTTGCGATATCTCAAGATCAAATTTGTGTTTGCATGTAAATTCAATGTTTCTTGGATTTTTCTTCTGTTCTAGGTATTGAGTCAGAAAGTGGTCGTATTCCAGAGTTCTAGAAGTCTGAAAATCTGCCGAGATAAGAGATACCTCATCAGTGTCGAGGTGTAGACGGATGCGACCAGCACCCGTTCTGACTGCATAAGCCCAGCACTCCTCATTTGATCGAGTACGTGAAGATAATTTTAGGATCACCATGTCGTGATCACTGTGAGGCATTTTTGTGACTACAAGACCATTGGTTCTCATATGAATATTTCCAGATACCAGGATGTAGTCAAGAGTTGAACTTAGATCTCCTCTTCTCCATGTAGGGGCCGCCTGGATATCCCCTGGTGTTTGGCCATTGAGCATCGTTAGCTCACGTAAGTCCATTTCCGCACACCACTGGGTTGTCAGTTGTTCTTCAAGTTTGTTGACTCTCTTCTTGCCGCCAATTAGGTTTAAGAGGCAGATACAGTCAATTTTGAGATCACCACAGATGATCAAGTCGTTTGAGTTGCCCATTTTCATAAGATCATCGATGACAGTTGTTACTTCAACAATGAAGAATTTTGCGCCAACTGCCCCATGATTCCAATATAGGTTGATGATGTAATGTTTGCAGACTTGATCTTGTGCTGCCCCTGCAGAACTGACCATTACCATCGGGATGAAGGGAGAGATGTTAACGCAGTTCGTAATCCTGAAACCTGAAGCTATCCCAACTGCCACCAAAAAGACCGGCCATTGGTCTACCCTTGGTTTGCTTAATAGCTGGATTGTGGGCTATTTCGAACCCCTCCAGTATTGGGTTATCACACAGCCACGTCTCCTGTAAACAGATAAGGTCTAAGTCAGCGGTCCACGCAGTGTTGAACAAGTGACTAAAGCCCTTGGTATTCCAGGATCCCAATTTGCAGTTTATGAATGGTTTATAGGCCTGGCGTTAATTCGACTGTTCTGTATTTAATGTTGAAGCAACCCAAGACCAGTCGTTTTCTTTCACTACCTTAGGCACTCGTTCTTTGTCAGAGTCCACATTAAGCATGGCACGATCCACTCCTTGAATTGTTATCTTTATAGAGTCATTCCGTGATGTCTCAGACAGTGGTTTTAGATCAGCAATAACAGGGCATGGTGGAATTGCAATAAATGTCGGTGTCGCAATTTCAGTCAACACCGTCCTGTGCAGATGTTTATTTTCACCATTATCCACTCTGTCAGGCACTTTTTCCGTTGATCTAGCTACACATCAGATCAGTGCTAAAGAAATATCGAACCCCAACTACATTAGCACCGGACCTGCTTGAAGTAGCATGTCCACTATGAGTTTAGATGTAGTATGACCGCATCATTTTTGGTGTCATGAAAGAATTCCACAATTTTTAGATCTCCAGATTCAATGGCTCTTAAGCTCGGTACAAGATGGCATAGCCACAAAACATTGTGACAATTCAAAATTAGATCATCCGTAGAGTCTATGCGTTCGAGGAGCACTTGATGGCACGTTACTTCGTTTCTTGAGTGACCTTCCTTCTTTAGATCACTATGGGATCTAAGGGTAATCTTTGAGTTATCTTTTGTAGTAGATCTTGTTTGGATGCTCCCGCCAGTTCTGGGCTCTGAATACATCTCAGATTTAGTGCCCTTTTTATGCTCATTTGCGGTTTCAGGCCAAGCTGGCGGCAGCTTACTGCAACTATCCAGTTGTGTATAAGCAGCAGTTGAATTTGTCTGACAGGCCAGTTTATTTGACAGTGCTAATATCTTGCAACGTTTTTCCTCCAGTGTCATGAGCATCTTCTTCTGAGTGTCCGGGCTGTTTGATACAGCTGCTGTCGACTGCGGGACTTCACATAGTCTTACAACTCTGTTGTGTTGTTGAGGTAGAGTTCTGTCATGCATGTTTTCTCGGCGCGGAGATTCCGGGACAAGAGAAACATTGTCTTCCAGTTGTGAGAGTGCTGGCACTAAGGACGTTTGTGGCAAACTTAAGGTGTTGTTGGAAATTGGAGCAATAGCATTGCCAGTAGGCAAAACGCCTTTATTAGAGTGATCCGCCAATGGGTCAGCATCCTCGATCACCCCCAACTCCTCCACCACGTCGTCTTCGTAGACTGACATATTCAGTAAGTCTTCAGGTATGTCACATGAGTTGGATTTAGATCCAGTGGTTTGATCCAACACGATGACTACTTCGTTTGTTTGTGTTTTTGTTTCGCCACTTTTTTCTTTCATAAAGGTCTTGTTCACTGTTACATTTACAGTTTTGATGTTTCTCAATAACTTCCTTGAGTCTTTGCCTCGGTTTATTTTTTCAAGGATAAGTTTTGGGATTTTTTGACACCAGTGCCTCTAGATTTATTTGAAGTCCAGCCAGTTTTTGAAACATTCTTAGAGGCCTTAAATATATCAAAGACTTCTGAAGACTCAACATTCACTTCTTTGTTGGCTGAGTCATGCACCGCGCCTGTCAAGTCCACATATTGGCTCGGGTCAGAAGAGGATGCTGTTTGTGGATCTAAGAGGGCCAAATTCCCTATGGATTGACTCGCCACGAGGATATCGTGGAAATGTTTAGAATTTCTCTTTTCTTTCCCAGCCGTGGGTTGGAAATCCGCCAATTTTTGGGCTTTCATTTTGCAGGCAGAATTGACGTGCATCGCTGACAGAGGTACTTGAGTACAACCAGCTGATGTTGTTTCTGCTTTGTCCGGCAAGCTGTTGTTGTCTTTAACCACATCTATAGTAATACATTCCTGGGTTCTTGCTGTTGGATTTAAGGATTTGCTTAGATCTTTGGCAACCAAAGGCAAATCACATGTAGCAGCGGGCAGGCATTTCGGATTACCGAGTGATAATATGTCAGGACAGCGATGGTCGTCAACTCCTCTTTCACTCAATGCACCCATTCGGGGGCTAAGCTCAGTCTTTTGTTGAAAGAGATTGAGCGCTTGTTTTGCCACTTCGGCCAGAAGTTTCTTGCCCAAGTTGGCGTTTTTATTGAAGTCCATCAGTGACGCCATCGCCAAATCAGTCTTGATGTTTGTTCTCACAACTGCATCCATGTGTTGCATATGTGTGTTTTCAGTAGCCAAGAGCTTAGAGTTCATAACGGAAACTACCGCTGTCAGGTCTTTTAAGTTCTCATTTAAATGCTCGTACATTTCGAGAAAAGGTGCAATAGCCAGAGTCATTGAAGATATAATAGTGGTCTGGAGATCTTTCATGTTTGGAACTTGGACCACATTGCCATTAGCCACTGCTTCATGCCCTGTTTGGCGTTTTCTGCCATGAGGGAAGCGTCTGATTTTCGGAAAAGGGCGCTCCATTAGAGACAAGTTGGAAGATGATAGCTCAGATGAAGAGTCAGTACGCTCATAATCAAGAGTGACCCCCGCCCCGTCCAGGCACGACTCATTCACTGAGCAATTTTGCAATGGCTTAGGGGCTCCCATTTTGGGGATCTTCATCTGTGAGCATTGGTCGCTTGGTGAAATGCTCGAATCAGCTCGCCTTCTTTTCGCCAAGCCACTTTGGTGAGGGGTCTGCAATTTACTAGTAGTGCCTGTAGCAAGTGGTTTTAAAGTGGCAGGTGGTTCAAAAGCGTCCTCCACAAATTTTTTGTTGATCAGCGACGCCTGGCATGCCAACTGTCGGCACTTGCTCTTTGCTGTCTCTACCCAGGGTGCATCATTTCTACTAGCACTGATTCTCATCCCCAGATAGGTGGTGTTCTTCACAATCCTGATAGGTTCTTTATCCAGGTACCATTTGAATTTCTTCTTGTTTCCTTTAGAGCCCTGCAGTTTTTCAAAAATGATAATTTCACATTTCCCCTTGTTGATGTTAAGACCATTCTCTGTTAGATACTTTTCCACAGAGATAAGTTTACGTTGGAGTCCTATTGGTGTTAAATCCAACATAATAATGTCGTCCGCATAAACAAGGTAATCGATGTGAGTACCATGTATTTTCGGTGGAAACGTAATCAGCCCTTTGAAAATGTCTTTGATGTCTGATATGAACAGGTTTAAAATGCTCGCTGCTAGGGGACAACCTGGTTTAACACCTGTAAATTTGTCAATTGGGGCCGATAGATTGCCCTTGAGATCTAGTCTGACCCTAATAGAGGTGTTTGTGTGGAGTTCACAAATGGCGGCCAGCAGGCTAGATGGACAGTTCCACTCGCTCAGTTTTCCCCATAGTAGATCTCTATTTATACTGTCAAATGCCTGAGATAGATCAATTAGTGCCAAATAGATCTTAGAATTTGACCGGTGGGCTTCCATCTTCAGTAAATTTAACAGTAGGAGATTAACACAGCATCCCACACCCTTGACAAATCCTGTCTGTCTCGGGTCCACTCTATTACATTTAGTAGACCACTCCAGGAGTTGTTGTTGGAGAAGGGAGGCATACACTTTCCCCAACACATCAAGCAGGGCGATAGGTCTATAATTTTTACGGTTCCTACGGTCACCTTTTTTGAAAATCGGTATGATCACTGCCGATTTCCATGATTTCGGGGTCTTACAGCACTTGATAATTCTGTCGAACAAAATCTCACAAAAGACTGACCATTCTTCTGGGTGGCGTTTGATAGAGAGCTTTGTGAGCCCGTCCGGTCCTGGTGCTCTAGAGTCATGCACGTTCTTAATGACTCGCAAGATATCTTCATAGTCAAAGGTGAGCGCCCAGTGTGTTAGTTTTGGGGATTCCCATTCTTTAATACCTTTGTCTTTGCGAAAGAGATCAGAGTAGAAGGAAGTCCACTCTGTCTCTAGGACCAAGTTTGCCTGCAAAACGTGTTGTGGTGCAAGGTTATCCTTCATGAGTCTCCAATAATCGGCTGGATTAGTGCTCGCCATTTTCAGCAGCATAAGCTCTGCGTCATTTTGTGGCATGATGGCCAGTGAGATTTAAGCCAGTTCTTATAGGCTTGTTTGTGTTTTCGTGATTGTTCGCTGGCATCTGAAGAGAGGGATTTTCGCATCTTTCTCAGTTGCCAACGCAGAAGTCTTTTTCGTTGCGAAATCTCAAGATCAAATTTGTGTTTGCATGTAAATTCAATGTTTCTTGGATTTTTCTTCTGTTCTAGGTATTGAGTCAGAAAGTGGTCGTATTCCAGAGTTCTAGAAGTCTGAAAATCTGCCAAGATGAGAGATACCTCATCAGTGTCGAGGTGTAGACGGATGCGACCAGCACCCGTTCTGACTGCATAAGCCCAGCACTCCTGATTTGATTGAGTACGTGAAGAGAATTTTAGGATCACCATGTCGTGATCACTGTGAGGCATTTTTGTGACTACAAGACCATTGGTTCTCATATGAATATTTCCAGATACCAAGATGTAGTCAAGAGTTGAACTTAGATCTCCTCTTCTCCATGTAGGGGCCGCCTGGATATCCCATGGTGACGTAAGTCCATTTCCGCACACCACTAGGTTGTCAGTTGTTCTTCAAGTTTGTTGACTCTCTTCTTGCCGCCAATTAGGTTTAAGTGGCTGATACAGTCAATGTTGAGATCACCACAGATGATCAAGTCGTTTGAGTTGCCCATTTTCATAAGATCATCGTTGACAGTTGTTACTTCATGAATGAAGAATTTTGCGCCAACTGCCCCATGATTCCAATAGAGGTTGATGATGTAAAGTTTGCAGACTTGATCTTGTGCTGCCCCTGCAGAACTGACCATTACCATCGGGATGAAGGGAGAGATGTTAACGCAGTTCGTAATCCTGAAACCTGAAGCTATCCTAACTGCCACCAAAAAGACCGGCCATTGGTCTACCCTTGGTTTGCTTAATAGCTGGATTCTGTGCTGTTTCGAAACCCTCCAGTATTGGGTTATCACACAGCCACGTCTCCTGTAAACAGATAAGGTCTAAGTCAGCGGTCCTCGCAGTGTTGAACAAGTGACTAAAGCCCCTGGTATTCCAGGATCCCAATTTGCAGTTTATGAATGGTTTATAGGCCTGGCGTTAATTCGACTGTTCTGTATTTAATGTTGCAGCAACCCAAGACCAGTTGTTTTCTTTCACTACCTTAGGCGCTCGTTCTTTGTCAGAGTCCACATTAAGCATGGCACAATCCACTCCTTGAATTGTTATCTTTATAGAGTCATTCCGTGATGTCTCAGACAGTGGTTTTAGATCAGCAATAACAGGGCATGGTGGAATTGCAATAAATGTCGGTGTCGCAATTTCAGTCAACACCGTCCTGTGCAGATGTTTATTTTCACCATTATCCACTCTGTCAGGCACTTTTTCCGTTGATCTAGATACACATCGGATCAGTGCTAAAGAAATATCGAACCCCAACTACATTAGCACCGGACCTGCTTGAAGTAGCATGTCCACTATGAGTTTAGATGTAGTATGACCGCATCATTTTTGGTGTCATCAAAGAATTCCACAATTTTTAGATCTCCAGATTCAATGGCTCTTAAGCTCGGTACAAGATGGCATAGCCACAAAACATTGTGACGATTCAAAATTAGATCATCCGTAGAGTCTATGCGTTCGAGGAGCACTTGATGGCACGTTACTTCGTTTCTTGAGTGACCTTCCTTCTTTAGATCACTATGGGATCTAAGGGTAATCTTTGAGTTATCTTTTGCAGTAGATCTTGTTTGGATGCTCCCGCCAGTTCTGGGCTCTGAATACATCTCAGATTTAGAGCCCTTTTTATGCTCATTTGCGGTTTCTGTCATGATTCCTGTCGGGCGGCGCTTCTGGGATTTGTGGAGACGCCATTGACAGGTGCCGTTACGTTCGACGGCCGTTGGGAAGCACCGCTCTAGTGTTTTTCCAAGATGGCCGCCGATGTTGTTTAGTGTCGGGCGCGAGCAGCGTTTCTTCGCGTTGCACCTTCTCTGCTTCTCCCGGCTCGAAGGTTACGCTGTTTGCCCCCGCGTTCTGGCTAGACCCCCCTCCATTGGACTTTCTTTTGTTGTTTCCCGCTTGCTCGCTTACCGGTACCCTGACCGGTCTCTCTGTGATCCCTCCTCTCAGCTTGGCTCCTTTGGTCTCTCCCTCATTGGCGCCTTGGCTTACCCATTCTTTGGTCCTGGGTGCTCCTCTTCATTCCTCTGGATAACCCTGCTTTCTCTCCTGGTATATTCTCCTCATCCTCGCCTTCTCTGGAGGTGTTTCTGCTTACCTGGCATTTCTCCCCCATTGTTCATCCGTCACTCTCAGCTCTCCAAGTTTGTTACTCCGATCATCCTCAACATCCCAAGACATCACCTCGGGCATCTTCCTGTTCTGGACTCTCATCGCAGGGTTTTTTCTGCCGTTGAGGCTTTTTCCCTGCTCAGGAGCCGGCTCCCGGGAGTTCCCGCTGTTCGGTTCCCCAATCACCCGACAGCGTGGCATCCCTGGAAGCTCGCCCCTACTTACGTCAAAGAAAGGAAGGCAAGAAAGACGGCAAGGATCCAGCTCGAAGACGCCCAGAAAGAAGGTCGGTGGCACAACACTACCCTACGGATACCTCAGGTGAGGAGGAAGGGAGGGAAGCCTTAAAAGACTCTGGCAAACCTGATAGCGTGCAACGCCCCAAGACACAGATGGCTTCTCTCGAACAGTACCAGGAATTGGTAGCCGCCATTCAGGGGCTTACGGTAGAGGTTCAATCACTTAGATCCGAAAACCAATCATTACGGCTGCAGGTAGCAGCTCGTGAGGAGACCCGTGGAGACCTACCTCGTCTACCATTATCTTGCGGAAAGTATGATGGCAATCCGAAGTTATTGAAGGAATTTTTGGATGCTTGCCGGCTTTATTTTACTTTCCGTCCTCACACCTATGAGACCACCAAGGCCAAGGTGGGCTTCTTAGTCTCAAATTTAACAGGAAACGCCTTGGCATGGGCTTCACCACTAGTTCTACAGTCTCATCCAGCTACCTCTGACTTTGATCAGTTTTTACAACTGTTAAAGACCTGCTTTGACCGACCCGAGGTTCAGTATGCCTCATATGAAGCCATCCTTGACATTAGACAGGGCCCCCACGATGTGCAGACTTACGTGACATCCTTCATGCATCTAGCCACAGATGCTGGATGGCCTGATTCGGCCCAACAGACTTTATTTCGTCGCGGCTTACATGAGGACATTAAGGATGAACTGGCACGCATTGCAAGACCCCAGACCTTTCAAGAACTTGTATCACTCGCATTGCAGATTGAATTCAGGTTAAGAGAAAGAAGACAGGAAAGAAGACGTCCACGTCTCCCTCCCTTATCTATCTCACCCGATTCTTTGAGGGATCGTCCGGTTTCCCCCGTTGGAGAGGAACCAATGCAGATCAGTACTACAAGAGGGCCTTTGACAGACCAAGAAAAGAAGAGAAGAAGAGAGTTGGGCCTCTGTATGTACTGTGGTTCTAGTAAACATTTACTTCGAAATTGCCCAGAGGTTCCTCCGCGCCGCCAGGGAAACGAATCTCCCCGAACCTAATCAGGGGTAGGTCCGGGGATGTTGAAAAGAATCCCTGTAACAACACTTTGCCTCTTCTTCCTAGAGAAGACAATCGGCTGATGGTCTTTCAGGTTAAGTTGTGTCGGGATCCTCCTACAGTCTGGGAAGCGTTAGCCATGCTGGACTGTGGTGCAGCAGGGAACTTCATTGATGTATCCTGGGCCAGAGAGAACGACGTGCCACTTCGTTTCAAGAATCTGCCCATTCCTGTGGAAGGGGTAGATGGACAACCTCTGTCTTCAGGACCCATAAATCAAGAGACTCTACCTTTGCAAGTCCAATTGTTTCAGCATCAGGAAGAAATGGTATTCGACATCATCAAGGCTGCACACTTTCCGGTCATTCTTGGTATTCCGTGGTTACGCAGACACAGCCCATTGATCGACTGGACAAACAATACCATACAGTTTCAGTCATCCTTTTGCCTCAATGAATGCCTAGAGATCGGTCATCTCAAGGCCTCCCCGAACAAGGCGGATCTCCTGTTGACAGCATCACTTCATATGATCCCTGAACACTATCAAGACTTTTTAGAAGTCTTCCTGGACAAGCAACCACATTCCCTTCCTCCTCACAGAAGAGAAGACTGTGCCATTGAAACCCAACCTAATGCGTCTATACCTTTCGGGAGGATGTATCCCCTATCCTTACCCGAGCGCAAGGCTCTCAAAGAGTATCTAGATTGTAATCTACAAAATGGACTCATTCAAGAATCTAAATCGCCAGCTGGAGCATCTTTGTTCTTCATACCGAAGAAGGGATCATCGGAACTCCGCCCTTGTATAGACTACCGAGGTTTGAATCGCCTTACCATCAAAGACCGATACCCGATGCCTCTTATCAAGGAGATATTGGAAGCCGTACAAGGTGCATCTGTCTTCACTAAGCTTGATCTCAGGGGAGCATATCATCTGCTCCGTATAAGACAGGGGGATGAATGGAAGACAGCATTTAGGACACCACTAGGGCATTTTGAATATCGAGTCATGCCCTTCGGCTTAGTTAACGCACCTGCTGTATTCCAACGCTTTATGGATAAGTTGTTTGCCGATCTCCTATTTTCCTCAGTGGTGGTGTATCTAGACGACATCTTGATATTTTCCTCATCCCTCCTTGAACATAGAAGACACGTTCGGCTGGTACTAGAACGTCTGCTGGAAAACAAGCTTTTGGTAAAGCCTGAAAAGTGTGTTTTTGAAGCTCCAGCGGTAACCTATTTAGGTTTCATCCTTTCTCACGAGGGTATCCGCATGGTTCCCGTGAAGATTCAAGCTATAACCGGTTGGCCAGCCCCCAGAAACGTTAAAGAAGTTCAGCGCTTCCTCGGACTGGCTAATTTTTACCGTCAATTCATTCCTGGATTCTCCGAGAAGGTTCTCCCAATCACCTCACTATTGAAGAAGGGAGTAGCCTTTTCTTGGTCTCAAGAGACAGATTCTGCATTCCAAGCTCTGAAAGTGGCATTCACCTCGGCACCTATTCTGGTGCAGCCTGATCAGACTTTCCCCTTTATTGTAGAGACGGATGCCTCAGGAGGAGCTATTGGGGCGCTCTCCTTCAGAAAGGAAAGGATGGTCTAGAACATCCGGTGGCATATTATTCTAAAACCTTGTCTTCCAGTGAAAGGAATTATTCTGTCATTGAGAGAGAGTTGTTGGCGATCAAGCATGCCTGTGAAGAGTGGCGACACCTCCTTCAGGGGGCTATACATAGGTTTACGGTACGTACCGACCACAGTAATCTTCGGATTCTGCAACAGATGGAATGTCGTAATGCCAGACACGCCCGTTGGGCGTATTATTTTTCACAATTTGATTTTGAGGTTACATACCTTCCCGGCAAACAGAATATCTTAGCCGATGCCCTGTCTCGTAATTGTGATTCGGTTGGTGAAGCAGACTCTAGCCATGATTTATTGTTAGCGGGTAAAGAGATCAGTACTATGGCCAATATTTTTTTGCGCGATGTCCGCATCCAGCAACATTGCTCTCCGATTGGGTCTGGTTTAGGGTCTGAATTACAAGAAAGAGAGGGAATCCTTTTTAAGGGTCGAGCCCTATATCTACCCGACAAGAAGCATCAAAGACTGGCAATCTCATGGTGTCACGATTCACCCATGGCCGGACATAAGGGCATACGAGCTACCAAGGATCTTTTGTCCAGAATGTTCTGGTGGCCAGGTTGGAATCAGGATGTGCATTCTTATGTATCCACCTGTTCCATCTGTGCAGCCAACAAGTATTCTTCCTCCAAGCCCATAGGCCTATTACAACAGGAACCTGCTCCCAAACAACCATGGACCCATGTCTCCACGGATTTTATTGTGGAGTTGCCAAATTCTGAAGGAAACACAGCCATCATGGTTACTGTCGATTCTCTGAGCAAATTGGCCCATTTCACACCTTTGAAGGGGGTACCTACGGCCCCTGAGATGGCCAAGATATTCTTGAAAGAGATTGTGCGGCTTCATGGTCTACCAGAAACCGTGGTATCGGATCGAGGCCCTCAATTCACTTCCCAATTTTGGGGCTCTCTTTGCAAACAGTTGGGGATTCAACGAGCTCTCTCCTCTGGGTTCCACCCGCAAAGCAACGGGCAGACAGAAAGGCTCAATCATACGTTAGAACAATATCTTCGATGTTTCTGTAGCAGAAACCAAGAAGTCTGGAATGCCTTTCTCCCTATGGCTGAGTTCACTTATAATAATACCAGACATACGGCCATCAATATGTCTCCTTTTTTTGTACGTTTGGCTACCATCCCAAACATTTGCCTTTGACTGATATTCGCCCGTCGAAATTACCTGCTATGGATCATCTCCTAAAGGAACTCAAAGACACTCATGTGTTAGCCAGTGAGACTTTGAACGCTAGTCGACAGTCCTACAAGACATGGGCCGATAAGAAAAGGAAGGCAGTACCCTCGTGGATGGAAGGTGATAAGGTCTGGTTGGCCACAAAATTCTTACCTCGTTGGACACACATAGGAAAATTTGCACCCAGATACCTCGGACCTTTTCGGATCACCAAGAAGGTTAACCCTGTTGCCTTTCATCTTCAGTTACCTTCCTCTCTCAAACACGTACATCCCGTATTTCATTCCTCTCTTTTGAAGACTTACCATCCGGACCCTTATAAAAGAAGATCCGAGAGTCCGCTTAGTGTCACTCAGTGTGAACCAGCAGAATACGAGGTTTCCCGGTTAATTGATTCCCGTTACCATCATGGAATCCTTCAATACTTGGTTCATTGGAAGGGTTATCCCATCGAAGAACGTACATGGGAGCCTGTGAGTCACATTCATGCCCCGCGACTCATTAGGAGGTTTCACAGATTACATCCGGGCAAACCAGGAGGTCCCCCAAGTAGAAGGGGTCATACTGTCATGATTCCTGTCGGGCGGCGCTTCTGGTATTTGTGGAGACGCCATTGACAGGTGCCGTTACGTTCGACGGACGTTGGGAAGCACCGCTCTAGTGTTTTTCCAAGATGGCCGCCGATGTTGTTTAGTGTCGGGCTCGAGCAGCGTTTCTTCACGTTGCACCTTCTCTGCTTCTCCCGGCTCGAAGGTTACGCTGTTTGCCCCCGCGTTCTGGCTAGATCCCCCTCCATTGGACTTTCTTTTGTTGTTTCCCGCTTGCTCGCTTACCGGTACCCTGACCGGTCTCTCTGTGATACCTCCTCTCAGCTTGGCTCCTTTGGTCTCTCCCTCATTGGCGCCTTGGCTTACCCATTCTTTGGTCCTGGGTGCTCCTCTTCATTCCTCTGGATAACCCTGCTTTCTCTCCTGGTATATTCTCCTCATCCTCGCCTTTTCTGGAGGTGTTTCTGCTTACCTGGGATTTCTCCCCCATTGTTCATCCGTCACTCTCAGCTCTCCAAGTTTGTTACTCCGATCATCCTCAACATCCCAAGACATCACCTCGGGCATCTTCCTGTTCTGGACTCTCATCGCAGGGTTTTTTCTGCCGTTGAGGCTTTTTCCCTGCTCAGGAGCCGGCTCCCGGGAGTTCCCGCTGTTCGGTTCCCCAATCACCCGACAGCGTGGCATCCCTGGAAGCTCGCCCCTACTTACGTCAAAGAAAGGAAGGCAAGAAAGACGGCAAGGATCCAGCTCGAAGACGCCCAGGAAGAAGGTCGGTGGCACAAGACTACCCTACGGATACCTCAGGTGAGGAGGAAGGGAGGGAAGCCTTAAAAGACTCTGACAAACCTGATAGTTTCAGGCCAAGCTGGCGGCAGCTTACTGCAACTATCCAGTTGTGTATAAGCAGCAGTTGAATTTGTCTGACAGGCAAGTTTGTTTGACAGTGCTAATATCTTGCAACGTTTTTCGTCCAGTGTCATGAGCGTCTTCTTCTGAGTGTCCGGGCTGTTTGATACAGCTGCTGTCGACTGCGGGACTTCACATAGTCTTACAACTCTGTTGTGTTGTTGAGGTAGAGTTCTGTCATGCATGTTTTCTCGGCGCGGAGATTTCGGGACAAGAGAAACATTGTCTTCCAGTTGTGAGAGTGCTGGCACTAAGGACGTTTGTGGCGAACTTAAGGTGTTGTTGGAAATTGGAGCAATAGCATTGCCAGTAGGCAAAACGCCTTAATTAGAGTGATCTGCCAATGGGTCAGCATCCTCGATCACCCCAACAACTCCACCACGTCGTCTTCGTAGACTGACATATTCAGTAAGTCTTCAGGTATGTCACATGAGTTGGATTTAGATCCAGTGGTTTGATCCAACACGATGACTACTTCGTTTGTTTGTGTTTTTGTTTCGCCACTTTTTTCTTTCATAAAGGTCTTGTTCACTGTTACATTTACAGTTTTGATGTTTCTCAAAAACTTCCTTGAGTCTTTGCCTCAGTTTATTTTTTCAAGGATAAGTTTTTTGATTTTTTGACACCAGTGCCTCTAGATTTATTTGCAGTCCAGCCAGTTTTTGAAACATTCTTAGAGGTCTTAAATATATCAAAGACTTCTGAAGACTCAACATTCACTTCTTTGTTGGCTGAGTCATGCACCGCACCTGTCAAGTCCACATTTTGGCTCGGGTCAGAAGAGGATGCTGTTTGTGGATCTAAGAGGGCCAAATTTCCTATGGATTGACTCGCCACGAGGATATCGTGGAAATGTTTAGAATTTCTCTTTTCTTTCCCAGCCGTGGGTTGGAAATCCACCAATTTTTGGGCTTTCATTTCGCAGGCAGAATTGACGTGCATCGCTGACAGAGGTACTTGAGTACAACCAGCTGATGTTGTTTCTGCTTTGTCCGGCAAGCTGTCGTTGTCTTTAACCACATCTATAGTAATACATTCCTGGGTTATTGCTGTTGGATTTAAGGATTTGCTTAGATCTTTGGCAACCAAAGGCAAATCACATGTAGCAGCGGGCAGGCATTTCGGATTACCGAGTGATAATATGTCAGGACAGCGATGATCGTCAACTCCTCTTTCACTCAATGCATCCATTCGGGGGCTAAGCTCAGTCTTTTGTTGAAAGAAATTGAGCGCTTGTTTTGCCACTTCGGCCAGAAGTTTCTTGTCCAAGTTGGCGTTTTTATTGAAGTCCATCAGTGACGCCATCGCCAAATCAGTCTTGATGTTTGTTCTCACAACTGCATCCATGTGTTGCATATGTGTGTTTTCAGTAGCCAAGAGCTTAGAGTTCATAACGGAAACTACCGCCGTCAGGTCTTTTAAGTTCTCATTTAAATGCTTGTACATTTTGAGATAAGGTGCAATAGACAGCGTCATTGAAGATATAATAGTGGTCTGGAGATCTTTCATGTTTGGAACTTGGACCACATTGACATTAGCCACTGCTTCATGCCCTGTTTGGTGTTTTCTGCCATGAGGGAAGCGTCTGATTTTCGGAAAAGGGCGCTCCATTAGAGACGAGTTGGAAGATGATAGCTCAGACGAAGAGTCAGTACGCTCATAATCAAGAGTGACCCCCACCCCGTCCAGGCACGACTCATTTACTGAGCAATTTTGCAATGGTTTAGGGGCTCCCATTTTGGGGATCTTCATCTCTGAGCATTGGACGCTTCGTGAAATGCTCGAATCAGCTTGCCTTCTTTTCGCCAAGCCACTTTGGTGAGGGGTCTGCAATTTACTAGTAGTGCCTGTAGCAAGTGGTTTTAAAGTGGCAGGTGGTTCAAAAGCGTCCTCCATCATTTCTGATGTTCCTTTTTGTTGTTCGTTTGCTGTTAATTTATTACATCTGCCCTTGTTAATCTGTTTAAGGTCTGTTAATAGTTTATTAACAATGTCCAAGGAATTTCTGCGATTGTTATCATGTTTGTTTTCCACTTTCTTTGACACACTCAAGGCAGCTCTCGCAGAGAGGGAACGGCTAAATGCGTCCGAACAGGATTCTTGACCTGACTCCACAGCATCCAGGGGCGTGGAAAGAGTACTTTTGCTATCCACGTCAGCATGAGACACTTCAAGGGGATTCATAGGCGATAACACCAGTTTCTCATACGCACTGTAGAATCTGGGTCAGGGGGACCCGCCACTTGTTTCTTCATTTCCTTCCATGCCGGTAGTGGCGGGGACAATTGTGCCTGAATTTAGCGCACCGACACTAGAGTCGCAATGGGTTTGCGCAGGCATCGATCCGTTTGCAGCTCTCGGTTCACTTAATGTGATTGGGGTTGGAAACAGACTGGGACCTATCGTCTCGGTCGTGGCTATGTTCAGAGTACCTCCAGTGAGCTCCTTATTGTTGTCATTGTGATTATAGAAGGGAGCAGTGTCGACGATGGACTCAATACGGCATTCAGACGAAGTCGTTTGGACAAACGAGATGAGTGCAGAAATGCATGTGGTTCCCAACGCCGATTTTACCGGCACAGTTTCTTGACCCAGGCTCCCCGCCAACATGTCTGCTTCATGAGATAAATAGGGTGCGGTCGGCACAGTTAATTCGGAGGACACATAGGCACTTACTTGGGCAACTTGAGTGACATTGTTTGATGACGGCTTTAGTGCCGGCTGTGTCGAGAACTCTGACGCCGTCGCTATAGCAACCGGAACCAAGGCAAGCTCACGCGAGTCTCCAGGTACCGCCCACCAGGGAGATCCAGTAGATTCTGCTATGAGTCGGAAGCGTTCAGACTCTGGGCACGGCGAGTCAGGTCCCTGTTTGACTTGAGCGCGGGTTTTCATCGCCGCGCTAGGAACTTTCCCTTTCGTTTTCACAGCGACACGCATCGCACGGTCTACAGCGGCAGCAGACCGCGGAGAGCTGGGGAGTAAAAGCGAGGAGTCCAGGATTCCACGGACTTCCTCAGACTCCTCAGACTCTGCCAGACTCCGCGCCCGCTCCGCGGGGAAGTTCAGTTTTTAAAGCGAGGCACTCCAGCAGCAAGGCACTCCCCCAGCAAGTAGACACAGTAGAGTTACTGGCAACTAGCAACTCCTCAGACTCTGCCAGACTCCGCGCCCGCTCCACGGGGAAGTTCAGTTTTTAAAGCGAGGTACTCCAGCAGCAAGGCACTCCCCCAGCAAGTAGACACAGTAGAGTTACTAGCAACTAGCAACTCCTCAGACTCTGCCAGACTCCGCGCCCGCTCCGCGGGGAAGTTCAGTTTTTAAAGCGAGGCACTCCAGCAGCAAGGCACTCCCCCAGCAAGTAGACACAGTAGAGTTACTGGCAACAAGCAACTCCTCAGACTCTGCCAGACTTAGAATTAGATACAATTTGGACTGCAACAGACAACCCACATATTAATATTAAAACTTAATAACATGCAAGGAGACTCACTCATTTTAGATCACTTTTATAACAGTCAGAGTTAAGGTTCTATCTGTCCACCCTCCAATTTTGAGACCATTATGGACCAAAAAAGTATGGAAATGACTGACCCATCTTCAAGCGTCATTGTTGGGAGAGACTTTAATGCTAAATTAGGCAACAGCCCAGATCCATATACCTTTGATGACAAATATAATTCCTGTAATATTTTGACACAAGTTATGACAGAGCACAGAATTAACATGTCCAGTCTTTGGTCGAATGACTGGTTAATAGACTAGGGCCTAAGATCGGTCAATAGCAGACTTAGATCAGCTATCCCCGGGGGCACAACCTTTGCAAATCATCAAAGAAGTTTGAAAATAGCCTACATCTGTGTCTCAATCAGCAAATGAGTGACAATTGTCGACTTCAAAGTTTTCTCAGGGATTTACAATGATCATCATGGGATCCTCCTAAAGTTCAGATGGATTTCTGGTAGTGGCCAGAGGGGCCGTCATAATAGCTGTTCCAATCCAATGACATGATATTAGAACAATCCACTAGAGTAATCAGATGGAACTCAGGAAATGAAAAAGTAGTACAACTCTTTATTGCATACATGTGCATTTACCATTAATTGATAACACACTTAATCCTGAGTCAACACAGGGGGAGATGACTGATTCCTTTAATACCTTGATGAAGCTGATTTTGTCTGAATTCTTTAACATGGGTAAGACAAGCATTAAGCACCAGAAGAATTCTTGATTTGATGAGAAGTGCCACAGTGCAAAGAATGGCCTTGAAGAATACCTCCAAAGATAGCGATGAGATTGTGGATGCAAGAGCAGCGTATAAAGAAACAGTAGTCACGCGAATGGCAGGGTTCGACGTCTTAGCCTGGGAAGAGTTTTCTGTTGCAGCCAACGACCCAAATTCTTATTTAAAGAATAAATCATTGCCACAAGGACTGATTGTCCAAAATGAACCTAGATTGTTCCAGGATAACGAGAACTTTTAAATCCAGTGGAGCTACATTGCCAAAAGATGTGACAGAGATTGGTTAATTTTAATAATCGTCACAGCAAAAGAGACAGTGGAAAAAATAGAAATTGACCTTAAATAAATAGAAGATATAAAAAATCTGCTATCTCTTGACAACTATAAGAAAAGAATAGAAGAGATTAAAAAGAAATGAAAGAATTTAAACAAAGAAACACCCAGGAACGTATCTCAAGACTAAGAAAGGATCTAGCAAGATTGAACCATGAAAAAGGATTTCCCTATATTAACGCTGGCTATAATAACCCTTCACTACAACAAGGGAGCCAAAACAATCCCCATAGACGTGTGAGATTTAGAGCTACCTCCTATGGCACCAGTAATGATAGCAGCGAACCAGATGATGCAGAAGAAGGACTGCAACTAATAAGACTTTCAATAGAGGGAGAGGACAATCTAATAACAGAAAAGGAAGAGGCAGCCGTAATACATCGACACAACCTTTTTTATACATGGGACGGAACAGAGGAAACTGGGACAACGACCGGAGACAGACGAGATGCGGGAAATACTCGTAGTTAACCTTTGCCATTACAAACCTACTGCCAATCGAAGAACAAGTCTTAAATAAAGGCTTAGGTTTTGTAATTACTAAAGAACACGGCCCCTTCAAATTCCACATAGAGTTCTATACATTTATGAGAAAAATCCACATAAAAGAATTCTTTGCTAATGAAAATGTGAGCTTGCTCAATAGACAGCCCAACTGTACAGGTCTACGTACACCCTCCACCTTTTGTCCACCCACACATTATTTTTCAACGGAATCCTTGGTGTTTGAACAGAAGGTACTTAGAACCTAGAAAAACCTGAAACTAAAAACATTAAAGTATTTCAGAACTTAAGTAACACAGAAAAAGAAGCCATGAGAACATTAGCCAATTATGAGAATATACTCATAAAAAGAGCATACACAGGAGGAGGAATAGTGATACTTAACAGATTAGGCTATGTTAATGAATGTCTAAGCCAATTGCAGAACACAGATTATTATAAAAAATTATCTGAAGATCCAAATAATGACCTGCAAAAAGCGATAGAATTAAAGGTCTGAAAAGCAGAACAAAGAAGCTGGATAAAGAAGCAAGAAGCACAATATCTAATTAATGCAAAACCAGCCATACCTACCTTTTATTGTCTCCCGAAAATGCACATGACCTTGGATAAACCACCAGGAAGACCTATAGTTGCTGGTATTCATTCTGTCCTATACAAATTTGCTGACCATTACCTCAGAGGACAGGACCTCTTATCTAAAAGATACCACAGATGCAATAACATTTTTTGAAAAACTTCAATTCAACCCCAACATTAACTATTTTATGGGGTTAGATATAATATCACTCTATACCAATATTCCACAACAAGCCACACTGACTACTGTAGAGGAAGTACTTCTTAATAGACTAGATAATGATCCAGTACCCACAAAGTTTATAATGTGGTGTATAGAACTGGCACTAAAAAAAAACTATTTTGAATTCCAAGGCCAGTTTTTCCAACAGATGTAAGGTACAGCCATGGGGGCTACCATGGCCCCGAGTCTTGCTAAACTCTACGTAGAAATGTTTAAGAAAAGCCTCATCTAAGCCGCTAACATCCCCAATGGAAAAGATATTAAAATATGGACTTGTTTTATAAATGATATTTTGATCATTTGGGAAGGTCCAAGAGACAAGGCCAATGAATTCTTTGCATGGCTCAATACCCAAAACCACCATCTAAAATTCACAAGAACTCTAAACAACCAGTCTACTAATTTCTTGGATTTAACCATATTCCACGAAGAAGGATAATTACTTGTCAAACCCTATCACAAACTGACAGATAGGAATTCCTTATTAGATTATAAGAGCCATCACGTAAAACGTCTAAGGTATAATCTACCATTTAGGCAATTTTTATGATTAAAAAGGAATATTACCCAAAATAAGGCATATGAGCAAGAAGCCACCAATTTCACAGTAAAAGTAAGAAACAGAGGATATCCCAAAAGAGTGGTGAACAAGCAGCCAAAAGAGACTTTAACAACAACAGAGAGGCCCTGCTGGAAGATAAGATTGATAAACCTATAGAAGAGAGAATGGTCTGTGTAAATACATACACCAATCTGAGCCTTCAAATTAGAAATGTTATACATAAACATTGGAAAGTATTTGCTGGTTCCAATAAGAGGGACGTTTTTGATGAGGATTGCAGATGAGTTAACCCCACATAGATCTTTCGATTGTAGGATAGATCTGGAGCCAGGAGCGGTATTACCTAGTAGTAGAGTTTATTCTCTTACTGAGAAAGAGAACGAATACCTGAAAGAATACTTGGCCGAGAATCTAGACAAGGGATTTACTTGGCACTCACAATCCCCTGTGGCTTCCCCCTTGTTTTTTGTGCCAAAGCCAGACGGTTCTTTAAGAATTTGTATTGCTTATCGTGCAGTGAATAAGGTGACCGTTAAGAACAGGTACCCTCTTCCATTAATTACTGAGATGCTTAATCAGATCCAGGGAGCTACTATTTTCTCGAAACTTGATTTGCGAAGAGCTTATCATTTGGTCGGGGTTCAAGAGTGGGATGAGTGGAAGACGGCTTTCAAGACCCGGTTTGGGCTCTTTGAATATCAGGTGATGCCTTTTGGCTTGTGCAATGCTCCAGCGGCTTTTCAGTTTTTCGTTGACAAAGTCCTTCGTGAGTTTTTGTACGTTTTCGTGGTAGTGCACATTGATGATATCTTAATTTTTTCTTCCAATATTAATCAACATAAGATTCATGTCAAGAAGGTGCACCAGAAATTGCGGGAAAATCATCTGTTCGCCAAATTGGAAAAAAATCTATTTCATTCTGAATCCATCGAGTTTTCAGGATTTATTATTTCTCCAAAGGGGTTAGAAATGAATCCTCGGAAAGGTTCAGGCAGATTAGCCCTCACCCACTAAGGGGAAAGAGGTCCAGAGTTTTGTGGGGTATGCCAATTTTTATTGGAGGTTTATAGAAGCATTCTCACAAATTGTTTCTCCAATTACCAAATTGCTCAAAAAAGGAGTGAAGTTTGTTTGGAGCTCAGAGGCAGAAAAATCTTTTCAATTGCTAAAGGCTAGTTTTGTGTATAGTCCAATTTTGATTCACCCTGATCCTGCGAAGCCTTTTTTTGTTGAGGCCGACGCTTCAAACCTAGTTATGGGGGTGGTTTTGTCGCAAAGGCATGCTGTGACTGGACAGTTACACCCTGTGGCTTTCTTTTCTAAGAAATGTTTACCAGCAGAAGTTAACTACACTATTTCTGATCGAGAACCTTTGGCCATAAAATCAGCATTTGAGGAGTGGCGACATCATTTGTTGGGAGCTAGACAAACGGCTACGGTTTTAACCGACCATTGCAATCTGCTATTTTTAAAATCTGCAAAAACCTTGACTCCTAGACAGTTGAGGTGGTCCTTGTTTTTCGCAGATTACGATTTTGTTGTTACTTTCAAGCCTGGGAAACTTAACGGTAAGGCGGATGCCTTGTCTCGCCAGTTCCTGGGAAGCGAATCTTTGAGAATTGACTGCGATTCTGTGCCACTGTTTGCTCCGGAATGGTTTGTGGCTGCTGGAACTCAAGACAAGAGAAATTTGGCAAAAATTATAAGGAAGGTAATGTCTGTAAAGCAGATGGAAGATTGCCTGCAAATGGTTTTTCCCCTTCTGTAATGGCTTGGCAGGCTGAAAAACGATGGACTGGAGGGTTGCCCAGAGCTTTGCCCGTGGTTATGATTAATTCAAAACCTTCCAGCCATCAACTTTCTGTTTTGCTAAAGTCACCCCGAGTGGGACGGGTATGCCCAGACGTGGGTCCCGAGTCTGCCGGGCCTAGAGACCCAAGCTACTCCTCACTGATGACGTCCAACAAGGCTGAAACATGTCTGGGGATGCTTGTGGTCTCGTGCAGAAGGGATATGACCTAGCAGTTTGGGCTGGACTGCCCCTTTTGGGGTAGGACCAAGCCTGATTTGCATATGGTTTTTCCCCTTCTGTAATGGCTTGGCAGGCTGAAAAACGATGGACTGGAGGGTTGCCCAGAGCTTTGCCCGTGGTTATGATTTATTCAAAACCTTCCAGCCATCAACTTTCTGTTTTGCTAAAGTCACCCCGAGTGGGACGGGTATGCCCAGACGTGGGTCCCGAGTCTGCCGGGCCTAGAGACCCAAGCTACTCCTCACTGATGACGTCCAACAAGGCTGAAACATGTCTGGGGATGCTTGTGGTCTCGTGCAGAAGGGATATGACCTAGCAGTTTGGGCTGGACTGCCCCTTTTGGGGTAGGACCAAGCCTGATTTGCATATGGTTTTTCCCCTTCTGTAATGGCTTGGCAGGCTGAAAAACGATGGACTGGAGGGTTGCCCAGAGCTTTGCCCGTGGTTATGATTAATTCAAAACCTTCCTGCCATCAACTTTCTGTTTTGCTTTCTTTTATCTGAGCCAGCGCTATGAAGAAAGTTAATTCTTTCCTAAAAATAATCGTGATTGAATGTAAATATTCTTTGAGAAATATACGCTGTGTTTTAGGCTAGCGTAATGTTAAATACTTCAGCATGCCCATAAATTACAACACCGGTGGCCGCTGAGGGAATAGATTGCTGTGCGTAGCATTCAACAGCTGTTAGCTGCCTGCTCGCATGCGCAGTGTTTAAATTGAAACAACGCTTCTAATTGTTATTAGAAGCTTATGTTTATTCGGTCTTCCGATCGCATTGCATCCAAAGTGTGCTTCGAGTGACAGCGCTCAGATGTTTACTCGCGTGCACCGGGTCCTGAAAACAACAGTCTTAAAGGTAGATTTCATTTCTATATTTGTTGGGTTGCGGTTGCCGGCCGCATCCAAAGTTCCCTTATATTTCTCGCACATACACTTGAAGGGTAGTATTAGGTTAGAAATACATTTTAAAAGTTGATAAGTGATAACATAACAAAAGCGTTAGTTTATAGTTATTAAACTGGTATGCAGCTTAGGTGGAGTTAGTAAATAATTAAACAGTGGTTAAGGTTGTAGAGGCAGAGTTAAAGGACGTGTGATAATTTAAAGACTTTGAAGATCGCAGTGACTTTTTATCCATCAGTGGAGACAGGAGCGCAGAAGATTCAGTATTCTGTTTGCATGCAGGTCCATAAAAATAATTTGTTTAAACAAAAAGTTTAAAGAAAAGAGGTTGAAAAGACAGAGCTTAAAGAGCAACAATTTTTCTGTGCATATCTTTATTTTTTGGAGTAAAGACAGACTGATGTTTTATGAACACAGTTTTTCAGCCACTATAGGGAAAGCTGTATTACCTTTAATTTGGCGAAGCTTTAATGTTTCCATCCTATGGGCAGGTAGCAGAGGATTAACAGGTACAAGAGTTGTTCAGCAATTCATTATACCTTGAAGCCAAAATTAAAGTTGATTTTGTATGTTGACTGCATAATCTTTGCTTGCTTCCTTCCTTGCTGCAGATATCCTGAGGGTCCAGAGGTCTGGAAGGAGTCTGTTTGTTGTTTTTTCCACATCCCCTTTCCCACTGAGGTGTGGAATATTTAGCTGTGGAAATTATTGGTTGAGTGTTTCACACCTTAGAGGGTCTGTCAGGGTTCAGCAGCTTCCGCAGATCATCAGACAAAACTCAGTCTGACAAAGTAGAAGCAAACAAAAAAACCAAAACTACCCCTACTCAAAGTATCATGTCACTATGGGGTCTGGAACCCCTAACAGGACACCATCCATGTGGTAAATGTGGTGTTTGAATACGTACTAGTAAAAGTAAGGAAATGGATATCGGACAAACAGAACATCGAAACAAACCAATTTCTCTAATTGTAACACAGACCACGTTATATATCTTATCAAATGTCCCTGCAGTCTTCAATATATTGGTACGGCCAATAGAAACATTAAAACATGCATTATAGAGGGCAGAAGCTGTTTAAAAAATAAGACACAGCAAGCACCCATGGTGAAATATTTCACTCTTAAAAACCATGGTTATGAAGAATTCCCATGGACTGTTTTACAAGTAATAAAGGGAGACAATCAGTATCTAAGGGAGGAGAAACTATTCAAAAAAGAATAGGAGATGATCTACATGATAAAAAGCGACACCCAAGGCCTTATTTAAGCCATAGAGTGGCATAAAATAAAAGGCTGAATTATAGCTCTACCAGCTCCAAACATAGTAATAATGTTAAAATCTCTACTACACTATTACATACTACTATGTCATAATTAGAATTACTGATTATACAAGACAGAGGATGGACTAATTAACTACCTACACCATTCATGGTAGGTTTATGTCCCTACACTCTCCTGTCTATCTACCCAGTCCTAGCATTGAATAGAATTGTCTAATAAGTGCCATCACCAGGATACACTAGTAAAGATAGGCATTTAATTTAACATTATAGAGAACAGAATATTAGCAAATTCATCAATGTGTGCCCTTAACAGTGTTCAACAAAAGTTTAATGTGTGAGTTAAAGCTCAATCTATTGGAGAATATGTAGTTCTTGAGGCTCTATAATGATATTTAAAACGCCCCAGATAAAGATGGAGCTCATAATTTGTTGAGCTCCATTTACTAAACCTTAAGGAGGCACTACATTAGGGACGGCTATATCGACTTGATAGAAATAAATGAGGTTCTTAAAATAAGAGAGAAAGCAGATTAATAACAATATGCCAGACTCAACAAAATCCAGAAATATACCTAATTACGCTGAATGCACCATTCTAAGGATACATCTTTGCACTCTATTTTAACAAGAGATTGTTGACATACTCAATTCAACGTGCCAAAAATAAAATGTTTGATAATAGATTATCAATGCAGGTATAAAATCTGGTAAATTGGAAAGTATACATGTCAGAATCTCCCATATTAACACCAAACACGATCTATACCAAGATGGTACTCTAATTCAATAGAGCTGCATATACTGAACACTATAGAGGGACTGTTTCAGGAATGACTTCAGATCTATTAGAAACAAACAAGGGCATTCCTATTGAACTAATAACAGAACGCCAAATTCATTGTAACACAGATGCATACAAAGCTACTCTGAACGTTACATTCAAGGATGCAGCTAAAACGGGATATTGATAAACCCTAAAAGCAGCCGAATGCAGGTAAGCAGACACGGTTTTACCATTAAACTTCGAACATCAGTGATTACCAAAATAGTAATTATAGGATGCTGGGAGGTCAGATAGAAGCATTTAGTTAGCTTCCTTGTTGTTTCCCCACTACAGATCCTTCAAAGTAAATATCTAAACTAGCATTGAGAATCGTACACGGAGGCTGTTTTCAAGTTATAGGAAGATGAGTATGATACTAAATAGTCACACATTCATAAAAATTTACCAAAACACAGGAAGAGATTGAACAATGACAAGTTGGTGCCCTGTTTCATTTTTTATATATAGAACGTAGGGGACTACCACACTGATGCTGACTATAATCAACAGCCTGATCACAACGTTCAAATAATACAGGTGGGTGTTAGTGTTTACAGCACCATAGATGAATATGGTGAGGTACAAGAGAGAGCAAATAGGTTAATGAGGCGATTTTACAAGCAATTAATTGTGCTTTTTACAGAATGAACTGACAGAGAAGACTACTGAGGAGCCTCCTCTTCAAAATTAAATAATATATTGACCGTCCCCACAGACCAACACAGGTAATGTATACCTAACAGTTAGGTCTTAGTCCATAGCAAGGACTACAACAGAAATATAGCAATTATATCTTATATTGTTTGTTTCTTTTTATTTGACAGTTCAAGAAGTCTAAAAAAAATCTTTTTGAAAACACAGGAATACTCAGAAACGATACAGAAAAATAAGAGTGACACAAAAGTTGACCTCTCCTGACGAATGTTCGCTATTTATAGATGAGTAACTGAAACATGTTGAGAGCACAAACCTTTGTAAATATACAAAGGTGTTAGATCACTACAGGGTATAACGACACCCAAAGGTTGAGACCGTCACTAAATGTACATGATAAGGATTGTATGAAAAGAAGGTAACCATCTAGGTCTCATAGAAGGTCACTACTATTTATTGCAATTGTGGAATTGTTCCAATTGTAAGATATTGTACCATATGTAGCAATGTACTTTTATAAGATTGTTTTTCATCTCAATTAAGTATTTTTATAATTTTTAGTAAAATTGTAATTTGAGTGGTATTGTACTCTTGAACTGTTTTATATTCTCTCTACATCTAGTATATAATTCTATGCACTCCCCCTGGAATTAGGTAGGGTGAGAACTTTGTTATCCACATTATAGTGTACCCCGGTATTCCTTCTCCTATACTTCTACATAATACCAGACCCTGCATTAAACATTTAAGCAAAAACGCCGGACTGTAAAAACGGAAGATAGAGAATAATATGTACATAGAAATCTTTATTTCATTGAAAAAAAATATACAAATGTATAATATACAAGGTCAAAACACATCTCTGCACAATGGTCTGACTGCTATCTTTTCATCAACAAGTACCTGAGTCTATCATGACACTTGCACCAGGTATCTTGAAAGCAACCTTTTTTAAACCTGCTTATGAAAGCTTTCTCCCACCTGGCCATGGGAGGACAAGTAACTGGAGCACTCTTCTCTCCCCATCCGTGGACTGGGTGTACCATCTTTGAGGTTAAATGCTGGCCCCTCCATTCCATCGTACAAAATGCTCCCAGGACTATGTTGCTTGTCCTATCGGCTTTCAGGCCTTGCCCCCTAGATAGATCCAACTAGAGGGTTGAGCCACTTGGATCTTATGCGCTTCCAATCATTTCAATGAACCTCTAGTTTTAACCATTGTCTTGATTTAACCATCTTCTCTGTCTGGTAGCCCAAGGCACAGTAATCATAATAGGGGTAGCAGCACCTTTGGCTGGCGTTTGGCCCTGTGGGTACTGGATCTATCGCTCATCTATTGCTCATCATTTAATGGTTGCCATGTTGTAGTGGTAGACTATTTTAAATGGTCGACTATGTAACTGATAGACCACTTAGCAACGAGCAGGAAGCCATACAGCTACGGTAGGGAGGGGTCTCTAATGAGAGGGGGACATAGGGTGTGGGGGAATGCATGATGGGGGTATGCAGGTAAGGAAAGTAGCGGGACACACATGGAGTCGAGGGGGGGGACAGGGTAATGGGGAGAGGCAACACCCATCTCTATAGGAGAACAAAGTGTGGGGGTGGGAGGAGATATTAGGGGTAAAGGGGGTGGAGGTAGTATAGGGGTGGGTAACTAGCAGGGTGGGTCAGTTGTCGGAGGCGGTGTTACAACATTGTGGTAGGGCGTGCCGGAGTCCGGTTTGAGCATTAGGGCTAAGAAAGAGGAAATCAAGGCGGGAGACATGAAAAGATGAACAGGGAAGGTAGAGGGGAGTGAATAGCAGAGGTGTAGGGTTTGTTTTTGGGAGGAAGGGCGATCAGTTGCATATGTCAACCACCAGGGGTGCTCCAGTTGCAGACGATCAAAAGACCTAGAACGGCAGGACCATGAGACTCATTGAATAAGCTCTGTGGACCACAAAGACTTCCCTCCGTCTGGGAGGTGATGAGAGTGTTTACACAATCTTTGCACGGTTTGAAAATACAGAAAGCTTTACGAATACTGGCCTTGGCCCCTGAAGTATAACTCGATGCGTTATCAAGTTAAGACTTTGGGCCTCATTCCGACCCTGGCGTTAACCAAGGCGCTATTAGCGCCTTGGTTGACTCCGTTATGGTTCCGACTC
This sequence comes from Ambystoma mexicanum, assembly GCF_040938575.1. NCBI lineage: Eukaryota > Metazoa > Chordata > Amphibia > Caudata > Ambystomatidae > Ambystoma > Ambystoma mexicanum. The sequence continues at coordinate 216,085,492 of NC_090921.1, read as the reverse complement.
CGCCATGGTGAATGGCGGAATTACCGCCCCATTCCAAGGTTGGCGGGGGTGGTAATTCCCCATTCACCATGGGCCCTTCCCCATTCCCATTTTTGGCCCATAGGGCTCAATGGGAATGGGGAAGGCGCTAATTACGGCACTGTAAAGTACGGTGCCGTAATTAGCTCCTAGGTCCCTTTGCGGGTTGGTTTTTCAACGCCTGCAAAAAGCAGGCGTTAAGTACTAACCCGCAAAGGGAACTCGGAATAGGGCGGTAAGGGTTTAACAGCACCGGTCTCGTTACCGGTGACCGTTAACCCTTACCGCCCGACTCGGAATGAGGCCCTTTGTCATGCCAGAATTTGGACACACAAATATGTAAATACCAATAATCTTGGCATAGAAAAAACATAATGCATACAATAAAACCTAGCACAGGTAGGAAATAAATTCTGCAGGGATTTCCAAATGGAAGGCACATCAATAGTTTGCAATGCCCCCATTTTGGAACATTGGCACACTACTATGTTGCGATTTTTATGCTTATATTTGTGTATGGTGGACGTTGAAAAGAAGCCTTGTAATCTTCAAAAGCTGGCCTGTACACGTGCCAGTGACATCAGCCTCCACGTGGTTCTTGCTTGTCAATAATTAAATGGATTTCATTTTGATACAGGACATCCCTGATGAGTTATTTCTAATGCTGTCACCATTACAGAGGAATCAATATTCAGAGAGGCTGAACATGACATTAGTTAAGGTCTGTAAATTATTCCATATAATGTGCACTGTACAGGACATATCAAAATATCTTTCTAAAATGACATTCACATTATCATATCCCGTGCATAGGTCTATCTTACTGTAATTTCTACCGTACAGGGGGGTGGGTTTAAAAAAAAGCAAACACTATACTACAAACTACTTATACATTGCTTTCCTTCATGGTTAATACGATTTATTCCTGCAACCAGGGGTGGATTGACCATCGATGGAGGCCTCTCTGGGCCAAAACCTGGATAACAGGTCTTGAGACAATGTTCTCCAGCAAAGGTAAGCTTCCGATTTCACGGGTCTATAAGAGAGTTATGATATTCCAACCAAGTGTTACCTAAACTAATCTGAAAATGTGGCGCTGCAATGACGTCAAAGAAAATGACCTCTCGATGACGTGCGGAGAAGGTAATTTGCAAAGGAGTGGTTTGTGGCCAAAAAAGTCCACATTTTAAACAGGATCTGTCTACTGGAATTATGGGTTCCTGTTGTGCTTTGTCTTGTAGAGGCATGTGGGCTCTTGTAACACAATCCTGGCCAATGCATTTTCCGGTGGTGCTGCTATTTATGAGGATAATTATCTTGTACCATACTTCTGCTTCAGCCTTAACTGACTTGCAGAAAGGAATGCCAGGTCTGAATGGGCATGAGCAGGTATGCAGTGATGTTATCAAATAGATAACAAAGAATGCAATTTTAGACGAACCCAAAACCTTGGAAATAAAATTACTAATTAATGAAGACTAATTAAATGTGGTTGGGAATGGGAAAAGTGGTTTAAGGGGTGGAAAAGAGTATTAAAAGAAAGGGGGCTGGGCGGAACCCCCCCAAAAAACAACGAAAAACAAATGTTTTTTGTTTGTTCAAAGTGAATTCTATGTTTTCTCATTTGATACAATCACATGTAACCACAGGAGAAGACATACTGGAATGTGGAATAGGCTCATCAGTTCCTCCTGTGATATTGATGAGCGATTTCATTCCCCGGATTAGCCAGGTATCTTCTCCTGCCATTTCTTACAGCATGCCCAGCAACTCCACAACAGAAGCATGCGTTGAGGTGATGACTTTATTCTCTTTCCTCATGAGAGACTGGTCCCTGCTGTATACTTCCCAATTATGTAGGTTCCGTTTCCATGGACTCTAAAGGTTTTTAATTTTGTTTTTTGTTTTATTAATTTATAAATAGTCACATTACGGCTTTTAAAAAATAAAAAAATCACCATTCATAAGTCATACTATCCCAATACAAGTACTCACATCACTAATTAAAATGACACAATTTACATGTACTGTTAGTACAGACAATGCTGGTTCCATTATGCAGGGTTTTATTGCTGAACATGCCCAGAAGATCTTCTCCGTCCACTACCTTTTGTTTTTTACGTCTCGTGCCTCGCAATCTTTGACCAAGTTGGACGACCAATGCGATATAGTCTGTTAGAGTAGTTTGGAGGATCATTATTGGACTAATGGAGTCTTTCAATTTCTTTCAGATACCTTGCTAGAACAGTGTCAATTGTACATCTCGCAGGCAGGTGGTCTGTGAAGCGAGACTTCTAAACAGAGTCACATAGGATAATAAATCCCTGTTATCCTGCACATGACCTAAAAAGCAGTGCAGAAATTGGTATATCTTGTTAGTATGGGATGCTTACACTCATTATATGGGTAGCCCATGCCAATGCTGTTTTTTTCCAGATTAAATAATAGGGTACTTTTGATTCACTGGGAGCATATATTTGAGGGCCCATTAAGACAGTGAATCCTTCGCTGGGTTATAAATTGTTTGAATTCCTTAGTCTTCCTTGCGAATTTAGTAGGGATGGGACTGCTGAAACATTCATACCCATTCCCGGCAGTGGTGGGGTAGCTGGCATGAGAAAAGGAGCTGGGTGTCACTAATTGATGTATGGACTCCAGATGTGGATGAGCGACTCAATTCCCACCTATGGTCCCCCAAGGATTTCCCCATCGGACTTCTTCCCCTCCATTACTATACCTTTCCTTGTAGCGCAGTGCCGGATTAACATAATATCATATTTTCTTGCCTAGATCCTGCAACATTGGCTTATCATTTTTGAAAAGCTGTGGCTAATTCTTTGTCTCCTGATTCCATGGTTAGGGAGAGTAGTAATCCTCCATACTCTCCAACACTTAGTCATAGAACGGTCAAACACCCTGCAGTGTTATCAGTAAGAAAGTCTGACACTAGGAAGAGAGCAACCAGAATGAAGATTACTCGGCTAGTCTGCAGTGAATGGTCTAACTATTAGAGGAATCCAATTGGCTCCAAAAAGGTCCTTTCACTACCACAGGAGTTCAGAGATGAAGGCGTGCAGAGCTGCTGTGAGACCAGACCAAAGTGATTGCTGAGAGACCAGAGCTGTCAGCTAGATAAGCAAGCATAGAAGGGACATGTGACCGAGCAGCCCGCTGACGTGAGTCACAGAGCAGGGGAAGCTCTACCACGTACACCAGAGCGGGAGAGAACTGGCGAGTGTTGGCAATGCGGACGCTTAAATGCAAAAGATGACGAACCCACCTAATAGTACCGGTCAGCCTGAGAAAGCAAAAAAGGGATACCAGGTTGCTTCGCGGTGTGCACTGCAGAAGGGAGGGCTCTATTCAAAGGCAGTGAACAAGGGAGGTGGGACATTGTGAAAACCACCAAGTGGGCAAAAGGGATTTTGAGAAAACCAAGGGCCTGATTCACAGAAGCATTTTATAATGGCTCAGTCCCATAGGAAATGTTTCTGTGATTCAGCCCCCAAGTGTTGTGCGAGTTTACCCATACTCAGCTATGCTAAAAAGAATTCTCAAGGAAGACTCCTAACCTTTGAGAGGTTGTCCGGCAGTTAAAACCTGGAAGGAGAGTATACCAGGCTTTGTGTGAGTCAGGGAATCTGATGGAAGATTGATGCCCTTAGGATGTTGCACTGCTTTCAAAGTGGAAAAGACCTGGGGAAGGAAGTCCTTCCTGCTGGAGTGAGTTGCAACACCAAGAGGAGGGGGTTATCCTCTTGGGCTACAAAGAACCTGGTTATTCTTTGGAACTTTTGTTTTGCTGGAGAGAAATCTGGGGAAGGGAATCATTCCCCGGAACTGTGAACATCGTCCATTTGAAAACTCTGTTGGATTTATAGGTTTTTGTTGAACAGTCTAGGTCAAGCCATGTAATTCTGGCGTCATCTATCTCGTCCATTACTCTGTTTACAAAATTCTTAGCCATTTTGGAATTGACGTTCTAGCATAAATTGCAAATCATCAACAACCTTTCTGGTTGTTCCGGAGAGCTGGTCTTTTTAATACAGCAACCTGTATCAAGGGTGTATCATTCAGTCCTTTTACTGCCGGATTTAGGTGCAAGGTAAAACCTTCCAAGATTGGGACTTCCCTTTTCCAGGCAGAGTACCTCGTATTGCTCAAAGAGGAGGTCACTTTTTCCGAACAAGTGTGTGAAGCCTCTGGTGTTCCAGCTTCCAAATGCAATATCTCGAGGCTCCACGTCTTCCCTAGACTTTCTGCATTATGAGCACGATGCCAGGGTGCCCGCTAGCCAACTCCATCTAGCGACCTCTTGGTGATCCCACTGATCCTCTTTAGTTTCCCTCGTTTCCAATGTAGGTCCGTTATTTCCCAACACAATTCGAAGGTTGGATGACCTGTTGGTCCCCGGGATTTGAGCTGATTTTGTGACAGCTACCTTCTGGTTGTCCCCCTTTGCCTCCGGGATAGTACTTTTTACTTTTCCTTAGTGATTGGGCGGGTAGATTCCTCGTTCTTTCCTCCCTCAGGGACTCATTTATTCTTTCCTCTTGTGTGACCACTTCCTTTAATGTAAAACCCATTGTTGTTAATTTCACTGCTCTCCTCAATAAAAGGTGCTTTATCTCAGCCGGGGAGAAGTAAATCACCACTTTATCTTGCCTGCACTCCTTCGGGAATTCAATGAGATGAAGGTCTTTGGAGCGGATATCATTTAGGGATGGGAGGGTGTGGATGAGTCTTAGTACATTTGCTCGGTTCAAGATAAGGCCATCCTTTATGCACAATATCCTTTCCAAGCACATTCTGGTAGTGTTTTTTCCTCTTTGGTTGGCACAAGTATTTAGTGGTTCACTCCACTCCACTTATCCCCTTTTCTTCGAACGTCCTGAACACCATTCTAGTGTTTCTGGATCGTTGCCCATGTTGGTATTCTGGACTGAACTTCTGTATGAGGTCCAGTGAACGATCCATCTCCCTTTCTTCATATCTCAGATCTATATCCCCTGATGGTTCCGGGGTGTTATATACTTTGTATTTGGACTGCCCCCCTTCCTCCTCCATCTCTTTGTCCAGTCCTACTTCGCTTTGCGTATCTTCTACCCATGTGCATTCCTGATCCTGAAGTCTGAGATCATCCAGGTTTTGTTTAATAGTCACTAGACATTAGATGTGTCCTCTACCTCTTCATATGAATATGTTGATAGGTCGAGTAATTCCTTAATCCTATAAATCTCTCTGACTTGGGAGACACCACTGCGTGATTCATCAGACCCGACCCCTTCTTTACACTTTGTGCTTGGGTATGTTTGGGTTTGTCAGATTTGTTGTGAATCCCAGGTGGTTTTTTAGAGGTTCCTAGTGAAGGATTCATAGCCACATTTCTTATAAGAATGACCTTTTTACTTCGTGATGTTTGTTTAGTTGCCCTCAGGTTCTGACCAGTTGTAGTAGGCTGCTGACCTTTTGATTGGGGGGATTCTTCCGCATTCTGGGTATTCATTACCCCTTCTTGTAATTTTGATAGAATATTGAAAGTCTTGTTAGTTTTTAAATGCAATGATTCCACTGTGGGGACTGAAGATTGAGTACTCAAAGCATACTTCGTCCCTAAACTAGGACATGATTGTTCTTTAGACCCCTGCATGGTCGGACTTTAGTAGGTACTGTCCTCGTTTGCTTCATCGATGGTTATTTGGGAGTTTAGTTGATCATATTTCCTTGAACCCCTGCCACAGTCAGTCTTCATTGTGTTTTTTTTGCTGGGATTAGAGCGATCCTTGGCCTCTTGAATATCATCGACTACTATCGGGCTGGTGGTACCAGAGGGCCGTTCCGACATAGTCGAGATCTGTTGATTAAGACGAGAAGACCTTCTTTTGTTTTTTTCATGGACTATTGGATCAAGTATGCTCCGCAAAACATTGGTATTTTGTTTTGTGTTTTTTCTAAATTACCCGGCAGGTCTGTAATAAACCCTTCTACATAAATCATTTTTGAATGAGGCATAGCCACTACTGTGGTCTGCTCTTTAATCTGATCAGACAAGTTCTCATATAATTTCATGAATGGTGCCATCGTTATTGTGAATGCAGCTATCATGCCTGCATCTATCATGGGTTTCGTCGCAGACGGCTCTTCAATTTGAGATACTACCAGATCTAATAACAGATCCTCATCTGATAATGTTCTCTCCATGGATGGATTAACATCTCCCATATTTGAATATAGTCTAAGACGTTTGTTCATGGTTTCCGGGCATGTAGCAGGTCTCTGATGGATGGCACCCTTCCTGATTGACTCTAATTCTATGCTAGGAGCTCTGTCCACATGCTTTTTTTGCGTGGGGCTCCAGTGTTTAAAGCCCAAGGCTTCAGGGCGTTCGATACCCCTTTGGATTGGATTGTAGTCTAGTCACCATCCACCACGTGTACTTTGCCCGATCCGACCCTCTTCTGTTGCTCATTTGGACTCCTTTTCCGGGAGGTGTCTTTTTGCACACACAGGGAAGATCGATCTTCTCCCCCTACCCCATGTTGTGTACTTATAGTCAACATCTCTTTGTTGAAAAATGGCGGGGTTGACAGTGCAAGAAAGGGAATCTCTTCATTGGCCAAGGAGTCTTCACCTCTCTTCTCCTCACTACTTGGAACCACAGCTGAGGCCTTTCGCGAGTAGAAGAATCGTTGCTTAGACTGCAGTGTAATTGGTGTCAAACCCTGAGGTTTCCATGCAGCAGTGTGAGAGGTTAGGCCTTGTTTTTCCGTTAGGCCTTCTTTAAGAGGTTTCCTGAAAGTATAAATCTTTGTCACCTCCAAGCCTGCTGTGGTCGTGCACGGTAAGGAGGCATCGTCAGGCGCCCTTATGACCTCTAAAGCTGCAGTATCACTGACCTCCCGTCCAGGCATAGAATCCGACTGTTTAGCCCCTGTGTACTCTTCTATCCCTCGCAGGTTCTCAATTGGTGTACTTGTTTTAACCAATTCGATAGTGGATTTTGGTTCAGCTAATTGGTCGGTGTGGATTTCCAGAATGTTGCAATATGAATCTGTTTTTGCACTGAATTCGACCCTCACATCTATGGGACAACTGATGAGGGACGAAGCAGCCGCGGGGGTCGAGATTGCTAATACCATGTCCTTCTCCTCCCCCGAAGTCCCTGATGTCAAGACTCAGCCTGAGTCCTTCGTCATTCTCAAATGTTCGCAGCAGCAATATCTCAGTCTCACACCGCCTTTCTGTGAGGTAGGTTTTCCAATCGTTACCTCATGGATCAAAGGGCTTACGCCCCACAGTCTCCACGCCTAGGTTGTGTACGCGCTGTGCTATTAGTTGGTAACTATTTACTCACCCGCACCTCAATAACGATCAGTAGGTATCCTATGTATCGTGAATGCGGGTAACGGACACTTAATCCGCAAAGCTGTCAATCAGTATGTCCGGCAGACTGACTTCACAAAGTCAGTGGGAAAAGGAAGCGAGTTCAAGCAAATGTCTGACAGCGACTAAATATTATAGTAGCAGATCTGCAGACTGCTACACCACTTTGGAGCACTTTGCGGCCGCTTCACAGTCTCGGAAGGTCTTGTAGTTGAAGTGGAGGGTGGAGCCCTTCCACTCAACACAGCGACCCCAGGCTGGTTTAAAGGAACAGCACAGAGTGGTTCAAGCGGCACACATTTCTTCAAAAAGAAAGAAACAGATATCCAATGTAGCACCTTGCAAAGCAGCGTCTCCTCCTGCAGACTGCTACACCACTTTGGACCACTTTGCGGCCGCTTCGCAAGGCCTTGTAGTCGAAGTGGGGGGTGGACCCTTTCCGCTCAACACAGTGTCCCAGGCAGTTTTAAAGGAACAGCACAGAGTGGTTCAAACGGCACGAATATCAGGCGCGGGGCAACTCTGGCGCTTCTCTCTATAACACTTCAGCTTTACTTCTCGCTGCCTCAGTGGTGGTTATTTATGTGGGCTATTTGGCCTGATGTACCCAGATGTGATCCCACCTTGTCCCTGTTCACCTTCTTTTATATGGAACACACCGCAATGTTGGTTTTTTGCTTTGTGAAAAGTGAATTAGTCCCACACTGTTACACTTGTGTGAGATGGTGTGCTGAATTTAATTTGGGGCATGCCTTTTACCCATGAAGATGGGGTACAGGCTTGCAGTTGTGGCACTTGTTGGTGCATGTGAATAGAAACTATACAATAGAGCCCAATGCCATTAGGTGTTGCTTTTTGCCCGTCCGCCAGTGGTGATGTACTGCAAAGATTGCCAGAACTGAATTCAGGGACTTCCTAGTGTTCCTCAAGCCCAGAATAATCGTCCACTAGTTCTGAGTCCTACTGGACCTGAGCCAGGCACGGTGCGTGCAACGAATCCCACTGCACCATCCAGTTTGATAATATTTGCAAAAGTACGTGCGGCAGACATACAGTACCCAGTGGTGGCCATGGCAATTGCTTGCGCTCAAAATATTAGCACCTGAGAGAGCCCTACAATGTCTAAGGTAGCGGAGGAGTGCAGACAAACACAGCGCAAGAACAAACTTGAGGTGCAACAAGTCAAGCTCTATTCCCTAACACACATTTCGATGTATTTTACAGATAAGACCAGTGTGAGAACTCGAGGGATTAAGTTCTTCCCAAAAGTGCTAAGCTATACTAATCAGTGAAGCAATAATTGACCTTGTCCCCTCCCCTGTCTTATACTGTCCAATCAAAGGTCTAGGCCTGGCGACAGTGGAATGCAGACGAACAGCACAGGAGAAAACCTGAGATACACCAATGTAAGCTGTCCCCACCTCTCTATGCACATTTCAATGTAAGGTAGAAGCTATGCGAGAAACCCAGGGGTTTGAGAAATGCCCCCTCCCTCTCCCATGCTTCACCATATTAATCAGTGAGACACAGATTCAGCTGGTCCTCTGAATTATATTGTCCAAGCAAAGATCTAAACGCTCCGCCACATTAATATATGAAACAACAATTAACCATGTCCCCTGCTTTATACCTTCCTGCCCCATGAAGAATCAGATAATGGGCCTGTCACAGCCAATGCCAGGTGGCCACACAGGCAGCCAGAAACACAAGCATTACCCAGGCTTGGCCCAAGGTCCAGCATCAGTATTAGCCTAACATTAGTGGAGGTCGGTAGTAGGCAGTAGTAGTCGGCAGTCACAAGCTGCCAATTCGGAATGAACCTCAGAGCACCCACACATATTTATAGACGCAAGTGAGTCAACTACTCTGCCCCTCCAATAAGTTAACAGGTTAAAAGAAAAAGTCCAAGGAAATGCAATTCCGAAATGCCTTGTTATGGTCCCCATTAAGAACCATTAAGGCCTAAGAAAACAGAAACGAGATGTGAAATTCTGCCTTTCATTTCGCCCCATTGTGATTGACACATAAATTAGCGAATTATGAAGCATGATACTGGGGGAGGGAGGAGGGAGGGGGATAACTTTCAGACCATACAAAGTCCAGCGTGAGCATGAAACTGGCAGTAGAGGTGGACACAATTTCAGACCATGTGAAGAGCTGCTTTGTGCGACAAAAAGGCGCAAGAGGCGTGCAAAACGTTGGCGAAAGAAAGCAAAGGAGGCACGAAACACAATGGTGTAGGCCAAATCAACTGGGAATACTGCAAGTTCCACCTTGCTTTCAGATATCTCAGCCAACCCCACCCACAACAACATGAGCCCTTTTTGCAAAACTGATTAAAGACTAACTGAGCTCTGTGACTGTAATAGCCCTAAACCCGTGGCCCATACAAGCCTATATTTATGGCTATTTTGGGATGACTTTTCAAAATACCCAGTATAAAATAAAGTAGGTCGGAAGAAAGAGTGCAACATATCTGTCCAAACATAAAGACACCCACAAATAAAGCATTGGCTTGGATAGTGTTATTTAGTTAGAGAGGAAAGGGCAAGGCAAAGGGTCAACCATAGGCAAATGATATCCACTTCCCATGTACACCAACAGAGCTATTTATAGAAAAAGACATTGGGAAAAATGCTATTAGAAATTATAAGATTAATTCTAGGGTAAACTTTATTTTTCATATTTGAACTTTGAGAGATGTGTTCAGAGGAGGAGAAGGCTTTCATCATTGCAATGGTAGGGAAAAAACATTTGGAGAGAAAGCACCACAATGAAGACCAATTGGGCATAATATCCAAAACTAGCCAGGCTGCAGTCCCACGATGGTTGTATCCTACTTTGTGTTCAGCCTCATCGGCTTTTCTTGGCTACTCGGGTCAGTGTGAGATGGGCTTGGGACAGCAATAGAAGAAATGCCAAGCGCAGCGATAAGGCAACGGGTGCGGCAAACAAGGGAGCCATTTCAGGGGACAAAATGTGCCTTTAGCGGAAACATAGTGGCGATTGATACCGATAGGTCTGGGGACTAGTTTCTTTCGGAGCCACTCGGACTTGTATTGAAAATATATTCACTTTTAAGTCTGATCAGATGGTGGTGGCCTTTAGTTTGCCCTGAATGCATGTAGAACCAACTTCTGTAAATCATTAAGGCTGGTGTCTTGTTTCCAGGTGGTCACCATCGGGCCAGTATAGGAAGGAGGAGAACCAATTGCCAGGTAACCAACAAGGCCTACACCTGGAAAGTAGGAGTCAGGTGACCAGGGGATATGGTTTTTCCAAATGTGTGAGCTTGTCAAGTTAATAAGAACCAGACTGCTGGAATTTCCATGAGGCGTTGAGGGGGCAACCTCAACCCCTTAGTTAGTTGTGGAATTGGTCAGCCTGGGACCCCTCTGAGGGTGCCAGCGCGACAAACGCAGTAGGTGCAAAGGAGGCAGCAGCCAGCGAGGAGTGTGATCCCTAGTAGAATGTAGACCAGTGTGGTTATCCAGAAGGCATAGAGATACAGCCCTTTGTGGCAGTATATCTCTGACGTGGTATTCGTATATTCTGGGGCATAAATAGAATAGATCCAGACATTCCCTGCAACAGAGAAAGAGAGACAGGTTAGGACAGCTTTCTGCTGAATAAATATAATGTGACCTAGATCTGAACACTGGATCAAAAGGGAAAGGCAATTTAGAATGACGATGGGATTGGGGGCCGTAGAAGGAGGAGAGAAGAAGAAAAGGAAGGACAGAAGGGATTGAAGGATGTCGAGAAGAACATAATTCCGCTGAGGGAAGCTGGATGAGGTGAGGGATTAATGGCAAAGGAGGGTAAAATGGAAGAGAGAGGCAAGGAGAGAGGGAAAGGAGAAAATAATGAAGGAGGGTGAGTGGAGCGATGGAAAGGAGTGAGGTAGACAGTGCCAAACCCTGAAACTGGGATCACAGGTCACTGAGGAGGCAAAGCTCGAAACCTGGATCCCCTGAGTTTTTGAGCACGCGCTGCCGCAGGTGATATAGAATCGCTCTCCAAAACACATGGCAGTTGGCCATATTCGCCTTCATTTTCTACCCTGCCCTTCTGCTGCCAGTTGTATTGCGTGAGACTTCCCAAATATGTATATCTTTATATTTGAGAATACTGCCATGTGCCCCCTCAGTTCCCCCTCTCAGACCCACCTCTCGAGCATACATGATTTCTCTCATTGCAGGCTTACTTTGCTTAAAGGTTCCTCTAGCAGGGGTACGAGGGATGCAGAGTGCTCTGAAGATGAACATCCTAGCCTTGCAAACTGACATGACCTAGGCTGCTACATGGATTACTACCTAGCAACGAGAGGTGCAAGTGTAATGTGCACTCATTCCCCCTGGCCCAAGCTCTTTCCCAGTTTATTTATTTTTTCATTTATATAGCGCACTAAAGCCAGGGGCATTAAGGCGCAGTTACATGAACCAGTTACTCACAGGAAGGATGCACAGATAGTCAATTGCGGCATCAAGATTAGGATCACTGTTTTAGGTAAACGGTCAAATCTTTAGAGATTGGTTGAAGGTCCAGTATGATGGGTCAGCATGCAGGGCTAGCATGAGTATGTTCCATTGTTTGGTTTGGGTGAATCAGAGTTTATAATAATACATTTACCCAGGACTATCAGTCACACTGGAGCCCTACCCATAGTTCCAGACCATGTTACACCATTTCTCCAGTTCTCGTCTCAAGCCGAGAAGTGTAAGATAATGTCCCAAGTAGCCGTACTGGAAGAAGAGAAATTCTTTGCCACAACCACAGAGAAGTACTCACCTGTGATGAAGAAGACCAGGTGAAAGAGGGTAACGATTCCTTGCAATGCCAGAATAGCTGGGGATGTCTGAGGAGGGTCCCCGCCGTCCCGGCAAGGCAGACTGGTCAGGAAGATGATCACCAAGCTCGAGATGCCAGAAATAATCAGGTAGTAGGGAATGAGGTGCTGCGCTTTGCACTGACTAAAATACACAGAACCTGCGGGAAAACAGAGGGCTCCATTAACTTAGTAGAATTGGCATTAGAGCGCACCTTCCATCTTACAAATCCACCACGGTCTCTCTGAACGAAGGCTGTAATAACAAAGCAAATGTGCATTTCAATAATTTGGGGGACAATATCTCGCAGGATAGCAGTGCCTCAACCCCAACCTCATAATGAAATATTAAACTAAAACATTTTCGCTCAGCCTCTCCATTCCCCATAAAAAACATGTAAATACGTGGGACCAGAATTTTGAGGCAGTTAAGCCAATTATAAGGGGACATCCTAAGGGTGTTTTTTAAATTATTTTCTGTAATCCCCCACATTCACTGAACTCTTCAGGACTAGCTTTTCTGGGGAGGAGAAACATGCCCTTGAATTAGCACAAGAGGGCCTGGTTACTTCTGTTGTCTGGAGCATAAACTGGGGCTGTACTACTGTATTGTATATCATGAATGATAGCTACAACCTTTGGGATAATGCACTTCCCTGGGGCCTGGTCTAAGGATGGTCCAACTATGTAACCTGGGAGTGCTCTCTTGCCCATGCCTGTGGCATCTGTTCAAATATGTAGAAATGCATGGGATTGCAACAGAGTGCTGTGCAACAGAAACAAAGTTACATGAAGCAGGAACAGAGATAATATAAGGGACAGGGGAGGCCATCTCTGATTCAGTAGTTCGCATCTGAAGATGTTCTTTCTTTGGAGAGCACAATCTTCTTTCCCTCCTGAAGCGCAGGTGAGAGGGCATCCATCTGATTGATGGAGGTAACTGATTCCAGAGTGCTTTTGTATAGCCAAATGCGTGTTTTCTCTTTTTTGTGCTCCTTGCTTTACTGCCTGCTGTGGTCATTGCTCCTATTGGTGTGTTGGGACCCTGAGAAGGGTAGGTTTCTTGAAAGGTATGTAGGTGCTTTTGTCATCATGGCCTTGTAGGAGACCGAGACTGATTTCAAAATGGTGGGGGCTTGGAAGGACAACCCTTTATTATTATTTTTTTTTATTGTGCATTAGGCACATGAAAGGACTTTTTACACATTCTTAAGACAAGAACAGGCATAAAACTAAAGATGAAACATATACATTACAATAAAATATATCAAATAAGGTCAACCTCATCAAAATAAAAACACAAACAAATTGAAATCACAAAGATATTCTGATACAAAATAAATTAGTTAAGGAATTTTAGTAAAGCAATCAATAATGGAATCTCTTTCCCAGATGATATCCTATGCCAAAAAGCTTGATTGATAAGCCAAGTGGTGGCATGGACACATTGTACAAAATAGTGTACTCTCAGGGGGTAGGCGGCAGAACAGGATATTAACACATGTCGAGAATCCTGTAACAACCCCTCAGAGCAGAGAGTACATTCAGCTGCAGAAGGATCCATTTTTTGCCAAATACTTTGCATTTCATTGGTCCTAATCAAACTGAGGAAAAGGCGCAACAGTTCAGCACGCCAAGCTGGTTTGGGGAAGCGTCTGATGTACTGGAGGACAGATTTACTAGATTTTTCCCATGGTGTGTAACTTTTAGTGTACTTCCAAGTGCTAATTAATGCTCTTAATGCTCTAGTATGAATCCAATCCGGGCGCTGCTGGATTATCTTTGAGAGTGTCAGGTATGCAATCACAATTTTGAAGAATCATTTCGGCATCATTATGTAAGGTTGTCAGATAGGGATTCTGATGTTTTAAAAGTTCCTCATGAATGCCTACATACAGGGAACAGTATTTTGGAATTGAGATGAGTCTATAAAGCGCAAGAACCTTCCAATGACAGTATGACTGCATGGAGTAGAAACCCAACTCATATCGTAATTTTGCAATAGGTAAGGCCATTGGTAGCGATAGAGTATTCTTCCATATACAGCCTTCTAGCCGATCCCAAAAAATTTTATTGCCACAGGGAATACATTCCATGCCGTATAACATTGAGGGGAGGATTATGCCCCTATAGAATCTAATGAAAGGCATTAAAGAGAATCTACAGAAAGAGTGAAATAATTTATTCATCTGACAAGTGAATTGTAAGACCTTACTCTCAAGTTATTGAGTGATGTACATCACAGAATGATTGCTTCGAATGTTAAATTCCAAATATTTAATATGCTTCTGTATCGAGATTGTCTGGCGAGTTAATGACCAGAATAATTTAGGAGTCTTCCTACAAGTTTTGTTGAACACAAGTATGGCAGATTAGTTTGTATTAACAACAAGCTTGTTTTTGGTTGCATACTCCTCGAGAGCATTGAGAAGATGTTGTAGCCCTACAGGAGTATTATCGATGAGAGAAATATCGTCAGCATATGCCAAGAAATGGATTTAGCATTTGCCTATTATTGGGGATACAAAGGGGAAGTTTTGTAGAAAAGAAGCCAGATCAGATAGGTTTAGATTGAAAAGGCGAGCAGCCAAAACATAACCCTGCCTTATCCCTTTTGCAATAGGAATAGAGGGAGAAAAATAATCCATTTGTTTTAGTCGGATCTTAATCGTGGTGTTCTCATGAAGGGCGATTAAGATATGCAAAAGGTCCTCTGGAATATCCCAAGATTTCAATTTTTGCCAAAGTTTTGACCTATTGACGAGATCAATGGCTTTCAATAAGTCAATTAGTGCAAGATATGTTGGTCGTGCATTTTTCTTTTGGGACTGAGCCTTTAAGGTATTAATTATCATGCCATTGAGCAGTCTAGAGAGGCCTTTGCAAAAACCGACTTGGTATTTAGAAAATAGTCCCTTACTACGAACCCAAGTTTCCAGATCCTGCAAAACTAACCGTGCAAAGATCTTACTGTCACCATCCACTAAAGCAATCAGTCGATAGTTTGCAGGATCGGTTCTGATACCCTTCTTGTAGATAGGGAATACTATAGCTTGTTTCCAAGAAATTGGGATTCGCCGGGTCTTAATTATCTATCTAAAAAGATGACTAAGTATAACTGCCCAATTGGCTGGTTTGGCTCGAAAGATGTTGTTGTGAGTCCATTGGGACACACAGCGAGGGTTTAGATAAATGCATAAGTATGTTCATTATGTCTTCCTCTGCAATCTTTAAAGACCATGCTGCTGTATACTCATGAGTGATTTCAGAGGAAGAATCTGTCTGTGTGTTATCAGTTAAATATGTATCCCACGTCAATGAAGAAATGATCGTCGTTTGATGTGAACTATGGGGCTCATTTATAGTATTAATCAGTGCCCATAAATTCCTTGCGTGCATGGGCAAAAGAGAAGTTAACATAATTTGTCTGTCTTGGATGCTGCGTAATATTCTGTGGCCACGTAACCAATGTTTGTAGTAGTTGGATAATTTTGACTTCTCAAACAGATACGTGTTGCTGTCAAGCTCTGCAATTTTTAGGTCATGCAGTTTCTTTTTCAGAACTTTTTTCATATTGGTCATTTCATCAAATGTTTGTGTATGGTTTTTTGCATGGGTTATTGGCGTTAGGCTAGGTTGCTTCATGTGCCAAATAAAATGCACAAAATCATCTGGAGAACACAACCTTTTGAAATCACATTGGCCGTAATTTTCAATGGAGTCCAATTTATAATTTAGCAACAAGCAAATTTTTTAAAGCAAGCAACATGATTCCCTTGCATATTCACAGATAATTTAGTATCATAAGATGTTATAGACTCATAGGGATCAGTCGAAAAAGAAGTTTGCTGAGAGAAATGGTCACTGTGTGACATAGAAACCACATTTAACCATTGGCAATGCTGAAACAGTTCAGTACAAACAATAATATAATTTATTGTGGAAGAACTTTTAGAATTAGACCTAGTCCAAGCAGGAGGGCAATCAGATGGAATGTTACAATTGACAATGATTAGATTCCATGCTTTAAACACATGATCCCTCATTTCTCCATTACAATTATTGAGCTTCGATTTAGATACGCGCCTTGCAGAAGGAGCACAACAGTTTTATTAAAGTCTCCCCCAATAAATAAAAGGTCAGCATGGAAGCAGATTTTTAAGTTGGTCAAGATGGCCGAAAATGATTCCAAAAAAGAAGAAAGATCACAGATTGCTGGTATCCAGTACATATTGCATTGAAGTAGGCCGCATGTGAATGAATCCCATCCAGGGACTAAGCTACCACGGATGTCATTATTGAAGCACAGAACATTAGATATTATAGCATTCCGAACAGCGATCACAAGGCCACCAGAGGGGCGATCACCATTAGGACAGATTGCTAATTGAAAAATCATAGTAAATCCATTCAGGTATAACTCAGTCATAAGCCAGGTCTCCTGAAAAAAAAACAAATCAAAGTCTGCGAAAATCAGCTCCCTTGTGGCACCATGTCTGAATGACAGACGGCCACGAGTGTTCCAACTAAAGCACTTTATTTGGTCTCTTGCCTAGAGTGTATTATCAGAGACGATGAGATGTTGGAAAACCTCCGTAATAATGTCCGGTAACAAAGACATTAACTTGGATTTATCGTTCTTGTCTGCCAATGTATCTTTGACTTGAGGACGAACTGTATCTATTACAGAAATCGAATTGTTAAGTGGTGCAGTTGATCTGCCTTCATCATGCGAAGTTGGTGCACCATGCAGATTTTTTTTGTGCGACGAGAGTGGAAGAATTGGAGATCCATTGCTGCAGAAACTAGGGCTTGCACAACAACATTAGATTTTAGGATCAATTCCACAATTTGAGTATTGTTCTCAAAGGGAAATGTCAATGTCATTTGAACAGAACAAATACAGATCTGAGATCTGTTTGGTGTATGCTAGAATAACACTTCGATTTAGTGCAGTATGTCCTTTTTTGCTTACATTGTTTTAGCCATAATTTTGGAGCAGCAAATAGTTTTTCTTACATTGATGAATCAGATGCTTTGGGACTTTGTATGGAGGAGGGTTGTGAGCCATTATTGGATACTTTTAGCAGAGGAGAAGCGGACAGCATTGCAGTAGAGTGTGTTGTTAGATCTGACATTACTAATTTGTCTGTCTCTTTCAGACGGTTGTTTCTGCAGAAAATGGGAGCTAATTTGACAGGTTTTGCAGGAGCTGGGACTTGTGGTGGGAGTGTATCAGTCTGAGAAGCAGTTATGGATTTTACACTTGCATTACTCGTGGCAGGTGCAGTGGGAAGACTAATACCCAGGACAGACAACACAGGGGACTGTACATCCTTCACTGCTTGCTGGCTAACTTTATTAGCAGGCAATTTCGAACCTTTAGACTTTTTTTATCTTTTTGTCAGGGTCTTGAGAGATGTCATCAAGAGCTTTAAAAACATTATTTTTTCCAGCTTTCTTTTGTTTGCTGTTTTTAGGCTGAGTTTTTAGATTATGTTCAGGATCCATTAGAGCCATGATACCTGCATACAATTGTTCTTTTTCTTTTTTATATACTAAATACTGGTAGTCAGGGAAGGCTTATCATCAATAGGTGTCAAATCAGATTGCAAATGGGAACAGAATTTGCAGTATCAGTAATTGACTGCCCAATTAGAGTCTCTGCTGACTTCAGCCCAGTATCAGGGCATGCCTTATCTATTAAAGCTTGCGCATCAACCGTCTGTGCCAGACAAATAAACTCTTCCATTACTGAAACAGATAACGGTGTGTCATCATTAAAAGATGACACCAGAGGTGGATGTGTCGATTGGGCTCGAGAGTTAATGTCGCAATTTTTCTGGGCAATTAAAGAATATTTGATTTCTGCCCATGTGAGTTCAGTGCTTAATTTGTAAGAGTTGAAATCATTTGCCAAGTTGGTCATGCATTCTGTGTGCACCTTTTCATTCACAGAAACCTGTGGCACAATTTGCTGGAACCGGGTGTAAATGGCTCCATTTAGACCAGTATGAGAGGAATTGAAGTTGCTTACCTCTTTAGTAAGTTCCATGATGATACCTGAATAGGTATGCACCTAGTCCTTCAGTGATACAAACACATTCATTAAGGAATTTAGCACAACATCCAGAGCTGCCTAAGTTGAGTTTATAGAGTTAGGAGAATAAGGTACAACATTTTTCTCAGGAGATTGATTGCCACCATTTTTAGCTGCCTGTGAGCTAAGCATTCGCACTCGGTGACATAAATCATTTCGAGGACGGAGAGGTGTGGTTGCTGTGAGTTGGGAAGAAAGAGTATTATTGCCTTGTTGATTGATATGTCCACTTTGGATTCGCTCTTTGTTGTAATGGTTGTACACCTGTGGGTCACTAGAGAGATCCAAATGGCTGAGAGGAATATTGGAATCAGGCTCAGGCAAAATAGTATGTTGGATCGGATTCACGGCCCATTTGACATTTGCCAGGTCGTTCAAGCTGCAAGATCTGAGTTTTGTTTTGTTATGGACAATTTGGTTGATGTGACACTTCATAGAAGAAGTAGAAACAGTATAATCCAGAGACTGAGGTAATGCATCTTTCACTAGAAGATTGGATGTTTTCGGACATGTGAGGGAGAGACTCCAACATACTCTGTCGAGAGGGCAAAGGCATATGTGTACTGCTCTCCTCCACAGCAATTTGTGTACGCGCTACATCTTTAGAAATGGCAGGAAGATTAGCTGTTGACAATGTACAACCATGCTGCATGATAAAAATGTCATCCATTTCAGGAGGGAGGAGATTGTCTTTCAGCATTGTGCTCTGCAGATTGTACTTGTATAATAGGAACAATTAGATATTACGCTAAATGTTATTAGTGTCTAAATTGCTCGCGTGAGACTCCAAGGCACTACTTACGGCCCACAGTCACCCCACTAGAGCTCAAAAGGTCACTGCAGTAGAAGAAAAATACCACATGGAAATCAGCAGACCATGAACTACTGCGAGGAAATATAGAAAACAGTGTTGTGCTTGCCATACAATAAGAACAGTCGAGGCTCAAAGGCAAAAACGCCCGCAGTTACCTCGACAGTTCATTCTCTGAATGAAAGCACTTTACTATAAGTGCTGTGACAAAAATCAGTGGGTATGAGACGTGTGAAAAGAGAGTCATGAAGTCACTTCAAAATTCAGCTTACTTGGGCAAAGAGTACTTCAAACGGTTTCCGCCGAACGCAGCCGAAACATAGCCAAACATTTCAACACTTCGCTACACTTCGCTACACTTCGCGTAGGATGTGGTTTTTAAGCTTTCAAGGTTCAGCCTTCTTAAAGGGATGGCTTTCTATTTCTGATGTATCCAAGAGGGAAACAAATGTTTGATGATCCCGTGTAGAGGAGCAGCAGCGTTCTGAGGCAGCAGGCAGCCAAACACTTCAACACAGCCAATTAACTGCCTTTAGGTTGTGGCCTTCAGTGTGTGGCTAGAACCAGGTATGTAGTGCCTTTGTGTAAGGGTGTAGAAGTGCCTGCTGGGCCTAGAGACCCAAGCTACTCCTCACTGATGAGCCCCAACAAGGGCGAAACATGTTTGGGGATGCTTGTGGTCTCGTGCAGAAGGGTTGTGGCCTAGCAGTTCGGGCTGGACTGCCCCTTTTGGGGTGGGGCCAAGCCTGATTTGCATATGGTCTTTCCCTTCTGTAATGGCTTGGCAGGCGAAGAACGGTGGTCTGGAGGGTTGCCCAGAGCATTGCCAGTGGTTAAGATTAAGTCTAAACCTTCCAGCCATCACCTCTTTGTTTTTGCTAAGGGTGTAGAAGTGGCAGCCACCCGAGTTACTGTGCGAAGGGAGGGTAAGGAACAAAACAGCAGAGAGGGGTGTAAGCCAATGGATAAAATAATGCTGTCCTTGAGTGAATCATGTGAAATAAAACACATACGAACTCAATATCCCAGAAGGCCCCACCAAATACGGCATCAGTATAAAAGCCAGTAAATGGGAAAGGAAAATAAGCAATGGAGACAGGAAAACATGCTTCCATATTCAGGCAGACCCCCACAGTTAGTGACTAAAACCAAGGCTGACACATCGAGGGCTGAGCAGGGAGGAGGAGGGGAATTAGCATCCGGTGAGAGGAAACCGTTGCTGGTAACACCCGGCAGTATTTACTGGGAAGGAGGGGCACCTGGGGTAAAAGCCTCACCAAACCGCTCAGAGAGGGTCTTGTTTTGCAGGAGTGGAAGGAGGCTGACGGAGAGGCCCCGGAGTGGAGCGAGGCCGTTCCCGAGTACCAGTGGGCGTACTAGGGAGGAGAGAAAGAACCGCCGGAGAACGCCCTACCCTATCCATGGGCCAGGACAGCGACGCAGCGGAGGAAAATGTTTGACGGGAAAGGATCCGTAAGGAGTGTGAGAAGGAACCCTGGGTGTGGTGTTTTATTTTCTTCGACTTCTGAGGCCGGGCAGGCCAGTGGGCTGAAACTCGGAAAAGCCTGCAGGCACGAGCCTGGTGAACTCCCTAAAGGAACTTTGGGACATTTACTTAAAAACGGGCTGGCGAAAACCACACTACAAACTGTAAGCTGTTTTCATTTGAAGAAACGAAGTCACATAACTTGTTTTGGTATACTACAGCGTGAAACTGGTGAGCTGTGTAATACACCTTCTTGTTGAACACTTTCTTGTCTCTGGCTCACTACTTAACACTTTGTCATCATGGACTTGCAGGAGATGCAGGCTGATTTCAAGGTGGTGACGGCCAGAAGGGTGACCAGTGAACTGTCATTAGGGTGAGGCCAAATCTCTTCTGACTTGTAATAAGGCAAGATGCAACAACACAACAAAGGACAGCCTCATCACAACAGCATACATTAATAACACAAACTAACAACTTCTGCTCCTACCACAACATGCCCGTGGGGCACACCATGAAGAAAACCAGAGAGACTCTACTTGAACAGTTGACACGATGAAATCAAGCAATTCGTCACAAAACCAAAGCACAACAAAGTAACAAACTCTACCTGGTATTCACCACCTCTCCACCCATTTTATGTCTCCCCCTCACATTTGGACTGGACAGACCATGCAGCCATATTCATTCTGCTCCACCACATACCTCTGCCTCATCGAGGCCCACCCACACCAACCAAGACACTCCACCGCTCTTATGAGAACTTCCCCAGGCATGCATTAGGAGGAAAACTCATCATTCTGGCCTCCACATCCAACATCATGTCGTCAGATTACAAACACATATGCATCACTGCAACTTCGACTCAACAAATCTAACCCCTCTGCATCTTGGTACACAGAGAAATTCCGTCAGCTTGCCTGTAATATGCAGACAAGAAAAGTGCCAGAGACTGTTTCTCCAGCTAGAATAACTCATCCCACTAAGAAGCATCCACTCAGCATGCTGGACACTTTTCATCACAAGGGACTGATGAGTGTGCTACCTGGTGTTTGCAGCTTCTTATGTTTATGCATTTCTCTTTATTATTAGGTACACCTGCTGTATTTGCTGTTTCGTTTAAGACACTCTGACCCTTTGTCTTATCGTAATGCTTATAGAATATTATTCGGAAAGTGCAGGTGCACTGGTGATCTTATAAAGAAAGATTCTATATGGCAAACATTCCTGAACATTGTATTAATCTTAGTACTTCATTTGTAATACAAGTCTTTGATATTTTAGTTCCATATAGAGGTTTAAATATGTTAGGTTATGTCCAGAGATTCCGCTAGGGACTGGAATGCAACTCTGGTATTTTTGGTTACTTGGGTCCCGGGAAGGTTGAAGTCTACAAGGAAGATGTTGGTCCAGTGAGAGACTGAAGTCCATAATCATATCTAGGGAGTGGTTTGTAGATGAAGTGGAAAGTGGGCGAGTATTTGTGAGAGAGGGAATAGGAAAGTGAAAGTTTACATTGACAGTAATGGCAATTGATTGTGTACTGATGTCACAGATGTCTTCAATAAATCCCTGACTCCAAAAGATGGTTCAAGGGTTTTTATTTTGCAAATGGTAAATGTGACTCTAAGGCCTTTCCTACATCGACTGCCCGTGGGCTCCCACCTTGCTACTAACCTATGCTTCCATAACCCCAAGTTCGGCAGATAGTGGTCAGTAACCCGTATTATGTAATAGCTAGCCACAGCGAAGGGTGTAAAGGCCAAAGCCATATCTTTCTGGCTCTCTCTGGGGTTCTTCTAAGAGTTCCTTAACCTATCACTCCCCAGATTTTCTTAATAGAAATGATGATTTTCTTGTACCCGTAACAGACATCTTGCTCCGTTCTCCCCCCTCCTTACCTTGAGATCACTATTCCTTCTGCCATACCCTTTACCTTACTAAGCCTTGCACTTCAGTCTTCTCTCACGCCCTTCACTCTTCATCTTCTCCTTTCCCCCCCTTCTGTCTGTCTGGTGTCCACACTCTTTTCCTCACCTCTCCTCTACTGCCCCCTCACCCCTCGTTTCCCCCTTCTCCTCATCCCTCTCCTCATATCCATCTCCTCAACTCTCTCCTCAACCTTCTCCTCTCTACACATCTCCTTGCCCTTCCTACTATAATCACACTCACACCCACTTTCATATTAACAGCTTCGAAACATACAAAATGATATCCCTCTCTCACAACCAATATCTCACCCACACTCTACACCAACTACGCCACCAACTCTGTATTTCACTCCGGCGTCCGTCCTCCTCCTAATCTCATGGTTCACCTACTCACCTCACAATCTCACCCATACAACCCACACTCCATCGCTCATTCATTCTCCTTTTATACTGTTCTCTTCCTGGTTCTATCTACCCCCGCTGCTATTGGTGCCCACACTCACTTGACTCTGTGGACCAGACACCCTGGTCACTTCTCTCACTCAAGTGCTACTTTGCCTGATCTCACTATTCCCTTTGCCATCCTCTGTACTCTAATCTCTCACCCCCACACTTCTGCCTTCTCTCACACTCTTTGGTCTTCTTTCTTTCCTCTCTCTCCCTTTCTGTCCCGCTGATGCCCACACTCTCTCTTCTTCTCTCCCCCTCTCCTCTCGCCTCACCCCCTCCTCTCTTCTACTCCCACCTCACCCCTCTTACCTCTTCTCATTACCTTTCTCTTCTCAAGCTTCTCCTCTCTGCATACCACACTCCTCAAGCATCTTCCCTCTCCACACTTCTCTCCCAACCCTTCCTATTACATTCACTCCCACACCCACCCTCACATGCAAAGCTTTAAACTTAAAGCACTACTACTCTCTCTCACAAACAATATTTCATCTGCTTTCTACACCAATTCCACCACCAACACTTTGCATTCCGCTTCGCCGTCCGTCCTCCACCTGATCTCACTGTTCGTCTCTACACCTCCTGACCTTAGCCATGCAACCCACACTCTGTGCCCCCCACCTTCTATTGGTTCCAGCACTCAATTGACTCTTTGGATCAACCGGCCTTCTTTCTCCAGAGGCTGGGTTTACACAGAGCAAAGTTTTAAACACCTCTCTTAGCCCTGTCCTGTTCTCATGCACAGGTCTGGCTGCAGTCTCTGTTTCTTTGGCGCTCTGTTGTGCTGGCATTTTGTTTTTAATTTGCTGCATGTAGGCGGAGGGCAACAAATGCTGCAACAGTGTTCCCCATGAAAGGTAGGTGTGCAGTTCATCTAGGTTAAGTGTTGGAGTATTCTCGTAGAGATGGGAAGCCAGTACAACTACATTAGGTTGGGAGACATCTGCTTGAATTCCTGGTTTCCTTTTATGAGTCAGGCTGTGACACACTTCGTGGCCATAAGTGGAGCCAGGTGCATTGCCGAAATACCTGTAAGAAGGGTGTTTCCCTATTAATGTGGGAGATTACCAGTGGATGGACTGTGTTTCTGAGGTCCTCGGATGGAAGGAAGGGTTTTATCTATCATGGAGGGCTGCATGTACCAGACAGTTAAGGCATTTGGAATGATACGTTGTTGTTGACAGAATTAGAGAAGGTTGTCTGTAGTGTGAGAAACCTGAGGGTGTTCTCCCAAGTAGATCCCGGAAACCTAATCCTTCTTCCCATCCCTCTGATTATTATTTTCAGCACTCCCAACCTACTCATTTAAAATACTACAGTTCCCACAATCCCGCTTGTTTATTTCACGGTCCCAGCTATTCCTGTTTGCCGTACAAACCTTACCAATCCCGTCCCCCAGATTGTCATTTTCCGAACATCCACTCAACTATGACAGAACACTACTGTTCCCACAATCCCCTCTGTTCTGTTCTCCATCCCAGTCATTCTCGTGCATTTAACAAAACCACCAAATCCTACCCTTCCGAGATCACCCCAAACTCAAATACGAAGGATAAGACTCCATATAACACATATTTCCCTTCCGACTCTGTAGGATGATCTGACATTTAAATCTTCCCCTCTTTCCGACAAAACCACTTGCGTACACCACAATTAAAGGTTTAATAAACCTGTGTACCTGACATGTCCCAGCCCGAGGGTCAGGCAGAGTCAGCCAATTAACCACCACACACACACAACGGCTCTTCCTTTTTCCCACAGGGATAAAAGGTGGAGCAAAAGAGCACAAGGTGAACAAGGCGAGCCCGGCAAACAGCAAAATGAGACGGTGAATCAAGAAGGAGAAAGGTGCCAGGAATCGAGAGGGTGGCGAGGAAAGAAGGGACCTTGCCCTTTTCGCCCCAGACCCACAGACCCATTGTGGAGGAGAGCCCAAGACTATGACCAATAGCACAAGTGTCTTGAAGCAGATGTCAACGGTAAACGGTGCAAGCCTACGTCGATAAGCAGGAGCGAAGGAAGCTCCCACGTCCGTGTTACCAGCCTTGACTCCAGAGGGAAGAGCTAAGCGGTTCATCTCAGCCGGGGAGTTGAAGGCAGAGCCGAAAATAGCCAGGCTGTATTGAATGAGAATCGCAAAATGGCAAGTTGTTTAACCAAGTTCAATGAAATATGAAAGAACTGTAAAGGGTGTAAAAGGGGAGATCGGCTGCAGAGGGAAACCAGCACCACGTGGGTGCTAACTCAAAAGACTCTGGTCGATCCCCATCTGAGCAAAACTACAAATATCAGAAGGCCATAGGAGGGCCAGCGAAATTGGTCAAAATGGTCATACAGAGAGTCAAGCAAAATCCCTGTACAATCGAAAGACTTTGATCTACAAGCAGTGTGAAAGAAAGGGAGGTGAATCCCGCAAACCATTGTAAGGACTGTTTGAAAAAGACATTGAGAAAATAAGGGAAGTGACTCCCGCTAAAGAGAAGAAGGATCTAAGCCCGACCGAGGGAGATCCCGGGGTGAAGCCATAACCCAAGTCTTGGCAGTCAAGAGGGGTACAAACCCGACAGCAGGAGATCCAGTGGTGAACCTGTCACCAAAGTATTGGCAGACAAAAGGGGTCCGAGCCCGACCGAGGTAGATCCAGGAGCAAAGCCATCATCCAATACTTCAAGTGAGAAAAGAACTGATATATATATATATATATCTATATAATCATGGGGAACGATACATGAAGGGTCAGCGCCCAGAAGAGGTGGACCTAGGAGTGAGCTATCACTCTATGTGAATTGTGGACTACAATTGAGAAGGGTCAGCGCCCAGAGGAGGGGAACCCAGGGCTTATTCATTATCACTCTAATGAACTTTCATTTGGTTGAAGGAACTTTTGTTTTTGTTATTTGAACATATCAGGCCCCCGAAGGCAAGAGACTTTCAAAGGAAACAAGACTTGGACATCGACAGGCCTGAGAACTGCCATTGGAACTGTCGTCTCATGCTGGAGAAACCTGAGACTGTACTGTGCTCCAAGCTCCCATCTTACCCCATGCTCAAATCTAGCTACCGCATCCTGATATATTATTTGAGAACACTTTCTTTTCTTGAGCACTATCCCACACCACTTTTTGTATTAGTTGTAAGGTTTGGCAATAGGTTTCTTAGTATGGGCCCTTTTATTTGACATAACACAACTAGGACTGCCTTATTTTTCTTTTGATGGTTGACGCTTGCTCCCATCTTAGATTAGGCATTTTCCCAACCTGCATAAAGCATTCATTGTTCAATAAACACCCTTGGACTGTGATCCCTTGTGTCTGTCTTACTTGTTGCCACCATGGGTTCCGTACAGTAGTAAAACAATAGTGTGTTACATCTGTGGTGCAACCTAGGGATATCTCTGCTGTCTAAAGTCTGGCTCTGAAAGCTTTGTTAACGGATTAACAATTCTGCAATCTGCCTTCAAAAGGTTTGTAATGTTAATGATGTCCGTCTAAAGTTATGTTTGTTATGTTATAATTTTTATTAAGTGCACAGTTGCCAAAAAAGCACCATGGTGCTAGGAAATACCCTAGGATTTGACAGGCGACTAAAACAGGTGGGTCTTCAGGAGCTGTCAAAATTTAAGATTACTTTCTGTAGACCCAGAGGGAGAACGGGAGGGCATTCCACATTCTGGCTGCCACTACTGAAAAGAAACGGTCACCCATCCGTATGAGGCGAACACGAGGAATGGGCAGCAAACAGGCTTCAATGGCTCTAAGAGAGCGCATCGGAACATAATGCCGGAATTTCTCCTGCAGATATTCAGCTCCCTGGACATAATAGGCCTGGTGGACAACACATATAGACTTAAAGAGAATCCTTTCCTGTACTGGCAACCAGTGGATAGTACGCAGGACTGGTGAAATATGAGCCCCATATGGAGTATTGATGGCCACGTGACTTGCAGAATTAGGACATAAGTAGGTTGAGCCCAAAGTAGTGAATTACAATAATCCAAGCGACTTAAAATAAGGGAAGAGCCAACTAATGGGCGCAGATTCTTTGCTTCCATTTCCTATGAAGCTTTTGGAGTTGTTGGTCTATCCTCTTCTCACTTCTTTTCTTGAGCACTCTATGTTGCTGAATCCTTTTCAGTCAGGTTTCCGACCAGGCTGCGGCACGAAAAGTGTTCTGGTGTCCGTCCTGGATGATTTGACCCACCTCGCTGACCAGGGGGTGCAGGAGCACTGATCCTGTTGGATCTTTTGGTCACTTGATGAGGTTGATCACCGTCTGTTGCTCCGCCGCCTCTCCATGGCTGGCCTCTCGGGTCTCTCGGGTCAAGTCCTGTTACGGTTCCCCTCTTTCCTGTCTGAGAGGACCCAGATTCTTTCTCTTTCTTCTTTTCTATCTCACGCTACTTCCCTTTGCATGGTGTACCACAGAGCTCTGCCGTGTCTCCAGCTCTTTTTAACATCTACATTAAGCCCCTCTTGCTGCTCGTCCACTCCTGTGGGGTTCGCTGCTACTCCTATGCCAATGACACGCAAATCATTGTCCGGCTGGACTTCACCCAGTCGGACTCTTCGTCACGGCTTAGGGTTGTTCACCGGCCCTGGGTAGTTGGATGGGTAGAAATTGGGTTAGACTGAATGGAGACAAGACGAGGTCCTGGTGGTGGGTCCCCCTCTTTTGGCACTTCTGGTTCCTGATTAGGCTCTAATTTTTAGTCGGCGGCCTGGCAGCTCCTGGAAGTGGGCCCTTGCCCCTTACCAGTGCCTCAAGTTAGGAGCATGGGATGCATTTTCTCTGAATCATTATCAGCTGCAACCCCAGGTTAGTGCCATTTGTAAAGCTGGCTATTTTCAACTCAGAGTACTCCAGAAGGTTTTGCCCCTCCTCCCGGAGCATCTCCGCCTGCCACCAGAACCTCTGTCTCCTCCCTTATTTTAAGTCGTTTAGACTATTGCAACTCACTACTCCTGGTTCAGCCCATCTATCTTTTGCATCATCTTCCATTCTGTGGCTCGATTGGCCATTGATACCCCTTATGGGGCCCATGTTTCCCCGATTCTGCGGATTCTCCACTGGCTGCTGGTGCAAAAAACGGATTCTCTTTAAGTCCCTTTGCATTGTTTCCCGGCATATTATTGCTAGGGAGCTGAAGATCTGCAGGAGAAATTCCGGCCTTATGTCACGGCTCACTCTCTCATATCCAGTGAATCTTGTCTGCCGACTATCACTTGTGTTTGCCTTGCCCGAATGGGTGGCCACTCGTTCTCTGTGGTGGTGGCCAGAATGTGGAATACCTTCCTGTTTGACCTTCGGGCTACTGAAAGTCATCTCAAGTTTCGGCGACTCTTGAAGACTCACCTGTTTTAGTCATCTGTTTCATCCTGTTGTATTCTTAGTGCCATGATGCCTTTTTTGGCGACTGTGAGCTTAATAAAAAATGATAGCATAACATAACAATACCTCCCGGAGTACTCTTAGCTGGAAATAGCCAGTTTTGCAGATGGCACTGACCTGGGGTGCGGCAGATAAAGACTCAGAGAAGATGCACCCTAAATTCCTGACCTGAGACACTGGTGAGGGGCAGGGGCCCCAGGCTGATGACTAAAAAGAGGAGCCAGATAGAGAGCCGGTAGTGCAGAGAGAGGAAGAACCCGCCACCAGAACCTCTGTCTTATCTCCATTCAGTTTCAGCCAGTTGCTGCCCATCCGACTACCTACGTCCGCTACGCAAACCCCTTGAGGAACACCGTGCAAAAGAGCAGGAGTGTGTGACAGAAAAGAAGCTAAAGAAAAGGTCTGGGTCTTTTATGACGGGAAGGATGAAAACCACAATAAGACCTGACCCGAGAAGCTGGCCCGGGAAAGGTGATGGAGCAACAAAGGGTGGTCCACCATATCAAATGCGACTGAAAGATCCAACAGATCAGTGCCCCCACCCCTCCCTGGTCAGCGAGGGGAGTCAGGTCATCCAGGACGGACGCAAGAACACTTTCCATGCCACAGGCTTGTTGGAATCCCGACTGAAAAGGATCCAGTAATTTAGAGTGCTCAAGAAAACAGGGCCGGCTCCAGGCTCCTAGAAAGGAGGCCTCAGCTCAGCCTGAACCATTTTCTTTTTATTCACGTTAAATGTTACATGAATGAAAAGAAAATAGTACATGATTATGCACACAGCGCGTACAGGAAGGTTAAACCATACAGGCAATGGTATTCTGGTGCTGCTATTATTAGAAACGCGGCCACAGAGCTTTGGAGCAATAAATTACAGTGCAGGACCGACTCCGGCCACATGTACGCACGCAGAGCAACACACTGTAGCATTAGCAACTTGCAAGGCTACTGGTGCTGGATCGGCGCACAGGCTGCCTTGGCCAGGCCCACGCCTGCGCATTGATTCAGTAGTGACTTTCTAATTTCATGTGCCCTCTCTGTGTGCAGGCGTGGGCCATGCCTAAACACCCTTCCCTTGCTGGCACAATATTGAATATCGTACTGCAGTGCAGTCTGGACACGCTCACGCTGAGATTCTTCTAACCAGAAACTGGCAGACAGGGCACTGGCAGAGAACTCAGCACCGACAGTCAGTCTGACAGGTACATCAGAGAAGAAAAAACTGTCTGTCATTAATGTGACATGTTTTTCGTGCTTCACTTTGCAATGGGGTGCGCCTGGGTCTGCTGCATTACACACAAGTCGTCATCGATTCATGGCTATGCCCACTTGCACCTGGTTGGCACACACTTTATATAGGCTGTGCACAGTGATAAGTTCACGTCCATTGGAAGTCAGGGCAGCTAATGTCCAAACATACCTACTGGGGTGGTTATGCGAAATTGGGTGCTGGGCTTGGCTGTCTTTTTGTGCCCATTATCACTGGCACAGGATTTACATTTTGTCAAGACCTGGTGTTTTTTTTTTTAGATAGTTTCACTTATATCCATTCCCAATTTCTAAGGAGGCCGAAAGGCCATCTGGAATCTATAACCGCCCGCTGTGATTGCCATTAGGTATTGGGTATGGTTTTGCTCCAAGGTGTGCATGGGTGCCCGCCAGTTCATGGCCGTGCCAATTGCTATGCTGCTGTTGGAAGTTGCTCTCAACACGTCATCAACTTATGTCGTGCTAGGCTGGAAAGGGCACTCGGGGCAGCTAGTGCCAATAAACCCTCGCTCTTTCTCTGTGCCACTGTCATTGATAGTGTTTGTCATGGCAACCACGCAGGCTCCCGGGTTGCTGGGAACGCATGCGCCTGCTCGTACCTTTTGGGGCGATGTGAATCACAGCCGCACAGGGCTTTTTGTGCCAATTTCATGAGTTTGTTTACAACCTTTGCAGTTTTGGGCTTTTCACGACCTGGGCCATTATGTACACTCCTGGCCCGAAGCCTGTGGATGCATGGGTCACCCCGAGCTTTGAATTAGGGCCTAGTGTATTGTGCATTGGAGCAGACTCTGTGACAGCCACATTGAGGGGGCGCTGGAGGGAAAGGTCAGCTCTCCCCGAACACCGGGGGTGGGCTGTCCTGGGAGAGGATGGATGCAGCTGAGGCTCACAGCAGCAGACCCTGCAGGGGGGACATTCTTTGCTTCCACTAGCCCTGGCACCACACTGCTGAGGGTATATGTAATCCTAACACCACCAGGACTTGGAGGGCAGGGTCTGCTCCACAGAATCTGGCATCACAATGCTGAGGGTATATATAATCCTAACACCACCAAGCCTCGGAGAGGGCAGAGTCTGCTCTACAGAACTTGCCACCACACTGCTAAGGGTATATATAATCCTAATACCACTAGATCTCGCCTTCCGAGATGCATGCTGATCGCAATAAAAACATCTTTATTGAACATTTCCAGGTTTAGCCCAAGAAACTGTTTCATTTCGGCTTTAGTTGACACGTGGTCGGGGATTGTATAGGAAATATTGCACAAATATATTTTAAAGGCATGCACTTTGAAAAAAAGATTATTTTGAATTAAAAGCAGCAAGCAGGACACACTTTTCACGTATTGGAACTTTTGAAGAGAGTCCAAAATCTGATGCAAAGTAAACGGTCCTTGGACATTCCAATATACTGTAATTGTGACTATGGAAGAGTTTTTACCACAGTGAGGGAAAAGGCCCACACAGACTAAATCACCCTTGGGTGTTGTGCTACCAGCTTCAGTGAGACGAAGGACAGACTGGTCTGGCAGGGAACAAGGTTAGAAAGCCTGATGCTCTCAATGCCGGGCACTGTTGCTCTGCTGCCCTTCTGGGCTTTTGTATTTGCAGCAGGAGGTAGGCAGTGAGACATGGTAGTGGGCTAGTGGCTGATAGTTTGTTTGTTGTTGTTGCTTTCTTGGCTGTGCAGGGTTAGAAAGTGAAAGGTGCAGAGGGAGAGGTGCCATGCTTCTTGGGGAGAACTACGCCAGATGTCAGAATGAGGTGCAGGGACAGATATATTGCATGTGGGAGACAGCAATGTGTGGTGGGGCTGGGAGTTAGGAAGAAAAATGGGAAGAGGCGCTGTGGTAAAGAGTGGTGCATTTGACAGTAGGGTGCATGGGACGGTTGTAGTCATAGAGGGAGAAGTACACTGAGAATTAGCAGTTTAAGTAATAGTATGGTAGATTCAGAGAGCGTGGTTTATGAGAAATATTGCTAGCAGAGACAGGAGACAGGGTTTGCACGAGAGAGCTCAGCTGTTTGGGAGAGAACCATGCACTGTAGAAGTGAGAGTGCGGTGGTATATAGGGGGTTCCCAGTGTTGGTTGCTTAGGGGAAGAGAAAAATATGCTGTAGGTGAAAGTGCTAGTGTGAGAGGGGTACAGAGACAGGGACTATGCCTTTAAATGTGTTGTTGTGTTTTCTATGCATTGTCAGCCTGTTTCATGCACATTACTCTCTCAAGCTGTGCCATGTTATGCACAGTCCTGCTTGAATGCTGCGTTAAGACTTGCCATACATTGTTATGCCATATTGGTACCTGTTATCAATAGTCGACGTGCGGGCTAGCCTTTGGGAACGGTGCTCCTCTACTTTTTTTTCTCTGTTTTACTGTTCCTATACTTTTATTTTGTTTTAAAACAGTTCTGGAATGGTTTAGTTTTAAAATAAAAGTGTGGGGAGAAGTCGAAACTGGCACTTCAGTGCACTGCACTGAAAGTTCCCTTAAATAGCAGGTATGCTTGTTTGGGGGTTTGGACTGCACGTGGGAGGGTGGGTGGCTGGTCAGCAGGGAACATAGTTCCACTACTTCTTTTCGGACACTTTGACTACTGGGCGCAGATTGCTGGTTAACATATTGGCATACACTGTGGCCACAGTTTCCTTGCATCTGTTCCTTTCATTGGATTCCTGTTAAAACAAGTATTTGCAAAGCCAACAACCTTGGACCTGGCATAGGTATTAGATAAGCATTTTCCAGGCAATGTCATACTATGCTCATGTACTAATACGATTTACCTGCTGGGTGGTGCCATATTATGAACAGGCATTTCCATCATGGCATTGTCTGCAAAATACCTATGTCATGCCTGCACAAATGCTAAAACTGTTTGCTGCTTTGCCAATGCGTGTTCACACCCAATTGTTTTTTTGTATTGTTTCCATAAGTCCAAGGTGTTAAAGGTACATCCTTGCTGCAGCAAAGACAGCAGCATCTCCAAAGAGCCAATGAGGAGGATGGAAATCTTCTGGTGTCTGTGAATGGGCGATAGGGTATGGCCCAATATCAATGCACAATGTAAAAGCTGCCGCTGGGGGCACAGTCCATTTAAGGCCCTGTATTCAGAGAGTCTAATCATGGGACTTTTGTTCCTAAACATCTGGAGAGCTGCAGGTTGCAGACCTCATTTACTAATCATTCAGTGCAAAACTTCATTCATGCAACGAGGGGATCAATTTTAATAACAAAACACAGGCCTCTTAGTGGGGTAAGCAGGAGGAAGGTGTTCATGTAACACACAGCTCTATTTTAGTTGCACCTTTTCTTTCATGTAACGTTTTCAATGATCTTTCCAGGATCTCAAGAGAGGAAAGAATGTTTTACTTTTGAGGGACAAAACAAAGCGCTTGCCATAAAAGGGCAGGTGCTGTGACCTGTAGAAATTTCTAATCAGGTCACTCTGGAGTCCAATTTACCGTGCTTATTTAATAACTAATCATCTTTTTTGTTTTGTTTTGTATTGCAGTTTTGTACTCTAGCTCGAGCCAAGCATTATGGACAAATTCATCATTGGAAGAGGTTCTGTAGAAGCCACCCACAGTGCATCACAGTTTTCATCAAGTTCTCTGTCCGTACCACCTTCTTTTTGTGCAAAAGAGATGAAACGGCCTGATCAGCTAAGCACTATTGACCAACCACAGCATCAATCATGTGCTAACACAGACAATATTATTGATTTGAATAGGGAAAATCCATCCCAGCCTTTACTGCAGTCCTATCCAAAAAGTTAATTTGGTACCCATGAAAGAGCATTCAGTTCAGAATGGTACAAAATCAGAAAAATGGCTGGAGTATTCTGTAAGCAAGGATGCTTTCTTTTGTTTTCCTTGTTGTGTGTTTACCACTGGGCAGAATGACAAGGACATTGTCTTTACTGTAACTGGTTTTTGCAATTGGAAACATGCCTTGGAATCTGGCAAAAGTTTTGCGAAACATGTTTTAAGCCAAACACACACCTATGCTGCTCTTGCTTTGGCAGAAAGTACAAAAAGAATGCAAAAAGGAGACACAATTTCCTTTTTATTAGATACAAAAGTAATTGAAAACAATATGTATTACTTAAAGAGCATTGGAGAAGTGATTCAGTTTCTTGTTGTTAATGAACATCCTCTTCGTGGAGACAAAGAAGATGTGCTGGATTTCTCGGGTGGCTTGTTTTTAAAGCTGTTTCAGTACATTTTGAAAAAAAGATAAAAAGCTGGCTGATATTGCTCAATCCGTTGACAAAAATGCCAGATATACCTCAAAAGATATTCAAAATGAAGTAATAGATACTTTAAAAAGCATGGTTCTCTCTACAATTGAGCAAAAGTATGACAATTGTGAATCAAAGAGTCTTTGTATCAAAAGTGATGCTACTCGTGACAAATGCAATATTGAAAATGTGTCACTTATAGTACGTTTTGTAAGTAAAGCCAAGCCAGAAGTGCATTTACCTTTTACGGTTAGAACAGCCGGATGCAGAACTCATTGCCGAACAGCTATTAAGCCACCTGACAAAATGTAATTTTAGACCAGAGCACATTATAGCTCAATGCTATGATGGAGCGTCAGTGATGAGTGGGTGTAATGGGGGAGTTCAGGCTGTCATACGAAGGAGGTTAAATTGAAGTATACCCTATATTCACTGCTATAATCATCAGCTCGATCTCGTTGTTATACATGCAATTCAGAGTGAACCAGGTGCAAAACGTTTCTTTGATTTATGTAATCTTTTGCATACTTTCTTTCATACTTTCTTTCATCGCCATTACATAAGCCAACTATGTAATGGGCCAGATAAGAGATTGCTTGCTTGAAATCAGATGGACTAGCCATTAATAGGTAACCAAAGGTGTAGTTGAAAACATAGATAACATTTCTGATCTTTTATCAGAAAAATATAATGATGACAGTGCTTCATCTGAATTGGGTGCTCAGTCACACGGCATATTGTCTCACATACGAAGAGAAAATGTATATATTGTTGGTACATTTTTATTACACTTGCTGTTAATCCTGAAACCAGCCAACTCTGCATTCCAAACAGCACAAACAAATATTTAATTTGCTGTAGAAATATGCACTCGAAGCTCTAAAAAGTATGCACGCTGATCCAATGTTAATATTGCTCTCCTTCTACCGTTGAAAACATTTCAGGTGAGGTCACGCATTTAGACAATGAACCAAAAAGACGAAGAACCCTAAATTGCCGATTTACAGATTCTGTGGTATGTACCACAATTGGACAATCTGAAAATGACAATGATTCATCAATTACAGAACAACAAATACTAAGGAAACCGCTGCTGCACATTATTGACAGAGCAATTGCTGAAATGGAAACCAGATTCTCCCATAACACACTATGCTAATAGAAGCCATTGCTGCTCTGGTTCCCTCATCACAGCATTTTCTGGATGTCAGTGTTTGTTCACCTCTTTTCGACCTAAAACAGGTCAGCAAATTCACTTTGGAGGCAGAACTGGTAGTGGCAAAACCATTGCTGCAACAACAAAAATAAATCACAGCATGTTCAAATATTGCCACAATTTGTGAAGTGGTAAAAACTTATGCAGATGCTTTTCCAGCACTGCATGAAATATATGTCTCTGCACTTGTCAGAGGCATTTCAACTGTGTCCTGTGAGAATCATTTTCTACTATGTCCCGTGAAGTCACAGCCTTTCGGTGCAAAGAAAATCTGACCACATTAGCACACGAGAAAGAACTGACAGACAATCTTTGCATGGATGACTTTGTAAGTGAGTTTTTAAAGCTAAAGAGAAAATTACCCCTTTCAACCAATTGCCAAAGGACTATTCTCATTTGTCAAGAATACAGCTTTTTTGCATGGATGTCTTTGTAAGGGAGTTTCAAAAGCTAAAGAGAAAATTACCCCTTTCAACCAATTGTCAAAGGACTATTCTCATTTTCGATAATACTCCTTTTCGGAGAAAAAAATTCACATCTTGCTCATTTTTTCCTCTATTGTTTTTTCTAAGTATTTTTGTTTTTGGGGAGTACACCTTAAGTCTAACCTAATTGATCATAACTATTTATGCAATTTGAATTCTACAAATGATAAAAATTGAAATAACACAGATAGGCTTCTTGGTTAAAAAGGCAAAGGCAAAAACAATGACACTACCAACGGTACTACCTGGCCATAGGTTTGAAACAGTGCCGGGAAAATGATGTGATTACCTAAACATTTGATAGCAGTGCTTGGAAAATTCCTATGCAATACCTATACATAATCCAACTGGCTTTGACAATGCTTGTTTTAACGGGACTTCAGTGCAAGGAACAGATAATAATCAAGTGGCTAAAAGCACACTTGCTTAAGACATGTTTATTACACATTAGCATAAACTCTCAGCAGACTGCTTAGAAATAACTCTGGCAGACAAAAGTGTGATATTTCAGATTGATAGAGTGAGCTCAAGGAGATCTCAGGGGGATGTGTCTTTGGTGGCTAGAGGCAGGTAGTGAGTGTGGCCCTGGGCAGTACATGGGTGGGTAAATAATAAAACAGCTGCAAGTTATGTGTCCTTTCTCACTTGTCAACTCCCACTTTGCTGTACTCGAATACAATAGTTTCGGATTAAAGGTGTCACTGAAGCGCACCTAATAGCCCAAACTAAAAATACAATGGCTAAGATGTGCAGGTATGGGACTTTGTAGAGCTCTTAATTTTTACACAAACTGCACGCAGAGTGCCAACCTAATAAAAATGCTTGATGCCTGCCCTAATTGACGATGCCAAGAATGGGACTTTCAGAATGTCTCTCCTATACTTTTGGGTGTTAGGCAGCCTGCCCTGCCTGAAAAAGTGTCATGGCAAGAATGATGACTTTGTTCCTCTTCACTCTAAAGGTACCTCTCACAATGATTCCTACCTAATCAGAATGTATCCTTTGTACTTGGGCGGGTTTAGCAGCTTGCCCTGCCTGCCAGGGACTAGGGCAAGATGGAGAGTGTGGGCCGTGTTTCAGTGCTTTCTGTCATACGTACTTACTGGAGGGTTTCTGACCAAACAAGTGTGGAAGACTGCCTGGCCAGAGGATGTCATGGCTGGGACTGTTTATAAAGTACTGATCTTCATTAGCTCATGCAGTTTTGGGTAACTGTCCATAGTGTCTGTATGGAAACAGAATCTAACCTGTGTATTGTTTGTGCCAGAGGTTTGGAAGGCTATATAATGTAGCTCTGGGGTGGGTTAGGCTACTCTCACACCAACTGGAAATTAGGCCCCGACCCCCAATAACACCTCTGGGCCACCTAGATGATACATTCCGAGCCGGGCCTGCAAGCAACTAAGTGAGAAGAAGGGAAACCAATGTCTCCATAAGTTTCATGGGGAACGGAAGCAGAGAGATAAGTCAGAAATGAGATAGAACAGTAGGATTGAGAGATGGTTTCTTCAAAAAAGTAATGATGCGTGATTGTTTATGTTTTTGGGGAATAAACCCCTGGGAGTAAGAAGCATTGACTGTCTGAGACACCCAGGGGGCAATCTGAGGCATGATTTCCTGTAGAACACCTAGAGGAAAAGGATCCAAGGGGAAGCAGATTTAAGGTGGTTAGTGGCAATTATGATATCTGTCAGAGAAAACGGAGGAAACACAGACCACTGCTCACTATCTACCTTATGAGATCCAGAAAAATCATTGAAAGGAGTGAACTGACCTGACGAGATTAGGTTGAGAATACCCCCGACTTCTTTTTAAAAAAATTCAGAGAGCGAGTTACAAAGTGCCTGAGAGGGAACTACCCCAGCCAAGGCATCTTCCTTGGCAGACAGCGAGCGTACCAGAGCAAAAAGCTCCTTTGGTTTATTCAAGGAATCTTCTATTTTAGCTGTAGAGAATGCTGATTTTGTGGCCCGGATTGCCTGATGGTAGTCATTAGAACAATGATGAAACAATAACCTGTCAGCCAGGGAATAAGCTCCTCTCCATTTGGTGCTTTTTACAGGCGCGGCAGCTTTAGCTCCTCGGAAGAGCAGATAATCATTCTCCGTAGCTTAAGTCGGGATAACGAATCAGTGACTGTGGTAAAAATGTGCACAATCGCTGGGATGTCAGTTAGCTCATCTAGAAACGTTGCTGCCTTAGTTGGAACTCCTATGATCTGTTTAATGAAAGGTATGCCACCATCTCCCTGTAAAGACATCCACTCCAGCGAATATAGCCTAACACTGCATTGTGTTAACTCTTACACAAGAACATCACATGCCTTTAAGATAGACTCCTCCACCAGACCCCTCTACCCCAGTACCACACCTGAATAAACCACAACATTGTGAGACCAAATTTCAAATGCTTTCCTAATCCAACACCCTCATCCACTCCTGGCACCACTCAGTCAAGTCACCCTTCACAGTGTGCCTTTGTACCAACAGGTGAGCTCATAGGTTCCTGGAAGTGTCCACAATCAATGCTGGTGAAACAGTCTGGACAGGTTTGCAGGCAGTGTGGAAGACCCACAACACCTAGTAATCAACCCACAATTAAAATACTCACATCCAAGGCAGGGCAGGCCTCACAACTCCACAAGAAAGGAAATGTGCTCCTTGGACGGTAAGAACACTGAACATTGATGGAAGGCTGAGGAAGACAAACTGCAATTGGAGCCAAGTTTCAGGAATTGGCAAGAGGGTTAATACGGTAAGAATAACACCATAGAACTGGAGGAGGCGAAAGTGAGGAAAGAGAATAGAGTGGAACAGGAAGCGGAGTTAGGTACAGAGAAATCAGACAGGAAGAGCGTCAACCCTCACAGGAAAGGCATAGAAAATGTGCGGTTCACAGTTATGTCTAGTGCTAGTGTATTTACTGAGATGCTTGTGAGCGTTTCCCATGTTGCCAGGACAGTAACCCAGGTGCTATGAGCGGAGTCCGCAGGGAACCTAGATCGGGGTCTATCGCCCCTGTGCTATGGCGGCCTCCACGCTGGGGAGAAACTGTGTGCTGGGGGACTGCGCTGGGAACTTGTTAGGATGTTGGGGGAGACTGCCTCTGAACAGCCAGCAGGGTAAAGCCTCCATCTTCCAGGAAGAGACTGTCTCCCAAGTAGGGACTCACGGTTGAAAAGTGTGGGTGGCATAACGCACTCCACCCGACCTTCTCCATGTTCATAGTGAAAAAGATGCACAAAGACTCTCCATCATATACTCAATGTCAGATCTACTGGCTTTGTCAATTCTTACTGTATATTAATTTTATCCTGTTGCCAGTATGTGCCTATATGCAAGCTGTAAAGAAGCAAGCTTAGGGAGTTCAAGGTTATTTGG
Source organism: Ambystoma mexicanum (assembly GCF_040938575.1). NCBI lineage: Eukaryota > Metazoa > Chordata > Amphibia > Caudata > Ambystomatidae > Ambystoma > Ambystoma mexicanum. The sequence continues at coordinate 216,046,509 of NC_090921.1, read as the reverse complement.
GGTCACAGACAGCAGAGGAAGGTCACTATGTCATTTTGACCAGAAATGATGTACATAGCAAACAAAACTGGATATAGAGGCAGTACCAGGATAGGATGCCTTTACAATAGATTAAGGGTATCTTGGGGATGTTTAGCTGGTTGTTGACGAGGGCAGTTAGTGGTATACAGAAACCAGGGACATGGACTAGGAACCACCAGTAGAGGCCTAGTGTCACAATATAAAATATTACACATATCAACAATGAGAGCACGAATGAGGAGGCCGTGGGTGATACACTTAATCATCAGCAGGAAGGAGTTAATAGTAAAGACAACACTGGAAATATCCCTTTTGGCACAACATTGGATGTAAGCAGCCTCACAGTATTGAGGCCCGTGATACCATGTCTGTATGTCATCAACCATCAGATAGGTGTGTTTTAGGTATGGTAACAAAGACTAAGTTAATGTTAAAGAATATTTATACTGCGTGCTATCACCACCAGAGTGGTCCCCTGGTGCTCTGGCGAATCTGAAAGAGGGAGGGGGGCTGAGTTAGTGCGAATGAGCTGGAAAAGTGCAAGATAGCAGTGATGTGCTGTTGGTAGTCTCAGACCGGTGGCTCCGTTGGCTGGGCTTGGGGTGTTTTACGGTCGGTAGTCGTCGTGTGCTGTTGTGCAAGTCTATGTGCGGTTTCTTTTGTTGTTGTAGTGTAGTTAAGTTTGTGAGGATTGCTGCGTTTTAGGCTTGTGGTTGTGTTTGGTTAGAGTTTGAGAGGTGTATGCAGATTGATGAAATTGTTAGTGGATTGGTTAGTTGGCATTGCTGTCCGTGCAATTATGTCTAGGTGTGATACTTGCTACCATCCACTATTTGATCGGGTGTGGTGCTTGCTAATGTCAATAGTCTGTCTAAATGTGAGGCACGCCATTGATCACGATTCCATTCAGGTGTTGCACTTGTAATCATTCCCAGTTTAACTTAAGTGTTCTAACATTCACATTCTATCTAGATGCGACGCAGGTCAAGTTAGGAATTCCATCTAAGTGTGGCACATGTTAAATTCATAATCGTGTTTAGATGTGACACAGGCTAAGGTTAAGAATTCCATCTCAGTGTAGCACACTCTAACATTGACATTTCTATCTAGATGCGACGCAGGCTAAAGTTAGAAATTCCGTCCAAGTGTGGCACATGCTAACATTGACATTGCCATCTAGATGCGGCGCTGGCTAAAGTTAAAAATTCCATCTAGGTGTGACATATGCTAACATTGACATTTCTATCTGGATGTGACGCAGGCTAAAGTTAAAAATTCCATGGTGGGAGAAACCACAAGTTTCTGTATAGGTATTGAGGTAGTAAGAACGAAGGAGGCATTTATGACATTGAATTGTGCCAATTCACGGTCTCTTTTCCCTGAAATTCCAAAATCGATTGATATTGAGCCTGTCTAATTTTTTGATCCATATAGAACTGATACTGTTAGAATATATGTAACGTTCCGTTTGTTTCGATGGTATGTTGAAAGCAAAATATAAATCAATACTATCATTAGATTATGAACTATTAGATTATGAAAGGGTCGCAATTGGAATCTTTCTTCGCCAGGGAAGAGATTAACTCCCAGTCCCTGTCGACGGTAAGCTTCTGACACACCCTGCCACTAAAAATAATTTGGAAGTGTGTTGCTCCGGGAAGTAGACTGGTTAAATCGGTGAACAAGAGCTGGGAAAGAGATTACAAGCAACAATATTGCTCTTGGTTGCCTGCCACATTGAAGTCTGCCAAGGCAAATGACAGCAGTAGGTTATCCAACTTTAACCTACGCCAACTCCAAATAATCTCAAGGAACACCCGGGGACATTCCAATCTGTTTAATGCCCATGCCTCAGCTCCGAGATTAGTGGAATTTGATTTTATATGCTTACAAGTCTGGCTATGGGGCACTCCATTGCTTCATGGGTTTTTAACTTACAACCAGCTCATAAAGGGGAATAGAGGTAGACCCTCTGGAGGCATTTTAATCGCCACCTGTAACAATTTGGGAGCCAGACCTTTATGTCTGCAGAATCTACGTCAGGGCATTAAGGCATTCTGAGATAATTCCTGTGACTCAGTGTTACTGGCAGGATATTTTAACAATTATTGTTGAGCCCTCTCTGTACAGTAGTTTAATTAGTTTAATTCTTCTATCGGTACGTTTCTTCATCCTAAACTGATTAGTGTAAATTGGGCACTATTACTAGATAATGTCTGGCTCGACTTTTGACTATGTCTTTACTTCTCATTCATTTTATTCACGTAGCTCATAATTCACGGTAGTCAAATATCATAATTTGTTAATTGCTACCTTTAAGAATAATACTGTGTGCTAACAATGTGCAGGCACTGATAAACCTATCAGAAAAAACGGCATAGAATCAGCTAAGTTGGAGGTGGGAAGGCATCATGAAGCAAGATATAGACAACAGATTCACTTTCTTAACAAAAGGGACTTTATTTTATGGGTCAGGATGGAGTAAGGCCTAACTTGCCATGTACTAATGTGGTATTTCCCTACCAAAAGAAACTAATGACAGTTTTGTGGGATATTTTGACCCACTCAGCTGTGCTATGCTACATCACATTGCTGCACTGGTGCAGGAAACAGCAAGATGGCTGTGCTAACTCCTGTGTGCGCCAAGATCTCTAAACTGCGTTTTTGCAACAACCAGAAAATGGCTGCACCACCCTGCCACACACATTTCAGGTGGGGTGGAACAGATTACTCAGAGCAGGAATACGCCAGTGTGCTCTGCAATATTTAACATGGAGTGAAGTGAAAGAGGCAGCATTACTTTGCTGGAAAACCCAAAATGCCTCTTTAAAATGACATCTTTCAACCTTAAAAATGCTGCTTGGTGCTAAATTCATCAATTTGTCATGAACCACTTTGATTAAAAAGGCCATGCAATGCCCAGGATCATCCCTTGTGTCTCAGAGGAACCGGGCCTCATTTGAATGACAGCTCTTGTCAAAAGTATCTTTGAAAAATCAACAAGGGGCTTTGTTTTCATTTTACACGGGAAACATGTCTATTTTCTTTGCTAAAGTATCAAAAATCAGCTGTTCAGAGAAAGACACTAAATAGATGCCTCTTAAATGTATCCACGCCCCAAAACAACTCTGGCACTCAAGAAAAGAACTATAGCTGCAGAAAGTGGGTATTTGCTGGAAATGAAAACCGAATTTAAAGAAATAATAAAATGTGCTTTTTCTGTCTGAAGAGAGAATATCACCTATTAAAAAGTAAATTGTTGGGTAAAGGCCTGCTTACTTAGAAATGTAAAGGGATTTGTTGCTGGTAAAAGTACATCTATAAACTGTTTTGATTCCATAGGTTTAAGTCAAGATGTAAAATGAGAAAATAAAAACTAAAACTCAGAGAAATGGTGACAACTCAGAAACTTCTGGCAAAGGAAAGCGCTAATTGCTAGCTTGGAGGACTTTGAATGCACCGGGAAAAATTGACTTCCCCAGCTCATCAGACATTCGTCTTTGCTCCAGGCTGTGACAATAGCAGGTTGAGACTCTCACCTGTCAAGTGTGAGGGGCAATACAACCTTCAATCAAGAGAGAGGCCACTCATCCTGCTTCAAAGGAATTGACAGCTGCTTGCAGTTGGGGGAAAAAAAGAAACTGAGCAAGTGACCTTTGGTTTTAAAGGTTATTTTGCAACTGAACTTTAAAGACATTTAACTTTGTAGCACAAATTAGGAAAAATATGAAAAGTTGGTAGTTCTAAATCTAATGGTATGCTCTTTCTTTGAAAACTTGGTAGAACTCATTACTGCATAAGGAACAGAAGTTGTAAAAAATGACAGATTGCGGGGGAAAGTATTAATGTCGCGAACAAAACATTTTGTACACACATCCCTAGGGTAAATGTGCATCTGTGTACAGAATTGGGGAATTTTAGGCCAAATCTTTCATGGGTAAAATTGCCAAAATGTAGCAGAAAGGCAAAACCAGGTCCCACAGACTTGGGGTTTGGATTTAAATATGACACACAAAATATGTAACCTGTGTATCTGAGTTTCTCATATGTATTTATGGCAAAATTTGATTTTGGTTCCAGTAGCTGGGGGAGGTTTCTAGACATTGTAAAAGTCACCCCATAAACATGACATCCTTTTTCTGTGATCCAATCAGCTGTGGGCAAGGCAGAAACGATACTCTTGCCCAATCCTAGCATTATGGATGTGGGTAGTTAGTCTGCCCCTACCATATACTGTCGTGATGTCATCTGGCAGGATAAATAAGGGCACTTGACAGCACACAAAAACACACTGATTCCTGACTTCTTCCTGAATTCCTGCGTGGCATCCTGTTCCTGATTTTTTCATCCTGCTTGATCCTGATTCCAGATTTTCACTGCAAAGTCAAGGCTTATGCATTGCTGAACCTCTTTGCAGCTAGGCCTCAAATTCTAAAAATCCCAAAAACCCAAGGGAAGCATCCTGATCCAGCCTGGCTTGCTGCTACTAGATGTATGCCTACTGCAACAGGCCATCCCACTGATCTGTATTATCCAGTAACCAGAGGTGCCAGTCCAGTGCAGTCCGGTGACCAGAACGGCCCAGCTGATCCTGTTCTGCCGATCCATGTGAACCCTTGACGTTCCAAAATCTTAAATTAAAGTGGACTGTAAGTATTAATAGGAATCATAGAAAACCATAGCATACCTTGCCTTGCCTTGTCCTATCCCAATCTCTAAACCATCCTATCATTACCTTAACAATTTGTAACCTTGTCAGAATCCTTATTGTAATCCTGTTCTTGATTTATCTTGCTAAGTGCCATTTCTTGAGTCATTTTTATCTCGTGCAAATCCTAAATTATCAATCCTATTTCGAGTGATACGACTGGTTCCGCCGGAGCGGGCGCTGGGGATCTGGGGTTGAAGTCAGGAATCTACTTCGGAGCTTACTGTGTCCCTCTCTGGTATTCTAGCCGAATGCTCTAGTCTAGAGTAAAATTATAGTAAATATTTTCTTGTCCAAACTGAGCTTCTTTTCTGTTTTCACCACCCGATTTTTGTAAAAACGCCTCTCATTCAACATTGCAGGTCTCCCTCAGTTAATAGATCGAGACCGCATTTCAATTCCAGATTATACCTAAGTCCTATAGCTATATCCCAAACCAAAAACCGCACTCAAAATCAGTGTATTTCACCCGTTTTTATTAAAAACAGTTTGGTTAATTTTAGGCAGGAATCAACATTTTTGCAAAGTTTTACATGTGTTATTTTTATTCTAAATTATTTTCAACCTTCCATTCAAATTCGAATTGTTTACTTTTGCTCAAGCTATTGCTTATGATTGCTAGTATCTTTCCAATGTTGCTCCCATAGAAATTTGTACTGATTTAGGGATTTTTGCACACATTCATTGTTTTACTCAGCCATTTCCGAAATGTCATTTTAAACAGTAGGGTTTCAAATCTGTTTTTCTCTCTTGTTTGGGGAGGGAAGGTTGGATTTGAATTCTGTTTTCTATTCCATATTTCTGATCACCTGCTGCGTCCTTACATCTATTTACAATTGTTTATTTGTGGGTTGAGGAATATTGCAGGGAGAAATTCTAACTTAAGTGCTATCTTTCCAAACAAGCCAAAAGTGTTCTTTTCCCTGGTGTTTTATATTTGGTGTTGCGAAAGAGTGAATTTAAGTGCATTATATACCATCTTATCTGTTATTGTCACCACATTGGTGATTGCTGCTCCCTATTAAAAAGTATATGTTTGATTTGAATTTTAAATAAATAAATAAATATTACCTTTGCCAACCAGCCTGATTCCTGGTCCATCGTGACCTGGGGTATTGAAATACTTAATATATTTGGGGGCTCGTACTGTGATTTTGAGTTTGATTACCAGTCTGTCACAGCAGATTAACCTGCAGGGTAGAGACACTTTGCTTGGTTGGTGAAATGTGCTACACTGTACAAGCGCCTCCCAAAAAAAATACTCCAAAACCATGCATGTCTGTAAAAGTAAAAGTAAATCAACCCCGAAATAATTAATAAACAAAGATATATTCTCTAAATGGCGATCCCAGTAGAAATCAAAATGGCTAGGAGGCACCCCCTGCACAAGCTTTTTGTCAGGGGTGAGTGGGCAGAACAGAATGAACATGTCTGGCTGCAGCAAATCACAGAACAGGTCACTACCATGGACCTGGATACACGGCAGGACAAGGGCCCATTACACCAAGCTCTTAGTGAATTGTACATTGCCCCAAAAATTAAAGAGGAGCAAAGCAAAATTGCCAGAATTGTGGCCTACCTATACCTCCACATAGGAGTAATAAGGGAAAAGCACGCTGAAAACATAGTTCTGGCACAGAATCAAGTTGAATCACTAGAGAGAATCCAGAATGATCTAGTCTCTGGAGAACAAAGGCTACAGAAGAGCCAAGAATTGAAGGCAGAATCTAAACATTATGTCACAAAATTAAAAGAGGATCTGGCTCTCCTACAGAAAGAGAATGCAGAACAAGACACCCAATTGCAGGCACAAAAAGAGGAGTGTCGGGAAAGGGTTGACTCTCTGCAACATAGTCAACAGAAACTGGTGCAACAATTAAATTATAATGGAGCCTGCGCAGAACAGATAGTTGCCCTACAAAACCAGATAGAAACCTTGAACGAGGAAAATATTAAATTAATTATGAGAGACCTACACTCTCAAACAGAATTTGATGAGGAGCGCCAGAAATCCAATGCCATCAAAATACAAAGGGACGACCTGGCTGAACAGAGGGGCACCCTAAATCAGCCTTAGGCCAGGAAGTAAGCCAATTAAAAGCTGAGTTAGAGGGAAGAAAGCTGGCCCTCCAGGAGCTCAATGAATTAAAGACAGAGTATGGGAACAAACCCATCTGGGGTATGTGTGGACTCCCTCAGCCAAGGGGGGGATCCAACCAGGTAGGTACCAGCCCAGGAAACTTGCCTCCTAACTTTCCCCAGGAGGGCAGTAATCCCCCAAATGCTGAGTTGAGTTTCTTTCCCCGGTACCCTTAAAGCCCCAACCTACAGAACAACCCTCCTTTCTTTCCCCACTTTCCAGAGCCCAGACAGCCCAATCCAGGAGAGGGAAGGTCAAGGGTGGAGGGTTACCCAAATTCTCCAAACCCAGGGTACTATGGGAGAAGGGATAGTTACCCTTCCCGTGATTCACCTAGGATTGAGCAGAGACCCCTGTACCAGCCGGAACGGGTATCTCAACTGGAGCGCCAGGTCAGAACCTGTCCCAGGATCTGGGTCGCATGTTGAGGGCTCAACAGAACCCTCAGATGAAGATGGCGGCTCATAACCCTACAAAGCAAGGGTCTGGTACTCCAGAACAATGGGGAGAGCACCCCGACAACTCGCTGGGTCTAGAGGAGGAGGCACGGGGGAAGCGGGGTGTAAAGGCTTAGAGGAAGCTTCCTTCCTCACTTGTGAAAGCCCCTGGAAAACCGGGAACCGGAACAAAAATCTCCTGCCCCCGAAATTCTGAAACCCAAGGAACAGAGGGTGGGTAGGAGAAATAAAGAACCCAAAAAGACCCATTTTGTGGAGGAGGTTAGTGTCCTCGAATTTGAAGGAGAAGGATCCTTAGAGGATTCTGGGAAAAAGATCTTCACCTTCAGGCATGGGGGAACTCCTCCCAAAGAAAAATGGGTCCCAAGAGATCCTAATGAAGAATGGGGGGGCTGTGGGGACTGAGTCAGAGTCGCCCATTATTGAACCCCAGAATGATAGTCAAGGAAACCACACTGTCCAAACCTATTCTGGTGACTGACTCCAAAAAGGGGCGGGCGGCCCAGAATCTGAAAAAAGGGAGCCCAATACTCCCCAAATATCCAAGTGTCACATTTTTCTTGCAGATCCCCAAGCTCCCACGTAGAATCATGCCCAAACTACCCCTGTCTCAGAGTCAAGAATCAGGAAATTGACCAACCAACTTGCCCAAAATGCACATTATTTTTGCCCCCTTGAGGAGAAGGAGAGAAAATGTTATGCCCCGGTCCAAGTACATCGGCAGTGTACAGTGTCGGCACTGGTGGACACTGGATCCCAAGCAACTCTTCTGTCAAAGAGGACCTTTGATCAACTGAATTCAGGAAGGGGGGAGAGATACCAGATGCCTCTCACCCCTCTTCCTGGACAATTTCAGAACTTCGATGGGAATGAAATTCCTGTCGAGGGGACTGCGGATCTGGAAATTAAAATTGGGTGACACAAGGTGAAATACCCGGTCATAGTCGTGACTCCGGAGGGCACACCCTATCTACTGGGGAATGACATCCTGCGAAGGTTGGCCCCCATAATAGACTGCGTGAACAAGTCCTCTGGACCCAGACTAACCGGCCAATAAAATTAAAACATAGTGTCAACCATGTTAGTATAAATGGCACATACCACATGGTTGTACAAAAACATGATCATATTGAGTTCCATTTTCAGAACAACCAAACACCGGACGTGACAGTAATTGCTGTAGGACAACAAACTGGTGATGGGAACTCCTCTCCATTTCTGAAAATCAACCTTCCTAATAGTCTGAATTTCTATACTAATTCACAATCGAAAAATCCCAACTCCATAGTCAAGAGTGATGAGAAACCAGCTCAAAGTTTAGCAGACATTCAGAAAATTAGAGAACAGTTATTCATCCCTATTCAGTTAAATGAGGCGAAGTAATCTGTTCTCGCCCGAGAGTCCCTAACAACGGTAAGAGTTTCATCAGTGAAGCCATGTTCCGAAAACTTCCAAAAGATCCAGCCATTCTCACATTTAAATTGATTGATAAATGGACCTGGAAACTCCCAATTCCAGAAATCTACTGCCTGGCAGGTGTATGCTCAAAATTTCTATAGGCAACAAAAGCATAGTACATAATTGTTGGGTCGTGCGAGATGTCCCCGCTGCATTCTATTTAGGCGGTGACATTCTCAATCGTTTTGCCATTAATTTGGACCTGATAAATTACAAAGCCTGGTCCTGATTAGGGGGTAATGCCATGGACTTTGATGATTCAGAAAAAGCATTTTGGTCAGCCCAATTGCTGCTGTATGCAATTGAAGTTCAAATTGGAAAGGAAATCACTATCACAGGATGGACCCAACTATTCCAACTTGAATTCAAAATTAAAAGAGGACAGAAACTGCAAAATCCTGACGCATATGTTCACCTCAACGCCCATCTCCAACAGCAGGGGTAGGGGCTAAACCCAACACCATTAGTCAATGTATAACACAACACCATTCCAATATTGATGGGTAACAGCGACCTTAGGAGTATCACTCTGGACGCAGGCACCATTATTGGAATGGCAGTTGATGACCAACATTTTTCCATAGATTTAGGTAATGAACTGATAGGACCAATCCCCAATGACTGTTTTGGATATTGCCTCCACTTTTCTATTGTCCATTTTGATCCACTGCGGTGTCAGTACATATCCCAGAAACTCCACATTGGTGACGTGGAAGGAGCATGTTTCTAGCTTTGCGTACATTTGGTTTTCACGCAGTTTGCGGAGTACAGCTCGCACGTGGGTTACATGCTCTTGGGGAGTGGTGCAGTAGATCAGAATGTCATCGATGTAGAGGACTGCGCAGACATCGAGGAGTTCCCGTAACACATCATTCATAAAATGCTGGAACGCAGCCGGGGCATTGCAAAGCCCAAAGGGCATGACCTGGTATTCGTACAAGCCATAGCGGGTACGGAACGCAGTCTTCCACTCGTCCCCTTTCTTCATGCGTACCAGGTGATATGCGCCGCGTAAGTCTAGCTTGGTGAAAATCTTCACTTGTCTCACCTGGTCTATGAGTACTGGTATCAGAGGTAACGGGTACTTATCTTTTATGGTGACTTGATTTAGGGCCCGGTAATCAATACACGTTCTTAAGTCCCCCTCTTTCTTCGGTATGAAGAAGAGTGGGGAGGTGGCTGGTGACTTAGATGGTCTAATGAAGCCATTGGTCAGGGAGTAGGTCCGTAGATGAGTGTTTTCTTCCTCGGTTAATGCATAAATGTGGCTGCACAGTACTTGTGCCTCTGGTTGCAGGTCGATCTGGCAGTCGTAAACTCGATGTGGTGGTATTGTATTAGCTTGCTCCTTCGCGAACACATCCTGGAACTCCTGGTATTCCTCTGGTAAAGTGCCCTCCAAGCCTAAATCTGCTATCTTTTCCTGTGAAGCTAACAATGGGCTTCCTTTGATTCCTTGGATGTCGTAACAAGAGGCGCATTCTGTGGAAAAGAGTAAGGTTCGAGCTCGCCAATCTATCTTTGGGTTGTGCGTCTCTAACCACGGTATCCCAAGAATCAGCTGGAATTGGGATGCAGCGATAAGGTCGAATCTAATACTTTCTCTGTGGCCATCTTGGCAGATTAAGGTGATGCTGGAAGTACACTGTGTTACTGAACCCGAAAGGAGTTGTGTGCCAACCACAGCTGTCACGCTTTCTGCAGTGTTCTTACGGTGGAATGCTAATCCCAAGGTCTTTGCAGTGTTTATGTCCAGGCAGTTCCCAATAGCCCCACTGTCTATTAAAGCCTTGAGGGCATGCATTCGGGTGGGCTGTGAAGGGTCTACCAAAACCACAGGAATACTGAAATGTGAGATCTGAGTGCTCCATTCCCGGCTCGACAGACCAACCTCTACATCTGCCGGGCGTTGGAGTTTTCCGCTACCGCACCTGTGTCTTCCCCTGTGCTATCTAATACCCCCATTGTCTTCTGTAGGGCTTTAATCGTGCAATTCCAGAGGAAGTGACCAGATTGGCCGCAATATAAGCAAAGTTTTTCCTGATGCCTCCGTTCTCTCTCCGCCTTGGTGAGTGGTCCACTGAGAACACCCAATTGCATGGGCTCTGAGTGCATTTCTGAGGCCTGTCGATGGGACGCTTCCTTTGGTCGGACACACACTGGTCTATGCTCTGATCTGGTTTGGTCAGCCTTGCGATCCTGTGACCAGTGGTCTAGTTGCATAGTAAGTTCAATGCATTCACTGCAATCTTCGGGAGGATTAACTACTTGCGCCAAGACATCTTTTAATTCTTCTCTCAGTCCTCGATAAAATAACATTATTCGTTTCTCCTCTGGCCAACCTGATTCGGCTATTAAGCAATTGAATGCGGCAACATATGAGATAAGATTCTGACCACCCTGTCGCAGAGAGAGTAGCTCATCATCCAGGGCCTGACCTTGAGTCCGATGGGCAAATAGTTTTTCCAGTTCTCACTGAACACCTGGGTAATTTCTCAGTAAAGGGTCGTCCCTAAGTACCAACGGGACAGACCAGTCCGCTGTGTGCTCTCCTAAATAGGAGAGGACAAAAGCTACTTTAGCTTGGTCGTTCAGAAAGGTGTCTGGTTTGCATATGAAATGTAGCCGGCATTGATTCATGAACACTGCAAATTTCTTGGGATCCCAGAGAAGCGTTCCGGGGCTGCTAAAGGGATGCTGCCTGGAAGCAATACCTGAACGGGTGTGGCTACAGGTGCCACGGTAGGCTGCCCCTGTGGAACTCCACCTGGAAGGGGTGCTTGACCAGCTTGGGTCTGTAGGAGCTGTCTTGCCAAATCGTCTGTTTTGTCCCTGTTGACTACCAGTTCGCACCTTAAGGCATTTGTCTCTGAGCGGGCTGCATGCACCTCGGCCCGTAGTTCACCTAACAATAGGGAAAGCTGGTCTACCTCGGAGGTTTCCATCGCTCTGGCAGAGGTATTGAGGATGGCTTTGTGTTCTGTCACACTCACCTGTGTCTCTGCAGGAGCGATGGACGAGCCTCCCTTAACCCAGAGTCTTCACTTCCCCTGTTTCACCTGGAGGAATACCTGTCAAATACAAGGTGTGCACTCAGACCTAAATTCACCCGATTCCCCCTGAGCCCTTCCCTTCTCTTTACTGTGTGTTGTGATGTCCCCCTATGGGGTTACCTTGATCTTTAGTAGGGTGTGAACTCCATCCTGCATTTGCAGGGGCGCGATTCACTCATGTGATTGGTGCCAATGTCTGTAGGCTGAGTTCAGATGCCAAACGCTGTTTTATGCCTTCACAGCGAGACCGAGAGTTCAAGGCGCCAGTTTCTTCACTGGCTAGAAAGTATTTTCCACAAGTGAACGTTGCCGCGGAGAATGTTGAGTGTCCAAAATTGTCCGTATTGTCTTTGTTTGCCAGTATTTTTGTGGGTGAGTAGCGCTGTGTGTAGACGCTAGCTGCTGGTAGCTTTGCGCTGCGCCTTCAATTCGAGCGCGCCTGGTAATGTCTCTCCCTCTCCCTTGCAGGAGAAATTATGTGGTATTAGCGCCTCGAGTCCGGGTTCAGCGCTACTGGAGACTTGGGGGTTAGGTAAATTTGCACGGAGGCTTTTGGTAAGTATGCACCGTGTAGAGAGAGAGAGCGCAGTGAAATAAGTGTCCGTGTTATTGGAGTGAGTGCAATGAATAATGTCTCTTCTTTCTTACAGGGGTTTGTGCGCTCGTGCAACTAACCTGGATTCCAGCGTCGCGGGAAGATTCGGTGAGTATGCGCAGCGTTACTGATGTGCGTGTGTTAACACTGTTCTTCTTTGTTCTTACAGGTGCCGGTGTAGAAGTCCCCTCTTTACTGGAGATAGCTGCAGCGTGGTGTAAGAACCAGGTAAGCTGAAGCTGAATGATCCCGAGCGGGTAAGCAGAGGTAGGATGATCCGGAGCAGATAGGCAGAAGCAGTATGATCCGGAGCAGGTAAGCAGAAGCAGGATGATTCAGAGCAGGTAAGCAGAGCAGGATGATCCAGAGCAAGTAAGTAGAAACAGGATGATCTGGAGCAGGTAAGCAGATGCTGGCTGATCCAGAGCACGGCAAGTGTGTTGCTGATACAGCTCACAGTAAGCAGCATGAATAACTGGAAGAATCTTGGGTGTGGCTTATATAGCCAGCCACACCCAAACACTAGAGAGCTCATGAGTTATCATGCACTTCCTGTTTGTCAACAGGAAGTGGTAAGCAGGAAGTTACTACAAAGACTAGGAAGGAATGAAAGGAGAGATTTGTTATGGGTTCTTTGTGTGCCTATGCCAGGCCTGCCAAGCTTTCACCCAGCTTGCCCCAACTACCTGCCTGATGCCGATGACAAAAAGGATCAAGGGTCAGTCCAGAATAGAGGGATAAGACAAAACTGGAAATGACCTAGCTGATCAGCTGGCCGAAACCAGAGCCATCCAAGGGGATCTCCTTGAGATCGAGGGCCTGTTTGGGGAAATCCAGGTCACTGCTATCACTAGGTCCCAGACAAATGCTCACAATGAATTCTCAACTGCCCAGTGGAGTTAAGGAGACCCCAGATGCTGGTTCAAAAAGGGGATCCAATCATTGGTAAGTTTTATCAACACATTGAGGACCCTGAGAACTTTCCCCTGACGGATACCGATTGCATTGGGAAAGAGGACCTCAGAGTGTTGATGAAATGTCCAAAAATGTTCAGAATCCAAGACAGTTTGTTGGTGAGGAGATGAAATCTGGCTGTGACCAGTGGGTGGTCCCTACCTCATTCTGAAGCCTGATGCTAAATCACGCCCATGATGCGGCCACAGCCGTTCATCGGGGGTTTCATACTACATTAGAAATCTTGCGAGAGGTTGCATACTGGCCACACATGGGGCAGGACCTCGACCAATACTTGAAGGGGTGTCTTGGGTGTGCACAATTTCAGCCAACAACACTCACACACCGAGCTCCCCTCCAAAAGAGGGGGATGACACTGCCTTGGTCAGATTTACAAGTAGATTTCATCGGGCCCTTGATTCGCTCCTCTAGGGGGAGCAAGTACATGTTAACCGTAACATGCTCATTTACTAAATGGGTGGAATGTCTCCCGGCCCCAAATTGCAAGGCAGAAACAGCAGCTGCCCAGATGATCAATCACATCTTCTCGCGTTTTGGACTACCCCAAAGGATTGAGTCAGACTGAGGTAGTCACTTCCCAGTGATGACAAAGATGTGGGAGACACTTGGGGTAAAAAGGAAACTTCATATTGCATACCAGCAGTCCTCTAATGGTAGAGTTGAGAGGTACAATAAAAACCATTGTGAGCATACTAAAAACGTTTGTGGCAGACTCTGGGCCAAGTTAGGACATCCTATTACCGCATGTCCTGATGGCCATCAGATCTACCCCTTCTTCTGCAACTAAGATGTCTCCATTTGAGATGATGACTGGATGAAGGATGGTGCTACCCGAGCATCGGCTCTATAGAATACAAGAGCAGACACTAATAAATGCCCCACAACTCATGAGTATGTTGAGAATCTGAGAAAACACCTTCAACATGCTTTTGCATATGCTCAGCGGAATCTAGAAATATCTGCAGACAGCATAGACCCTCTATGATCTAAAGACAACGAAAAAGGAATACCAAGTAGGAGACAGGGTCTACTTGTACAATTCCAAAGGAACCAGACCAAAGAGCGCACATTTTTGCTTAGCTGGCAGAGACCTTTTGAAATTGTGCACAAAATCTCACCAGTCGCCTACAGAATCCTTATTCCCAAGGGTGACTTGACAGAATAGAAGTGGGTCCACATTAATCAGCTAAAGATTTGCCACCCCAGGCACACTCTGCAGCAAATAGAAAAGTCCATAGAAAACCCAGTGAGGGATACATCTGAAGCATAGGAATATTTCAATTGTCACTGAATGCATGCATATCCCACTGCTGTCATCCCGATTGGAGGACAGTTAGTGGCAAATTGTTGTAACCGGTTTGTGTTCTCTGTTATAGGTTTGTACGGGTTGCACCGTCCTTACCAAGGAGGACCTCCTCGAGGACCCGGAAGGAGAAACTCAAGGAAATTCGGAAGTTTCGCTCCTCACTAGAAATGAAAACCTAAGAGAAGGCTGGGGATATCGTTCCACAATCCAACCAGAGGCAGCAAGGAGAGCATATTGCGTTGTTCGCTGATGGAAGGACTCGTACCCGACCGAACCTACTTTTTCAAAAAGAAAATCCCACTTACCCGACTCTCCCACGACTAGAAGTCCAGACGAAGTCGGGGGAGGGAATCTGTGGGATATTTTGGCCCACTCAGCTGTGCTATGCTACATCACTGTGCAGCATTGGTGCAGGAAACAGCAAAATGGCTGCACAAAATGCTGTGCGTGCCAGGATCTCTAAACTGCGTTTTTGCAACAACCAAAAAAAAAGCTGCACCACCCTGCCACACAAATTTCAGGTGGGGTGGAACAGAGTATTCACTGCAGGAATGTGCCAGTGTGCTCTGCAACATTTAACATGGAGTGAAGTGAAAGAGGCAGCATTACTTTGCTGGAAAACCCAAAATGCCTCTTTAAAAAATGACATCTTTCAACCTTAAAAGTGCTGCTTGGCGCTAAATTCATCAATTTGTCATGAACCACTGTGATTAAAAAGGCCCTGCAATGCCCAGGGTCATCCCTTGTGTCTTTGAAAAATCAACCAGGGGCTTTGTTTTCATTTTACATGGGAAACACATCTATTTTCTTTGCTAAAGTATCAAGAATCAGCTGTTCAGGGAAAGACTCTAAATAGATGCCTGTTAAATGTATCCATGCTCCAAAACAACTCCGGCACTCAAGAAACGAACTATAGCTGCAGAAAGTGGGTATTTGCTGGAGATGAAAACCGAATTTAAAGAAATAGTCAAATGTGCTTTTTCTGACTGAAGGGAGAAAATCGCCTATTTAAAAGTAAATTGTTGGGTAAAGGCCTGCTTACTTAGAAATGTAAAAGAATTTTTTGCTGTTAAAAGTACATCTATAAACTGTTTTGATTCCATAGGTTTAAGTCAAGATGTAAAACGTGAAAATAAAAGCTAAAAGTCAGCTAAATTGGCAAATTATATAAAAATCTTGCTCTGCCAGTTGCTAGTCCTGAGAAAGGGTGACACCTCATAAACTTCTGGCACAGGAAAGTGCAAATTGCTAGCTTGGAGGACTTTGAATGCACCGGGACAAAGGGACTTCACCAGCTCATCAGACATTCATCTTTGCTCCAGGCTGGGAAAATAGCAGGCTGAGACTCTCACCTGTCAAGTGTGAGGGGCAATACAACCTTCAATCAAGGGAGAGGCCCCACATCCTGTTTCAAAGGAATTGACAGCTGCTTGCAATTTGAGAAAAGAAAAAAAGAAAACGGATCATTTGGCCTTTGGTATTAAAGGTTATTTTGCAACTGAAATTTAAAGACATTTAACTAACTTTGTAGCAGAAATTAGGAAAAATATGAAAAGTTGATGATTCTAAATCTAATTGTATGCTCTTTCTTTGAAAACTTGGTAGAGCTCACTACTGCATAAGGGACAGAAGTTGTAAAAAATGACGGATTGCAGGGAAAGTATTGATGTTGCAAACATAACATTTTGTACACACATCTCTAGGGTAAATGTGCATCTGTGCCAAATCTTTCATGGGTAAATTTGCCAAAATGTAGCAAAAAGGAAAAACCAAGTTCTACAGACTTGGGGTTTGGATTGAAATATGATGCACAAAATATGTATGTACTGTCAGCTCTGTAGTATATTCTTTTTGATATAGGGTATATAGAAACGTTAACTAGGAAATCAAAGTTATCTATCGGATTCGGGGCAGATGGACTGTAAAATAGTCCACTAAAAGAGTCACCTACAATCTGGACAGAAATCTTGTTTATTCTATTTCAGCACATTTTAAATATTCAACAGCTCAGTGCTTCTTGGAGCCTAGCCTATATAATTTCTATTTTCTAAAAAGACTACGGCCTCAATCCAGGGAATTATTGGCACATCGTTCTACAGGACATTTGTAGTAACATATTTGACAATCTGGCCTAACTAAGCTTGAGCGCTGGGCTTTGAAACACGATTTGTTAAAAAATGTCCAGCCTGGATCCAGGAAGGACAGCAACACCTCACTAAATGGGCCATTATTGCATTTTTTATAAGAGCAGGCCACGGCACTGAGGGCTCAAATCAGTCCATGCAGTTAGCTTCGACTTATCTAGAGCTTTCAATAGCATTAATTGTACAAACCTGCAGTAAAAGTTGATGAATTTAGGTCCCCCCGAGTGTCTTTACTACTTCGATTGCTCTACATTCAAACACTACATTCAGGTTCGGCTTGATAATAGGGACAGTGTATCTTTCCTGGTAGAGACGACCCGGGCAGGATTGTATTTTGCCTTCCTGCCCACTTAATATCTACTTATCTGACCGTGGAGAAAGACTGGCCGAGGTACTGTCATTTCCTCATCCGAAAGGACATTGAAAGCTATGCTGTTTAGAATATGCGGATGATGTAATATTTCAGGACTCTACCCCTATCGGCCCATAACACATATTAGATACATTTTATAGATTTGCTATTGAACCCACATCATTAAGTTTTTAAATTGGAAAAAGGGAGATACATTTGGGTGGATGATTCATTCTATCAAAGTTGCAATTGTTGAGCAATTAAGTTACATAGGTTTCTCTATTAATAAGAAACCATCCAAGCACTCAGTTTACATACTTTTGAGGGTGAGAATAATCCCGCTTATTGTCCAACTAATAAGAATTAATTATAAATAAGGTTGATGTTCCCTCCTCCTGGCATTAAAGTATTAGAGGGCCAAAAGTGTACCCACCCTCATTTATGGTCCTCAACTCTGTGACATTGGTGACAGTACTTTCTTTAGAAGTTAGGACTATTGTGAAGATTGAGTTCTGGTTTTACCTACACATGTACCCACCATGAGTATTGCTAGATACAAGTTGGGATTGCTTTCACTTTATGCACAAGTCAAATGGCGGTTGTTACAGGTTATCTGAATGCGTTAAATCTACCGGGTCTGTCATTGTATGAGGATCAAGATTTAGTTAATTAGTCTTTAAAAGTGGTACACTTTTACGCGTAAATGGAATGAGCTGCTGTCTGCACTGGGGGTTACAAGAGACTTTTTCATTACTACCCAGTGTTGGTAAAAAAATGAAAAAATAAACCTTTGGGTTTATGATTGGATGCAAGCAAAGGAGTCACCGATAGCTGCAAATTATACAAGATTCTAAACTGGGGAAGGATGCTCAGACAATCAGGTGGCTGGAATAGCAAGCGAGAATATACTGTGTACCTCCCACTGTTTACAGCCACCTGAGGTGGTGCCATCTTAATTGTGGGAGACAACAGGAAGCATCTCCCTGTTGCCTCCCCACGTCCCCACCCTGCCCTGCTTCCCTAAAACAAAACTGACCCTCTCGCTCCACACTTAGCGGCTGGATTGGAGCTTTGTGATCCAGTCCGGGCGCTCTTCCAGCCGCTGCCTCCATAGAAATGGAAAAGGGACAAAGTGCCTTTTCCAATGGCAGCGGCAATCTTTTTTTCCGGGAGACTGGGCTCATGCAATATGCGCACAGCCCATCACTTGAAGAAAAAAAAATTAAGCCATTTGCATCACAGCTGAACCCCAGGGTGCGACTATGTCAATCATCCCACGTCGGGGACCAGACAAGCTGTTACCAGCCATGTCCGACCCTGACTCAGGGCAGATTGCCATAATATTGTGTTAGAATAGAAGAAATTGGGGTTAATGCCAAAATATTCAGAAAGCTCCCAAGTGAAAGATGACAATCTCTTTTTTTTGCACTTTAGGTTAAATCTTCTTCCGAGGTATACAATTGTGGGGGTGAGACTTGGGAAATAACGTTTGGACTGTTTTTGTCGAATCAGGCACATACAGAAACTTTGATCCATCTACATTCACATTGTCCACATTTCAATGAATTAAGATATCAACTTTTTGGTAATTGGAGAAAAGGTATGAACATTGTAAAACTGAGAACTTTCAAAAATACATATTGGCAGGAAACCAGGAAACCAGGAATCTCTCATTTTAGCAACTCTTAGGCTAATTCAATTAATCCTAAATCAAGAACTAAATGATTAATGGAAACTTTAATTATGTTTTGTTGTTAATTTGGTTATGGGACAATAACAATGACATTTAAGTAATAGTATTTTTTTAAAGACTGAACTTTAATGAAATTTCATGATTAACCGCATGAGTAACAAAACGCTTATTGTTAAATGTTTTATGTCCTGAGTTTTGTATTCTATAGGACATATTTTTTCTCTATTGCATAGGATTACATTTACAACCAGAACACAATCAATAAAAGAATATTACATATTACATATATTCACATAATACAGCTGAACATATAGGGTATTGTGGCAACAAGGACCACACCCTTAGATAGGGAAATTGGGAGAAAGCCTGGGCAGTGTTTACCTGTGGTGTAAACTACTTCTTTCCACCAAGTTGGTCGAACTCTTTAAAATCTGCAAGGAGCTGGCCAATCCTTCTGCAGTATCCACCTCTTCTCTTCCCTCCCAGGACCTCTGTACCACTCAGGCTTCTCACTTCACCACTAAAACTCAGGATATCCTTTCCTCCTCTACCTCTTGCGGCACCCCTCCAGCCACTTCCCCCTCTCTTCCTCCTTTCTTCTCTTTCTCTAGTGTAGAGGAGCAGCCAAATGCCCCTGCAGGAAGTCCTGCCTCCCCTACTGCCTGTATGCTGGAAGCCAGAAATCGTGCCATGCATGACGCCAGTGGTTCTGCCTATTCCACAGAGAGTCTTTGAGAAAACGTATCCATTGAGAAAACCCTATTTGATGTATCCTCATAGAGATGACTCGGAAAAGGTCCCCGAAGGAATATGAAGACGAAAGAAAGAGAAGTAGGCGACGTCACCAGAGATGAGCGTGACGCACTGAGAAGAGTGGTTGAAGAAAAGGATGTATAGACCTAATGGAATCTGATGACGTAGTAAAGAATAGAGTAAACCTTCATGTGCGATGTGAAGATTGCACGTGTGAAGAGCACTGCAAAAAATGCAAACCATTTAACAACTGTACAGATGCAGCAACACAAGTAGGCTAAGTAATCATGAAGGCTGGCTATACGTAGTGAATAGACCGCAGGTGGTGCCGCTATTATATAGACTTCAATGTCACAATTTTAGTAAGCTCAAGTCCATGAAGAAGAAAGTCAAAGCTGTATTGCAGCAAGAAAGAATCTGCGAATCATGGAAGGACCGAGAAGGGCTCTCTGGCCTGGTGTCAAAAGCTGGAGCAGCCAAGAACTGGTTATCTATCCTTGAAGAACAGAGAACGTGAGATGCTGATTCATCTCTTGTTAAGTTGCAAAGAAAGAACACCAGGACTGCCAAGTTTATTAATTTAAGACAATTAAATGCTAGAAAATTAGCCGAATTGCGGTCTCCTGTCACGTGAACCAAGGATGGAAATAGAAATTGGGCATGCAGTCCAGTACTGTGATAAGAGTGTGCCCACACTCCCTTACATTCCCAGAGAAGAGAATCTAGTGTAAGGCCAAGTTCAAAGACAGTTCAAAGACAGTCTTCATGGCAGAAGGCATGGGCAATGAGAGACAAAGGGCTAATTGGGTGGGAAGCAAAGTCATGTCCACTTCCCAGCACCTGGGTATGAGCTTACGTGCTGCCGAATGTTCTAGACAATAGCACAAGCATGCCAACCAGTTATAGAGGGCCGTATAACGAAGGGCCTTATAATTTAAGAGCCAATAGTATTCTGTGTACTTATTAACAGATGAGGATGACTTGCACTAGAGGCAGCCTTAAGTTGTCCACCTGACTGTAGAGACCCAATCACTACCCAATCCCTTATAGAAAGTATACGTAGATGTGCCCTTTAAGCCTATAACAACTCTGCGTAGGTTTTCTTATTTGCCACATAGTATGACACCAATCATTACACATTTTTTGTGCTCAAGTGTATTTTTATGTGATTTGCGTTTAGAGCTCGAGTGAACGTCCGTCGATGTCCGTTTAAGACAAGTGATATTAAAACAGTCGAATGAGACTTTGCCAACTTCCTGAGTCGGTCTGATTATTTGGTGTAAGAGTTACTCTGCATCCCATCAATGCATGACATGTTACTTGTTAAGAACTATATGTTCATATGGTAGCAGAGGATAGTTAAAGACCCATCGACCTGTTAATCTCCAGAGCTTCGGACGATCGTAAATCCTCCACCATCTAGCCGGACGATCGTAGGGTTTCCTGTGTAGAGCGGCCGAATAGAAATCTTGCAAGAAAATCAAGACGGTGGGCAGGGTCCCTCTTTGACGAAATCCCTACCTGGTTTCCACAGGCGCTTTGCGGACGGAAGCCGAAAGTGGTCGGTTGGAGTAGGAGACAATACCAAAGGCCTTGAGTCAAATGACCAAATGGTGAGTAGATTGAGGGAAATGGCAAATTAAGGGAACATTGTTGTGGTCATTTTAAAAGTAATGAGAGTAACGGGAGTAATGGCAATATTGTGTGAAGAAATAGAGATAGCGCCTAACGAGTCCTGACTCAAGAGAGTACAGAAGAGGTCGCTTCACACCCCAGCGGTGGTCCATAGGCTACATGTAAAACAGGTTTTACATAAGGAGACAAGCTAAACTCTGTGATCAGAGTATTAATTAGAGGCGAAAGGAAAAAATGGTGATCACCGTAGTTTAAATGTGAAAAGTCGACTAGCCTGTTTGTGAATTTGTGTGAAGGAAAGGTGTCAAGGAGTGACACGAATTGTAAAAGAATTGAGATAAAAGATAAGATGTTATATTATCTATCTAGCGAAGTGGTTGGTACCAATCTAGAGGTAGACAAAGAATATTGAAAAGATAGAGGTTTTGAGCAGCGATTGTTGGAGCATGCTCATATTTTTTGTTTTTGGTGAAGATATTTTTATAAAGTCTGGTAAGTATTGACAGTCAATTGAGACTTGTCACAATGGAAGATATCACTCCTCTGATGTATTTATGTAAAACATTGCCAAAACACATGCCCAAGCTCAAGCAGTATAGTGCGGAATGGGTGAAAGTCTCGACAGATAAGATGTTCATGCCATGGCCGCAAGGGGGATCGTTGTGAAAAGCGGTATTGCAACACATGATCACATACTTGCACGCTGCGTACAAGGCAAAGAGTTAGTAGCTATTATAGAGCTTTGGAAGATGTACCAGGAAGAGAGGAAGGATCCACCACCTGAGGAGTGGATGCATAATCAGTGTAAGGAGGAAGGTATGAGGCCTTCTGCTCCCCCTACCTCGCATGAAGTGAAAGTCATTGATATGGAAGACGAAGGGTTGTATCCATTGAGGGACCTAAAAGCGGTGGCAGGGTATAGTAATCCGATATGCGAACCACCGGCTTGTAGCAGTGATGATAGTCCAGAAGAAAGTACAAGAAAAGAGGAGATATTTAAGATCACACAAGATAAAGAAGAGAAAAACAAGCAAATGTATTGACAGAAACAGAAAGAGAGATGAAGAGATGGAAAGGAGAGAAAGATAAAGTAGATGAGATAATGCTCGTGCAGAACAAAAGGATGGGAGGACAGATATTACTCAAACTAGATGGCAAAAGCATTGAGGAAGTAAGGCAAAGAGAAGACAAAGATGAATAGAATAGAAAAGAAAGGGAGCATGAAGAAAGATTGAAGGAAGATGAACGCAAAAGAAAGAGCAAAGAGCGGCGAGAACAGATGTATCAGGAGGAGCAAGAGAAAAAGCAAGAATGGGCAGAGGCGCAAAGGAAGTACAACAATAGGCCAATAGCAATAGAAAATATGGACAGACGAGCCTGGAAGAGAGAGGGGGAGGAAGCACATAAATTAAGGGACGAAATCATACAGAGACAAAGAGAAGAAGAAGAAAGGAGAGCGGAGTGAGGAGAGAAGAGATAGGACAAGAGGAAGAGAGAATTAGAAGGGAGGCGAGAAAGCAAAGGGAATAAGATGAAGAGTTAGAACATAAGCGGAGACAACAGGAGCAGATATTAACCACATTCAAAAAGAGCTAATGGTGCCAAGTCCAACAATACGATGGGACAGAATGGAAGAGTTCCTTCCATTAAAGGGAGCAGCATCAGGGGCATCTAGAGTAGCGCTAGACGAAGAGTACTTTGATATAGGATGTATCAGGGATAGGATCGATAAGGCCTGACAAGAATTAAAGGAAAAGTAGCAAAACTAGAAGGCGGAGGAAGGGAGAGCAATCCTGGCATTTCAATTACAAAGCGAAGAGGAGAATACATTCAGCTTTGAGCATAGAGCTTTATCCTTAAGCAGACTGACCTTAGATAAGGGTGAAGGGGACAAGAGTCACACTAGTTGGGGACTAGACATGTCAGTCGAGGAGAGAGAATCCTTCCGTGGGGAAGAGGAAGGAGGCGTATGTGCCCCCGAGGGAAGCCTGCAGACAGACAAGGAAGTAAGATGGTTGGATCTGGAACAACCTAAGGACAGGACGCCAGATCCCATACCATATCCAGAACGTCCCAGAGGATGATCATATAGTGAGAAGGGAGAATCACTGCCATATGTGAGCAGGTTATGGTTGCTATCAACGAGGAGACGGTCCGGGACTATTGTCCTTGCCATGGATAGGCAGACAATGGGAGCCGATTGCGGGTTAGGGTGTACGCAGTTTCCCTTATTGGAAAAAGGGGGAGCAAGACCACAGTATATTCCATGGCCGCAGATGAATAAGAATAATTTACGATGCAAACTCCTGAGTTTGACATCGGGTTCAGGAAAATGGATTTATGAATTAGAAAAAATGACAGGATGAACTATGTTGGCCATTGGAGACATTAAGGGTCTCTTGGCAGCCATTATTGAATAAAGAGCTGATGACATATGGAGGAGAGCAGGCTATTCAAGTGTGACAGCCCAGAACACAGTGCAGTATCCTTACACATCAGATATGGGTGCAATTATGACACATGAGATGAAGGAAGATGGACTAGTTAGACGGTCTTCCCCTGTATGTTGGATCTGTGGGATGACAGGGCACATTGCACGGTTATGTGGGAGCCAATTGAATGTACAGAATGGCCAGTTCTCAAGAGGGGGGACAGACCATTTCCACTATATAGCACACAAATTAGGGAAGGGTTTGCCCAAGATCAGACAGTGTATCAGACACAAGCTACGCAAATGCAACAGGCACAGCAACCACAGCAAGCGAAAATTAATCCACCGTTAATCCACCTCAAGGACAGTTGCAACACTCCCCCATGCAGACACAACAGTATGCAAACACAGGACAATTATTGACACCTAGAATAGGAGGTGCCACTGTAATGGGAGGGTACCCTTTCACAGGTACAGGGGTGTGCATATACCCACAATAGGACAGCTCACAGGGTGACTTCATGTGTTCAGTACTTTCTGTGACACCAGACCCCCAAGAGGAACCAAGGGTCGATGTGACAATAGGAGGCAAATCTTTTCATTTTTAGTAGACACTGGAGCTACTCGCTCAGGTGTACGAGAGGGAAAATATCCAATGTCGGGAATTGCTATGAATGCTCGAGGGTTCTCTGGAGCTACAAGTCGATTAATTTTTTTTACTGATGAATTACCAGTCACTATAGGACATGCCTGTACCATTATTGTATTCACGGCAGACAACAGTTAACATTCTGGGAAGAGATTTAATAACAAAACTTAATATAATGATTTATTTAACTGATGAAGGGATAGTGTGTTCCACTGCTGGAATACACTACATGAATGTGGGCAAATTTATACTGGCGTTCACAGGGCAAGTGGCTCTGCGAGGCGTACCAGTAGAGCCAGAGGTTTTTCTTTATGGGATGAGCATTCTAGTAACATGGCTACCTGGCTTAGTGAGAAAAACGATGAGGATACCTGATAAATTCTTGTTTAGACCACAGATACCTATGGACGAAGAGGGGGAACAGACTATCCCTATAGAATTAGAAGCAGCCATAGTACGAAGGGAAACAGCAATGCTTGAAGGAACGGATGATGAGGGTAGACCATGGAGGACAGTGATACTTCTTGAAGAAGGGTGCAGACTGACTGACATTACCGATGATGATATATTTAGAGATGATCCAGCAGACGATGACGTGGTGTTCTTTATGCACATCACATACTGGATAAGGATAGAGAAAAGGGAAGCCCCACAGCGAATGGCAATAATGCAGCAGCATCCAGCATTTTTTTAAGAAGACTTGGACAAAGTGCCAAGCATCCTTTGGACCACAGGCCACTATGACGTAGGTTTATTGAAGGGTATAGGGGATGTTAAAATAAAGCTGAAGCCAGGGGCAATTTTACCTGGAACAAGATGGTACCCTATGTCTCTAGAGGTTAAGACAATTTCAGCACTGATGGAACAAGGTGTTCTGGTGCTATCAGAATTACTGTGTAATACTGCAGTGTATCCTGTGACAAAATCTAAGGGCGGGTCATGGAGATTCATACAGGAGATGAGACCGATTAACCAGACTGTAAAGGCAGAGTTTCCTTTAGTTCCTAACCTGGTGACAATACTATGCTGTATCCCGGTGAAAGAACGATATTTCACGGTGATTGATTTGAAAAATGCGTTTTTCTCAATCCCGTTGCACAAGAACTGAAAAGACGCGACTTCATTTATGTTCCATCACACTCGTCTGAAACACACTTGTTTGCCTCAAGGGTACTGTGAATCTCTATCTATCTTTAACACAGTCCTCCAGATGGACCTAGGCAATGTTGATTTGAAAAGTGCTGTGGTACAATATGTAGATGACATTTTCATTTGTAGCACTACAGAAGATGAGAGCCGACAAGACTTGATTTGGCTAAAGACTATCCTAGCAAACAAGGGATACAAGGTAGACAAAGAGAAGCTGCAGTATTGTCAAGAAGAGGTGCTATACATAGGGCAATTGATTTTGCATGAGGGAAAAAATGTGACACATGTAAGGGCTGAAACCTGCAAAACCGCACACAGTAAAACAGAAGCAACAATTTCTGGGACTATGTAATTATGTTAGAGCCTGGGTGTATGATTATAGTTCATACACTAGACCCCTTTTACAGCTTTAAAGAAAGCACAGGTGAACAAAGTTACAATATAATGGACTGAAGAAATGGAGGAAGGATTTGAGGGGTTGAAAAAAGCAATTTGTACAGCTCCTGTTTTAGGGATTCCATATTATTCAGAGAAATTGCATTTGTTCTCTCATATAGCAATGGAACAGTCATGACTGCAGTGCTTACACAGAGGACCACATTGGGGTACAAGCCTCTAGCGTATTATAGTGGGATTTTAGACCCAGTTATGAAAGGACACTTTCCGTGCAAACAGTCATTGGCAGGCACCGCATTTGCAATTGTCAAGTCTACAAGTATTGTGATGGGCTGCTCTATGACTATTTTTGTGGATCATGCTCTGTTTGCCATCTTACAGAAACCCAAAGGCACATTGACATCTGAGAGAGCTTCAGCCTATGAAGTAATGATTTCAAACCCAACGATCAAAATTGTCAGATGTAAAATAGTGAATCATGCCACTTTTATAGCTGAGCCAATAATAAAGTGTGACCATGTGCATGATTGTGCGAATTACATTGAATTCTATGATAATATTCCTTGCATGAAGGAGAATGCATTGTCAGGAGGGGAAATTCTCTTTATTGATGGTTCTTTGAAACATGATCAGACAAGTGGAGAAAGGCATTCCTGGATAAAGGCATTCCTGCGCAGCTGTAATAAGACATAGAGCACATTGCGAGTTTGAGATTGTAGAAATTGCCAGACTACCGTCTCACTTTTCAGCGCAAGCAGCAGAATTGGTAGTGCTCATTGTCACACTTGAGTAACACGAAGGGCAGGAAGTGACGGTGTACAGTGACTCCGCCTACGTGATGTCAACTGTACATGCAGGTCTAGTCCGGTGGAAAAGGAGGGGCTACCTCCGTGCGAATGGCACTCCAGTGCAGCACGCATCCTTATTTGACAGGCTTATTAAAGCACTACAACTCTGAGTAGCCATAGCGGCCATTAAATGCACTGCTCACACTAAGCGAACAGACTTTAATTGTTGCGGGAATGAAGCCGCAGACGTAGAAGCCAAGAGGGTTGCATATTCCCCAGATATTTCAAGTTTTGTACACCCGAATATCAAGGAGAAGGGAGTTACAGTTATGGTGATGCAAGAAGAGTTTAATAAATGACCAATGGTGAAGGGGGTGTTCCTTATCCCTCACAGAAGCACTATGGCAACAGCATAGTACTGGAAAGACGGTGATGCCAGAAGCATTGTAAAGGGTAGCGCTTGAACAGCTGCTCTACCCTGTGCATGTAACTAGGGAAAGTCTTTCTACAACAATTGTGGAAGACTGGTTTATTCCAAATTTGTTAGAACACATTTCATTTTATGTAGTAAACTGCATCATATGTTAAAAGACTACCGGTGGGCATACACCGAGAACAATTACAGGAGTAATTCCTCAACAAAATGGTGCTTTTCAGCATTTACATATTGACTATGTTGATATGCTGCAGGTGTGTAGTGGATGCAGGCATCTGATAGTGGTGGTGTGTCCCTTCTCTAGTTGGATCGAGGCAGGTCTGTGTACACACCCTGATGCCACTTGCGTAGTGAAGTTTCTAGTATGTGAAGTCTTTCCAAGATGGAGTGTGTGCGAAGTGCTGAGATCCGATAATGGGCCACATTTTGTCAATGAAGTATTTGAACGGATAGGGCTTTTATTGAATATTAATCATACGTTTTCTTCTGCTTATCACCTGCAAGCGAACGGAGTATGTGAGAGACTCAACGGCCTCCTTAAAGAAAGTATTGCCAAACTCAAACTGCCATTTCAGAAAGAGTGGCTATATTTCCTGCCCTTAACTTTATTTGCCCTAAGGAATCAGGCTGGTTCGGACCACCACCTCACACCCCATGAAGTAGCGACTAGGAGGCAAATGAGAACACCTCTTACACCTCCATCGAGGAGTAGAAGTGATGCTCAGAGTACAGCAAAAATGTTAGGAACTGAGTTACGTGAATATTTAACATGTATGACCTCTAGCAACTCTCTCATTTCAGATCAACTGAAGCGCCAGGTCTCAGAACACAGATGAATATCATTCAGCAACCGGATCTCTTGAACTATTATCAGCACCCAAATTATTTGCTGGCTATTTTATCCTAATTAGAAATTTTACCCCAAGGTGACACGAGACACGTTTTAATGACCCATACATTGTTCAAAATGTCACTCCCTCAGCAGTAAAGGTCCAAGGCAGACGGGCTTGGATTCATTTAAACGACATGAAGTAATACACTAGCAAGACCACTCAATCCCCAACTGTCAATCCAGAAGCAAGACAAATAGAAGAATTTCAGCATGTGCGGACTCAATCGATGACAAAGAAGGACGATAAATCAACGGGCTGATTGAAAATGCAGATTGCATTTGGACTGTGACTCCCTTTGGACAATATTTATAGATATTATAGCAGGCGTGCAAACCCTTGCCAAAAGTCACAGGAATCTTTTAAAAATCAGACTTTAGAAAGTTGTTGATGTATCACAAATATGCCTAATCTAGAATTTTAATTTGACGATTGGAAACCCGAACAATTTCCAGACTTGTTTCTCACTGAGTTTCTATTTGGTTGAATCTATGGTACTAATAAACGGAGATGCTCACAGACTTGTTCTTGCTGTTTTTATATTTATCCTTCAAGGATATCCTGGTCTTTTCAAAAGAAACATTGATATTCTCACTTGTTTATAGGATCCTAAGAATGGCCCTGTAATCAGAAGGCTGCTTGTAGCAATAGTAGAGGAAATATTGCAGTTGCCAGATTTATTGCAGCTGCCGGAGTAAATGTGTTTTTTCCTTAACAATTGAAGTAAAAATTAGGAATGTTGAAGCTGGTAAGATTTTAGGGAATGATCAAGGCCAAGAAATTCCAAAATGGCACAAGTGGTGGAGATTAATATGTTGGTTCCTGATATATGTATGTGCAACTATACTTTGTGTCTTTCTGTTTCTCCTGTTTACCATTCCCTGTTATGTTGATGTTCCTGGTAAACTACTTTGATCCTCCCCACTCCAGGAACTATTGTTGATTTGCCCATTACCGATGAGCCAAAACCCCTTGTGCTGTCTTCCCATAGTAAAGCTGCTTTAGAGTTGTTTCCTTGGGCTGCAACCATTCTGCCAGGGAGACAAAAGAGAAGAGTGGAGGAAGATAATGAGAGGATAAATACATACTTCAATAATGCAACACACTTGGGTAATAACATGTGGTATCAGCACATAAAAAAGGTGGGAGAGAGAACATCTAAGGAGGGGTGCTACGTGTGTTCCCTCATACCTTATGCTTTATAGACCTCTAGAATATTCATAGCCATAGAAGTATCAGTCAAAGAAGCCCATTGCCTGATGCACCTTGCACTTTGTCTGACAAGAGGACAGTTCCAAGGCAGAACAGCATCCATAGTGTGGATGAATAAAGCAAAATCTCAAAGAGAAGACAATTATGTGCAAGATTTAAAGACAAGAGAGAAGCCAGAAACTAGGCATCGAATAATAAAATATGAGCAGCCTGGAATGGAACTGGAATGAAGGTCGAAGAAAATAAGAAGCAAAATTGCCATGGCAAGAATGAAAAAGAGATACTGATATGTTGGGAAAGAGGACAATAGTACTTTAAAGGAATAGTACTTACTCATGAAGAATGGGTTGATGGACTGGTTGTGTGCAAAGCAGCAGCATTGACCGGAGAGTGGGAAGCAGTTGTGGAAAATGCAGAAAAGGAATGCAAAGATCAATGGCAGAAGAGTACATAATTGTTGACATGGGTTGACGATCAAGGAGGACCATTGCAGATACTACCCCTGAAGGATGCATCCTTATGTTTCAGAAATAATGGAAAGAAGAAGGCTAGAGAAAATTGCCAGTGTGGGCACATTTTGATGTACCTGGTATCAAGGAAGGAACAGCCGTCTTGATGGATCATTATTGGGCTTGTGGGATCAGAGCCTACATGAATCTGCGCAAGGATTGGGGAGGAACGTGCTCCTTAGTGCTTGTTCCAGCGTTAGTAATTCCTCAGAGTGACCGGAGCATTGGTGAATTTCCAAAAGTAGATGCTCATTTGAGAAGAAGAAGAAAATCGCTTGAATTTCTCAATCGAACAAAAAGAGGGAATTACTTCACGGCACAATCAATAGAAGCCTTTGATGCTATCCCATATGAGCACAGGTTGCTCATCAAGACTGTTTCAGCATTTACTACTATCTTCATGACTGGGATCCAGATGATGGCCAATGCAAAGTGGTTACAATTCACTCGCTGGGAGCTTCTCTGGACAATCCACACCCCCCTAACAGGATTCAATGCTATCAAGGAAGAGTTGAGGGCCATACGACTAATGACCCTTCAGAACAGATATGTCCTTAATATGATAAAAGCGATGGAAGGAGGAGTTTGTGCCAACATCGGGTCATCCCGTTGCAAAATCATACCTTATTACGATGATGAGAATGGAACCTTGACAGAGGCAATAACGTTGGTAACAAATCTGCATAATAAGATGGAAGACGAGACAGACCACATCATAGATGATGGATGGTTTGCATCCATTTTCTCATGGGTCCCACAGTGGATGGAGAAAATCTTCAAGTTTCTGGGAGCAATATTGGTTATGGAGAAGTTTTAATTCTTTGTGATCAGGGTGAAAAATGCACAGTGCAAGAAGACAACCAAGAAAGCAGTGGGAATGAGTATCATAATTGATGTTGAATCATGGTCTGGACCCACGAATTGACTGATGAAGAAATCAGAGAATACGTAAAGGCCAGTATCTTAGCACCTGAGGGAGCAAAGTTCCTGTATCCAAAGAACCACAAGAAGTACATGGGGCGATGGGTCTATTGTAGTCCAAATGGACAGTGCAGTCAGATGACCTGGAGTGTGGACAAAAAAGCAATTCTTCAAGAAAAAGTTCCACAAAGTGGAGACTAATGAAGGTGTGGTCGTGAATCAACCAGAGGGGGGGACTGTAGAGGAGCAGCCAAATGCCTCTGCAGGAAGTCCCACCCACCACTGCCTGTATTCTGGAAGCCAGAAATTGTGTCATGCATGACACCAGTGGTTGTGCCTATTCCACGGAGAGTCATTGAGAAAAGGTATCCATTGAGAAAATCCTATCTGATGTATCCTCGTAAAGATGACAATCTCTTGGAAGAGGTCCCCCGAAGGAACATTAAGATGATAGAAAGAGAAGTAGGTGCCGTCACATGAGATGAGTGTGGTGCACTGAGAAGAATGGTTGAAGAAGAGGATGTATAGACCTTATGGAATCTGATGACAAAGTAAAAATTGAGTAAACCTTCATGTGCGAAATGAAGATTGCATGTGTGAAGCGCACTGCAGGAAATGCAAACTGCTTAATAACTGTACAGATGCAGCAATGCAAGTAGGCTAAGTAATCATGAAGGCTGGCTATACATAGTGAATAGACTGCAGGCAGTGCTGCCATTATATAGAATATGGACTTAAGTGTCACAATTTTAGTAAGCTCAAGTCCATGAAGAAGAAAGTCGAAGCTGTTTTGCAGCAAGAAAGCAGCTGAGATTCATGGAAGTACCAAGAAGGGCTATCTGGCCTGGTGTCAAAGACTGGAGCAGCCAAGAACTGGTTATCTATCCTTGAACAACAGAGAATGTGAGACGCTGAATCATTCCTTGGTAAGTTACAAGGAAAGAACACCAGGTCTGCCAAGTTTATTAATTCAAGACAATTAATTGCTAGAAAATGAGTGGAATTGCAGTGAACCAAAGATGGTAACAGAAGTTGGGCATGCAGACCCGAACTGTGATAAGAGTGTGCCCACACTCCCTTATATTCCCAGAGAAGAGAATCTACCGCAAGGCCAAGTTCAAAGACAGTATTCATGCCAGAAGGCATGGGCGATGAGAGATGAGGGGCTAATTTTGTGGGAAGTAAAGTCATATCCACCTCCCAGCACCTGGGTATGAACTTACATGCTGCTAAGGAGCCGAATGTTCCAGATAAGGGGGCCATATAATGAAGGGTCTTATAGTTTAAGAACCAATAGTATTCTGTGTACTTAACTGTTGAGGATTAAATTGTCCACCTGACTTTAGAGCCCCAATCATAACCTGATCCCTTATAGAAAGTATACTTAGATGTTCCCTTTAAGCCTATTACAACCCCACATAGTTTTTTTCTTATTTGCCACGTAGTATGACATCACTCATGACAAATTTTTAGTGCTTAAGTGTATTCTTATGTGATATGCGTTGAGAGCTTGAGCGGACGTCCGTCGATGTCTGTTGTAACTCCCTGTTTTAGACAACAGATATTAAAACAGTCAAATGAGACTTGCCAACTTCCTGAGTCATTCTGATCGTTTGGTGTAAGAGTTACTCTGCATCCCATCCATACATGACAGATTGCTGATTAAGAACTATATATTCATTCTGACAACACCTGACAAGGTTTCTAGACAAGTCTGATCTATGGAAGTGTCGTCCAACAGGTGCTCCCCTGCTCCTCCAGAACCATAAAGAACCATATTGACACCCTTGCTCCAGCCTTGGCCGATTTCTGCAATCACTTTTCGTCACTGGATCTTTCTCCTCTCTCCTCAAGCACTCCCTTGTGCACCCCCTCCTTAAATAACCTTCTGCTGATCCTACCTGTCTGGCAAACTACTGCCTGATCACTATCACTCCTTTCCTGGGCAACCTCCTGGAAAAGATGGCCATCTCCCAGCTTACTCTCCACACTGAATCTGTTGGTTGTCTCAGTTACATTCAGTCTGGCTTCAGAGCAGCCAGAGGAACAGAAACTGCTCTCCTGAACCCCAGTAAAGAACTGCTCTCTAATCTGTCCTCATCCTCCTTGACCTTTCCTCTGCTTTTGACAAGGTCAACCACTCCATCCTGATCAATCTACTCTGTGAGAACCTGGGTACAAAGGATCAGGCTCTGGAGTGGCAGATCTGCTTCCTCTGGGACCGACCCTTCCAGGTCCAACTTGGTTCCTTTCTCTCCACAACCTTTCTCTCCACCTGTGATGTCCACAGGGCTCTAAACTCTCACCCTGGCTCTTCAATGTCTACTTGGCACACTTGGCCCACCTGATCTCTACCTTCTCCTCTAACTTTGTGTTATGCGGTTGAAACTCAGCACTCCTTCCGGCTCACCTGAGCCTCCTCCACTCTCCTCTATCGCTCATTCCTGACTGTAGCCGCGATTCAGGATTGGTGCACCTCCAACAGCATCTGCCTTAATGCCAGTAAGATGGAGATCCTTCTCATTGGGACCTGTGAGAATCCTGAAGGTGTCTCCCTAACTAGTCCCTGGTAATCTGTCATCAAGTTGACCAGGACACGTCCATCGCTATTTGATCCAGTTCCTAGAGGTGGACCAGAGAGGTAGGATCACCTGGATGGGAGGTCCTTGGGGAGTGGACGTGGGACACCTACGGGTGAGACCCAGTATCCCCCTTCTTTCAACACCTTTTCCCATCCTACCCCATAGAATATTCCAAAACACTGCACCCCCTTTTTCTTGAACGAACACTTGCACACACCAGGAAAGACAACGGATGAACACCAGAGCCGTTTACCTGACATGTCCCAATACAAGGGTCAGGCAAAGTCAAGCAATTTACCAGAAACACACACCCCTGACGCCCTTTCCCTTCCCCACAGATATAAAAGGTGGAGCTTGAAAGCACAGTACAAGCAAGGCAGACCGCAGAATGACTCAGCTAAGCGAGTACAGCAGTCCAAGAGGAGGAGAAAGGTGGCAAGAACCGAAAAGGGGGTCAAGGAGAGAAGCGACCTTACCCTTTCGATCCGAGCCCGCAAAGCATCTGTGGAAGGAATCGTAAGACCGCGAACAATAGCCAGTGTTTGTTGCAACAGATGTCAACAGTACACAGGACCCTCCTCCGCTGAGGCCAGGGAGAGACGCTCGCCAACGTGGTACCCGTCTTGACTCCAGAGACAAGAAAACCAAGTGGTTCATCACAGCCGGTGAGTCGAGGGGAGATCCTATAAGAAACCGAACTGTGTTGAGCAAAAGTAGCAAACAGCTCATTGAAGAAAAATACAAAGGACTATTAATACAACAGGGGAAAGCCAGCTGCAGAGGAGTACAGCACCACATTGGTGCTCACTCGAGAGATTCTGGGCAATTACCCTATTGTTGAAACTACTGTGACCAGAAGGCCTTGGAAACACTACGAGAAAGGGGTCAAAGAGGTCTAGTAAAATCCTCTGTACAGTCGTAAGTCTTTGACCGGCAGAAGTTGAAAAGCTAAGGTAAGTGAATCCCACATCATAAGAAAGTAGAATGATTTGTGTGTAATTGGCAAGAGTGAACCTGACGGAGGGATGTCAATGAAAAGGGGCGAATTCTAAAGTCCCGATGAACAGTGTGCTGATATGAGTGAACCTGACATAGGAAGTACACAGTGAACTGTTTAAAAAGACAATAAGGCTTGTGAATGCAAAAGTGAAAGTGTTCTGTGAAAAGTCATATTGAACCTGACAGAGGAGGCTGAGATTCGAGAGGGATCGGTGCTCAGCAGAGGGAGACCCATGGGTGAAGAACCATCACCGTAAAGTTGAGTGAATAAGCCACAGTTAACCCGACGGAGGGAGGCTGAGATACGAGAGGGGTCTGCGCCCGGAAGAGGGGGACCCAGGTGTGAAGAACCCTCACCCTAAGTGCCATAAGGAAAGAATTTTATTCGGTTATGCTGAACATATCCGGTCATTGGAAGTAGGATATCTAACTCCCGAAGGCCCTGATATAGCTAAGAACGTGTATAGTAACTGAGACCCGGAAGAGGGGGATCCAGGGGTGGAAAGTCATCACCCCAATGACATGTGAATACAACCGAGAATTTATTTGTTTATATATGGTCCACAAAGGCAAGAGACTTTTAGGAGAAAAGAGACTTGACCATCGACGGTCCTAATATCTGAGAACAGAACCGTTGTCTCGTGCTGGGAAAACCTGAGAGTGTGTTGTGATTAGGAGTCCCACCTTGTCCTGTGCTCAAAACATGGGGAAGGGAGGCCCTTGATTTACTCAATCCTGACTTATCATTTGAGAACACTTCTGTCTGACTTGTGAACTTTAGCCCAAACTCTTTTGTATTTAGCTGTAAGGGCTGGCAATAGGTTTTTCTTAGTATAGGCTCTTTAATATGACAAGACATCACTACGACTGCCTTATTTTTCATTTGATGGTGGTAGCTTTCTCCCATCTCGTCTTTAGGTTTAGAGTTGGCATTTTTCTAACCTGCAAACCTTGAGCTATGATCACTTGTGTCTGTCTTTACTGTTGCCACCATGAGATCCTTACAGTCCCCTGCTACCTCTTTCCCTCTGGCCGCCCTCCTTCGGTCCTCTTCCTTTGCCTTCCTGTGAGGCAAAAACCTTGCTCTCATCTTCGACTCGACCCTCCCGCACCTCACACACCTTGCCAGGAAGGCCCACTACCAGCTGCACCGCCTCAGAGGTATTCTTCCTTTTTTCACGTTCCCCCAGAAGCTCACTGTCTCTAGAGCCATGGTGTTCTCTAGGCTGGACTACTACAACAGCCTCTTTCCCAAACTTGATTCCTCTACTCTCTGCAACTATTCTACATTAAGACTGCAAGATTTATCCTTGGCCTCAAGCCCAGCGACCATATCTCTCCAGCCCTGTAATCTCTCCAATGGCTCCTGGTGGCTGCAGGGATCCAGTTCAAGATCCTCTGCATCGCCCATAAGGCATTCTGGGTCCGGGGCCGGGCCCACACTAAATCCAACTCTCTTCCAAAATGCCTTTCTCCTCGAGCCCTTCACTCAGCTGCCTCCAACTCTGAGGGTTAGATGGTTCTCCAGGCAGAGAGTGGGGGGTAGATGTGTCTCCTCTACAAGGGCCTCCCTCTGGAATGGCCTAACTGCCCCTCTCCAAATTGAATCAGACCACCTGAAGTTCCGGAAGTGGCTCTAGACCTTTCTTTTCTCCTCTGCTTTCTCTCTCTCTCTCTCTCTCTCTCTCTCTCTCTCCCCTGCTGACCACCTGTCTGAGGGGACAACTGGTTGCTTGGTTACCCTCAGCGTATCACTGGGTACCAGGCTCCTCCATGATCAGTCTTCCCTGCTCTGCCCCCGAGCCTACAGCGCACTGAGGAGCTGTAACTGTAACCTCTACAGTCCCCTGTCTCCTTAGACTTAACCAGAGCCACGCTGCCCTGGCTGCACTTACTCAGAGCAATGCTGCCCTGATTGCACTTCCTCCTTCCCTCTCCCTGACACTTCCCCTTCTCCCTTCTCCCTGTACTTGGCATTGCCGCACTTACACAAGGCCTAGTAAGATCGTTTTGTCTTGTCCTCCCTCTATTTTTCCAGCCCTTGTCTTCTCACATCTAGAAACACTTGTGTACAGGCGCGTATTAAATGGATTATCAAGTGGATTATGTGACGAATCTGACATTTTTGTCACGGATTCCTAGACGGAAGCCTCTCTTACGTGGCCAGGGGAAGGCAGAAGCTACCCAACTCTGACCCTGGGGGTTGCTATCTGTGGGAGGACCACATGGGACAGGACAAACTCCAGGGATACAAAAAGAGACTAAGTCAAGATAACACTTCAGTGACAAACATGTACTGTTGCAACATTCATAAATGGCTTACTGAAATATAGACACTGATTTCCTAGGTTTTTGTAGCCCAAAAATGAATTCCGCACCCCACCTCCCATTACCCCTTTTTGTGTACTGAGACGCGGAAGAGAGGAGTGATGAGAAGGACTGGGCACGAGAAACCCACGCCATGGTCTAGTCATTGGAGACTGCAGAGAAAGACTAGGTCATTTAAAAGCAACACAGGTGAACCGAATGCAGGAGAACGAGAGAGCAAGAAACTGGAGAGGCACCCAATTAATGCTGTCACTGTGGAGGACGCTGAAGACAACTAGGCTACAGAGCGCAGCGCATAGGCCAACAGACACAGTGTGCAGACGAGCCCGACTGGAAGAAGTTTACTGCTTTTCGACAACAGGCAGCCAGAGCTGCCAAAGTCAGAGAAAAGTGACGCAGGAAACAAACAACTTACTGGACGCAAGACCAGTCAATGGACCGGAAGCACGGATGCTGGGTTAACACAAGGGCCCTCATTACAACACCGGGGCTAAACCATGGCGCTATTAGCACCATGGTTGATGCCGGTATTGTAACAAGTCCGCCATGGTGGAATGGGGAAGTACCACCCCATTCCAAGGTTGGCGGGGCGGTACTTCCCCATTTCACCATGGCCCTTCCCCATTCCCATTTTCACCCCATAGGGCATAATGGGAATGGGGAAGGCGGTAAGTACGGTACCGCAAATTGCAGTACCGTACTTACCTCAGAAGTCCCTTTGCGGATCCCTTCTTTAACGGCTGGTATAGACCAGCCGTTAAGGTCGGGTCCCGCAAAGGGACCTCGTAATTAGGCGCTAAGGGGTTAACGGCTCCTCAGCCTTTTACGGTGCCGTTAACCCCTTAGCGCCATGGTCGTAATGACCCCCAAGGAACGCTGAAGACGGCATCCACGACTGGTAAGCCCAGAGAGAGAGAGAAGTTTACCGGAGAGCGTTTAAGTGAATACTGTGTACCACATACTATTCTAGAGAGCCCAAGTGAATATTACTGACACGAACATTGTTACGTAAAGGCAAAGGGACTATTACCAATAAGAAAATGTTGAAGAAACAAGCCTAAGTAAAAGCAAAGTGAATATTACTGATATGAACATTGTTAAAGGAACAAGCCTAAGTGAAGGCAATGCAAGTATTACCAAAATGAACATTAGTGGGTAAAGGGCCTAATTAAAGGCAGTGCAAGTATTTCTGACAAAAGCATTGTTGAGAGAAAGAACCTGAGCGAAGAGTAAGTACGCACAGTGTTCAAAGTGATGGAAGTAAGAAAGGGTCGCTGACCAGATATTGGAACAATGTTGTAAATTGGATAAAAGAGAAAGTCAAGCAAAGAGCGGAGAAGCCCTGGCAGGTTAGTGAATCAGGCAAACAATGAGTCTGGGACTCACACCCAAGCAAGAAATTGATGAAACCCTAGCAGGTGAGTAAACCAAGGGTAACAAGTATAAAGGATAAAAAGGGAAGGTTCATTCCCCTTTTTCAGGAACAAGGAACAATACCCTGGCAGGAGAGCATACCAGGCAAAGGAAGAAGGATTGCGAGAGGTGAAGGGGTCCACAGCCCTATATGTGAAAGTGTGTATCAGATAAGGGAAGACACATGCCCCTTTAAGGATTCAAGAAAACTATGCAAGAACTGTGAGAAAACATTAGCAAGATCACTAGAAGAAATCTAGGGCAAGGGAAGCTCCTTTCCTGGTAGAACTTTGTTTTCTTTCCTTTTGAGCACCTTAGAACTCTATGTTTGGAAATTACAAAGTAAACTATATGTCTATAGCTCAAATACATCCTAATTTTCACCTTATATTTGGTTTAGAATGTAAGGGTCAGTTTAGGGTTTTCGATGCAGGCTGAAGACTTTGTTTAACATCCTGACACACACGTTTGGTTGTTTTGTTGAGGTAGGGATACCCCTCAGAGTTAAAGATTGCTAAGATTTCCCCAACCCCTCTTATTATTTTGATAACAGTTTCTAACCAAACCCTAAGATGCCACTGTCTCAGAGTCTTACTGCTGGCTCCTTACAATTAGTAGTTCTTAAGCTGAATGTTGTATGTAAGAATGTGTAAAGATTTAACAAGGGGTGGTCTACTGGAGTGAGTGACAGGGATGGGGTGTCACTAGAGGAGCAGATCTAGAATCCAGAGTGGTCTTGCTGTACACCCCACAGGTTTCTAAATGGAGGGGACCTCGGAGATAATTAGCTCCTGCTTGTACCCTAGCAGAGCCTGGTTAGCTTGACATCAACAGCTACCAGGAGCTATTTTTCGCTCCCCAGGCCAAATGATGCCAGACAAACACACCTATGTGAATTAACTCTGTGCATTTGGGCCAATGTATACGTAAACATTAGTAAACATCTATGATATTTAAACCGTAAGGGGTCACAAATAATGGAGAAAATGATAAGTTTGCATCTTCTATGGAGGGTCGAATTGCAGAACGCTATGTACTAGCTCCTTGCCCTGCAGTGGTAGCTCCTGGTCACTTGTGAATACTGGAAACCCAGGAGTGGCTTTCAGCTCCTGCTTAGCCAATATTCATTTCGAGCCCTGCCCTGGTCTGTTATTGATTTACTGATGGGGCTATGAAGGAGTGGGAGGGAAAGGAGAATGGTCTCACTACACGGTATGCTGCTGTTTGACAGACTCGATATTCTATATTTTAGGTGTCTACATTGGGTCATTTCTACCAAATACAAATGCTACATATGTATATGTGTGTTTGGGGATAGGAGAACATGGAAGTGGGGGTTGCGTTGGTGTGGGGTAGTGAAGGTGTGCATGGGGGCTACTCATAACAAGGTTGCATTAAGGTCAACCAAAATGTAGACTATCAAATGACTGTCAACAATGTAGAACCCTCACACACAGTTCATCACTTAACTTCTGTATCCTGGTATGTGATCTGGCATTGCCTTACATCAAGTGAACTACTCCAGTGTGGACAATGCTAACAAGCCTTAGTAGCCCACAGTGCCACAGAAGATGGTTACACACACCATGGTCACTGGCAGGGTGCAGCCTAGCAGTGCCCACGCAGCAAGATGTTACACTTGCCACGGTTGACAGGAGACCGTATGAATAACACTCACCGATAGTGATGCTTGCAATTGCAATGGCTCCTGTGATGAATTTACTAGACCCTGCAAAGGAAGCAGAAAAACATTAGGTTAAGGAAGGGCAGCAGCAGTGGGATTCAAAGATAAGATCCATAGATTGAATGGAACATGGGTCAGCACTGCCTCTTAGGAAAGGTACACTCGGAGTAGGACTGCTGAGGTTCCAGCACTCACTCCCACGTAAGGAAATTCATACCTTCCACTTAGAGAAAAACTGCTCGGCTCGCAATGCTGCCAAACCTGAAACTTTTTATCCTTTGCCAAAGGTAGAGTTTGAACACTGTTACCTTAAGCAAATATAGTAAAAAGACTTCCATTTATCACTGGGAATAGAAGTCTTTGTACTATGACTATGCTTAATGTGATATGTTTTGATCCAAACTTGCCCACGTTTTTAAGCATTAAAAGGTATTTTCACTTGCTATCTGGTATTATTTAATTACTGTGTCAAATTAAAGCACGTTTTGAGATGACAATATCACTGTTCAACTATGTCTGTGATTAAAGTAAGAGCGTGCACAGCTAACTCTCAGGCATTTTACCCTGGGCAGAACAACCATAGATTAATTGTAACAAATACTGGCATGTTGTGGATAATCCATTGCAGCTTTGTTCTTACAGGGGCAAATTTGGGCATTTTTGGGGCAAAAGGCAAGCAGGTATGTTCTAAAGAATGCAAATGCTGGCATTTTGGTCCAAAGCTATCATAGGTGTATTCTTATGTGGGCACATTCTGGTACAATGCAGCAAAGCCATCTCAGATGTGTTCTTACAGAAGCAACTTTTAGAATGCAAGGGCAAAGCCCTCAGAGGGGTATTCTTACAAGGGTAAAGCCCTCGTAGATGTATCCTTACAATGCCACATGCTTACATGTTGGGGCAAAGCCATTGCAGGTATGTCCTTACAGGAACACATGCCAGCATGCTGGGGTAAAGTCATCCCTGGCATGTCCTTAAAGGGGAAAATGCCAACATTTGGGTCAAAGCCATCACAGGTGTGTCCTGTACATGGGCAAATGCTGGCTTTTTGTCTTTACAGGTGCAAAGGCTGGCAATATTTCAGGAAATCTATCAAAAGCGTGTTCATACAGTAGAAAATTTCAGCAATATTAGGGCAAAGCCAGCATGAGTTTGTCCTTACAGTGGCAATATTGGCATTACTTTTTATGCTGTTTGTAAAGTTGATCTACAATGTGTTTCAACTAACAGTCGGGTATCGGTTTGTTTTTCTAAACGTGTACTGCATATTTATTCCTGCGAGTAGTCATTTGTTTCCATTTGCCCTCATTTATTTCCATTGATAGAACATCCAGTTGAAAACATTGCACTCTATCAATGACCAGAAATAATACAAAACTAGTAATTTAAAAAGCAGAACATTTCTGAATGAAAGTGTTCGGTGCAATCTAGCGGCACAGCCACTCTGATTTTGCTATACCACTGAACACATTTTGTTTTGATTCATGCCCTTTTTTTCTTGTGTCAATTTATTGGTTCTGGAATCAGAAAGTCATGGCAAACTAACACTACTTTAACAAGGTCAGATTAATGTATTTCTTATTGTACTTTTTTCACAAAGCCTTATTTTGTGCAACTTTCCAGGATATGAAAATCAGGCTCTAATC
Organism: Ambystoma mexicanum; assembly: GCF_040938575.1. Classification (NCBI taxonomy): domain Eukaryota; kingdom Metazoa; phylum Chordata; class Amphibia; order Caudata; family Ambystomatidae; genus Ambystoma; species Ambystoma mexicanum. The sequence goes on along the minus strand of NC_090921.1, from coordinate 216,005,185 downwards.
TAGTGAAATCATATATAGTAGCTATGCAATATCTTCACTGATGTGTAAGGAGATTAATATTTGAGGGCAAGTAGCTGGCCTACAGTAGGGTGTATATGTAGGTACTACCCAGTTCGTTCGATCCTAGACGACCAATGCTGGCAGTGGATCTAGTGCTGCCAAGCAACAACATTTCTACAGATATCAAAATGGGCCCCATCTGGACAACCAAAGCCCCTTTTCTTTGCCTTTGGGCAGTTATGTCTCCCCCGTGAGGTTGCCCTTTTCTATGAACCCTTCTCATCATTGGACAGCAGCTTTTGGAAAATGTATGCACATTTTAAAGCCCATCACTTTTTATGCCTTTTACTGGAGACTCACTGCCTAGCTATATCATATAGAGGGTATCAAGGGTACTTTGAATGCTGTTGCTTCCCAAGAAAGCAGCAACTCCTTCATTGGTGTGCACGGGCAAACTCAAGATGTTCTTCCACAGCACTTCAAGCAGAAATAAGTAGGTCACCTGCATGATGCAACTTCTGATGGCATGAAGGGTGTTATTCCCCAGGCATTGCAAACACGTAAAACCAAGAGAAAAGGGAGTCCAGGGCCAGGGAGTCATTCCACTGTCATTGTGAACACGTGAAACCCAGTGAAGAGGGAGTCCAGGGGAAGGGAGTCAATCCCCCTCGCTGTATGTGGAGAAAAACACAGAGTCAAAGACCTGGAGAAGGGAGTCATTCTCCTGGTAATTGAGTCTGAAAGATACCTGGAGAAAGGAGGCATTCTCCAGGAGCCTAATAGTGAAGAAGCAACTATGGCAATTAGGAATTATGATGTTTGAAGTGGAGCTTTACCCTTTGAGTTCAACTGTGAACTTTTCTGCTTGTTGACATTTTAACCTGGAACTTGTTTGTACCTTGGTAAGTGGTGGAGACCTGGGGAAGGGAGTCATTCCCTCAGGTAAAGGTCCCATCTACAACTGGAACTGTGATTCGCTTTCTGGAAGAAGGGGGACATTCTTCAGGACCAAGAGGATCCCCTACCTCTTTCGTTTAGTTATAAGTGTAAGGGGCAGAAGTAGGGTTTTGGACACAGGATGGTGGACCTTTTGATTTATAGAGACAATCTGACTGAGTCCTTAGTATTTTAGTTGAGGGACATTTCTCCTAGAGCTAGGGAGAGGTAGTTATTATGTTTGTTTCTGGTATAATGAATGTTTATGACAACAATGTCACTTGTGTGTCAATCTCCTCTATCTATACCCTTACACTATCCAAGATTGAGGTTATTTTCTTCCCTGTTTTGTCTGTTAGTCCATCCTTAGATTCTCTTTTATCTCCTTTCCTCCTTCTACTATTTATATTTCTTCTTCTGCCTGCAATGCTGGACTCTACTCTTTCTTTTTCCTCTAACATTTCTGTGATTTCCATCGTTTTAACAACTGGAATGCATATGCATTGCTCTACTTTGAGGCTACAAAAACATTGGTTTCGTCCCTCATTTTGTGTTGGCTTTTCTATTGCTCTAGTCTTCATCTGCTGAGAAGCAAGATTGGGTCAAAAGCCATGAGAAAGTTTCAACTATGAAGTCCCTATGTACCTTTTCCAGGATTTGTTTTAATTATAAAGAGCCACAAGAATATCTAAAGCTCCTTCCATCTTTGACAACGCGCCGGCTGTTTAACGAACGTTAGACTAAACCGCCTTGATGTATTGGAAATAAGAGGTGCTTGGGTGGGACTTCTGGCTCATGAAAGAACTTGCAGAATCTGCTGTGATAAGCATGAAATAGAGTCAGCGATACATGTTCTCACCAAATGCCCCGTAATGAGACCTATCTATGCACATTACTACTCCAAATTTGGGGAAGATCTACATGATATAACCAGTGAATTCTTCTGGCTACGTTGTCTGTCTGGTCAAAGCCGTAGCAAGATCATTGCGATAACGCAGGTATGGAAATGTGTAAATTGTCAGCTGCGAAAATTTGAAAATGATGTCAAATTACTGGAGCAACTGTAAATGGATATTTTGGACAGTTAATTCTGAAGGACTACATGTTCTACCTCTGTTGATCTCATTTGTGGTAGATGATATGCGTCTATATTATTCGGTCAAGTTTTCTTTTACTATGAGTAGATTGTGTTCCTTTTCTTTCTCTGTATTCTTAATGATATGATATGTAGATGAATTTCTTTTGAGCTGATATATTTACCATGCTTTTTTACTCTTATTTTTTAAATTCTGCAAATTCTGCAAACTAATTTTTATTCTATATTTGTTACGTATGTGTTAAAGTTTTTTAAACTGTGTACACAATAAAATGTTTTTAAAAACTAGTCTTCATCTAGGTCTTCCCGTCTATCAGCTTTCACCTCTTTTTTGGTTTGCAATTCCTCTGCTTCTCCATTCCTAATTCTATTTCCCCTTTTTCTTATTCATTGGCTTGCTTCTGAATCTCGTTTACTGTTTAATTTTCTTTGTATTGACTTTAACTGCCTTTATGGGATGTCTCCTCATCTTTCCTCCTTGATGTCTTCCTATTCCACTCCTTGGTCCCTCCATTCTCATGCTCAATTTCTCCTATGTGTTCTTTGTTCTCCACGTGCCCAATCTCTTTTCTGCTCGCTTACTCTCCTTGCACCTAAATACTGGAACACACTGCCTCTTCCTCTACAATCTTTATGTCCCTTTGCTCAATTTCATTCTCGTCTCAAGGATCACTTGTTATTCACTTTAATGTTCATTGCATTGTTTTCCTTAATGTTCTGTACGTATTTTTCTAGTTTGAAAAACTGAGTAACTACAGATATCGCAACACCCCTTAGGCTGGCTACTCTCTGGTGTCAGATAATATATCTTTTCCCCAGGCTCCAAGGAAAAAGAGGACAGGTGCCTCCTTTCCCAAAGTACTGATTGACACTCAATACTCCAGAGGGCAAGGAGGTGCTCGTTAGCTCCTGCAAACCACAAAGTGAGATTTTGTGCAGTCTGTTCAAACATTTGGTCAGTTTCTAACAGGGCCAGCGATGGGTTGAAAATGTTTACTTTTTGACCTTGGAGAGAATGGCATCCCTTAATCGAACACAACTCTATCCTTGGTCCATCGCGGGTCAAGCCCAAGCTTGCAAGAATATGATCCCTGAATTTGGAGGATAGAGTGACTGCATGACTGGCAATTATTTAACAGGCCCCACCCATGCAAGCACCCTACCAGCTTATTCAGGCAAGTCTCTTTCCCATCTTGTTCCAGCCAACACACAACATGCCTTGAGCCTTCAAAGACTCTCCAGGAACACCACAAAGTAACACATTCCATCCCTAACTAACCACCCTCAGACAAATGAATACTTGTTATTTCTTTCTTGATTTTATTTAAACAATATCTGAAACTAAAACAAAAAAACAAAACTCTGTGTGTGTTCTTTGTCGGTATGCACAAGTTGTAGGGATCATTCCTGTGGAAAATTCAAAAAGTACATTTGTGTCATAAATCACCAATGTATCAATTGAAAAGGATACGGTAACCAAAAAAGGATACAATTGGTAGGGTTCTTCCGGATCCTTTTTCACACAACTTAATTGTAGGTAGTCAAATTAGACCTTCCAAATGATACAACTCTCTGACTGATGAAACAGGCAGAGAGATGGATCACTGGAAAGGGCATGGGTATTGTATCAGCCTAGGATAGATAAAGTATCATAAGAAACTGTCCCAAACTCAACTCACTATGATAGCACAGTATTAGCATTAATTCAAAACACTGACCTTATGGCAAAAACTGAAGTATTCAACGAAAGTATCTTGAAGAAAACCAGGAGTTGAACCAACGACAAAGGAGGGGAAGATTAGTAAGGGAGACTTATCCCGAACGGCACGAGGCTCACGCTAGATACCGGGTTGGTGCACCACAGGATAGCGTCCAAAGTACTGTGCACAATCACCTTCCAATAGTTCATGAAATACTTCCTTTCCCACGAAGAACAAAAAATAGAAGTTCACCTGTTAGCTATCACAGGTACCAAAGGTTCAAAGTAGTTCAGAAAACCAAGTGCAGGATTGCACGCAACAGCGTACACGCAGCCAGGACAGCCGCGCTTGAAGACAGCGTCCGCGTGGAGATTTGGCACACAAACAGGATACACGCAGCCGAGGACAGCCGCGCTTGAAGACAGCGTCCGCATGGAGATTTGGCATGCGAACAGGATACACGCAGCCCAGGACAGCTGCGCTTGAAGACAGCGTCCGCGTGGAGATTTGGCATGTGAACAGGATACACGCAGCCCAGGACAACCGCGCTTGGAGACAGCATCCGCGTGGAGATTTGGCACGCGAACAGGATACACGCAGCTCAGGACAGCCGCGCTTGGAGACAGCGTCCGCGTGGAGATTTGGCATGCGAACAGGATACACGCAGCCCAGGACAACCGCGCTTGGAGACAGCATCCGCGTGGAGATTTGGCACGCGAACAGGATACACGCAGCTCAGGACAGCCGCGCTTGGAGACAGCGTCCGCGTGGAGATTTGGCACGCGAACAGGGTACACGGCTCCAGGAATTAGCGTGTGGAGGAAAACACGCTACAAAAGGCCAAAGAAGTTGCTGAAAGGAATGCGAGGACGCGGGTCCAGAGTTCAGCTACAAAACGCCAAAAATGAATTAATCAGAAGCAGCAATCGACGTTTCCACGCTGCTTATGTACGTACTGCCGTGACACACGTGACAGCAACGTGAAAAATGCAGACGTAATTTTCCTGGCAATGCATCGAACAACCTCCATTTCAAATAGAACGGTCTAGTGGTTCTATGGGCGTAACTCATTTTGTATGGAGAGGTTGTTTCCGGTCCAGAGATATGTCCAGCAGGCATGACAATTTGACATTACTAAACATCAGCAACCTGTTGATAAAATGTTCCTCTGGGGGCAGTGGGAGACCACAGCTCTTTCCTCCACTGTATTCCAACATTTTCCACTACTTTCCAGTAAACAGCCCTCGACTCAACACGATTTGCGTTTAGCCATTCCCCAGAGCAGTTTGGGTAAAACTGCTGTTTACAAACGCTGAATGAGGGCACATGGAAAGACAGAGTATGGTGCAGCAAGTGTCCAGCCCCTGGGCTTTTGTGTGGTGTGGTGAAATAAAAGAATGAAACGTCAATACATGTTGAATGAAGGTACACACCTAATAAAGATGAAGAAACATATTAGTCCTTATAAAGCAAACCAATAACATCCTGCTATAATAATTAGGCCAGATCAAGATAACTGTGCTCTTGGGTATGTAGAGATGCGACTCTGTGTTTTAAGTAAGATATTTGCACAGGTGTACGTATTTCCACTTGGAAGATATAAGCCATCCCTTGTGTTCCCTTTTGAGAATTGTTACAGGCAGGTCTAGAGAAGTCCCAGTCCCTCCTAAAGGGAGCCCGGCTCACTTTATAATCTGTGGTAACAAGAAATGACAAGACTGATCAAGTGGTGCCTTAGTTGTTGCTTTAAACTTGTATTTAAAGAAAAGACAAACCTATCTAACCCTGAGTCCCAGTCAAAAGCTCCTACGCTATCCTTGTCACTGCAATCAACACATACTAAAGTTCTGGCTCTGACCGTGAGTTCCAAACCCCTCTTGGTATACCTTGCTTGACTAGCATCTTGGTTTCCAAAGTGCTCGCATTCGTCTGGACGGACTGTACCGTAATGGGGAGTGTAAGGTTTTTTGGAATCAGCCCAAAGTAAATGCGCACATAAACCAACCCCGCTACAAGTTCAACTTTCGTGTTGCAGCCATGAACTCATGCTAGAGAGACAATAATTCAAACATATAAACTTAGCATTTATTTGACAATTAGTTAACACATTCATTTGGCATAAATGGGAAAAGAAGTGCACGTTATAGGTTACAGATACTTAGAGCACAGTCTCACGCTTATTAAAAGTCAACGCCCAGGACCCGGCGCAGCTTCAAGACTGGCCTCTCTCTCTGGATGTCACCCCTCTGATCAGGCACTGCACAGGCTGCTCTAGTCTGGACAACAATCCTTGCACCCTCCTGCTCCGGTCAGACCTTAAGTTAGAACGTGAGAAGTAAGGAATTTCTGCTTGGGGGCAAATCAAAGCCTGGGTGCTTGTTCATGAGGGAGTCCATCCCTCCTCCCTAGGGTGCAAACCTTTGGACCTGTCACTCAAGGTGACTTAGCGTTTCTCAAACTTTCAGTGAAAAACATGTTTTCTAGTGGAAAAAAAACTCAATGGTGCATCCATCCAATCGCCCTGCCCCCTCCCCTCCCATCTCAGTGCCTGTTTACAGCTAGGAAGCGCTGCTCTGGAATGCACCTCATCAGTGCTGCCTGTGTCAAGCTGTTTTTTCTCGTGCAAATGCGTACCCATTTATAATGGATAGCAGAGCAGCTCTTGCGCAAGCAGAGTGTTTTCAGGGAAAGCCGAATACATGTATTGCGATTAACCCTGAGTGAGCATTTCCCGTGCTTTTCTTTTGGAAATGTAGCTCACTAAAATAGGCGCCTACGCACTACTAAACCACCATATAAGGAAGCATAGTCTAAGATTGCCAGCATTCAGTACACTCTTCAAATAAGCTGTCAGCTCTATTTCCCAATACAACAGGCTAGATGCTTAATATGCAGTATGGTGCGCTGAGCTGGATTACCCACCTGCAAAGCATTATTTGATCATTACATTACACAGACTATCAGTCCAGCAAGCTAAAGTACTCCCAGACCCATAATGTAGTGTGCACTGTCAGCGATGAAGAGGATGTCCCCTGTCCTGCCTGAAATTTGACAAGAGTCACCCAAGCCCGACCTGTCCCCTCTGCAGGATACAGCCTCAATCTTGTCCTCCTCCTGAGTCATCTGCTAGGAGATTACCGGCGTCTGCCACCTTGTGCTCTTTGGTCTCCTGCAGCAACATCCCGTGCACCCCCTCCTCATCCTTCTCCTGGGTGCCACCAACACACTTCGCCCACATCTCTGCCTCCTCTCCAACTCCAAGGTCGCAACTCTTTTTTCATAAAATCCTGTAGAGTATGTGCAGACAAAATATCCTCCAGATCCCAATACACTTCGCCAGTTTCTTCCTCTGACACAAAAAATCCCTGCACTGGGATGCCCCCTCTGATGCCCTGGCTCCTGAACCTGTTCACCCGCCTCCACCTGTGGCAAGGAAGAAGCCTCTTGTCAACCTTGCCCCCTATCCTCTACCAGAGCAGTCCCCCAATGACTCTCACACATCTATGGCTGTGAATGACTGACATATACCCCCTCAAACACAAGAGGTACACCATTCTCCTCCAAGCAATACACATTTTTCCATTAAGCACCTCATCCTCGGAGAAGTTGTCCTTTGCCCTTCAACCTATCTCTCAGAGTACAACACCCAGTGCAGCATCATGATTTCAGATCATTTTTAGGACTCATGCTGGATCAAAAAGAATAGGAGAAGTGGCCGGTCTATGCAATAGGGAGAGTGGGGTCTGGGTGGTCATATTCTTTTCAAGAATGTCTTTCCTTTTCCCATCTATTGTTTCCTTGGTTTTGTCGTCGCTGTTAAATTCCTGCCCTATGCACAGGACTCCATTTAGATTTTGCCCTTCCTGTAAAGCATAATTCCCATGGAAAGACAAGCACCATTGGTGCAGTAGGTGTCTTCCCCTCGATCACAATGAGGCGTCCTGTGGGCCTCCTACGCCCTAAAACTGTTCAGGAGTGTTGTGTGAAGCGGTAGGAGGTCTGTGCGATGTTTTAGGCCAAGAGTAACTCCCCCGCCGCCACAGCCGCAGGGTGTGACGAGGATTTTAGCGACAACCAAGGCTCCACTTTGGACACCATTGACTTTACATCGGAGCGTCCTCGCTCTGTGTCGTTCATCCCTGCCCCGATAGGCATGACGAGAGTCCTGCAATGGGGACTGTACATCCCTGCGACAAGGATGCACCCGATCCCCACACAAAGCACACAACCCACGGTTCTGCTTTGGTGGGTCAGTCAAAGCGCTCCAAAGTGCCAACGGGTACGTCGGATAGTTCGGCAACCGTGACAGCGGCATGTGTCTGGGCAGTCCAAGAATAAGGGCACTAGCACCAAAAGCCACGCAGAGGTCGATACGCCTCAGAAGAGAGCGCTGACGCTGCACAAGGCCCTGGTTGTGCTGAAATCCACAGCGCAACCACCTTCACAGTCTACAATACTTCCCTGTGACCCCGAGCATCAGTGATAGTATTGCAAAGATTGTTTTTGTGGTGAAACACAAGGATCAGGCTAAAGACACATCAAAGGACATGTCGAAACAGAAAGAACAGGCTAAGGACGAGTCAAAAGACACGTCGCAACGCCCAGGGAGATGTAAGGATTACACTGAGAGTCCTCAGTCTTTGTCTAAAACTGTAGCTGAAAAATCTCGACGTTCTAGGGAGGAGGATCATCAGGAAGACACCTTTCCTCCACTAGACTACTCTGGTTTCTCATCATTGACCAGAGAGAAGTTTGAGGGGTGCATGACAGACTGAAAAGGTTTGTGAATTTTCTGAAAGATTTGCTCCTAAAAGGCCTTGTGAAGAGAGACCTTATATGCCTATGGCCAAGTTTCAGAGGACTTTTGATACACCTCATGATGAGGACGTTTATGACCTTACTGATGATGAAGTTCCTATTGATCCATATTTACAGGATGATGATTCCTTTGGGGAACCTACTGATGATCCTGCTGATCACGTAGTGGGATGGGAAGATCGCCAAACAGTTGACAACCAACCCTGGACGTCCCCTACCCCTATCCAGAATCATGATACCCTATGTATGGACTCCCCTCTCTCCCCACCAATCCGTCAGGCATCGCCTGTTGATGATCAGATGGCGTTTAACGCCATCTTAAAGAAGGCAGCCGAACACTTCCAAATTGCCACACAGGAGGCTGTGCAGATTCAGACTTTGTTGAAGACATATTAAAGGAGAAGCCTCCTGCCAGTCAGGCTATCCCATTGTTAAATGGTATAAAGAGACGACTTGCTCCTTCGTTGTTGATGCCTGCTCAGACCAGGGTTGTTGATCCAAGAGTGGAGAAGCTTTTTCACCTTTCCCCTACCAAACCCCTCTGCATTAGGGCCATTCCACTCTGTACTCCCTAGTGGTTACGACAATGAGAAAGAGGGTGGGTGTCCCCTTGTCGACAGGCGAAGCACTGCCCGATAAAGGATGCAAAAAAGTTGTACGCACTGGGTAAAAGGGTTACAACTGCTGCAGCATACTCCACACAAATAGCCAACAACTCCACGCTGTTGGCTAGTTACTCGGATGTTCAATGGAACCTGCAGAGGTCCCTGAACCTGTGTGGGCTTGCCTGCTTTTGATTGAATCTGAGGGCAAGCAGGTGAACCATAATATTCTTTAAAATAATTTAGATGCTGCAGAAACAGCGGGAAGGACTTTAGCCCAGGGTACCGTACTAAAACAGCACACCTGGTTGTGAAACTCTTGGTTCAAGCCAGAAACCCAGGCATCCTTTATCAACAAGCCGTGGCAAGGCTGTGGACGAGGTGCTTGAGACAGCAAAAAAGGAACATGAGACTCTAAAGACCTTGCACCAAATTACTCAAAGGCCTTTCCAACAAAGAGGGGGAAGTTCTCGTCGTTCCTTTCATTGGAAGTCTCGCTCCCCTCACAACCAGTATGGTTCAGGAAACAACTGGTCCTCAGGTCAGCGATCTAACACCACCACCCCGTATGCACCCAGAGGACAACGCCGTGGGAAGGGAAGGGGTCATAATTCCACCCCCAGATGCTCCCCGGCCTCAAGTCAGAAATGACTTTCAGATCCGGGTTCCCTCCCATGCCTCCCTGTTTGGGGGACATTTAACATAATTCCTGCATGCATGGGAGGGGATACCAACAGACCAGTGGGTGCTCAAGACCGTTGCCCACAGTTACTGCATCGAGTTTTTCCGACCACCTCGATTCAGACCTCCAAGGTCAAAACGCCTAACACCAGAACACTGACAGATCCTGCTGCAAGAGGTCGAGATCCTGCATGAAAAGGGCGCCATAGAAGTTGTCCCTCTTCTACAGGTAAACAAGGGTATCTATTCAGTGTACTTCCTTGTACCCAAAAAGGTTCTCACCATGCGCCCTGTGCTAGACTTGCGCCCAGCTAACAAACTTGTCGAACCTCAGAAGTTTCATATGGTCACTCTGCAAGAAGTAATTCCCCTGCTAACACAGGGGGATTACATGGCAACATTGGACATGAAAGATGGATACTTTCATATTTCAATGTTGCCGGCACACAGAAAATACATAAGGTTCATGATAGAGAACAAACACTATCAGTTCAAAGTACTCTCCTTCGGCATCGCCTAAGTCCCAAGAGTATTTACAAAGGTACTGGCAGTTACAGCAGCGCATCTGCGCAGGCAATCCATTCCCGTTTATCCTTACCTCGACGACTAGCTCATAACAGGGGGCTCCTATGGAACATGCCTGTCAAAAACTCAAAAGACGATAGACCTCTTATTCAGTCTGGGATTCACCATAAACAAGAAGAAATCCAGCCAAGTCCCCAGTCAAGTCAAGCAGTTTCTGTGAGCTCTGATTCGGACAGAAGAGGGCCTCATCTTCCCCTCCAACGAGAGGGTTCAAAATATGTTGTTTCAGATCCCTCAGAATGTAACCTGTCGAGAGGTGACGGTACACAAGGCCATGCGACTGTTAGGAATGATGGCATCCTGCATTTACTTGGTTCCTCACGCACGGTTGCGCATGCATCCCATGCAAGAGTGGCTCAACTGCCAGTAGTGTCAGGCCAGCGGACAATGGGATGATCTAGTTGTTGTCTCGGCAGCTCTCGTTGTCACTCTGCAGTGGTAGTTGAGGGAAAACCTCTTGAAGGGAAGGTCCTTCACCACCCCCGCAGTAGAGGCCACTCTCACGACGGACGCATCTCTCACGGGGTGGAGGGGCTCACATGTTTCAGCAGACAGCACACAGCGTTTGGTCCCCTGGGTTAGTGTCCAACCACATAAATCTTTTGGAGCTGTTAGCCGTATTCAAAGCACTGAAAGCCTTTCAGACAGAGATGCAAGGGAAGACAGTCCTGATCCTCACAGAAAGCACCATGGTCATGTGCTACCTGAATAAGCAAGGGGGCACACACTCTCCAAGGCTATCCAAACTGTCCCAGAACATTTGGAAATGGGCTCTCAAACACAAGATGTTCTTGTTGTCCCAACACGTTCCAGGGGAACTCAATCTTCTGGCAGACGTGCTCAGCAGAGACTTCCCACTGCCTGTAGAGTACGAATGGCGAGTACATGAAGACATCGTCTCCAATGTTTTCGCAGAATGGGGCTTCCCAGAGATCAACCTGTTCGCACCTCTGGAGAATGCTCAATGCCAAGATTACGCCTCGAGGTACCCCAAGAACTGGTCCAAGGGGAACAATAGTCTCTGGATAGAAGGGTCAGGGAAATGTTATGCTCAGCCCCCCCACGACTCCCCTACTCAACAAGATTGTGCACAAGATGCACCAGGAACCAGTCACCATGATATTGGTTGCCTCAATGTGGGCCCGCCAACCCTGGTTCTCTCATCTGATGGAGATGTCTCTTTCTCCTCCTATGAAACTGCCTTGCCCAGACAACATGTTATCTCTGGACAGGGGGGAAACACTTCACCCATGCCCGCAAACTCTGAACTTAGCGGCCTGGCTCTTGAGGTCATAGAGCTTGGGCATCAATAACTTCCTCAGAGATGCATGGACATATTTAGGGAGGAGAGGAAACCTAACACCCGATATTGTTACTCCAGTAAATGGAAATGCGTTGTCATCTGGTGCAATTCCAAGGGCGTCAGTCCCATTGACTGCTCTCCTACCCATATTGTGTTGTACCTGACTCACTTACTAGACTCAGGCCTGGTTTTTTATTCGTTGAAGGTTCACTTAGCTGCACTCTCAGCCTACACTACGTCCCAACAGAAGGTGTTGTGGTGGAAGATATCAGTTATTAAGGCTTTTCCATTTCTAACCCGGCTCCCGGATGGGACCTAAATGTTGTATTAACTAGACTTATGGGGTCTCCTTTTGAGCCTATGCATAAAGCAAGTCTCTAGGGTCTTACCTACAAGACTGCCTTCCTAGTGGCTATCACTTCAATAAGAAGAGTCAGTGAACCACAGGCCCTTTCAGTTCTAGACCCTTTTGTAACAGTTCACAGAGATAAGGTGGTTCTGCGCACTCACCCTCGATTTGCGCCTACATTTATTTCCAAGTTCCATGTGAACCAGTCTATTGAACTACCAACTTTCTTCCAGAAAAGAAGGAAAGCACCCTACACACTCTAGATGTGCGCAGGACAGTCATATATTACCTGGAAAGAACTAAACCACTAAGAAAGACTAAACAGTTTTTTGTTTCAGTGGCAGCTGGTAGAGAAGGGGATTCTGTCTCTAAATCAGCCATTCCAAGGTGGATTGTCAATTGAATCACACTCTGTTACACCCTTGTTAAGAGAGAACTGCCCTTCAAGCCTAGAGCACACTCTACTCGAGGCACTGGGGCTTCCATAGCATTCATTGCAAATGTTCCCCCAGAGTCCATTTGCAAAGCGGCAACCTGGAGTTCTGTACACACCTTTACAAAACACTCATTCTAGGTCTGATTCTCAGAGGGGACAAACAGTACTAAGACATCTTTTCACTACTGTTCCTTCTCACATCCCACCTCCAACTCTGTGTACTGCTCGCTAGTCAATGCATAGCATGTGATTCTAAGCAGATTAACAAGCATCAGAAGACATGCATTACTTATCGTAATAGCATTTCTGATGGTTGTATCTGCTTAGATTCACATGCGCCCACCCTTCCTCCCCGCTCGAATGGAAGGAACATAGTCGTCTCAGTACTTTCTCTCTTTATGTACTCACTCACGATAGTCATAAGGCTCCCTCACGGCAGAAAAATACAATCCGAGGGACCTCGATGCGTGAGGGATTTTGGGTACACTACACGTCACGTTAGGGATAGTGTTACAGGCACACCCATGTCGACATCCCCTTTCGATCCTTGAAAGACAAGATGCAATACTCCACGGTTACCACTAGATGTCTGACTATATGCACAGAATGTGAATCTAAGCAGATAGAATCATCAGAAATGCTATTACGGTAAGTAATGCATGTCATGTGGGGAACACATAGAAGAGGTCACACAAGGTGAGGACCAAACAATCAAATTGGATTAGGAATACAAATCTGAAGAGGGACTTTTATGCTTTCTAAATTTTTGGGGGGCTATGTTTTCTAGAGTGACACAAAGGGGAAAAGAAACAGGGCAATGAAAGGGAGTTTTAGCTGCATGTTAAAACCTTTCATGGGGGAAGGTAAGTTTCAAAAACAGAAAGGCGACAAAGGTGGCAAAATAAACCTACAAACAGGCAACAGGGTAGAACTAGGAATCACTAAGCACGAAAACAAGAATACATTACAAGACAACCAAACTTCTCTTTTTGTCTGTGGGTAAATCCTTAAATATTATATGAGCCTACCAAATATAGGCCAAGGGATTTGGTACTGGCCGCAAGATCAACCAGGTGGAAGTTCGTCCAACCTTTCCTCAGACTATAAGTAGCCTGGCATTGCTAATATCGTATGGTGGGTCTTGGAGGTGTGACACATTGAATAGCCTCACAATTATGGTTCTCCCCCCCATAGCTAATATTACCTGACATTGCTGGAGGCACGCTGTACTCCCTGTATGCATTCATGAGGGGGGTATTTGGGGCTTCTCGTGCCGATTCATCCATGTTTCCAACTTAGTCTTCGCTGTGTCAAGGGAACAACTGTGGAGAGAAAGAGTGAAGGTGAAATGCTGAAAACAGGATCAGGTTTACCACTAAAGTTGTTCAAAGTATGTGTTGCACAACATGGAATTATAGACAGAATAGGTTTTTAAGCGTTATTTAAAAACCCAATAGGGAATCCCCTTGAATGGAACTACTCAGAATTGAAAAGGCCAATAAAGAGAACCCCAAGAGAAGGGCATTCTCAGTATACTCCCCCGAGACTCTGGAAGAATATGGTGTGGTCCTTCAGCTAAGAAATTACCCCACCTTAACTTTCAGAGTAGACACGCAAACTCATCACGTCTTTATAAGGCTTTCTTTTCGGTTCGTTTATCTCTCTTGGCTGCTCTCCCTCCCTTGTTCCGACTACACCCCAGGCCGCTTCAACCATTAGTAGCCAATGTGTACTATCATTCAGCAGTGTGGGGTATGCCTCCAGCCAGCATCATTGTCAAACATCCTTCAGCTTGCAATGTAACCGCTCTGCATAGAACAAAAAGCCCACTAGCAATCTCTAACTAAACAAAATGGAGGAGGCAAGTTTGGCAGTTTGTATGGCTATTGGAGAGAATGCTTAAGTGCACAAAAAGATACCACTTTAGTCATCAACAAGTGCAAATTTCAATAACGCCCAAATAAATGTATGTGTTTAATATACTTCCAAATGTAGCCTGAATGTTTGATACATATGGTTTGTCTCCACCAAATGCCAACACTTTATATTGTTTTTGGCGATATGGTGGTGCAACAAAGAGCAGAAAAGGGAAAGTGCGTTGAGAAGATTAAAACGTGGTTAGTATGACACCTGATGATGCTATTACCATGCATTGGCTGCGTTACACAATTTTGTGTTTGGTGCCCTGCTGCTCACAATGCTTCTCCTGCCAGCATTTCTCAGTACACGCATGAGCAATATCACATCCCCAGACATGAGGAACAATGTTCCACTAAAACAGTAGCCTGATGTAAGGGCAAAGCCATTGAGTCCCTACTATACCAGAGTGGGGTGTGGCATACAAAATGGAAACAGAAGGGATCTGTAGGAAGATGGCACTACAACACAATGACAAACTTGCACCACTTAAAAAGAAGTGAGTTTGAGCCTGAATGGGACAGATCTAAGACAGAGTGGAAGATAATGCAAGCGAACATGTGAAGGCGCTCTCAGATCCCAAGATGTGCCCAATGCAAGAAGTACATATTTTCGGGGGTTATTGTCTGTCTGGTAGAATGTTCAAAGGAAAAAGAAACAACGATCGATGTTGGGACTGTGGGACAGTCGTGGCTGGTGAATTTATTTATTGGCTGGGCATACAGTTTCCCCACAGATAGTTTTTGTTTTAAATTGTTTTATTGGTTTCAAACTAGTACAATGAAGTAACAAAAGAAACCTTTAACAGTATAAAAATCCCACAATTCCATAATAACAGTTTTTCCTCCTATAAAATGAAAAATGACAGTGGAGAAATAAAAAAATCTTCCCTCAAGACAACAGAAGCAGAAAACAAAAAATGCCAAAAACTTTAACAACATCCCACCCACCTCAACGGATCCGCACTACTGCCCCAAACTTCAGCGATTTACACGAACACAGACTCCAACTTACTGCACATCTTGTGGGCAGGTTCGGCATTACGGCCAACTACAGAGTTCACAAATTTGAGCAGGCCCAAGGTCCGACCTATCTTATTTCCCATTAGCAACCAGTCCCAACATTCCTCCACAGATAGTGATCCTGTCCTCCCCAGATGTTCTCCCATGTATTGGAATCTAGGCTCAGATAGTGCGTGACACTCCATCACAATGTGGAAGAGTGACTCTACCTGTTCCACTCTTATCACAAAATCTGCAGAAGCTGTTTTCAACCCAGACTTGATGTCGTCTCAACTGCATCTCACGGGTGGGCACCGCATTTAACTGGCATCGCAAAAGAAGGTCCCTGTAAAATACTGAGGGATATTTGGAAAGATAGGGGGGCAGATCATTCAGCCCCCTTTTTTCCACCCACCATCTAAATTTCAAGGGGTCAATAGATCTTGCTTCACTGGTGTTAATCCAATCTACTCTTTCTAGAGACTCCTTGTATTTGAGATGATTTACCTTCAACAGATCAACGTCCACCCCAGCATTGGACAACGTCCCGCTCATTTTAGCGAGCCATAAGTTCCAAGATCTTTCAATTGTCATACTCAGGGTTATGGCAAATGCTGGTGGGCCGTCTGTTATAATACTTTTCAGATACAAAGAGATCTCCTTCCACAGGACGATGGAGGCCAGTGAGGACAATCGTAATTCATGTCGGATATTGGCTATCGGTAGAAACTTAGAGAGTCTTAGTACGCTACACCAGAAATATCACTTTAACAGGGGCCACACTTTTTCACTTAGGTTGAGTAGTGTTTCTGCTCCATACGTGAGAACTTGCGTCACCTTCTGCCTGCAGAAGATGAGGACAGGTATGATTGAAAAGGCCCCATAGTGCTTGTGGATGGCAAATTCCTAGATTTGTCAGATTTTTTAATTTGTTTCTTAGCCACTCCAGTTGTGCCCTTTCATTTGTGTTCTTATTTATTTCAACTCCCAAGTATATAATAATCTCTACTACTTCTAACCGGCATTCCTTAACCCTCCACGTGAAGGACATCCTCTGTTTCCTTCTGGCTGATGACATGATAAGTATTTGTGATTTTTTTGCATTCATTCTCATGCCATTTCTGGTCAAGTACTTGTTGAAAGCTGTAACTCTGTGCTGCAGGCCTTCGGCTGTTTGATCGAGGAAGACTTAGGGCTTGATTCATAGAAGTGTTTTATAATGGCGCAATCCCATAGGAAAACATTCCATGAATCAGGCCCTATATCATCTGCGTAAAGCAACCATGGGAGCTCAAAGCCAATCAGCTTGTTTGGAAATGCTCGAATGGTCTCCTGTGAGCCCCCAAGGTCGGACAGATACAGGCTAGATAGTAAGGGAGCAAGGGCGAAGCCTTGTTTTAGACCGCGAAAAGTCATGGGGTCTCATTACGAATCCAGCGGTAGCCGTGCTGGAAAAACCAGCAGGCTGCCACCGGACCAGTAATTCCATTCCGACTCCGTGATTGTCAGAATCACCTGGGCATTACAACCCCGGTGACCCGGTAATTCTGGAGGCAGACTTCTGTAAAGCTCCATTCCCATGGAGTCCCATAGTACTCCATGGGGATGGGG
This sequence comes from Ambystoma mexicanum, assembly GCF_040938575.1. Lineage (NCBI taxonomy): Eukaryota > Metazoa > Chordata > Amphibia > Caudata > Ambystomatidae > Ambystoma > Ambystoma mexicanum. Next base: position 215,988,150 of record NC_090921.1, on the reverse strand, counting down.
ACCATGGAAACACTGGTTCCGTTTATGACAGAGCCAGTGTTTCCATGTCTGCCTGCAGGCAGGTGGTGTAACTCCCGCCAGGTCAGACCAGGCGGGAGTGATACTTCCCGCCTCCAGGACTCAGAATCAGCTGGTCCGGAAACAATGGTGGCAGCGGATTTACCGCCACTGTTGTTTCCGGACCGGCTGACTTGTAATGAGGCCCATGAGATTTCTCAACATCAATCCCCCAGCTCCCAGAATAATCTGTGTGGATGTTCCTGTATACAGAGCCTGAATAGCCACCAGAATGTATGCAGGGCATTTCCAGTTTTTTTATTTTACCCACAGGCGATTCCGATCCGCGCCATGAAATACCTGATGTAAATCTAAGAAGGCCATGTATATAGTAGATTTGTTTTTAATCGACCTCCGCTTCAATAGGTTAAGGACAAATAGATTTAACAATGTCCCTACCCCCTTTATGAACCCTGTCCGTCTGGGGTCCAGTATTCCCAACGCGGTTGCCCAGGCATTCAGATCTCAGAGGACCACTGAGGCAAAAAGCTTGCCTAGTGAATACAAGAGGGCAATAGGGTGATAGCTCTTTGGATCAGCCCCATCGCCCTCCTTGAACACCGGGACAACTCAAGCCTCCCGCCGTGAGTCAGGAACCTGTCTATTCACCATTACCTGTTTGAACAGGGACACAGAGATCTTCGCCCATGCTTCAGGGCTGCTCTTCAGTTCAGAATTGGACACGCCATCTGGCCCAGCTGCTCGAGAAGAGCTAAGCTTCATAATAGTCAATCTTGCTTCAATTAAATCACAATTGAAGCTCCAGCCCATTTTCTCTCTGACCCCTTTAGTCGGAGGTTTAGCATTCTCTCCCGCAAATATTTTACAATAATGGCTAACCCACCCCTCTTCAGTGACACCACCCATCCTCTGATCTTTTCCTAGAGTTACCACCACTATTAATAAGCTCCCATACATTGCAGGAGTTTTTCCCGCAAACTGCCAGCAGCATTCTCTCCGCATCATTCTGGGCAAGTGTGGCTCTATGTGCTGTAGCCCAGTTCTTATAGGCCTGTCTGCGCTTCTTAACCAGCTCTTCAGAATCTAGTGAGTTCATGCGCCTGAGTTTCCTCACCTCCGCCCTACAGGCGCTGCGGGCTCTTATTAGCTCAATGTTGTAAATATGTTTATGGGTATGATGGATTTGACCCCCTCTACTTCCCCTCTGTTAAAAACCTTGCAGGATCCATTCGTACTCCACCAGCCTACCATTTATCACAACTAAAGTCAGCGGGTTAGCACGTCCTGTCTCAACCCACTTTTCTACATGTCATAAGACAGAACATGTTTATTTTAAAAGTTATTCCTCAAACTCAGTTCCCTACAGTTCTCTAAATGTCCCTAAAGAAAGACTCTCTATCCCTGGGTCTATGTGGCTAGCCTTGGTAGTGCGCTGTTGTATCGCATATCAAGGTTAGGGGATAGAAGAGAAAAGCTTGCCTTGTCCTCTCCCACTACTTTCTTCATGTACTAAAACTAGGAGCACACTATGGAAGTCAATTCTTCTTATTTTTATTCTTATTGCTTCCAATAGGTGTGACTTATCAATTTTCTAAAAAGCATGTGGATTACACGGAAGGCGTAAAATACCGGCACCGCCTTGGTGGAAAGGGGAATTACCGCCCTATTCCAAGGTTGGTGGGGCGGTAATTCCCCCTTCCCCCCATTGCCCTTCCCCATTACCATTTTTGCCCCATAGGGCATAATGGGAATGGGGAAGGTGCTAATTACGGCACCGCAAATTGCGGTACCGTAATTAGCTCCCTGGTCCCTTTGCAGGTTGGTTTTTAACGTCTGCAAAAAGCAGGCGTTAAATTCTCCAACCCGCAAAGGGACCTCGGTAAAATACCGGTAATGGTAAACCCTTACCGCCTACCGTATAATGAGGCCCATAGAAAACAAAGTTGGTTACCGAATCTCCATAATTGGGACACTCCACTAATAATAAGCAGTCAAGCACAGGGGTGAGTATTTATACATCAAGTATGTTGACAATATGAGTACAAGACAATTTGCACTCTAGAAATGAATCAGTCACACATTAATTGGGAACCATTTATCAACATGTTAAAAGCCATGAAGATACAGGGACTACAATACCATAATACATAAGTGACTCCTTGAGAGGTAAGCCCCAATGCATTAGGAATAATAACAGCACTATTTTCTCTAGTAATGATATGGACTGATAGTCCCCCCTCTGTATTCCCCTCTCTTAGGGTTTGAAAAAGAAAACTGAAACTTCCCACGACACAAGTGAGATCCCTCCCAAAACAAGACTGATGGCGCACAAGAAAATGAATTTGAAAACTGTCTTTTTTAATTTTGTTTATGTGTCGTCCACCACATACATGGCCACAAATACTGAAGAAAGCGGAGAGTGGGTCTAATTCCGCTGAAACCGCTTGACGTATAGTGGTTCGGGCCGATTACCCAACCTCCTTGACTCACAAGAATAATAGTGAGCCGGGCTGAGTCACATCTTTAGATCAGCAGCATGAACTCAGATGGATATGCTTATATGAAAAGAATTGAATGTCCAGATGCCCACATGCTTTTTAGTAAATTGATAAGTCAATCCCATGGCCTAGCCATGTTGATAAGAGGGGAATTTTGGATGTTGGAATTTTCACTTTATTCATCCCCCAATTAAGCTCGACCAGAGGCATAACCTTGTGCTTATATTGGCCTACGGTCACCTGCACAATAATTGATAGCAGGTCATGATCGCTTTGTGGCAGAGGAATTATTTTAAAATTAGAGACCCTCCCTCCCAAGTTACATGACACAAAACAATAGTCCAGACAAGCTGCATGCATGCCATTTCTCCAGGTGGAAGCACCTGGGCAATCGCCCTCAGTTTTCCCATTAAGCAACCACAATTCTCGTATTTTTACCCCCTCTGCCCATCAACGAACAATCCCATCTAGGTTCTCCAGCCGCAATGGCCACCCCTCTTTGTATAGTAATCGAAAGTTGAAGTAGCCACATATCAGAATGCAGGATTTTCCCACTCTGTTAGTGCCTGATCTACTTTTTCCATTAGGAAGTTCACAAGCTTTCCAGCTGGTGGCCCCTTTATTCCCTGGTAGATATGTATCAAAAGGAATTTAGTTTTGCCAATTAGGTGGTATCTCTCCAACACCAAAATTTGAACATAAGGATTTGGCGTCAGGTGATGAACTATCCTAAAGCCCTGTTCAACTTTAATTAAAGTAAGCAGACCAGAGAAAGGGCCACCAAAGTCCCCTTGAGAGCCGGATTCAGGAAGATCTACCATCACACGCCGGCTTATCCCAGAGCCATGTTTCCTGGAGGCATATGATATAAACCTCAGAACCTTCCATTCTTCCGTAAACAAAAATTAAAAGCCCTGAGTGTTCCATGACCCATCTCTCAGAAATTCTGCAGGATCTTCTTTATTAATCTATTCCCCAACGCGTCTTGCCAATGCACTGGCAAACAAGCTCCAGTCAGTCTGTACTGGTGCAGTTTTATCGGTAGACACCTTGGTGGTTTTCACAGAATGTTTGAATCCATCATTCCTAATTGTGAAGTTTCCCAAGAATCTTGTGTCTTTTTTCTGTGCTCCTATTGTTGACCATAACGGAGCCACTTCACTTTTGTTTGCAAGCTTTTTCTTAGATTTGGTTGAAGTTTGTTGGGATGCACCTTTCATTGCTTGGTTATTTCCAGATCCCTCCCCATTATATTCACGGAGATTGTATCCCAAAGATAACAACCTTTCACTTTGTTCCAGTAGAGCCCCCTTAATGAGGTGGGATTCTAAGTTGAGGATTACATGATCTTCTCGCTCCTCTGATACAAATTCAACCACTTTTATATCGTCAGTTGTTATGAATCTAAGTGCTGGGATACATTGGAGGAGCTTCATCATATTTCCCCTATTTAGAAGTAGAGCCTTTTGGTCCACTATAATTGTTTCCAGTGATAGTTTCTCAAACTCCTCTGTTCTTCTAGGAGAGTTTGAATGTTCTTCCTGCATCAGATTTTCTTTCTGAGTCTATCAGTATTTCCTAATACTGGCCTCCCCTCCTTTCTTTTTTTGCCCCTTGGAACCGGAACGCCCCTTGCACCTGCCGTCATTCTTTTTTCCTCCATGGTTTGAAAAGTAAGTGCCTGTTGATACTGCAACGGTTTCTCTGCTCATTTTTTCCTTCCAGGTTTTTGAGATATTGAAGCTTCCTGTTTCTAAATATCCCTCCAGTCAGAATCGCTCAGGTTTATCCACTTATAGTCTTCCTCATTATCCATCATTTCTAGACGATCACTGAGGCAAGTATCTGACTGGCAGGTAGTTTTACCAATCCTGGAACGCTGGCTCAGATTCAACCTTGCCTTTTCAATACTCTCTTGGGGCGGCACATCTTTTGGTAACATTAGTTCCACATGAGATCTTTTGGTGGGACAGGGCAGGTCTCTTTGGGGTGGAACTTGTATATTCCTTAGGAAGGCTCTAGACCCATTCATCTTTCTTTTCGGGGCCTGATATCGATTTTTTGACTTTTTCTCTTGTAGCACATTATTGTTTCCTTTCTGGCCACAAACTCCTCACTCTACCAAGGCCAAAGATTTAAATATTGAAAACGCATTTACCTTGGCCGACTCATGATCAGGTATTTTCGTCAGGTCAACCATGGTGTTTCCATTTGCCTTGGTTTTGTTTGAGGTAGGCCCAACCTCTGTAATTTTGTTGGTCATGGGGGCAGCTTTCACATCATAGATCTGACGTTTGTTTGACTTCCAATGGGCCCTCATCCATTTCCTATCTTCTATAATGGCCTCCATCAACAACGATTTGTCATCCGTCTCACCCTGGCCAGATCACAAAGCCTTTGCTGCCATTGGTTGTAAGTTTCTGCCTCAGAGTCCAACCTTTGTTCAAGTTGTTTGGCGAAGGTGTCCAGGTTTGTCAAGTTTAATTTCAGTGTATGCATAATATTTACTTGCTCTTGAATGGAAGAGTGTATGGATTCGTACAGCTTGCAGAAGGGAGATAAAGATATCGTCAATGAGGGCATCACTGTGATTTGGATGTTCGCTATCACATCTTTAAAAGTTTGGCCACCCTGGTGTTGATGGCTTTCAGTCTCACTGTAATTATGCAGCATACCCCTGCTCGCTGGATTGGTTGGAAAGCAATCATCCTCCTCTGTACTTTCACCTGTCAGTAGTTATTCAAATAATGGGTTACAATGGCACATTTTACAGTTCTCTGTGAAAAGTAGGTAAAAGGTCACAATGTTTGCAATAGATTTGGAAGGGTAGCTCAGGAACAAATCCCCTTGATGCAAGTCAACCCCAGTACACAGTAACATTTTACAAATCATTAGCATGATGCCTTTTCCCACAATATATGCCAGTACAGTGTTCTGCAACCCTTGGCTGTCCAGATGTGTTGGACTACACATCCCATCAGTTCTAGCCAACATAGTCAATGTTTAGGTTGCAGACCCCAGTGCCAATGTAAAAACATATACACACTAGCTGTGCCTATAGATTTGGAATCCCATGCTGGCTGTACCAATATAGGCCAACATTCCCATATAGGAGCATAATCATATTTGCTTTGGGTATAATGCCATTAATGATACTATAAGAAAACATGTCCATGTTGGCTCTGCTATATATGTCATTACCCCCAAGTAGGAACATACCTTTGTTGGCTTTGCCTGTACAAATGTTATGCCACAGTAAGAAAGCCCATCTAGACTGGCTGCACGAATATAGGCACTTATGGTCACATAAGAACACTCATAATATTGGCATCACCTGTGATACCTAGCACCCATTTCCATGCCACAGTAATACTATATGGCTGGACTGGCTGTGCCAAAGTAGGACAGTGAAGCCACAAAATCACACTTACGTTTGCTTCATCACTGATGGTCAGTCATATAATGCTATGCCACAGTAATAGTATATAGTGTCATACCCAGGAGACATGGGTGGTCGCTCTGGGCTGCTGGAAGCACTCCAGGGTGTACGGCTGTTTCCTTTCCAAGATGGTGCCTCGAATGAGGAGTAACGGTGTAGTCAACCCAGAGATCCCTGTTGGGTCGGCTCCTCCCCCTGCACAAACGGGTGTTCATCTTAAGTCTCCTCTGATAATAATAATAATAATAATAATTTAGCATTTATATAGCACTACAAAACCTCAGGTATCTGAGTTCTGCTTATTATTACCCATGTTGTGTGGTGCTCATTTATCAGCCTTGGAAGGATGAAAGGCTGAGTTTGGCCATGCCGGGATTCGAACCTGCATCAGCAGGCTCTGCACAGATGTCATAGCACTCGCTGTACTATCGGACCAAATGACACAACATGTGTGTCATTCTCCTCCGGAGACCTAACACATGGTCAGTGACTCTCACTAGCTTGTGGGAAGGAGCAATCTCCAACCCCTCCTTGATTAGGGCCAATGGACCTCTAAGCAGATGACCATAGAGAATCTCGAAGGGACTGAATCCAACCCCTTCTTGAGGGACTTCTCTATAAGCAAAGAGAAGGCATGACAGTAGAAGGTCCCATTTTCTTCTAAGGGGTTCTTCTAAAGCACCTATCATGCTCTTCATAGTTCTATTAAACCTCTCTACCAAACCATTTGTCTGGGGACGGTAGGCTGTTGAGTACGTGTAGGTCACTCCACAGTTTTTCCACATGGCCTGCATGTAGTGGGACATAAAATGTGATCCCCTGTTAGAGATAACCTCCTTAGGAAAACCTACTCTGGTAAAAAATACCAAGTAGGGCCTTAGCCACTGCTTGAGCTGTGACAGTCCTCAAAAGTATAGCTTCAGGATACCTAATAGCATGGTCTACCACAACCAATATAAATTGGTTGCCTGAAGATGTGGGAGGGTCTAAGGGACGATTCCTACCCTTTCAAAAGGAACTCCCACCACTGGGAGGGGCACCAAAGATGCCACATTCTTGGCTCTACTCTTGCCAGATGTCTGACAAGTGTGACAGCTCCTACAGAATTTATCTACATCAGAACCCAACTTAGGCCAGTAGAAATAAAGAGAAACCCTTTCCTTGGTCTTCTTAAAGCTTATGTGACCAGCTAAAGGAATCTCATGGGGTAACTGTAGAAACTGGTGTCTCATCTCCTGGGGCACTACAGGTCTTCTGTAGTCTCCTGGGGTAGACTCAGTAGGTTTACTGTAGAGGCGGCCATCCACCCAGTATAACCTGTGCTTCCCTGGCTCTTGCCCTTCCAGCTGGGAAGCTGCCTGTTGGTGAAATCCTTCAAGAGTAGGACACTCTCTTTGACCTCTGCTGAAGTCTGCCCTGCAGGGGCCACCTTCTGCCAGTAAAGACTGCAGTTCAGGATGGTCTTTAGGATCCACATCTACAACAGGGGGAACGTCTTCTTCCAGCTCTGAATCCTCAGCAGCTGACTCAACCTCTCCTGGTTGGATCTCACACTCAGCCTCAGCTGGTGGAGTAGTCACAGGTGTGACTTTGGACTGTCCCCTCAGGGATGTCCTTGTTTGATGCACAAGAGCGCTATCTTTCATGTTTCCTGAGACCTTGGGTTTCCCCTTTGTCTCTTTCTTCCTGGAAATTGAAGTTGGCTCTTCCTGTGGACTGGGTGTTATAGGTTCTTCTGTAACAACCCACTGAGAGTCATTTAAAGTGAGCTCTCTGGCCTTCCTTGTCTGCTACTGCTTCCTTTTACTGTGAGGACTGGGGTGCTTGATACAACTCCAAGTGTTTTTAAGTCATTCCCTAGCAGGACTCTCCCAGGCACCTCACTTTGTACACGAACAGGTATTCATACAGTCATGTTGTTGCACTGGATAACAGCTGGTAGTATTGGAACCATCTGGATAGGGCCTCCAGCAAGCTTAGTGGGACCTTGGGTGCCTTAGCAACATCCTCAGGTTTGAAAATGGTTTCATCCACCACTGTGATGCTGGCCCTAGTGTCTCTAATGGCAGGGGTCTCCCGACCATTTACATGGACACTGTCCTTGTAGTATTATTTTGTGTTATCTGGTATAGAGTTATACACATCTACATTCTGCTGTTCCCACAGACCCAGGGACAATAAAGAAACACTGGCAGAAACTCCAATGGGGTCCTCAGCCAATAGTTGAAAGTTTCCACTTGTCATATGTACTTCTCCCTCAGGGATGAAGGCTAAGGAGGCAGTGTGGACCCCTGAAGGTTTGCCATTGCATCTGAGATTCCCTTTCACATGATCAGTAGACCCACAAGCATAACATTTTCAAAATGATTTGACAAATGGGAACTTCTGCTGACCTCCCTCTGGTTTGGCACAAGAGGTTTCACTAGACTGACCTAGATTCCCATGTGGCTTACTCTTCTACTGTTTGTGGTCCTCTTTTGGATTGGAGGCTTTAGAATTCTCTTTGTCATCTTTCTTGTGCTGCTTCCCCTCATCCTTTCTATGAGTGGCCCCATAATCCTTGGAGTAGCCCTGTTGGCAACCCACAAGTCAGCAGCTTTAGCTTGTTTCTTGGGATCAATGTCTTTAGAGTCAGCCAAGTGCTGTCTCAGCTCAGCAGAGCAGGCATCAAAAATAGATTCCAACAAAAACAGATTTCTCATTCCTTCAAAAGAGTTCACTCTGTACCCCTTAACACAAGTTATTTTTCAAACATTCACACACCCCGGTAGCCCAAGGGGTACCATCAGTCTTTTTGAGGGTCCTAAACCTCGTAAGGTACTGGGAAGGAGTTTTCCCAAATCTAGCTATCAAAGCTAGCTTCACATTTTCATACTCCAATCTTTCAAGATCTCCCACCTCCATTACAGCATCATTTGCAACCTGGGGGAGCGTAGACAAAAGCCAAGGAATAAACTGATTCCCTGTGAAACCCTGAATCCCATAGTTATATTCAAAAGCACCCAACCAATCCAAAATATCAAGTTTCACCTCATACATACTCACTGCTTCTTTAGGCATGCAAGGTCTCTTAGGACTGGAAGACCTAGAAGACTCTGGGATAGGAACATTTTCAAGAGACAATTTCTTCCATTTCTAGAGAATGTTGTAATTCTATTCCCTTAGTTTGAGATACTGATGTTTGTTTTCAGCTTGGACCTTTTAAACTCTAACTCAAGTCTCATTTCTTCAAGAGAGACAAAGTCTGGACTCAGTACTGGACCTGGTAGGGTCCCTGTGGCTAGAGGTTTAGGCATAAGGGCCTGTTGAGGTAAAGAGGGGCTCTCTTCCTGAGACTCCTCTAAATCTTCTGACACCTCAACAATATTAGAGTTAGACTCTGAACTATCATCATCCTAATCATTTTCCAAATGTCCTGGGATAGTAGGTGTGACAGGCCCACTACCAAGACTCTGATTATTCAGCAATCTTGCAATTAGTTATTTTTTTTTCCTTTAACGGGGAGAGACCTGGCTTTACAAATTTCTTTCAGTTGCTCTACTGTCAAAATGATCAGGGCTTCCTGTCTGAGGTTATACATATCTGGCATGTTACAATTGCTTTTCTAGTGGAGTTTAGCCTTGTGAAGGTTTTAGTTGAACAAAGGTAAAGCAAAATCTCAATGTAAGAACTCTACAATATATCCTCACCACCTGCAACCAGTGTTAGGCAAGGTTTGAATGCAGTACCCTCTGGGAACATTATAAACAACTATGTCTACAGGTATAGGCAACCCAATCTTTGGTATAAGCTTGTACTACACAGTTTTGGTAACGTTTTGAGCAGCCAGGCTTATCTCAAGAGGGGAAATGTGAGCTGTATTGGAGTTACACAAAGATTCACAGTTACAGTTATTCAAACAAACTCTTATAATCAAGGTTTCTTGCATAAACAATTAATAATGTATTTATCAGTCAGTTATAAAGCCTTCTTCAGAAGGGAGCAATACAATAGTAACACACAAATATACTTCAATACTGTACACTTTGAGTTTCTGAATCAGACAAGGCCCTTTTGGGATGGCCCACAGACACAACCTACACCCACAGGTGACTTGAGTAACATGGGTTCTGTGGACATTAATACCTTACTGTTGGCATTCAGAATACTCTTTAAAAGTTGGTAAAAGGCAAAGGTTATTAGAACACAAAAGACCATAAATATTCCAAAGCAGTGCAGATACTTTTAGAGTTCACTAGAAGAGTCATTCAATTCAATAGGCTAAGCCAAAGTCAATGGGATAAAGTCTTGGATATGATAAAGCAGTTCTGGTAAGTAATGGAAAAGTCTTTGCACAAGTTCTTAGGAGTCTGTGATGAAAAGAAGAATCAAATGAAGGGCCACAAGCTAATTAGACTTGTGAGTTGTGGAAGTTACAAGCACTTCTACAGCAAGAGGTAAGTTCTCTTAGACTTGTTTTTGCAGTACCTTGGTAAAGAAGAAAAAGGTGCAGCTGATGAATTCTGTTACTGTGCAGCTCTGCAGATCTCACTGTTCCTGGGCCTCAGTCGTGGGGACAAGAGGTGGACGTCGGGGGACTCCTGCAAAGCACTGGGACTGTCAAAACCTGCAACCGATATACTTCACTTCCAGTTGTTTTTTCACGTTTCAGCTCCTTGCGGTATGTCAAATAGCAATAAGAGTGGTGCCTGGCTGTCAAGGTGGACTGTCCTTGCTTCTGGGGTCCTGCACTCTGCTGAGGGGGCTCAGGCTGGGTCAGTCCTGCTTCATAGTAGCCTGGAGGATCTTCCAAAAGCTTTAGGCCAGCTTAAAAGTAACGCACACAATCTCGTATACCTCTCCCTGGCTATTTGGTTTCCTGCAGCAACTCTGAGGCAATTCAACCAGCTCCGAGATGGGTGTCCAGGTGGCTTACTTTGGAGTTGATTGGTCCCACCAACTCAAAGTGTCACGATTCGCTCCCTTCGCTCCCGTTCCCACCACTTGGGGGCAGGATTTGGGGTTTATTCCCTACTGGACTTTCTTTCCGAACCTTATGAAACAGTGCTGTGATTAATTGGGAGCGCTAAATCCTTATTTTCCAAGCTACTTCCCTTCCGGATCCATTCCAGGTTTTTGGCAGCCAGCATGCTGCTTTAATCAAATTACTATGCTTTCCAGAATGCCTGGCCACTGCTTCATCTCCACCCTTGCAGGACAAGTTTGGGTGGGGGATAGGCAACACCTGTGGCTGCAGGTGCAGCAAGCAGCACACCTGAGGCGCGTGCTCGTTAAGCAGCATTAAAAGCCTCAGTTTGCTTCAGTCCTGCGCTGGTTATTGATGCAGTGTTCCTGTTTGTGACTGGTCCCTTGTTCCTGGTTCTTAGCTTTGTGGCTAGTTCCTAGTTTCTATTTCTTGTTCCTTATCCCTGGATTTCGAATTTAATGTGCTTAATTGTAATTTCTGCTTCCTACATTCCCTTTCTGTCTTCCTCTGTTTGCAGGCCGCTTTTGTCGGTGCTTTCCTTTTTGGTGCAGCCCAGTTTGCCTGTGTTCTATATTTCTTTGACTTTGCCATTTTCTGCTGTAAACCTTGATGCGTTAGTCTTTCCTCTTTATAGATTTAGCTTCCTGCCTTTTTCCTTGGATGGGTGGGGGAGGTTTGCCTTTGTAATTTAGTTTTCTCTGCTCCTGTTCCTTTACTTTCTCTTGGAATCCATTCCAGGTTTTCCCTTGCACTTCTGCATTTATTTCCTATTGATTATTAGGTGTGGTGTGCTGTTGTAGCTAGCTCCTGTGTGAATGCCTATGTTTTCCTCACTATTCTGTAATCACTATTCCTACTTGACCCATGTCTTGAGTCTTATGTATTTAGTTATCCTCCCATTGATGTTATAGCCATTCTGGGCCCCTGTTTGATCAACATGGTTTGTGGGCTTTGCTGACATTCAAGTGGTATTTCTCATCCTCATGAGTACAGTTTTTAAGTTTCCTTATTCAATACCATCAAAAGTGTTAGCTCACAGATCCTGCCGTTGCTTGCCCTGTATGTGGGCTTAGCGCTGTCAATACCTGTAACAGCAATTGTGGGTAAGGAGCTTGCCAACTTTCCTTGTAATCATAGGAGCTTCTAAGTGCCTACCCCACATCCCTTTTCATATATTTGTATTGTTGTCACACTCTATTTGCACTCCTGGGTTTTAGTATACATGTGTCTTGGTTCCTGTGTGCATGTTGTTTGACTCAAAGCTATTCACTGTGTGATCTTGTGCACATTTCCCTTGCCATATTCACCGCCTTTGTCCTCACCTGACACAAAGGGAGAAGTCGTCCTTGCAGGGGCTTCTCTGTCGATGCAAACCTTGCAAGTAGTCACTGCAGCAGGACTTCACTGGGCAAACCAATGGTCCAGGAGTTGCAGCAGGTGTCCTCTTCAAGTTCTTCTTCGGTTCCTTTGTCCAGTGGTCGACTCTGCCTTCCAAGCCAAAAGACTTGCCTTTTATTCTGTTCTCTCTCATTCATTCCAGCCTAGCTGTCACTCACCCAGCAGGGTGACTGTCCTTGCCGGACAGTCAGCCAGCCAATCACCACAGAGTGCATTTGGGTCTTAGGAGACAAAGCACAGGGAATATCGGGCACCTCCCTCACTTCCTGCCTACCCCAGACACCCTGGAGCCAGAGGCGGGTTTCACTCCTGAAGCCCGCCAAAGGCGAAATGAACAAAAAGACCAAACCTGGTTTGACACGCAGAGAAAATCTCTAGAAGGACCTTTCCACAAAGACATGGCGAAAAACAAAGACCGGGGACCATTTTGTCAAAGATGGCTCAGCGCCATTTCGAAAAAGATGGCTCCCGTGGTTAGCATTATCGGAGCTGTGAACAGCCACGGTAAATGTAAACCCTGGTAGTTCGGATCGAAACCACTGCCACCAGCCATTCTGTGAGGAAAGGGTAACATAAAATATATTACATGAGCATTTAGACACAGGGGATACTAAGTAACCCCTCTACCACTCTATTGTAAGATAGGGTTTGCTGGGTCTAGCAATTACAATGCTAAGTAAAGTCAATTTCACTTTACTGCTCTGGGAAACAGTAGTTTACCCCAGAGAAGGTATTTAAACCATGGGAAATCTAAAAGACTTCCCTGTGTCACTGAAGGTGCTGTGTGACACAATTGTAAAAGATGATGCCTATGGAGTTTGTCAGACTCATAACCAAAAGAAACACAGCGGTAAAATTCACATAAAAATACATGAGAGAGTGGGAAAAGGGTCACACTCTCTCCAGGTTCAAAAGATCAAGTCCTCAAAATCCAGCAAAGTTGCTGGGGGTCTCTACGGTGGAGGAAATTAGCACATTTTTGAGAATTCTTCCTAACACTGTTGAATGAGAGTATGAAACTTGTTATGGTCAGCATACCCAGGCACCAGATATTCATTTGATTATGGCCTACACTATGAAGTTAGTCGAAGACCCCACATTGTTTATAAATCGGATTCAAGAAACGTGGAAGGTGCAGACTTGGAACCCCTGGGACAAGAACATTATGATCAAATATAACCTGCTATGGAAGAGACTCACCAAAGATGTGCAACAGGCTTTAGATAAGGTAGTAGGGATAGAGGCGAAGGGATGGGCTGAGATTCAGGCGAGAATACTGCATCACTGCAGGCCAAGACAGGAGCAGGAAAAGGAAACAGAGTAGGAATAGAGGGCTGAAGCGAAGTTAGTTCAGATGAAGCTGGCAAAGTTACAAGTAGATCGAGCAGCAGGATGCAAGGCAGGCACAGAGTGGATGGAGAGCTACCCAGATTAGAGAAGGGACACTGGTGGTTAACAGAGGGGAAGAGAAGCTTTCCAGGGCGGATAAGGACGTAGATATGGGGGAATGAGGCCGAGGTTTGGGGACCAGGACCATGTTGGGCCTGTGGCAAGACCGGGCACTTTGCACGAGAGTGCAGGAGCAAACCAGTATATTCTTATGATCCATGTGTTAATCCCAATGCGCCCACGCATGGACTTACTTGTCACCCGCCATGGAAGATGATGCCCCCAGTGGCCCCAGGCCCTCCCGCAAGTGACTAACCCTAGACATCCACTGCAGTATTAGTACCTGTCACCCCACACACCAGCAAGCGCTGAACCCCGGGCTAAATCCAGCACCAGCGTATTTAAAGCAGCAAGCTCCACAGCCCCAATCTCAGTCCTGGGACACGAACCCCCTGCCAGAGGGTATGATAATACATTATACCGGAGTGAGTGTACTAGGAGGAAGCGTTTTTCCACTCCAGGGGTTGAACACTTACCCCAATAGGGCAGCCCACAGAGAGTCTCGACATGCCCAGTACTGTCAGTGCCGACCCAGAAGAGGAACCACGGGTAGGTTTGATGATAGAGAGTAAAACATTCATCTTCATGGTAGACACAAAGTTCTCTATTAAGGAAGGCCATTTTCCCTGATCAGGAAAGGTCATGGACACTTAGGGGTTCTCTGGGGCAATAATGTTGGTTCAATTTACAAAAGACTTACCCATCAAGGTAGGTACCCAAAAGGTGGTAGCCCTGTTATTCTTTTCAAAAGATACCCCAATGAACTTGCTGGGTAGGGACCTCTTGAGCAAATTAAACATGACTATTGCATTTACTGAGGACAGTGTTGTGCATTTGACCCCAGGAATATGTTATGCTCAGGCTGCTGTGATAATACAAGCACTTTAAAGTGATGGCACTACCAGTGGGGTGCCAATGCACCCATATATCTTCTTATATGGAGTAACAGTGTTGGTGGGATGGGTGCCAGGATTGAAAGATAAACATGGAGAGTGCCAGTGTAATTTTTAGGCTAGCAGTCCCTCAAGAGCATGCTCCAGGTACAATCCTTGCACTTGATTTAGAGGTGGCACTAATAAGAAAGGATAAGGTGATATTGATAGGGAATAACAAGAAAGGAGGTGGGTGGCACAGTTTTATGTATAGATCTGTTGTTTGTAGATGTTAACAATGATGGGGAAATTATTTTTTAAATATGCATCCCTTGTCAGGTCATGGTGCAACATGGAGAAGTACTACACGTATTGTTAGAGAAGTACCCAATCACTTACAGGAAGACATGGAGGCGAGCAGAAGGAGAGCACTCAACCGAAGCCGGATGAGAGAGAGTGGGAGCGAGGGAAGAAGGCAAGGAAAGATGCCGGGCGGAGCGAGGAGGGGCGGAAGCCGGAGAAAACTCCTGCAAGCAGGACCAGGACCAAGAGCGAACAGCTGGCAACTCGAACTAGAGTACCGAAGCCAAAACAGGAAGTGGAAGTGATACAACGCACTGAACGTAGGTTTCAGTGCATTGTTATAGAAACGCTGCCTGGAGGCGGCCATCTTGGAAGAAGACTAGACCGTACGTAACGGTTCTAGTCATAGACCGATCACCTAAGTCGGGAAAGGGACCATTTATGCCAAACCTTCCATGGCCGGAACATAACATTAGGACCCTCCAGAACCGCTATGTTCTGTACCTTCTAATGCAATGGAAAGGGGTCTGTCCAAGAAGATAGGATCCACCTGCTGCACATACATCCTCCCCCAAGGACGATGCAGACAATGGATCTCTAACTCATGCCATAGGGGCCCTTCACAATATGTGGATTGCCATGGTGAAGAAAGGTGGCGTGAGTGTGGAAGACTGGATCGATCCAATGTTTTCATGGGCCCCGGCTTGGTTAGGGATAGCCGTGAAGGTGCTGGTTCCCATCGTGATTATTTTGTTTGTGCCAAATAATGCTACGAGTTGCTCCAAGACACTGCCTAAAAGTGCAATGATGATGTCTGTGTCGATAACAACTGGTAAGCTTCCCTCACAAAACACGTGTACACACAAATTGAGAAGTGGAACAGGGGAATAGAACATAGGACGGTGAGAATTGAACAGCCATTTCGCCCCTCTGGAACCCTGTCTTACTCCCATCTGATCCAGAAAATGATGTGGAGCATTGGGTAGACTTGGCAGGAGATGGGGAATGCTTCTGTATGATGTGTACATCAGAGGAATATGTCCAGATGGGGGAAAGCTTACATCACGTGCACAAAGTGTGGGTACCCAAAGACGATGATTATAGAAGGAGGAAATCAGCAGGGTTAGTTAATGGAGCATTAACTAAAGGGGGAATGTTGGAATAAGGATGCAAGCGCAACGCCACAAGCAGGTGAAGAGATTTAGATTTTCCAAGACATATTAGCAGGTGTCATAGTGTTAGCAGTTTTCATTGGGCACGGCAGAATGCCTATGCATTCACTTGTAGTTAGCTTTGAAACATATTAGAAACACCATGTAGCTACACATGACCCTACTGATTTTGGGTCCTATCGCAAGCTTTATTAGTGGCGGCTAATAAGCTGGCACCGCTTAAGTTCTCCCGAGTGCGTCAGTACCCCCCTTAGCCTTGGTTCTCAGAAGAACTTAGACTTGCAAGATCAAAACTTCGGCAAGCTGAACGGAAATGGCGTGCAATTTATAATACTTGTGTTAAACTTTTTTATACTAATTTATCTAGCAAATATCATGTGGAAATTCAACAGGCTAAACAGAACTTCACCCAACTGCTCCCAGGAGCTTTTTCCCATAGTGAAATCCTTCTCCATGGCTTGCTTTCTTCCCACCATAGCTCCTTCCCAGCTATGCTGTGATGCTATGGCTATTTATTTCTGCACTAAGATTGAGGGTATTCGTTATCGCATTTTGCTTGACCAGACAGCTCCTGTACAAACAGTTGACCAATTGAGGCAATCTTCCGCTGCCAGCTGGTCTCACTTTCCTATCTTTGCGAATGATATGGTCCTCTTACCCGCTGAAGAATTTAAGCCAGCAGCTTCCTCCGACCCAGTTCACTCAAGGTCCTCAAGGACCTTTATCCAGAGCTAATGTCGCGGTTTTCTCAGGGAGTGAACTCTTCTTGTTAATCAGGCTATATTCCTGAGATTCTCAAGCAGGCCATTGTGATCCCTTTGATAAAAAATGTGTTGCTGGACAACACTGCCCTATACAATTTCTGCTCTATTTCTACCATTTTTTATGAAACTTCTTGAAGCTTTGGTGTTTCCTCTTCTTTCCTCCTTTCCTTAGTCTTCTTCTCTGTTGGACCCCTTTCAGTCAGGTTTTAGACCTGGCAGGGGCACCAGGAGTGTGTTGTTTTTCGATAGTGGACAGTCTAGCAGGTCTGGTCTATGGAGGCAGTGTTGGGGCCCTGATGTTGTTAGTTCTAGATATTGTTAGATCCTTTGACACCATGCACCATTCTATTCTCCTCGACCGCCTTGCTTCCGCCGGCCTATCCGATAACGGGCTTTCCTGGTTTACCTCCTTTTTGACGAGCAGGGGCCAATAATTGTCTCTGCCTCCTTTTCTGCCTTCTGCTGTCTCTCTTTCTTGTGGTGTTCCTTAGGGATCAGCCTGTCCCCTATGTTACTCAACATCTATGCTAGGCCCCTTCTTGAGCTCATCCGATCGAACGGCTTCAGGTGTTACTCATACGCAGATGACCCACAGATCCTGGTGTGGTTTTATCTCGACCGGGCTGAGGTATCGGCTCGTCTGTGTGGCTGCCTCGCTGCCGTGAGACATTGGATGAGCGGCAATTGACTGAAACTTAATGGGGATAAGACGGAGGTCCTGTGTAACACTCACCTGGTATCCACGGGGACGTCACTCTGCCTGTTCTGACCTCTTACGACCTCAAACCCTTTCCTGGAGGCTATTCGACTGGAGACTGGGCCCGAAACACAGGATTGGTAGAGTTTAACTCCCTATTGTCTCTGTGTGCTTGAACCCCTTCTTCCCTGGGGTCCAACCATTTCCTTTGATCCACAGCTCACCTTGTTTTCTTGGATAGTGTGCTCTCCGTCCTGCTTTCAGCGCAGGGCCGCGTTGATTGATGCGGCTCCTTGCTGCCTAGTTACTTCACTGGCAAGAGTCCGACAGGTAAGTATAATGAGTCTTTTGAACAGTTCTCCAACTTCGTTCCTATCCTTCCTTAGATGATGGCCGGCGTCCGGGGATGGCGGCGTGCTTCTGAGATGAGTAGCGCTGAAGGTGAGTGAGAGCGTGATGCGCGATGCACCCCTTTCGTTTTTGTATTGAACTGAGATCTTTTTCTGCGTCTTTTAGGTGCCGCAACGTTTTCAGCGTGGATGCCGGTTATGAAGAACAAATGCGGTGAGTAAGCGCGGTATGCGGCGCCTCTAGATGTTTCCACCCTAACCTGGAGTGTCTTTTCCCTCTTGCAGATGAATGAGAAGTTCCGGAGACAGAGTTCCCCCAGAGCGGCTGGGATTCAGGTAAGCTTTTGAAGCTCGTACAGTATTTAAAAATAAGCGAAGATTTGCAGAATGCTTACTAATGCCTTTTTCTGTTCTTTTCCCTTTTCCTTAGGAAGCGGCGTGCCGGGATGGGAATGACACCGCCGAAGATGCCCGCAGAACAGAAGGAACGATGAATGATGGGCAGAAGCGCCGCAAGGTAAGGCTGTTCCTAACAGTGTTCTTGTTCTTGCAGGAGCTGAGCGCAGAAGAAAGATGCAGGCCTACTGGAGACCTATCCGAACACGGTGAGTGTCACGCTGCAGGTGCAGAAAACGCAAAGCATGTTTCTCAGCCTGGGCGTGGCTTAAATAGTCTCTGGGTATCCCAGGTGTCTCTGGGCTGAACCACACCCAAAAGACTAGACTGCACATGCAGTTCTGGGAACCAAAATATGTGGGGGCATCCATCTGGTCCCCAACAATGCACTACAAGTCCAATCCCCAATGTTATCCTATGGGAGTGAGTGAGTCTGGTGCCACAAGCACCAAGTCTGACTCCAAGTGGGTCTTTGGAGGGATGGAGACGCCCTTGAGTAGGTGATCGTGGCCTGGCTCCAGCCTGACATCTTGGAGGACTGGGGACATGAGGGGCAGGAATCATGAGAGCATTCCCCCCCAAGGCCCCTCTCAAGGTGGCTCTTCTGTCTGGTCCTGGTTTGGTTGGATGGTTTTAATGAAATCGTCTAAGCAAGCGAGGTGCATGGATGTACTCACAAGGCTCCCATGTCCTGTCTTGTGGACCATACCCCTTACAGTCTACTAAGTAGTATAATTTGGATCTGACGCACTTTGAATCTAGGATGTCCTTAACTTCAAATTCTGGCTCCCTGGCGACTACTACTGACTGCGGTGGCGTTGCTACCCGGGTCCCAGGTTGAACAGGTTTAAGGAGAGACACGTGGAACACAGGATGAATCTGCATGTTTGACGGCAAAGCTAGCCTGACCGCCACAGGATTTATCACAGAGGTGACGGTGAATAGACCCAGGTATCTTGGACGGAAAGTTCGAGTTCCTTTAATGGACACGCGTTTAGACGCCAACCAGACTTTGTCGCCCACTTGGTAGTTTGGGGCCTTTTCTCAGTGTTGATCAGCAAACTTCTTTTGGCGATTCGTAGCCTGAAGTAGGTGTTCAGCTGCCCTTTTAAAGGTTTGAGAAATGGCCGTGTTCAAGTTTTTGACTGCTGGCATTTCCAGGGTTGCAGGAACGTCCAACTCAGAAGTACGTGGGTGCCTGCCATACATGATATAAAAGGGTGTCTGCCCAGTGCTGGTATGTAGGGAATTATTATAAGCATATTCAGCTATCCATAATAGGTCGAACCAGCTTCCTTCAGCTTGGTGTAACATGCAACGCAGATACTGCTCGAGCGTCTGATTTGTCCTCAGTTGACCATCCGTTTGGGGATGGTGACTGGTGGATAGCCGGATGTCGATCTGGGCCATAGAGCAGCATTTTCTCCAGAAGTTAGATACGAATTGAGTACCTCGGTCTGAGACCAAAACTGAAGGAAACCCATGGAGCCGTACGATGCCTTCAAAAAATACCTTTGCCAGAGTGGAAGCATTTGGGAGCCCCTTAAGAGGAATGAAATGTGCCATTTTTGAAAATAGGTCCATGACCACAAGAATAGTGTTAAACCCTTCACTGGGTGGTAAGCCAGTTATAAAATCGAGGGACAACGTGTGCCAGAGTGCTGGGATTTCCAATGGTTGTAATAGCCCAGCCGGTTTCTGCTTGGATGACTTGTTTTGAGCACACACTCCACAAGATAGGATGACTTGGATAATGTCTTTACGCCACATGGGCCACCAATAATTTCGTTTTACCTTGGCTAGGGTTTTAGCGATTCCGGGGTGGCCCTCGATCAAGGAATCATGATAACCGGACATGACTTGTTCTCGTAGTTCTTGGTTTGGTAAGAATAAACGATTCCTGAAGTAGGGCAACTGATCTTTTATCATGTAATGTTCTCCTTGTGCACTCCACGCTTGTAATTGCTCCGGACTCATCAGGTTTTGGATTTCTTCATGTAATTCTTTCTGAGTTATGGTTGCTGTAATTCCTAGGAGCTTGTCACACGGGATGATTGCTATTGGGTCAGGGGTCTGATACCCTTGCTCTTCCACCCCCATATGGGAAAGGGCATCGGCCTTCCCGTTTTTCACCCCTGGTCGAAATGTAATCACATAGTCATATTCAGCAAAAAAAAGAGCCCAACGTAGTTGTCGTGAGGATTGGGCCTTTGCTGTATTTAGGTACTGGAGGTTCCGGTGGTGAGTTATTACGGTGATTGTGTGTCTGGCGTCCAAGAGGTAGTGCAACCATGCCTTAAAGGCTTACTTAATGGCCAGGAGTTCTTTGTCTGTGATAGCGTATTTGAGTTCGGGGATGTGAATTTACGTGACCCGAAGGCAACAGGGTGTAACTGGGCCATTTCGGGGTTCTTTTGTAGGAGGACGGCTCCCATAGCCATGCTTGAGGCGTCCGTTTCCACCAGGTATGGGAGATCAGGGCGAGGGTGGCGTAAGATTCGGGCAGATGTGAATCTTGCTTTGAGTTCATGGAAAGCCTCCTCGGCTTCTGTTGTCCACTGGAAATTTTTGTTGCTTTTCCTTAATAATGACGTGATGGGATGCACGATTTGCGAAAATCCTGGGATGAACTGCCGGTAGAAGTTTGCAAAACCCAGCATACTTTGAACCCCCTTGAATGAATTTGGGGATGGCCAGTTCAGGATAGCATATACCTTGTGTTCATCCATCGGGATTCCATTCGGGCTGAGAATAAAGCCCAGGTATTCCACCTCAGAGACATGGAATGAGCACTTTTCAAGCTTGGCATAGAGCTGGTGTTGACGGAGTTTCTCCAATATGGATCGGACGTGTTTAACGTGGTCCTGCTTTGATGCAGAATATACTAGGATATCGTCGATGTACACTAGAGCACAGACATCAATCAATTCCCGTAGGACATTGTTCATGAAGTATTGAAATGCAGTAGGTGCGTTGCAAAGGCCAAAGGGCATTACTTGATATTCATACAAGCTGTATTTGGTGCGAAAAGCGGTTTTCCATTCGGCCCCCTGTTTTACGCGAACAAGGTGATATGTCCCCCTCAGGTCTAGTTTTGTGTAGATTTGGGCATCTTTGACTTGATCAAGCAATTCAGGGATCAGTGGCAGGGGGTAGCGTTTTTTTACGGTAATCTGGTTCAGTGCACGATAGTCGATGCACGTTCTCAAGTCCCCCTCCTTTTTCGGTACGAAGAATATAGGACTGGCTGCTGGAGACTTTGAGGGACGGATGAACCCGTTGGCCAGGTATTGGTCAAGATAGGCCTTCAGGTGCTGGTTTTCTGGTTCCGTGAGTGCGTAAATTCACCCACAAGGGATTTGTGTGCCGGGTATCAGGTCGATTTGGCAATCGTATGGTCTATGCGGTGGCAGTGTATTAGCCTGTTCTTTCTGAAAGACATCTTGAAAGTCCTGGTATTCACTTGGTAGGGTGCCGATTGCCACAGTCGCAAACGTGGAGGTTCTCGTGTCTATTGGTTGTTTCTCTTGGCGATAACATGTGTGGGTGCAAGTCTCGGGAAAGGCCAATTCTTTTGCTCGCCAATCGATTCGAGGATTGTGAGCTACCAACCATGGCATTCCCAAAATCAACCGGAACTGTGGTGCCTTAATGAGGTCGAAAACGATAGAAACTTGGTATCCATCCTGGCACAGAAGGGTTAAAGCTGCAGTGCATTGGGATACTGGACCAGAAGCTTTTTCCGTGCCATTGACAGTGGTAACAGTGTCGGTGGTTGATTTAGGGCGTAACGGAAGCCCCATCTTTGCCGCAAGATCCTGGTCGATGTAATTCCCAACGGCTCCACTGTCTATGTACGCTCTTACTGCATGCATCCGAGATGGTTGTTGGTGATTGATCAAGACCACAGATAGTGCAAAATGGGAGGTCTGTAGTTCACTTTCTTCGCTCGACAAGTGGACCCCTACACTTGCCGGGCTGGGGAGTTTTCCGATTCCTTGATGATATCTTCCTTGTCCGTGGCCCCTACCGTCGTCCTCGGTGGCTTCACAGGACACTCTTTAAGGAAATGACCTGACCTTCCACAGTACAGACATAACTGCTGCCGTCTCCTTTTATCTCTTTCTGCTTTAGTCAAGGGGTATCTGACCCCCCAGATTTGCATTGGTTCTCCTGAACCTTCCTTTGTTCGGGCAGTATTGTCCTTTGAACGCACATACATAGGGCGAGGGTCCGGTCTGGTTCGATCTGCTCTTCGGTCCTGCAACCTATGACCCAATTGAACAACAAGGTCAATGTATTCTGAGCAGTCTTTCGGGGGGTTCACTGCTTGTGCGAGAACATCCTTGAGCTCCCCCCGTAACCCCTGATGAAATAACGTGGTTCTCTTCTCCACTGGCCATTCTGCTTCAACTACGAGTCTATTGAACGTGGCTATGTATGTTAATAGGTCTTGATTCCCTTGGCGTTCTCTAATGCCAAGGGAATTGTCTAATGCCTGCCCATGAGTACGATGGGCGAACAGGTTTTCCATCTCCTTCTGAAAGCCCCTGAAGTCATGCAGCAAAGGATCGTCTTGGGCCACAAAGTGTACAGACAGGTCCGCGGCGCTACCACTCAGGTAGGATAGCACAAAAGCGACCTGTGATTGGTCATTCGGAAAGGCCCATGGCCTACAAAGGAAGTGCAGGCGGCACTGGTTCATGAACGTTGCAAACCTCTTGGGATCCCTATAATTCGTTCGGGCGGGGCCAAGGGAACTGCCCCAGGAAGGGTTATCTGAACGGGATTGGCTGATGGCGCTGGCATCGAGGGCACACTTCCCGGCAATGGTGCGTGCCCTGCTTGTGACTGGAGAAGTTGCCGGCTTAAATCATCAGTGCGTTCTTTGGCTACTATCAGGCTCTCTCCTCAGGGTGTTGGTCTCCTGCATGGCTGCATGTACTTTGGAACGTAGCTGCCCCAACATGTGGGCTAACTGGTTGGTTTCTGACGTTTCCATGACGCCCAGGTGGATTTTGATGTGAGGCTTTGCGTTCTGTAACGCTCACCTGGTATCCACGGGGACGTCACTCAGCCTGTTCTGACCTCTTACGACCTGGAACCCTTCCCTGGAGGCTATTCGACTGGAGGCTGGGCCTGAAACACAGGATTGGTAGAGTTTAACTCCCTATTGTCTCTGTGTGCTTGAATCCCTTCTTCCCCGGGGTCCAACCCTTCCCTTTGATCCACAGCTCACCTTGTTTTCTTGGATAGTGTCTCTGTCCTGCTTTCAGCGCAGGGGCGCGTTGATTGATGCGGGCTCGTTGCTGCCCAGTTACTTCACTGGCAAGAGTCCGACAGGTAAGTATAATGAGTCTTTTGAACAGTTCTCTTACTTCGTTCCTTTCCTTCCTTAGATGATAGCCGGCGTCCGGGGATGGCGGCGTACTGCTGAGATGAGTAGCGCTGAAGGTGAGTGAGAGCGCGATGCACCCCTTTCGAATTTGTATTGAACTGAGTTCTTTTTCTGTGTCTTTTAGGTGCCGCGACGTTTTCAGCGTGGATGCGGATTATGAAGAACAAATGCGGTGAGTAAGTGTGGTATGCGGCGCCTCTAGATGTTTCCACGCTAACCTGGAGTGTCTTTTCCCTCTTGCAGATGGATGAGAAGTTCCGGAGACAGAGTTCCCCCAGAGCGGCTGGGATTCAGGTAAGTGTTTGAAGCTCGTACAGTATTTAAAAATAAGTGAGGATTTGCAGAATGCTTACTAATGCCTTTTTTCTGTTCTTTTCCCTTTTCCTTAGGAAGCGGCTTGCCGGGATGGGACTGACACCGCCGAAGATGCCCGCAGAACAGAATGAGCGATGAATGATGGGCAGAAGCGCCGCAACGTAAGGCTGTTCCTAATGGTGTTCTTGTTGTTGCAGGAGCTGAGCGCAGAAGAAAGATGCAGGCCCACTGGAGACCGATCCGAACACGGTGAGTGTCACGCTGCAGGTGCAGAAAACGCAAAGCATGTTTCTCATCCTGGGCATGGCTTAAATAGTCTCTGGGTATCCCAGGTGTCTCTGGGCTGAACCACACCCAAAAGACTAGACTGCACATGCAGTTCTGGTAACCGAAATATGTGGGGGCATCCATCTTGTCCCCATCAATGCACTACAAGTCCAATCCCCAATGTTATTCTATGGGAGTGATGAGTCTGGTGCCACAAGCGCCAAGTCTTACTCCAAGTGGGTCTTTAGAGGGATGGAGAGGCCCTTGAGGGCCATGTAGGTGACCGTGGCCTGGCTCCAGCCTGACGTCTTGGAGGGCTGGGGACATGAGGGGCAGGAATCATGACATCCTGATGGTGGGTGCTTCCTCTCCATCATTGGGTTCTAAGTTCTGGTCTTCTTCTTTCTGGACTTCCTCACTTGGTGCTCCACCTGTTCCAGTGACGGTTGTTAAAAATCTGGGTGTGTACTTATCCTCCTCTCTCTCAGTGGTTCTGCAGGTTAGTGCAGTGTGCAAATCTGGTCACTTCGTATTGAAAGTGCTCCATAGAATTTTGCCTTTTTTACCCACCCACCTTCACCCTGTAGTTGTCTCTTCTCTTGTAGATAGTTGGCTAGACTACTGCAATGACTTGTATCTAGCTCAACCTAAAGGCCTCATTCATCGCCTTCAGTTACTTCTGAAGCTGGCTGCTCCAGTAGCTATAGCTACCCTATATGGCTCTCACATCAGGCCAGTCTTGAGATCACTTCACTGGCTTCCTGTAGAGAAGAGATTATTTTTTAAATCTCTTTGTATTGTCCATCGGGCCAATTATAAAGATCAGGGCTGTCTTTCTCCAAGATAGGTTGTTCCTTGGGTCCCCGTAGGGCACTCTGATCATTAAAACTGTTGTCATCAATTTCAACAGCTGTCAAGTCTCACACTCAGCCAGAAACATGATTCAGTTGACAGGAGGTATCTGTGAAGAAGTAGCTATTGATTTATTTGGCCCCACACCAGGAGGTACATATTAACTGGTAATCATGGACGAATATTCCAGACACACAGAACTTCCTTTACTGCCAAGTACATTCTAAGTACTGTTGGCTGTGGACGCGGACTGGCCCTGCGCTCACCTGAACTGCCTCTGGTCATTCCTTGCAGCACCGCTGTTGCCGTGTGCCGGACTGCCTTTGGACGCCTTATTCCTTTGGACCTTCCCGGACTCCTGGAGGACGTCTATCTGTGTCACACACAGTTTGCCTGACCCGCGTTTCGGGAAAGGAGGCTCCGCCCTCTCGTGGCGAGCGACGCCCAGGAAGCCTTCTAATACCAGCCTCCTCGCGCACCCGCGCCGCGCACCTGCCAAGTACATTCTAAGTACTGTTGGCTGTGGACGCGGACTGGCCCTGCGCTCACCTGAACTGCCTCTGGTCATTCCTTGCAGCACCGCTGTTGCCGTGTGCCGGACTGCCTTTGGACGCCTTATTCCTTTGGACCTTCCCGGACTCCTGGAGGACGTCTATCTGTGTCACACACAGTTTGCCTGACCCGCGTTTCGGGAAAGGAGGTGACGGTATTTTATGCCCCAAATTGCTTCGGCCCATCGAACTGCCTATTGAGTTACCCTTCGAACTGTCCCTCCCTCCACACTGCCATGATTGTATGTCCCGCCTTGTAATATCCTAGGAGTGGTTAATGTTTGTTTGTTTCTTTTCCCTTTTCTCTGTCTACTTTCTTTTTATTTGTGTTTTACTGTGTGTTTTTTTTTTTCTTTCTTAGGCTCCGCCCTCTCGTGGCGAGCGACGCCCAGGAAGCCTTCTAATACCAGCCTCCTCGCGCACCCGCGCCGCGCACCTGCCAAGTACATTCTAAGTACTGTTGGCTGTTCGCGGTTTGCGGGAGCGTGGACGAGGTTTGCAGGCCCCTGGTAGCGTCAACTTTCGTGAGCGAAGCACTTGAGGTTTGCAGCTTATGTTTTTTCGCATCGCCTAATTTATTTTTGAAACCTCTCATTACACTTTTGGAGATTGCTGCCCACTCCTTAGGGAGTCGGGGTGTCCCTGCCTGGGTGGGGTTCCCTGTTTGGTGATCCGGGGGGGGTGCCTCCAAATAGTGTGTTTACATTTCACCCATAGGTGCCACACTGTTGCTCACTTCATAAGTTGTTATAGCTTATGTGTTTAGAGGCCTGGTCCTCTTATATATTACTTGTCTCTTAAACTTATAGTGGACTCGCCTGGAACTACGGTTCTTGGGCCCATAGCCTACCCGGTTTTCTGTTAACTGGGCGCATTCCTCGACTTGGCTATCAAGGGGTGCCCCGGACGCTTTGGTCTTGGGGTATAGATTGGTCCCGAACATGAGTCCGACTTTAAGAAGTGGTTGCAAAATCGGTTCCTCCACTTTGGACCTCTCCCCTGAGCCCTCCCCCAATACCCCAGCCCCTGCCCCCCCTCAGCATTCGGTAGCTATTGCCCCCGTTCCACCCATGCCTGGCCCTTTCAGCGAGAGTGGGGCAGGTCGGGTCCAGGTGGGTCATAGGGAACCTGCTAACGCAGTGACAACATCTTTTGCCAACGCCCTTCCTCTGCAAGCTACATCGTCAGCATCAGCCACTACATCTTTCTCTGTCCATGATGCCAACGATTATGTTGGCGATGTGGGCGAGGTGTTCAATCATGTGCTTGATGTTGAATGCCCCTCTCCACAAGGCCTTAGAGGCCTTTCCTGCCTTACAGACACGTCCATCTTGGCTCCCATCATTGTTAGCGAACTAAGCAAAAGAGTGCGGCTCTCCTTGGGGCCCTCGTCTCCTGCATCATCTGCCTTTCCTCATCGTGAACAGGTACACTTTCACATCCCCCCAGCATTTAACTGCGAAATAAATGGTGACCACGGGATGGCGCCTCTGACCTCTTTATATAGGGGTTTGGATGGCGGAGTTGTTACCCTAAATGATAATACATCTTTTGGTACAGTGTCGGCAGCAGAGTCTTCGTTCGTAGGTGGTGCGGTTTTACCCGCCCTGGCGACTGAGGAGGCTGACGCCACTGATCCTAAGGGCGAGGCTAGATCGGCCTCCACCCCAGAGGACTATAGTGCACATTCGCAGTTAGGTGATCCTTTTAATTTTCCAGTTATTTCACGCATTCTCAACTTATTGGATAAGGGCCATGAGTTGACCCATTGCACCTTAAGGGAGCTGCAAGCCTCTTTTTCCCTCATGAGAGACAAGATGGCCAGACTCGAAGGATTCATTTTGGCTGAGGAACACTCTAGAGCCTTCTATATGACTCACTTTGAAAAACTTATGGAGAATGCTCCTCAGAGAGCCCCCCAGTTCCACTCCCCCCCTATGACTTACACTCAAGGCTCCCAGACTGAGCCGGTAATCGGCTCCCTAGTTGCCCCACAGATGTCATACTCGCAGGCAGTGTCTGGGGCCCATCCCCTATCGACGTCTCATGCCATCCCGGAAGCCTCTGCCATGGTAGACATGCTAAAACTTCAGAACGAACGTCTGCTACAGGTCGAACAGCTCCTCTATAGGTTAGTTGACATCAAACAGCCTCTTACCTCAGCGGTTCCCTCAAGAGAGGGCTCCAACGACACTCAAGGTCTTGCCATTTCCTTGGATAGTCCCACCGCCCTGACAAACATCATTGAGGCCCAACCCAATCCTGCTTCGATGGCAGTAGATTTGGGCTCGGACTTGGAGGAAGGACCTGTGGTGCATGAAGGTAGACACTTTGTCTCGCGCAAAGCGAGAAAGTCCTTCCTAAGAGCTCAAAAACGCTTAAAGCAAACCAAGGCTGGTCTAAAGAAAGCTAACCTTCTCTCATTACCTCAGACATGTGCCATGACGAACCCCGAACCCATAGTATCCTTGGGCTTGGGGGCCAGTCATGATGACATTAGCTCAACCCTCTGTGACCTCAATGAAGAAAGTAGAAAACATCTTCAGGTTGCAGCTACGAATCCTGGGAACACACAATTCGCTGCTTGTGCCCCCCATGGCCATCCCACGGCCATGATCCAATCACAGTTACCGTCCTTTTTCCCTTCCTATCAACCCAGAAAGGTGAGCACGCTAATGCCAGCTGAGGCTGCTAAAACACTTCCCCCTAATCCAATCAATGCGCCCCCCCAGCTGAAGCTTATTTCGATAGGGACGGATGCTGTCACTATGCCCTCACTCCCCCAAAATGTGAGCACGCTAATGCCAGCTGAGGCTGCTATTATACTTCCCCCTAATCCAAACAACGTGCCCCCCCTGCTGAATCGCGTCTCAATAGGGACGGATGCTGTCATCATGCCCACAACCCCCCTATATGTGGCTAAAGCAGATCGCGGTTGTTCTCCATCTCCTTTGGAAGTCCATGAGGTATCAGTGTCTCCCCTCGTGGAGGATAAGCCTCTCCCGCCTCGAGTGGTCGGTTCCTCGCTACCATCTGTCTTAACCTTCTCGAATACTCCAAAGGACATGAAATTAATCATTGGCTGGATGAGCAACCCTGATATAAACGGCCCTGCTCGCATAAATAGGTCCTTTTTGATGAATTCATTCTTCCAAATTCCCGCCCTTAGGAATCTTTCATCTAAAGACCTAGATTGGGTCAAGCTGGCAACCCACAACAATCATAGAGCTTTGTCCAGAGTCCAATCGCATATTATTACTAAAATGCTGTTGGACTTTGCTGAGGACTTCCAGTCTATCGGTCTGACTCCATGTCTATTTTCGGACATGGAGAGTGCATGGGCTTATCTTGACTGGATAGCTCCTCCCTTGCCAGTTTGTCCTGTCGGGCAAACCTCCGATTCACCCGACTCTCAGGTTACGCAATTAGCCCTCCAGCTAGCATCGTTAACCCAAGCATTGAGTGGGCTAGCGTGGTTAGAACCCTTGATAAAAACAGCTGCAGCCCCCAAAGGGCCTTCCTTACGCTCATAACAATCGAGCTTGTCCATGGCATCTTGGAATTGTTGTGGCCTCTCCAATTTGGTCGCATGGCACAAGCTAGTTGCCTCTTCCCAGCAACCTGATATCTTATTCTTGCAGGAAACCATGTGTCTATCCGAGTTTTTTCTCGATGGATATGCCACTTTTGCAGCTCCAGCCAGTCGTATTTCTACAGGCCGTCCTTCTGGCGGTACTGCCATCCTCATCAAAAATGGTCTAAAAGCTGTGGCCGCTATTCTTGATTCTTCGAATTCTTGTGTCTTAGTGGAGCTGTCATTTGATTCTTCCGAGGCTGCCCCCTTGCTTTTATTATCATTGTACTGGAATCCCAAGGCGGTCTCGTATTCCATGCTGGTCGATGACCTGGAAAGGATGTTGGGGCATGCTTCAGTCTCGTGTCCCTGTCACGAAATTGTGATTGGAGGGGATTTAAACTCATATCTTCTGTACTTTCAGTTAGCAGGCTCCTTTGCCTCTCTTTCTTCCTATGCCCAACATGCTGTCCATAGAGGGTCCCTCTTGTTAGGATTCTTTGAAAAATGGGGTATTTACCCAATCCAATTTGCATCTAACTCTTCCCATATCTCATGGTCACGAGGCAACCTCTCATCCTTGATTGACTACATCCTTGCATCTAAAGTGTGTTCGGGAATGCTCGAACCTGTCTCAATTCTACACTTAGGTCTGAGCGACCACCATATGTTGTGTTCCACACTTCACATGAGGCATGAGGTTTTTAGTTCTTTACCTTCAGCTTCCTTGGTGGTTCCTGATCGAAACACTATTTCGGTCAACTGGAATCCGACCGTATGCAGGAAATTGGTGTTTCTGGTGAACAGAGATCTGATACCTAACCATGATATTCTCATGTCGAAGGGGTATATTGAAACAATCAACAAAAGAAACATCAACATGATCCAGTCTCACCTTCGTGCTCTAGCGAAGGATGCCTTAGCTAAAGGCAGCCCATCCGCTACTAACACACTTTCGAACCAGATAGCTACACTGAGAAAGCAAAAAAATCGAGACTTGGCGACTTTAAGAAAAAAGACCCTTTGCCCTTTTGGCTATCATCGTGAAAAAAACTATATCATTGGGTGCTATAAGCACCACATCAAGTCTCTTTCCCAGACCGCTTACAC
This sequence comes from Ambystoma mexicanum, assembly GCF_040938575.1. Taxonomy (NCBI): domain Eukaryota; kingdom Metazoa; phylum Chordata; class Amphibia; order Caudata; family Ambystomatidae; genus Ambystoma; species Ambystoma mexicanum. The sequence continues at coordinate 215,957,761 of NC_090921.1, read as the reverse complement.
ACTCGCAAACCAACACATGATTAGCTTGCTCTGTAAAAAAAAAACCCGAGAGATATGGGCAATACTAAGAAACCCCTATGGCAAGCTGGAGACTCGATCTGTGGCGATCATCTCGGGCCCAGAATGGGAAAAGTATTTCTCTCAAAAATATGCTCTCCCCTCAACCTATGACACTCTTGAGAGCTCAGTTATGTGTTTGCCAATACCGCGAACTTGTCCCTGGGTCGTCAAAGACATCATATGGGCAATTTCCCAATTGAAGCCCTCTAAAGCGGCTGGACCCGACGGGCTTCCGCCTTGCGTCATAAAAGACGACCCCCATTTTTGGGCTCGATACTTTCTTCCTTGTTACCAGTCGATTTATTTAACTGGTAAGATCCCGGAATCATGGTTGACCGCCATAATTATCCCTATACACAAAAAGGGTATGCTAAACAATCCCTCAAATTTCAGGCCTATTGCCCTGATAGATACTGCCGCGAAAATTTTCGCACGTCTGGAACGCTGTATCCATGAGCTAAAAATTCTTTCCAAAGCACAGGTCGGTTTCCGCAGAGCAATGGGCACCCAACTAAATGCCACAATCTTAGCCCATTTGCTGCGGAACGTTCATATCGAAAAAAAAGGAACTATTTACATGGCTGCCCTCGATCTCTCGGCCGCTTTCGATAATGTCCTACGTACTCGGCTTTGGCAGAAGATGTTGGCGTATGGCGTTCCTCCGCCACTTGTAGCTCTAATCGCTGCTCTACACCAGAGGACTTCTTATCGAGTCCGCATTAATGCGGAAGGGCTCCTGTCTGATAACATACCGACATTTATTGGAGTAAAGCAGGGCTGCAATTTGGCAGCAGTCCTGTTTAACCTTTATCTCGCTGACGTAGAGGCGATTTGGCAGGGATCTAACTCTTTTCCGGTTACACTGGGATCCATGCGGCTTCATTGGCTAGCTTTTGCTGATGACATCATATTATTTGACAGAGTGCCGTTTGGACTCCAAAACAAATTAAACCTTTTTGGAGACTATTGTAAGCTTAACAATATGATTATTAATCCAAGCAAATCGCATATACTGGTCTTCTCTGCCAAAAAAAAGCTTTCAAGAGTTAACTTTACCATAAATGATCAGGCGATCTTGAGAAAAGATGAGATTAAGTACTTGGGCTACCATATATCGAATGGAATATCAATCAACAAGTGGCGTGCCGTATTGATGGCAAAGTTTAATCCCCTCTTGGCCCAAATGAGAATCATCTTCAACAAATATTGTCGCTACTCTCTTTTGCCTCTGATACAATATTACACTATGAAGATAGAGCCCATTCTTCTCTATGCATTAGACACCTGCCTGTTGAATTTGGGGCCCCTTTTAAATATTCTACAGGGTAAACTTTGGAAGAACATCTTGGGGCTTCCCGGTTTCTTACCAAATGCTCTTATCACTCATGAACTAGGTTTATACCCACTAGAAGACAGACTAACTTGGCGGATGGTTGCTACCTTCTCCAAAATGATTTCCCCTCCGCCTAACTCACTCTATGAGGACTTCCAGGAAATGATAGCTGGAAAGTGTCCTAGTTCGATCACATGTGTGAAAGAGAAGATACAAGCGGTCCTAATCTCCTTGAATATGACGCAGAATGACCTGGTAAATAATCCTGTTAAAGTCAAAAGGCGTTTTTTTAAAAATTCCTGGGCCCAAAATTGTGATCGTATTGGACGCTACTCGTCCTTTACTACATATGCCTCTTTTAGACATGCAGTCGCTCCACGCCTGCCATACATTCTAGCCTTTCCAGACAAAGGAGCAAGACGGCATTACATGCGGTTCCGTATGGATCTTATCCAGACGGGTGCTCGCATCAGAAATTGGAAATGCTATAGGACATTGACAAAATGGGAGGGTTGCAGATTTTGTTTAAGTACATCTGAGCCTGAAACCCTGCCTCACCTTTTCATGTTCTGTAGCTTTTTTTCCAAGCACCGAAAACGCTGCTTGGCTGACTACCTTTCGTCGTTTTCCCTGTTTGAACGTCACCTAGTATGGTTGCGATGTATGCAGGGAAACTCCAACTCCATTATATTAGCAACCGTTCGACTCGTTGTAATAATTGAAGAACATCTGACGCCACTCAATAGGACGTTCTGGAGTGGGTAAACTCCTACATCTGTGAGAGTTTGCATACTCGATGAATAGTGGGTTTTGCCACCATTGGTGGCGGTTTGTGATGCTTTAGTACCTCTACCAGGTTTGGTTAGTTTAAGATGAGTTAGTTTTATTATTTAGTATCACTGATCTTTCCTGCGATTTTGTGCTTTTGTGTCATTTCGACTCTGCGAGGTGGTGTCTCGGCGATGCAGCGATGTTACTGTGATTTTGTGACCCTATGAGTTGGTGACTTTGAGGACGCTTGTTGATGTTTTAGGTAATGTTTTAATATTTTAAAGAGATATAGATTTTAGTATTGCTTGGTTGTATAAACATCTGTGTGCTACTGTTGTATTGTAAGATTTTATATGTGTTATATGTGTTTTGTATAATTTGTAAAGGTGCAAATTTATTTTTGCTACCAAAACAAATAAATAAATAAAAAAAAAAAAAAAAGAACTTCCTTTACTGCCATCCATCTATCCCTGCCCAAGTGGTAATTTCAGCACTGGATAAAACATTCACAGCATATGGCCTGTCCAAAATAATAAAATCAGACAAGGCCCCTCAATCCCCCATTCACGAGCAAGGACTTTGCCAACTACATGGGGTTCCGACATTGCAGAACTCCTTCATTATGACACAGTAGAGAGATTCAAGAAGATCATCAAGAAATCCCTACACATTGCACATTTGACCAAGAAATCATTTGAACAAGTGATATATCATCTACTCAGGGACTACTGTAATAGGCCTCACAGTACGAAACATGTAAGCCTCTCTTCACTCATGTTTAGGTGACACAGTCACACAGGACTACCACATCTGAGAGGTAAACATGAGACAGCTCCAGGGGATCAGCAAATTAGTGAAACAGACAACCAGGCCAAAACATTCATGAAACAGCACGCTGATGCTCAGCAGAATGCAAGCGACTCTACTTTAAAGATTGGGGGCATGGTAATAACATGTCAAGCAATCACCAACAAAGCCACAACTCCATTTTGACCAGAAACTATGACAATTGTAAAAGACGAACAGAGCAATGGTAACAGCTGACAGTGACAATAAGACATTCATGAAGAAAATGCCCTTCAAAGGTTACTCTGGGGACAGGGAACCATCTGAGGATGAACTCACATCTGAAGTCCTATTTCAACCTGATGTACATGTTCCCACATCAGATCGTCCATCACCAGAGCTCAGACAGAAAGTAACAATGAAAAGACCTGTCAGATGGGTGCAAGAAAGGAATTACTAGTCATAAAGGTACTGTCCGGGGAGATGTCTTATATTCAGTCCACATCGTTATGTCGGAAGTTCAACTGTTGAGGATGGACCAGGGTAGTGACAACAAGGGAAAGGAGAAAGCAAGGGCAGCGAGAAGTAGAAAATAAGGAGTTTAAGATGCAAAGCTGACATGATAGGAAGTACTAATTTACATTCCTCACAAAAAAACAGTGTATAATAATGATAACAATATCACATTTTATATACCACTTCATTGCAGATTCCTCCTGCTTCTAAGTACTGCAGCAATTAATGTTAATATCCAATCTAATGGTGCTGAATTTAACAAGCTCAGAAGGATGAATAAATTAGTCCAGGATTCAAACCTGGCGGGATGTGACGGACCAATTGGGGGGGCCTAGAGGAGAGTGAGGTATGGTGTGCAAGGGGGGGGGCTAGAGGAGAGTGAGGGATGGTGTGCACAGAATAGTCTGCCTAAATGTCTTTGGGGAAAAATACTGTTATTTATTAGCCATTTATTAAAATACTGTTATTTATTGGGCAATGGCGTAAGGCATGGATAGAAATAAGAATTTGTTGAGCAAGCGTTAAATGTAGTTCCTGGGTATCCAGCAACATAAGTGAGCAGGAGCTACCACTGGGGAGCGAGGAGCTAGAAGCTAGCGAGCTGCAAAGCTAACCTCCTCATAAGAGACAAACATATTTACACTTTGGGCCTCATCAGTCAGATTTTCACCGCTGTTACCGCCGGAGGCAAATCGCCAGCGGTAATAGCGCAGAAATTCCCCATTGGGCCCAATGGGGAATGAGGAATTCCCGAATGGGCCCAATGGGGAATGGGAACCAACCGTTCCGCCAAACCCGTGATCCGGCGCTAATAGCGCTGGGGGGTTTGGCGGTGGTACTAATAGCCCCGGCGGTAATAGCGCCGGGGCTACCCCCAACTCGTGATGAGGCCCTTTGTCCATTATATATGACCCATGATGGCTTAGATTGGCCATAGATTTGTCCTAATGCTCCTTTAGGAAAGTTCCCAAACACCTGGGCATCCCCACCCACCTGTTGCCAGTAGTAGTACCATGTCCCAGATTGTGTTCCTGTACTTCATAGTGCAGAATTCATTTTGCCCCACATAGTTCCTCCTTTACCAGTGATAGTGTGCCACCTACCATACCACTGAAGAGGGATGGGGAAGCCTACCACCCCCTAGCCCTCCTACGAAATTCATGACAAGAAAGAAGGCCAGGAAACACTGCAATCACCCATTCTATTTTGGACTGATTCCCAGTGGCCCTATGATTGACAAGTATGTCGAGAGATACCTCCTCAATCAACCATACCCCCTCAACCAGTGCTACAGACCAGTTGCGGTGCAGATTTACCCCACTGTGGATGAAGAGCAACAGGCCATGATCAAAGACACCTCTATTGACAGACTGGACTAAACACCAAGAGGCCATGATGCTGACGTCTTTTAGAGACACCACGACATAGCAGCATTAGACATGAAGCACACATACCATCTGCACTTCGGGACACAGACACACACTCGAATACATGAACACGAGCGTACAGTTCTGTAGTTAGTGGACAGATACATATACATACTGTCATTGCTTTTATTATTTTTGCCATTAGCCAAACGCACCAACGCATAAACCGCAAGAGACCAGAGATACTGAGAACAGCTTGCAGATGCTTACATGCAAATAACCCAATGGAACTGCAGGAGCACCTATGGGACCAGACAGAACTAAGTGTGACTAAACTATGGAAATGTAGTATAGTATGGACACTGTAGAAACCCCATATTAAGTTTAGGAAAGGTACAACAGGTCACAGGCCCCTCAGCAAGACATGAGCTGAACTGAAATTCAGGCTGCACAGAGAACAAAACGTGTGAGACAGGACCCGCTGTCAAGGCCAAGAGATACAAAGGACATTCCAATATACAGACAACAAGGGGACCAGCTGCAGAATATGTGAATAAATCCTCATAATTCAGAGCTGCACAGCTCAAATCTGTGGTCTCTGAACACAGGATGCGGGCGAGGCAGAAAATGGACAGCGAGCAGTGGTGGGAAAGGAGCACTGGTCCCAGGCTTCTAGACACAGACAGCGACAAGTATGCAACAATATGATACAAGTGTTGCGCCGATCAGGATATCACTCACATAAGCTAAGGTGGTGTACACGAGTTACAATGCAGACACATATTCATTCATGTTACCTTGAAGAGGTACACAGAGAGCTGAGAACCTTTGCGGGTCCCAGGCTTGGGAGACATCAGTTCTAGCCAATCACAATTTAGTCCCCAGGGAGGGGTTAGCAACGGGCAAGAACCAATGGTAAGTCCACCACACTGCAACATTGTTATAGATAGTAACTTGGGGATGGGCCAGGCCAGCAACCTGATATGCAAGGGCCAGTAGAATAATATCTATATAGTCCACTATAGGTGGTCAAATACTCAATACCCAATTGTGTGGCCCAATAGGTTTCCTGGAGAAGGGCCCAGGTTGTGACATCACACTGATGTAATTGTGTTGTAAAACCGGCTTGCGCGCAGAGGAAGAGCGAGATGTGCATGGATTTTCTCTGTTCCTGTGCTGATCCCTATGGGTTTTGTCTGTAATAAACCACAGTTTGAACTTGCAGTTGACTGAGTCCTCAGTGTATTATGGGGGAGCGTGTTGGGCAGTCCATGGACTTCCAGTCACCCTCTGGCATACCTGGGAGTTCGTCCCAACACCACACTCACTGCCCCCGCCTTACACTGTGTCCCCCATCTGTCACCGTGCCCATAGCCCACTCACTTTGCATTGTACATCACTCTGCCACCTAACACTCACTTTTCTCTAATTCCATCTGCTCTGCCCTCTCAAACCTCTCCTGTCTTCTCCCAGTAGTCCCTGCTATGCGTGTGTACAGAGGCTCTTGTCAAAGCTCTCTCTCTTATCCTAATACATACAAATTAAGGTTAAAGGTTAGGGTGCCAAAGTATACATATTAGCATCAATAGCTTAATTAGCTTTTACTAAAAATCATATAATTCATGCATTGGATGCTGTTAAAATGTCTTTCTTAAATAAATAAATATGATTTATGCACTGAAATTCTTTTTAAAATACTTGGTTCAGAGAAGACGTGTAATGAGATAGCTAATTGCAATCACCATTTTAATTTCAACTAGGGGGTGTGAGGGGCAGTGTGTACATGTTTCTAGAAGTCATGCAAACTAGGACTACCTGTGCTGTGATCAGCTAACCAGTTTATCTCTTTATAGCATTATTTGGTCATAAAGGTTAGTCTATGTCAATACAAATAAAAGTCCCTTTAAAGAGACTCTGTCAGCTTCGTGTGACATTTATGAGGGGCAGCAACAAAAAAGCATGAGCCACGCTTTAATGTTTATTTGTCCGTGGCATGATAAAACAGCATTAGCAATGCCACCAATGTTTGGCTTTTGTATGAGCATGGGATAGGCATTACATCCATAACAGCACTAATGGTAGCAGCTACGAAATAGTGCCAGCACTTGGGAATTGAATAGCAGTGCTTGACAAACGCAAAATACCTATACACAATTCAGAACTGTTGGCTTTGTGAGGTGTGGAAGATATGTAATGTGATCTATGCAAAAGAAAAGGATGTAAAGCAAAACTTTATTTTTGAAATTCAAAATGTGAGCTGCAGCCTGCACAAAGCATCAGAAAACACGTGCAGGTAAACGTAGGATGTTAGCAGCCCATCTGCAACAAGAGTATATATCCTCTGTATGGCTCTGGCCTCTCAATTCTTCACTAAAACTCAGGACATCCTGTTCTCCATCTCCTCTACCTCTCCCTCTTCCTCTCTTGCCCCCCCCCTTTTTCCATCTCTCGCTCTCCTTTCTCCTCTTTCTCACCGACAACACCTGACGAGGTTTCTGGACAAGTCCGATCTATGAAAGTGTCACCCAAACAGGTGCTCCCCTGCTCCTACAGAAACATCAAGGATCATATTGACACCCTCGCTCCAGCCTTGGCCAATTTCTGTAGTCACTCTTTCACCACTGGAACTTTCCCCTCTACCCTTAGGAACTCCCTTGTGCACGCCCCCTCAAGAAGCCGTCTGCCAATCCTAACTGCCCGGCAAACTATTGCCCAATCTCCATCACCCCTTTCCTGGGCAAACTCTTGGAAAAGCTGCCCATCTTCCAGCTTACTCTCCACACTGAATCGGTTGGTTGTCTCCATGACCATCAGTCTGGCTTCAGAGCTGCCAGAGGCACAGAAACTGATCTCCTGAACACCCGTGAAGAACTTCTCTCTAACCTTGATTGCTGTGTCGGAAGTGGCTGTGTACGATACGGTGAGACAGTGCGGCTTGACACAAGCTCTCTAGGTCCGTTCCTCTAGTATCTCCCTCAGTGAGACGGTGTTGGAGTTGATAAAAGACGGAGGAAGAATATTGCAGCGTGAAGAGTTGTGCAGCGTGATATTGGAAAGAAGTGAGACCCACCCTCTATGCTGCCAGCGGTTGCCTACCCTGGGAGCCTGTGCCTGCTCCTGTGTGCTTGTGACCCCGAGCCCGAGGAGAGATTACCTGAGGTGAGCAGTGGGGGGCAGTTCTCTCCGCTGCACTGGAGTGGGTAGGACCGATTGCTTGGTCCGCCGCTCCACTTCTCCCTGGTTTCTGCATTTTATATCATTGGGTGACTTAATGCAGAGGGCTGCGAGGGGAGTGTGTGATCTGAAGCGTGTAGTGTGTTCCCGATTGGACTGTGGGAAATGTTGATGTTTGGACTCAGGCACATTTTCCTATAACATACATACAACCATTGTAATGCCGGTAAAGCTACTAGCCATAATAAAAGGGTGGGAATCCATGGAAAGAAACATTATGGCTTACGCTCCTGTAAACAGTCAACAGCCGGCACAGGGAGTAAGGTAGGCATAGGCCCCAAAGGGGCAAGCGTGACTGGTGCGTAACCCCAGGTCTCTCAAAAGGGACCATTAGATGCTTTTTTCCTGGCAAAAATTCCAGAAGGGGGCTCTGCACAGCTAACACAGAGCAAAGCATCTTACACCTAGAGGGTGAAGGCAGTTATCTGCCACTGGACCTCGATAACGACTCCCTGCTTCAGTTGTGCTACGCATTGCAGGATCACGTGGCACCACAAGCAGGAGAGCATGATGGGGGAGCAGGATTAAAGACAGCCCAATCGAGTTGCAAAGCAACAGAAAGGGAGGAGGGGGGGCCGCAAGTTGTCTTACTGAGGTGCAGAGGGAAGAGCAAGTGCTGGAGACAAACCTGGAGTCATCCTTCCACCCGGTACCAGCATTCCAGACTGTGGCACCGCATGTATCTGCCCCAGTTCTGGCACCTCGCCTCTCTGCCACTCCCAATTTGCTATTCGACTCGGCCAATTTATCCTCTGAGGCTACACATGTGGAGTTTAGCACACATGACACATCGCAAACAAGTCATGTGGTGCTTAGCTTCGCTATTTAAATCTTGCTGAAACTATGTCGGATCATACACGAGGATTTGAAACAGGGTACTATGACTGCCTTACTACACAAACTATTGGTGACACCTAAAAAGGACATAACTACATCTATTATAGACTTGAGAGGAGAAGTACCCCAAATTTATAGGCCTAGTAGTCCCGAAAAGGATGTAATTGCTTCCACTATGGCCAAAGAAGTCCTATTCACATCTACTGTGCCTGCTGTGGGTGGTCCCTCCAGGAGACGGGCAAGGCTGGCAAAAAAACAGCTGGAACCTTCAGGTTCATAACCCGCCTAAACCAGCATTGCCTGACTTGGAATTCAACACTCGGGTAGTTTTGCCACCATTGAACTCTACTCCTGGACCAATTGGTAATAACATTGCCAAAAAACAATGCAAGCGAGCGGCTCTGCAAAAAAGGAGATCGGCCTAGACAGAGGGAACAATATCGAGTTGACTACTGGAGGAGCCGCCGCCTAAAGTACAATCTGTGGCTACGGTGCAGCCGGCCCCAAGTCCTGGCTCAAAGCAGATCCCACGTTGATTAGCATCAGAGTCTTCCCAAGAGGCCCAGGATCAATCATGTTTGGCCGCTCTAGGGATACCAGAGGGGGGAGGAGCCTCTGGTGAGAAAACTGTGATTATCTCATCATTGGACAGTAATAAATCAGGCCTTCAGTAAATTCGGCCTACACTCCTTGCTCTATTTTCAGAAATCCCATCCTTGCGGATCCTCAACTCCAGTGACATTGATTTTGTGGAACCCTTGCCTTTGTCTGGAGCGAGATTTACAAAGATCCCGAAGGTTGTGGGAAATACGCATGTGTCGCTGATATCTGTAATCTGTCACTACCTAAGAGCAACAACAAGGGGAAAGTGTGGCTGGACATTTGCAAAGAATGGAGTTTGACAATCCTAAATGGGCACACTGTTGGAGATCTTCCGGGACGTATGACATGGGCTGTGGGGTCCAAATGTACAGTGCTCGACTATATGGCTGTGACTGAGTGTTTATTGAGTCATGCCTTACAACTATGCATTTCTTTGAATAGTTAGAGTGACCATGTCACTATAACCATTAGTGTGGAGGGAGGTGGCGGGCGGAAGGGGTGGGTGTCTGCAGAGAAGTGGTAACTAATCCTGCAGGAAATAGGATTCGGTGGACTCAGTATAACATCGATAAAATTAACACCCTCTCCTTCCTCGCGAGCATAGAGATTAAACAGGTGTTGTGGGGTAAAAATCCAGTGGAGATAGAATTTTGGATTCTGCAGCTAACCCAAGCACTCTTTAAGGGTAGGCCACCCCCCGGGATAAGATGGAAAGCTAGGGATGCCTCAGTGTTTGATGTTAACATCCGGGACCAGAAACGAGGCATGCAACGAGCCATCAGAGCCCTTAGAGTGTCAGCAACTTCCGTAGCAGACCTTGGACTGTTGCAGGCCAAGACAAAGGAGATAAAGCAAAACTTTTGCACCTGTCTATGCCTCTATCACCAGTCCTTGCAAAGAGGTCAGTGGCAGAAGTTTGTAGAAACCCTCTGTAGCCGAAATAGCCGCAGAATCTGGCACTTTCTTGCACAAGCCGGGGGTGAGCCAAAATGAGGGTCCTTAATCCTATCCTTTGGGGCATATGGGCTGAATCTATCTCCTACAAATTTGATAAGGTCACTGTAACCAACTTTAGCTTGCCTGTGGGATAAAGATGTGGCCGCTCCACCTCAGCCACAAAACTGTGAAACAAACAATTATGAACTTAAGGTCCTCTAACGCACCGGGACCAAACGGTTTGGCCAATACTGTATTAAAAAGGGACCCTGATAACTGGGCACAGGTACTTCTCACTCTATACTCTAGACTTTGCAGAACTTGCCAGGTGCCTTAATCTTGGAGGATGTCTGTGTTGATCTCGGTGCACAAAAAGGGGGATAGAGGGAATGTGGCCAATTATCTGCTGCTATCAATGTTAGATGTGACAAGTAAAATCTTTACTACCTTGGTACTTAAGGAATTAGAAGCTTGGGTCTCTGAAAATCAGATCCTAAATTATGCACAGACAGGCTTTAGACCTGGGGCGGGCACTACGCACAACATTCGGGTCCTAGACCAGCTTATAAATAGCACTGTTAGTAGCAAGGAGGCTACTTTATACATAGCCTTTCGAAGCGCTTTTGACCAGGTGGTGCGTGACATCCTTGGTCAAAACTGAGTACTATGAACTGCCCTGCCTAGATATTGCACAAATTAATTGCTCTTCATTGTAACACCTCTACCAAGGCTCTGCTTAATGACGACAGAGAAGTGGCCACCACAATCCATCTAAATATAAGGGTAAAGCAGCGATGCGTAGCCGCGCCCATGCTATATAACCTCTATATTGCCGACCTCTTACCACGCATGTCGCTTAAATCAAACTGCCCCCCTAAATTGGGCGACACTCCCATCGTTGGCATGCTCTATGCTGATGATTTAATCCTATTTGACCGCACCTTATCTGGCATAAAGAGCATGCTCAACGAATTGTCAGCCTATGCATCTCAGTTAGGATGGACTATCAACTTAGATAAAACAAATATAGTGGCAATTGCAAGAAAGAGCCCTAGCCCCTCTGGCATCGTTACTAATCTGGGCACGATTACTGTTGTGGATTCCTACCTATACCTGGGATTGGACTTCAAAGCCATGTCTAACTACGATGCTATAATCAGCCAGAAAAAGTGGCGAGCGAAACTACTCACACTACAGGCCTGTAAATCCGCTAAGGGGTCTGCAGGCTTCAGTATGGCAAGCATATTAAGACTGCATCAACAGTGTCTTGTTCCTGCCATCCTGTATGGCCTGGAAGCGCTGGCCATGCAGAACCTAAAATGGCTGAACATTTTAGAGGGCCATTACTGGCGCACGGTATTGGAACTAGGCCATTCCGGCTCGGTACAGTTTTTGCACCTAGAGTTGGGTCTCATTCCTTTGAGAGGTATGGCACTACGTGCAAGTGGCATATTGTATCTGAAAGCATGCTTCACTCCTTCATGTAAATTGCTGTGGCTGGCCGGTGTCAATTACGATTCTGAGAGACACCTGCGGGGGTCTAATTTTAAACAAGTAAATGAATCCCTCTTTGAGGAAATTTGCTGGTGCTATCATGACAGGAAGCACATGGCCTTTATCCACTTAAAAAAATATTTTGAACAAAAACTGAACATATGGGATTGGAGCATGAACTCTATTCATCTGGCCAAGTTAAGTGGATACGAGGCTGTGTCTCATGTTATCTATAGATATCGAAAGCCCCATCCTTACCTGCTGTTATACCCGGCACCAGAGGTGAGGCAGTTTATGTTAAGGGTACGGACAGATCAACTCTCGGTCCTGGCAATCACTGGTCCTCGTTTGAAGGTGCCGCGTGAGTCCAGGTCTTGTCGAATATGTCAATCCGCAGGGGTGTTGGAATCAACTTGGCATGTCCTAACTCTTTGGCCCAAATTAGGACCATTATATATGTGTACATTCAGGAAATGGGTCCACAACTATGAATCAATAACTGAGGTAGCTTTTTGGGATCTATGTTTAAACTCTGAATCCCTGGGACTTCAACTTGTACTCCTTAAAGTGTGGTCCGATGTTAAAACTCTGCTACCGGATTAAAACACGTATCGAAAGTGGCTATGGCTTGGCACCTGATTTGAGATTATGGAGAGGTTACCAAATTGTATACCTCAGGTGGAACCACCTTCTCACCCCCCATATGCACACTTGATTTACTGACCAACCTTACTTTTATCATACTTGGTTAATATGTGCTCTGCAATGGTGTCTGGTTTGAGGTCTGCCCTTTGGCACCTCTTTACAATATGCTGTCAATGACATCTTCCCAATGGACTGGAATTGGACAGTCTGTGGAAAGTCCCATGGTTGTTTGTGCTCGCGTTATTAATTGATGTTTATATTACTACTATTATTATTCCTATTCTGGATTTGACTGATTTTACTCCTATTGATTTCATTTGGTAATTTATTGTCTAAATTGCTTGTTTGTCTGCTTGTTTGATTGTTATATTGATTGATTTTATTGTTTAATTTGCATTTGTATTTGTTTGATCTCTATTTTTTGTACAGAGTGTTATTTTGACATATGAATATGCATTTGTGTAAAATCCTAATTTAGGATTGTATCACAATAAAGTGAATATATATACTAACCTTGATTCCAGCATTCCTTCTGTCCTCATCCTATTTGATCGTTCCTCTGCTTTCAACACAGTCAACTTCGCCATCCTGATCAATTGACTCAGTGAGAACCTGGGCATCTTGGATCAGGCCCTAACGTGGCTGACCTCCTTCCTCTTGGACCGCCAATCCCAGGTCCAACTTGGTCCAATTCTCTCCGCCACTTCTCTCTCTACCTGTGGCGTTCCCCATGGCTCTAGCTTCTAACCCTGGTTTTTCAACCTCTACTTAGCCTCTTTGACCCACCTGATCTCTACCTTCTCCTCTAACTTTCAGTGTTATGTGGATGACACTCGGCTTTCCTTCAGGGTCCCCTCAGCCTCCTCTCCTCTCTCACTCATTCCTGACTGTCTATCTGCGATTCAGGATTGGTGCATCTCCAACAATCTCTGCTGTAATGCCAGTAAGACAGAGATTCTTCTCATTGGGACCCCTGTCCCTGCTTTCCATCTCTCACTCTGGCTGCCCGCCTTGGGCCCTCTTCCTTCACCTTCCTGCGAGGCAAGAAATCTTGGTGTCATCTTCGACTCCACTCTCTCTTGCTCTCCTTACATCTCGGACGTCGCCAAGAAGTCCCACTACCAGCTGCACCGCCTCAAAAGGACTATTCCCTTTCTCATTTTCCCCTAGAAGCTCACTGTCTCCAGAGCCCTGGTTCTCTCTTGTCTGCGCTGCTGCAACAGCCTCTTTCTCAATCTGCCTTCCTCTACTCTCTGCCAACTGCAACTAATCCAGAACAGGACTGAAAAACGTATCCTTGGCTTCAAGCTCAGGCACCTTATCTCTCCAGCACTGGAATCACTCCACTAGCTCTTCAAGGATCAAGTTTAAGACCCTTTGCATTTGCACAAGGATTTCTGAGGCCAGGGGCCCACACATCATCCAATGCTCTCTTCCAAAATACCTTCCTTCTCTAGCCCTTTGTTCAGCTACCTCCAACTCTCTAAGGGTTAGACCCTTCTCCAGGCAGAGAGTGGGGGGTAGATCTCTCCTCTGGAGATGCCTCCCTCTGGAATGGCCTCCCTGTCCCTCTCAAACTTGAGCCGGACCACCTGAAGTTCCGGAAGCAGGTCAGAACTTTCCTCTTCTCCTCTGCTTTCTCTCTCCCTCCCCTGCTAACCTACCTGTCTGATGTACCGACTGCTTGCTTGGCAGAGTCTCACTGGGTACCAGGCTCTTGCTTGATCAGTCACCTTTGCACTGCTCTGGACCTACCGCAGACTTAGGGGCTGTAACTCTACTGTCCCTTGTTCTCCTTGCACTTCCCAGAGCCTTGCTGCCCTGGCTGCACTTATTCAGAGCATTGTTTTCCCCTCCCCTATCCCTTGCACTTCCCCCCTCCCTTTCCCCTTGCACTTCCTGTTCTTGCACTTGCACAATCTGAATGACATATGGCCTAGTAAGATCGTTTGTCTTGCCCTCCCTCCTTCTACCCTCCCTTACCTGGTCGCGCCTAGGAACAATGGTGTACTGGCACTTTATAAATGACTTATCAAAACATATCAAAGTATATCACAAGGTACAAAAAGAAATCTTTTCAGTTATGTGGAAGTATCCAGGAACCTTTTTGTTAAATCGAAAAAGAGACAATATGGAATGTAAAAGTACAACATTTTATGGAAAAGTAAAAACTGATTTGGGTCCTACATTGTTTATATTTTACTTTACAGGGCAGAGAATCAGCTTTGTATAGAGAGATATTAAAGATATAAAAGTTGATTGGAGTTTGATGGCAAAGATGTTAGGTTGGTGCTGTGTTTTGAGGAAATGTAAAAGCCATGGTGAAGATAAAATGACTTTTAAAGGATGCATTTGTGAATGAAACCAACCTATGCCTGGACAGCTGAATGGCATAGCTCCCCCCACCCCCAGCGACAGCAACATAGCAGTAGTAAGGGGGTGCCTGCTTTCCCATGAGGAATGTTTGAAAATTGGCTTTTGAAGCAAACCATAAATGCTGATGACTTGGCCTGGAGTTGGTTCACAGGAGGTGGGCTCTTCAAGCAAAACAAATGCTCCCTATTTACAACCTCCGTATGTCTCTGAGCTTAGGCTAAACACCCTAAAATATACAAGTAGGAGAGATTTGGAGTCCACTAAAATAATTGAAATTGGCTGAATTCACTCAAGGGGCAGGGACCTGTTAACAAATGGCTGGGACAGCCTAATTTCAAAGAAACTGCGCCATGGTAACCGGTGTTCTCAGGAGTCATAAATGGTCCAGCTCTCACATGCAAAGGAACTAACATTATATGGACCCAGATGTTCTGTTACCAGGCGGAGGAACTGCAGATGCCATAAATATTTTGCAAATAGAAAAACAGCCTTTTGACAATTACCTATTGAAGGGAATGTCCGAGAAACTTCTTTCTTTTTTTTTATTGTTTAGGGTGAAAAACTCCATTAGCCGAATGTAAAACAATATTTTTTTATGTTCATTTAATTATGTAAATTAGGAGAATGTGGATATTTTTGCTCAGAAATGTCGCAGATCACTGATTCACATAACCTAGCATCCACGCCGCATGCCGGTTATGAAGAGATGGGAATGGAATTATTGTGTAAAAGTATCAGAGAACAAAAGACAAACCTATAGCACACACATCCCATGTCAGGTCAACATCGAACTAGCATCACTGGATTCACCTAAGTGAAAGTAAACAGATGGACTGATTAGCAAAATCATCACATGTGAGGAATATGATGTTTTAGAAAGTTATAATTGTTTAATTTTGAAATCTCCAAGATGACATATCAAATGGGAGGGAAACTGGGTTGAAAAGTTACTCCCATTAGACTGATCTCTTCATTAATATGCCCAATGAGTACGGTTATGGTTTAGCATGAAGTCACTTTTGGAATACTGTACAATCACATACACGGTCCAATTAAATTAGAGAAATGTTGCACACCTCTAAAAGGAGTGATTTCAGATGTATAAAAGTCCAAACCCGCAGGCACTGGGGACTCACTCGCTCACTCACTGAGTGGCTAACAGAAGCAGAGAAAGGAGAATTACTAACAATAGAAAGGAAAACAGAATAGATTACCTTCCTTTGTACCCATTTTGGATTATTAGCAGTGCGCTCTAAGTGAAGCCTATCTGGAAGTTATATTACAGGCCTTCTTCAGTGGACGAGACAGCAGACAGGCTGTGGATGGAACCTGACAACATATTGCTGACTGATGCCCACTTGTGCCTAGAGGGGGAGAATTGTAACCAGTCCTTAAGAGGTTGCCCATCTGTCTGTGAGAGAGCCAAAATAAATTCAAATATAAGTATAATATTAAGGTGAAATAATCCTGAGGGGGTAATAGATTAAATCCCAGCATTTTTTATTAGTGAAAGTACTCAGAGGGTGGATTAGAACAACTGACTATACATCCTGAGAAATTAATAAATATTTCAGAAGTGTATTTGCTTCTGGTATTATAGATTTGATAGAATAGGTCCTATGTTGTGTAAACTGAGAGATCCCTTGCCTCCTCCTCTGTGTAGTGATCAAACATAGAATAAGTATTCTGAGAGTCAAAGGAATATCTCACTATGTGCATACCTACAAAAATAAGCTCATTGAAGTAATTTCATGGGTACATCACCAAGCAGAGTTGTATTACTCGAGTGAAGAATGGTGATTAACCACTACCCATTATCCCACCTTTGAGTCGTCCATTAAAAATGAGAAATGTATGCTTTTGCAGGGTAATGCAATAGAAGCACCACTGAAGGGAATCTAGCAGAAATACATTTTTATTTTGTAAGTTATTCAAATTCAGGAATATCAGGGAGCCTGTGTTTAATCAAGTTTTCTAGAACACGGTTTGAAATGTTGACATGTCTATTGAGTGGGTGAGGATATGTTTATTTTCCAATAAAGAAGTAGCGAGACTTAAATAGGCGGGGATGTTCCGATTTATTTCGGTTTCCGACAAAATTACAATTTTCTCACGAGCCTTCAAACACTGTTCAACGCACGGTGGATGTGCACTCAGGATAAACCAAATGTACATATGGTGATGTGTGTACATCAGAAGTCCACATACATGTAAACCTAGCATGGAAAAGTGATATGACTAGTGTATGGATCATTCTTCAACATAGGTACCACTGGCATTTCATAGATGTATGATTTGATTATATGTGAATTGATTTACTTTTGTTCTATTTTATTAATAGACCTTCTGTGCAACCCTGTGTGTTTCTTGTCCCGAAAGGGGAGGGAGGCTGTAGGGAAACAATATAGTTAAATTGGGGGTCCCAGGTTCATAAAACAAACTTTATTCAAAAAATAGAAATTGTGCGTGCCTGAATTGGCGTGGGTGGAAAATTCACCCAAACTAGTTGTCGCCCAATTAAAACATCCCAAACTGCTCGTAAACCAAGCAGGTGAATGTACAATCGGTTAAGTCATTTTTATTTCACCAGCAGCACCTGTACAGCTCCAAATAGCCATGCACTCTCAGAAAGCTGCTTTGAAATGACACTAGCAGGCAGCTAGAGTACACAGTTTGAGGTTACGGCTTGATAAAGCTAGCTAAAAGTGATCCCAGGAGAATCTGCTTTGGGCGGGGAGTGGCAGGAAATGTATTGCTACAGGGATTAGCACGGCCATGGGTAGTCAATAGGAAGGTAACTAGCCAAACAACACCTGCATGCTTTATGTCCCTCACATCTCGCTCTTAGCTTGTACTCCAAATGCAATAGTTATGGCTCATGCGTGGTACTTTAGCACCACCTAATAGCTGACACTATCGAGGTCTCGCCTAGAAATGGTCTACCATTTCTCTTAGGGCAGTTTGTGTGAGTACTCCCCCACCAAGGTCCTGCCAGGCTCTGGCAAGAGCCCCCAACCCCAATTTCCTCAAGGGTCGCCACTGGCTCCCAGTGGAATATCAGATCATATTTAAAGTCCTGTGCACTACCCCAGGGCATCCTAGGGCACATCACCTAATTCCTTTTCACCAACCCCCACATTAAAGTGCCTTTTCAATGGTATGCAGTGATAAAATTGTGGAAAAATGTTGCCTGTATGCTGTAGTTTGACCGGTTAGAGGTGTACCCCATTACACCATTTAAGGGGAGCAGGGGTTGCGGGGGTGACCCCCGGTTCCCTTAAATGGTATAATAGGTACAGGGATTGCGGGGGGGGGGGACCCTGCATCCTTTACATGGATTGCGGTGGCAAAACCAGAGCCTTTTTGCCGCAATATTTTGTGTTGTGTCCACAGCCATTTTTGCCGCAATTTTAACACATGGAACCCTTTTCCACATTGGCAAATGCAAGAAGAGGGTTGGTGGGACTCTTCTCTCCCGCCTTGGCTCAAACATGGTGGCATGATCCTCTCCCCGACCTTGACACCAAAAGGTACATTTGCAGTTCTGAAATAAATGTTACACCTCCCGCACCTCCCTCCCCCCCGAGCATCAGGTTTCCTGCCCGACTGTCTGGCATCACTCGCAGACCGACCAAAGTCGGCAATAGGGCGGCCCTACCTGACCAGCCTGTGGTTTGTTACACAAACCCTTAGACACAAAAATACTTTTACTAACAAATGTATTTTGTAAAAGCTACATAGTCCTAGGAATGCAAACCTGTTTAGTAACATACATGGGTGTCTACTCCGCCCCCTACCGTTCCTGTCCCATGCTCTCTGAAAAGGACGTGCCTGGGGAGCATTAGAAAAAGAAACGTTTAAAAAAGCACACGGCTTTCAACAGTTGGGTGTGTGCAGCTGCTGAAGCACATCCCTGTAATTCACGAGGTGCGCATGTAACCCCAAACAGCCAAGGAGGCGGAGTGTAGTGCTAAAGGGTCAAGTAGGTGTAAGGGACTTGCTCATTTTAAAAAGCATTGATAAAGCCAACGGTTTTGGCTATTTGTATGGGCATGAAATATACATTTGTCAGTCACTGCCATGATGGTACAACTTGCCATAAGATTGCAAGGGCTGGAAAACGGTGAAAGTATCTGGGCATATGATGGCAGAGAATAGGAAATGCTTACCCAGAAGCCAAAAGGCATGGTTTTGCCAGAGGATATATTTTTTATTTTTACAGGAATGCAGCACTGGGAACAGATGTGAGGACACACACATACAGCACCCAAAAAGTAGTCCAACGCAGCCCAAAATCAGGCTACCTGTACACAAGGGCTACATAAATTCCCACAGACCCGTAATTTCCGTAGCCCAAGTGTGCATGTCACTATTATTCAAGCCAATCAAAGTCACTGTACCCACCTCTTGCATGAACAGGACACAATCAAAGGTATGACCTTTGAGTTCATTCAAATCTCTACGGTAGTTGCATTGACCTACTATAGGTGCACACTACTTACAATGAGGTCAACTGAACAAGTCCCAGATTGCAAAGAGCTGATGGCTGAAAAGCCAGAACCGGTTCAATGTTGGCCAGTTTGCAGCTGTGATGGTCGCTTGCCAAGTATTTCCTCTACAAAAGGTGTTTGTTTGTGGAGAAATAAACATATATACATATTTAGAATGCAGCAAAATCAGAAACAGAAACCGAAGGATCTATATACGGGTTCTATGCTCGATTTTAAAGTAACCTTTAATAAAATGTCTACTTGCTTACAGCAAGGACACAAATGATGCCAGTTTCTTCAAGCACTAATCAGAAAGGGTGGGTGATGAAGGTTTTACAAGCAGTTAACACGTATGCTCTTCACTGCTGCTTGACTGAAGTCAGGGACTGGCAGTGAAACAATAGAGACATATCAAATTGCACAGAATCAGAAGAACGAACTTGTCTGGCAGCTGCTGGTACATAACACACAACACCCAGAGCCAGCAAACATTGTGAGATGCATAATAGAACAGTGCACTATTTGGCATCAAAGGGCATGCCAGATTATTTTATGGCAGTCATGCCGCAGGCATCGACCGAATACATTTTATTTTCAGGGGCATGACTCTAATAATGAAAACTTTAAGGAACTATGAACAATTAAAGAGTCTTAGCCAACCACAAAAATATTTGAGAACATTATTACCCGGCGCTGCAAAAAAAAAAAAAAAAAAAACTCTTACCTGTGGTTGGCTGGATTCTGAGCCTTACTGGATGGTAGTCCCGATCACGCATCAGTGTGCAGCACGCTCCCATCTCCGACAGCATTTTCGTTCTGGAATGACCACTATGGAAAGGGAGAAGGAACAATATGTAGTCCCTTCTCCCTTTCCATGGCGGGCATTTTTTTTATTTAATTTGTTTCAACTTATTTCAATGGCCGCCATGGAAGGGGAGAAAGGACTACACATACTCCCTTACTACACGTACTCCCTTCTCCCCTTCCATGGTGGCCATTTTCTTTGTTTACTATGGCCGCCACGGAAAGAGAAAACGGACTATGTTTTCTGTCCGCTGCAGTCATTTTTGAAAACTTTTTTTAACTATTTTTTCCGACTGCGAAACGCAACGCGTCTCGTAGCTGGGAAAAAAAAACATTAGTACCTCGGTCTAACGTGCTGGAATACTAATAGCAATAAACCCCTCAACTGCGGGCCATTACCGCCTATGGTAATGCCACAGGAGCTTTTGTTTTACCTTGGGCGGTAATGGCCCGCAGTCTCGGAGCTTATTGCCACAATAAGAACCCAGCATTGCAAACACAAATAGACAGGAGGGGGGGGGGCAGAATTGGAGGCGACCGAGGAACTGAAGCATGGATTGGAGGAGGAGAAAGAATGACCATGCCCCCCAAAAAGGTTGCAGAAAGTTGGAAGATAAATCTACAGGCACACCAACTGCACACTAGATGAACTCTAACAATTCTGCCTTTCAAAAGGGATTTACCGAGACACCCGGTGTAAACGAAACAGTTGAAGTTTCAAGGGTACAAACACACAGCAGTGTTCCTGCCATAGAAGGGAAATCATGTATGTTAGGTGTGACCCTCCCATGTGTAAAGTTAATAAAGGGAACCCCTGCAGGCACGTTAGACAGAACGGCTGCAGACTCCATAAGAGGTTGGTCTGAGTCCGTGTCTCATTTATGATGTAGGCCGCAGGCCTACACGTGGCGGCCCAGGCCTGCAGGCCCTATTGCCATGGGACCCTCGTGCCAGGACGGTGGCAGGGGTCTGCATGGTCAGGAGCCTGGCAGGCTGTGCCCCCACCCCGATGGCGCTGATGTCCCATAGTGCCAAGGGACCTGCCGGAGGTCCAGGGCAGGCCCCAAACCCCCACAGGCACTGGGCCTGTGGTGTGCTGACGGAAACAGCACCCAGGGACGCCTGCCGGCTGTCAATGGCAGGCGACCCCCAACAATGGCGACGAGGAAGTCGCTCTTTCATGAGGAAATGGTAGAGTGATGATGCCGCCGCTCGAGCCCCCACGAAGATTCTGGGCCCCGCGGCGGTGAAACGAAGCTCCGACGTCAGAGCTGCAAAAAAAAAAAGGGAAAAGAGGGGCAGCCGGCAGTGCTGCTGCTACAGGTTCTCTGTACCATGGTGTGAGGCATTCACATTTCACTGCAGGAGAAGCGAAGTAGAGCGATTCCCCCATCTGCGCCTGGATGCCACCACCAGAGAGAGAGAGAGTGGAGAGTGCTATTCCCCACTGATTCACCCCCAAGAAGGAGAGGCCCGCCGGCATGGGGAAACGAAAGGGGAGGGCCCAGTCACTCTCCCATGATAAAAGAATAAAGCGGCCCCAGGCAGCCGCTGGAGCACGACTTTGTTCCCAGGCCCTGCGGCAATGGAAGGGAGCTCCGGGATCCCTAGTATCAAATAAATATAAAACGGAAACGTCCTGCTCTCCTGGTGCGTGGGTACATACTGACCTTCACAGTCCCTGCATCTGCAGTTTTCACCACGATGAACCCTGAACAATTATGTTAATATGAACGAGATGCCGTCTTCATTTAAAGCCTTTAATGTGGGATGTCTTCCAGGGTCGGTGTTTAACTCCTACTAATACAGAGTGTAGTTTTGTCTTCTTTGCGCGCAGGTGTGCAGGGCTCCCAACCAAAGCCACGTAAAATCCAATACGTGTTGAAGAATAAATACGGCTTTGTCATTTTCTTTGTTCTACACCATACATTGAGAATGGTCCACATCACCAATCCTCTAGATTTTTAGACTTTGTGGCACGTCACTGTTGTGTGTGCAGTTATACCATGCGAACATTCTTTGCCCCTCCACAGTATATAAAGGCTGCAGATATCGGTTTAAAAAGTATATTTGGAATTTCTGGGAGGTGGACGTTAAAAGAGAGTGCAGTGGGATGCTACGGTCAGGAGCCTGAGAGGATGAAAGCACCCAGGGAGAACACCAGACTGCTTGGGGTGAGTGCGGCTGCGCCTCCGCAGGGCCAGAGCGACTTGTATATGTGCGCGTGCTCCCTGCCGGAGCAAATCAAGACAACAGCTGATGGCCCGACGAGAGCATGGGCCACTCAAGGAGCGACGACAGTGTGCTCTACCTACCAGCATGGCGAAAGGGCCCTCAGCATGATCCGGGACCCGACGGTGAGGGCCAAGAGGTGCTTCCACCTGGAGCAGCAACTAGACAGGGCTGCCATGATCCTGAGCCGACAGGTGGTGAACTGGAAGCACAGTGCCCAATCCAGAGAGGCATTGAGGAGAGACCCAGCCCTACTCTGGGCCCTGCAGCGGTGACCTCAAGAAATTGCACCATTCTGGAGCACCGCTGCAGTGCTCTGGTGAGAGCAGACCGACCACCTGCCAGAAGCCCCAGCACGATCCTAAGCACCGGCGGTGACGGTTACTGTGGTCGGAGCACACAAGCAAAGAAGGGCGATGGCGGCATCCCTGCCTGTGTCTGGTGCCAGACCCACACGTGAGGTAGCACCCGAGAAGGCCATGTCGCCCAACTCACCCCAAAGATGAGCCCGGGCTGCTGCCGGGGAGAAGCCACTGTGCTCTGCAAGGAGCAGTGAAGAAGGGAAGGCATGCTCCCCGTCGGAGCTCCTGGCATCGAAAAGGGGCCCCATTGATCCCAGGCCTCGTGGTGGCAGCAAGATTTAGAGTCCCAGCGAGGTCCCAGGATGCCCAGTAGTAATGGAGATAACAACTGCAGGCCAGAGGTGCCCCAGCAGCCAGTCCCAAGGCGCAACCCATGGTGAGTGCACAAGACACCAAGCGGAGCTATGGCACCAGCACCCACAGGGACCACAACACCTTGACAGTAGGACTTTCACCCTCATGTTCATCGAGGCTCCACTCCGAGAGACTGGGTATCGTTGTGCACCTGCTATACCGGTACTGTACAGCAAGGTATGTAGCCTTGGCAGGGCAGGACAAGGTAAAGGCCCGCCAGCACTGGGGAAGAGGCGCGATGCGCTATCAGGTGATTCGAGAGGGTGGCCCCGCACCCGTGACGCCAATTCAGCCCAGTGGTCGCAGCCGGGCAAGAACTGGTACACCGTTACAACAATCAGAAGGGAAGGCCAACCAGCATAGAAGTGACTATCTCCCCGAACAGCGCCATCGAATCACAAGCCACCCTGTCTACCATGTTAGTAGCCCTGACTGCCTGCCACTGAGGACACCCTGGCTGCCTGTCACTAATTACACCCTGCACGTAATGCCATCGAAGGACCAAGCTAAAAAGCGCTTGGGGAAGATACCTGCTGGACCCCCTGAGTTCAGCCGACAACTTGTGTCTGACCAATTAATCGGGCAGCCCAGGGCCCCAACACGAAGAATCAGTGCATCAATCAAGAAATGGGTTGCAGCTCATCATGAGTGCTTGTGCGCCCTCCTGTACTCCTGGAGGAAAGAGATGAGCCAGATCGGGAGAACATCACAGACGAGGGGTGTGAGTGATGTACTGTCACCCCGTACCCTATCAACAGCACATGGAGCAGCTTGGATACACTGCGACCGGCGTCTCGCTGCTCTGCTCTGAACATCAATGGACTATGCCGATGTGGCCCCTGGTACCAGCCAGGTGCGGCTTTGCCGGCTGTAAACCGTACCATCAATGGACCTGGACTCGGGAGGTGACTCCTGAACGGACGCTGATGGAAGATGAACTTGTCTCCTGCTCCCCTGCAATTGCTTAAAGAGGACTCAGTAATCCTGTGTGTTTTAATGCGGTGAACCTGCATAGTAACTACATGCTTTAAGTGGTCTCAGTAAAGAATAATACCGTGAGGCTGTGATCCCGCAGTTGCGAGGTGTGCATGGAGTGCCAGCCGCCAATCATGGCGTTGTTTGTGTAGTTGCCGTCCCGAACCCCAGGTTAATAAAGGGTTTTGCAGATGGTTTTAGAACTGCCTATGTTCCTCCGGCAGCTCACCGGCCACGACTGTCACCTATTGAGTGTGCTTAGAAATGGGTTAGTATATGTTGTGTTTGTAACTGTTGGAGTTAGCCATGGATGCGCTAGTGGGATATCCTATTATTGGTCTACCCCACAAGTTCTAAGTGACAAGTAGTTTGCTGTTCTGTAACGTGTGGGATGCATGTGTGTTTCAGCAATGTTTGTTTTGTTCCTTATGAAAAAGGGGGAGTGTTAGGTGTGACCCTCCCATGTGTATTGCCCCTGGAAGGGGGTGTGTCCCTCCCATGTGTATTGCCCCTTTAAGATGGGCCATGACTGCGGCATGGCCCAAGTTAATAAAGAGAGCCCCTG
The DNA here is from genome assembly GCF_040938575.1 of Ambystoma mexicanum. Classification (NCBI taxonomy): domain Eukaryota; kingdom Metazoa; phylum Chordata; class Amphibia; order Caudata; family Ambystomatidae; genus Ambystoma; species Ambystoma mexicanum. The sequence goes on along the minus strand of NC_090921.1, from coordinate 215,933,021 downwards.
CAGGCACGTGAGAGAACGGCTGCAGACTCCATAAGAGGTTGGTCTGAGTCCGAGTCTCATTACTGATGTAGGGCGCAGGCCTACACGTGGCGGCCCAGGCCTGCAGGCCCTGTTGCCATGGGACCCCGTGCCAGGACGGTGGCAGGGGTCCGCATGGTCAGGAGCCTGGCAGGCTGTGCCCCCTGCCCGATGACGCTGATGTCCCATAGTGCCAAGGGGCCTGCCGGATGTCCAGGGCAGGCCCCAAACCCCCACAGGCACTGGGCCTGTGGTGTGCTGACGGAAACAGCACCCAGGGGCGCCTGCCATATGTCCATGGCAGGCGACCCCCAACAATGTATGCTGTGATGAAAAACCAGAACTATCAGGGCAACCTTATGGAACCTGCTGCTGTACAGAATTCCAGTCCTGGCCTTGTTTGCTAATACTTGTGATGACAACTAAACTACAAATCCCAGAAAGCAACGTACCCGTTCAAGGGTGGCTACTTTGTAGCTTTGTGTGTAGTTTGCCAAGTGTTTCCTCTCTGCAAAATAAAGCGGTTTGGTGTTGTGGCAAAATAAGACATACACATGCCTTTACATTTTTTTGTAAGTCTAAAAAGAAGGACATTTAATAGTGAAATCTATACACGTTTAATGGCCCAATCACGCACTGAAGCCTAGGAGCCTTAAGCAGGATGTGCGTCTGTACACAGCATGACCACATAGTTAGACAGGATCTGCAGGCGCCAGCTAATAAGACATGTGAGTGATGAACGCTTCGTGAGCCGTTAATGCTGGGCCTTCAGTTAGTGTTTCTCTCTTTAAAAGGAACTCGGGATATATGTTCAGAAACGCAAACACTGAACTCTCAGCGAAGGAGGGAGGGAGAAGGTCTATGGGCCCAGGATGTGAAACTGAAGTCATGGGAGGGAGACGTGCTGGACGAAGGGCACTGGCCAATGGAAAACAAACCTGCTAAGGGCTGGAAGAGAACATCCACACGGGCTCCACAGCTGTCCACCCACGATCAGAAAAGTATTATTAAACACACAGTGTGACTCTTCACGTGTTTGAAGTTCAGAATATTTGTAGAACGCGACAAAAAAAAGGTCTTGGAGCCCCTCCACCGAGAACGAACACGGACCAAGTATCTGTTCTATGGAAAGGTGACCACTCGGGAGGGTCCACAGCCACGTTTTGGCTCACTGTGTCCTTCACAGAGGAGAAACATCCATTTGCATGCAAGTCTGGTCTACTCGTATAAAGGCATTGCTTCTAAATCAAGTGGCCGAAGGCATACGTGGTGAAAGCATTTTTTTTTTTTTTTACATTTTACTGGATATTTAGCTGCAATTAAGCCTTTTGGGCGGCTGCTTACAAATCACAATTGCTGTCTCAAAACAGCCCAGAGTTCCCTGTTACTGTGTGACAGATCAAGCTCAAAGGGATTCAGAGAGGGTGGTCTTTGGGTGGGAAAGTTAGTGGGTGCTAATTGCCACAGTGCAGTGCTAACATGGCCATGGGCGGTCAATGAGCGGGTGAAAAGCAAACAAGCACAGGTTGCATCCGTCCTCACATCCCATCCCCTTCCCTTCTGTGCGCCTATGCCAATAGTCTTGGCTTATAGTTAGTGCCAGAAAACCGCATAATAGCCACAACCAAAAAAGGGGGACTGGCTTATTGGACAATAGGCCCAGGGCCAACCAAAAACGCCAAATGCTTCTGTTGGCCCGTTTTTTTGTTTTTTGTTTTCCTCTCCTTCCCCCAGAAGCTCACCGTCTCCAGAGCTCTGGTTCTCTCCATGCTGTAACAGCCTCTTTCTAAATCTGCCTTCTTCTACTCTCCGCCCTCTGCAATTTATCCAGAACAGGACTGCGAGACTTGTCCTTGGCCTCAAGCCCAGGGATCGTATCTCTCCAGGACTGAAATCTCTGCACTGGCTCCCAGTGGCTGCGAGGATGAAGTTCAAAACCCTCTGCATCGTCCACAAGGCCTTCTGGAGACTGGGGCTCCAATACCTTCAACTCTCTCTTCCTAAATACCTTCCTTCTCAAGCTCTTTGCTTATCTGCCTCCAATTCCCTCAGGGTCAGTCGCTTCTCCAAGCAACGATTTGGTGGTAGATCCCTTTCTTTGGCTGGGGCCTGCCTCTGGAACAGCCTCCCTGAAACTTGAGGAGAATCATCTTCGGTTCCGGAAGCACCTCAAAACCTTTATCTTTGTGTCTGCTTTCTCTCCTCCTCTCCATTGCTGATTTCCTGGCTGACACTGAAACTGCCCTGGTTACCTGGCCACCCTCTGATCTCAGGCCCAGGACCCCTCCCCCGCCAGTCGCTCTCCTGCACTGCCTTCTTGGCAACCCCTGCACTTGGTGACTGTTTTCTGTATCCCTACGGTTCGACCTCCAGCACTTGACACCGGACGCCTGCACTTACACTTTCACTTGCCACCTGCTGGCCGTACTTTACTTATTGTTTATTTATTGTCTTATCCCATGTACTGCACTGTCCTCTCCCCTCCCCCCCCCACTTCTCCTCCTTCCCTTTCCCATGCACTTGCGCGATCTGAATGACACCTGGCCTAGTAGGATCGTTGTCTGTCTTCCCTCTGTTCCCCCTCCCTTGCCTCGTCGCGCCTTGAAACACTTGTCTATAGCCGCGTTATAAATGCCATATCATATCATAAAATGGAGCCATTTTTTGGCCAATGTCGGCCAGTTTGATGAGTTACTTCACTATACGGCTAATAGTTTTGACCAGTGTTGCTGAATAAATATTCTTTAAAATGTACAATTTGCATCGCATTTCATCAAAAAGCTCCCCCTTGGGTACTATTCAAACAGCGCAACAAAAGATACAAATTCCCATTTGCAGCTGTGGGCCACTTTTTAGTTGGTGCCCGAGACAATTGTATGCCCCAGTCCGACCCTGGGGGGTGTGGACGTCACAACATAACGCAAAAGCTTCAAGGCAGCTGGAACCCAGAGATGAGAAGTGCCACTTGCTTATTGCCTCTCCTCTCTTCAAAAGTACTCTTGAAAGCATGAACCCTTTATTATTCTGCCACCTGTTTTGGTTTGCAAAGAAGGGACATCTGCTTTCCTGGAAATTTGCAAAGCAAAACATCCAGAGGCGCAGTCAGGGTAGGGCCAGGCCCACCCGCAATCTGGAAACGCCCACTCAGCAGCACTGTGTGGAAGTTTACAGATTCAGATGTGACTGTGGTGGGCCCAAGTACATTAGCTTCAGGCCCCACTTGTTAGGCAATCCTGGCTACGCCTCTGGGTATCATACATTTAAGATTGCTCACTCGGCTGCTTTTTGGGAAAATAAACAAGCTGCTTTAACTGTGCCAGAAGCAACATGTCACTTTAAAGGGGCTTTCTGGTGAATGAGAGGTCGCAGAATATGACCAGAAATCCAACCAAAGAACATTCTGGAATCCTCATCAGTGATGACAATGTGGGGGAAGGGAAAAAGAGATGCTAATCTAACTTTATTGGCAGAACCTTTCACGAACCTACTTAGAAGTCAATTGGCATTCTCCAGGAGATGGTAAGTGCCGCCGAGGTGTAACCATATATTCAGAATGTGCACACTGTACACCCAGACCATTCACTCAACCCAGACTCCTCCACGCGCATTTTGAATGGACCCCTGCCTATTTACAAAACGTTAGCCTCCATCTTCCGCTCGCTACAAAACAGTTCCTTTAGACAACCAAACCCAAATAAACCCCACTCATTTACCCACCTCATATCCCAGAAGCTGCGATGTTCCATGCCGGGGCTCTGCAACCTTTGGCTCTCCAGATGTTTCGGACTACAATTCCCATGAGATCTGGCTAGTGACTATGCTGGTTAGGGAGGATGGGAGTTGTAGTCCAAACCATCTGGAGAGCCAACAGTTGCCGACCCCTGTTCCATGCTATGAATCTCGGCCCTTCAAATACAACATAATAATGCTTACTTTTGGCTTACTGCACAAAAACCCAGACTAATTTAAAAGTGGAAAAGGTTGCTTTAATGTGACAGGCCAAAGCTTACAATTAAACGCTTACCTGGCTCCATGGCCTTACAAACTAAAGACATATTTCAAACAACCAATTAAATAATTAAACATTCTCATTTTTTACCCAACACTTAAATAAATAAAGCCATTTCCTCCCTGACTATCCCTTGGACCCTACCGTCTCCTTACCCCTTTTCCAGGTGTCCCGCTTTCTCCCCGGGGCCATGCCCCTCCAGGCTCAATACCTGTTCCCCCGAGGTGGCCCGATTGTGCAAACAGCGCCACCCCATCCTTTCCCGTGTCATGCCCCCATTGTGCTTCCCTCCCCCCACATCAAAAGGGGCCATGCCCCTGGCACCGGAAGAACCCTCCCCCGAGGTGTTCTTTCTGCCCCACCCCCCCACCAATTTTCCTACCTCCAACTCCTCAACCAATCTCCCAGCCAAGAGCTCAAGTCCGCCAGATGATTGTTCCCCAAAAACCGGCCAGTTTACCCATCCTCTCTAAATCTCATCAATCCTTCCTAAACCATCTCCTTATGGTCCAACCTGTACTGCCACCGATGTACCAAACTCTACCATCTCTCTGTTTATCCCCTTCCTTGCCCGCTCTATCGGACCCTCATTCCTCGGTCCCCTCCCACTGTCTGTGGCAAACACTTAGTCCCCACTACCGTTGCTTGAGGCCACACTTGTCGGACCCATAACAAAAAACCTTTTTTATTTTCCTAAGAGCCTCACCCGAATCACTTACCAGATCATTTTCCCCACAAAGACTAATCCCCCCCGACTGGAGGCCCATAACTTTCCCTCGACCCAGCCAACATAGGAAGCAACTGATCCCAGCCCAGCCCCCCCAAACCCGGACCATCTTACCACAACATCTTTCTAGTTGCACCCCAGTTGCCTGCCAACAACCCTTTTCTCAGCTTCTTTCCCCGCCCACTAACCCTAGAATGCAAAAACCCAATTTTTGACATCTGACCGGACCTCCTAGCAGCATCTGAAAAATAAATTACAAATCACTTAACAAATCAACAACATCCTTATAAAAGCAACACTCCTGCTACCTACTGAACAATTCTATAAAGACATCCCGTTTGCCCCGGTCCCTGACATACCCTTTGTATCTCCCTTACTTCCAGCGTCCCAAACTTTGCACCTACTACTCTTAATAGCCCAGCTTGCTACAGATGCTGCACCCCTCCTAAATGAATGAGTTCCAACCTCCTAACCTTTCCCACACCACTAGTAACACCTCCTCAGTACCCTATCCTTCCTGGTCATCTCCTTATCCCTCTCCGGAAACACCCCCGGTCCTCTCCTGCCTGTCCCCCTATATTTCGCACCTTTCACCTAACCTTTAAACAAATACACCAAAACCCACTTCGCCCCCCTTTTTCCTCTAAACCATTACCCTCCTGCTCACCCTTGCCCCCCCACCTTCCATCACCTTATTAATTTGGCCCTGCGTTGCCCCCCCTGCACCGGGGGTCCACGTGCACCCCCGTCCATGCAGGCCCCTTACATTATTACTCCTCTCGCCACTGCACCAGGGGCCAAACCTGCACCCCCGTCCATGCAGTCCCTTCCATATAACTACTCCTCCAGCTCCTCGCGTCCATTACCACCTGTTTCCCACCTGCACCAGGGGCCCTAGTGCACCCCCGTCCATGCAGGCTCTTTTTCTGCCTTACTCCTCTCCACCGCTGCACCAGGGGCCAAACCTGCGCCCCCGTCCATGCAGTCCATTCCACCTAAATTCTTCTTCCAGCACCTCGCTTCGTTGCTCCACTTTTTTCCCCCAGCTGCACCAGGGGCCCTAATGCACCCCCGTCAATGCAGACCCAACTCATCACTTCCCCTTGCTGCACCAGAGGCGCTCCCGCACCTCTGTCCATGCAGCCTGAAGCTTACTCACCTTGTCGTGCGGCAACCGTGAGGGCTTCCCCACCGTCGTCTATGCCCTCCAAACGACTGCCACCACCCCTTAAGTATTTCCACAGTTACCTCCACCTGCGGCCCTCCCCTGCCTACGCGCCTTCCTCCTCACCCTTCTCCTACCCCTTTCAAGTCACCCCCAAAAACCTTTCATTAAACCTTGCGCCTCCCCCCCTACTTTTACGATAAACTGAGCCCGGCCTACCAGCACACCCCAATTTACCTGTCATGCGGTCCTTTCCCCCCACCTCCTTGCCCCACTACTCGCCCTGACCCACTGTCCCCTGCCTGAAAACAATCTGTAACCGGATGCCGACCCGCACACCTGCTGCACTCGTGTTTAAATTTGCACATCCACCTCGTGCAACCTTCTTTATTGAACGCCCAACATGCTGTCGAGGGCTGTCCTCTGCCTCCTACCCCCGCCCCCTCATGGGCGGGGCGACCAATATGTCAACCGTCGCCTGCCTCCCGAACCTTCCCTGGCCCTTAAATACCCTAGTGAGGCACTGTGCCCCCCACGGCCACTCGCTGGCCGTGTGCAGCGCCAAAAACCTCCTCGGGGGGAAACGCTTTGCGTTCCCCCCGGGACCCCCCTTTACATTGTATTTGAAGGGCCGTGATTCATAGCAGTAAGTTACTAATAGTTACTAAATAGTAAGTTACTTGGCATGACCGCTACCAATATTAGTTTATATATAGCGCTTCATGCCAGATTCCGCACATCTCTAAGCACTATTACTGCCCAACTTAATCGTACTACCCAATGTATTAACCTCGGATCAAGGGCTGAGCTAGACTGCACGATTGAAACTTGCGAGAGATGAGCGCTGATCTCTTGAGCCACTTACAAGGACACAAGCATTGCCCCAGCTTGCCTGGCACGGTACATGTGTTGAACATCCTTCGTACACAGAGGAATAGCACCGGGTGTAATTGCATGTGTGCAATTTGGTCAGCCAAGCTTTTAATGTCCTGTCCAGTCTCAGTTCTTTTGGGTGGTTCTGGCCCTGTATGGTCCTTACATTCTAAGAGCAAGGAGGCTGTTCCTCTGGCCACCGTCTCTGTTTTCATCCAAGAAAATGGTCATTTTGTAACATTTATCTCAGTGGAGTCCGAGTTTCATTGCAGAGTTATGTCATTACGTTTTCCGGATTTAGATTCATCTGAACAAGCCTGCTAGAACTCGGCCGGAAGCAAATGTTTGCTTTTCAGTGGAAAATGTAAAAACACTCTTTTTATGTTGGCTGCATTTTTTGTGTGAAACACACAGAGTGATAAAAGTAGCCTGCAGTTAGCGCAGCCTGATTTATGTTGTGTGCTGACACGGCTATTGTTAAATTTGTCAGACTTAAGGATCCGCGTATCATCTGCAGGTACGGCTGAGTGTGAGGTTTTTCTTGTGCCATTCATTGCTGAAGTCTCCGCACTGCCTTGCACTTTAACAACACTCCACGTGCACCTTTTCCATCCAAATCCCTAAAGCGTCATACCCAGCCTCCCACAGCTACTGCACAGCTCATGCTTTCCACAGCATGCATGTTGAACCTCACACAGCATCATGGGCCGGTTGATGAAAGGCTGGCACACAGCTGTTTTTTCTGCAGGTGACGCTGCTGAGAAGAATGTACCAGTAGCCAGCCTTCCTTACGTCAGCAGTGACACTGATCTGCTGGCTTTCTAAACTTGGCGAGGAGAATGCGACTATTGGGAGCCAACTCGGATAACCAATCCAGTGCAAATGGCAGGTTATAGCTATCACTAAAGCTATCCTTTTCTAATGCAGATTTTTCTGTTTTAAATAAGATTATAAACCCTGTGACTTCGCAGCAATACAAGCAACATTTGTGTATACAATGGAAAACCCAGCTGATCGCGATTTTTTTTTAGGGGTAGAATTCCTAACACTAATAAAGACAGATTCCAATTTTATTACATCTCTGTAAAAGGTACCCCCCCCCCCAAAAAAAAACGAATCATCAGAAAAAAAACGTGGCTGGAAAGATAGAGAATTTTGTAGGCGAATTTCGCACGGATTTTTGTACCCTTTTTCAAATAAATAGATGGGGGTTTGGGTACGTATATCAATAAAAAGTAGGGGGAAGTGGGCGGAGCTGCGGGGGTCACCCCATGTTATTAAAAGCAAAATAGCACAAAAAAACAAAATATTTTCGAAAATCCACCAAAAGAACTCGATCTTTTGGGCCTCATTTTCTTTTTTAAATGTAGAAAGAACCCTGTAAAACACCATCATCATTGCCAAAAAAACAAAAAAAACACTGAAGACAGGAATGCAGAAATGTGTTGTACAATGAATGGTCTTTTTTTACAGCAAACCTGTGTCATTTTGGTAACGCCATGTGCCCGCTTTCCAAAAATAATGAGTTGTTAGTGGGCAGATTAGAAACGTGTAATGTCCTGTGTACCAGTATCATACTACATGGCATCTGTGCCGATGACACCTGGGTGTACATTTTATCCAGCTGAGAGAAACCAAGAACCCAGGATCTGTTCGTTATCTGCCGGGGCTGAAACACTGGGAGAGCCATTGACCTGGTGGAGTGGCCGCTGGTACGCGATAGGGTGCAAGGGTTGCTTGGCCGTGCAGAGTACACTAGGAGGTTCCCCGGGGGGTTACTGTGTTGGAGGTGGTGCTATCAGCTGAGTTTTGTGTGTGTGGTGGGGGTCCGTAAGTGGCAGTCCGGTAGTGTTGCTATCTTTTGGACTGGGGTGGGGGTATTCATGTTGTTCTAGGTTCCATTTCAGGGGGGCTGTTGATCTCTTGTCAGATGAGGAGAGTTTGGGGGGACTGACACGACTGAATCCGATCTCAAGGGTGTTCTTGATTTAAACGTTCTGGGTAGATGTTTTTGCGTGCGTTGGTGAGGCTGTCTGAAACGTGTCCCATTCCCAAGGCGTTCTTGCTTGGGAAGGTGGTACGCGGTTGCCACACCGTTGGCAATTTATGGGTTGGAGCGATCCGTGTGGTGTCAGTCTGCCATTTTGAGGAATCTTCAAAGTAGAACCTTCTTGTGCCTTCATATGATGAATTCATAAAAGCGGATGCGCCAATGAACACCTTCTACCACCAGGTGCAGAAGGCTGGATCGTGCTCTGCGATTGTACTCCATGGCAGAAACTATAACAGTTGTCCTACTTCAGGAATTCATTTTGGGGGGCCCTATAGCCAGCGCCATTCCAAGGGGTGATCAAACTGTCCCAGGCCTTGATCCCACAGGGGCCTTGCAGTGGGGCTGGTTGGGTGGCCTATTGTCACACCTTGCCAGCGGAGTGCATTCTTTCAAGCATAGTTTAGCTCTGATATATTCGAAGGTATGTGTTAACTTTGAGGTGCTATCAGGCTAGTGTACACTCCCTCTGCCATTAACACATCTCATCACTCTCCAGTACCGACATGGCAGGGTGCACGCTGGCTACAATAGGAGCTCGGCTGCAGATCCCACTGTGCCCCTTTCTCGGTAGTGTCACGCACACAGAGATCACCTCTTTGCCACCTGGACCCTCTGCAATTTCCTTCAATTCCATGGATGGTGTTAGGGGGAATTCTCTGTTTAGGCTGACTTTCCTAACCTAGTGAGTCCCCCAGCAGCTTTGCTGGATTTCTGGAGTTTGTTTTTTTCTCCTGCCAAGAGTGAGACTCTTTTTCTCGCACTCTTGGACATGATTTGTGGTGTTCCTTTGACTGGTAATGTGTTTTATGGGCTATGGGGTCTTTTACTCCATAGGGTCTCATGTGTTTTTACTATGTGTGTTACACAGCACTCTCCGTGCAGTAACCCAGGGGTGTCATGGTGACACCCCACCATAGACTCCATACCCTGGGACTGACTACTGTCTCCCAAGGCATGTAAAGTCACCATTGGCTTTACTAGTCCCAAATTATGAACAGAAACCAGTACAAACCATCATATTGTGGACATACTAGTCGGGGCAATTGATTGCCCCAGGGTCTGTTAGTCGAGGGGGCACGTCTCCATCCCCCTTGATCGGGTTTTGGCTGGTGGCAGTGGATACTACTTTTTATATTCGACCGCGAATATATCCCTATGGGATTTTCCCATTATTTGAGGCTACCAACTTTAATTATTTAATTCTCATAGCCTCGAACATACCGCTGGTTTATTTATTTAATATTAATTCGCCGGTTGGTATTTTTTGCCAGGACTCAATTCTAAAATGGCGTTTGTGTTCTCTTCTGTGACTCCAACCCAAGTCGCGCCCTTTGTTCCACTTTTTGGCGGGCTTTTCCACAGAAGCCTCCAAAAGTGGTGCAACTCTGTCTGGGTAGCACAGGGGGTGTGGGAGGGGGTTTAGGCACCCTGGACTGAGTTACCTTGGTAACTCAAGTCGCACTCTTGTGTGATTGGCCCAAGTGGTGAGCCGGCTGGCTCACCACTTAGCATGGTTGATTGACAGCTAGGCTGAGTGAATGGGGGTGTGCTGCATAAAAGCAGGGCTTTGGGGACTGGAACTTCAGAAGTCGCCACAGGACCTGATAATCCGACGAGGGAGAAGCTGAGCCAACCTGCCACGACGACACCACCGGTGGAGCCCTGCGGAACTGCCTCACCACTTCCCGACGACAGAGAAGATCTCCCGGCTGGAGAGGCTTCTTCCCCTGACTGGTGGGCAGAACCAGTTTACCTTCTTCTCTTCGCATCCCATGCCGTCTTGTGGTCGAATTGCCCGTGCCAAGCACCCCGGCAACCGGATAGCTACTTACCACTGGACCACGAATAAAAGGACCGCTCTTTTCACCTGAGAACTATGCGGCTGGTTTCTTCCCTGGCAGTGAAACGGACTCCTGTCTTCCTCCCCGACGAGACCCTCTCTTCTCCCGGACAAAGCACCGACTTGCATCCGCTGCCAGGAACAACTGCCCCCGCTGGAGTATTCTCACCACTTTAAGGTACTGTGTCCGCCAGGCCTCCCTTTCTAAAGATTGCTACAAGGTAATAGTAACCCCTTAACCTTCTGGACTGGGCTGGCCTCCTTGACCTTCTAACTGGTCCCTTTCTTTGGTCTAACTCTTTTTGAACGTTTCAAGACTTTTGTGCACTGCAACCGTGTGACCTTGGACACATTTCATTTTGATCCCCTTAAAGTGGATCCGGCCTACTGAACTCTAAACTCACGGTTTTACTTTGCCTTCCTCTCTTGTTGTGTTCTTGTAAAAGTGTTGGGATCTGTTTCAATTTATTCTCTGCTTTTCTCTCCCTTTTAAAACAAATTATTAGAGTGCCATCTGCGTTAAGCGCTCACAGCTGTCTGAAAATAAGTGGGGCTTTACTTAAGACTTTTCTAAAATTCTTCTAAGGGAGTGTATATCTTTTAGTGACCGTGTTTTTGAATTGCTTACTATTAGTGCCTGTGTGTTTTTCTAGATGTGGTTTTAAATAAATAATGATATCTCTTTTACACCAAGCCCTGGTCAGTGTTTACTTGTTCTACTGTGTTCTTTTGACCTATTGTGAATACTCTGTATACTGCCTAACTCTTCTCGAGGGAAGTCTGACTGCTCAGCCACAGCTACCAAGTGAATCTGTGTGGCACAGACTGCTACCAAGTGGGTTTACTGCCAAACACCTGTAGTCTTAAATCTTTTCCAGTGGTCCCAGAGGGAACTGCACAGGTTTCTGCCTAACAGATGGCCATCTTCCTACATGATTTCTGGTCTTACTCCCATCTGTGGCCACCTACCCCCACTGCTTTATCAAGCTTTCAGGTATTGTTCACGTGGTTCATGGCCACCAGATGGGTTGGTGGCAGAACAGAACAGTGGTGTGCCCTGGAGTTATATTTGGTGGTAGGGGAGCACTAACCGTTGTTGATAACATTAACAAAGTGTGCACTATATATATCAAAGGGTGCACTATACAACAAGTCATACATGGTATCATCATGCCCAGCAAGCTGAGTGAAATCGCCGTCATCTCACTGCCATTGCATTCATAACCTGGTCTCATTCAGCTCCAGACATGTCAGTACAACAACATAAGATTCAAACATATGCCAAGGAAGCAAAGAAACACTTTGATATGGTTTTATACAGACATGTATTAAAGCAGCACTCATTTAAGACTATAACATTATTCGGTTCAATGTCGTATTTCCGCATTTTAAAGATCGAACACAAAAAATACTTTTTTCTGGCCGCTTTTGTGTCGGTTTTAAAATGTTGAAATATGACATAGTCCCCCTTCTCCACACCCACCTTCTACCACTAGTTTTTTTCTAAATTGGGGTGGTTTAATGCCACCGAACCTCCCCTTTTCCCCACTCACCACCCCCTTCCCGTACAACACACACTGACTACACACACGCACATATACACACAGAGACTAAGGGTGTACTGAATAGTTTATTCACTATTCGGCCGAATACCGAATAGTCGGTCCAGCTATTCGGCCAGAGCCAAATAGTGAGCCGAATAGTTGTTGTTTTAGGCAAACAAGTTCTAGGGAATAATAAAGAACATTTCAATTAATAAACTAAGGAGGCATTCTATTGCATGGGTTTTAATGTTTATTAATTGGACACATATCTCTGTAAGCTTATTAAAAAGACAAAAATAAATACAAAACAGATCTGGAAAAAGCTCAGGTCTACTTCACCCACCTCAAACTTCCCCTGAATAGTAAAACCTCCATAGTACTCACCAGGATTGCAGGCACTAGGCCGTGATTTTCATCAGGGTGGAATGGCAAGCCGGTCTCGGAGATGAGCTTCCTTGGATGGTGCTGCGTCTTCGCTTGGCAGTTGTATGACTAAAAGTTATGTGTGAGTGGCGGAGAGCAGTGTGCACCAATGCTTAATTACCAACTAGTACTTTGCACAGAGGGTTCTGCAGCAGCTACCCTTATACTCCTATGCCAGACCCCAAGCCCCTAGCACAGCAAGCCCCCAGCACTGACCAGAGGCCAATGCTGTCCCCTGTCACACCACACCCCACCCTGCAAATCACTCCTTCACAAATCACAATTTCTATCACATCACATCCAAAAACACCCCCTTGGGTACTAGCCAAATATTGTCAGAAAAGGAATGAATAGCCATTGCAACTTTAAGTCACTTTTTTGGAGTGGGCAATAGGGCAAATGCCAGAACAAAAAACACAAAAAGCTTGTGTGGACCAGTTTTATGGCATAATAGTTGGCCACTTTTTGGGGAAATGTGGTGGGCCAGTTTGATGCGTGACTTCGCTATGCGGCTAATCGTTTTTACCAGTGTTGCTGAATAAATATTCTTTAAAATGCACAATTTCTAGTGCATCGCATTTTATCCCAAAACACCCCCTTTGGAACTAGTACACAAACAGTATCAGAAAAGGAATTAATAACCATTTACAACTGTGATCCACTTTTTTAGAGTATAAAAAATGGACACTTCGAAACACAAAACACCCCTTCAAACAGTGTCAAACACCCCCTCCAAACAGCGTCAGAAAAGGCCCCTGAATACTGCAATGAAGGTCGAACCACTGGCTTTGCATCTGTGGCCCGATGCTAATAATGGGAATTTCGGGGAGGGCGTGGGAGTGCAGGACACCCCATCGGCCTCACCGTTTGTTGAAAGGGGGGGGCTTACCTGGATAGTGGTTTCTCTGGGTACTGGCGTCTGCTGGTCCGTTGACATAGGAAGCTGGGGAAGGGAAGAACAGTTTCCTTCTCTCATTTCCTATTTCAATGCGTGCAGAGGTTGTTTCTTTTGTGATCAGACTGCAGTAGCCAATAAGCAAACAGCTGGTTTGGCTTCTGTAGCCTAGACACTGCCACCCGTTCAATGATTGGCTGTCATCTCCCAAACAGGGAGAAGACAGCTAATCATAGAAAGTGAACTTCGGCTTCCAGTCACTAATGCAGAAACTATTCTGCTGAAGCCGAATAGCTGTTTTTCAGCCAAACTTCGGCCGAATAGTGACTCAAAGCCAAAGTTTGGTACACCCCTAACACAGACACACAAACACACAGCCCCACATTCACTTACCCAAGACTCCTGTGCCTGTCAGCTTCTTTGCGCACTCATGTGCGTCAGGGGCGAGATAGTTCGATTTAGAAAGACCGAGCTCTGACTGCACAAAGCGGTCTTTCTAAAGTGATCTTTTTTTTTCTTTTTAATTTTTTTAAAAAGGTCTTTTGAACCAATATCCATTATTCAGAGGCTATGCTTGTAGTTATTGATGCTAAACGTTAGGCAATGATAATAATCCATAACATATATATAGCGCTTTCTCTAAAGCCCTTCATATTAAAAATGATTTTTACCCGATTACCGGAACTGGTTCTGGAGGTTACGTTTCTTATTCATATAACACTTCATTGGTCACAACCCGCTATTAAATGTCATAATAGTAGTGTTATACTCTTCTTAAAAAAGGACTGGAGGGTATAGGAGAGGGTAATGGGTAGGTATCCTAATACATGCTTCTTTTTAGCTAAACAATTGATTAAACACCATATTGTGTGGATATTGGATTGCTCAAGGCACTAAAAGCTCATCTCTGATAAGTCCCAGGCAGCTCTTTCCAAGTTCATATGTGAGCATGGCTGATTAAGCCCTCCACTGTTCAGTCATGAAGCGCTGTACATACAAACATGATACAATACCGACTATTATGCCTGGGTACAGGAATGTCTAGGCCGCAGTGACAGCAATACAAGGGGCATGTGTGCACTAAATGACAGGCCTCAGCAACAAAATGATCAAGTTGGCTCTAAAGAAGAAGCTCTGGGTCTGTGGCATCCAGTCTACCTGGCCTATATATATATATATACTCTCCAGCGCTGCATATGGCACGTTTAGAGAAAGCCAAAACACACACGAAATAATGAATATTTCTGTCAGGGTTATTATGATGGAAAGGTCATAGTGACGCTCACATTAGTAGCAAAGGTCACCTAACTAGAGCCAGGGGTGCACCTAGACTAACATTTCGCTGAGGAGGGGGGGTCAAGGGGTCAACTTCAAATGTTGAAAGAGGAGCTAACTTTAGAGACTGTGGGGGAGGGGCAAACTGACTTGTCTGGGGGCATCCAACTTCTTTACACATTCTAATGAGTCTATTCTGGTGCCGCTTCAATGTTACACGCAGTTAATTCTCCCCATCACTTCTGAGACCATACACTTAAGAACTATTGTATGTGCTGTCTCCTATCCCCCTGGCCTTCCAATCGATGACCTGACATGGAAGTACTAAACCCCATCACAATTTCAATTGCCTAAAAATGTATGCATAAGAATGCAGGTGCTAACAATAAACGTTTTTACATTAGCAATGCATTGCCTGGCCTTTGGTAACTGTGCCGCCGCAGACACGCTTATTCTCTGTATCCTGTCCTGCCACGGCTCTGGAGGTCAGCCAGATCAAGGCGACATAGCCCAAAGTTTCAGGGGTTGGGGGGAGGGTGGCTAAAGCCTGAAGTGCCCAATGGCCATTGGTCCACTGACTAGTGTGTAGAAGATAGGCCCATGCTTCGTGACCCTGAATACTGGTGGATGACATGTGTTAGGCGACAGCGACGTGAACACTACGCAAATGTCAGTGTGCTACACTTCTTGTTGATGGGTAGTTCAATGGACCATCAGCAAGCGTTTAGGCTAGCCCAGCTGCATACACAAGGCCTCACCCACGTAGCTATGCCCACACACTGACTCCAAGGGACAGGTTTTTGCGGTTCCTGTGGGACCGCGCCAAACCCTGTGGCAGCGCTGCCTGCTTAACCGAAAACCTAGTTGCGCACCTACCCGCTTGCTACACCGGTTCTGCGGCTTCTTTTGTGCTTTTGTGGAGACTAGTCCATTCTGATCGTCTTTCCGGCGCCAGGAGCCGTTGGTGAAGGTGAGCTCAGGTGTGCCTGACCTGCACAGGCAGGTGGTGCACACATCTAGTTGGCAGATTATCAAGCATTTGCACAAGTTCTAAAAAGGGAGACAATGCTTTGATAATATGGAATGGATCAAACAGTTTTTTTTCACACTGCGTATTATCTAAACACATTTGCACTGGGGCAAAAAGAAATCATACTTTTCTGTACTATGTTTACTGCACAACATAAAAGAAAACCGTTTGCTACATTTCTTTGCATCATTACAGTGGCGTTACTGGGGGGGGGGGGGCTTTCGGGCCCGGACCCCTCCACTAAAATCCTGGCCCCCCACTTGAGCCCCCCGCCCCACCTCAGCTGGCCTACTTTCCCTGCACTGTCTGCAGTGCTGTGGCACACACACACCGGGCCGCAATCAATGCTGCCGCACAACAATGAAGAGCTGTTAAGTCACCCTGCAGCCAAGACCCGCCGTGCGCCGAAAAACTGCAGCGTTCGGGGTGTTTTTCTGGCATCACGATTAGGCAAACGCTGAAAAGAAATAACGCAAATACAAATTCTACTTTAAAATCAGCTGTCACTAGGCGCTGCGCCACTAACTTTACACGGGAATAAGTCTGGTAGAGCTTTGAGCGGGGAGGTCAGCACAGTACCTTGAGTTGCGGGGACGCCGGAGCGAGAGTGGCAGCTCACGGGTGCCAGCAGCAGCTCCAGGAGCGCGCGAGGGACCTGCCACACCTGCGGCAAGAATGAGCGTACGCGACGAAGGGGTTCGGGTGATAGTTCCTCAAGGAGGGGCCGCATGCCTGTCAATCAGAAACCCTGCAGGCAGGTAAAGAATACACAGTTCATCGCCCCCGGACCACGAAGCAAAGAGAGGAAACCAGCACGGCACGCGGGAAGCAGGAACCAGCATTCACTCTCCCATCACAGCCCAGAAGACACTAGGGGCTATGCACCTGGCTACCACGCGCAAAGAGCTTCCAGGTCCCAAGGAAAGGCCGAGGGGAAGCACACCTACCCACCAAGTGTTTACATAGTATGACCCAGCTCTGTGATTTCTCAGGTTGGGAGATGGGCAGCCTTGGTGGCAACTGGTAGAGACATGGAGATGCCAGGGCAACTGTGATACTCCTCTAGTGCCTGTGTAAAATGAGGTCTCCTACAGTTATGCCGTTTTAGCTGCAGTGATCTATATTAAAGGGGGGTGGGTGATCCAGTGATGGGTAAAGAGAGGCAGATGCTAGGCCTGAGGCGGTGATTGGAGCTGGCTGGGTGCGGGTATGGTTCCATGCGGTTTGTGGGAGTCCGATGCACATACACCAACATCTATTCGCCGCCAGTGCCGGAACACCAGGAGCGCCGCTGGTCCGAAGCGCCTCCACTGTAGTTAATGTGGTGATGGTAGCAGGCATATGAGGAAGGCCCTACGTCACAGCGGTGTGGAGAGCCAGAGGTCCAGGTGGTGCGCTGGGACAGGGGTTTCCCGTTCGATTTGCCACCTATTGGGCACTGTGAGGTAGCATCTGGTTCCTCAATTGTAATCTTGTTATATCTTTCACCAGAACAGCCTTAATATTGAGAAAACAGTAGTGTGCAATGGCTCTTTCTCACCCCACCGCCAAGGCCCCCATAATCCCACCGGTGGTAAAGATGGAGAAGAGGTATGGACTGCTCTTTCAAGGCTGGCAAGGAGGGAGGGCTGATTACATTTCCTGAATGCCCATTTTAACCATTGATATATGATATGATAGGTTATTTATAAAGGCTTAATACCCAGAGGTTTCTAAGCGCGGACTCAGGGATCGAACCTGTGTTGCTCTGCGTCGTCTTGTTTTCAAGGCGAGCACGTTGCCCCTGAGCTATCCGCCAAGACCATTCATTCGGTAAGTGAGATAGTGGAGGGAGTTAGTCACGTGTTGCAGACATCTCCTTACAATTTGCAGCTTCCAGTTCAAATCCTAGTAGTACAACCTTAGTCTACCATCCAAAGAAATACTGCTGAATTGGGTAACGTCTCAGTCCTAATAGTTGTCTGCATTATATTAGAGGCAAATATTAAGATCTGATTATTGCTATAATTAACCTTTTAGATCTTGACAAAGACCATACCAGAAGCTATGAACCCCTGAAGAACGAGCTAAAGGTACGAGCACAGCGAACGCTTTTAACAAGTTACATGGCCCATAACTCCAGCCCATTAAGCTTTTATTTTTTTAATTCTTTTTATTATTTGTTTCAATCAATACGATTTTTACAAAACAGAGAGTAGAAAATCATTCGTAGTAATCATTTTGTTGTCAATTGTCTCTAAAACATTTGTGCTTATTCCTGGCTGACCTCTTGCGGCTCTTCGTGAATTTGCAGTTTCAATGAGAGAAGGTTACCGTTGATGTATTGAAGAATTTTGAAGGTCGCAAGTAACCATGAGGTTCTATCACCCGCAATCAATCTAGACCAACAGGTCTCTCTGTCCCTCAGTGAATAGTTGGAGAAGGTGGACGGAAGAAAGCAAACTTTTAACCAACGTGTACCTGGACAAGAGAGAAGCAGGTGCCGGATAGATTCTTTCTCACCACTCGAATCACGGAACCGCCACGTGCTACTGGCAGAGGGACCTCTGGTGGCTAAGGTTTCGTTACTCGGAAGAAGGTTAAGTCTGGCTCTCAACAAGAGGTCACAAGATTGCTTGGACGGAAACCTCTTAATGAAAGGTTGGAGTTCCTTTAATTTCCTTGGGTCGCTGGGAAGATGGGACATTAATTTATTGTTGGCGGCTGCTTCTCCTGTCCTTATCCAGTCCAGATCCTTAAGTCTCTTCAGGACTTCCACCGGGTTCTTGCACAGTTCCTCTTCGCAGCTTGCTATTGAGGAGAGTGTGTCCAGGTTTGTCTTGTACCAATAGGTGAGCATTTTGCAGCTGGAGCCCAAACTTTCTTGATTTATCAATTTGTAAATTGATGGAGGGATTGACATCCTGCACTTCCTGAAGAGCATCTATGCGTTGCAGCTTACTGTGCCTGCAAGAGACAGCAGGCTAAGTTCCTTATGTATACAGACTACAGAGAGTCTGTATACAGTAGAATTCAGTGGTCCTAGTACGGTTCTCCAGAAATGCGCCTCGAGGTTCGGCCATAATGACTTTGGGATGTTTGGAATTGCATCCGCTCCATAAGTCAGAGTTGGGACCACCTTCATTTTATAAAAGTCCAGCACCGGAATCATGGAAAAGCGGCTACATTTCTTATCAATTGCTTTCCCTTGTGTTGCCAATTTCTTTGTCTCATCTCCTAGGAAGTCTTGCATGGCGATCTCATGTTTGGAGCTATCCAACATTACCCCAAGATACCTAAAGTTTCCCACCTTCTCTATGGCTTTTATATGCAGATTTTGCAATTTAAAAAAAAGGGAAACAAGCCCAGGGGAAAGGGGATTCTGTTGATCAAGGGAGCATGTTGGTGATGTGATTCCAGGAAAAGGCTCCAAGACCCGAGCCGCGGCTGCCTGTGGCTCCTCGGGTCGGTAGCAGAGCGGCAGCAGAGTTATGGCCCAGAGTGGCAGCTATCAGTGGCAATACAGGTGAAGGCAAGGAGAGGTGAGTGGGCACAGCCAGAGAAGACTGAAGACCCATGTCACATCTGAAAGGAGTTGCCTGGGTGAAGCATGGGGTAGAGCATTGGCTTGGCCACCAGTGGTGCTCCCGTGATGACATGGAGCACAGCGCCGATTGCCATGTCTGCACAGCCTGCACCACGGAGAGAACGTAGAGGGAGCACGGACAATAGGGAATTTCTGGGATACAACGATTTGTAGAGCTCGGGATTACCCAATGGCCCTACACCCTAAAAGTTTTGAGGGATACAGTTATCATTGAAGGCAGAGGTCCAAGTGTGGTCCTCGTGGCCACCAACCGACTCGTAGCCCAACGATCGAGAAATTATAGATGCACATCACTCCTAGGCCCTTCATCACCATCAACAATGTATCGCAGATGTGATAAACGTTACTCTCTGAGACAGCCATTCAAACCATACCTGACTGACGATATGGAGGAGATATAGTTGTCATCAAACAAGTCGAGAAGATAACAACGTCATCACTGACATCACAATGTTTGTTTGTTTGTTTGTTTATTAATTTATAATGCGCACCAGACCCGAGGGTATCAGGGCCCAGCAGTCAAGGACATGCGAGGCTTTCAGTTACACACAGTTACACACAGTTAAACATGGTTACACAGTGTGAAAAGAGAAGGTATATATACATGGCAATATTTGGGCAAATTAATAGATACATATGAGAACTCATAACTGATAGATAGGTGACTACACAAGTATATACGGACAAGGTGCCGCAGGGGATCTAATATTCACTTGTACAAGGCTAAATATCCGAGGACTTCAGCCAGTTTATGTAGTTAGATCTGAATTTGGGGCAGTCCTTCTCTTCCCTTATAAACTGAGGCAAGGAATTCCAGAGTTGTGCCACTCTAACTGGGAAGCTGCCGCCCCAAGCCTTAGACAGCTTGATTTTTGGTGTGATGAGGCAGTTAGTATTGCTGGTTCTCGAAGGTCTAGTGGTGATTCTTCTTTGGAATCTGTCTGTGAGATAGCTAGGGGCTGCATTATTCAAGGCTTGGTGTGTAAGGGATGCAACTTTTAGGTGGATTTTATTTTGGGTAGAAAGCCAATTATTTTGGCCCCTTATTACGGATATATGAGTTCTTTTGGGTACGCCGAGAGCCGCTCTTAAGGCATTGTTTTGGAGGATTTGAATCCTTGGATGGTAGTTTTGTTAGCACCGATGGATAAAGCATTACAGTAATCAAGCATAGATAGGATCAGGGCTGTAGCCAGGATAATGCAGTTGTCCGAAAGTAAGGGTTTGTCTGTTCTGATGAGCTTGCAGGTGTAGGCTGTGGCTTAGGCCATAGACTTCACCTGTTTGGAGTAGGAAAGGGTGGCGGCAAGATGGAAGCCAAGTGTCTTTACCTTCTTGGCCACCTGTGCACCAGGACCCCCAACCGGCCCATAGAGCTGGGGTTTGCCCAATAGCACTTTAAGATGGAATAACAGCACCCGTGAGATGGATGGGGATGCAGATTTATACTCAAACATCAAATCAATCCTGACAACTCAACGGTTTGGCAAAGGGAGTCCGTTTAATGAAAGGTACAAAAAACGGGAAGTCATATGAATATCAGCGGATGCGTGATCTTCTCTCTCGCTTCACAACTCCAACGAACTTCATAAAACATAACATGAATGCTTAAAAGTTGGCATGCAATTCTATTGGTTCTAGGAAAGTAATTTTAATATAGGTACTATATCTGTATATGGTAAGGGGTAAGGGGATTTGGTAAACACTGTCAGGTGGGGCAACTAAGCCCTTCCTTCAAAATGGCTACTGTAGACGTCACTAAAAGTATGACGTCCCATTGGTTCTACTAACTATAGGTCCCTAGATTACTTGCTCCATTATGATTGGGTTGGCACCAACCCCACTCATACTTTTCCACTTTGCTTAGCAGCACGAAGAATGGTCGGCCAGGTGCAGGGTGCCCACCAGCTCCCCAGCCTTCCTCCGATTAATGTTACAATCAATCATCACTTTAGGGTCATGTGTCAATTATTTCACTGTGGTTGGCCTCGAGACTGCATCTCCTGTCTGGAAAAGTTCTGCTATCTTCGCCTGGCCCACTGCCATGTGTAGGTGTGAAAGTCTCACTTCTTCTCGCTCGGCTATTCACGTGATTCAGACACCGTGAATTTGCCTCTTCTTCATGTAATTCGTGTTTTTGATTTTCGTTTTATCCATCACCTGCCTTCAGTTTCTTATCTTGACCTTTCTGAGCAGGATATTCTGTTCTTTGCTTCAATTAATTGTAGCTACTGTTCGTCTATTTTAACTGATACAACCTTGGCTTTTTTGGCATGATTTTCCTCTGGGGAGTTTCTATTCTGCCGCTTATTCTTGATTTGTTAAATATGAAGCTCTCCTCGTGTGGCCCTTAGTTACCTTTGGTTGATTCTGCTTCTTATGCATAGTGGAAGTATACTTATATAACGTGCTTCTTTTGAGGTAGATATGTATAGGTGGCACTTGCCGAATCTGTCTTCTACTAAGCATAGCAAGCCACACGATTTTCTTAGCTTTCTTGCGGTTCCAAGCATATGTACATGCGTAAACTGGTTGAACATTTTCGTCATGCTCACAGCATAAGCTTCTTGCATTTGACATTGTTCTTTCACTTTAGGTTCACGATGTCCCTTGTCCATGGCGTTTCGTCTCTTTGAGTAATTCTCTGGTCATCATACCTTATATATGTGAGTCAGTCCGGGTTCTTGTGATGTCACCATTCGTCTTCCATTAAGACCTTTTTGGCTTCTTCAGGGACTGTACTTAGACGATCTTCATTTCATTTCATTTCATTTCATTTCATTTGTTGATATGGTTTTCTCAATGGGTACCTTATTGTTCATGTTTTCCTTGGTATCGGTACTTCAATAGGCGTTGTTCTTCTGATGGGTACTGGACAGAGCCCCACTCCTCTTTGCTGGTTTATTTGCTTGTCATACGTCGCATACTTTGGCGTGAACATTCCTGGCACTTCAAAATGGACGGTTGGAGTGCGGGCTGTACTTGGGACCTCCTCTACAGTCCCCCCTCTGGGGGATTCATCAACCACTTTCATCTCTTCCTTTGGATCCATCTTCTTTGGTTCCTCTGTATTAACCTTCACTTCATCACCTGGGTCGATTCTTTCTTCATCTCTGGGTCTATACATGATGGTCTGAAGAAATGTCTCTTTGGGATCCATATCTTTATGACTCCTTTTAAACTTTCTGCTGTTCTCACGTGTTCGTCCTTGTTCCATGTCATTAGTTGACACTGTCCATTTGGGCTGCAGTAAACACATCTTCCCACATAATATCTATGCTTCCTGGGATATGTAAACTTTGTTCCTTCTGATGCATGAATGCTGGCCTTCACAAAATCTCTTATTTCTTCGTCTGTCAGGTCTTTGGGCTTCCATTCTGGCTTGAGATCAATCATGCTTTTCACCTAAATAGCTTTTTTGCACAGTTTTCTGACACTGAGAGATTATTATCTTGATAACACAAAATCCAAGCAATATCATCACTAGCAGGGCTCCTAGGAACTTGAATACATCTGCCATCCATTGTGGAACCCATGAAAATAGTGATCCAAACCAGCTGTCATCGTCAACTTCGTCAGTTTCATCTATCATCTGATTCTGTAGTTTCGTCAGCATATCTATGGCCTCTGTTAGAGTTCAATTTTCTTCATCGTGAGATGGTATAAATGTGCAACATGATTCTCCAATTTTTGCAGAAACACCTCCATCCATTGCTGTGATCATGTCAAGTACATATCTGTTCTGGAGAGTCATCAGTCGGATTGCCCTGAACTCTTCTTTAATTGCGTTGAATCCTTTATGGTCGTGTTGATGGTTTGCAGTAACTCCCATCTGGTTATCTGCAACCATTTAGTATTAGCTCCAACCTGAATTCTTGGCCTGAAGATTGTCGTGAACACTGATGAGGTGAGGCTGAACAGCCTGTGTTCATACGGGATCACATTAAAAGCTTCTTCTGATTTGGCAGAAAAGTAATTCTCTCTCTTTATTCGGTTCATCAGTTCCACAGATCTCTTCTTTCTCAGGTGAGATTCTGCTATTGGGAAACTGTCAATGTTCAGATCACTTTTTGGAATCACCAACGCTGGAACATGCACATTGACTAATGTGCATGTACCTCCCCAGTTTCTCGGCAGTCTGATGTATGCTTTGGATCCACATGCCCAGTATTGGTCCATAATTACTGCAGTTCCATGCACCATTCCTGGAGCATCAAAGATTCGTCCACAGTTCTGTTTCTCTCCCATCTTTCCTGTGCCATTATTCCCGAAGCACAGTTATGAGCTTTCCAGTGGTACTATCTGCAGGAGTCCTCTTCTATATTCACCCATGTCAGCATCTTTGCAAGCCTTGGCCACAATAGCTTGCATATCCTTTGTGCATTTTCAATTGCTTCTTTGCAGGCTGCAATGACCATCCATGCTCTGCAAATCACTACTCCTTTCTGCCATCCATCTGGTGAAAGCACTGTTCCCCAAATCTGCACTTGGCCTCTGTTTTTCCAATTTCGAGCCTCTTCTGGAGTTTTTCCTTGGACATTTAGCTTCTGGTTCGCTTTTCTTTTGATGTCTGCTCCTTTAACTCCAGGCTTCTCATATCTGATGACAATGTGTTTTGTCTTGCCATTGTTTCTTGTTTTTATGTCCTGGACATAGTCGTCTTCATTCGGATCGGTGGCTTTAGTTGCCCATTTCAGTGAGGCATCACTACCCATAAACTGGCCTCTGGTCTTGCACATTGCCACGTGTGACAGACAGTGTGCTGTCTGGACATCAATATCTAAAGCTACGAAGATCTTTGACTTCCCCATGCTATAAGGTAGGAGTGCACAAACAAAGCATTCCCCCTCTGAACTTCGTCTTCCAACTTCTTTCATGTGTTGGTACCAGATGTTGCTTCCCAAATGTGCTGTGCTGTCTAAGTAATCATTTAGTTCACTGTCATCTCCTTGTATGCTTCTCTTGATGCTAAAGGTTTTCATGTAGTTTGCTACAACTACATCCTTGAATGCATCCATAGGGCTTCTTCTTGCTGGAGGATTCTCAGGTATCCTGATCCATGGTGCAGGTACCTTCATCTGTGCCAGTCGAGCGGAGGAAAGTCTGGCAAAGTCTTTCTTTGGCCTCTTGTATTTTCTTGGCTCTGGTTATGAACAACCATATTGATTCTGCTATCATATGTGCCTGTGAGATTTCCTCTGGGCTTGCCTTTGTCGCCATCAGTGTTATATCATGGGTGTTCATTAATGTTATTTCTGTTGGTTTCCTCTCCAACTCTTTTTGTCTCTTCATGAGATCCGCTTCCTTCCTGTGGCTCTTAACTTTGCTAATCATAGAGCTTCCCATTGTTGGTTGTCCAACCTTCCTTTCTTCTTTGGCCTGTGGTTCTGCAGTTATTGACGCTAGGCCTGGTGTGTGTGTATTCAATGTTTGCATGCATGTGGTTGTCGGTAACCTTTTTCCATTCATACTTTGCCGACCCTGTTTCTGGCTTTTCAATTGGCTTGTTGCCATAAGTGTGTGTGTGTCATTGCTAATCACATCCATCTCAAGTTCATACATTCCACCATCAGACCTCCTAGGGACTGGAATGACTATGTAAGGTCTGGGTGCCTTCGTAGGCTTCATGCGTGCATCATTAGGTGTGTGCACTGAAATGCTTTGTGCACCAATACAAAATGCAGTTCTAATCGTCAGTGACAGTAAAACAATGATGAATATAATACATAAGTACATAATACCCCTATAGGTCAATCTACAGCATTTACTTCCAGAAAAATACAAGCGTCTCTCCTCCCGAGGTAGGACGAGGTTGCTGCTTTGAATCCCCATCTCGATCATCCGTTGAAAGATGCTATCTTTTAATACACTCTTAAACAATATTATTTCTGGATTCTGCCGGTTCTGTTTGTGTGTTGCAGTTACTAAAACAATTGTCCCTCTTTGTCTGAACAATGGATTGTCTATTATCTCTGAATACAGTTCTCTTGCTAAGCTATGGGAAATGTCAGAATCAGATAATGATTCAGCAGGTCTCTTTACTGTACCTCCTATTTGCTTCATTCCCGAAGACATCTCGTTTTTTCAGTATACTCAAGTGCAGTAACTGGTGATACTCTTTCGATCTGTCCCTCAGCAGAAAGTTTAAAATCTTCTCAGATAGTTCTGCTGATGGTTAGAAAGTTCAACTTGCATCATGATACCATGCAAGAGTATGCCCATCTGCACAGAATTGGCTGGGTCTCTGATGAACGTGAAGACGTCAACACCGACAGGTCTCCCCACAAGTTCTGGAAAATCCTCAATTAGGTGAAAATTGACGTTACTTGCCAATCTTCTGGCGACAGGGACATTTGTCCTGCCTTTGCTGAAGTTTGGGACTGTTTGGCCCTCACTCACTGTGAAAAGTTTCCGCAATTTCGGTGTGCGTGAAGAGCAACTTGGATAACTATTCCATTCAGGATTATGCTTAAACCTTCTGTATTTGCTGGGTCTCGAAGAAATGTCAAAACGTCTGTAGTTCTTCTGACAAGATCTGGACAGACTTCAATTAAACGAAAGAACAGTATGTTGATACGTTCGCTTCTTCCTCTGCTTGGGACATTTGGTTTTTCCTCGTTGTATTCTGGAAGCAGGAGGAACTGCTCGGCAATTACAGTAATCAGCCTCTTATAGTAATTTCGTTTTCAGGATCTTGAAGAAAGTCAGTGATACTGGTGAGCCTCCCCACCAGTGACGGGTACGATCTCAGCACTAAATCAAAGTATTTTAACACGTCCTTGGTGATGTCGCTATTGTGGGACACCATAAGTGATTCCGAACAAAGTTTCTGTGTTGAAAGAATCAGGATACTGTATTTTCTTCCAATTTGTGTGTCCTCGATGAAAATGTGGCAGATTCTTTTCTTGTCAAGGCTTCAGTGTGCCTTAATCCAAAGTTCAAAGTCAACAGACTGTGTTGTGGCTTACATGTGCAATTTTCTTCATCACCCTGCAACTAGGATGTACAAAGTGTCAGTTTATGTCCTTAACCTCTTTTGTTCAGGATAATGTTTCAAAGGAAGCCACAACTTGCACAAAAAGGTCTTTGTCTTTTCTTTGCTTTTCATGGGTCCTTCTTCCTCGTCATGGATCTCGTCTGCACGTGCTGTGGTTGTTCCCCGTCTTCCGTCGTCTCTTCACGGTGGGGTGCAGGCAGGGGGCCTTCTCCGATGTATGGCTTGATGTCACCCAAAAAGATCCAGGCTCTTCTTCCTTGTATCTTCACTGCAGAGGGAGTGAAGTCTTCCACTGTAAAGGGATCGTTAAACCTTGGCTCGTCCCTCTTTTTTCTCGTGTGGTTCTTCAACAGGACAATGTCTCTAGAGAATATTGATGGAATACGTAATCCCTGAACTTTGTCACCTGTAGTATCTCCTTCTGTGTTCTGTGCTGCCCTGCACCCTTTTCGTCGTCGCTGCAGCTGGCCTGAAATTACCGTAAGACAAAATGTCATGGAATTCAAGTAATTTTGCAGTTCAGACCCTAAGATTTCTCTTGTCGGCTGGGCATCATATCTAGCTCTGTCTCGGGGTGACAGGGGAGTGCGCATCCTTCTCCTGTTGTTATTTTGTGCAGCGTAAGATGATGGTCAGAACCAGGCTGGTTTCTGAGTGCATACAGTGCCAAAGGAAGGCAGTGTAACCATCCCTTTCTTAGAGTAAGCTTCAACTTGGCTATCTTTTCCTTTAACAAGCCATTGAGCTTCTCACATATTTCGTTACCTTGTGGAAGATACGCCAACGAGAACTTGTGCTTTATACCAAGCAACAAGCTAATCTGTTCAAAAACTTAATTGACAAAGTGAGCTCCATTATCTGATCTCATGGCTTCACATACCCCCCACCTGGGAAATGCCTCTTTCACTAGAAATTTGCCGCACAGGTAGAGTCTGGGTGTGTACATGGACCTGCTTCTATCCATCTAGAGAATGGACACACCACAACAATTAGATAATTGTACCCGTTACATACTTGCATCATATCGACGTAATCGACATGCAAGTGCTGAAAAGGTCCATTGGGCCTTGTGATGATTCCTCTAATTACTTTTAGTGTGTGCCCAGCTGTGAACTGTTGGCAAATTATACAGTTCATCATAAAAAATGCAACGTGCTCTGCTAAATTCGGTATGAACCAGTCTTCAGCGAGCGTTGCCGCATGATTCTCTTTTGTCATGTGCGCTGGTTTAGTGCAACTGTTCCAATGGTATTTTTTTAAAACTATTATTTTTAACAGGACTATAGGCATCACTGGTTTACCAGTACTGTCGCCACAGCTTTCGGAGGTGTTTAAAGAACACCCTCGCCGCTTCCAGAGGTTTTTCTCCTCCTGTGGTGCCTCCCCTTGGAGTTCCATTAACTGGGTTTGTCCCATGTTATTGTAGCTGTCAGGTTTACTTCATGCAACAATCATTTTTTCCTTCACATCAGTGATTTCCACATCCATGATCATCTCGCCCTTGAAAGCCATACGCTTGGCTTCCATGTCTGCTGCTTGATTTCCTCGTGAGATAAAGTCTATCCCTTTCGTGTGGGTGGCACATTTTACGACTGTTATGCCCACTGGGAGCTGTAGTGCCTTGATGAGCCTGTCCAATAGGGCTGCGTGCTGCACTGGCGTGACGTCAGCTCGGAGGTAGCCCTTTCTTTTCCAGCGCGCTAAGCCTGCGTGCACTTTTGATGTCACATAGGCGGAGACACTATACACAGTTACTTCATGGTCTTCGTGATTCACGATGGCGAGTATTAATGCCAATAATTCTGCAGCCTGTGCTGAATAATGTGATGGTAATCGTGCACTAATGAGTACTCGAAATTCTCCATTTGCTGTGTGCTTCGTTACAGCAGCGTCTGTATATCTTTGCCCATCGTTTTGATCGAGTCTCGAGGAGCCGTCAACAAAGACATTTTCTCCTTCTGCCAATGCAGGTTCTTTCACTCTGGGAATTTCATCATAGAATTCCTCATAATTGGCACAGTCATGGATCGGCTCTCCTTCAGTGACTGGTTCGGCTATGAACATAGCTGGGTGCACTATTTTGCATCAGACAATTTTAATCAATGGATTCAATATGATCACTTCATAGGCAGAAGCTCTCAGATGTCAATGTGCCCTTTGGTTTCTCAAGAATATCAAATAGTACGTGCTTGACGGACAGCGTCATGGAGCATCCCATCACAATGGTTGTAGCCTTTTCTATGGCGAACGCTGCAGCAGCTAAACTTTGTTCGTAAGGAAAATGACCTCTCATCACTGAGTCTAAATTTCCACTGTAATATGCCAGGGCTTTGTACCCCAATGTGGTTCTCTGTGTGAGCACTGCAGTCATAACACTGCCATTCATGTGTGAAAACAAGTAGAAATCCTCTGCATAATTGGGAATCCCTAAACTGGTGCCGTGCAAGTGGCTCACTTGAGTTCGGCAAACCTTTCTTCCATGCTCTCAGACCATTCAATTTTCCCTTTTGTCACCTGTTTCTTCTTTAGGGCCTGTAACAAGGGCTTGGTATATGAGCTGTAGTCAAAGACCCATGCTCTGACATAATTGCAAAGACCTAAAAAGCTCGGCATCTGCTTTATTGTGTGGGGCTTGAAGTATGGCTTCAGCCCTTTCTTGGGTAACCCTTTTCCCCTCATGTGAGATTAGCTAGCCTATGTACAGCACTTCTTGATGACAATATTGTAATTTCTCATTGTCAACTTTATATCCGTTCTCAGCCAATATGGTCAATAGCTGAATAGAGTTGAGTCTGCATCTTTCCTCTGTAGTGCTGCAAATCAAGATGTCATCCACATATTGCAAGACAACACTTTCTAATGAAATATTGCTTAGGTCCATTTGCAGGACTCTGTTGAAAATAGAAGGAGACTCACAGTACCCCTGGGGTAGCCTTGTGCTTTTCAGACGCATTTGTCTGAATGTAAATAACGTCAGATCTTGTGAGTATCGGTGCAATGGGATTGAGAAAAATGCATTTTTCAAGTCAATCACTGTGAAATATTTTGCCTCAACAGGTATATTACATAGAATTGTAGCCGGGTTAGGGACTAACGGGAACTCAGCCTCTACAATATCATTTATCAGGCGTCAATCCTGGATTAAACGCCAAGACCCTGCCTTTGATTTTTTTATCAGGTAAGCCGCAGTGTTGCATGACCACTCTGATGTCACTAAGATGCCCTGCTCCATCATAGAGGAAATTGTCTTAAAAATCCCTTCATCTGCTTCCCTGAACATGGGATATTGTTGTGCTTTTGGTAGAATTGCTCCTGGCTTCAGTTTAATTTTTACTTCTTCGAATCCTTTCAATAAGCCTACGTCATAGGGGCCTGTGGTCCATTCTGAGACAGGCACCTGGGCCATATCATCGCCAAAATATTCAGGACGGTTCTGTGCCAACATCATTCTTTGAGGCACTTCTCTTTTGATCATTTTCACCCAGAAGGTGAGATTTACCTCAACTGTTGTTTCTCCCCCCTCTGTTTGCTCGTCAAACAGATCGTCATCTCTGAAGTCAGTCAATCTGTACCCTTCTTCAATGGCTATTACTGTGCACCATTGTCGGCCTTCATCATCACAACCATCGATCAAAGCCATTTTCCCTCATATCGTGGCTGTGTGTATCACAAGGGAAATACTTGTCCCTTTTCTTTGTGCATAGGTATTCTTGGCCTAAAGAGAAATTCATCTGGGATCCTCATGGTTTTGTCTGTAAGGCCTGGCAGACCTGCCATTAGCACACGTATTCCATACGCAAATATTTCTGGCCCTAATGGGGTAGCTCGGATAGCTGTGTGTCCTACATATGCTCTAATCATCTCGCATATGTTCAAATGCATTCCTGGAGTTGAACATAATATGCCTTTCTCTGGGAACAAGATTGTCATGTTTAACTTTGTCATTAGATCTCGACCCAAGATATTTATTGGGGTTTGTCGTGAATATAATAGTGGTACATTCATATCACATTCTCCTATGGAGACTGGAAGTGCGTCTGTAAAAGGAACACGACTTGTAGCTCCTGTGAAGCCCTGAGTATTTATAGCATCACCAGATAGAGAAAACCTGCCTTCACGTATACATGAGCGTGTTGCACCCGTGTCAACTAAGAACGAATAATCCTTATCCCCTATAACGACATCCACCCTTGGTTCCTGGTGAGGGTCTGGTGTCACTGATAGGATAGAACACACAAGGGTTCCCAGTGAGCTGTCCTAGTCCATATACAAGTTTGTCCCACCTTGCGTGAATGGACTTCCTCCATCACCAGTGTTACTTCTTACTCCAGGGTTCACAGCCTGTCCTGCACTTACTGTCTGTGACAGTTGCATCGGCGACTGTTGCAACTGACCTTGTGGAAAGCTTATCAAATTCTGAGGTTGCAAGCTTTGCTACCCTCCTGGCGTCTGTTGTTGTACAGTGTGATTCTGTGCAATTCCATTCCCTCCGTGTTGTAAAAACACAGGTGGATTCACCATACCTGCTCTTGTTCCTTGGTCATTTTGCACCATGCCTTGACTTCTGCATGTGCGTGCTAGATGCCCTGTCATCCTACACAACCAATATATTGGTGGTGGTCTGATTATTTGCCCATTTGACATATCTTGATTGCCATTTTGCATGTTTTGAAAGCCTCCTTGATTATTCTGAAAACCTCCCTGATTACTCTGCCATCCTCTTCCCCTAAATCCTCTTCCCCTGGGGTAAAACCCAGTATTGCCCTGATTATTCTGCTGTGGACTATTGACATGCTGCATGCCCGACCCGTCTGTGCTAGTTATCATTGCCCCTTCAATTGCATACTTTGACAATTTCTGCTACACTATTTTTGCCTCCTCATGCTTTCGTGCAGCCTCTTTTTTGCAATTTTTTTCTTGCAGCAGCCTGCAATAGTGCGCTATGGTGAACTGTATTTCAGACCACGGTTTGGCCTCGATTCCTACCAATTTCTTGAGCTGTTTCTGTACCAGATCTGGCAGCCTTTGGCATAATATGTGGTAAAACACAGGTATAGATTTCTCCCAAGATTCAGGAGTCTCGAGTACTCACGTGTCTTGGAAATTCTGGATGTAAAGCAAAGGGTCTTCCGACTCCTTCATTTTCGAGTCATGATGGCTCCCATGTCGGAAGTATCTGGATATAGCAATCATAAAGCTTTCCATACTGCGGCTCTGCAATTGTTGAAAGGTGCTCCATCATGCGCAATATTAACTGTGGTCACACAAGGGTAACCTGCCCGTGTCCACAGATTGCCTGCTCTATCACCAAGTATGGCGATTAAAAGACCTTTGATATCCCCTACAGCTAATGTGTTCCCTCCTATCATTTTTTCTAGCTGGTATCTCAATTTTCAAGCTCCGGATGTCAACATTGGAAGCTTATTTTTACGGTTTTCCCGATCCATGTGTGGCCAGGGAATATACTGTGGTCTTGTTCGACCTTTCTTGAGCAACGGAAATATGGACGCATATCCCTCTCTCTCTTCTCTCATTGTTCTTCTGCCTGTCAGGAGTAATGTTCCCACATCGCCGCCTACCTGGCAATGTCCTTAGCTGGCTTACATAGGGTGGTGGAGACACCCCCCTCTGACCGTGAGATACTTCTTCGTGTCGGTCTGATTGTGTGGCTGATTCCGATGCCCTTGGTGCAGACCCACTAGAATCTGACCATCTTATCCCTTTCGCTCGTGAGAATAGTTTTTCACATCTCCTCTCTTCCTCCTTTTCCTCATGCTCCTCTCTTTTGGTGTCTGTCATTGTCTGTGCCCAACTCATGCAACTTTTCTCATCCTCCTTATTCTTACTGATTTCCACCCTATCAAGGGACAACTCTCTATTCCTTCTACTTCGGGAAGCGTTCTCCGCATCGTAAAGCTGAGTGCTCTCCAGGCGCTCGTCTTCCCCCTCCTCTTAAAGTACTTGTTCCAGCCCCATTTCATCATATATTCTGTCGACCGTCTCTCCGATGCTTCTGGTGTCAAAGTCATCCTCAAAGTTTGCCCTAGACGTGCCTGGTACTGAATCGTACTCAGGAAAGAATTCTTCTATATCTTCCCAATCTACTATTGGATCAGGTTTTCTAACCTCCCTTTCCAGATATTCAAGATCACGTGCTCTTTGTCTTCACTTACGTTCTATGTCGTCATCGAATTCTCTGCGCTTCCTCACTTCTTCTCTGACCCCATCTTCTTCCTCTTTCTTTGTGCATTTCTACATTTATTTGCCCTTTGGATTTCTTCATCCCTTCGTCTCTTTACTCTTTTCTCCCATATCCTTTACTCTTTTTCTATTCTTTGCTGCTCCTGTCTGTCCTGATCATTAGCTGTTCTCTATTTATGATCGTGTAACTTTTCTTGCTCTCCGCGATATAACTGTTCTCGTCTCTGCCTGTCTTTTCTCCTCATTCTTTCGATTCTCAATCCTTTTTCTTTTTCCTTCTCCTTTCTCTGTAACTCGTCTAGCTTCCCTTTTTGTTTCACGTCGTCAATGCCTTTACCATCGAGTTTAAATAAAATCTGACCTCCCATCCATTTGTTCTGTGTGAATGCTATCTCATCAGTTCTATCCTTGTTTCCTTTCCATCTTTTGCCCCCTCTCTCCGTATCAAGAGATGTACTTGCTTGTGCTTGGCCTTTTTTCTCGTTCTCGCGTATTTCCCTGTCCCTCAGGACTTTAGAGGTGATATCTCTATCTTTGTCAGGGTTTTTGTCACTACTTTGCATGGGTGACTCATATGTCCGGTTGCCATACCCTGTAGCTGCTTTAAGTTCTCTTAGCGGGTATAACACTTTATCCTTACTGTCTTCAGTTTTCGTTTCAGATTGGGCGGGTGGCACGGAAGGCATCTCACCCCCTCTGTGCATATGTTAAGTATCCGTTCTAACGGCGGCTCCTCCTCCTTATTCTGTTGATACATCTTCTAAAGCTCTGAACTAGCTAGGTGTTTGTCTAACTTTTTTCCAGTGTGTATAGCGTGCAAGTATGTCGTCATGTGCTGTAGGACCGTCTCAGATAACGATCCACCCTGAGGCCATGTCATAAACATTTTGTTTGCGGTTCCTTTAACCCATTCTGCACTGTACTTTTTCAGCTTAGGTGCATGTTTTGGCAACTGTTTGCACAGGTGTACTAATGGAGTCATGCCTTCCATGCTTAAATCTGTTCACTTTATCTTTATATAAAGCTTGTTATGTCTTTCATTACTTAAACAATTTCAACAGTATGAGCGAGCACCAATCGTCGCAAGCTCCAATCCCATTTTTTCCCCAAAGTTTTATATCTTCTATTTTAATCAACAAACATCAGGTTGTATTCTACAATATTTCAATCATCCAATCGCGTAATTTTCATGCTAGTTCCATGAAGGAAAAATTTCGTCCTATGATATCACAACAAAGAACACATAAAACAGATGTTAGCAGACTAGACGAACTCCAGCTGGCTGCACAGACCTCTGCCCCTAGTGTTACCCCGACATGGGGTGTAAACTCCTCCCTTTCACAAGCGTCTTTAACCACTGTGGTTACCTATTTGTTCCTATTTTATTTTATTCAGGACTATGGATGCAAGTTTCTTCTAGCCTCTATTTTAAAGCGTAGGAATTTAGGGGAATCCTCTCTCTTCTCAGGTGTCCCCCCGGTATCCTCTCTCTTCTCGTGTGTCCTCCCCGGTATCCCTTCTCTTCTTAGTCACTCTTTGAATCACTATTTCCTTCCCCATATATATATATATATATATATATATATATATATATATATATATATATATATATATATATATATTTTCTACTCTACTTCTAATTATATTTTTGTTCTCTCTCCTCCCTCCGTTACCTTTCCCTTACTTGTTCTAAGACATGCACTTTTTGCCAAAGCATTTAGTCTTTTTCACTCACCGTTCGCATGTTTCCTCTCCGGATGCTCAGGATCACTGCCTTCGTCAACGCCTCTCCTGCCGTTCGCCCGCTCAGATGCCCGTAGGAGTGGGAAGGGGTTACATGGGGAAACACAGGCCCCTTCAGACCTCTGCCAGCAGGTTCTGCTTTTTACTCTAACCACTATCCACAGGGAGCTTCACTGTCTACTCAGCCGGATGGCAAAGGACTCGTGATATTGCCGAGGACCTAGAGTTACTTTATGTCGACGGTCAATGGGTGTCTTATCTAATCAATAATCGATAAACCATCCGATCTCTGCTACCAAGTGTGCACCAGGACCTTCAACCAGCCCATAGAGCTGGGGTTTGCCCAATAGCACTTTAAGATGGAATAGCAGCACCCGTGAGATGGATGGGGATGCAGATTTATACTCAAGCATCAAATCAATACTGACAACTCAATAGTTTGGCAAAGGGAATCCGTTTACTGACAAGTACAAAAAACAGGGAGTCATGTGAATATCAGCGGATGCGTGATCTTCTCTCTCGCTTAACAACTCCAATGAACTTCATAAAAACATAATATTTATACTGAAAACTCATCATCAGTGACGTTTAACACTTAAAAGTTGGCATGCAAATCTATTGGTTCTAGGAAAGTAACTTTAATATAGGTACTATATCTGTATATGGTAATGGAGTAAGGAGATTGGGTAAACACTCTCATATGGGGCAACTAAACCATTCCTTCAAAGTGGCTACTGTAGACGTCACTACAAGTATGACGTCCCATTGGTTCTACTAACTATAGGACCCTAGATTACTTGGTTCATTATGATTGGGTTGGCACCAACCCCACTCATACCTTTCCACTTTACTTAACAGCATGCAGAATGGTCGGCCAGGTGCAGGGCACCCACCAGCTCCCCTGCCTTCCTCCAATTATTGTTACAATCAATCATCACTTTAGTTGGCATGTGTCAATTATTTCACTGTGGTTGGCCTCGTGTCTGCATCTCCTGTCTGGAAAAGTTCTGCTATCTTTGCCTGACCCACTGCCATGCGTAGGTGTGAAAGTCTCACTTCTTCCCGCTCGGCTTGTCATGTGATTCAGACACCGTGAATTTGCTTCTTCTTCATGTAATTCATATATTTGATTTTCGTTTCATCCATCACTTGCCTTCAGTTTCTTATCTTGACCTTTCTGAGCAGGATATTCAGTTCTTTGCTTCAATTAATTGTAGCTACTGTTCGTCTATTTTAAATGATACAACCTTTTTTTGGCACGATTTGCCCCTGCTGAGTTTTGTTTGTTTGTTTCTGCCACTTATTCTTGATTTGTTAAATATGAAGCTCTCCTCGTGTGGCCTTTAGTAACCTTTGGTTGATTCTGCTTCTTATGGATAGTGGAAGTATACTTATATAACGTGCTTCTTTTGAGATAAATATGTATAGGTGGCGCTTGCCGCAATCTGTCTTCTACTAAGCATAGCAAGTCGCACAATTTTCTTAGCTTTCTTGCGGTTCCAAGCATATGTACATGCGTAAACTGGTTGAAAATCTTCGTCATGCTCACAGCATAAGCTTCTTGCATTGGACATCGTTCTTTCACTTTAGGTTCACGATGTCCCTTGTCCATGGCATTTCGTCTCTTTACGTCGTTCTCTGGGCGTCATACCTTCTATATGTGAGTCAGTCCGGGTTCTTGTGATGTCACCCTTCGTCTTCCATTAAGACCTTTTTGGCTTCTTCAGGGACTGTACTTAGATGATCTTCATTTTGTTTCATTTGTTGATATGGTTTTCTCAATGGGTACCTTACTGCACATGTTTTCCTTGGTATCGGTACTTCAATAGGCGTTGTTCTTCTGATGGGTACTAGAAAGAGCCCCACTGCAGCTCTTTGCTGGTTTATTTGCTCGTCATACGTCACATACTTTGGCGTGAACGTTCCTGGTACTTCAAAATGGACGGTTGGAGTGCGGGCTGTATTTGGGACCTCCTCTACACACCTTAATAAGGTTAACGTTGATTATGAACGAGGAGTAGTCTTGGCCTAATTTTTTTAGGTTGTGATGGGTGCCTAGAATGATAAGCTCGGATTTATCATCATTCAGGCATAGACCATGGGTTGCCATCCATGCCTGGATGATGAGATACACTCTATTTACCAAGGCCAAATCCCTTTTGTAATCCCCAGAAAGTGGGGGGAGAATCTGAGTATCATCTACATAGTTAGTGTAGGTGATATCAAGAAGGTCCAGATCATCAAAAAGGGGCTTAGTAATATGTTGTATATGGTAGGGGAGACGCAGGAACCCTGCGGCATGCCACAGGTGATAGGGATCGGGTTGGCTGCAGCAGTTGGGGAAATCACCCTCATGGTCCTGTCACTTAGGAAAGACTCGATCCAAGTTATCGCCTCTTTGGAAAAGTGGGCGGCTGAATTTAGGTGTCTGCATAGGACCTTGTGGTTTACAAGGTTTAATGCAGCCGAGAGCAGGGACGTCATTTAGGGGTCGCCAGAGGTCGCAACTGCGACCTCTGTGGTCTCCCTTGCGACCTCTGTAGTCACCGTTACGACCTCACTGTTGCGACCTCAAAAAAAAAACCGAAAAACATATATATTTTTTTTAATGCAAGCTCCTGGGCTGTGGCCAGCACCATGTGGCTCTTTTCTTCTGGAGTGGCTGGCTTTCTTGTTCAGGCCCCTTAAAAAAAAGAAAAATAAGAACAAAAGTGCCACAAGTCTAATACTTTCAGCACTGTCCCTAAATAAAAAAGAATAGGAATACCAAATAATGTGTCTTTCTGGAATTCTATACAATAATTGCTAGACTAATTAAAGGTTTATTTCAGGCACACTTCAGGGGGTGAGTCACTGATTTAGTCTATTCTTAAACGCCTCAACTCCGCCTTTCATCCTTCTGCGGTCAATAAATGAGTACCAACACAGGTTTGGTGATATTGGGTGTATATTTTTTCTATATAAAGCGCTTAAGCGTTAAGTGCTATATAATAACACATCATTATCATTTGGTCATGGACGTCTGCTTGCATTCACAGTAATTTGGTAATATGAGCCTATACATACTGATCTTAACGATACATATGGCGATCCATTCTTGTATGAAATGTACATCACATTATAGTGATATCGTAACCATATTTTTTGTAGTGTCACAATGCTATGTGATGCCACTTTCAGTTTTGTCAACGGGTGAACGGTCGTGTTCCATCGCTTCCCGCGATATCACTTTGGGGGGTGGGGGGGGGCAAATGACATCACTTCCTGTGATGTCATCAGGGGGTCAAGGGTCATGCGATGTCACTTCCACTACCCCGGGCATTTTGGTGAAATAATGTCCCTGGCCGAGAGGTCGAGCAGTAGGAAAAGGACTGTTTTCCCTTTGTCTCGTAGCTCATCAATTTGAGCCTTCAGATCAGTAAGGGCAGTCTCAGTCCCGTGTTGAGGACGGAATCCTGATTGTTGTGCTCCTAAGAGCTTGTGGAGTTCTAGGAATTTTTTAATTTGATTGTAGGCGATCTTGTCCAAATATTTTAACAGAAATGGGACTGTCGTGATAGGACGGTAATTTGTGGGTATGAGAGGGTCGAGGGTTTGCTTTGTAAGCAATGGCAGCACCCAAGATTGTTTGAGGTTAGAAGGGACTGATCCAGATGCAAAGGAAGTATTGATGAGTTTGGAAACAAACAGAGAAAGATCTCTTGCAGCATATTTTATGAGCTGGGCTGGGCAGAGGTCGCCTTGGCAATTGGAAGGCTTGAGTGAGAGGATGACTTTCTCTCCCTCAAGAATGGTGGTTTTGGTGAACTTGAAGCGGGCTAAAGCCTCTTATTCCTTCACAGTCTGGGCAGGGGTATTGTGGCTGGGCCGAGGTAAATCATTAAGAGTGATTTTTTGTGGCTATTTTGTTTTGTAGGGTTATTACTTTGTTGCAGAGTGCCTGTTGGATATCTGAACACCAACTTTTATCTTTGGTGCAGGTGTCGGGAATAGGGATAGGGGACTCTAATTCCTTAAGGATGGTAAAGAGTTCCCTCATGCTGGAATTGGCATTGGAAATGCGCTCATTGTATGTGTTATGCTTGGCCAGGTAGATTTCCTTTTTACACTGAGAAGAAATTTCCATTCATTTTGTTCTACTGTCATCTGGAGTAATCTCCACGAATGTTCGCAACTATGCTTCAGTTGTACTAGATCCTTTAATTGGGGGAAAACCACTTGTTTAAGTGAGCTTTGGGTTTGCTCGGCCTAAGTTTCATAGGGGCAATGTTGTCGAGTGTGGTTAACATAATGTTATTGTACTCCTCAACAAGCGTTTCTCGATCTAGATGATCGGGCAACTGGTTGAGTGTGGGTAGGATGGCATGGATCACTTTATTCACTGTGATACTCTTTTTGTTCCTAGTTAGGCATGGCTGGGCAGTCACGGGACCTGGGGGTGTTGTCTGGAGGTGGAAAGTTCAAAGTACAGGAGAAAATGGTCCGTCCATAGTTGTGGGGATATAGTTGTGATGTTGATGGTGCAGTTATAGTCTGCCACCCAATCAAGGATTCTCCCTTTTGTGTGTGTAGGTAAAGTGATTTCTTTGGGTGAAGCCAAGTTCGGCGAGGCTGCCGGCGATGAATGTCACATGTTTATCTAGAGGATCGTTGATACCTAGGTTGAAGTCCCCAAGGAGAAGTAGTTGAGAAGAGATTTTTTGTTTGTTAGAAAGTAAGGTGTTGATATCCTCTTCAAATGTTCCAATGGGGCCAGTGGGTCTGTAGATAAGGTGGATTGTGAGGGTCTGGGAGTTAGATAGGAAAGGTTTAACTGTAAGCACTTCACATGAGTCGGTCACTAGGGGAGGTGTGATTCTCATAGCTAGGCTGGATTCTGCGATCATGGCAATGCCTCCGCCACGCGTCTTGTCCCTATCCTGTCTCAATATGGTATAGCCATCAGGGATTGCTAATGAGAGTAGGAGTCCTGCTGCTTCATGCAGCTATGATTCTGTAATAGCAAGGAAGTCCAGGTTGTCAGCCATTCTGAGGTCAGAGATATTAGTGTCATGAGCAGTCAAGGATCTGGCATTTATTAACGCTGCTTTGAGAGGGAGGGCCATTACTGTTGTATGAGTGCAAATAGGTTTTGTTTTGGAAATAAGGGATCTCGACCTCGTAGTATTGTGGGTGTTGATATTGTCCTTCTTATTATTGGTTTATCTGTAGACTGTGTGTAGGGATCTTGCAAGAGGTTCAAAAAGTCTAGTTAGTCTTGATCTGAGTCTTAAGTTTCTACAAGCTAGGCTACAAGGATTACTTTGAGGTAGGCACGTTAAACTCAGTGCAGGATGATCCATATTACGTGGATTGTCTAGAGGTCTGTTTGCCAGTTTTAGTGGGGCTCGTTCTTTAGCTGTTGGGTGGCTAACAAGACGTGATAAGAAGGTGATAAGCAGTAGAGTTATAATGGCGCTAAGACTATCGATTATAGTGCGCATGATGTACTATAACTAGGATGATGCCTTACACTAGGTTAGGCTGCAGGCCACTGGATCGTTTCTTAAAAAAAAAAAAGAGGCTAGATGCCCTTTGTCTAGATAGGGCACACAGTGGTCACTAGTGCAGTTAATGCACACAGTATTCACTAATGCAATTAATACAAATAGGATAGTTCCAATTATCTCGATAGGGCACACATGGCACACAGTAGTCACTAATGTAATTAATACAAATAGGCTAGTTCCGTTTATCTCTGTAGGGCACACAGGGCAATTAGTCACTAGTGCAATTAATACAGGTAGGCTAGTTCCAATTATCTAGATAGGGCACACATGGCACATAGTAGTCACTGATGTAATTAATACAAATAGGCTAGTTCCATTTCTCTAGATAGGGCATACATAGCACATAGGGCACACAGTAGTCACTGATGTTATTAGTAAAAATAGGCTAGTTAGCATATAGTAGTCACTAATGCAGTTAGTACAGGTAGGCTACTTCCCTTTGTCTAGATTGGGCTCACAATGATCAATAGTGCTATTGGTGTAAAAAGGCTGGTTCTGATATGTCTAGATCAGCTAGGCAGTAGCGCAATGTTGACTGCAAGCTATTGTTAAAAAAAGGTTGGGATCCTCTATAAGCTTGGATTGTAATAGCAGTCGAACATCTGCTGACCAATGGGCATACAAAGCGTGTGCCGATGATTTACCCTGGAGGGGAGACACTGTGGTATTACAGGGAATAACCTACAACGTGCTTTAGCGTAAGGGGCACATTCAATGAGCAGCAATAAAATGAGTGAGGGCTCTTTCCTGAAATATTAATGAAAGTATGAAAGTTACACATACTTAGAAATGTATTACGCTGGTAATGAAAGTAATCAGGTTCGCAGTGTTCCCACCGATAAAGGTGTAGAAGCAATGGTGTGGCCAGTGCATGTACTCACATAGATTAGCAGATCAGTACTTGGGAGACTGGTCGGTCGTGTCACATTGCCAATGTTCTGCAGGCAGATGATATGTCCGGTAGATGTGGCAAGGATATTGGGTAACAGGGTTGGGTGCTCCCGGAGCGAACAGGGGCAAACAGGGCAGTAGGCCTTATAGAGGCCATGAATGAGGCCGCCGGCTCTTCCGCCTGCCGGCAGAAGTGAGTGTTGATATCAAACACAGACCCTCGTTTCTAGGTAACAAGGCAGACACATAGCCTTGTTTTCAGGCCACATCGCGCCCGACATTTTGGAATCCTAACTTGTCGGCACGTGCAGTCCCGAATACAGCTAGAGGCATAAAGTTAAGGGAATCTTGGTACGCTACACAGGCACGGCGTGCAGACTGATGCTCATGCAGGGCGGGGGAGAATTCCTTTGTCGATGCTGGGGCCACTGGGGTCCTAGTGGTCGGCGATGTCCATGATGCCCACGAGGATGGATCCTGGAGAGTGTGGGGGCTCCTGCCCTCTCCAGAACGGTGGTGCTATGAGAAGGGGCAAACAGGACAGTAGGCCTTATAGTGGCCTTGAAAGAGGCCGCCGGCTCTTCCGCCTGCCGGTGGAAGTGAGTGTTGATATCAAACACAAACACTTGTTGCTAGGTAACAAGGCAGACCAATAGATGTAGGTGCACGTAGACCTGATGCTAAACGAACATACATTAGTTTATTTCAGATAGACATGAACCAAATGCTTATGACACACGCAGATAGATAACGGACATATATATATATCTCCTTTGCCAAAGATGCCAAGAATACATATGTCCAGCTTGCACATGCTTAATTGCGACTAACATGGAAAGCTATAAGAACAAAGTTGAAAGCTATAGCTGCACTGAAATAAATGAGTTAGTCATGACTACTCTTAAGTATGCGCTGAACAAGTTGTAATTCCATTACATTTTCAGTTTATTTCATAGCCCGTCTAGGTTTA
This sequence comes from Ambystoma mexicanum, assembly GCF_040938575.1. Lineage (NCBI taxonomy): Eukaryota > Metazoa > Chordata > Amphibia > Caudata > Ambystomatidae > Ambystoma > Ambystoma mexicanum. The sequence continues at coordinate 215,891,232 of NC_090921.1, read as the reverse complement.
TTTTATTTTATTTTTGCATTTGTTATACACCCAAACCCTCGGGTGTCACAGCGTAGGTTACAGGGATACTTGGTACTTAGTTGGTACAGGATTATTTGGTACTTAGTTGGTACATGTTAGCATATTTGTAAGCATAAAGTTTTGTTACTTAAACAAATTATACAGTTACTTTACATAGTGTTACAGAGTCTAACATGGCTTAACAGTAAAGGTACAGTGGTACAGGATTACATTCTTACAAAAATTATAAACTTTCAGCTTTGGTTATTGTGCAATAGATTTTGAGGCTTGTTTAGAATGTGTTAAATAGCCAGGTTTTAAGGTATTTCTTGAATTTGGTGAAGGACGGCTCATTGGAAATTATGGCTGGAAGTGAGTTCTAAATTCTGGGGGCTGCTACTGGGAAGCTGGAGTTGCCTGTTCTCACATTTGTGAAGCAGGGGATGCAGAGAAGTGTGTCTGTGTTAGATCTGAGTGTTCTGGATGAGATTTTGCAGGTTAGGCAGTGGTTGAGGTTGCTTTGTGCTGTGCCTGTTACACATTTGTGTGCTATGGTGAGTGTTTTGTGTAAGATCCTGGCTTTTATGGGTAGCCAGTGGGCGTCTCTCCTATGTTGAGAAATATGGTCTCTCTTTTTTATGCCTAGTGCTGCTCAGAGGACTTTGTTCTGGATTAGTTGCATTTTGTTTAGGTTTCTTTTGGAGGTCCCTAGTCGGAGTATGTTACAATAATCGATTTTGGTCAGTATGAGGGCTCTGGCTAGGGTGGTGTAGTTTTGCAGTGTGAGGAAGGGTCTGCTTAAGGAAATTAGTTTGGCTGTTTCTGCTGTGGATGATGAAAGAGCACTAATGTGTTTGCACATAGTGAGACTGGAGTCTATATAGACCCCTAGGGTTTTGACTTGTTTGGAGATATTAATTGGTGTGCTGTCATTGACTATGGCTGTGTAGTGTGGGTGCAGTTTATTTAGTCGGTCTGGGGATCCTACTATCATAATCTCTGTTTTTTCTCCATTGAGGCAGAGACTATTTGTCGCCATCCAGTTCTGAATGATGGAGTACATTTTCTTTATAGCGATGTGTCCTGTTCAGGATTGCCAGAGATGGGGATGAGTATTTGTGTGCCATCGTAAAGTTGGTATATATTACTCCCATGGCGTCAAGTGCTGCGAAGAGTAATTTTGTGTATGCGTTATAGAGTATCAGGGAGAGGCAGGAGCCTTAGGGGATTCCCAGTGGAACTGTGCTTGGGTATGCAGCAACATCACCTATTGCTCCTCTTTAGAGAATTGAAAGTTGTTAACAAGCGTAAGACAGAGTTTAATGTGGTCTACTAAATCGAAGACCGCGGATAGGTCTAGAAGTAGCAGATAATGCAAAGTTTGCTTGAATCCCTGATGGCATCCATCTGTTTTTTTTAGGTCCAGTAAAGCAGTCTCCGTACTATGGGCCTCATCACGAGTTGGGCGGTAGCCCCGGCGCTATTAGCGCCGGGGCTATTAGTGCTACCGCCAAACACTCCGGCTCCATTAGTGCCGGATCACAGGTTTGACGGAACGGTTGGTTCCCATTCCCCATTGGGCCCATTCGGGAATTCCTCATTCCCCATTGGGCCCAATGGGGAATTTTTGCGCTATTACCGCCGGCGGATTTCCCTCCGGCGGTAACAGCGGTGAAAATCCGCTGAGGCCATAATCTGGCAGACCCTTAAATGTGGCGTTAATAGCGCTACTGCCGCATCTAAGGGTTACTGCTAGACTCGTGATGAGGCTATATGTTTAGTGCGGAAGCCTGTATGTCTTTCCCCTAGTAGCTGGTTGTTTTCAAGATGGGAATGGACTTGTGTATATACAATTGTATCTATTATTTTGAGGAGGAAGGGCACTGTGGTGATGGGCCTTTGGCTGGTAGGGGTGGTAGCGTCTAGTGTGGGTTTTTTGAGGAGTGGGGTGACCCAGGCTTCTTTGATATTAGTTGGGACAGTATTGGATTTAAAAGAGGCATTAAAGAAGTTGGTGATGATGGGTGATAGTATGGGTGCGCAGTCCTTAACTAGTTTGGCCGGGAAGCTGTCTCCTTTACAATTGGATGGTTTGAGTTAGGCTGTGGTTTTAAGCACAGAATCAGTGTTCACTGGTTTGAAATTAAATTTGGGAGAGTTGGAGGTGGTGTGTGCCGATGTTGGTAATATTGGTTCAGTGGTGGGAGCTAAGAGTTTTCTATGTGTCTCTATTTTATTTTGGAGTGTGTTTATCTTAGATGCTAGCGCATCCTGGATGGTGGTGCACCATTCCTTGTTCACATTAACTAGGCGGGGAGGGAGGTTGGGGGTTTCTAATTCTCTAATGATGGAGAATAGCTCTTTACTGTTGGAAGTGGCGTTAGCGATGCATAGGTTGAGGGAGTTGGCTTTCTGAGTAAGTATTTCCACTTCGTAAACTTTAGACATTTGCTCGAGTTGTTTTTTGGACTCATTGGTGGCATTTTTCTTGTAGAGATGTTCAAGTGCTCTTTTGTTTCTTCTAAGTCCGATGAGGTCGTCATTGAACCATATGTTGCTACGTTTAAGCTTAGGGCGCTTAAGTTTGAGAGGTGCTCAATCATCTATGGCTGTTTTAAGGCAGCTGTGATAGTGTAGCGAGATGTCATCTGGGTTGGTGTCATCTATGGAGTGAGCAGAGAGTAATTTGTCTAGCACGGGAGATAGGTTGTCACTAGTGAGATTCTTTGTGTTTCTTACTAGTATGGGAGCGGATGTTCTAATAAGAGGTGGGGATCCTTTGGATAGAACAATATTGAATCTGATAAGGAGATGATCTGTCCAGGAGATCTCAAGGATCTCTTCTAGTAGAATTGTATTCAGTTTGAGGATCCAGTCAAGGATTCTCCCTTTTCAATGGGTAGGGGTTCTGACAATTTGGGAGAATTGCATTTCTAGGAATGCATTGTGGAAGGAGGTGGCCTTGAGGTCGGAGTTATCATTGAACCCTAAATTAATGTCTCCTAGGAGAATGAATTTGGTATTGGGTTTAAGAGAGGGGGAAATGAGGAGAGGTAGTTCTGTATCTGGACTACTGGTACAGCTGGGGGCTCTATAGACTATTAGAAAGTTGATGGTGGTTTTTGGGTCGGTTGCTAGTTTGAGAGCTAGGAGGTTGACACGTGTTTCAGGGTTCTGAGCCTTTTTCAAAACTGGGCCTCTACTCGATATTAGGGCAAGTCACCTTATTCCTTGTTTCAGGATCCCATACCAGTCCCGGTATAATCCCTTCCTCCTTATTGATTCAGCGCACTCCTGTCATTCTCCTAGTGTCGGCACTCATAACAGAAATAATGAGGACTAGGAGACAGACTTCAAATACATGGAGAGGCAGACAGCGCGATTCAGCTAAAGGAAGTCAGACAGAGCTTCCAGCGCAGACACAGTGCACATCCTAGCCAAGGACGAGCGTAGACAGAAAGCTTCCAGTTTACCAAGACGATAAGGCACCTGCAAGGAATTTAGTTAAAAATCCTCATAATTACAAGCAAGTGAGCCCCATTTCGTACACACACGACCTGGAAGAGGAGGACAATGCCTATTCACTCAAGGTAGATGGAGGGAAGCTGTTCCCATTGAACCAGATGTAGAAAGATACAATTACCACCAAGGTTAATAACTGACTATACTCTCTCAGGCTTAGGCGATCAAAGAAAAGATGGCAACATGATGGAACAAACAGCACCTTCGTGCTCGTTCCCATCGCCTTGAAATGGTCCACCCGGTCTGGTAGCTGTCCAAGGTCCCAAAGCTGGGAAGACACTTTTTAACCAATCATTAGATAACCTTTAACAATAAAGACATAATGTGCAGGAGTCAATATATTCTCCACTTTGCTGCAACTTTGTAGTTGTTGTATGTAGAGGTGGTCCCAAGAGGAGCCGCCAGATATGGCGATCCAATAACTATACTAACACCTATGTATTGTATATGCAGTTTCCCTAAACTGACCAATCCCCATCCCTGATAAGTTTTGGAGGACGTAACTTGTTCTTGTGACCTCGCTCATGGTTAATACGGTGTGACTCACATTTGGAGGATGCAAGCTCTGGATACGACATGCTGTTCTGTGAGGGGTGAGAAGACAGACTTTGTGTGAACTGGGAAAAGGCACCTTTGACGGATTTAAAATCGCAGCAGTGCACGGTGAAAGAAAAGATACATTTGAAATACGGCGCATTTGGAAGATATTTCATCATATAAAATCACAGCAAGCATAGACAAAGGTTATTTCGTTTTTGTAAAAGTGTACACTGGTTTCCTAGGTAAACTGTAGCCCATCTGTGTGCATATACTTAATAATGAATCTACGGCTGTTATGACATAGTAGAAAGGAAAGATTGCATTATGAACAGCAGGCCTAGGTGTAATACAAAATATTACATGTTAAACCCATCACGTCAATGTAAAATGCTATTCTTTTAAAATTATGTATGTAGCTTGTTTTTCTCGCAATGAACTGGAAGGCCTGGGTCTCTGAAACTTTGACCTCAAGACCTTTGGCTGAGGACCTCTAGGAGAGGAAGGTCTGGTTTTCAGTTTAAATGCTAAAAATTACAGAGGAGTAGATTGGAATTGTGGAGGTGGCAGATAAGCCGGCCAGCAGAAGTGACCTCCAGGTCAGGTTTCCCCATTAACTGTGCATTAGCTTCGAACAAAAAACCTTTGAAGCCCAGGAGGGGAGTGCATGATCACATGGGCCAGCCAGATATCCCAATCAGGTCACAGGAGAGAAATTAAACCTACGAAATGGTGGGGGCTGGTGTGAAACTCAGGGACACTTTTTGGTGTCTTGGCATGGACTAACATTGAATACATTTTCTTGAATAAAAAACTCATTGTGTTCCACTGAGCTCATTTAAAGGGGATCAGAAGCCTTTTGGGACATGTAAAAACGAATTCTGGGTGATGTATACAATTTAAATTATGAAGACAATTATGATTCTGCCTTCCCATAATTCCAAAGGAATAGAAAGTTGGTGTGATGATAGGTTATGGAAGTAAGGTTTGTCTCAGCAAGGGGAAGTTGTGACTATTTCGGCTCAGGAGTAAATCAATAAAAAGAGTAACTCCTCCCAAGCTGATTAGTACTTTTCGACTCACCATAAAATGTAGAACTCAAAATATATATGTGTCTCCAGTTATCTGAAAAAGTAGGGTAGTTGCCATGTTGTTAGAGTTTAAGGTCACTGAAAAAGTGAAACTCACTTGTAATTTTGGGGTGATGAATCTTTCTCCTCCCTCAGCCTGCATCATTCACACCCCCTAACTCCTTGTCCTATTAGCTGGCAATGGGTGTATTGGGGAGGGAGAGGGAGAGAGCTAGCCAATCCATAGCGGGGGAATTATGATAATAATGTAATGTCACCAGCCTGCGCTCAGTTTTGAATCTGAGAGGGATCTTTCTTTGACTTTTCAACTCTTGGGACCTTTCTTTGGACATTTGATTTCTCCCTTGACTTTCCTACTCTAGTGCTGGGCCTTAAACATTATGTGGTAGATAGAGACTGGGACATCTAGAAGCTAGCTGGGCCTGCCATGCAAGGAGCCAGAGGATGTCTCGGTGCTGGGGACTACACTGGACTGAAGCCTTTGACCAGATCTCTACTGTCCTCAGAGGAGCCCTGCTGTACCCTGGATGCCCCATCGCCAAGGCCTCCCATGTAAGAAGATTAATCTAAATGCCAACAAAAGTGTGGGTGGGGGGAATCTGACAGTCTTAATGTCCATCTCGCAAAGCAGGCAGAAGGGTGAAACTGGGGAGAACTTTGGCCCATTTTATTAAATCCAACTCAAATGAATTCCACTTTTGAAAATCACCCTATCCATTTTAATCGAATTGTGTTGGGAACTGCCTGCCTTAATCCTTTCCATTAAATTGTGTTGAGGGGGAAGCTGTGTAGATTCTTAGCACATTGAACTGAAGTTAAACCAAATAATTCCCATATAGAAAATCACGGGATGAGTGTTTTTAGAGTTTGAAATTAACAAAGTTCAAGCCCAGTGTGTTAGAGCTGGTATAGACACTAAAGACTTGGGTGACTGTCCTTCTGAAACCCCTGACTCCTGTCCCGAAGGGGGTGTCCATACTCCCAAAATAAGTAACCCTAAAACGCTGCTATTTAAGTGAATGTAAAGTGTCCAAAACAACATTTCTCCATTTATTTTCTCAAAGCCCTGCATTTCATGCAAATAAAAAGCCCAAAATGATGTTCCCATTGAGTTCCTTTCCTGGCTTTGCCTTTCAATCAAAAAAACCCAAAATATTTTTTTTCATTTTGTCTATTTGTGAAACCCTGCCTTTCAATAAAAATCCAAAACGATGTTTTCTTCTGTCTTCCCACTCACTGTACCTTGCTTTCTAATTAAGGAGTCATATAACTAATGCTTGGGAGTGGTGGTTGCTGGGAGAGAAGAGCATTGTGACAATCCAAGCAATCACTGGGGTTGTCCAAATGTAATAATTGTTAATGTGCAAGAAATCCTCTTTGTGTTGTTTGATGTACAGTCTCTAAATGTTACCTGTGTGTGTGTGTGTAGTATATGTAAGCTCATTAGAAATACAAGTCAGTCAATTGGTGCAAGTAATTTGAAATTGTGACATTGTGTAGTGCCATAGGTGGCTGATGTTTTGGTTGCTATTGTTCCTGGTCAAACCTTAAATAAATATATATTCTTACTATCCATTGGCCTGGATCCTAGCTCATTGGTGGTACAGAAGGTATTTGTTGGGGTGGTGCGAGACAGGTTGGAGTCCTCACTAAAGTTGAATCCGTATAAGCGCTTTGGGTGCCTGCCACCTTGCTTGGAGGGGAATAGAACTCCCTGCGTTGAGAGTAACCACCTAATAAATCACAACCAAGAGTGTGATCCCTGTCATTTTTGTTGGATAATAAAAACAGTAAATTTTGCCCAATGGTTGAGTCTTGGGTTTGCGTCAGGGATTTTGCTGGGGCCTAAGTATACTCTTACTAGTAATCGAGGTAACTGCTAAAGGGACCCCTGTTGCCCCTTTACATCATTATTCAGTGGCAGATTTAGTCCCTCAAGGGCATCTAGGCACGGGAACTTAGTAGCATTCTTTATTTTAGTATGTAATTGTTTTTCTGACAAAATATTTAATTGCGTCATATTGAAAGTCATTTCTATTAAATATCAAAGCACTATTCACACAGAAAATTGTCGTTCTTTTGTACTGTTTAAAATATGAGCTTTTCTAATCTTTCACATACCATCACCCAGTGGATCTGTTTTGTATCCAAGTACTGTGTGGCATAGTTTCTTTAGAATATCTTAGCTGCTGGCCTTCTGTGCCCTTTGCTGTAACCATTGTAACCATGCATTGCTATGCATTGCTACTGCAGCATTTCAGGCCATATTGGTATCCCTTCATAGTGAAGTGCTTGAGCAGGCTGGAGGCAATGCGGCAGCAGTGTAAAACAACCCATAGGGACAGGATGGATCATGTGTGGTCCACAGCCTACGTGCCGAGTATGTCTATTGAACAATCTGCTCATGTTCAGTAAGGTTAAAGCTGCGTTAGATCAACTGAGCTGGTGTAGAGCTGTGGATGGCTTTCAGAACTATGATTCACTTAAGCACGTTAGTTATGAGCATAAACGATTGGGGGTCTTAGAACTCTACTGAACTCGGTTTCCTAATATTTGGGTTTATCGAGTATTTATGCGTTGTTGGCGGAATATTCATTGTACAAAGGAAGTGCAGGCCCGGTGGAACATTATTAGAGTTTCACATATATGTTGACGGTTCTGTAATTTGCAAGGTAGTTTGGTGACACTGAACCATCTTTTATTAGATGGTCCAAAATGTATAGATCTCAGAATGAGTTATTTTAACAAATGGTTGAATGAGGAGTGCTCTGTAGAGAACGGGAAGTTTTGGAATCTGTGTTGAAACGGCCATCTAGTGTCTCTGCAGGAAGTCCCGCCACCCTCCTGCCGAAGTGCTGGAAGCCAGAAGTCGTGCCATGCGTGACACCGGTGGTTGTGCCTATTCCATGGAGAGTCTTCGAGAAAAGGTATCCACTAAGAAAACTCTATCTGATGTATTCCCATAGACATGACAATCTCTTGGAAGAGGTACCCGAAGGAATATGAAGATGAAAGCAAGAGACGTTTGTGACATCACAAGAGATGAGCGTGATAGTTGAGTTGAGAATTGTGGCTAAAGAAATGGATGTATAGAACTTATGAATCTGACGACGAAGTAAAGAATCGAGTAAACTTTCATATGCTAAGTGAAGAGTACACGTGTGAAGAGCACTGCAGAAAATGCAAGCCGTTTAATAACGGTATAGATGCAGCAACACAAGTAGACTAAGTAATCATAGAGGCTAGCTATATGTAGAGAATATACTGCAGGCGGTGCCACCATTGTATAGAATCTGGACTCAGTGTCACATCTTTAGTAAGCTTAAGCCCATGGAGAAGATGGCTGAAAAATGTGTTGCAGCAAGAAAGTAGCTGGAATCGAGGAAGGACAGAGAAAGGCTATCTGGCCTGGTGTCAAAGGCTGGAGCAGCCAAGAACTTGTGTATCTATCCTTGAAGAACAGTGAAGGTGAGAGGCTGAGTCATCCCTTGCTAAGGTGCAAAGAAAGAACACTCTAAGTGCCACGTTTTATTCATTTAATACAATTAAATGCTAGAAAATGAGCCAAATTGTGGTCTCCTGTCAAGTGAGCTACGGATGGAAATAGAAGGTGGGCATGCAACTCTAGCTGCCTGGTATCAGAAGCGATGTACAAAAACAGTCCCGATACTCAAGCATGCTAATCTGTCAAGGCAAATAGAGTGATATCAACAGAAGTGGGTCGAAAGGATTGTGTTATAGGTGTGGGTTTGGGTTTCCGCACAAAGGTCGATGTCTGGCCATTGGTAGAAGATGTGTGGGATGTGGTCTGAGAAATCACTTTTGGGTCATATGCAAAAGAGAGAACATCTTCATTGTCAACCTGTGGAACCAATGCACAGTCAATGTCGAATGGGGAGGTGAGCCGGAGAGAACAAGTTGAGCAGAATAATGTGGCCACACCAGATCAAGGACTAATGGGTAGAGGAAAGGGGCTGCCGTGGGAAGAGTTACAGGAAAATCCACAAGTCCTAAGAAGTCATCGAAAGATTAAAAAATAAGAGATAGCGTGTGCTCACACTCCCATTTATTCCCAGGTTTGAGGATACTTTGCAAGACCAAGTTCAAAGACTATCTATAGGGCAGAAGGTGATGAAAGATGTTGGGCTAATTGGGTGGGGAGACACAGTCAAAGTCCTCCCACTGACACCTGGGGTACCAGGATGCGTGCTGCTAGTGAGCCGAATGTTTCAGAAGAGCACGAGGGTGCCAACCAATTGTAGAAGGCTGTATAACAAAGAGCCTTATAGTTTGATAGCCAACGATGTGCTGTTTGTCAAATAACTGTTGAAGATGACTTGCACTGAGGGTGGGTATAAGTTGCCCACCTGACTGTAGAGACCCAATCACAACGCAATCCCTTATAGAAAGTATACTTAGATGATCCCTTTAAGCCAACCACAACCTTGCATAGGTTTTTCTTATTTGCCACCTAATATGACATCACAAGCAAGTTTTTACTATATAAATGTAATTGTTTATGAAATACTTTGAGTTCTCGAATGAGATTATGCTGTGCGACGTCCGTTGATGTCCATTGTAACTCCATGTTTTAGACATTTGATAATAAAACAGTTAAAAGACTTTGTCTTCTTCTTGAGTTGTTTTATTTGGTGTAAGAGTTACTCTGCATCCCATCTATTGCACGAATATGCTAGCTATTGAAGGGCCAAAAGCTAAAAGTTTCATTATTGTTTATGTATAGGTTTGTACATGCATTTGTGCCTTGTTCGAGCTATATAAAATTTTAAATAAATGTAAATCGGGCCATAATTCATGTTTTTATACCCAAAATATTCTCAGCTTCTGGTAGCCTACACAGGGCCATACTAATGCCTTCTGGTTGCACCGGTTTTTAACGGAACCCTTTGCTGGAATGATCTGGTAATGGAACATAGGACCATTACTGCATGCTCAGTGGTAAGCAGCCCTTAAGACTCACTTTCACTTACTGCACCATTCCCAACAATTGCACGGCCCACCATCCTTGCAGAAAATGCCTCAGCGGCTCCTCTGCACCAGTACACCATATATGGCACACAACGTTCCATATTTCCCTTATCCTCACTACCTTAGTTAATTTGTCACTATCTGTATAACATCGAGTGTGTCACTAATGTTACCTGTGTGAGTCACTCTTTATAAAAGTACTGGCCCGGGATGACAGCTCAGGGGAAACTAATTTGTCTCGGAAGCCCAACAACACAGATCATCACAGGTTCGAATCCCAGGCGCACGCTTATAGACTATACTCCAGTATTAAGTGTTTATTTTTGTATGTGTTTACCGCTCAAATGATATCTTTTACAAAAGAATTAATAAAACAATACTATTCCTACATATAACATTTCCTTAAAGTAAAATAATATTCATACATACGACATTTACTTGAAATACAACAATCTTCCCGATACAAAGAGAGAGACTTCCTATTTTAAAAACCACCTCTCCTCTAAACTGATTCACTAGGTTTCAGGTAGCTTTCAATTGTACGCCACAAACACAAATGTTCCATCTGCCAGGATTCAGAATCAGAGTTTAAACAAGAACACCAAAAGACCTTGGTCTTAATCTAATCGTAATTACATACAAAAGGTCGCAAAATACACATACAAAGTGAACCTAACAACTCACACTCTGTAAACACATCCTTTGCTGTTTCAAGTATACTTGGTCGTCGGCAAATTCTACAACATCTATGTTCTAGAGGAAGATTTCATTGAGGGCCCATTACAACTAAGAGAGGAAATTTGTTAATATGCAATGGAAGAATCAGGTATTTCACTCCAGGGCTAGGACTTAAATGTGGGGCTTTAAGAATATGTGAGTGACATTGACCACATACAGAGAGTTCCCCAATGGGGCAAACGGCGCACAGTTCTTTATGCAATCAAAAGATTCACATTTTTTCTTAAAAGCACTTCTCAACCTTTCATATTCCAACATCACTTCCGTTGGAAATGGCCAGTCCAACAACAGGAAAAAAATCCCCATTTAGTTCTACAAAAATCCTGCCTCTAGACATGGGCTCAGATTTAAAATTTGCACCAAGTATTGCCAGCACGGGACATTTAGGGTCTATGGGAATTTGAAAGTGTAGTTCACCCCTTTTCTTAAGTAGTTGACTGCTCAAAGAGACTAGGCCAAGTTCCAATCTTTTATACTCCACTGGAGTAGATGGAGGCAATTTTAGTATTTTCCTCCAGAAAAAGCCTTCGAGACAATCCCGCCACTTTACATCCCTAATAGCAATCGCCTCCAAACAATATAAAAAATCAAAACGCCTTCAATTGTAAAACCTTCACTTTGTCAAGCAACATTATTTAGCCTATAAGTGAGTTGTCTGGCCTTTCTACTTCTCGCCTCTGAATTCAGCATAATCCATAACTGCACTAAGCTCGATGCCCATGTATGTATATCTGTCTATGTATTCAAAAACAAACCAGGGAGTTGCCATTGCAACACGATGGACTTTCTTTCTTGTTATCAGCATGGTCTTGGACTTATCTAAATGTACTGTCAGGCTTTTAACACTTGCATATTCAATAAGTACCTTTAACATATTCCTCATTCCAACATAGGTATGGTCCAGGAGCACCAGGTCATCAGCATATAATATGGTAACCACCTTGGTGCTCCCTATCCTAGGTGGACAGCGGCCTGAGTCTAAAGCCAACTTCGATGGTAAGTCTGCCAAATACAGGTTGAAGAATAGGGGAGCCAGCACACAATCTTGCTTGACTCCCCTATTCGATACTGCCTGGGCGGACTAAGCACTTTATAAAAGATTAATTAAATAATTACTCGTTAACTAAGTGAACTCTTAAGTACCCACTCACGTCTCCCAAGTGTGGATTTTTGACCAAGGGCTCATCTCCACACCACAAAATGCCTACTGGAAGTTGCAAAGACTGCAACCCTTAGCCATGCTCAACACCTACACTAGGGTCTCGAGGAGCCGGGAACTCTGTCCTCACCTTTCAGGTAGATCGTTATTGCAGCGACCCTGATAGTCATCAGCGCCAAGAGGCCATGCAAATGGCATAAACTGAGCTTTACAGATGCTGGCTAACATAATATGGTTGCACATATTAGGGGGATTGTCAGTCCTTCAGGCTGTGCTTCAAGGTGCGAGCAGAGACAATGGTGGATGAAGAAGCACAGTTCTAGGATGAAGAAAACAATAGCAAAGATCAAGTTGTGGTCATCTATTGCAATGATCAACTTGTGGTCATCAATAGCAATGATCAAGTTGCTGTCATCAGTGGTTGAGCACAGAGCAACCAAGGAAAATCGGTCTTCATCAAGGAGCACAAGACCGGGTAGTACCAAAACCTAGGGAGTGGAAATATACAACTCCCTTGGCGCGAGCCAGCTAGGGGCAACATTGCCCTGATGTTGCCACAAGCCACTACCAGCAACAAGAATGTCAGGCAAAAAGCTGAGGAGCAAGGTGGTTTTGTGGAGGGCTGTCATGTCCTCTTTAGTCCATACTCAAAGAAAATAAACACTGGAACCATCTGCACACACTTGCACATGATTGGTAAATCTGGGGTAGGTGTGTCCTGCGCCCAGCGCAGAATATTAGTTACTATGCAGCAAGCGTGAAACACAGTATTATTCACTACGGGCAGGTGTGTCCTCAGACCTGAACAGAATATCAGGCAGAGATGAAGACTGTATGAGGAAGATGCCCTCCACTCCTCAAAACAAAACATAGAATTAACTACTATAAGCCCTCTGATCTGGACAGACTAGAGGCGCACTGGAATGGAGGACCAGCCATACGGGGTGGTGTCACTATGGGAAGGGGTGTCCTCGGAGCAGAAAAGAGTATCAGTCCTTATGGGGTAAGTATGTTCTCAGACCTGAAAACAGTACGATTGTACAGGCAGGCAGGCCTGAACACAGTTGCAGTCAGTATGGGAAGGGGTGCCCTCAGTCAGACCTGGACAGAGTGTCGGTCGTTATGGGGTAAATGTGTTGTCAGACCTGAACTAAGTATCACTCACTATTGCGCATATGTGCCCTCAGACCTGAAACGTCTATCAGCCACTATGGGCAAGGGGTGTCCTTAGAGCAAAACAGAGTATCAGAGACTTATGGGATCCTGCTTCATGAATAAAACGGGGTCCTGCACAATGAAAAAAACGGGGTCCTCCTCAATGAAAAAAAACATTCTCCGGAACGTTTGTTGCAGCACAATGTTGGAACACCCTCCCCACTACAATTAGATCGGAAGCCGCATTCTGGCCATTCAGAGCCATGGTAAAATCATGGCTACTAGCCTAAACAGCTAGACTCTCACTGACATGACCGGCTAGCCGCCGCTCTCTACCTGTAGTAATGTTTACTCCACCTACAGCCTATTCAGGACCAACCTGTAACCCGGTCCGCATTAGCCACTGTAACTTTTTTTCTTTTTTTGCATATTCTCTGTACATACTTTTCTCGGTATATTCTACGCTTTTATGTAAACATTCAGAGCCTGGACTAATGTACGCTCTGTCTGTTGTACTATGATGCTCGTGTAACGATATGTAACTCTGCTGTACACATGATTATACGCCCAGTTACCTGAAGGTTCGGATGCGCTTTATAAATAAACAAACTAAACTAAACTAAACTAAACGAACCACGCTTCAATTCAGATGTGCCTGAAATGTGAATGGGTGAGTGCAAAATCTTGACTGCACTTCCAGAGACAATTATCTGTCTGATAATTACCTGACTTCCTATAAGCCAGTCCACTGTGAGAAAGAGAGATCTAAAGGCAGCAGCGAGCCCGACAATATAAAAACTCTGGTGTAACCTTAATACCTTAATCCAATGGTTTCTATATTGAGCCTTCCTTAAGTAAAGATAATGTTGGCTAAGCCACCAAATGCCAGAACCGCTTATATTTCATACTAGCGGTAACACCTGGCGTTGCCGTGTCTGTAGCTGACATGCACGTGGGGGTCTGCTATAGTCTTGTGAATGTTTTGTGTCCCAACTTCCTATTTTTTTAAAATTGCAAAATTGGAAATCGCTCAACAGGGCCCCACCCTGCTCCACCCCTGTGCAGGGCGAATGGATGGGTCTGGTCAAAATTCACTATCATCAGTTCCCCCCTGGATTGGTATGCCGACCTTGTGTCTTAACTTCCCATATTAGTCACACAATCGTCCATCTCCCAAAATCACCTATACTGTTAGCACAGGGCCGGATCGCACCCTGTGCAGGGCGAATGGGTGTGGGTGGTCATATTTCATGATCGCCAGTACACCCCAGACTGGTACGCCGACCTTGAGCCAAAATTTCAGCCCACCAACTGTTGTGGGGCTGGAGCCAACACTCTCGAAATTGGTAATCTCCCGAAATCCCCTATACTGATAGTGCAGGACTGGACAGCGCCCTGTGCAGTGCGAATGCGTGGGATTGATCAAATTTCACTATCGCAGCAAATCCCAGACTGGTATGCCGACCGTGGGCCAAATTTGTGCAACCCCAACCCAAACAAGCAAACACACTTTCACAAGTATATATATTGAATGAAGCCACCTTCCTCCCTTTCTCTTCCCGATCCCACTGGGCGGACCAGACCCGCAGTTTGAAGACCACTGCCATCATCTAATGAATATCCTAATCGGCTATCATTTTAATCATCGTCAATAGGTAGGAAATCAAGGAATTAACAATAAACAATTTCAGAAAAAACTAATTATCACTGGGTTTTGCCGAATTATGTTGAATGCGATTGTGGATGTGTAACACTCAGCCACAATCTCATTCTAACTCATCCACTTCCTCAAGCAACCCTATCTACCCTCAATCACATTCAAACTCATCCATTACCACGTTCAAACCCATCCACTATCTCATTCACACTCACTCATTACCTCATTCCAACTCATCCACCAACACATTCAAACTCACCCACCAACCCATTCAAACTCACCCACCAACTCATTCAAACTCACCCACCAACCCATTCAAACTCATCCACCAACCCATTCAAACTCATCCACCAACCCATTCAAACTCATCCCGCTACACATTCAAACTCATCCCGCTACACATTCAAACTCATCCTGCTACACATTCAAACTCATCCCCCTACACATTCAAATTCATCCCGCTACACATTCAAGCTCATCCCGCTACACATTCAAACTCATCCCGCTACACATTCAAACTCATCCCGCTACATATTCAAGCTCATCCCGCTACACATTCAAACTCATCCCGCTACACATTCAAACTCATCCCGCTACACATTCAAACTCATCCCGCTACACATTCAAACTCATCCACCAACACATTCAAACTCACCCACCAACCCATTCAAACTCACCCACCAACTCAAACTCACCCACCAACCCATTCAAACTCATCCACCAACCCATTGAAACTCATCCCGCTACACATTCAAACTACTTCCCGCTACTCATTCAAACTCATCCATCTACACATTCAAACTCATCCCGCTGCATATTCAAACTCACATTGAAACTCATCCCCCCACACTTTCAAACTCATCCCGGTACACATTCAAACTCAAACCCCTACACATTCAAACTCATCCCCCTACATATTCAAACTCATCCCGCTACACATTCAAACTCATCCTGCTACACATTCAAACTTATACCCCTACACATTCAAACTCATCCCGCTACACATTCAAACTCATCCATCTACACATTCAAACTCATCCCCCTACACATTCAAACTCACCCCGCGGCACATTCAAACTCATCCCCCTACACATTCAAACTCACATTCAAACTCATCCCGCTTCACATTCAAACTCATCCCGCTACACATTCAAATTCAAACACCTACACATTCAAACTCATCCCGCTACACATTCAAACTCATCCCCCTACACATTCAAACTCACATTCAAACTCATCCCCCTACACATTCAAACTCACATTCAAACTCATCCCGCTACACATTCAAACTCATCCTGCTACACATTCAAACTCAAACCCCTACACATTCAAACTCATCCCCCTACACATTCAAACTCATCCCCCTACACATTCAAACTCATCCCGCTACACATTCAAACTCATCCCGCTACACATTCAAACTCATCCCCCTACACATTCAAACTCATCCTGCTACACATTCAAATTCATACCACTACACATTCAAACTCATCCCGCTAAACATTCGAACTCATCTACCTACATTTTCAAACTCATCCCGCTACATATTCAAACTCCCTACACATTCAAACTCATCCCGCTGCACATTCAAACTCATCCCCCTACACATTCAAACTCACATTCAAACTCATCCCGCTATAAATTCAAACTCAAACCCCTACACATTCAAACTCATCCCGCTACACATTTAAACTCATCCCGCTAAACATTCAAACTCATCCCGCTACACATTCAAACTCATCTGTAGCTACATTCACACATGTCCATGATCACATTCAAACTCATCCACCAACCCATTCAAACTCACGCACCAACCCATTCAAACTCATCCACCAACCCATTCAAACTCATCCACCAACCTGTTCAAACTCATCCCGCTACACATTCAAACTCATCCCGCTACACATTCAAACTCATCCCGCTACACATTCAAACTCATCCCGCTACACATTCAAACTCATCCCACTACACATTCAAACTCATCCCCTACACGTTCAAATTCATCCTGCTACACGTTCAAACTCATCCCGCTACACATTCAAACTTATCCCGCTACACATTCAAACTCATACCCCTACACATTCAAACTCATACCCCTACACATTCAAACTCATCCTGCTACACATTCAAACTCATCCCGCTACACATTCAAACTCATCTGTAGCTACATTCACACATATCCATGACCACATTCAAACTCATCCATTAGCACATTCAAATGCACCCGCAATCACATCCAAACTCATACACCTACACATCCAAACTCCTCCACTGCTACCTTGAAATTCCTCCATTACTCCATACAAACTCATCCACTAGCACAAACACACCCACTGCCACATTTAACCTCACCCATCTTCACATGCACACATAAGTGCACGGTAATTTAGGCCCATGGAGCTTGAGCCCCACAGATAGTAATTGCACTGGAACGGCCGACCCCCAAGACCCTGTGGCCGATTCTTACTAAAAGTGACAAATGGTCCCTGGGAAAGCAGAAAAGGCTGCTTCTTTAATGTATACATCAGAGTTCTGCCGCTGTTTTGCTGATTTATGCTAGAAGGTGCTGGTCGAGGGCGTTGATGAAATGTTAAAGTACTGTCCCAGTAGGCTGGGGGTCATTTGCACCACGAGGCAACCTTGTTTCTTTTAAGCAGCCCATGTGGCGTGTGTTTTATTGCAGGCTGCAGTAGGAGCAAGTGTGAAATGGTGAGTGTGACTAACCCTTTTCACTGTCATGTTTCAGCTCATTGGGTCAGGCCCATTATCACGTTGAAGCCCCTCAAGCTGCCCCTACCCTAAAAACAGGAAAAGGCCTTAACAACATGGACCTGTTTTTAAACCTAATAATGCGGACTAGTCTGTCTTGTGTCTGCTCGGATGACATGAAAACAACATGCTCACCATTTTGAGAAATTGCACATTTGATTCATGTCCTGCATAACCAGATTCAATGTATCGTGAAAAAATGAGTACAAGGCGTCTGTGGTTTTCTTGTGTGAGGTATGAGCTCTGATTTTCCATATTTATTTAAGAAAACAAAGGGCCCAATTCATGGAATATTTGCCCGGTTCAAAGTGACGTTGCACTGGGACACAAACCCTGATTCATGGAACCGTGCATAAACCGGGCAAAGTAATTTTGTACTGCAAACATGACTATGTACTGACTTTGCAGTGGTTTGTCTGCATTAGTAGCTTCACTGGCCTTTTAAAGGGTTTCTGGAAAGGCCCTATTTACACCCTATTTCCCTGGAATTACTACTCATGGCCAGAGCTCGTGGTGTAGGGATGGTGAGAAAGCAGGCACGGGAGGTGCGATGTAAAGGAATTGCAGAAAGAAACCAATTACGCCTGTTCCTCAAATCAAACATTTTAACAGAAAGAAGAGAGAATCCGTGTGAATATGTGGTGGCTTTCTGGGTATTGAAATGGACTTTTATGACTCTTTGTTTTCGGAAATAGGCGGGGGTGAAATTAATGGTCAGAAACAAGGAAAGAGAACGTTTTCAAGAATGAGGATGAGCAGGTCTACCACATTATAGAGTGCCACCACTGACTTGAAGCTCAGAAACAAGCAATCCAAGAGCATAGACGTTCCTATACTGGCTGCATGGTGCTAGGAATTCATCTCCCTTTTGACAGAACAGTGTAGTCATGCTAAATGGGGCCACATGGCCGTCGCCTCACATATCACTCTGCCCACCCTCCCCTTGCATCATGATCGCAGCCCATTTGCTCCGGGGATCACAGAGGAAACATGCCTTCCTGTTTCAGCCCCATGTCCCAACTTTAGCAGGCCTCCATGCGCAGATGCCTGGCTTGCCTGCTGCCTTTCATTTACGTACAGGGAAAATCAAGCTACAATCATACTCCTTTTGCTTGACGTGTTTTTTGTAATGCATTATATTTTGTCAGGTTGGTTTATTGTGTGATTTGTGTACATTTACTGTCATTTCCAAACAGCAACATTATTTAGCCCTTGGAAACATTAACACACATAAGTGCCAACTATAGCTTATTATATAGGTTGTTAAGAGCCTAAATGCCAGGCAGGGATCTAAGTCAGGGCTTCCCAACTTAACCAAAGTGTGTGATCCTGGGGAATCATTTAATCACACTCTTATTTGACAAAATTTGATGTACCGAGAAGTGATTCTGTTCAGATTGTACACTATAGTGTGGAACTGGCAAAGCCAAAGGTTATGGCTTGCAAATATTTTCTTTGTTGGAACCTATTCACCATACAAAGAAATATTAGTTGTTTCCAAATGTGTGGGTCACCCCGAATATCTTGGTTACAGTTGCTGTTACCAGTTGACAAGAGGAGTTTCGGTAAATTAAAATGTGGCTACTGCCTCTATCAATTGGGAGAGAAACGATCGAAAAAATATACAGAGCAATAGACACTTTTTCGAATACAAGAGCTAAGAATGTGTGAATTAGACTATATATATATATATATGTATGTATATATATTCATATAGAAGGATAGTATTTACTTTGCTGTGTCTATATACCACGTGTAAGTACAAGTTAATGAAACCAGCTTTTTGGTTATATAACAAACTCAACGTATCCTCCTAGGTTTTGGTAAACTACATAAAGAAACTACAGTCCTCAAGTATGTGGGGAATATTCTGGAAAGTGGGAGAAACATGACATATAGTTGTGATGTTTTCCTATATTACAGCAATTCATTGGATGCCAGAGTTTCAGCCATGTAACTAAAGTGACCTGGAAAGAGTGTAAACAATGAGTGAGGCAGTGAAGAAAAAATAATCTCTATTTAAGCAAAAAGGCAATTTTCTGAGGTCCATACTGAGTGGTAATGAACCAGAGCCTAAGTTGATAGCAAATTATGTAGTAACTGCCTGAAGAACAGGGCTTTATGGCTATGAGCAACCAGGGACAAAAGCCTTGGATGGGGCGTTACTGGTGAGGTAACAGAGAAAACATGGAACAGGGCAAGCTCCTGTAGAGGAGGCTACATTCCTCTACAGGAAGTACTGCCCCTATTTTGCCTGTATGTTGGAAACCAGAAATTGCGACATGTGCAGTTCCAGCAATGGTACCTATAACACGAAGAGTCTTTGAAATGAGGTGTCCATTGAGAAGGGCTTATGAGAAGTATTTTCAAAAGACCTATGGTCTCCTAAGAAACACGCCTGAGGAAGTGTGAAGACATGA
The DNA here is from genome assembly GCF_040938575.1 of Ambystoma mexicanum. Taxonomy (NCBI): domain Eukaryota; kingdom Metazoa; phylum Chordata; class Amphibia; order Caudata; family Ambystomatidae; genus Ambystoma; species Ambystoma mexicanum. The sequence goes on along the minus strand of NC_090921.1, from coordinate 215,871,195 downwards.
AGAGAAGAAGCTTGTGATGGCACAAAACGATGAGAGTGACGCACTGGGAAGGATGGTCAAAGGAGAAGACATATAGACTATATGGAAACTGATGTCGAGATGAAGAATCGAACCATCTTTTATGTGCGGAATGAAGATTCCACGTGTGAAGAGCATTGCAGTAAACAAGTCGTGTTTCAATTGTACAGATAATGTAACGCAAGTAGACTAAGTATTCTTAAGGCTGGCTATATGTAGAACATAAAATGCAGGCGGTGCCGCCAACATATATGTACATAGAGTTCTAGACATTCAGTGATACAATTTAGTAAGCGAGTCTCCATGGAAGAAGACGGATTGAAGGAATCAGCCAAAATGACCAAATCCAATTTACCTACCCCACCAAAAGACCTAATATACTTACCACAAAAAGTTTGAACTACCAAAAGTTTGGACTTTTTTGTGGTATGTATATTAGGTTAAAAAAAATGAAAATGAAAGGCTGCAGAGGTTGCAGGGGTGTCCCCTGCAAACCCTGCTCACTATACTATACAGTATAGTGAGCGAGGGTTGTGGGGGACATCCATGCAGCTGACCCGCCCAAAGGAAAAAAAAATTCATAAAACACAACAGGTCCCTGCCGAGCCGGTTCCCGATCACAGAAGTGAAAGGGTACCAGCATTGCAGGGACACAGTGGATCGCAATGAAAGGGTGTGGGCTGGCGTGTGTTGGGGTGGGGGGCGGCGGTGGGGTTCTGGGCAGTGGTTAGTCTTGGTAGGGATTTGGGGTTGTTTTAACACGGATGTCCGCATGATAAATGTACGAACATTTATGTTCAACGTACATTTCTCATATGGTCATTTCCGTCACAGACACTTCAGCCGCAGTAAAACAACCCCAAATCGGACTGAAAGTGATGTCTGTCGCAGCAAAGAGTAGACAGAAATACAAGATGAAGTCTAAAGATGTTCCCTGGCTTGGTATCAAAGACTGGAAGCAGCCAAGAACTAAATCTGCAGTGAAATCTTATTCTGCCTATCTTTAAAAGCATCTTTTTCCTAGTCATTTGTCAAATAGAACTAATAATTTCATTCGTGTGACCAGCCTTGCGCTCCAGGGTTGACATCGAGGAACCAGGACTGAGTCACAAATCACCCCTGACTCTTGCTTGTTCTGTCCTGGTGGCTTAGCTTGGATGCTCTAGTCCATGGCCAATATTTTCTGATTTTAAACCTAAAGCCTCTTTCCATTCTCGCGCCTATCTCACAAAAACGACCTTTACTAAAATCGCTATAACTCCCTCAGTTTTTGTGATAGGAATGAAATTTGAACTCCTACTTATAGTTAACATCCATATCTATCCACAGATCCCAAGCATTTCAAAACAGTGCGGTTCTCCCGTTATCGCGAATATGACGCACAGAAAAGTTTGTCGAAAAGTTTTCATTTTGAGACATTTTTACACAGGTAAAATAGATTCAACTTGCTTCCGATTTGGATTTTAAGATTGCAAATGTTTTCTGCTGAATAAATCATTGCTTTTGCTTGTGTGCAACTGTTCAAAGCGACTTCCAATAGGAATTTACAACAATTTAAACATTTTTCCACCCATTTAGAGTTCTTGCTCAGCCATTTTAAAAGTCATGCTGACAGTTGAAAAGCCCACTTTGTTTTTCTCTTTCTGTGTAATGGGGAAAGGGGGAAGTGAGACACTGTTTGACCTGTACTATTCCTGAATACCTGCTCTCTCCTGCATTCTCTTTGCATTGCCTATTGGGGGAGGGGGGGTTGAGAAGTGTTGCAGGGGGAATTTCTAACCATTGTACTATCTGATCTGAAACCAACAAAAAAGTATTAGTTTCTGTGCTGCATTTGTTTGCTCATAACTTAGTCCCAGTGTATCAAAGACATCATTCTGTGTTCTGTCACTCCATTGGTGATTGTTGTTTACCTATTAATATATATATATATTGTGTTTTTGATCTTAAGTAAATAAATAATACCTTTTACAAACCGGCCTGATTTCTGGTCCAGCGTGATCCCGGGTATTCTAAATAAGGGGTGTGATACAAGTGGTACATCTTTCAAATAATTGAATCTATATCTTAAACAAGTTTTTCCATTGCGCTGTACACTTGGCCGGGTGCATAGTGTTTCGCCTGATTGATATCCTTAACAAATCTGGGGGCTCGAGGCCGTGGGGTTTGAGTGATTGCCACCCGTGACAGTATAACACAGCAGTCGAACCTACAGAGTAATAATACTTTATGTGCTGTGAGTACTGTGCTACATTGTATAAGCGCCCCTACAATAAATACTCTAGAAATCAGGCCAGTTTGAAAAAGTAAATTTACCCTGAAATAAGCCAGAAGGAAATTAATATTTCCGGAATGGCGACCCCAGTGGAAATCAATACTGCACGGGAACACCTACTTCACAAATTGTTTGTCAGGGGTGAATGGGTAGAGCAGGATGAGAAAGTCTGGCTGCAGGAAATCAAACAACAAGTCACTGCCACAGGCTTAGATACATGGCAGGACCAGGGTCCATTACACCAGGAACTTAGCGAACTGGATATGGCCCCAAATGTAAAAGAAGAGCAATGTAAAATTGGCAAAATAGCGGCCTACCTGTACCTCCACATACGAGTCATACAGGAAAAGCATGCAGACCATGTAAACTTCACAAAGAGGCAAGGGGAAGCAATGCAGAAAATCCAGACTAATCTGGACTCTGCAGAGCAAAGGCTCCACAGTAGCCAAAAAGCTGAAACAGAGGCTATGCAGTATGCCACCAAACTGCAAAAGAATGGAGAGCAAGACGCCCAGGCAAAAAGAGTGTCAAGAAAGGTTGGATTCTCTACAACATAGTCAACAAAAGTTGGACCAACAATGAACTTTTAATTGTTGTTAATTTGTGCTTTTTTCGTGCTCTGTGCACGTGTTTGGTGCTGCCTGCACCCCCCCCACTTCCTGGTCCTCCTCTCCCTTCCTGCCTCCCTGCCCGCCCACCCTGCCCCTCCCCTTCCCCGCTCTGCCTATAACCACCCCCCTCCTGGGCAGCCCCACTGCCCGGCAGCCCCCACAGCTAAGGGCCCTTTAGGCAAAGGGCGGCTCCGACGGTTGCGGCTCCCTGTGTGTCTGCAGGTGTCCGCAGGGGACGCTTGGCGCCGGTCCACCTGTTGGCTCTACCTGCTCCCTCGGCCCACCGCACTTAGACCTGTCACCCTGACTTCACTATGCCTTGCAAACTGTGGTAAACTAGGGTTTTTCTCCCCTCGCAGAATTTTTCAAACTTAGGTGGCCTCTCCACTGGGTACCTGATATTGCATTACTGTGTTCACTGTGTTCTGTTCTGAATTTGTGGTAAACTAGGGCTTGCTGCTCACTTCTTGTCCGCTCGTGCTTGTCCTATCCCCCCTCTCCCTCCTATCCCATGGTGCTCTCTATCTCACCTATCTTTTCTAACTGCTTCTCCATTGACTATCCTGCTCTTCTCACTAAATCTGGTAGGAAAAAGTTTAAAAAGGACATCCTGGACTCCAACCCAGGCCTCCCTATCGCTGACACCTACACCAGTGCCTCGTTTAAGGAAACTCTCACTGACATCCTCTTTTTCGTGCCTTCACCTGACCTATGGACCCTTCATATGGTCTCTGTGCTCTCTCCTATCTCCTCTTCTCCCATTAATGGTGGCACCCGTTGGGATGTCCTCTTGGCCTCCTTCCACTCCTCTAAGGCCATCATTAATGTCTACGCAAATGGGACCGTCTTGGTCCAAGGCCCTCAGGCCAACCTTCACCTCTTTGATAGACGCTTCCCGCGCCTCATCAACTTCCTTTCCTCTCCTGCTGTCCCCCCCTCTGTCCTCGGCTACCTTGCCTCTACCCTCCCTCCCTGCCCCCTCCCTTGCTCCTTCTTCTCCTGCGCAGGGCGTACCTCTGATCTGTACCCCTCCCTGGAAGTCCCTCAAAGATGGCAACCTTTTCCACATTGCCACTCTTAACTCTCGCTCTGCCGTCAAACATTCCTCTGATATCTGCCACCTTCTTGAGGAACTGGACCTTGACGTACTCGGTCTCACTGAGACATGGTTCACGGCCAGCTATGTCACCAGCTTTGACACACTCCTACCTGACGGCTACAAGATCCGCTCCGTGCCCAGGCCCAACCGTGCTGGGGGGGGGTGTGGCCCTTATCTTCCCTGAGTGGCTTCCTGCCACTGCTATTCCCACGCAGACCTTCTCCTCTTTTGAATGTCTTGTCTGCCAGCTCTCTCTCTCTCCTAGCCATTCCCTTACCGTGGCTACTATCTATTGGCCACCTGGTCAAATTTCCTCCTTCCTCTCCGAGTAGGCGGACCTCTCCTCCTCACTCCTGTCCTCAACCACTCAACTCCTCTTCCTTGGAGACTTCAACATCCACCTGGATGCCTCCTGTCCCCCCTCTGGACTCTTTCACGACCTCTGCGACTCTCTCTCACTCTCTATTCTCCCGTCGGGGCCGACCCATTCTGGTGGGCACACTCTTGATGCCCTGATCTCTTCTGACCTTCCCCTCTCTGTCCCTCTCTCCACTCCTCTCTCCTGGAGTGATCACTTTCTCCTCTCCTCCCACCTCACCCTCCCTACCCCACAGGCAAAACCACCCTCATCACTGCCATCCTCCTTCTCGGTCATCCGACCCATGAAGCGTGTGTCAGTAGAGGCTTTCGCTGCCACCTTCTCGCCCCCTCTTCCCCTTTCGGCTGACACCCACCCTGACACAGCCCTCTCCACTCTTTACTCTGCTATATCTGATACTCTTGATATCCTTGCCCCTGTCATGAGAATCCGCCTGAAGCCCAAAGCCAAATGTAACTCCTGGTTTGACTCGGATCTCGTCACCCTCAAACGCAAGTGCAGGGTGGCAGAGAGGAAATGGCGTGCTTCATGTTCATCCTCTGACAAACTGGCCTGTCGCCTGCTCCAAAGGCAGTAACGGCTCTCCGTTCTCACCAAAAAGAGAGCCCTTACCCAAGCCCGCATCACTGCGGCATCTAACAATTCGGCTGAACTCTTTAAAATCTGCAAGGAGCTGGCCAACCCTGCTGCAGTCTCTACCTCTCCTGTCCCCTCCCAGGCCCTCTGTACGGCACTGGCCTCTCACTTCATTTCAAAAACTCAGGACATCCTGTCCTCACTCTCCTCCCATCACCTCCCCCCCTCTATTCCCTGCCCGTCCTCTGGCCCTTCTGTAGCCACCCCTCCTCTCTCCTTCTCTGCCTTTCCCCTTTTTTCTGTTGATGAGGTTTCAAGACAAGTCCGATCTATGAAAGTCTCGTCAACACTGGTCCACCCCTGCTCCTCCAAAACTATTAAGGACCACATCGACTCCTTGGCTCCTGCCCTTGCTGACTTCTGCAATCACTCCTTCGCCTCTGGAGTCTTCCCATCCCCTCTCAAGCACTCCCTTGTGCACCCCCTTCTTAAGAAACCCTCCTCCGACCCGTCCTGCCCAGCAAACTATCGCTCTATCTCTATCACTCCTTTCCTGAGAAAGCTCCTGGAGAAACTTGCCATCTCCCAGCTTAATCTCCATGCTGAATCTGTTGGTAGCCTTCATGACCACCAGTCTGGCTTCAGAGCTGCCAGAAGCACGGAAACTGCTCTCATGAACATCCGTGAGGACCTGGTCTCGAACCTTGACTCTAACATTCCTTGTGTTCTCATCTTGCTTGATCTCGCTTCTGCCTTTGATACTGTCAACCATACCATCCTGCTCAACCGTCTCCGTGATAACCTGGGTATCACTGGTCAGGCTCTGGCTTGGCTGACCACTTTCCTCTCCAATCGACCCTCCCAGGTCCAACTGGGGTCTTTCCTGTCTGACATCTTTTTCTCTACCTGTGGTGTCGCCCAGGGTTCTAACCTCTCTCCCTGGCTGTTCAACCAGTACCTGGCACTTCTCACCCACCGCATCGCTGCTCTCTGCCCATACTTTCAGTGCTATGTTGATGATACCCAGCTTATCTTCAGGCTACCCTCGGCCTCCTCTTCTCCTTCCCTCATCTCTGACTGTCTTTCTGCTATCCAGGAATGGTGTGCCGCTAACGACCTCTGCCTTAATGACAGTAAGACCGAGATTCTACTCATCGGCACACCCACTCCCTCCTTCCCTGCAGCTCTCTGGCCGGCCTCTCTTGGCCCTCTTCCTGCTCCTACCTGCAAGGCTAAAAACCTCTGGGTCATCTTCGACTCCACTCTCTCCTTCTCGCCTCACATTTCTGACGTTTCTAAGAAGTCACACTACCTGCTGAACCTCCTCAGAGGTATCCTTCCTTTCCTCTCCTTCACCCAGAAGCTCACTGTCTCCAGAGCCCTGGTTCTCTCGAAACTGGACTACTGTAACAGCCTCTACCTAAATCTGCCTGCCTCTACTCTCCGCCCTCTGCAACTCATCCAGAACAGGACTGTGAGACTTGTCCTTGGCCTCAAGCCCCAGGACCACATCTCTCCAGGACTGAAATCGCTACACTGGCTCCCTGTGGCTGCGAGGATTAAGTTCAAAACCCTCTGCATTGTCCACAAGGCCTTCTGGGGCCTGGGGCCAAAATACCTTCAACTCTACCTTCCTAAATATCTTCCTTCTCGTGCACTTCGCTCATCCGCCTCCAACTCCCTCAGGGTCAGCCGCTTCTCTAAGCAACGAGTTGGTGGGAGATCTCTCTCTGCTGCAGGGGCCTCCCTCTGGAACAGCCTTCCTGCCTCCCTAAAACGTGAGGAGAACCATCTCCGGTTCCGGAAGTGCCTCAAAACCCTCCTCTTTGCTTCTGCTTTCTCTCCCTCTCTCCCCTGCTAAATCACTGAAATTTTTTTTTTTTTTTTTTTGATGTTTTAGTTTTGTCTCAAACTTTTTCATCTTGTGATTCGTGCGAAGTACGTGGATAAAAGAAGAGGCAGCAATGTAGTTTACATTGCTAGGAAAGCATTTTTCCTCCATTAATCTCAAGAATGCTGTGAAGGTAAAGGACAGCTGTGAATGTGTATTTGTTATTTTGTCCACTGAGAATCGCAGCCCATCTTTCATCTGTTGTCATTTGCTGCGAGGCCATGTCAAAATAGGCCCCAAACTGCTTGCGGTGGTTGGCGAGAGAGGGACATTCCATGAGCAAATGGAATATGGTTTCTGGTGTCGTGATGATTTCACAGAATCGACAGTGGTTCTGGTTTTTTGGGATCTGTCTTATTGATGCCAAGTAATCATTAGTTGGTAAAGTGTTCAGGCGGATTTTTAAGAAGGTTGATCTGATATTTGGATCAGGGAATGACAAGATGTATGGTTGCGGTTCATGTAGTTTTCTGTTGTCCTTGTTGCACTGCAAAGTCCGTTTGTATGTATTTTTCTTTTCGATGGTTTTGATCCAATCGTTTTGTAGCATTTTGGTTTTAGCGTGTTGAGGACGTTTCGTTAGAAGTTCTTCTGATATGTGTTCTTGTTCCATTTCTTTGGTTATTGTTTTTTTCCAGGTTTGTAGTATTGTGTTATTTAGAGCAGTTGAGTTAGTTTTCAGAATTTGGGTTGCCGGGGTCTTGTCATCCAACAGTATTTTTCGGTATATGTCTAGTCTTTTCCATCGTACCATGGAGCCGATGGATTGGGTAGCTACTTCGTATCGAATTCTCGCCATGGGATATGATTGAGGAAGAGTTAAGATCCTGCGCCAAAATATTGCTTCAAATTTCACCCAGTCTACCTGGTCTGCGTTCATCATTGTTTCCGTTCCATATGTTATGATGGGAATGTATTTTTGTCTGTAGAACATGATGATGGGCTTAAATGAAAATTTTCCATATTTTCTGTGTAGGATGGAGCCCTGTCGTGCGAGTGCTTGAGCCTTTTGTTCTAGGTTGTCTAGCCAATCTCTTTCTGTCTTTGATTGATTGATAATGATGCCAAGGTATTTAAATGTTGTGACATTTTCCAAGCGTATTCCATTGATGTTGAAATCCGGTGTTTTTTTTGCTTTTGGTTTAGGTTTCGTTAGAGCCATGGTTTTTGTTTTTGTGCTGTTAATTGTTAGCTCATTTTGTTTCATGTAGTCGCTTAGTGCTGTAAGAGAAAATTGGAGACCAAATGGTGTTCTGTCGAGCAAGACGATGTCGTCTGCATAAGACATAATGGGGACCGGTATTGAGTTTATTTTCGGAGGGTTTGAGTGTTGGAGAGGTATTGATCAATGTCTGATGTAAACAGGTTGTATAAAGTCGCTGCGAGGGGACATCCTTGTTTTAGACCATTCGCTGTGTTGATAGGCTCCGTTGTCAGACCTTGTTTTGTGAGTCTAATTTTTATTGAAGTGTTTGAGTAAAGTTGTATAATGGGTTCTAGGATATTCGCAGGGCAGTTCCATTTGTTCAATTTAGCCCAGAGCTTTTGGCGAGGTATTGCATCAAAGGCCATCTTTAAGTCAATGAAGGCCGCGTAGATCATGGACTTGTTGTTTATTGCTTCGTGCTTAATGACGTGCAATAGGAGAAGATTGATGTTAGTTCCAACGTTACGTGTGAAGCCTGTTTGTCGCGGTGATAGTCGTCCAGTGGAAGTGGCCCATGCAGTGAGTTGCCTCAAGAGAGCTGTTGCAAAGATTTTTCCGAGTGGGTCAAGCAAGGCAATAGGACGAAAGTTCTGAGGAAGGTCACGTGGTCCTTGTTTGTGGATCGGCACTATGGTGGCTGTTCTCCATGTAGTTGGAATTCGGTTGTGTCTGTTTATAATTTCCAAAATCTGTGTCATAAATTCAGCCCATGCCGCAGGATCTTGTTTAAGGGCAGCATTGGAAAGTCCATCAGGACCCGGAGCTCTTGAGGGATTGAGGTTTTGGATCATGTGTAATAGCTCTTCGTACATGATGACTACAGTCCATTTTGTTTTGGGTTTGGGGTTGAAGTTTTCTTGAGATTGTTGTTCATGTGCTGCGTACATGGTCGAGAAATGAGTAATCCATGTTTGTTCTGGTACGTTAGCTGTGAGCTTGTGTTGTTTTTGCTGGTTGTCGTTCAGTAAATTCCACAATTCTCTTGTATTATTTGTCTTGTAGGTCTTCATTATTGTTTCTGCATCTGTCTGGAGGAGGATTGCTTGTTGTGATTTCCTCCAGTTGTTGTATCGAAGTTTCAGTTTTCTACTCTCCGTCATGTTTTCTGATGTTTTGTTTTTCTTGAGTTGGCGTTTCTGTTTAGCTAGCTCCTTTTTTCTTTGTGCTATTTCTTCGTTGTAGGAGTGTACATGAGTTCTTTGCGGACGATTTTTTAATGTTTGGTGAAATGGGAGCAAGATCCATTCATAATTCAACTTTTCAAGATCTGGTTTTGTTGAGGCGTGTAGTTTCATCGGCAGCAGTGATAGCGCTGATTGTGGTATTCGTAGCCTTGAAGATGTGCCAGTAAGTTCGAGCATTGGAACTTTTACGTTTTGTTGGCTGATAAGATGTGAGGTGACAGTTAGCTTGTTGTGGTCGCTGTTATCAGACGTTAGCGTTATAGCTGCCTTGACCGATTCATGAAGGTTATGCGAAAGAAATATGTAGTCGATAATTGCTGCTGAATGGCCTCTGTTCCATGTTGGGACGAAGGGGGTGGAGTTATCTTTTGCATGATTTAGGAGAGTAAGATTTTGCGTTCTGATTTCGTTCATCCATGTCAATGCTTTGCCTGTCAGTTGTTCGACTGGGCGCGGGGTTCCATTTGGTGTGATTAGGTTGATATTGAGATCTCCGCACAGTATAAGTTCGAGGCATTGATGGGTCGTTACTAAGTTGTCTATTGTCGTGAATACGCCATCGATGAATGCGACAGGTGAAATGGCTGCAGGATTCCAGTACAAGTTCAAGATGGCGATTGTTGTTTCGTCAGTTCCTTTTTTTCGTTGTTGGTGCGCTTGTGTTGTTATTATAAGCAATTGAGTCCAGGGATTTATATTTTCATTGCGCACTACTTTCCATTGCGGGGTAATTTTGATTAGTGTGAGTAGACCTGATGCTGGTCTTCCTTGGTGTTTTTTTATGGCAGGATTTAGGAAGGTAAGATAGCCGTCGCATGCTGGTGTTTCAGTGATCCAAGTCTCTTGGAGACAAATGATGAGATGTTTCTCGAGGCAGGCGAGGGTTGAGTAAACAAATGTAGGTTTCCTCTTGTGTTCCATGAGCAGAGTGGCCATGTTATATTGTTATTGATTAGTTGTTATGAGTGGGAGTAGGTTGAACTTCTTGAGGAGATGGTTTCTGTAAATGACGTTTCTGGATCATAAATTCTCTTGAATGGTCTCTCGTGTGTGTTCGATTCTTCTGGAATTGGGAAGTACGGCGAGTTTGGGTATTTCGTTGAGTAATTTTTGTTACGATTTTGCGTGTACTTTTTTGTAGGATTTTTCCTTGATGACGTTGAGGCCCAGCAATTGAATCCAAGTTTGAGGAGTTGGTCGCGTTTTGTTATGATTAGTTCTTGATCGTCTGGATCAGATAATTCTACAATGATTCTATCTAGGTGCTCTTCGTCTTTGAAAATTGTTGAATCGATCTTGTTAGTTGTTATGTGTTTTAGTTGTGATATCGCTCCAAATAGTCTAAGGGTGTTAGTTCTATTGAGTATTAAAGGTTTTGGTCTGGTAGTTTGATTTTCGATGTGAATTTGATAAATTTGGTTTTGTTCTAGCGGATTGATGAAGGAAGGGAATGTGCAGTCAGTAGAATCCATTGTATGAGAGGCAAAGGAACCATCTGAGACTTGATCATAGGCATCAACAAGTAATAATCTGCAGTCGTAAGTATTCGAGGAAATCTTGGAAGTTTCCTGTAAGGGATGTTCTGAAATATCTTCATATTGATATGAGGGTTGTGATTCGCGGGTGGAGTATTCATCAAGAATAATATATCTTGGTGGTGTTGTAGAGTGAATGGGTGGCGGTGTGTGATCTAGTTCGCAGTCTTCGTGTGTTGAACAGTTTAGAAGTTCTTCGTCGGTGGAGGGTGAATGTGGGAGGAGTTGTGGCAGTTGCATATTTAAAGTATCTTTAGAGGCTTGTAGTCTGTTTGAAGGTTTTGCCAGCTGTGGTAGTGCCTGATCCAATGGTGCTTGATGAGCCTGTATCCGTGTTTTGTCTTTTGACGCTTGTATAGCTTGATCCGTATATTTTATTGTTCTGAGGAAGGCTCTAGAGCCTGTTTGTTTTTTCTTAGTTGTCTTGGGCTGTGTTGATTTGGTTGTGGGGATTGGTTTTTCTTTCAGGAAGATCTTGAACTGTTCTGATTTGGTCGCTTGTGGTTGGCAAGAGACTTGGGTCTCTGTTGGAGTGGCAGGAGCCAGTGACACGGGTTGTTGTGCGAGGCTTGTGTCCGAGCTTTCAGTTTGTGTGGCAGTCTGTTGGATGTTTGAACGCTGAGGTAGTTGAGGTTGAATGCTCTTTGAGACTAATTTTTAGTTTGATTGAAGTTGTTGTTGTAGTTTAAGTAGAGCTAGAAGTTTGTTGTTTAGGTTGGTTTTTTCCTGTCGATCACTTCTGGCCATTTCTGTTAGACGTTGTTGCCATCGATTTGAATGCTCTGCTTCTGAATTGAGACGGGCCTCTGTTTTGTTTAGGAAATTTTCGATATAAATCTGTTTGGCGTGGATCATTGCTAAGAGGGTTCCTTGGTCTTTGATGTTATCGTTCATGGATTTGTGTAGTTTGATGAAAGGTATCATGGTTTGAGAAAGTACTGCCATCAACATGTTTTGCAAATCGATCATTGTAGTTGGAATTCTTAGGTTGGTATTTTCGTCGTTTTCCGGTTTGTTGGGTGTTGAGGTAGGAGAATTGCGTTCTGTTGGTTCTGATAGCGGCATTGAGTTGTCGTTTTTGTTTATGTTATCTGGTGTGTAGAAAGATTCTATCGTGTCGTAGTTAAATCGGTTGGGAATATTCTGGTTTCCTATTTGGTTCGTGTCGCTTTCTGTCTTGATGATTTTTTTTTCCGGTTGCTTGTGTTAGACACGGGGTTGATGTCATCTGTAATTGTTGGTTTCCTGTAGTTGTACTAAATATTTCTTTGCGTTTGTCAAGGCTTGACATGATTGATTCTATTTCTGTTATGTCCATTGATAGTCTTTGTGCTTTGAGTAGAGTTTTGGTGTTGGTAGGTTCTTGGAATTGGGGGCTTTTGGTTGAGTTGTGAGTCTGTAGCCATGCAATTTTGGCTAATCTTGCTTTTTCCTTCTTTGTTTGCTCAGTGTGTTATTTAAAGAGGTGCATGGTTTGGTGGAAGTTCGTAATTCTTCTGGCTGCGGTTTGATGGGTTCATGGTTAGGAAAGTCTACGTTTTTATAGCAAGGATAGTCTTTATTATAATTGTGATTTTTGAATGAGCAAGTAGTATTGTCCAGTGGCCTTTGTTTTCCGTTGTTCTTTTGTTCGGTATTATCGGTTCGTTGTTGATTTTTTTTTGTGGCTAGTTGCAGCTCGGAGTTGTATGTGTCTTCTGTTGAGCCGAGAGCTTGTTCTCTGTCGTGTAGTTTGGTTGAGGGAGAGGTCTCTCTGTTTGCACTTGATTCTGCATGAGGCTGCGTGACGGTGTTAAGCAAGATCAACTCTTCGTGTCTATCTTCAGGGCGGTTTTTCAGTAGGTTGTTTGTCTTTTCCGGTTGTTCTTGTGCAGGACTGATGTTCGTATCTTCCGCTGGTTGTAGGGCTAGATCTCTTTGAAATGGTAGTGTTGTTATTTCGTGAGATTGTTTTGTGTTGTCGGGAATCTTGGAGTCCGTTGGTCCGGGCGGGGGGTTTGCTTCTTCATTAGTTGAAAATGCAGTTTTGCCGTCTTGGGTGTATGATTTGTTGGAGACCAGTGTTAGCGGGAGGTTTTGGTCTTGATTGATTCGGGTATCATGTAGTGGTGCACTTGAGGCGTCTTCTGCTTGGGCAATTAGCTGATCATCTTCGCTGATATTGACGCGGGGATTGTTAGTGATATGTTCAGAAGTCTCAGATGTGTTATGTATTTGGTTTTGTATGCTGGTTTGAGGTTGCATATCACGGTGGTCATTTGGTAGCCTTGTTGTCGCACTTGTTGTGTTTGTGAAATGGTCTATATTGAGCAATTGCTCAGTCTGATTGTGAGGTTTGTGTGAATGATGATGTTGTCCTCGTGAAAAGGATTGTTCCATCGTGAGTTGTGACGAGTCCAAGTCAGATTGGGCAGCTGTGTTAAGTTTTGTTCTCAGTCTCGGTTTCGGGCGGGCAGCTGGTGGTTGCTTGGGACGAGTTTCCAACATTTCTGCTTTGTTTGCTGACGGATCTGTTGTGACCGGACACGTTCGAGGTTTGATGGTGGTGATTTTGTTCCTCCTAGAAGTTCGGTTGAGGTGGTGAAAGAGTTGACCTCAGGATCCAAGGGACTGTCCCTTTCGGTCTCCTTTGGAGGTGGTAACTTTGTTCCTCCTAGAAGGTTGGTTGAAGTGGTTGGATAGCTGACCGCAGGATCCAAGGGGCTAGCCCTTTCGGTCTCCTGCAGTGTACCAGAATTAGGAGTACTGATGTGGTGGGGGATTTCAGGGGTAGGTTTTATCTGTTGAGGGTCTGGCACGCACAAGATCCAAGAGACGCCCTTTCGTTCTCCTGGGTGGGAGGTGATGTGGGCAGGACTGTCTGTTACCCAGGTGTATCCTTGTAGATTGCTCTTTCGCTCTCTCAGAGCGAGGTGTTATCAGGTAGAAATGTGATCTGTTAAAGGTCTGGCGGCCACAGTATCCAAGGGGCAAGCCCTTGCGGGACGTAGATGATGTGTGGTGGCTTGTCTATTTCCAAGGTGTATCCAGGAAGGATACTCTTTCGATATCTCAAGTCCGGGTGTTGTCAAGGAAGGATGTTGTTTGTTGAGGGTCTGGCGCTCACGGGATCCAAGGGACAAGCTCTTTCGGTCTCCTGGAGCGCAGGTGGGTTGGGCAGGCCTGTCAATGTTCAAGTGGCGGATCTCATTGAAGCGAGCAGCAGTGTTGAGTTTTCCGCAGGTTTTCTCCACCGAGATGCGTATGGTGTTTGCAAACTGATTAGCAATCACTGGGACGAGTGATCAGGAAGTCCCGTGTTATCCTCAGTGGACGTCCTGGGCGTGAGATATTGCACTGCAGGACTATGTGAAAATTTCGATGAAATGAGCCATTTACTGCAGGCTTTAGAGACGTCGAAGAGTCGCAGCTGGGGCGTAGGTGAAACTTGTGTTCGCGCGGGGACCGGCAGTCGCAGCCAGGGGTACCGGGGAGCAGACTGGGCCAGGGGGGCTGTCGGGCGTAGGACGTAGGTTTAACCTGGTAGGTGGATAGTTGGCGGGGGGGAGCCTTGGTGACACGCTGTCCGGAGAGTGCAGCTTTCGACAATAGAACAGTTGTCGGAGGAAAGAGGGAATATCAGCTCAGGCTTGGTATGATGGTAGTGTACTGCGGTTGTTGTTTTCGCAAGGAGCTTCTGGTTGGTGTCTTTAAATAAGGTTCCAAATGGATATAATGAGCCGGAGCGCCGCGGAGCCTGCAGAGCCTAAAGACCAAAAGACTCTGCAGCAGACTCCGCGGCCGCTCTGCGGCTTGCTGGGTAATTTGAGTCCTTAAAGTGTAGAAGTAGAAAGAGGACAAAAGGGTAAAGCACACCCTCACTGGAATCAGGAGCAAAACGCTGTAGAGTCTCTCTCCAGGCACGACCAAAAGACTCTGCAGCAGACTCCGCGGCCGCTCCGCGGCTTGCTGGGTAATTTGAGTCCTCAAAGTGTAGAAGTAGAAAGAGGACAAAAGGGTAAAGCACACCCTCACTGGAATCAGGAGCAAAACGCTGTAGAGTCTCTCTCCAGGCACGACCAAAAGACTCTGCAGCAGACTCCGTGGCTGCTCCGCGGCTTGCTGGGTAATTTGAGTCCTCAAAGTGTAGAAGTAGAAAGAGGACAAAAGGGTAAAGCACACCCTCACTGGAATCAGGAGCAAAACGCTGTAGAGTCTCTCTCCAGGCACGACCAAAAGACTCTGCAGCAGACTCCGCGGCCGCTCCGCGGCTTGCTGGGTAATTTGAGTCCTCAAAGTGTAGAAGTAGAAAGAGGACAAAAGGGTAAAGCACACCCTCACTGGAATCAGGAGCAAAACGCTGTAGAGTGTCTCTACAGGCACGACCAAAAGACTCTGCAGCAGACTCCGCCAGGTCTTTTAAAACAGTCCTCCTGAACAGAGATCAGCCTTCTGGTAGAGCAGTACTGCGTAATGAGGAGTGAGAGGCAGGGCGTAGCTGCTGTCTAAGGCTCGGCAAGGTGAGTCACTGAAATTGTACTAAATCAGCAACTGGGCCACTCACCAATCTCGGTCCTTGGCCCAACCACTCTCCCCTGCACTGCCTTCCCGGCAACCCCTGCACTGCGGGACTGTCTCTGGATCGCTACAGCCCCTCTGCCCAGCACTTGTCTGCACTTATCTTGCACTTGCCACCAGCTGGCCCTTATTATTTATCTTGTTCGTTACTAACCGTGTACTGCACTTTCCCCCCTACCTTTCCCCCTTGCACTTTTCCCGTCCCTTTAACCTTGCACTTGCGTGATCTGAATGACACCTGGCCTAGTAGGATTGTTGTCTGTTCTCCCTTTGCCCCCCCCTCCCTGCCTCGTTGCGCCTTGAAACACTTGTGTATAGGCGCGTTACAAATGCCATATCATATCATATCGTAGAATCTGCGTACAACAGATGGTCATCTTACAAGACCAAATAGACAAATTAAATGGGGAAAATAATAAATTAATCATTAAAGATTTAGAATTGCAAGCAGAGTTTGATGAAGAGCGCCAGAACGCTGGTTCATTCAAAAAACAGAGAGACAACCAGGATGCACAGAGGAGCACTGTAACTCAGGAAAGACACACCTTAGGCCAGGAAGTCAGCCATTTAAAAACAAAGTTAGAAGAAAATCACAGAAGGAAAGCTGTTAGAGCACACCAGGCGGGTGGAGGAGGCTCTGGCAAAGAAGAATCAAACCAGTAAGGACCAAACTCAGGAGGGGAGTCTCCTGCAGCAAAAAATGACCCAATTCTCCCAATTCAGGCAGGAAGCACAGAGAGACAATGAGGCTCTCTGTGAAAAGAATGACAGCTCCATAGACAGATAGCCATGCAAGAACAACTCATAGAGACCAGTAAGGCCTTAATAGAGGAACAAAAGGGTCCGAATCTGGCATGTCATCAGGGAGTAGGGGCTGAAAGAGATGAGGTAAGATTGGAGAAAGAAACTCCTGAGCATAGCCTCAGGAACCCTGGCATCCGGGACTTTAATCCCTTCAATTCCATGGACTCTGCCACCCC
The DNA here is from genome assembly GCF_040938575.1 of Ambystoma mexicanum. NCBI lineage: Eukaryota > Metazoa > Chordata > Amphibia > Caudata > Ambystomatidae > Ambystoma > Ambystoma mexicanum. Next base: position 215,854,883 of record NC_090921.1, on the reverse strand, counting down.
CATGTCCACTGGCTCATATGAACCAAGGGCCACAGCGATGGTAGACTTCAACAAAATGGGAAATATGGGGCTAACAGATCAGCACCTCCCAGAAATGGGCGGGCATCTATATACAGGTTTCCAAGTGCTAGGGCCATCTTCTCTGATCAGGCAGATTCCAGTGAGGGTAGAATCAGAGAATCCGAGAACTGGATCCTCAGAAATATCACCTACCTAGAGATCAGTCAGTGAAATTTGGTGGGGAATTCCATGAGACTAGGCCCACGAACAGCATCTTAAAAACCTCTTCCCAACTAGGATCATGGGCGGGATACTCAGCCAATCCTTGGAGCAAGGGAGAGTCAGAAGACTCTTATGAGCACCACAGGTCCAGGGAAACTAGGCCCCCACATTCTGCCAGTCATTCCCAAGCTCGCAGAATCCGGGAGAGCCTAGAAGATCAGACTGCCATCTCTGGTAGCAGTGCCTCTGAGTCAGAGGATGAGTGGACCAGGGTAACCAGAACTAAAAAGGCCAACAAAATTAAGAGAGCTTTACTCAAGGGTCCCCTGAAGCAAATAAAAGCTATTAGGATGGTCATCACGCCCTACCACAAAAATGCCAAATATTCAGTTTGGGAGCACCTGGAATTGTTTGAGCAAATGATGGAGACTTTCCACCTGAAGGACAGACAAAGCTGTATTCAGTATGTAAAGTGGACATTTTCATCTGAGTACTCCAGCGTCTTTGCAGGGCTGGAGGATCAGAACCATTCAAGATGGTCCACCTATATAGGGTGGCCATCCTGAAGCATTTTTCTATTCATAGAAACCCTCAAGAGGCCCGTAAGGCAGCCTACAACCTGCAATGTGGGGAAGACCAGGCCCCACAAGAATTTGTCCAAGAACTTAAACGTGCCTTTGCGCAGACCACCAGGAGGGTGCGCACTGACAGTAGGAAACACCTTCTTCCATGCACTCCCTAAATATATGACCCAGCTGAGAATCTAGCACCCTACCTAGCACCCTACCTCCTCAACCCTGCCCTCCAGGCCCCCTCCTCTAACAACCCCAGAAACCTTAGCTGACACCTTTAAGGATATCATCACGTCACCCGTTGACGCCATTGCTCCTTTGACCCTAAAAGACGCAAAAAAAGCCAAACATGCCAACTCATGGTTCTCCAAAGAACTTCTTGAACAACGTGCGCAAAAAAGCACGGCCCTCTCTGCCTGGAAAGCCAGCCCCTCTGAGGCCACCAAACTGAAGTTCAAAACAATCTCCAAATCCTACAAGGCTAACATTACCTTAGCGAAGGCAGCCTCATTTAACACTAGGATCGCTGAAGCCAAGTCAGGGTCCAAGGAACTATTCACCATCTTTAGGGAACTGGAAAAACCATCTGCCCCCCCCATCAATCATCAAAGATGACAAGTGGTGTAATAGAATTCAGTCGGCCATGCTCGACAAGCTCAACACCCTGCAAACCAAAATCCGCGGCCACCAAAAAGCCCTCTCCAACATCGCAGCCAAATTGCACGCTGAGCCACCCATCAAGACCAGCGCCTCCCCTTTATTTGAATTCAAAGATGTCACTGAGCGAGAGGTCATCACCCTGCTCAACTCCATCAAACCCTCCAATTGCAAGTGCGACGCCTGCCCAGCTAGCCTCATCGCAGGCGCTCGCCTATCCTAGCCCCCTTCCTTACAGCTTTTATCAACTCCTCCTTCCAGTCAGGCCATGTCCCATCCAGACTCAAGGAAGCTTGGGTGCGCCCACTCCTTAAAAAACCCTCACTTGACCCCACAGTCCCTGGTAATTACAGACCTATTACCACTGTACCCTTCCTGCTCAAAATCTTGGACAAAGCAGCTTACCTGCAAGACCAGAAGTTCTTAGAGGATAACCGGCTCCTAGGCCTGCGGCAATCTGGATTCCGCCCACAGCACGGCACCGAGACGGCCCTCCTAGACCTTAAGTATCAAATGGACGATCTTAGAGATGCAGGCAAACCTGCTCTCCTACTGCTTCTTGATCTATCAGCTGCCTTTGATCTCGTGGACCACAACACCTTGTGCCACCCTGAGCCTGCTCACCTGTGGTGTTCCCCAGGGGTCCTGTATAGCCCTACGCTCTACAACCTTTTCACAAGGCCCCTGTTCAGCATCTTGGATTCCCTTGGCATATCCTACACCAATTACGCAGATGACACACAGGTACTCATCCCACTCTTGGGCGACTACCAAGCAGACACTAACACCCTCACCACTATCTACTCCACCCAAGAATGACCAGCAAGAAAATCACCTTGGTCAAACTGATTCTGGTGACTGCCTCCGAAAAGGCGGAGAAGCCCAGACTCCCCCATATCCAATTGCCACCTTTTTCTTACAGGTTCCCAAGATCCCAACCAAAATCCTGCCCAAATCACCCCTATGTCAGAATCCAAAGCAAAGAAATGAACCCACCAATTGGCCAAAAATGTGCATCATCGTTGCCCCCTTGAGGAGAAGGAGGGAAGATGTTATGCCCCGGTCCAAATACAGGGGCAATGTACAATTTTGGCACTGGTGGACACTGGATCCCAAGCCACCATTCTGTCAAAAAGGGACTTTGATCAGTTGAATTCAAGAAGGGGGGAGAAATACCAAATCCCTCTCACCCCTCTTCCTGGGCAACTTCAGAACTTCGATGGGAAGGAAATTCCTGTCGAGAGGACTGCGCATTTAGACATTAAAATTGGGTGACACAAGGTGAAGTACCCGGTCATAGTTGTGACTCCAGAGGGCACACCATGTTTACTAGGGAATGACATCCTGCGTAGATTGCTCCCCTCATAGATTGTGTAAACAAGGTCCTCTGGACCCAGACTAACTGACCAATAAAATTGAAACATTGTGTCAACCATGTTAGTTAAATGGCACATGCCGCATGGTTGAACAAAAACCTGACCAAGTTGAATTCCACTTCCAGAATAACCAAATCCCAGACGTGACAGTAATTGCAGTAGGACAACAAACTGGTGATGGTGAGTCCTCTCTATTTCTGAAAATCAACCTTCCTTCCAGGCTCAGGTGGCATTCCACACTGGAAGGAAACACTCTGAGATTCTATACAAATTCACAATCAGAAAATCCTACTCTTATAGTCCAAAATGATGAGAAATCAGCTCAAAGCTTGGCTGATATTCAGAACATTTCAGAGCAGTTGTTCATCCATATTCAGTTAAATGAAGGGAAGGACTCTGTTCTTGCCCGAGTGAGCGTGAACAACGGTAAGAGCTTCATCAGCGAGGCCATGTTCCACAAACTCCCAAAAGATCGAGCCATTCCCACATTTAAACTGTTAGACAAATGGGAAATGGTCCTGGAAACACCCAATTCCAAACATCTCCTGCCTAGCAGGTGTATGCTCAAACTTTCCATAGACAACAAGAGCATAGTCCATAATTGTTGGGTCGTGCGAGATGTCCCTGCTGCATTTTATTTAGGCAGTGACATTCTCAATCGCTTTGCCATTAGTTTGGACCTAATAAGCTTCAAAGCTTGGTCCTGATTAGCAGGTAATCCCATGGACTTTGATGGCCCAGAGAAAGCATTTTGGTCAGCTCAACTGCTGCCATATGCAGTTGAAATTCAGATTGGAGAGGAAGTCACCATCTCAGACCCGACAATTCTCACTGGAAGTAAAAATTAAAAGGAGGACAGAAACTGAAAAATCCTGATGCCTATGTTCATCTCAATGCTCATTTCCAACAGCAAGGGTTGGGGGTAAACCCAACACCACTGGTCAACATAGAACACGACACCATTCCAATAGAGGTGGATAACAGCGACCTAAAGAGTATCACTCTGGGCGCAGGCACCATTATTGGAATGGCGGTGAATGACCGACATTTTTCCATAGATTTAGGTAACAAACTGTTAGGACCAATCCCTAAGGACTGTTGTGACAGTGATAGCGACGATGACAACACCAGACAGGATCTTCACCCGCAATGGGGGGAATCTCCTGGTGTACTCTTCCTGGCCTTATGGTAAGGAAGATGTGACCTGTGACTTCAGGAGGGATGAGGTGATCTTTCAAGTCCACACGGACTGCCTTCCCCACTTGAAGCCATCAGTCCAAATCAGTACTTTGACCAGGGACTTCTCCACCCAGCTGGAGGAGGCCGCTGAGATAGCCAAACCAGAAGTCTTTCCGGGCTTCAGGTAGATGGTTGAAGATAGAGTCAACCTAGCTGATGCCTGTGGGACTCTGGAGCAAAAGCAAAAATTGGAACACGTTTTCGTAGATTTTCAAGATCTCTTTGCGGTAGACTCATATGACTGTGGTCGCACCGACATACACACAACAACAATTCCCACGAACCATGGCATGACTCCAGTATTTGTGAAGAAATACTCAATGGAGTCCCTTACTGAAATAATTAAGAACCTTGAGTCCCATGGGATAATTTGTCCAGTCTACAGCACCTTCAATAATACGGTGCTGGGGATTTTGAAACCTAACGGCCAGCTGAGACTCTGTGCTGACCCAAGGGAGCTCAACAAACAGGTCCATACTTCCCGATGGCCTCTTCCCTAGATTGCGAAAGGGCTGGCCCAGATCCAGGGGTCAAAGGTATTCACTGCAATTGACCTGACCAATGGGTACTTGACTGTACCTGTCAGTAGGGAGGACCAATACAAGCTGGCCTTTACCTGTGGGGGCAGCAGTACACTTGGACCTGGACTCCCTTCAGATACATCAACTCTGGCAATGAATTTAACATCTTTCTGCATAAGGCCATGCCCGACTTGGGTGAAAGTTGTAACTTGGCCTATGTAGGTGATGTTCTAATCAAAAGCTCAACTGTGGAGGAACACATAGTGGGGATCCGTTATGTTCTGACCCAGTTGAGGGCTGCCGGAGCAAAACTCTCTTTCCAAAAGGCACAGTGGTGCAGGACCTGTGTCAATTTCTTGGGGCGTGAGATAACTCCTGAAGGTCTCTGTCCAGGAAAAGAAAGTAGAAGCACTCCAGAAAGTAAAAGACCCCACAACTCTGCGGGAACTAAGGAGCCTCATTGGACTAACTAATTGCAGCAGAAAGTTCATTGAGGACTACGCAGAGATCACAAGACCCCTGATCCATCTTATGAAGGGGGGGTCAAGTGGGAGTGGGGTCCAGAACAAGCCGAGGCAGTAAGACAACTCAAAAGAAGCCTCTCACAAGCAACTTGCCTAGCTTACCCAGTCAAAAACAAGGAGTTATTCTTGGAGACAGGGTTCTCAAATGCATGCTTGACTGCAGTATTATATCAAAAGCATGACAAGGTCACAAAAGTAATCTCCTGTGCGAGTGAGACTTTATCCTCTGTGGAGGAAAAATTCAACAATTGTGAGAAGGCACTCCTGGCAACGGTGTGAGCATTGAAGAATTACCGCCCGTTTATCCAGGGGAAACACATCATAGTGGAGACTCCGCACCAACCTTTGCAATATCTTCAAAGTGACAGAATCCGGGCCAGAAATGTGAGTAATTGCCAAATTACTTCCTGGATTCTGTCAATGCAAGGCTTTCCTGTGGAGGTCAGATATGGCCAAAACAAGAAGAGTCCCCTCACACAAGGTCTGGCTGATTTGCATGATTGTGCCAGAGAAAACTGTCTCGAGGACGAAAGTCTTAAAATCAAGGACAACATGGAAGCCTACCTTAATTCCCTACACAAAGTCTATGAAGAAGACAAGTGTGAGGGAATGCCCACTGTCTATGTGGATGGGTGCTCCTACCATGTTGACAAAAACGGGGAAAAGGAACTTGTGGCCGGCGTAGGGAATGCATGGGTGAATGATGCCCCAGAACCCTCTGCTGGGTACAAAATCGGTCCCCGAAGTAGTCAAGTGGCAGAGTTGATGGAGGTGCCATCCTCAATTCCGTCCAACACCAACTCCACAAACTGGTCATAATCACTGATTCAGATTATGTACGGAACGTGTTCGTGGAGCACCTGGTTAACTGGAAAACCAGAGGAATGCTATGTGCTAATAATAAACCTTTAAAACATGGAAAATCAATACAAAATATTGCTGATCTCGTCACCTCGAATGGGATGACCATCTACTGGAAAAAGATCAAGGGTCATTCTAAAGTAGAAGGACCCGACAAAACTGGAAACGACCTAGCTGATCAGCTGGCCAAACCCGGAGCCATCCAAGGGGATCTCCTTGAGATCGAGTCCCTTTTGGGGAAAATCCAGGTCACTGCTATCGCTAGGTCCCAGACAAATGCTCACAATGAACTCTCAACTGCACAATGGACTAAGGAGACCCCAGATGCTGATTTGATTACGGCTCAAAAAGGGATCCAATAATTATTAAGTTTTACCAACACATTGAGGACCCTGAGAACTTTCCCCTGACGGATACCGATTACATTAGGAAAGAGGACCTCAGAGTGTTGATGAAATGTCCAAAAATGTTCTGAATCCAAGACGGTTTGTTGGTGAGGAAATCCATATCTGGCCATGACCAGTGGATGGTCCCTACCTCATTCCGAAGCCTGATGTTAAGTCACGCCCATGATGCGGCCACAGCCGGTCATCGGGGGTTTCATACGACATTAGAAATCTTGCAAGAGGTTGCATACTGGCCACACATGGGGCAGGATCTCGACTAATACTTGAAGGGGTGTCTTGTGTCTGCACAATTTCAGCCAACCTCACTCACATACCGTGCTCCCCTCCAAAGAGCGGGATGACACTGCCTTGGTCAGATTTGCAAGTTGATTTTATCGGGCTCGTGATTCGCTCCTCTAGGGGGAACAAGTACATGTTGACCGTAACATGCTTTTTCACTAAATGGGTGGAATATCTCCCGGCCCCAAATTGCAAGGATGAAACAGCAGCTTCCTTGATGATAAATCACATCTTCTCGTGAGTCAGACCGTGGTAGTCACTTCACTAGCGAAGTGATGACAAAGATGTGGGAGATACTTGGGGTCAAAAGGAAACTACACATTGCCTACCGGCAGTCCTCTAATGGTGGAGTTGAGGTACAACAAAACTATTATGAGCATATTAAAAAAGTTTGTGGCAGATTCTGGCCCAAGTTGGGACATTCGATTACCCCTTGTCCTCATGGCCATCAGATCTACCCCTTCTTCTGCAACAAAAATATCTCCATTTGAGCTGATGACTGGACGAAGGATGGTGCTATCCCAGCATCTGCTGTACAGAACCCAAGAGCAGACCTTGATAAATGCCTCCAGAACTCATGAGTATATTGAGAATCTGAGAAAACACCTTCAACATGCTTTAGCCTATGCTCAGCGGAATCTAGAAAGATCTGCAGACAGTATGAAGACCCACTATGATTTTAAGACAACTAAAAAGAAATACCAAGTAGTAGACCGGGTCTACTTGTACAATTTCCAAAGGAACCAAGCCAAAGAGCGCAAATTCTTCCCAAATTGGCGGGGTCCTTTTGAAATTGTGGATAGAATCTCACCAGTCGCCTACAGAATCTGCATCCCCATGGGCAGTTTGGCAGAAGGGGAAGACAAGTGGGCCCACATAAACCAGCTGAAGAGTTGCTATCCCAGGCATACTTTGCAGCAAATAAAGGAGCCAACCGGAAACCCAGAGGGGGAAAATCTAGAAACCTAGAAGAATCACTACAGGTTCACCATGTATGTGCAAGAAGAGTGTAAAACCATTAGTAAACATAGGCTGGGAATATTATAAATTGTATTCAATGCATGCATCTGCCCCACTACACCCTCAGGGAGTAGTAGTGGGGAAATGTCCATAACCATGCTATGTTCTGTTTTCTAGCATTGGAACTAAGAATCATCTAAGCACCAAGGAGGACCACTCGGGGACCGGGAGGAAAGACCCAAGGAGCCCGGAGTGCCGCTCCATACTCCCAACCAGAACCAGCAATACTCCTGACCAGAACCAGCGAGGAGAGCAGGTCGCCTCCAGCACTGATGGGAGAAGCAGCTGACATTCTCCACATGGATAAAAGAAAAGAGCATCCCAATCTCCTGACTACCCCTTGGCAGGTGGTCAAAATCAAGTGAGAGGGGGGCTCTGTGGGAAGTATTGACCCACTTTTGCTCTGCTATGCTGCATCACTCTGTTATGGTGGTGCCAGAAACAGCAAAATGGCCGCAAAACCCCTGTGCGCGCCAAAACCCCTGAAAATCGCACTTTTCAATGCACAAAAAGATGGCTGCCCAATCTGCCACGCATGTTGTCAGTGGTGGAACAGAGCTCTCACTACTGAAATGTGTCACTGGGCTCCACAACAATGGAAAGTGAAATGCAGAAGCAAAAAGCAGTGCTTTGCTAAATGAAACTCCAATATTGCTTTAAATCACCTTTTCTTGGCTACTGAAACTTCAGAATACCAGTACAGAACACCTTCCAAATATTCAAAATTCTCGCTGGGTGCTACAATTCACTTAGTTTAAGGAATCATTGTGAATTTACAAGGTCCTGAAAGGCTAAGAGCATAAAGAGATCTCCACAGCAAAAGGCCTGCCTGTGGATCTGTAAAATAAATCTCTGCACAGCAGAGGGCTACCTGTGATGACAGCTGTCAGGGGCCTTCCTGATTAAACTATAACATGTTATAAACTAAAAGTCAAATGTTTGCAATATAAGAGGAATGTTACTGATAGTAACCCATATTGTAGTTGTTTTTGATCCCATAGGTTAAAATCTTGAATGAGAATTCTATCTGTTATTTGATACAATAAGTTTATTTTGTGCTAAGGAAAAGCCAAAAGAATTTAACAATTAAATGAAACCTGGCTGAGCTGCAAGAACTCAAAAGGCATGTTTTTTTTTCCCAGAGGGAGGGCCTTCCTCTCAGCTGAAACTCAAGGGGAGGTGCTAATTGCTGGATAGCCCAGGACTAAACAATGGACATCCTCCAGCCCAGGAAATTGGAAGTGTGAAAAGGGGTCGTAAATGGCCTCTGGAAGGATCAAGCAAGGAAGGGGATGCCTTGGGCTCCCAGGAGAGACAAAGGGGTGGAGCCAAGCGACCATCTGTTGCGGAACCTGAACAAAGAACACATTTTAAAAGACTTATAACTTGCTATCCAAAATGGTGAAAGATATAAAAATGACAGAGCTGTTAATTTAATTTCTGGCTGCACGTGTGAAGAGGCGGCAGAACTTTGTGACATGTTCTGGACAGGAATGGCAAGATATGTGATTTTACGCAAAATGTGTGAATGTTAGAATTGTGAATCTTTACACGCATGTCCCCATGTTAAACACGCATATTTGTGGAAATTTGCAGAAAAATCGGAAAGTGTGTTCATAGCGAAAAGGGCAAAAATCTGTAGAAAGGGGAGACAAGATCCCACCACTGCAGGGTTTTGAGGACGGGATGCTATGTAAAATATGGCATTTTTATGTGTGATTTGTATAAAGGTGACCAATGTAAAAATGTACATTTAATATAAAATCAGACTTGGAGACCAATGGCTAAAGGGAGGTCTCTGAGGATTGTAAAGCAAATCGTAAAACCTGACATCACCCAGCCTTGAGCCAATTACTCAAATTGCAAGGCGGAGATGAAGTATTGACCCTATCCCAGCTCAAAGGGGCAAGCTTAGCTAAGCCGGCCCACACACCCCCTTTATGATGTCATTTTATAGCATAAATAGAGACAGCTGATCAGACATAGAGACACACAGATCCACTCACCCTCCTGATGCTGGCGGAGTGCCCTGCTGCTGAAATCTACATCTTCCTTGCTCCAGACTCCAGAAACTTGGCAAAGCAAAGGCCTATTGCATAGCTGAACCATTCTCAGCTAGGCCTCAAATTCTAGAATATAACCCCAAAAGACTAGGGGAATCCTCATAATACAGCCGGGCTGTGCTGTTAATGCTTTCCTGCGGAATTGAAATATCCTCAGAACCAAGACGACAGATCCCGTCCAGTCCTGTGCCGTGCTGTGACCAGAGCACCTTGCTGACCCTGTCCAGTCCGAGGTGCCCAGCTGTCAGTCCCTGATAGGTCCAGAATCCTGACGGTCCAAAATCTTAAATCCATTCTGTTTTGTGAGTATTAACAGAAAGCTAGGAATTGTTGATTCCCGTGCATTATCTTGTCCCCTCCTAACCTCTGAACTATCCTTACTTCCATAATCAGTAACATTGTCTAAATCTGTAGTGAAATCTTATTCTGTCTATCTGTAAAAGCATCTTTTTCCTAGTCAATTGTCAACTTGATCTATTAATTTCATTCGAGTGACCAGCCTAGCGCTCCAGGGTGGACAGCGAGGAACCAGGACTGAGTCGCGAATCACCCCTGACTCTTACCTGTGCTGTCCTGGTGGCTTAGCTTGGATGCTCTAGTCCATAGCCAATATTTTCTGATTTTAAAACTAAAGCCTCTTTCCATTCTTGTGCCTCTCTCGCAAAAACGACCTTTACTAAAATCGCTATAACTCCCTCCGTTTTTGTGATAGGAACAAATGTTCAACTCCTACTTGTAGCTAACATCCATATCGCATTTCAAAACAGTGTGGTTCTCCCGTTATCGTGAATATCGCGCATGGAAAAGTTTGCAGCAAAATTTTCATTTTGAGAAATTTGTACACAGGTAAAATAGATTCAAACTGCTTCCGACTTGGATTTTAAGATTGCAAATGTTTTCTGCTGAATAAATCATTGCTTATGCTTGTGTGCAACTGTTCAAAGCGGCTCCGATAGGAATTTACAATTTAAGCATGTTTCAACACATTTAGAGTTCTTGCTCAGCCACTTTGAAAGTCATGCTGACAGTTGAAAAGCCCACTTTGTTTTTCGCTTTCTGTGTAAGGGGGAAAAGGGGAAGTGAGACATTGTTTGACCTGTACTATTCCTGAATACCTGCTCTCTCCTTCCATCTCTTTGCATTGCCTATTGGGGTGGTTGAGAAGTGTTGCAGGGGGAATTTCTAACCATTGTGCTATCTGATCTGAAATCAACAAAAAAGTATTAGTTTCTGTGCTGCATTGGTTTGCTCATAACTTAGTCCCAGTGTATCAAATACATCATTCTATGTTCTGTCCCCCCATTGGTGATTGTTGTTTACCTATTAATAAATATATTGTGTTTTGGATCTTAACTAAGTAAATGAATAATACCTTTTAGAAACCAGCCTGATTTCTTGTCCAGCGTGACCCAGGGTATTCTTAAATAAGGGGTGTGATGTGAGTGGTACATCTTTCAAATAATTGAATCTATATCTTAAACAAGTTTTTCCATTGCGCTGTACACTAGGCCGGGAGCAGAGTGTATCGCCTGATTGAAATCCTTAACAGTATTTAGTTTGAGAAGTTATTCTCCATCCCATCCATAAGTATGACAGGTTATCTTGAGTAAAAGCGCCTCTGGGTTCACTCGCAAGACGTGTATTCTGTTATTTTGAAAAAAAGAAACACGAATGCCATACAAATGAAAACCAGGTTAATGCGCAAGGGTGGACTGGTCTATAGGGAACTCTGGAGATTTTTCAGTAGGCCTCTGCACCTTGGCCCTCTTTTGTGTGAAAACCTATTTTGTTTCTACATTTTCTCAAAGGAAAAGTGTTGGGCTTGCTGAAAATTTGTAATTTGGTGTCATTTTGAAAATGAGTTCCAGGGCCTCTTATGGGTCCCGGTCCACACCTGGTTACGAGGGGCTTCCCGCTTACTTTTCCATTACATGTGCGTTGAGGTGCCAGTGAGAGGCAATGGGTTGGATACTAAAGAGATGGCCTACACAGTACTGTGTTGTGTGGCTAGGTACGGGGGTATGAGGCTGGCTTCAGGAGGTTAGCAGGGAAAGGATGGCAGCGGTACAAGGGCGGGTCAACACATGGGGAACCAGGGATTAGGTACAGAGCTAGGGATTAGGCACCAGTTAATAGCTTGGAACATGGGCTTCAGTGGGTGGGAGCGGTTGACAGTGTTGTGACTCTTTTTTATGTTTTTCTGTTCTTGTACTTATTTTAGAAAGAAACTGTTCCAGAATGGTTTACTTTTAAAATAAAAAGTGTAGCAAGTAGTTGAAACTTGCACTTCAGCACATTGCAGTGAACATTCCCTTAAACAACAGGCGTGTTTGTTTGGGGGTTTGGTTTGCGCATGGGGGGTGCAGCGATGGGGTTTGTGGATGCCAGCAGAGAGCATAGTTCCACTACTTCTTTCTGTACACTTCGACCATTGATGGGCTTGCATTAAAGCTTGCAATCAACAAAAGCTAATTGCCTGGCACAAATGCCTTTCCACCTCTGTTATTTTGGTAATTTTGCATCATCGCCTGGGGCCCCTCCCAACCCTCCTCACCAATATATTTGTGAAGTCGGCACCCATGCATGTAAAGTATTTCGCTAACACGTCAACCTTATCCAATATTTCAAAAGGTATTTGTTACCACATCCAGGTCAGCAATACCATTGAGCTAAACAGGGTTCAGCCTGACCCACCCCCTACCCCCCGAAATGTGAGTTGAGGGTCAGGGCTTCCGCACTTAGCTTTTTGTTAGAGAGGGGAGAGAAGCCTTTCCTGAAACTGGTGACTTTAAAGTGTTACTGTGTTCGTACACAAAAATGTCTTTGCACAAACCCAGCAAAATTTGAAAGCTGATAGTTTCAAGAAAGGTTTACCTCACCTCTCTGCCTAACAAAAATCAAATGCACACACCAGCCCCCTTCCCACGGATGCGAGCGAACATATAACCAGCAACGTCATTTCACCAAAATGGTAGGGGTAGTAGACGTGAAATCACATGACCCATGACCTCTGACATCACAGAAAGTGATGTAATTTGACCCCACCCCAAAGTGACATCACAGGATGCAATGGCACACAACCTTTCACCCCTTGACAAAACAGGAAGTAGCATTACGTAGCATTATTTCTAAGTACAGTACGAAAAATATGGTTACGATATCACTGTAAAGTGATATGCATTTCATACAAGAATGTATCACCATATGCATTGTTAATATCAGCGCGTATAGGCCCGTTTAGCAAATTACTGTGAATGCAAGCAGACGTCCAAGGCCAAATGATACTGACGTGTTATTATATAGCACTTACGCTTAAGCGCATCATATAGAACGAATATGCATACAATATCACCCAACCTGTGTTGGTACTCATTTATCAACCTCAGCAGGATGAAGGGCTGAGTTGACCTTGCAGGGGGTCAAACCTGCACCCTGCTGATCACACACACATTGCAGCAGCGAGCGCACAACCCACTGATCTATCTTACCGAGTCTAGCTGTCTGAAAACCAGCCACTCCAGAAACAAAGAGCCACATGCTGCTGGCCACAGCCCAGAAGCCACAATTTTTAAAAAAATATTTTTTTTCTTTCCAGGGGTAGCAAGGGAGACCACAGGGGTAGCAAGGCACACCTCAGTGGTCGCAGGTGCGAACTCTGGTGACCCCTAAATTACATCCTTGCCTATAACAAGGTTATGTATTTTTTTGCATCCGAGTGGAAGGGGCTGAGGTGCAGACTTGGTTTGTAGTCAGGCAGAGAGGCCTGAACTAGCAGTGTTAGAGGGTGTTGCATGTTAGCACATTATGGGCCTAATTCACAGAAGCGTTTTACAATAGCAAAACCCCATTGGAAAATGCCCTGTGAATAAGGGCCTAGTGTGCGCAAGGAGTGTGTATGTTATGCACGTGTGAATGAATGAGTGTGTGATGTATGCAGAATGGGATGTTTAAATTGGTGTGTGGATGTGTAACTGTGTGTGTACTTTTAGGTGTAATGCTGGGCCGCTACCATTTAATACTCAGGCCCACTCCAGACAGCCCTTGGGGTAGAACAAGGGGGTGGAGTCTCCAGTGTGCCCCACCCATCAAAAGTTACCCCCCCCCCAATGTAGGTTTCGTGGTGCCCCTTCCACATCACATTCATCCATTAGCTCGCACAACCCCCAAGCATGGTCGTAATTTTATGGGTGTGGGGGACAAGACTGTCCCCACAACTTCCGTAGCACACCATTTTGTCCCCCTCATTTGGCAGGGATCCCTTTCCTTTAGATGTTATATCACCCCAACATTTTCAGCAAAGTTACTCTACTGCCCCCAAGTACCTGCTTGAGGTAGCGTTCCGTGTGAAGTTGCTGGGTGCTTGTCCAACCTTCGACGGAGTCCTGCTCTTCCTATTGCTTGGTGAGTGTTTCTCCGGGGCGTGGTCCCGTGTGTCCAACACTGATAGCGGCAATAGGTCTGAACCCACAGGTAAGCGCGTCCTTAAGTACGAGACCCGAGAAGTGTGGTAACATTGGTGAGTGCGTGTTTCCCTACTGGGGTCAGCGCGCCGAGGGGTCCTGGTGTTCACACTTGTTGCGTCTGTCGTAATGGGTCTGTGTCGAACCCCGCCAATAAGCCCCGGTTTCGTGCAGCGCTACCGCAATTACTTTGTGGGTTTGTCGTGTCCCGTCCGTCGGAGGCCGCTGTGAAAAGTGCACCGTCCTCCTTCACTCACGGGAGGGGCCGCGCCCTCCCTTTGCTGTGGGTAAACAAGCGCTGAGAAAGGGAAACTACCGGGTCGCGTCCAAAAGCAGTCCCCGGTTGCTATGCAGTGCAAGCTCCCAAGGACTGGCACTAAAAACAGACGGCCTCGCCCAAGTGATACTCGGCGGTTTCAAGTGGGAAGGAATAGACGTTTTTTAATGTGGAATTAAAAAATAAAGTTAAGACACGAAGCCTGCGCCCCAACACTTGGCTGCAGAACTGCCATATTCATGCCCCAATATTGTCCTATGGCCCTCTTGCCAAATCTCACCGACCACCTGTGCATCGCTCCTTCTTACCTTCCTCTCCCTCAGTCAGAAGTGCTGATATCCTTTTTGGGGGCTGTGCAGCCCCCCCTCTGAAGGCACTTAGCCGCCCAAAACACACTCTCAAGGTACTTTGCAGTCCAAAACCACTCCCACCAGCCAGGAACGTGTGACAGGGCCTTTCAACATTCTCAATTGAAATGGGCACTGGCATCGGGGGAGGGAGCGTTTGACTCGGAGAAAAACAGCTTAATATAGTTTTTTAAAGTTGTCATTCAGAGTTTCCGCTTCCTGCGGGCTGCTTTTCCTTTTTTTAATTATTATTTTGTTATTGTGTTTTGGGTTTAAAACTAAACCTTTCACACTGTGGCCAAATATTATGGTTAAGTTGCTTGTTTCCATAGGAAGAGCACTTTTTGAGCGGCTTACAACTTTGCTCCCCCTGGACGAATCCTCACTAAACTTTGCAAAAAAAGTATATGGCCCACTCTGAATTTTTTTGTAAAGTTTGGTGAGGACTCGTCCCTGGGGGGGCAAAGTTATAGGGGGGTCCCAAAACTTCTTTTTTTCCCATAGACTTAATGGGGAAAAAACTTTGCTTGCGCCTACAGCCCAAACCGCTGGACGGATTTTCACCAAATTTGGACCAGGAGTAGTGGCTTGGTCCCAAAAGCGTGCTTTTGCAGATTTGGTGAAAATCTGTCCAGTAGTTTTTTTAAAAGGACCAAAAAGTAGGTCATAAAAAATGTGTGATATCTGTGTTCGGTCCGCGGACACACTTCCCTGTTCGCTCCGCGGACAGTGTCCTGATTGGCCAATCGGCTTGCGTCATGTCCGCGGACATGCAGCGTGTTCGCTGATTGGACGGCGTAGAGCGTGAAGCGCGTCAGATTTTCGGTAGCGCCCGCCATCTTGGATTTGCGGACGTCTGCGGACAGCGCAGTGAAACTTGGTTTAAAATGTGTATTTAGTAGAGTGTGTTGGTGTGTAAGAGTGTTTGGGGAGGGTGGGAGAGTATGAGATAGGTTAAATGTATTTTTTTATGTGGTAGACCCTCTTGTTGTGTTCGATTTGTCTGCGGACATTACAGCTGTTCTGAAATTTTCTAAATAAACTAAATGGGGGGTGCTCTGAGGACGCAATATGTGTCCATTTTGTTCGCTGGCAAGTTGAATGTGTTCTAAGAACACTCGCGGTGTCATGAAATGTTCGTAAATAAACAAAATGTGGGGGTGTCCTGAGGACGCTGTCCATATTGTTCTCTAGCAAGTTGAAAGTGTTCTAAGAACACTCGCGGTGTCCTGAAATGTTCGTAAATTAACAAAATGGGGGTGTACTGAGGACGTGTCCGTATTGTTCGCTGGCAAGTTGAAAGTGTTCGAAGAACACTCGCGGTGTCCTGAAATGTTCGTAAATAAACAAAATAGGGGTGTCCTGAGGACGGTGTCCGTATTCTCTGGCAAGTTGAATGTGTTCTAAGGACACTTGTGGTATCCTAAAATGTTTGTAAATAAACAAAATGCGGGTGTCCTCCGTATTGTTCTCTGGCAAGTTGAAAGTGTTCTAAGAACACTCACAGTGTCCTGAAATGTTCGTAAATAAACAATATGGGGGTGTCCTGAGGAAGCTGTCCGTACTGTTCTCTGGCAAGGTGAAAGTGTTCTAAGAACACTCGCGGTGTCCTGAAATATTCGTAAATTAACAAAATGGGGGTGTCTTGAGGACGCTGTCCATATTGTTCGCTGGCAAGTTGAATGTGTTCTAAGAACACTCGCGGTGTCCTGAAATGTTAGTAAATTAACAAAATGGGGGTGTTCTGATGACGCTGTCTGTATTGTTCTCTGGCAAGTTTAATGTGTTCTAAGAACACTTGTGGTGTCCTGAAATGTTCATAAATAAACAAAATGGGGGTGTCCTGAGGACACGGTCAGTATTGTTCGCTGACAAGTTGAAAGTGTTCTAAGAACACTTATGGTGTCCGCTTAATGTTCGTAAATTAACAAAATGGGGGTGTCCTGAGGACGCTGTCCGTATTGTTCTCTGGCAAGTTGAATGTGTTCTAAGAACACTTGTGGTATCCTGAAATGTTCGTAAATAAACAAAATAGGGGTGTCCTGAGGACGGTGTCCGTATTCTCTGGCAAGTTGAATGTGTTCTAAGGACACTTGTGGTATCCTAAAATGTTTGTAAATAAACAAAATGCGGGTGTCCTCCGTATTGTTCTCTGGCAAGTTGAAAGTGTTCTAAGAACACTCACAGTGTCCCGAAATGTTCGTAAATAAACAAAATGGGGGTGTCCTGAGGAAGCTGTCCGTACTGTTCTCTGGCAAAGTGAAAGTGTTCTAAGAACACTTGCGGTGTCCTGAAATATTCGTAAATTAACAAAATGGGGGTGTCTTCAGGACGCTGTCCATATTGTTAGCTGGCAAGTTGAATGTGTTCTAAGAACACTCGCGGTGTCCTGAAATGTTAGTAAATTAACAAAATGGGGGTGTTCTGATGACGCTGTCTGTATTGTTCTCTGGCAAGTTGAATGTGTTCTAAGAACACTTGTGGTGTCCTGAAATGTTCATAAATAAACAAAATGGGGGTGTCCTGAGGACACTGTCAGTATTGTTCGCTGACAAGTTGAAAGTGTTCTAAGAACACTTGTGGTGTCCGCTTAATGTTCGTAAATTAACAAAATGGGGGTGTCCTGAGGACGCTGTCCGTATTGTTCTCTGGCAAGTTGAATGTGTTCTAAGAACACTTGTGGTGTCCTGAAATGGTTGTAAATTAACAAAATGGGGGTGTTCTGAAGACGCTGTCCGTATTGTTCGCTGGCAAGTTGAATGTGTTCTAAGAACACTCACAGTGTCCTGAAATGTTCGTAAATAAACAAAATGCGGGTGTCCTGAGGACGCTGTCCGTATTGTTCTCTGGCAAGTTGAAAGTGTTCCAAGAACACTCACAGTGTCCTGAAATGTTCATAAATAAACAAAATGGGGGTGTCCTGAGGAAGCTGTCCGTATTGTTCTCTGGCAAGTTGAAAGTGTTATAAGAACACTCGCGGTGTCCTGAAATATTCGTAAATAAACAAAATGGGGGTGTCCTGAGGACGCTGTCCGTATTGTTTGCTGGCAAGTTGAATGTGTTGTAAGAACACTCGCGGTGTCCTAAAATGTTCGTAAATTAACAAAATGGGGGTGTTCTGAGGACGCTGTCCGTATTGTTCTCTAGCAAGTTGAATGTGTTCTAAGAACACTTGTGGTATCCTGAAATGTTCATAAATAAACAAAATGAGGATGTCCTGAGGACACTGTGGGTATTGTTCGCTGACAAGTTGAAAGTGTTCTAAGAACACTTGTGGTGTCCGCTAAATGTTCGAAAATTAACAAAATGGGGGTGTCCTGAGGACGCTGTCCGTATTGTTCTCTGGCAAGTTGAATGTGTTCTAAGAACACTTGTAGTGTCCTGAAATGTTCATAAATTAACAAAATGGGGGTGTTCTGAAGACGCTGTCCGTATTGTTCACTGGCAAGTTGAAAGTGTTCTAAGAACACTTGTGGTGTCCGTTAAATGTTCGTAAATTAACAAAATGGGGGTGTTCTGAGGATGCTGTTTGTATTGTTCTTTGGCAAGTTGAATGTGTTCTAAGAACACTTGCGGTGTCCTGAAATGTTCGTAAATTAACAAAATGGGGGTGTTCTGAGGACGCTGTCCGTATTGTTCTTTGGCAAGTTGAAAGTGTTCTAAGAACACTCGTGGTGTCCGTTAAATGTTCGTAAATTAACAAAATGGAGATGTTCTGGGGACGCTGTCTGTATTGTTCTTTGGCAAGTTGAATGTGCTCTAAGAACACTCGCGGTGTCCTGAAATGTTCGTAAATAAACAAAATGGGGGTGTCCCGAGGACGCTGTCCGTATTGTTCGCTGGCAAGTTGAATGTGTTCTAAGAACACTGGCGGTGGCCTGAAATGTTCGTAAATAAACAAAATGGGGGTGTCCTGAGGACGCTGTCCGTATTGTTCGATGGCAAGTTGAATGTGTTCTAAGAACACTCGCGGTGTCCTGAAATGTTCGTAAATAAACAAAATGGGGGTGTCCCGAGGACGCTGTCCGTATTGTTCGCTGGCAAGTTGAATGTGTTCTAAGAACACTGGCGGTGGCCTGAAATGTTCGTAAAAAACAAAATGGGGGTGTCCTGAGGACGGTGTCCATATTGTTCGGTGGCAAGTTGAATGTGTTCTAAGAACACTAGCGGTGTCCTGAAATGTTCGTAAATAAACAAAATGGGGGTGTCCTGAGGGCGCTGTCCGTATTGTTCGCTGGCAAGTTGAAAGTGTTCTAAGAACACTCATTATGTCCGCGGACATTAAAAGTTCCCATAGTTGAAATGTTTGACTCTATTGGTGTGATATGCTCCGGTGGTTGTGGCCAGGGCATAGAGTGTTGGGTGCATGGCCCTGGCTCACACTCGTGGTGTCCGTTAAATGTTCGTAAATTAACAAAATGGGGGTGTTCTGAGGACACTGTCCGTATTGTTCTTTGGCAAGTTGAAAGTGTTCTAAGAACATTCGGTGTGTCCGTTAAATGTTCGTAAATGCCCTGGCCATGCACCCAACACTCTATGCCCTGGCCACAACCACCGCAGCATATCACACTCATGGTGGCTTATAACTTTGGGATCAAAAACAAATTTATAAGGAACAAAGTTATAAGCCACTATGGGTGTGATATGCTACGATGGTTGTACTTATTATAATATACTTACTGTTTGGTTTAGTAACTGGAGTACATGTATTCCTTTTCATTTCTGTGATAAAAGAAAAGAGCATGTTAGTATTGGTATTTTGTAAGAACTTATTACATTGAATAATTAACCTTTTTTTTTACCCTCATATTTAGTACATTGCAAAGCAGAGTACTGTGCAATTTGCTCAGTTTCTGTGTTTGTTGCTAAAATCATTGGGTCTGTGGAAGAAAAAAAAAATCCATGTTGGATTTAAAAAAAAAACTTTTTCTGTTATGATACAGTTTATTTGTTTGTTTGTTTTCAGTGTTCACTTGTTTCTGGTTAATGCTGTATATATTTGCTTGTTGCAGTTTTTTGGAGCAGTAACATATCATTTATTTGCTTGGATATTGTAAACTTTTGGAGCAGTTAGATACCAGTAGGCGTATTCTAACTGTCTATTTTTTTATATATTTTAGTGGTATTGATTTATCTGTTTGGATATTGTAAAATTTTGGGACAGTTAGATACCAATTGGTGTATTCTAACTGTCTATTTTTTGCTCTAATTTAGTGGTATTCATTTATCTGATTAGTTGTTGTAGAATCTTTGGGCAGTTTGGAGCAGTAACATATCATTTATTTGCTTGGATATTGTAAACGTTTGGAGCAGTTAGATACCAGTAGGCGTATTCTAACTGTCTATTTTTTTATATATTTTAGTGGTATTGATTTATCTGTTTGGATATTGTAAAATTTTGGGACAGTTAGATACCAATTGGCGTATTCTAACTGTCTATTTTTTGCTCAAATTTAGTGGTATTCATTTATCTGATTAGTTGTCGTAGAATCTTTGGGCAGTTAGATAGGTTTTGGAATATTCTAACAGTTTATATTTTTTTACTACAAGTTTACTTAAGGTTTAAGTACAGTTTAGTTATTAAATTTTGGTTTTAAGAACATTAAATAAGCGTTTGAAAGATTTGCTGGTAATCTCTGCTTTAGAGTAATGATACTATCATTACATTCAAACCATCCACATTTCTTTTTTATATATGCAGTGTAGGCCCTGAATTGGTTGTGGCTCCTGCGTGGTAGATTATACCTATTGTTGTGAAGGTTTTCTTACCAAGTGATACTTGACCATGTGTGAATCCAGTCAACTTGCAGTTGTTTTTGGTACCATCTGCATTATAACGTAGAAGCATTATTATTACGTATTTACTATGTGTTTGTATTAGTAACATGGAGCGACTATCCGAATTGCAGGTAGTACATAATCTACCATGGTTTGCATTTTATACAAGATAAGATGCTGAAATGGAATGGATTCACAATTAGGTATTGATATATATATGAAGCGTTCATTGGGGATTTGTTCTTGTGTCACATTGTTGCAGAGAGTGCATGTATGTTTCCACATGTGTGAAATCTGAAAGATTTCATTTATAGGTATGTTTTTATTTTCCAGTACTTGTAGTAAGTATATTAGAAATGCTTGTGGATCTTCCTGTGAGTTTATAGTGAATTTAACCATTCCAGCACAGGAGTCCAATTGTTGTCTTATTCCATAAACACTATACGTGTTATCAGGATTGTTTGTTGCATTTCTGTGAAGTGCTAACATTTGCAAACACAATTGGTCTGTTCTGTGTAAGTAAATGTGGTCAACAATTGGTGGCAATTGAAATAGAATATTCATTGCTACATTTGTGTAGCAACTTACTCCAACTCTATTTGAGAGTTTAAATGGACCAGGTAGTTCTGTATCTGATTGATTTTTTTTTAGTTTGTCTTCCTTCTTTGATGAAGTACCTGGTTTACTTTCCCTAATGGGTTCTTTTATGTTTGTGGTACTTGATGAAGTATTAGTTTCTTTTACTCTCTTTGGAGGATTTGCAGTGACATCCTGTTGCATTTCTGTTTGATTTAGTTTTCTTTTACAACGTTTTACTTTTTGTGGTACAGAATATGTGTTTAGATGGAGGGGTCTATAGTGAGCGAAGTCTATTGTATTCTAAAATGCAAGGAATATCAGCGTTTACTTTACTTGCATCAAAGTTGATTAGAAATAGGCCGTCAAGTGTATGTAAGCGTGATAGTGCTACGTAGCTCATGCCTTCTTTAAAGACTGTGTTACCAATGTCTATCATTGCTTTGTCTAGTGTAGGACCTTGTTATTTATGAATGGTGACCGCGTATGCAAGAGTTAGAAAACATTGTTCTCTGCGTACATACATGTCTTTGAAGAGAAGGAATCGAGCTGTTGAGCGTCCTATCCTTTTCACTTCTGAAAGTTTGTCAAAGAGAATATTGACAAACTGAATTTTTTTGTCACGTGGGTGTTTCAAAGCCAACAACTGTGCCCAGTGCTCCATTAACTAGTCCTTGGTCCACGTCAAGGTTACGTTTAAGCATTACTCTGCAATTTAAGGATAATTCTAATATCTTTTCCAAGTCTGCTGTGTTTGAGATTGATTTTTCCAAACTATTTAGTCTTGTGGCTTGGTCACACATGGGTAGTGTCATACCATGTACATCTAGTTTGTCTGTGGCGCTAATTTCCATTTTTGGTTGCATTTCTTTACTTAACATTATTTCATTGAATTTGAAACAGCTTGCAAGAGTTGGCATTAAGGCCATACAATTGACATTTTTGTGGGCTAATTGTTCCATAGCATCTGTAGCACATGCATTATCACTATAAAGTGCATGAATGTGCCGGGTTTTCAATATTGCTTCTGCTTATTTAGAAAATATACCAACTCTGATACTTTTTAAGATGTTGGCATAAGTGAGATCTGCAGATTGCCGCATGTTTTCTGTTAATTCTCTGTATTGGAAATGTTGCCAAAGGTTGACATTTCCAATGCTGCCAACAGTTTTATGGCAGAGTTTGTGTCCTAATGTTTTAAAAATAGGCTCACCTTTTACTGGTGTCAATTGAAGAAGATCTCCGAAAACAATAATGTGTTTTCCTGCAAAGAGCTCCTCATAGTTTGTTTTGAGTACTTCTTGTAATCTGAGGTGAATCAAAGCCAACATTAGGTTGGACACCATGCTCACTTCATCTATTAGTAGCATTTTCATTTGTTTCAATACTCTGCGTAGTTCCATTGCAGCTTCTGTAGAAAGTTTGTAATAGTCTAATTTGTTTTGGTGTTCTACTGGCAGGAGTAGTAATCGGTGTAAAGTGACACCACCTATGTTGTAGGCAGCTAAACCTGTGGGGGCAGTGACAACAGCTGACAGTTTGTTGTTTGTCAATTGTCAATTGAACTTACTGATGATTTTGATTAGGAATGTTTTGCCAGAACCAGCTTCACCACTGACGTACAGTAGTATAGGTTTGTAATTTTGGCAGGTGCATTCTTTGTTTTCACGTTGTACACCATGTGCAATTTCTTTTGTTACTTCTTGAAAAATGCTACGTTGCTCATTGTTTAGTTTTGATTGTAGTATAGTTAAGTCTTCTTTATCTTAATACTGACACATGGTGTTTTCTACTTCTATCATAGTTAATTCTGCCGCATTTGTTATTAGTGGTTCTCCCAGTGGTTCTTGGCTTCCTGTTACAGAAGGTTGACTACTGTCAGGAGTGTCCTTATCTAGTTGGGCATGGAGTTCTTCTTCATGTTGCTGTTCATTGTGCAACATTGTTTTGTACTGTGTAAAGTTTACATCAGTTATAGTGCTTTCATTTGCTTTGAAAGCGTCTTCATATGAGTCATAGTTATCTAGTATTTCTTCTTCTTTTCTCCATGGTTTAAAGAGGTGTAACACAGACATGTAATATACTTCTTTATGTTGAGGAGTCTTTAATGACAATTTGATATGATTAATTAAATTTGGTTTGGTGAGTTTTACTAAGCTGCCTTCACAGTTTGTCTCTCTGTATTTACCTTTTTTTCATCAGGTTTTATATTATTTTTGTATGTGTAGTTTTGGGCTATGTGGTATAGACACATGGTTTCCAAAGTGGTACTCCTATTTGGCTAATATGTGTCCAATAAATTGTTTTTTAAAATGTCTTGGCTGTTGGGATCATGTTTGGCTATTGTTTCTATATCTTCGTATGATTTTAGAACTCTTTTTCTAGATTTAGCTGGACCAAGACTTAGCCATACTATATTTGCAGATTTACCATACAATGCAGTACCAGTTAAACGATCAGCTGCTTCATAGGATCCACATTCTCTATGGGAGAGCATTTTTATACCCAAGCTGTATAATTTCTGAGACACTGTTTTATCTGATGACAGGTCATTCCAGAGGTCAGGTCTTGCAGCTCTGTCTTTTCTGCTTTGGTTAAGTATGCTGTGACTTATCGTGCAACTGCAGTAGAATTGTCTGCACATCTATGTTTGCATTCCATAAGTGGGCAATGATTGCATTGTAATCATTGATATATTTTTCTTCTTCTTTTCTTTTTATGTAATATGTATTTTTAGGTGACTTACCTTTAACACTATGTCTAACTGAAGACATGAGGTTGTTTACTTGACCTGTATTTGTAACTGGTCTAGGGAAACCAAATCGGCATTTGGTGTAGTATTTCCCTTTGTTTTTGTATTTGCGACAACAATATTTGCCACATTTGTGTCTTTGAAATTGTAAAATTTGTGCATAAAGATCACTATTTGTGGATTCTGATGGAATTTCACAAGTGACATATTTTTTCAATAAACTGTTAAACAGTGGCATCACTGTCTTGACCAAATTTAGGAGCATCTTTCATCCATAAAAGCATGTGGATATGTGGTGCTCCTCTGGCTTGGTATTCTTTTCTCCAAAAGAAGTGTTGCACTTCTCCAAGGGGAGGAACAGTGTTATTACAAATAAAATGTAGCATAGCAATGAAGCGATGGTGAAAATATCTTGAAACATTAACAGGATCCAGAGAACAAAGTTCTCCAGGTGTTAGTATATCTATGTTTGTTTTGTTTTTGTTTGATATGCGTAGGAAATCATGTAAATCTTCCCATGCATATTCTGCACAACTTAATGTAACAAACCAAGTGGGTGGGCCAAGGTTTCTGATCATACAACTTACATCTCCATGACGTCGAAACCAGTACTCTTTAGTACCACGCATATTTGCTAATAGATTTGTAATATTTGATTGTAAAATCTCATCTTTTTATTGAACTTTTTGTAATAATTGTGTAGCTGTCATATTTTGAAAGTGCGATCCTGATTTTAACATGTGTGCAACTCCGTAACATAAAGTTTCTAGTTCACTTTCAAAGAGTAGGTGGAATATGTATTCCACATTTTGTCTAAATCTGGGATCTTCAGAATACATCCGTAATGAGCGCTATTGTGATGCTGATATTTGAACAGGTCTATCATCATACCTTCCTCCTTTGCCAGTAGGAAAGAGTAGAGGAAAAGCACTTGCTTCTATACTTTTTTCCCATATGCTGATTGGTGATCCTTTTGTTTGATGCATTTGGTACGTTTCCAGTGTCATTAGAGTGCAATGGATGAATTGTATAATGGTCTAAAGTATTTGATATTGTAGCAGGATATAGGAGCTCAAATTGACCAGCTTCTTGTGTCTCTTGAATTATTTCATTTGTATCCTTCAAGTTTTCTTCAATATTAATTTCTTTGTAATATTCATTATTCTCTTTAAGATATTGCAAGGCTTCTCTAACTTTATGTAAATCTACCAGCTGTTGCCAATTTTTTTTGTCTTTTGTAGGTACTCCATTTACTAAGATAATTAAAGATTGCTGCATTGGACGTTGCACTCCTAGAGTGTGCACATTTTCTTTTAGATCTAATGGTAAATACACTACTTTTCCACGAATACCTTTCACTAATTCAGAGGGAGGTAATTTTGCAGTTTTTGGTTGAAGGCGTATTATTGCTTGAAATGGGTGCACTGTTTGAATTATGATGCTCTCGTATAAATTAAGTTGTTGAAGGGGTTTTGGTAGTGGATATAATTCCAAATTATTTGTGATAGCACGTGAAGGGGTTTGGTTGTTGTCAAGTTTTGTAGTGCAGTAACTGCAAAGTATTAAGGGGTCAGTTATTTCGTATTTGTTTTCTGCTATAAGGTAGAGAGCTAATTCAAACCATTTAGAATCTTCATTGTCTTCTATTTTGTATGATAGGTCTACAGTTTTTGTGTTACTTTTATAAAAGGTTCTGCGGCAACATACACACACATGGTTTGGTACTTCAGCTGATGTACCTTTAAATTTGAGTATTTCTTTTTTGTATGTGTGTAGTAAAAGGTTGCCATGTGTAGAATTGTTACTAATTTGGTTTACAGCTATTTCATTCTGAAAGTGGCTTTCACTTCAAAAATATTTTTTCTGGATATAGTCGATTTCTTCAAGTAGGTCTTTTGCTGTACCATGTAGAAGAATGTTATTTAAATTGGCTAGTGCTAAAGCAGGACTTTTAGCATAGTACAGTTTATAAACTAGATTTCTTATAGTTGAATGATGTGTTGATATCCTTTTGATATCATGGAAGGTGGTTTTGCAAGTAGGTCCTATAATGCAGGCCAATGAATGTCCTTGTAGTCCTGTGTTCTTGCGTACTGGACAGGTATCCATATTTTGCAGTAGTTTAATTTTGATTTTGTCTTTGCTTTTCACACATTGATTGAGGAATTGGTGTAAAGACTTGAACATTTTTTGGGGAATGTTACACATTGACCTGCATGGCCATTTGTACACTAGATGTTCTGATTCAGTTGAACAGAGGGGTAATTCTAAGCTTTCAGGGCATATTTTTGTAAGGAGTACTTCTTGTTCCATTACCGTATTATTAACGTTTTCATAACCTCGACCACTATGTATGGCAATTGTATTTGTTTGCTTTTGTTTGTATGCTTCTTCATTAAAGTATGGTTCTGTGCTTGTAGTGTGACTCCATTCACCTCTGCAGATACTTAATAAGTTGTTTCTGTTGTTAGGCAGAAACCTGTGCAGTTCCCTTAGGGAACACTGCAAAAGATTTAGGACTACAGGTATTTGGCAGTAAACCCACTTGGTAGCAGTCTGTACCACACAGATTCACTTGGTAGCTGTGGCTGAGCAGTCAGACTTCCCCCAAGAAGAGTTAGGCAGTATGTAGAGTATACACAATAGGTACAGAGATACAGTAGCACAAGCAAACACTGACCAGAGCTTTGGTGTAAAGGTATATAATTATTTATTTAAAGACACACTTCTAAATTACACTAGCACAAAAGAGGCAAGTAAATTCAGCACACAGTCACTATTATATATATATACAACCCTAATTACTTATTAGACAAGTCTTAGTGAGAAACACCACTCATTTTCAGACAGAGGTGAGCGCTTAACATAAGATGGCACTCTAATAAGTTATAAAAAAAAGGGAGGGAAAAAGGCAGAGTTATGGAAGCACACACGTTTCAATACTTTTAAAAGAACCACAGTAAGGCAGGATAGGCAGAGTTCTACTGGAGAGCAATGAAGTCAATTGCAAGGCCCACTCTTGGAGAGA
Source organism: Ambystoma mexicanum (assembly GCF_040938575.1). NCBI lineage: Eukaryota > Metazoa > Chordata > Amphibia > Caudata > Ambystomatidae > Ambystoma > Ambystoma mexicanum. Next base: position 215,827,924 of record NC_090921.1, on the reverse strand, counting down.
GCAAGCAGAAGGGGTCCAGGTTCACACAGTGGGGTTATGCCCAAAGAGTCTTGTAGATAGTTCGCACAAAAAGGATGAAATTAAAGTCAGGAAAAGTTAGCTAGGTTGTCCCAGGCCAGCCCAGGTTAGAAAGTCGAGGCTTTATTGTCACCCCGAAAGATCTGTCGCAAGGGAAGCCAGGCGGGACACAGTACCTTAAGTGTGAAGGAAGCTCCAGCGCGGGCAGTTGTTCCTGGCAGCGGTTGCAAGTCAGTGTTTCGTCCAGAGGAAGAGGAGGTCTCGCCGTGGAGGAAAAAGAAGGTCGTTGCACTGCCAGGGAACAAACCAGCCACAGAGTTCTTTCGGTTAAAAGGTACTATCCTTCTGTTCGCGGTAGTGGTAAGCCGTGGTATTCCGGTTGCCGGGGTGCTTGGCACGGGCAAGGCGGCCACGAGATGCTCCAGGAAGGTGAAAAGAAGGCAAAACTGGTTATCCCCACCAGTCAAAGGAAGAAGGCTGGCTCACCACTTGGGCCAATCACACAAGAGTGCGACTTGAGTTACCAAGGTAACTCAGTCCAGGGTGCCTAAACCCCCTCCCACACCCCCCTGTGGTACCCAGACAGAGTGGCACCACTTTTGGAGGCTTCTGTGGAGAAGCCCGCCAAAAAGTGGAACAAAGGGCTCGACTTGGGTTGGAGTCACAGAAGAGAACACAAACGCCATTTTAGAATCGAGTTCTGGCAAAAAATACCAACCGGTGAATTAATATTAAATAAATAAGCCGGCGGTATATTCGAGGCTATAAGAATTAAATAATTAAAGTTGGTAGCCTCGAACAATGGGAAAATCCCATAGAGATATATTCGCGGTCGAATATAAAAAGTAGTATCCACTGCCACCAGCCAAAACTCGATCAGGGGGGACGGAGACGTGCCCCCTCGAACAACAGACCCCAGGGCAATCGAATTGCCCCGACCAGTATGTCCACAATATGATGGTTTGTACTGGTTTCTGTTCATAATTTGGGACTAGTAAAGCCAATGGTGACTTTACATGCCCTGGGAGACAGTAGTCAGTCCCAGGGTATGGAGTCTATGTTGGGGGGTCGCTACGGCACCCCTGGGTTACGGCACGGAGGGTGCTGTGTAACCCACATTAAAAACACATGAGACACTATGGAGTAAATGACCCCATGGCCCATAAAACACATGGAAAGATAAAGGAACACCTCAAATCATGTCTAAGAGTGGGAGTAAAAAGAGTCTAACTCTTAGCAGGAGAAAAAAATAAACCCCAAAAATCCAGCAGAGCTGCTTGGGGACTCACTAGGTTTGGGAAATTAGCCTTTATAGAGAATTCCCCCTAACACTTGCCCCCCCAGACTAAGGGACAGGAGGATTTAATCCACTCCTGGATGAACCTCATACCTCTAGTCGATGACATACATCATAGAGAGACCATCAGCATTTTGATGGTGACACCCTGACCTGTGCTCAATGGTGAAATCAAACCCTTGCAGGCAGATTGACCATCTCAATAGTTTTGGATTTTCTCCCTTCATTTGCATTAACCATCTCAAGGGTTGGTGGTCAGTCTGAATGACAAAAGTAGAACCATACAAGTATGGCCTAAACTTCTTCAGTGCCCATACAATAGCAAAGCATTCTCTTTCGATTGTTGTCCACTTTGTCTCAGGATCCTTCAGTTTTCTACTGATGAAGCAAATGGGGTGCTCCCTACCCTTCTCATCCAGTTGGCTAAGGACTGCACCTATACCTACATTAGAAGCATCTGTCTGCACAATGAAAGTTTGGTGATAGTCAGGAGCTCTCAATACTGGTGTCCGGCAAAGAGCTTTCTTCAGGTTTTCAAAGGCCTGATTGCATTCCTCATTCCATTTGACCTTCTTAGGGAATTTTGGAGAGGAGATCACATTCAGTGGAGAAGCTATGGTCCCATAGTTCTCAATGAAATTCCTGTAGTACCCGGTGAGGCCTAGGAAGGCTCTCACCTGGGTTTGAGTAGTAGGTGTTGTCCAATTTTGCACAGCTTCAATCTTACTCAGCATAGGCCTTATTTCTCCACCTCCCACCTCATGCCCAAGGTAGACCACCTTACTCTGACCAATTTGGCATTTACTTGCCTTTATGGTCAGATTGGCCTGTCCAAGAGCCTGCAAAACATACCCTAAGTGGCTCACATGTTCTTCCCAGGATTGGCTGAATACTGCAATGTCATCCAAGTATGCCATGCAGAAGTCCTCCATCCCATTCAGAACCTGATTCACCATTCTTTGTAATGTAGCAGGTGCATTCTTCAATCCAAAAGGCATAACCTTAAATTGGTATAAGCCCACTGGGGTAGAAAATGCAGTCTTCTCCTTGGCATGGTCTGTCAGGGCTATTTTCCAATAGCCTGACGTAAGGTCAAATGTGCTGAGGAACTTGGCTGAACCAAGTCTATCCACCAACTCATCTGTCCTTCGCAAAGGGTGGGCATCAGTCTTGGTGACTGCATTAAGAGCTCTATAGTCCATGCAGAATCTCAATTCTTTGGATCCTGCCTTTGGTACTAACACAACTGGGCTAGACCATGGGCTAGTAGAGGGCTCTATTACCCCGAGATCAAGCATCTTCTTGACCTCCCCTTTGATGTGGGTCCTTACATTTTGAGACACTCTATTTCCTCTGCTTTTGACTGGCAGACAGTCACCAGTGAGTATATCATGCTGTCCCCAAGCGGTCAAGCCTGGTGAAAGTGAGAACAGAGAGGCAAACTGATTTAACATGGCTTTGCACTCTTCTTGTTGCTCAGGTGTCAGATTTGAAGAGAGATTTACTCTTTCAATCTTTTCGTCCAAGGGTAAGCCTCTGAGGAGATAAGGGAGAGCTTCACTCTCTTCTTCCTCTTCCGTTGAAGCTAGAAGCAAGGCTCTTACTTCAGGTCTGGAGACATACACCTTTAGTCGGTTGGTGTGGAAGACTCTAGGAGCCTCCTTGGGATTGCCCAAGTCCACCAGATAGTTCACCTCTCCAAGTTTACCCACAACCTTGAAGGGTCCCATCCATTTATCTTGCAAGCCCCTCTGCCTTGTTGGGATCATAACTAGAACTAGCTGGTCTTGAGTGAACTCAACCATGTTAGCCGTCTGGTCATGCCAATGCTTGACCAGGGCTTGTCCAGCTTTCAGGTTATCACTAGCTTCTGCCATCATTTGTGACATTCTCCTGCGGAGACCTATCACATAGTCAGTCACTCTGACTGGCTTGGGGGAAGGAGCACTCTCCAACCCCTCCTTGATCAGGGCCAATGGACCTCTGACCAGATGGCCATAGAGAAGTTCAAAGGGAGAATAACCTACTCCCTCCTGAGGGACTTCTCTATAAGCAAAGAGAAGGCATGGCAATAGAAGGTCCCACTTCCTTTTAAGGGGATCCTCTAAATCACCTATCATGCTCTTCATGGTTCTGTTGAACCTTTCTACCAGCCCATTTGTCTGAGGGTGCTAGGCGGTGGAGAACTTGTAAGTAACTCCACAGGTTTTCCACATGGCGTTCATGTTGTGGGACATAAAATTCGACCCCCTGTCAGAGATTACTTCCTTAGGAAACCCAACCCTGATAAAAATACCAAGGAGGGCCTTAGCCACACCCTGAGCTGTAACAGTCCTCATAGGAATTGCCTCAGGGTACCTAGTAGCATGGTCTACTACAACAAGGATAGACCTGTTGCCTGAGGAGGTTGGGGGATCAAGGGGACCAACACTGTCAATCCCTACCCTCTCAAATGTGACACCCACAACTGGGAGAGGCACTAAAGGTGCCACATTCTTGGACCCAACCTTACCAGAAGTATGGCAGGTATGGCAGCTCTTGCAAAATGTATCTACCTCAGCCCCCATCTTTGGCCAATAAAAGTAGAGTGAGAGCCTTTCCTTGGTCTTCTTGAAACTCACGTGACCAGCCAAAGGAATCTCATGGGCTAGTTGCAAGAACTGTTGTCTGTTTTCTTGAGGTACTACAAGCCGCTTGTAGTCCCCAGGTGCAGACTCAGTTGGTTCACTGTCGAAGAGGCCATCTTCCCAGTGCAACCTATACTTCCCAGGATCTTGCACATCAGCCTGAGAAGCTGCCTGTTGGCGAAGTCCTTCCAGAGTTGGACATTCTCTCTGTCCCTTACTGAAGTCCGCCCTGTTGGGTCCACCTTCTGCCACTAAAGAATGCAGCTCAGGATGGTCAACAGGATCCAGATCTCCAATGAGTTCTTGGCCTTCCACTAGCTCTTCTTCAGAGTCAACTCCACCATACAGGGTTGTACCTCCCTCTCAGCCTCAGCTGGAGGTGGAGTTACAGGTGTAACTTTGGACAACCTAGGGGAAGTCCTTGTTGGAAGCACTGGGGTGCTTGCTGTTGGCTGTTTCTTGGAAGTCTTGGGTTTCCCCTTTGCTTCTTTTTGTTCAGTGATAGCAAGTTGTAACTCCAGTGGAGTAGGAGTGATATCTTTCTTCATCATCTCCTTGGGAGTACCTCTCATGGTTCTCTCCCTTGCAGGTCTGGTGAGCTCCTGTAACCTTTTACTAGGAGGTCTGGGGGTATGTGACACTACTCCAAGAGTTTTCAGGTCATTACCCAACAGAATCCTTCCTGGTATCTCACTTTTTATGCTGACAGGTATCTTCACAGTCATGTCATTACACTGGATGAGAACTGGTAATTGGGGAAGCATATGCACAGGCCCTCCAGCTAACTTGGTGAGGCATTTGGGTGCCTTAGCAACATCCTCAGCCTGAAAAAAAGATTTATCCACCACAGTTATGCTGGCCCCAGTGTCCCTAATGGCAGGAGTCTCCTGACCATTCACTTGGATACTGTCCTTATAATACTCTTTAGTATTATCTGGGATAGAGTATAGACATCTAAATTCTGTTGTTCCCACAGACCCAGAGACACTAAAGAAACACTGGCTGAGACTCCAATGGGTTCATCAGCCAGCAGTAGAAAGTTTCCACTTGCCATTTGTACTTCCTCCTCTGGAGCGAAGGCTAAGGAGACAAGTTGGACCCCTGAAGGTTTACCCTTACATCTGGGATCTCTTTTCACGTGGTTAGGTGAGCCATAAACAAAGCATTTACCAAATGCTTTCTGGAATGGTGGCTTGCTCTGACCTCCTTCTGGTTTACTGTTACGCTCACCTGGCTCCCACAGGGGCGTCGGTCGGACCCGGACAGCTGCGGTCTCCACCCACGTGATGCGTAGTGCAGCGATGACTGACTGGATCTGCCCTCCTAATCTTGTCTGCTTAACCCATAGAAATATTCTCCTGCAAGTGGAGAGATGGATTTAGCCACTTGTGGATTCAAGTGATGGCACCCCCACTGTCCTCCCCAACTAATCACCTCCGAAATGCCCTCACTGCAATCTCACCTTATATTCTTGAAAGATGAGATCTCCATCCTGCGTGGATTTGCAGGGGCGCGTTGATTCCAGTTACTTCACTGGTTTGAAGGCTCGGGAGAGTTCCGGAGAGTACTGACTCTGAGGTTCCTGGTGAGGACCAGCAAGTATTAAGTTCATAGAGTTCAATATGTCCGATGTGCACTCTTGTTCCCCCCTTACATTCTTGTCTTGCAGCTGGCTCGTGAAAAGATGCTCTTGTGGCAGCTGGTGGCGCTCAGGTAAGAGTCTGTATTACCCGGCGCTGTCCGGTAAATGTTGCACGAGGAAAACGTGTTGTTTTGTCTCTCTTTACAGATGCGGCATGTGAAAATATGGAGAGTTACAAAAGGATGCCTCTGGTGGTAAATCAGGTAAGTCTATGGTGGTAAGAATTATATTTGTTGGTTCCCTCGGCTCACCTTGTGGTTTTCTTTTGTCTCCTAGGTGCCAAAGTTCGGCGAAGAAATGATGGAGGCAGCGCCGACCCGAGGGATGCTGTGAAGACTGGCGAGTATGGCGTGGCGCGGCGCTGCAGCTGGAGGTGCGGCGCGCGCAGAAATGATGTTCTTTACAAGTCCGGAGACAAGATGGATCCAAAATCAGGTGTGGAATAGAAATAAGTTCGTTTTCTAACCTTGTCCCTTTCTTTCCTCTTTGTTTTAGGAGCTCCGGATTCGAGGCGGGCGTGGCAGAAGACTGGATGCAGGCTGCAGGCACAGTGAGTGTTATGCTGCTGGATGCAGAATATCGCGAAGCGTGTGTTGCTGGTCGGGTGTGGTTTAAATAGCCTCAAATGTAGTCCTAGGTAAGAAGTCCCTAGAACCACACCCGAGCAAAAAATAGTCCCTGTAGAAAAATAGTCCCTTTCACGCTTCATGTTGTATTGGAGTCATTTGCAGCATGGTCTGCCTGAGGTAAGTAATGACTATGAGCCTGGCGCCTTAGGCGCCAGGACTGATTCCTACTATGAGCCTGGCGCCTAAGGCGCCAGTACTGAACCCAGATAGCCCCTAGCCGGGGCTGCTGAGGTTTTACTAAATGTCTAGATGCCTGCTCCCGGGGCTGATGGGCTTGGTCCGGATGCCTGGGGGTAGGCATCATGACATTTACCACCAGAGGGTACACTACTCTGATTTGGTTTCCCTTGTGGTTTACCCTTATTGTTCTGTTTGGGGCCCTCTTTGGGATTGGAATTATTAGAATACTCTTTGGAGTCCTTTTTTGGCTGTTTCCCCTCATCCTTTTTCTGAGTTACCCCCGAGCCCTTGTGAGTAGCCCTGTTGGAAACCCACAAGTCAGCAGCCTTAGCTAGCTTTCTGGAATCTAATTCCTTTGAATCAGCCAAGTGCTGTCTGAGCTCAGGAGAGCAGGCATCATAAATTGACTCCAACATCACATGATTCTTCATTCCCTCATAAGTGTTCACCTTGTAACCCTTAATCCATCCCTCTAAGTTCTTCATACTTTCACTCACCCGGGTAGCCCAAGGGGTACCATCATGCTTTTTGAGGGTCCTAATCCTCTTATGGTACTGGGAAGGGGTCTTCCCAAATCTATCTATCAAAGCTAGTTTCACACATTCATAATCCTTCTTATCCTCCTCCCCCAACTCCATTACCACATCAGTTGCAACAGGGGGGAGCCTAGAGAACAACCAGGAAAGTAACTCATTTCCTGTAATGTTCTGGAGCCCATGATTATATTCAAACAAACTCAACCAATCCAACACATCCAACTTAGGCTCACACATACCCACCAACTCCTTAGGTATCCGGGGTCTTTTGGGACTGGAACTACTAGAGGATTCAGAGAGAGAAGCACTTTCCTCAGACAATTTTTTCATTTCTAGCTCATGGTTGAGCTCAATTTCTCTGAGCCTTAGTTGTTGGTGCCGTTGTTCTGTTTGAGCATTGATTCTTTTGAATTCTAATTCAAGCTTCATTTTGTCTACTTCCATATAGTGAGGATTAAGTGTGGGACCTGGTAAGGGTCCAGTAGGTACAGCTGGCAGGGCAGGTAGAGGCCCAGGGGAGACAACTCTAACATCTTCCACCTCCTCTTCTGCTTCTGACTCAAAGTTATCAATACTAGCATTCATTTCAATATCATTGCTGTTATCTACAGTTGCTGGAGTCGTAGGTTCCTCTGAACCACCATCCAGACTTTGGTTTGCTAACAACCTTTCTATTAGCCAGAGGCGGATCTAACGGTCGCTAGGCAAACAAAAGGCGACCGGGCCCCCCCCCCCGCCCCGGGCCCCCCCGGCCCTTCCACACAACAGGGCCCGCCCCTTCCACACAACAGGGCCCGCCCCTTGCCCGCCCCTTCCACACAACAGGGCCCCGCCCCTTCCACACAACAGGGCCCTTTCATTTTAACACTCCGGGTTCATTCCAATGCTGGGCCAGGACTGGCCCAGGAGACGTGTCTACGTCACAGTGACGCAGTGTTATGTGCCGGCGGTGTGATCCCACGAGGAAAAAGAAGTAATCTCCATTGCCCGGGCCCAGCTGAGAAGAGAAGGTGCTGCTCGAGTCGAGGCTGTCGAGTGGTGTTTGCTGTTTGCTGTCTCCTGCCTACTGAAACAACGGGTAAGTTTAGCTATTGTGGGGATTTGTGTCTCCATGCTCCCGTGACTGTCTCCATGGACCATGCTCCCCTCCTGCCCCAGCCCCCCGTGAGTGTCTCCATGCCCCCCTCCCTCCCCAGGGCCCCCGTTTGTGTCTCCATGCCCCCCTCCCTCCCCAAGGCACCCGTTTGTGTCTCCATGCCCCCTCCCTCCCCAAGACCCCCGTTTGTGTCTCCATGCCCCCCTCCCTCCCCAAGGTCCCCGTTTGTGTCTCCATGCCCCCCTGCCTCCCCAAGGCCCCCGTTTGTGTCTCCATGCCCCCCTGCCTCCCCAAGGCCCCCGTTTGTGTCTCCATGCCCCCCTGCCTCCCCAAGGCCCCCGTTTGTGTCTCCATGCCCCCCTGCCTCCCCAAGGCCCCCGTTTGTGTCTCCATGCCCCCCTGCCTCCCCAAGGCCCCCGTTTGTGTCTCCATGCCCCCCTGCCTCTCCAAGGCCCCCGTTTGTGTCTCCATGCCCCCCTGCCTCCCCAAGGCCCCCGTTTGTGTCTCCATGCCCCCCTGCCTCCCCAAGGCCCCCGTTTGTGTCTCCATGCCCCCCTGCCTCTCCAAGGCCCCCGTTTGTGTCTCCATGCCCCCCTGCCTCCCCAAGGCCCCCGTTTGTGTCTCCATGCCCCCCTGCCTCCCCAAGGCCCCCGTTTGTATCTCCATGCCCCCCTGCCTCCCCAAGGCCCCCGTTTGTGTCTCCATGCCCCCCTGCCTCCCCAAGGCCCCCGTTTGTGTCTCCATGCCCCCCTGCCTCTCCAAGGCCCCCGTTTGTGGAGCGTAACTGACCCAATATCCTCAAAGCACTGTTACTTGAGACTTCAGCCTTTCATCCTTCTGAGGTTGATAAATCAGTGGCAACTTTGGTTGGGCGATTATTGTATGTGAATATGTCTATATATAATGGTTGACAAAATAACCAATAATGATCATTAACTAGAGTTTAGTGTGTCGAGAGTAGATGATTTTATTTTATAACAAAAGTTGCCTAGGCAACTGTAATAAAGACAACTTCATAAAAAATAGCTTTTGTCCCTAAAGTTTGCCATTGTGCACTTGTTACCTCAATTAACTCCGCCCACCCTAAGCTCCGCCTCCATGACCCGCCCACCTAGGGCCCTCTGTCAGGTGCTGCCCACGGGGCCCTTTGCCTTAAATCTGCCACTGCTATTAGCTCCATTTTCTTGCCTTTAGTCAGGAGATTCTTATGCTTACAGAGAACTCTTAAACAATCAGCAGTTTTTGTAGCAAGGGACTCTTGACTATAACTTTCCATAGTTGACATGTTTTAGAAAATACTTCTTTAGTGCTAAGCTTTGTGGTTAGTTGCACTAAGGTATCTATAAGCACACTAAAATGTATACTCAATACAAATCCCACCGCTGTACACACGTGTTTTAGGCAGAAACCTGTGCAGTTCCCTTAGGGACCACTGCAAAAGATTTAGGACTACAGGTGTTTGGCAGTAAACCCACTTGGTAGCAGTCTGTACCACACAGATTCACTTGGTAGCTGTGGCTGAGCAGTCAGACTTCCCTCAAGAAGAGTTAGGCAGTATGTAGATTATACACAATAGGTACAGAGATACAGTAACACAGCAAATACTGACCAGAGCTTTGGTGTAAAAGTATATAATTATTTATTTAAAGACACACTTCTAAATTACACTAGTACAAAAGAGGTAAGTAAATTCAGCACACAGTCACTATTATATATATATACAACCCTAATTACTTATTAGACAGGTCTTAGTGAGAAACACCACTTATTTTCAGACAGAGGTGAGCGCTTAACATAAGATGGCACTCTAATAAGTTATAAAAAAAAAGGGAGGGAAAAAGGCAGAGTTATGGAAGCACACAAGTTTCAATACTTTTAAAAGAACCACAGTAAGGCAGGATAGGCAGAGTTCTACTGGAGAGCAAGGAAGTCAATTGCAAGGCCCACTCTTGGAGATAGCAAGCAGAAGGGGTCCAGGTTCACACAGTGGGGTTATGCCCAAAGAGTCTTGTATATAGTTCGCACAAAAAGGATGAAATTAAAGTCAGGAAAAGTTAGCTAGGTTGTCCCAGGCCAGCCCAGGTTAGAAAGTCGAGGCTTTATTGTCACCCCGAAAGATCTGTCGCAAGGGAAGCCAGGCGGGACACAGTACCTTAAGTGTGAAGGAAGCTCCAGCGGGGGCAGTTGTTCCTGGCAGCGGTTGCAAGTCGGTGTTTCGTCCAGAGGAAGAGGAGGTCTCGCCGTGGAGGAAAGAAGAAGGTTGTTGCACTGCCAGGGAAGAAACCAGGCGCGGAGTTCTTTCGGTTAAAAGGTACTACCTTCTCTTCGTGGTAGTAGTAAGCCGTGGTATTCCGGTTGCCGGGGTGCTCGAAGGAATGGCACAGAGAGTGAAATGGAAATGGTAGAAGGGCTATCCATGTTACGATATGTCCTCGGACATGGCAGTAGTTCGCGGACATCGGGTGTTACATCTGGGGATTTTTGGGTTGGGAAGCAATGCAAATGAGAATGAGCATAGAAAGGGATTGGTCAGGAAAGTTTATTGGGTGTGTTGTGCCATCTTTGATGTTGTGGGTGTTAGCCTTAGCAGTGCACGGCGGTGGCGCGAGCTATGGTTGCTTAGCTTACCATAACTGGCAAATTTCAGGGGTTTTTCGGTTTTACTTGGAACCATAACGTGCCTTTAACAAAGTTTTTTCACTGAATATATATATATTCAATATATCGTTTTTTCACTGAATATATATATATTCAATGAAAATGAAAAAACTTTGTTAAAGGGACGTTATGGTTCCAAGTAAAACCGAAAAACTCGTGCCACCACTTTGCACTGCTAAGACTAACACCCACGACATCAAAGATGACATCACAAATGTCATTGATGACATCACGTCTGTCTCCCTCTTTTTTCCTTTACTGACACATCAGTAACAGTCAGGAACTACAAATTGTAAACGTTCTATATTTGTAGACTTATCCTTCAAGTATGTTCTTACAGTAATTCTCTTAGGGTCCAGTCATATCATATGAAACATATACATAGTGGAAGACACAAGCTTGAAAGACAGCAATCCGTTCTGTGCATGAAAATAATCAGTAGAGTTATCAGCACTTTCTGATAGTTCTGTTGTTTTTTTATTACTATACTATACTTTCCCTGTATATGTTCACATTTGTAGACATTGTACTTTCCTTAGGGTCCAGTCACATCATGTGATACATATACATAGGGTAAATAGCTTTGCAACAGAGCAATCATTTATTAGCATAAAGATAATCAGTTACGTTATGAATTGTTTCTGCTACTACTTCTGTTTTTTTGCTTACTTCACTTTCCCTGTATATACACATATTTGTATGCGTTATTGTGTCTTTGTGTTTGTCTGTAATAATGCAATTATTTAATACGGGGGTTTTATTAGCTACCTATTACATATTTCACAGTACACAACACTCTAATAAGAAAACAGTTATCATTTCATTATTCAACATATCAACATTATGAATATTATACCTTAATCGTGTATGCTGCACACAATGCCTAGGTTTCTGCATGAGTAGCTTAGTATACTCGATAGAACTTCATAATAGAAAGCCATTTATATCAATGCATTGCTTAATGCACTAATTAGCTCATGATATTTATTCCAATGATCCTTGACACTATTTTCTCAACATTATAATAAGAATGCCTTATACAGACATTTCATGAAAAGTAAATTAATATGTGATGTCATCAGTGATGTCATCAATGACATTTGTGATGTCATCTTTGATGTTGTGGGTGTTAGTCTTAGCAGTGCACGGTGGTGGCGCGAGTTATGGTTGCTTAGCTTACCGTAACTGGCGATTTTCAGGGGGTTTTTGGTTTTACTTGGAACCATAACGTCCCTTTAACAAAGTTTTTTTACTGAATATATATATATATATATATATATATATATGTATATATATATATATATATATATATATAAACAAAGATAATTCTTGAAAAAGAAAAAGAAAAATACAAATAAGTAAATTCATAAATATTACACATACAATAATATCAGAAATACAAATGCAGTGGGCCTCATTATAAAATTGCTGGTCCGGTAATAACAGTACCCGTTTGCAGACAGGCTGCCCGCCCGCCACCCGCAGACTTTCACGGTAGCACCGGCAGCATTATTAACGCTTTATCCGTGGCACAACACAATACACTTCTCTCAACATAAATATATCACACAAGTGGGTTGAAAAGAACGCAAATCACAATTCTTTACTTTCTACAAATTTCACTTCAAGAAATAATTTTACTGATCAATAAACAACTACGTATGCAATACTGTGCAATTTCAATTTTCTGGCACGCCTAACAGGCTAGTAGTTTAGTTTTACAAATTTGTGCAAATGCATATGGCAATTGTTATTTCATCCACACTTTCGCTTTGAATTAAACCCAGGATGATTTCGCAGTTTGTTTTTCAGACCCCCCTACTTTAGTCTGTGTTGGTGAAGTCTGACAGAAAAATTGGAATGATTCGGGAATTTTGGATTTCAGACCCCTGTCTCCAGTCAAAGGCCTGTGCTGGGAAAGATGGAAATCAAGAATTGGGATTATTGGAGAATTTTGGATTTCATACCTGCGTCCACTTAAGGGCCTGTGTGGGGAAGCTGGATAGCACACATTTGAATGCTTGGAGAAAATTGGATTCCAGACCCCCCTCCACTTAAAGGCCTGTTTGGGGGAAGCCAAACAGAAAGATTGGCCAATTAAGTTACAGTCTATCGTTTTCGGCACACACCAGGAATGAGCTATCTTCATTTGTTCTGCTAAGGGGAACTAATTAAATTAATATTTTTTTTGTTAACTAGGCTAAGGATCTCCACAGGGTTTCCCCCGGCCCCGCTATATAGGTAAAGGATTTAAGGCCAGCAGACAGCCCCCCTCCTGCGTTTTTGGTTGCTCTGGGTTAAATTCTACTTACATAGAAAACCTCTGATTAAAGTTCAGGAAAGCCAACTGCATGTCAGGTCCCACTGGAAGGGCAGGGGTGTGGTCACTCCACTCTCAAGGATGTCCCCAGCTCTTCACCATGGAGTCCAGTCAGCTTTTTAGGCCTCCCTAGCAATAGACAGCTCCACCAAGAAGCAATCTCCTCTGGTGATTCCTTGCAGCTGTCAGAAGGTAAGTTTCAACAGCTCTCCCGCTTCCTCATAGTGCATCCACTTAATATAGCAGTGATGACACCATCATGTTGACAATTCTGGGGAGTACACAGCAAGAGTTCTCACAAATAGGATTGGATGTTACCTTTCTCTCTCCTCCCAAATCCATCCCCTCTCTAAGGATTGGCTTAGGAGTCTGGAGCAGACATATGGCCGCTTCCATTGGCAATTCCCATTTGTTCTCCTCTCACATTTTTGGCAAAAATGAGTTATGTGTCAAAACATTTGTGATTTACTGGTAACTACCATAAAATATGTATTTTCCGATTCAGCTAATCAGGGGGAATTTAATAAAACAACAGCTAAGTCTGCACAATGTTGCATGGCTGTTAGGCAATTTCCCCGGCTTTTTTTTTTACAAAAAGCATAATAATTAGGAACATGCAATTTATACACAGCATACCTTGTTTTACACTCTACCAGCACTCCAACTCTCACTCTAAAAGCCAGGCTTGCAGTGGGAGGAGTTATTTTTGAAGTTTTGCCCATCAACCAGTTTTTCTTTTCCCTTGTTGCCGTTATTTTGCACATGAAGTATAATATATATTACATCTTGTTTACACGCACCATGTCTTTTCCATGACATCTTTATGTTGGCAGGGGAACATTTTTCTCTTGTATTGCTTTAAACTGTTAACACACATGCAGAGCCGTTTTGGTGTCAGTGTTCACAAATCCTGTTTTTCATGTGAAAGGGACCTTTGAATTTCTTCTGGCTTTGTGAATTATAATGCTGCTTTTCCTTTGGTAATGACAGGTAAGTCTTTTTCACATGGCCCTTCCTTTCTGTTGGTTTGGGGGGGCTTTGATTACACCCCACATGCCCCCCCTTTCTTCCAAAAAATATTTTGTGAGGAAGAGCAGGGATGAGTGGGGCTTTCATCTCACCCATTTTCATTTTCTTATGTATTTTTTCATTGGAGCCCATCCCACTCAATTTCCTTCATTAGGGAGTGGGTACTCAAGTCTCCCCTTCAATCTTTGGGTTGGCGGTGTGGCACAGCTCCCCCTTTCTTCCTTCTTTCCAGGGTCCCGAGGGTCCTCCCCAGACTCCCATCTTGCCTCCAGGCTGGAATTTAATGGAATTAATTTCTAACAGAGAAAACAGAGATTTAGTACCTGTTACACACATTTCCTGGGAAGATTGACACAGAATTGACAAAAACAACAGCAGACAATTATAACAGATAACATTTTCACAATTTCACAAAACCTTATTTATTTATTTTCTTTCTCTTTGCAATGGGCACTAAGTAAATGACTCCATATATATATATATATATATATATGTATACAAACAAACACACACACACACACACACACACACACACACACACACACGTGTATATATTGTGGGGTAAAAATACAGCCCCAGAGTGACAGAGATTGATAGGCCATGCAAGACCCCATTATAAGAATGAAGCTGGGTGATTTTGATACCTTTTGGAATATGCAGGCCAGTCCAAAACACTTCTTTTCCAACATGAGGCCCATTGAGTGAACGAAAATGGGCCTTCCTCAACTTTGTCAAAATGGAAAGGCACTCAGCTGAAGGAGAGTGTGCCTCAGAACTGTAATATTGCTAACGGTGTCCAATGGATACCAAAAAGACTAGATGTTGAATTCGTGGAAACTGGAAAAGGGCACATTTTGCAGATTCAAAACTGCAGCAGTATAGCATGGGAAATGATACATTGAAATGCTGTGTATTTGAAAAATATAAAGGAGGAATTGTACCTTACATTTAAAAATGAAGCCAAGTGACATATTTCATATGACACGGAGAAACACACTTTCCACAAATAAACTGATACTTAAATGGAAAGGCTTACTTGTTGTAGAGTGAACAATAGGTTCCTGTGTTAACTGTGGCCTATGCGTGAATAATACTGAAAGTGAGACTGGTATCTTTTTAATTATGTTCTTAAGGAAAGATTTCATTCCTGGACAGAGACTGGGTGAAATACCAAATGTTACATGTTAAAACACATCTTTTCAATTTAAAACGCTATCTTTCTCAGAATTGTGCATGTAACTGGCGGCTTCTGCTTCCCCAACTGAACTGCTGTGTATCTGGAACTGTGACCTCCAGACCCTAGGAAACAGACCTGTTTTTCAGTTTAAAATACAAAGAAATATAAAGAATTAGATCAGAATGTTTGAGGTTGCAGATAAGCCGGCCAACAGAAATGACCTTTTAGGGCTGATTCGACCCCAATAAATGGCATCTCAGAGTCTTAATGGATCTTCAAACACTGTGTAGAAACAGGCATCTACTGATAAGCAGATGTCCAGGTCACATGTCAATGGGGAGAAATGAAACTCATGAGGGGATTTGTGGGGAATATGAAACTACGACATTCCATAGGTATGCATTGCTATTGATTATCTTTGGTCCCCCTTTTCTTGAATAAGATGAGAATAGTGCGTCCCAATGAGCTCCTCCAGGACTCATATTAAAGGGCATAAAAAGCCTGTCAGTTCCCTGTGATGTATAGAGTTTGAGTTAGGAAGAAACCGATGATCCTGACTTTCTCATAATTGAGAGGAATTCGAAAGTGGGTGAGGTGATAGATTGTGAAATTAATATTGGAATTGTGAAGGGGCATATTTTTCAATATTTCAGCTCAGGAGAAATTTCAAAAAATTACAATAGCTCCTCCCAGGAAGGCGGGTTCTGAAATAAAATGAGTATTCCGAGATACGCCATAAAATGTAGAATTCAAAAATACATATGTTCATGCAGTTATCTAAAAACATGAAGGTAGTTGCCATGTAGTGAGATTTTGTGCAAAAAACAAAATGCAAAAACTTATGATGCATCTTTCTCCTCCCCCATTATCCATAATACAGACCTCTAAACTCATTGCCCTATCAGCTAGCAGTGGGCGGATTAGTCGGAGGGGGAGAAAGGGGGAGAAAGAGATTTCCAATCCATAGCGTGGGAATATTCATAATATGCAAGTGTCATCAGCGCTATATAATATCAGTTTCAACCGAGCCTGCTTATTTCGCATTTCCATCTCACGCAGCATACATTACTCACTTTTTTGTTTCCCTCTTGATTATATTTATTTAATTGTATTTTGGTTTCCTTGTACTCCGTGCATTGCGGGCAGAGGGTGCCGGACCTCTACTACGGTCATGGCACTCGTTTCCATGATTGTCTGTCTATTGCTTTCAGACCTGCACTCATTCTGCAAGTTTCTCCTCACTGCCTATTGATAGCAGCAGCTGATTGGATCTCACAGAGGAGCTGTGTTTAAAGCCTCCCAACTTTACCTGCATGTCAGT
Organism: Ambystoma mexicanum; assembly: GCF_040938575.1. Lineage (NCBI taxonomy): Eukaryota > Metazoa > Chordata > Amphibia > Caudata > Ambystomatidae > Ambystoma > Ambystoma mexicanum. Next base: position 215,811,394 of record NC_090921.1, on the reverse strand, counting down.
TTAGACCTTGCTGGGGGTGATCCCATTGTGCACTTTCCTTTTAAAAAATTGGCAAGTTTTTACCTTCTAGATTCAAATTTATTTATTTTGCTTTCTGGTGCGGGGTTTCATCCGAGCCTGCTTATTTCTCATTTCCATCTCACGCTCCATACATTACTCACTTTTTCGTTTCCCTCTTGATTATATTTATTTAATTGTATTTTGGTTTCCATGTACTCTGCTCATTGCGGGCAGAGGGTGCCTGCCCTCTAGTACAGTCACAGGGCTCATTTCCATGATCATCTGTCTTTTGCTTTCAGACCTGCACTCACCCTTCTAGTCTATCCTTGCTGCCGATGGGTAGCTAGAGCTGATTGGATTTCTCTCCCCCCATGTGTAATTTAAGTCACCCTCCATCTCGGTTGCGCAGCCTTGCCCATGCCTCAGATGGGCCTTGTATTTTGATCCACCCCTGCCCTTCTTCAACAGAAGTACTTTTCGCACAAGGAATTGATTTGTGTCCCCTACTAATATCACCTTTCCAGCAGACTGGTCCTGTTAGACCCGCTCGGCTCCCAATACTCAGAGAATTATACCATCTCTGGTTCAGGTAACATGCCTTTTAGTCAACTCTCGTTCTTATGAAAACCTGGCTTAAGTGCTTGTCTGACCCTCATCTGATTCATGCTCTTCCGGAGAACTATAGTATCATTCGACTGGACAGAGCACCCCCCAGAGGAATTACTAAGGACCTCACCTGCTCCATGTTACCCTTTATTCATGTTCTGAACATGGAAGCATGCCTGTTGCTCATGGAATTCTCTGCATCCTGCAAAGTTCACGCTTTGCTAGTTTACAGACCACCTGGCTATGACGCAGGTTTTGCGCCCGACTTTGTGGCCTTGCTTATTGATCTGAGATTGCAATATCCTACTTTTTTCCTGCTTGAGGATTTAAACCTTCATCCAGACAATGCTAAAGATTTGTTGGTGTTCAATTTGATTTCCTGCATGATGTACATTAATCTTCTGCAGGTTGTCGTTGGCCCCACACATGTGTCTGGTAAAACCTTGGACCTTCTTTTTGCTCCACCTGCGCTTGTCAGGATTTATAATTTCTTGGCAGTTTTATGGATGGATCACATGATACTTCCTTTTGGCATCATGGCCGAGCCCGATCCTCTGCCTATTGTCCTCCTACGTCCACACTCACATCGCAGGTCCAATCTCTCTCCTCCTATGATTGCAGCCAGTATTGGGGAGACCTCGATTCACTGACTAAAACTCTGCGCAGTACAGCTGATTTTTTTGGCTCAGCTGAAAGCTTCCAAGCCCCTGGCTCGTAATGCACTAGCTGTGCTCTGCCAGCAGCGCAGACAGGCTGAACGTGTATGGCGCTCATCTTACTGCCCCCTAGCATGTCTGGCCTTTCAAAAGGCTACATCAGTCTACCAATTGGCTATTATTTAAAGCCAAGCAGGTCTACTTCTCTACATGCATTGAATCCGTTGTTAACTCTCTCTGAGAGTTGTTTAAAGTGGTGCCGACTCTGTCTACTTTGCCCTAGGCTAACAAGGTTATTCCCTCCCCTCAACTTTGCACTTCATTTTCTATGTTTTTTTTAGATCAAATTCTGGCTATTTACCACAACATTTCTGATTCTCTGGCCATTTGCAGGCACAAAGTTATTGCAGTGGCCGGAGGTTCCATCCCCGTTTTATGGGAGGATTTTCCTCCGTTCACTGATGGTGATATTATAACGCCCACTCGGAGCTTGAAATCTATCCCTCCACTCCTCTTACCATCCTGAAAGATTATTCTGTTGATTGCAGGCCCAGTGTCATCAGCAGTAAACTCTTCTTTCACTAGCAGTTATATTCCTTCCTCACTCAAGAACACTTTAGTGACCCCGTTCTTAAAAAATCCAAACCTGGATCCTGTACTGCTTTCCAACTTTCTCCCTATCTCTCTTTTATTTTTCCCCATGAAACTGGTTGAATCTTTGGTCACTCCTCTTCTTTGCTCCTTCCTTGAGAGCTCTCACTATCTGGATCATTTCTAGACTGGATTCCGGCCAGGTATAGGCACGGAATCTGTTTTGGTGTCCGTTACTGACGATCTGGCGCAGATCATTGATCAAGGAGGTACCAGCATTTTGATTCTTCTGGATCTCTCAGCCGCGTTCAACAACATTGACCATTCCATCTTGATCCCGAGACTTGCTTCTGTGGGTATCGCTGGCCGGGTCCTTTTTGCCTCTTTTCTTGTCGACTGTTCTCAGTCACTCCTTCCTTCCCCTTCACTTCTGCTCCTCTTCCACTTACCTGTGTGGTCCCCCAGCGTTCTGCTTTATCCCCTCTTCTATTTAATATCTACATTCTGCCTATGATCACTTTGATACACTCTTTTGGTTTCCAGTGTTATTCTTACGTTGACTACACCCAGATCCTTATGCATTTGGATCTGGCGATCACTGATGTGGCTGTGTGCTGTTGTTGCTGCCTGTCTGCAATCTCTGCCTGGATGGGTCAAAATTGGCTCCGACTTAATGGCGACTGAGGTCTTGGTCATCGGGGCCCCCCTGAGGTGTCACTGTGGTCCACCATTTTTTGGCCAGCTAAATTTGGCCCGCTACCGCAACCCTCTGCAGTACTAAAAAAAATGGGGGTCAACCTCTTGGCATCCCTTTCTATGCTCCCCCAAGTCAGCACTGTTTGTCAAGGGGTTTATGTTAAACTCCATACTATGTGGAAAGTGCTTCCTTTTCTTCCAGCGGGACTCCGTCCTACGGTTGTGTCCACGCTGGTTGCTGGGTCGCTTCATTTCTTCAACTCCCTCTATTTAGCCCAGCCGGTTTATCTCCGGCACCGTTTGCAGCTTCTCCAGAACTCAGCTACCCAGCTGGCCATGGGTGCCTCTTGTTACACCTCTGCCTCTGGCATTCTCTAGCTGCTTCACTGGCTCCCGGTGGCTAGTCGGGTCAAATTAAAGGCACAGTGTATTGTGCACTGTGCCGTTTATAAAACTAGTCGGGAGTATCTGCAAGAGAAATTCCGCCAGTATGTTCCCCATCGCCCCTCATGATCTGCCAACACAGCCTGATCATAAGGGGTGATGCCAACATGGCGGTGCCTCACGTCAAGCGGGTTCACATGGGGGGGGGGTCGTTCCTTCTCGGTGGCTGTAGTCTGGCTGTGGAACTCTCTTCCCCTGTCTCTCCGCCTTACCGAGGATAACCTCTTTCGGCATGCCATTAAATACTGGCTTTTCTTTTGCAACCTATTCTTTTTGAGCTCCTTGTTGTAAGGAACTCGTGGTGGCAACAGTAAAGACAGACACAAGTTATCACAGTTCAAGGGTATTTGTTAAACTGTATGTGCAGGTTGGAAAAACACCTAACCTAAACCTAAATCTAAAATGGGAGCAAGCTACGACCATCAAATAATAATAAGTCAGTCCTAGTGGTGTTGTGTCAAATAAATGTGCCTATACTAAAAAAATCTATTGCTAATCCTCACAACTAAATACAAAAAGAGTGCAGGATAGTGTTCACAAGAAAGAAAAAAGGGTTCACAAATGAAAAGTCAAGATATGGTAGCCACGCGTCTCCCTTCCCCACAGCACACTCTTGAGCTTTCCCAGCACAAGACGAGAGTTCAGTTTTCAGCTATCAGGACCTTCGGTGGTTAAGTCTCTTTTCTACAAAAAGTCTCTTGCCTCAGAGGATCTGATGTGTTCAAAATAACAAACTAAAAAGTTGCTTTCTAAATGTTTGTTGGGTGATGACTTTTCACCCCTGGATCCCCTTCTTCGGGGCTCAGATATATACAAAGGTCCTAGCGATATAAGGAACTTTGGTGGTTATATTTCTTGCTACTGAGGGCCTGCTATGTTCAATCGGGTTCACTGTGGCTTTGTGACCAAAACAATTCACCTTTTGCATGCACAAGTCTTAATATCTTTTTAAACAGTTCACTGTGGACATCCCTCTGTCGGGTTCACTGTTGTCAACACACTTTTCATTGGGACTTCAGACTTTAACCCTTTCCATCGGCATCCCTCCATCGGGTTCACTCTTGGCAACTCTTGCCCATCACAAAGTTCTTTCTCTTGAACTCACTATGTGGGATTAACCTCCCTTAACTTTTCAATTACGTGTAGGTGAAAGGCTTTCGACTGTACAGGGAGTTTTGCTAGACCCCTGTATGACCACACTGTTACGCTCACCCGATATCCCCGGTGGGCGTCTGGAAGGCTCTGAGATCTGGAACCCTGGAGGTGTAGTTGCCCAGTGCTGAATAAAGAATCTTAGTTATTTGTAGGGTGAGCTATCCGTCATGCGTTTCTTGTGCAGGGGCACTTGACGTTTGTTGGCGAGCTGCCAGAGTTGCTTAACTGGTGCAATATGCCTTCCTTGGGCCCAGGGCTGCTGTGACCCAGAATTTGCTGGTAGAAAGGTAGGTTTGTTAATTGTAAGTCTTTGTTCTGTTTATGGTGGGAATTTGTTAATGTCTTTATCTCCTTCTTTTAAGGTGCGAAGGTCTTGATGCTGGCGTGCCGGATGGAGAGGCACGTTTTCTAGGTAAGAGAAAGCGCTAAGTGCAGCGCCTTTATTGTCTTTTAAAGCTAACCTGTGTTTTCTTCTTCTTCTCCTCACAGGCCGATGTGGTGCTGCGAGTGGATGAGCGCGTGATGAAAAACAGGCCCCCGGAATCCGTTAAGGGAAGTACAGCGCTGTGCGGTTGTTTAATATTGAAAGCAAACCTGAATATGTCTCTTTTCCTTTGCAGATGTTGCTGCGCTGCTCCGGATGGAAGCGTTGCATAGCGCAATGGAATTCAGGTAAGACTGATGGAATTCGATGTTTTGGAAGTGCGCGTTCTAATATTGATTTTCCTATTGCAGGTCGCAGCTGTGGTAGCGGTTCGCCGGAAGTCCTTAAGCTAGTACTCACAGGTGAGTGATATTTCTTCTTCTCTCGGGTTCCGCAGATTGCAGCCCAGTTGAGATGCTGAGTGCTGGATGGTGTTTTCTTAGGTAAGACAGAATAATCTTGTTCTTGTTCTTGCAGGATTACAGGAAGATGCTGAAGACCAGGAGCTGGACACAGTGAGCGTCACGCTGCGGGTTGCAGAATAACTGGAAGCATGTTCTGCAGTCAGGGTGTGGTTTTTATAGCCCAGGTAAAGTAGTACCAGGGAAAGTAGTTCCAGGCCTGCCACACCCAAAACACTAGACCGCATGGCTTGGTTCTTAGAACTAGACTGTGTGGGTGCTTCCATGTTGGATTTAAAGGCCCATGGCATGTACATAAATGGGACCTAGTTTGAACAGCCCTTTCCTTCCTCCATATGAGCCTGGTGCCAAAGGCGCCAGAATTGGCTCCAGGAGCCCTTTTGCAGTGGTTTTAAGGCCCTCAGGGTTCTGGTGGGAGCCTGCTTGTGTCACAACCTGTGTCCCCTCACAGTGGTCATGACAGCACAGCTTTCCCCCTCACCCCCCCAAGGCCCCTCTCATGGTATCCTTCCTGTCTGGTCCGGGTTTGGTGGGGTTTTCCAGGTGAAACCTCTTAATCAGACATGGTGCATGAATATGTTCACTTGGTTTTTGAGGCCCGTACCCTTTCCAGTTCACTAAATAGTATAGCTTATATCTGGTACGTTTAGAATCCAGGATGTTTTTAACTTCAAATTCAGGCTCTCCATCAACTAGCACAGGTTTTGGTGCTGTTAAGACTCGGGTCCCTGGTTGTACAGGTTTTCCAAGTGAACACCATATGAATTTGCATGCTTGGTGTTAAGGCTAACTTGACGGCCACCGGATTTATCACCGATTCGATGGTATAGGGTCCTAGATATCTTGGACGAAAGGTCTGCGTACCTTTTATGGGCACATGTTTTGATGCCAACCAGTCGTCGTCTCCAACTTGGTAATCTGGAGCTTTCTTTCAATGCCGGTCCGAGAATTGTTTTGGTCTGTCTTTGGCTTGCAGTAAATATTTATTTGCCCTTTTGATGGCTTGGGTTATGCTTGTGTGTAGAGTCTTTACCGCTGGCATTTCCAAGGTTGTGGGGGAGTCTAGTTCAGAGGTACGTGGATGTCTTCCGTATATTGTGTAGAACGGGCTTTGTCCCGTGACGGTGTGTATGGAGTTATTGTATGCGTATTCCATTATCCGTAACAAGTCTTTCTAATTCTTTTCCACTTGATACAGCATGCAACGTAGGTACTGTTCTAATGTGTTATAAACCAGGGAATACCACTAGAACACCAATGAAAGGATACATGTAAGTATTCAAAAGGATACACTTGGAGTCGTCCCTAGGTGACTCGGAGTAGAGCGATGTCCATCAGAATTAGACCTTCCAACTAATGTCAATCTCTGGCTAGATAAATTCGACAGCCAAAGCGAGTAATTAGTGGAAAGGGCATTGTAAGGAACAATAACCACCAGACTGTTGAAAGGAAAATAAGAAGGACTTTAGTAACTGAACCAAAATTAGGATACCACTATTAGTCTTACTGAGGTACACTAACCTGTTCAATAGGACAGTCACCCATGAATTCCAAGGATCTCCAAGAAACGATGACAGGGAAAAGGGAGTTAGTAAGGGAACTAACCCGAGCGGAATGAGGGCCACACTAGATTCGGGTTGGTGCACACAGGACAGCGTCCATGAAGTCCAGTGCATTGAATCCTGAAGAGAAAACCGAGGAGAGTTGGGATGGTGATTAAGGGTCCAGGTAAATTACAAATGATAATGCCCTAGTGTAATGCGTGAGCCAAGAATGTCCAGAATAACAGATATTGGCAGAAGTCCTTAGGTAGAAGGTGTAATGGGCTAGTTTAGCAGACAGGATTGAATCAAGGGAATGGACTGGAAGCAATAGCGGAAACTGCTTCCCAAGGTAATGCCTAGTGAAAACCCAGCTGATTGCTCAGAGGAACTGAAACAGCTGAAGGTAAGTGAGAGGCACCGCAAGGGAACGCGGTAATATAGCACTGGAGTTGCTGCTGACCAACTCTGAACTCCAGCTGCTCCGGGTGGTACTGGAACAGCTGGCCAGATGGAACAAGGCACTGCAGAAGAATGCGGGGTATGGTTGGAGTTACGGACGATTAACTCAGAACTCCGGCTGCTCCGAGTGGACTAGAACAGCTGACAAAAACTGGAAGGATGCACTGCTAAGGAACATGGTGCGAGGCTTGAGTTTGAGTTGACGAAACTCCAAGCTCCAAATGCAGGAAACAGGATACGATCAGAAGCATCGTAACCCAAAATGCTCTGAGTTAAGTACTACGCAGAATGACATCACGTGACAAGAATCGTGAATGTCACGTCACGTGACAAAGACCGTAATCGAAAAGGAACGCGCATGCAGGATGAAGTGAAACATTCAAATGCAGGTAGAGAATGAACGTTTGAAATGCGCTGTGCTATTAGCAAATGTAGTTTAGTGTAAGCGTTTCCCAGGAAGTTTCCCAAACAGCCTCCAATGAGTATAGAACGGCCTGGCTGTTCTCTGGGCTGTGTGGGCAGGGGACAACCACTGTTTAGAGGTTCTCTGAGTGTGAGCCGACATGTCGGGTTTGACTGGGCTGACCGGCATGACATAATGTCTGATTTATTCTTTCTGTTTGTCCATCCGTTTGGGGGTGATGGCTAGTGGATAATCGAACATCGATTTGTGCCATGGTACCACATTTCCTTCAGAAGTTGGATACAAATTGGCTTCCACAATCCGAGATTAGGACTGAGGGGAAACCATGCAGTTTTATAATCCGTTCAAGAAATGCTTTTGCCTGACCGGTAGGGTTAGGAAGTCCTTTGAATGGATGAAATGTGCCATTTTAGAGAACAGGTCTACAACCACCAGTATGGTATTAAAACCTGGAGAAGGAGGTAAGTCCATAATAAAATCAAGAGAAAGAGAATGCCAGGGAGCCGGTGGAATATCCAGTGGTTGTAGGAGGCCAGCTGGTTTCTGTTTTTGTGATTTATTCTGTGCACATATCCCGCAGGATAGAACAAATCGAGCAATGTCCTTACGCCAGGTTGGTCACCAATAATTCCGTTTAACCTTGGCTAGAGTCTTAGCAATTCCGGGATGGCCTTCGATCAGGGAATCGTGATAACCAGACATGACGAATTCTTGCAGATCTTTACTTGGTAGATATAGTCGTTCCCTGAAGTAGGGTAATCCATCCAGAACCATGTGATGTTAATTTTGGGAATTCCATTTCTGCAAGATCTCGAGGTTCATTAAGGTTTGAATCTTATCTTGAAGTTCACTCAGAGTCAATGTGGGGGTGAGTCCCAGTAGTTTATCACTTGGAATGATGGCAACAAGGTCCAGGGTACTGTTCGTTTTCTCTTCAACACCCATACGAGACAAGGCATTGGCCTTCCCATTCCAAATTCCCGGTCGGTATGTTATTACGTAATCGTATTCTGCGAAGAATAAAGCCCATCGCAACTGTCGTGACGATTGGGCTTTTGCTGACTTTAGGTATTGAAGGTTTCAGTGCTCTGTGATTACTGTGATGGTATCTCTGGAAACTAATAGATACTGCCGCTAGGCTTTGAAGGCTGATTTTATTGCCAACAATACTTCGTCTGTAATTGCATAGTTAAGTTGTGGTGGTGAGAATTTACGTGACCAAAAGGCCACGAGTGTAATTGGCCTATCTCGGGATCTCTTTGACAGAGAACTGCTTCCAAAGCTACGCTGGAAGCATCAGTTTCCACTACATAGGGGAGATCAGGGCAAGGATGTCGTAAAATTGGCATGGAGGTGAATATTTTCTTGAGTTCTTGAAAGGCCTGTTCCGCCTCTTCAGTCCATTGGAATTTTTTGTTGTTTTTTTCTCAGTAATGATGTGATTGGGTGGACTATCCGTGAGAAATCTGGAATAAATCGGCGATAAAAATTCACAAAGCCGAGCATGCTTTGGGTTCCTTTAAGTGAAGAAGGTGACGGCCAATTAAGGATGGCATCTACTTTTTGTAAATCCATCTCGACTCCCTTTGGCGAGAGAACAAAACCGAGGAACTCAACTTCGGTGACATGGAAGGATCATTTCTCGAGTTTAGCTTACCGTTTGTGCTGGCGAAGTTTTGCAAGGACTGAGCGAACATGTTCCACATGATCTCTTACAGAGGGGGAATACTGTCATGATGCCTACCCCCGGGGACCCAGACCAAGTCCAGCATCCCCGGAAGCAGGCATCAAGTTACCCCAAGCAAGCCCAACAACCCCCGCTAGGGGCTATTTGGGTGCAGTCCTGGTGCCTATGGCGCCAGGCTCATATGGAGAGTCAGTCCTGGCGCCATAGGCGCCAGGCTCATAGATTAAAACTTACCTGATGCAAACCATGCTGCAAACCTACCTGATGCAGACCATGCTGCAAGAGCCCCAAGCCAAATGAGGCTTGGAAGGGACTATTTTACCTAGGGACTATTTTTTTTACTCAGGTGGGGCTGGGGAGGAATACTTACCTGGGACTACTTTGGGAGCTATTTAAACCACGCCTAAAGAGCAGCACACGCTTCGTGTTATTCTGCATCCAGCAGCGTAACGCTCACCGTGCCTGCAAGTCTGCATCCAGTCCCCTGCCACGCCCACCTCGAGTTTGGAGCTCCTAGAAAAAGGGAGAAAGAAGGAGAAAAGGTTAGAACAAGAGCAATACCTTTGATCCTTACCTGAATTCCCGATCCATCGCGCCTTCAAGCTGGAAGAAAGAAGTTATTTTATGCGCGTCGCCTCACCTGCTGCAGCGCTGCTCTGAACTCACCGGCCTTCGCAGCATCTTCACATTTCACCGCATCCTCCTGCATGTTCCCGCCGCACTCCGGCACCTAAGGAGAAGACAAGAACAGCAAGGTGAGCCAAGGGAATACACAGAGGAATACCCCCCATAGACTTACCCGATTTTACCACCGGGGGTACTATTCTTCTTCACGGATCGGCGCTGCTTCCACTGCATCCTAGCCGAACCCGGCCCCTAAGGGGAAACAAAAGGACAGCAAGGTGAAACAAGGGAGTAACAAGGGGACCCTCCTCACCACAAAAGACCTACCTGATTTTACCGCCGGAGGCATTATACTTTCTCTCAGCGCCTGAATAAGGGAGAAAGCAACAGGTTACATATGGAAATTATTTTATCGAACTGTGTTGGATAATACAAATCCTTACCAGAACATTACCGGTTGCCACGAGGAACTCTTCAGTAGGGTCAAGCTGAAACCTGCAAGGAATCGGACAAGAGTGAAAGTCAGGCATTTGAACTCTTACGAACTACATACTTACGGCGTCTTGCCGGGAATATCAGAGTCAATATTGTCCTGGAACTCAACAATTCCTTCGAGCCAGTGAAGCAACTGGTTATCTACGCGCCCTTGTGCTCAATACAGGATGGAGAGCTCATCTTTTCAAATCATCTGGTGAGAATATAAGAGGCGACATCCAAGGTGATCAGTGGGGAGAACAGCGGGGTTGGGGGATTTACGCTCAACGCCACGGGTGGTTAATTCCCTTTCTCAATTTGCAAAAGAATATTCTTCCTGTACAAAAAAGAAGGTGGGTGAGGCGCGCACTCCCGGTCCTGGTCAATTAAACCTGTTGCACAAAATAAGTAGCTGGGTCACATCCCAAAATGGACAAATATTCACTGGGTTAGATCCCTTCTGCTGCAAATCAGGTACTCTGTATTAACAGGGTTAGATCCCTCGGCTGCAGTTCTGTGGTCTGTAGTTGTTCTCCTCCTAGCGCCTTCTTATCTCAAATAATCATCAGGAAGGCTGTTAAGCAGGTGTGTCTAATTAGACTCAAAGGATTCTGGTAGCTGTAGTGAAAAAGTTTTTTTCTGTTCAGGTGACCAGCAACTGACACCCCTCCAAAGCACAAGTCCTTCCCAAATTTGGGAGAGGGGAGAGAACCATCTTTATGATTCTCCAAAGTGGGGCACAGTCACCCCGTGGCGCTGCCTCTGGAGCCCGGGACTCCCATAGCATTCAGTACAAAAAAGAAGGTGGGTGAGGCGCACACTCCCGGTCCTGGTCAATTAAACCTGTTGCACAAAATAAGTAGCTGGGTCACATCCCAAAATGGACAAATATTCACAGGGTTAGATCCCTTCTGCTGCAAATCAGGTACTCCGTATTAACAGGGTTAGATCCCTCGGCTGCAGTTCTGTGGTCTGTAGTTGTTCTCCTCCTAGTGCTTTCTTATCTCAAATAATCATCAGGGAGGCTGTTAAGCAGGTGTGTCTAATTAGACTCAAAGGATTCTGGTAGCTGTAGTGAAAAACTTTTTTTCTGTTCAAGTGACCAGCAACTGACACCCCTCCAAAGCACAAGTCCTTCCCAAATTTGGGCGAGGGGAGAGACCATCTTTATGATTGTCCAAAGTGGGGCACAGTCACCCCGTGGCACTGCCTCTGGAGCCCGGGACTCCCATAGCATTCAGCACAAAAAAGAAGGTGGGTGAGGCACGCACTCCTGGTCCTGGTCAATTAAACCTGTTGCACAAAATAAGTAGCTGGGTCACATCCCAAAATGGACAAATATTCACAGGGTTAGATTCCTTCTGCTGCAAATCGGGTACTCTGTATCAACAGGGTTAGATCCCTCGGCTGCAGTTCTGTGGTCTGTAGTTGTTCTCCTCCTAGCGCTTTCATATCTCAAATAATCATCAGGGAGGCTGTTAAGCAGGTGTGTCTAATTAGACACAAAGGATTCTGTAGCTGTAGTGAAAAAAGTTTTTTTTCTGTTCAGGTGACCAGCAACTCTAACCCTGTTAATACTGAGTACCTGATTTGCAGCAGAAGGGATCTAACCCAGTGAATATTTGTCCGTTTTGGAATGTGACCCAGCTACTTACTTTTTGCAACAGGTTTAATTGACCAGGACCGGGAGTGCGCGCCTCACCCACCTTCTTTTTTGTACTGAATGTTATGGGAGTCCGGGGCTCCAGAGGCAGCGCCACGGGGTGACTGTGCCCCCACTTTGGAGAATCATATAGATGGTTCTCTCCCCTCCCCAAAATTTGGGAAGGACTTTGGAGGGGTGTCGGTTGCTGGTCACCTGAACAGAAAAAAAGTTTTTCACTACAGCTACCAGAATCCTTTGAGTCTAATAAGACACACCTGCTTAACAGCCTCCCTGATGATTATTTGATATAAGAAAGCGATAGGAGGAGAACAACTACAGACCACAGAACTGCACCGAGGGATCTAACCCTGTTAATACTGAGTACCTGGTTTGCAGCAGAAGGGATCTAACTCTGTGAATATTTGTCCGTTTTGGGATGTGACCCAGCTACTTAGTTTTTGCAACAGGTTTAATTGACCAGGACCGGGAGTGCGCGCCTCACCCACCTTCTTTTTTGTACTGAATATTCTTACTGGCCAAGCAAACGAAGCTAGGTGGGCCAGTCCAGTCCGTCATCTACGCCCTACGCGTCACATTGGTGGAGACCGCAGCAGTCCAGTCCAGAGCGATGCCTCTGTGGGAGCCAGGTGAGCATAACAAATACACCAGGATGTCGTCAATATAGACCAGGGCACAGACATCGATTAATTCCCGTAATACATAATTCATGAAGTATTGGAATGCTGCGGCAGTGTTGCACAGCCCGAAAGACATTAACTGAGATTCGTACAGGCCATACTTGGTGCAAATTGCGGTTTTCCATTCATCCCCTTTCTTAACACGTACAAGGTGGTATGCTCCTCTGAGGTCTAGTTTGGTGTAGATTCGGGCATCCTTGACTTGGTCCAACAGTTCCCGGATAAGGGGCAAAGAGTAGCGTTTTTTTACTGTGATGTGATTGAGTGCCCGGTAATCGATGCAAGTCCTCAAATCTCCTTCCTTCTTGGGTACGAAGAATAAGGGGGAGGGTTTGACTGGCGGGTAAACCCATTAGCCAGGTATTGATCTAGATAGGACTTCAAGTGGAGATTTTCAGTTTCCGTAAGTGCATAAATTCGACCACAAGTAACCTGTGCGCCGGGTATCAGGTCGATCTGACAGTCATAGGGCCTTTGTGGCGGTAATGTGTTAGCCGGTTCCTTCTGAAAAACATCTTGATAATCCTGATATTCTTTTGGTAAGGTGTCCATTGGTTCCGCGATCCCCGATGCTATTCCTTGAAAAGATTTCAGGTTTGGCACTGGTATAGATTTCGGGTAGCAAGCATGGCCGCATTCGTCGGAAAAGGTCAGTCTCTTTGCACGCCAGTCTATGTGGGGATTGTGAGTTACTAACTATGGCATCCCTAAGATCAACCGAAACTGAGGTGCTTTGATGAGGTCAAACGTGATTGCTTCTTGATGTCCATCCTGACACAGAAGGGTTAATTCTGTTGTACATTGGGTTACTGGTCCCGAAGCAATTTATGTACCGTCAACAGTAGTTACCTTTTCAGTTGTTGGTTGTGCATAAGGGTAGTCCCATTTCTGTTGCCAGATATCGATCTATGTAATTACCAACTGCTCCGCTGTCTTTATATGTCTCTATGGCATGTATCCGTGACGGTCATTGGTGATTGATCAAGGTTACTGGTAGGGCGAAATGTGAGGTCTGTGACTCATCCTTTTCGCTCGACAAGTGGACTTCTATGCTTGCCGGGCCTGGTAGTTTTCCGATTCCTTTCCATCATCTTCTTTCTCTGTAGCGCCTACCACCTTCCTTGGCGGTTTCACTGGGCATTCTTTGAGGTAGTGACCCGATTTACCGCAGTATAGGCATAACTGTAGCTGTCTGCACTTGTCTCTTTCACCTTTAGTTAAAGGGGGCCATATTCCTCCAATCTGCATGGGTTCTGTGGTATTTTCTGATGGACATTGAACATTATCTTTTGAACATACGTACATGGCATGATTTTCGAGTCTACTTCGGTCTGTTCTTCGATCCTGTAAACTGTGGTACAACTGAACTACCAGGTTGATTAACTATGCACAGTCTTTAGGGGGGTCTACCATTTCAGCAAGGACATCCTTCAGGTCTCCTCGTAGGCCCTGATGAAACAATGTGGTTCTTTTATCTTCTGGCCACCCCGCTTCTACAACCAGTCTATTAAAGGTGGCAATATAAGTCAGCACATCTTGATTCCCTTGGCAGAGGGACAGGAGTTTGTTATCAAGAGCGTGTCCATGCAAGTGTTGAGCAAATAACTTTTCCATCTCCTGTTGAAAACCCCTGAAGTTCTGCAGCAATGGGTCATCCCGGCTAACTAAAGGTACCGACCAGTCTGCGGCACTTCCACTCGAATATGATAACACGAAGGCCACCCTTGCCTGGTCGTTTTTGAAAGCCCCAGGCCTACAAAGAAAATGGAGGCGGCACTGGTTCATGAATGTTGCGTACCTTTTGGGGTCTCCCTTAAACCGTTCTGGTGGTGCCAGGGGTACTGCTCCCAGCATCGTTATCTGTACTGGATTGACTGATGAGGGTGTAGCGACGGATGGGGCAAATCCGGGCAATGGAGCCTGCCCCGCCTGTGTTTGTAGTAGCTGTTTGCTTAGTTTGTATTTGTATTTGTATTTATTTATTTATAACGCGCAAACCAACAGGCCCATATGCAGGCATAACAGAGAATCATTAAACATTTACACATGGGTGCAGGTATAACATAGAATCATTATATACATTTACAAGAGGATCTTATATACATATGTACAGTAGTTTCAGTGCCGATAGGTGATAATAGCGGTCGGCAAGTCAGGGTAGGTCAGGAAGAAGCGCGAAGCCGGCCTTAAAGCTGGTTGAAAAGCCAAGATCTAGTATTGGCTTTGAAGGTATTGAAAGAGTCTTCCGCTCTAATTGAAACAGGGAGGGAGTTCCATAACTTGGAAGCTAAGATGGGGAAACTTGAGCCCCCTGCTTTTTGCAATTTAAATCTGGGGATCGCTAGACAGTGGGATTGGGCTGTTCTTAGAGGTCGGGAGGTAGAGTGGCGCGACAGTCGACTACCAAGGTAGATCGGGGCTTTGTTGGCTAGGCATTTGTGCGTAAGGGCGAGTGTTTTGAGTGAAATTCTTTGTTTGACAGGTAGCCAATTTAACTTACTTCTGGTTTCTGTGATGTGGTGGTGTCGGGGAATGTTTAAAGCGGCACGAATGGCGTTGTTTTGTGTCGTTTGAAGTCTGTTCAGGTTCTCTTGGCTGGTTCATCAGTACGGTCTTTTGTGACTATTAGATCTTGTTTTAAGGCATTGGTTTCCTGCCGGACTGCGTGTACCTCAGTGCGTAATTGTCCCAAAAGCTTGGCTAACTGATCAGTTTCAGATGTCTCCTTGACGGCCAGGTCGATAAATGCTGAATAATGAATCTTAGTTATTTGTAGGGTGAGCTATCTGTCCTGCATTTCTTGTGCAGGGGCACTTGACGTTTGTTGGCAAGCTGCCCGAGTTACTTCACTGGTGCAGTATGCCTTCCTTGGGCTCAGGCCTGCTGGGATCCCGAATCTGCTGGTAGGCAGGTAGGTTTGTTAATTGTAAGTCTGTTTATGGTAGGAATTCGTTAATGTCTTTATCTCCTTCTTTTCAGGTGCAAAGGTCTTGATGCTGGCGTGCTGGATGGAGAGGCACGTTTGCTAGGTAAGAGAAAGCGTGAAGCGCCTTTATTGTCTTTTAAAGCTAACCTGTGTTTTCTTCTTCTTCTTCTCCTCCACACAGGCCGATGTGGTGCTGCGAGTGGATGAGAGCGCGATGAAATACAGGCCCCGGAATCCGTTAAGGTAATTACAGCACTGTGCGGTTGTTTAATATTGAAAGCGAGCCTGAATATGTCTCTTTTCCCTTGCAGATGTTGCTGTGGTGCTCCATATGGAAGCGTGGCGTAGCGTGATGGAATTCAGGTAAGACTGATGGGATTCAATGTTTTGGAAGCGCGCATTCTAATATTGTTTTTCCTATTGCAGGTCGCAATGTTTGAACAGCAGCTGTAGTAGCGGTTCGCCAGAAGTCCTTAAACTAGTACTCACAGGTGAGTGATGTTTCTTCTTTTCTCGGTTTCCACAGATTGCAGCCCGGTTGAGATGCTGAGTGCTGGATGGGGTTTTCTCAGGTAAGGCAGAATAATCTTGTCCTTGTTCTTGCAGGATTACAGGAAGATGCTGAAGACCAGGAGCTGGACATGGTGAGCGCCACGCTGCGGGTTGCAGAATAACTCGAAGCGTGTTCTGCAGTCAGGGTGTGGTTTACATAGACCAGGTAAAGTATTACCAGGGAAAGTAGTTCCAGGCCTGCCACACCCAAAACAGTAGACCGCATGGCTAGGTTCTTAGAACTAGATTGTGTGGGTGCTTCCATGTTGGATTTAAAGGCCCATGTACACAAATGGGGCCTGGTTTGAACAGCCCTTCCTTCCTACATATCAGCCTGGTGCCAAAGGCGCCAGGACTGGCTCCAGGAGCCGTTTTACAGTGGTTTTAAGGTCCTCAGGGTTCTGGTGGGAGCCTGTTGTAGCACAACGTGTGCCCCCTCACAGTGGTCATGACACACACTGACCTTTTCCTTCTGGCTCTCGTATGGCCTTCTGGTATCGGTAGTTTCAACAAACGTGGGATAAACTAGTCTCTTGAATGAGCACCCACATGGTGCCGGACCCATCTGCAGCTGGTTTTCCCTTAATGTTAACCATTCTTTGCACTTTCTTTAATTGCCATTTGCGACTTTCGTTCAGCACAGGTCGGTTTCTTATCGGTTCGCCCCTCGACTCACTGGTCCTGAT
Organism: Ambystoma mexicanum; assembly: GCF_040938575.1. Lineage (NCBI taxonomy): Eukaryota > Metazoa > Chordata > Amphibia > Caudata > Ambystomatidae > Ambystoma > Ambystoma mexicanum. The sequence continues at coordinate 215,794,681 of NC_090921.1, read as the reverse complement.
GTACCGATTAGCTTTTCTTGTCTCTCGAGTCAAGGCCAGTACCACGGTAGCAAGCGTCTCTCCATATTCTGATTATCAGTGTAGGCGTGCTCTGTGTACCATTGACATCAGCTGCAACACACTGGCTATTGCGCACGGCCTTACGATTCCTTCGATAGTGGCTTCGCGGGTCGGGTCGGAAAGGGCCAGGTCGCTTCTCTCCTTGCCGTCCTTTTAGTTCTTGCAGCCTTTCTCCTCCTCTAACTGCTATGCTTGGATAGCTAATTCGCCGTGCCGTCTGACTTGCTCGTCGTGTGCTCTCGTGTTACACCTCTTATCCCTGTGGGGAAAGGAAAGTGCCGTCAGGTGTGTGTGATTTTGGTCAAATACCTGACCCTTGTGTTGGGACATGTCAGGAAAACAACTCTGGTGTTTGTCCATTGTTTTATGTGGTGTGCGAAAGTGTTTGTGTTGGAAAAGGGGGTCAAGGGGTTAGAGTGTCTAAGTATCCTACATGGTAGGATAGGGAAAAGGTGTTATAAGAAGGGGGTACTACGTCTCACCCGTCAGAGTCCCTTTTCCACTCCCTGACGACTCCTCAGCAAGGTGATCCTCCCTCACTGGTCTACCCCCAGGAACTGGATCCAATAGCGATGGCTGTGTCCTGACCGACTGGATGTCTGGTTTCTCACATTGTGGTTCCGCTTGTTAGCCTGTGTTTTTACCTTAGCACCATGATGCCCTTTGGGGTGTAAGCTTCACTTTATACTTGTTCATAACATAACATAACAGTTTTCAATGTAAAAGGGACAGATGGGGAAAAAAGAGGAGAGCAGACTGACAACAAGAGAGAGCTGACAAAAGGAAGACTGAAACCCAGGAGAGCAGATAGAGAGGAGACCCTGGCACACTTGGTGTGTACCTTTGCCTGGAAACTGGTAGTCCTATCCGAGAGAGAGAGAGAAAGAGAGAAAGAGAGAAAGAGAGAAACAGAGAAAGATAGAAAGAGAGAAACAGAGAAAGAGAGAGAGAGAGAGAGAGAGAGAGAGATGGGCCTACTAAAATCTGGATGGAAGGACCTTGCTGTGAATAGAGACCAGAGATGTGAGCTGCCTACTTATTCATAAAGGAGAGTCTAAAATCTGGCTGGCCTCCTGAACTAAGAACAGAGATCTCCCATGTAAGTAGACATATCCCAAAGCTATCAATTGTGTCAGAAGCTACCTGCCTTAATCCCTTTCCATTAATGGGTGGAGGGGCAAAACTGTCTTGACTGTGAGGAACTCATGCTGACAACAAGTAAGACAGACACAAGTGATCACATTTCAAGAGTATTTATTGAACAATGAAGGTTGTATGCAGGTTGGAAAAACCTCTACTCTAAACTTATATCTAAGATGGGAGCAAGCGTCAATCATCAAATGAAAAATAAGTCAGTCCTAGTGGTGTCGTGTCAAGATAAAAGGGCGTATACTAAGAAACAGACTGCCAAACCTCACAACTAATACAAAAAGGGGTGTGGGAGAGTTCTCAAGAAAAGAAAGAAGTGTTCTCAAATAATATGCCAGGATGGAATAGCCTGGGTCTCCCTTCCCCATGCTTGGGACTCGGTGTAAAATGGGAACTTGGAATACAGTACGGTCTCAGGCCTCTGAAGCACGAGACTTGGGGCACAGTATGGTCTCGTGCCTCTCCTGCATGAGACGACAATTCCGATGGAAGTTCTCAGGACCGTCGAAGGTCAAGTCTTGTTTCCTTAGAAAGTCTCTTGCCCCTGGGGCCTGATGTATTCAACTAACAAAAACAAAAGTTCCTTTAACAAATGAAAGTTATTTTCCAATATTCGCTGGGTGATGGGTTCACCCCTGGTCCCCCTCTTCTGGGTGCTGACCCTTTATGTATCGTATTTCAAAATGTATCACAGTTCCTTTTTCAATCAACTTTGGGTGACAGTTTCACCCCCTGGATCTCCCTCAGTCGGGCTCGGACCCGTCTTCTCTTTATCTTTTTCAGTGATAGCTTCACCCCGGGATCTCCCACGGTCGGGCTCAGACCCCTCATGCCTTTTTCGGGATTACTTCTCCCTCAATTTCTCAATGTCTTTTGTTTGGGTGAACGCTTCAACCCTGGATCTCCCTCGTTCAGGCTTGGTCCCCTCTTGACTTTAACGGGATTCAATTCCCTTGGTTTCTCAATGTTCACTTTTTCTGTGGGATTCACTTCCCTTTCTCTCACACCTCTTGTAGAACAAAGTCTTTCGATTGTACAGGATTTTGATTTATCCTCAGCATGACCACTTTGACCTATTTCACTGGCCCTCCTACGGCTGTCTGGTATTCGTAGTTTCTCTCATATGGGGCTCGACCAGAGTCATTTGCTTTAGCACTCACGTGGTGCCGGTTTCCCTCTGCAGCTGGACTACCCTTCTCACTTTTTACAGTTCATTCAAAGTTCATCAGCTTTGGTTCAAAACTTGCCACTTTGTGATTCTCACTCAACACAGCCCGGTTCTTATCGGCTCTCAAGCTGTGATGAACCACTTGGCTTTTGGCTTCTCTGGAGTCAAAGCCTGCACCACGGGTGCGGGAGCTTCCCTCGCTCCTGCTTATCAGCATAAGCTTGCCCCATGTACCGTTGACGTCTGCTGCAGGACACTCATGCTATTGTTCGCAGTCTTAGGCTCTCTTCCATGAAGGCTCCGAGGGCCTGAGACGAAAAGGGCAATGTCACTTCTCTCCTCCCCACCCTCTCCATTCCCAGCTGTCTTTCTCCTTCTTTTGAACTGCCGCCTGGTAGCCTTTTCGTTGTGCTGTTTGCCGTGCTCACCTTACTAGTCTTGCTTTCCTTGTGCCCTCTCGCTGCACCTTTTATCCCTGTGGGGAAAGGAAGGAGCCGTCAGGTGTGAGTGATTATGATCAATTGCCTGACTCTGCCTGACCCTTGTGTCGGGACATGTCAGGTGAACAGTTCTAGTGTTATGTCGCAAAAAAGTGTTTGTGTCAGAAAAATAAGGTAGTAGAGTTTCCAGGTATCCTACAGTGTCGGAAGGAAAAGAGGTGTTACAAGGAATAAAAACCCTCATATTAGGGTTAGGTGGTGGTCTTGGAAGGGTAGATTACATTTGACTGAGAATGTGGAAAATGATGATCAGAGGAATGTGATCATTGGGATTTGTGAGGCACATGGAAATAACTGGGATTGTGAAAAGAAGACGGGATTCTGGACTGGTAGAGTTTTGTCAGGGTAAATTGAGTGTTCAGAAAACAATAATCAGAACGATGTGGAGAAGATGGTGTTACTCTCACCTGGTCTCTGCAGGGACGTTGGGCGTGGTTGGAGCCCTCCCTGGACTTGGCTCTCTTGGATCGTCTTTTACCCCCAGCTGCTGTGGTGTGGACTGCTCTAGTTGCTGGTAATGCCCTTGGGGAAAAGTAAGAGGCAGTGAGAATACTGTGCTGGAATTGCGATCCCCCTAGATCCCTTTGTTCCAGAGTGAAGTGAGCATGCGTTTTCCCATATGGTCTCATCTGTTTTGTAAGGATGAGCTCTCCGTCCTGCTTCTCATCAGCAGGGGCACCGTTGAGGACCTAGATGCTTCACTGGTCCGTGTGCGTGGTGGCCCAGTCCGGCTGTGACCAATCCACTTAGTAGGTAAGTGTTCGTAACTATGATTATTGTCCATATTCTTTGTAATGTCTTTTCCCAATGATTATTGTCAGTAATTGTTGTAAAGTCTTTTGACTCTCCAATGGGTGTAAAGATGGTCATGCAGTGTTGCTGTGTTCAAAGTGGGTCCAAATGGTGCCAGAGGGGAGTTGAGCGATCCCACTCTAAGGTAAGTAGGGTTTTATGGTTGCACGCAAGGCTTATGTGTTGCGCGGCCAAGCATAAGATGTTTATGCAATTTCTAACCTGAGCATTCCTTTTCTCTTGCAGGGATGGCCGGGCGGTGTTTGATGGAGAGCAGCGATCCGAGGACCTGCTGGTGGGTGCCAGATGGATGGATCCGTGAGGATACTGGAACAGGTGAGGATGCAACCTGACTCCGATGGTTCCGGGAAGCGGGGAAGAAGCTACACGCTGCAGGCAATGGGTTTTCTGAGTCAGGTAAGCTGCATTCGAGCGATGGTATGGCTGGAGTCAGGTAAGGTGCGCGCTGAAGATGCAGATTTGGAATCGGGTAAGCAGCGCTCCGAGCAATGGTGTTGCGGAAGTCAGGTAAGATGCGCGCTGAAGATGCAGAGTGGAATTAGGTAAGCTGCACGCCGAGCGATGGTGTAGCTGAAGTCGGGTAAGATGCGCGCTGAAGATGATGTTCCAGAACCTGATGAGTAGCGTGCTGAGCTGGAAACAGGTAAGTGCTTCAGACGGCGGTAAGCGTTACGCTGCACACAGCAGACTAATACAAAGCGCCTGCATGCGGATGGGGCTGGTTTAAATAGCCTGGACCCAGCCACTCCCCTTAGCCCCACCTTGTGGCTCCACCTTGCCACTCCCACTGAGTGCCTTCCAATACTTCCAATGGCCACGCCCGGCCTGGAAGCACATCCCTTAGTCATAAAGTGTGCAGACCCTTTGGAGTATATTGGCAGAGGCCCCTGACCAGTGGCCATGGAAGCACTTCCCCTCAAGGCCCTTCTCAAGGGCGTTCCTCTTCCTGGTCCTGATTTGGTGGGAATGTCTCGATGGAATTGTTTGACTAGTCGTGGAGTATGGACAAATTCGGCGGGTTCCTATGTGCGATCTTGGGGCCCATAACCCTCCCAGTCGATCAAGTAGTATAGTTTCGATTTCACCATCTTGGAATCCAGAATGTTCTTGACTTCATATTCTGGTTCTCCTTCTATGATCGCTGGCTCAGGTTGTTCTGTGATCCGAGTGTCGGGTTTCATTGGTTTCAGAAGGGAAACATGGAACACTGGATGGATTTTCAGGCGGGTTAATCCAATTTCATGGTGGCAGGGTTGAGGATGGCTTTGATGGGATAAGGTCCAAGGTATCTTGGACTGAAGGCCAGAGGTCCCTTCAAAGGAATGTTTTTGGATGCCAGCCATACTTTATCCCCGACTTGATAACGTGGAGCCACACTTCTGTGTCTGTCCGCAAACTTTTTGTTGTTGTTCCTTGGCTCGATTCAAGTTCTCGGTAGCTTCTTTGAGGGACTGAGTAATGGTTTTGTGTAAGGAGGTGATTGCTGGCATTTCCAATTCGCCAAGCGGATCAAAGGAGGATGTCCGAGGATGCTGGCCACTCATTGTGAAGAATGGAGTATGTCCGGTGCTAGTATGAATAGAGTTATTGTAGGCAAATTCAGTCAACCAGAGAATGGTTTTCCAGGACCCTGCCGTCTGTTGTAACATACACCTCAGGTATTGTCCAGAGTCTGATTGGTCATTTCCGTTTGACCATCGGTTTGAGGATGGTGACTCGTGGATAAACGAAGATCAATTTGTGCTATCTTACAACATCTCCTCCAGAAATCTGAGACAAATTGAGTTCCATGGTCAGAAACCAATGCAGACGGGAAACCGTGTAATTTGACAATTTGTTCCAAGAATACTGTGGCCAGGGTAGCAGCAGTGGGAAGCCCTTTTAGTGGAATAAAATGCGCCATTTTGGAAAATAGGTCTACCACAACCAGGATTGTGTTAAGCCCATCACAGGGTGCCAGATCGGTAATAAAATCCATAGACAATGTATACCACGGTGCTGGTGGTACTGTTAATGGATGGAACAATCCTGCAGGACTTAACTTCTGCGATTTGTGTTGCGCGCAAACACCAAAAGTTGCGATAAACTCAGCAACATCTTTTCTCCAGGTAGGCCACCAATAATTCTTTTGGAACTTGGCTCGAGTTTTAGCAATTCCAGGATGTCCTTCCACTAATGACTCGTGGTAGTATATAGTTTTCCCTGAAAATAGGATAAGTTATCCTTGATGGAGTACTGGTCCCCCTTATCCAACCATTCCTGTAGGGCTGCCTGGTCCATTCGGGATTGGAGATCGATCTTCAAGTCTTCCCAGCAGGCAGTTGCAGCAATCTGGTTTGAATCCGTTCTTCGGGAATAATGGCCACTGGTTCAGATGTTTTTGAACCATCTGAAGGTGTGAAGGTGTTTTTGTCCTCTCCCATATGTGATAGGGTGTCTGCTTTTCCGTTATGCACTCCGGGTCTGTAAGTAATAGTGAAATCATATTCGGCAAAGAAAAGAGCCCAGCGAAGCCGACGCGACGATTGGGCTTTAGCAGTTTTCAAATATTGCAGTCTACGGTGATCCGTGATAACAGTGACCGTGTGTATTGACCCTAAAAGGTAGTGCCTCCAGGTTTTGAAGGCTCCCTTAATGGCTAGTAGTTCCTTGTCCGTGATTGCATAGTTAATTTCTGGTGCAGAAAATGTACAGGACAAAAATGCTATGGGATGTAGCTGTCCTGTCTCTGGGTCCTTTGGTGATAACACTTCCCCCATGGCAACACTGGAGGCATCTGTTTCAAGCACAGAAGGCAGATCAGGTCGGGGATGTCGAAGAACAGGTGCTGAGGTGAATGCCTGTTTTAATTCTTGGAAGGCGTTCTCTGCTTTGGAAGACCAGAAGAATTTTGTATTCTTTCTCAAGAGAGGTGATTGGGTGGACGATCTGTGCAAATTTTGGGATAAATCGCCTGTAAAAATGAGCAAACCCGAGCACGCTTTGCACTCCTTTGGTAGTTGTTGGGGATGGCCACTGAAGAATAGCATCCACCTTGCGTGTGTCCATATGAACTCCTCGTGGGGTGATTAGAAGCCCAAAAACTCGACTTCCGTGACATGGAAGACGCATTTTTCGAATTTGCCAAACAGCCGATGCTGACAAAGCTTCTCCAGAACTGCCCTCACATGGCCAACATGGTCTTCCTTTGATGTTGAGTAAATAAGGATATCATTGATGTAAACAAGGACACAGACGTCCAACAGTTTGTGAAGCACATCATTCATGAAGAACTGGAACACCGCTAGGGCATTGCATAGCCCAAAGGGCATCACTTGATAATCGAAAATCCCATATTTAGTTCGGAAGACTGTTTTCCACTCGTTGCTCCTTTTAACTCTCACGAGGTGATAGGCACCTCGTAGATCTAGTTTTGTGTAGATGCTAGCATTCTTCACCTGATCGAGCAGTTCGGGGATGAATGGCAGAGGGCATCTGTTCTTAACAGTGATTAGATTCAATGCCCTATAATCTATACACATTCTAAGGTCGCCTTCCTTCTTGGGTACGAAGAAGAGAGCCGAGGAGGCAGGAGACTTAGACGGGTGGATAAATCAGTTAGCTAGGTACTGATCTAGGTAAGTCCTCAGATGTTGATTTTCTTGCTCTGATAAAGCGTAAATTCGACTGCAAGGGATTTGCGCTCCAGTGACCAGATCGATCTGGCAGTCGTAAGGCCTATGTGGAGGCAGGGTGTTTGCTTGCTCCTTTAGGAACACATCCTGATAGTCCATATACTCAGAGGGTAAGGCACCAGAGAGCCCCAGGATAGATTTTGTCTTGACTTTTGGGCTCTTCACATCCTTGTTATAGCAACTTTTGGCGCATTCTTGAGCAAAGGTCAGCACTCGTGTCCACCAGTCAATTCTGAGGTTATTGGTTTCTAGCCACGGCATTCCTAGGATCATCTGGAACTGGGGGGCCCCAATAAGATCCAACGAAATGTCTTCCCGATGACCGTCCTGACACATCAGCTTAACTTTGTCGGTATGTTGCGTCACTGAGCCGTATTACAGCTGAGAAGCATCCACTGCAGTGACATTTTCCGATTGTAGCTTCTGCCGAAGGGGACGGCCTCTCCGTGCAGCCAGATTCTGATCAATGTAATTGCCCACCGCTCCGCTATCAATATACGCTTCCAAGGCTTGCACTTTTGATGTTTCCTGGTGGTGGACCAAGAGTACCGGTATGACCAGGTGTGAGGTCTGTACAACTTTCTTCATTCCGCTTGACCCCTACGCTTGACGACCGTTGGAGTTTTCCGAGGTTTGTTCTTTGTACTCATTGCAGTTGTACATTACACCTACTGTTCTCTTGGGAGGTTTTATTGGGCAATCCCGAAGGAAATGTCCTGCCCTGCCGCAATATAAACAGAGTTGTTGTTGCCTCCTTTTTTCTCTCTCCGCCTTGGAGATAGGAGCCCGTAATCCCCCACTCTGCATGGGTTTGGTTGGCTCATGAGTCTTGACTTGGTTGTCCTGGGGTCGCATATAGACCGATCTCCCTACAGTTCTTGTGCGGTCCATTTTTCTGTCTTGCAACCTATGGTCCAATTGTACCATCAGATTGATGTACTCTGCACAACACTCGGGAGGGTTGACCACTTGGGCTAGCACATCCTTTAGTTCCCCACGCAATCCCCGATAGTACAGTGTGGTCCTCTTTCTTTGGGCCAGTTTGTTTGTTCTACAAGACGATTAAAGGTGGCAATATACGTCAGCAGATTATGGCTTCCCTGTCTGAGGGACAAAAGTTCATTATCCAGGGCTTCTCCTTAGGTGTGCCTAGCAAACAACTTTTCCAATTCCCATTGGAAATCTCCAAAATTGCGAAGTAGTGGATCATCCTGGTTTACTAATGGTATGGACCAATCCGCTGCACTGTCTCACAAATATGAAAGTACAAAGGCAACTGTTGCACTATCGTTAGGGAAGGCCCCAGGGCAACACAAAAAGTGAAGACGACACTGGTTCATGAATATGGCATATTTATTGGGATCGCCAGTGAATTGATCAGGCGGGGCCAAAGGCACAGCCCCTGGGAGTACCACTTGGACTGGTGGTGATGGCTGCGGCAAAGGGGTTGGTGCAATTCCAGGTAATGGAACCTGCCCTGCATGAGTTTGAAGCATCTGCCTCGCCAGATCGTCAGTTCGTTCTCGGGCGACTATACGGTCTCTCCTTAGGGCATTAGTCTCTTATCTGGAGGCATGCACTTCGGCCCATAATTCCCCCAGCAAATGGACTAACTGATCAGTTTCAGAGATTTCCATAATGCCCAGGCAGAGGTTCAGAGAGGCTTTGCGTTCTGTTACGCTCACATGGTTTCTGCAGGGACATTGGGGCACGGTTGGAGCCCTCCCTGGTCTTGGCTCCCCTGGATCGGCTTTTACCCCCAGCTGCTGTGGTGTGGACTGCTCTGCCTGCTGGTAATGCCGTTGGGGAAAAGTAAGAGGCAGTGAGAATACTGCGCTGGAATTGCGATCCCCCCTCGAACCCTTTGTTCCAGAGTGAAGTGAGCATGCGTTTTCCCATATGGACTCACCTGTTTTGTAAGGATGAGCTCTCCTTCCTGCTTCTTATCAGCAGGGGCGCCGTTGAGGACCTAGTTGCTTCACTGGTCCATGTGCGTGGTGGCCCAGTCCAGCTGTGACCAATCCACTTAGTAGGTAAGTGTTCGAAATTATGATTATTGTTCGTATCCTTTGTAATGTCTTTTCCCAATTATTAGTGTCCGTAATACTTGTAATGTCTTTTCTCTCCTCAATAGGTGTAAAGATGGCCACGCAGTGTTGCGGTGTTTGAAGCGGGTCCAAATGGTGCCAGAGGGAAGTTGAGCGATCCCAATCGAAGGTAAGTAGGGTTTATGGTTGCATGAAAGGCTTTTGTGTTGTGCGGCCAAGCGCAAGATGTTTATGCAATTGCTAACCTGAGCATTCCTTTTCTCTTGCAGGATTAGCCTGGTGGCGTTTGCTGGAGAGCGGCGATCGGAGGACCTGTCAGCAGGTGCCAGCTGGATGGATCCAAGAGGATACTGGAACAGGTGAGGAGGCAGCTGACTCTGATGGTTCCAGGAATCGGGGAAGAAGCTACACGCTGCAGGCGATGGGTTTGCTGAGTGAGGTAAGCTGCGTTCGGGCGATGGTATGGCTGGAGTCAGGTCAGATGTGCACTGAAGATGCAGAGTGGAATCAGGTAAACTGCACTCCAAGCGATGGTGTAGCTGAAGTCGGGTAAGATGCACGCTGAAGATGATGTTCCAGAACCTGATGAGGAGTGTGCTGAGCTGGAAATAGGTAAGAGCTTCAGATGGCGGTAAGCGTTACGCTGCACACAGCAGACTAACGCGAAGCCTCTGCATTCGAATGGGGCAGGTTTAAATAGCATGGCCCCAGCCACTCCCCTTAGCCCCGCTTTGTGGCTCCACCTTGCCACTCCCACAGAGTTCTGCACGTGCCTTCCAATGCTTTCCAATGGCCACGCCCAGCCTAAAAGCACGTGCCTTAGTCATAAAGTGTGCAGTCCATTTGAACCCTTTGGAGTATATTGGTAGTGGCCCCTGACCAGTGGCCATGACAAATGGTTGAGAGAGTTCGGGTAGAAAGCAGGGTTTCTGGGAGATGTGGTTTTCCAACTTAATAGGGTTCGCACTCCTACGTGATTTACCAGATTTGGGGTGCTGGGGGTGGATAGATTTTGATACAGGAGATTTTATAGGAGAAAGAGGGCTCGATGTGGCACAGCCCATAAAGGTCTAAGGGATCTCCCCCTCTTTGTCTTCTTCCCCTGTAACATATCATGTTTCTTCTTGGGGGTTCCCCCTAATATAATCCCGGTTTCCCCTACCCAGGTGATCCTCCCGCACTAGTCCACCCCCCGGAACTGGATCCAACAGCGATGGCCGTGTCCTGACCACCTGAATAAGGGATCCCGAGGTCTTACTGGGAGAATACCTTCAAGTTTCTCACAGGACCCTGACCATATTTGCCTACAAATATCACTTAATTAATTCCCTTATAGAAAAACGCCATGTCCGTTTTAACCGGAAGGGTGAGGGGAAGCTGTCTGTTTTAACACATTCCTTTTCATTAGTGAGTGCTCTTCCATTAGTGGGAAGGGTGCAGGGGGATAAAAACTTTATACCCTTAATTTATTTAGCAAACAATATAATTTAATTAATTCCCATAGGGTCTACTAACACAGGGTGTTTTTCTCACAATTTGAAATTGGCAAAGATTATCCCAGTGCATAGTAAACTACTCTAGTCTTTAATGTAATTGGATAACCCTGCCGTTCATTTGCATGTGCTAGTGTCCCCAAAACGAAAATCCCATAACCCTGCATTCCCTGTGAAAACAAATTGTCCACAAACAAATGTTCCCATTCATTCCAAATTCCCCAAACCCTGCATTTCATTTCAATGTGTTTCCCAAACGATTTTCCCATTGAGTTCATTTCCCAAACCTTGCCTTTCAAATAAAAGCCAAAACAAAATTCCCATTATATTCACACTTCCTGTACTTTGCCTTCAAACTAAGGAGTCATATATATCTGATGCCTGGGGGGGGGGGGGGGTTGCTGGGAGAGAAGAGCATGGTGATAACTCAATCGTTCACTGTGCATTTAACTTCCTATCTGTTAATATGCAAAGAAATCCTATGTGTGTTTTGATTTAAAATCTTAAAATTCAACCTATGTTTGTTGTGGTAACTGAAAGTCTATTAAGAAATACATTTTCATTTGTGAGAATTGTGTTGTGTGTAGTAAAATTTATATATATATATATATATATATATATATATATATATATACACCCGTCCAGAGGGTATCTGCTGAATGGTGTTATTAGGTTGGAGGCCTCACTAAAGTTGAATCTGCTAAGCGCTTTGTTGTGCGCCACCTTGCTTGGGGAAGAAAAGGAACTCCCTGGGCTAAGAGTGACCGTCCAATAAACCGTGACAAAATTGTGTGCTCCTGGTCAGGAATTGGTTGAGAGTTTTCACTTGTGACATTTGCAGTAGCAACAGACTATTCATTTGGTGTTATTGCATTGCAGTGGATAGAAAGTTATGTTTGCATTGTTAAGGTACCACTCAGACTTGTGCCCTGGGTTACATGACGGTGTATAGATTGAACAGTGTTGATTTTAAGTGTCATTGTGAGTGGAAACTCAGCAGGAACAGGGTTGAGAATGTGCTCCTGCATAGAGAGTATATAAGGGTGCAG